>NC_072382.2:7867500-9067500 GCF_028885625.2 Pongo pygmaeus | reverse complement strand
CGACCCCACCCAGCCCCAGGGCTCGCCCATGGGGGGGATCCTGATGGCTGCTGTTCTCACAGGGACGGACACTCGCATTCCTCCAGCTTCCACTCGGCTGATGTTCCTGAGGCTACAGGCGGCCTGAACCTGCTGCAGCCGAGGCCTGTGGTTCTGCAGGGCATGCAGGTGCGCCGGGTGCCCCTGGAGATCCCGGAGGTGAGGAGCAGCCGGGGAAGGGCTGTGCCAGTGGGGCGTGATGGGGTGGGCAGATCACTGATTCCGGCCTGCATAGGGAGCTTGCCCAGGCGCCCCAGGAGGGACGGGCAGTGCTGAGTGAGGGCTCCAGGGGCCCTACTGTGTCTGTCCTGATCTTTGATGCTGGCAGAGACTCTGGGTCTGAATGGCTGGAGAAGTCATTTATTTGCTTATTCTACGAATGCCTCTGGAGTATATTCCTAACTCTGGAGGGGCCCACAGTGAACACGGGCCATGGGTGTTAATGATGTTACTTGCGGAAGTGGCAGTGTTCTGTTGGCAAGCAGGGACCCTGTGGTGACTGTACTGCCCTGCGTACACTGCACGTGTGGCTGCTGGGGTGCTCTCTGTTAACACTTCCTGTCTCAGTATAGTCATTAACAGTGCTCTGTCATTCTTAAGAACATCACAATTTGAACAGTAAATTTATGTACTTAATCTATTAACGCCAGAAGCGCTAAAAATGCATAAAACATCATCTCAGAGCTTAAAGAATGATCATAAGAGGGTACCCAGCACCTGACCCTCAAGGCCACAGATAGGTTGAGCAGCCCCCAGAAGCTCCCACCTGCCCCCTTCTGGTTCATTTCTTTCTCGTAACCATGTGGGGTGGAAGCCTGGCTGGCGGCCGCTTCCGGAGGGAAGGGCTGTGCGCCTCTGGCTTGCCATTTTATCCTTGGAGCCCAGGGCAGGGCCGGGCCCATAGCTGGGGCCCTGCAAGTGCTTGTTGAGTGAAGGATACAACAGACGAGAGAGGTCAATTCATGTGCCCAGGGCCTCAGGGCTGGCATTGGCACCTAGGCCTGTCCTCAAGGCTGAGCCCTGCATGCACACTCAGATGGGGTAGTCAGAGTGACAGTGACAGGCCCTGTCTGGGAGGAGGGTAGCATTTGTGCCAGGTCTCAAAGGACAAGTGGACTTCCTTGAGCTTCAGAAGAAGTGGGAGAGTTTGCCTGACTGGGGAAGACAGGCGTGGGAGCGGGTGACTCTAGGCAGCCCCTGCAGCCATTGAGCGACGTCCTGGGAACCTGGAGAGAGGAGGAGCCCCTTGGGATGAAGGGTTCGGGTGGGGTCCAGGGCTGCTAGACAGGGGCCTTTATGTGCTGATGGAAATGGTCAACCAGACCGGTGTGCTGAAGGTGGGTAACAGTAGACCGTGTGGGGGTGGCGGGGCTGACGGCCGCGGCTGTGGGGACTGCAGTTTGACCTGCTGGACCAGGACTCCCTGCACGAATCCCAGGAGCAGACACTGATGGAAGAAGCGCCACCCCGGGCCCAGCATAGTTACAAGTACTGGCTTCTCCCTGGCCGCTGGACCTCTGTGCGCTATGAGCGGCTTGCCCTGCTGGCTCTGCTGGACCGGTGAGTGTCCCGCAGCCTTGGCCCCCAATTCTTGGAAAGCCCCTGGACCTTGGCTCCCCAGACTCTGTACCTGTGGAGGCAGTCATGGCAGCAGAGAGCCTGACTCGGGGGAAGCTGAGGGCCTGTTGTTGGCTGGAGTCGGCAGTGGTGGTTCCTATGGTTCATTCGTGGTATAAAGGGGTGGCCAAGTGGGTAGTGCTGTATTAAATCTATCTATTCCAAAGTCCTGCTGAAAAAAAACTTTTTTTGAGACGGAGTCTCTCTCTGTCGCCCAGGCTGGAGTGCAGTGGCATGATCTCGGCTCACTGCAAGCTCCGCCTCCCAGGTTCATGCCATTCTCCTGCCTCAGCCTCCTGAGTAGCTGGGACTACAGGCGCCCGCCACCACACCTGGCTAATTTTTGTATTTTTTTTTTTTAGTAGAGATGGGGTTTCACAGTGTTAGCCAGGATGGTCTCGATCTCCTGACCTCATGATCTGCCCGCCTCGGCCTCCCAAAGTGCTGGGATTACAGGCGTGAGCTACCGCACCCGGCCATCCTATTCACTTTTTTTTTTATTAGCTTCTGTTGATTTGAAAATCGAGTGCTGTAACCTAGAAAAGCTCACAGACCAGTTATCTCACCTTTCCCATTTCTCAGAGGCGACACCGAGTCCCAGAAAATCCAATCGAGAAGTCAGATGACGTACCCGTTGTAGAGAACTTGGGCCTAGAGCCCATGTGGCTTCCCGTCCATCTGGGTTTCTCTAGGCACAGTGACTGGGTGCTGGTCCTGTGTGCATAGCGTGGCACGCCCGAGGCAGCATGCACGATGTGGCCATGTGGAGTTAACTCAGCCTCAGCTGGGGATGGGTGAATCCTGGGAGTGAAGGCACCCTGAGCTCTCAGCCCTCAATGTCCAGAGCGGGCAAAGATTGGGAAGGAGAGAGCAATACAATGGTCGCTGGAGCAGGTGCTGCCGGGCCGCGTCCTCACAAAGTTATAGGTGTTTGCATCTTGAGAGGACAAGGGTCTGGCATGGGCACGGTCCGAGAGCTGCGCCTTTAGGGCAAGATCCATCTCCCCCACTGCCCCACTGGAAGGTGAGGCAGGACGGGCACTCCCTGACTCGGCTGTCCCTGCAGGACGCGGGGAGTCCTGGAGAACATCTTCGGCGTGGGCCTGAGCAGCCTTGTGGCCTTCCTGGGCTACCTGCTGCTGCTCAAGGGCTTCTTCACTGACATCTGGGTCTTCCAGTTCTGCCTGGTCATCGCCTCCTGCCAGTACTCCCTGCTGAAGGTCAGGCCGGGCTCCCTGTGTTTCCTTCCCCACCCAACTTTTCCCAAGATTGCCCTTCCCACAACTCCAGTTTTAAGGAGTATAAGCTGAAAGGTAGATAATTTGCCTAAGGTTCCCTAGAGCTGGCCAGCTCTTTTACAAGCAAGAAAACTGAGGCTCAGGACAGTTCGGGGGCCTGACCTGGTCACTCATAACTGCCTAGTGGTGGAGCTGAACAGGTCCGGGGCCTCTGACCATCCCGTGGGCATCGGCACTAGTTGCCAACATAGCCCTGTCTCTTCCAGAGCGTTCAGCCTGATGCGGCGTCCCCCATGCACGTGAGTACCCATGGAGCAGCGCCTCTGGCCAGGAGGCCCTGGGAGGGGCTGAGACCAGGTTGGGAGGAGGGTAAGGCATGGAGGGCTGGGGCTCCCTGACCACCCCCCTCGCCCCCACCCGGCCAGGCTCTCCAGCTTGGACCCAGGGCCAGGCCTGGAGACCTTGAGTGTGTGCATGTGTCAGAGGTGTGGCCAGTGGGGGAGACCCAGCTCCTCATGGGCTGATCCCTCAGGGCCACAACTGGGTGATCGCGTACAGCCGTCCTGTCTACTTCTGCATCTGCTGTCTGCTCATCTGGCTGCTGGACGCCCTGGGCTCAGCTCAGCCCTTCCCACCTGTCTCCCTCTACGGCCTCACGCTCTTCTCTGCCTCCTTCTTCTTCTGTGCCCGAGACGTGGCCACTGGTGAGGCTGGGGCAGGGATGAGGTGGCCCAGGAGAGTGAGTCCCCGAGGGTGGGCCACGGGAAGCCAGCAGGCTGACCAGGCCTTCGTGTCCCCTCCCTGCCAGTGTTCACCCTGTGCTTCCCCTTCGTCTTCCTCCTGGGCCTCCTGCCCCAGGTCAACACCTGCCTCATGTACCTGCTGGAGCAAATAGATATGCACGGCTTCGGGGGCACAGGTATGATGCCCACAGGTGGCTCAGGGGTGGGGCCCGTGTGGAGGCCCAGGAGGGCCCTCGGATTGGGTCCTTGGCTCCACCCTTGCAGAACCTTCTCCTGCGTCTGTACTGCAGACTCAAGGTTTCTGCCCTCTCCCCTCTCCTTCCCTCCCCAGGCAAGTGGTTTAAATCTGAGAATCTTGGAAGCTCTGAAGGCCGCTTGGGGCTTGGGGCAGCAGAGAACAATGGGCTGGGGGTGCCTTTCCAGGGAGGCCAGCCTCAGGGAGTTGAGGGGAAGCACGGCTAGGGTTGAGGTGGGGTACCTGCAGGTGAGAGCTGGGCTGTACTTCTCCCCTCCACACAGCCGCCACCAGCCCGCTCACAGCAGTCTTCAGCCTCTCCCGAAGCCTGCTGGCTGCTGCCCTGCTCTACGGCTTCTGCCTTGGGGCCATCAAGGTAGGGGTGGCTTGCGAGGTGGGGGCATGCTGCAGTGCGTAAGGGTGGTTGGGGCGGGGCTGTGAACTGGGCTCAGCAGTGGCTTCTCACACGGGGGCAGCCCGGGCCCCATGCTTACCTCACCTCCCTTGACCAGCATGGATTCTCTCCCCAGACTCCGTGGCCAGAGCAGCACGTCCCTGTTCTCTTCTCAGTCTTCTGTGGCCTCCTGGTAGCGCTGTCCTACCACCTGAGCCGGCAGAGCAGCGACCCCACCGTGCTCTGGTGGGTGCCCGCACGCGCCTGTGCTCGCGCTGGTGTGTGTGCTCCGGGTCTCGTGTTTGTGTCTGCACAGTAGGGGTTTGTGGTCTGTGCACGTGCCCGTGACTGGGGCCGGGGGGAAGGAGGGGTGTCCTCCTTCTGACTCTTTCTCACCCCCAGGTCTCTGATCCGGAGCAAACTCTTCCCTGAGCTGGAGGAGCGCAGCTTGGAGACAGCCCGGGCTGAGCCCCCGGACCCCTTGCCGGACAAGATGCGCCAGTCGGTGGTGAGGGGGCGGGGGGTGGGGGTCTGTGGGGAGGTGGTGACAGGTCCTGGGGGTCCTGGGAGGGGCATGTCCAGCCCGGGCTGCTGGGCAGCTGAGTGTGTCTCCTGGCCGGGCAGCTGAATGTCTCTCCTGGCCCTGCAGCGTGAGGTCTTGCACTCCGACCTGGTGATGTGTGTGGTGATCGCCGTGCTCACCTTCGCCATCAGCGCCAGCACCGTCTTTATTGCCCTGAAGGTTTGTGTGGCATGGGCCGCCGCTGCCTCTCGCTGTCTTGGCAGGAGCCTGCTCAATCTGAGCGCCCTGGGCAGTCCCTCCCCGGCCTGTGCCAGGTGGCCCTCTGTGGTCCCTTGGCCTGCTCCCATCAGCTGAGCCTCTGGCCTCTCCCTCCTGCAGTCGGTGCTGGGTTTCGTGTTGTACGCACTGGCTGGGGCCGTGGGCTTCTTCACACATTACCTGCTGCCACAACTCCGCAAACAGCTGCCCTGGTTCTGCCTGTCACAGCCCGTGCTGAAGCCGCTGGAGTACAGCCAGTATGAAGTGCGCGGTGAGTGCTCGCCCCTGATGGCCAGGCCTGGGCAGTGTTTCGGGCTGCAGCTTGGCTGGTGGGAGCTGTGGTCCTCTCGGCTCAGGAGTGCCAGCAGGGGGCACTCACTGCCCACACTACCCTTTCTGCACCCTCCCTGCCCTGTGTCCTTGTTGCGCGGCTGCGCTCTCCACCTACTCTTCTCCTCGTGCCCTGCTGTGCCCTTCCCTTGCCTGCGTTGCCCTGGTCCTGCCCTCCTTGCTGTCTGTGATAAGACGGAAGAATTAGAACCCCAGGGCCCTGAAGGGATCTCTTGTCCAGAATTAAACACTGATCACCAGTGGACCAGAGCTGCCAGGAGCACATTTTCACTGGGCTGCGTAACGGTTTTTAAAAAATCCTGGATCCTGTATTTTAGCATTTCGATTTGAGATACGAAGATCCATGTTTCTTGAGTTTTTCTCAAACAACAGAAGATTTTGCCTCCTGGACGAGCATCCCTCTGTGGCTACAACCAGCCTGAACTGAGGGGTCTGCCCTTTAGAAGGGCCCAGCTCATGGGCTCACTGTGCACTCAGGCCCTAGCCAGCCTGCTGTACGTGGGTGTTTGTGATTTCATCGTTGGCCTTGTTTTCGCAGACAGAGCAGAGCACCTGCCATAAAGCAAGCCTCGATGTGCTAAGTGGCATGTGGAGCCCTTGCCCTGCTGGGGCTCATTGCTCCCATTTGAGCTGCCACAGATCAGCCCCTCCCCCCAGGGTCTCTGAGGACTCAGGACCGCACACCCTGCCCTCCTAGGGAAGGACTTCCTCAGGGAAGGCAGGCATGTGGAAGCCAGGTGCTGAGTCCCGGCCTCTCCACACAGGTGCTGCCCAGGTGATGTGGTTTGAGAAGCTGTATGCCGGCCTGCAGTGCGTAGAGAAGTACCTCATCTACCCCGCCGTGGTGCTCAACGCCCTCACGGTGGACGCCCACACAGTCGTCAGCCACCCGGACAAGTACTGCCTCTAGTGAGGACCACCCCACCCTCAATGATCCCATCATCCGCTTTCCCTTTTGATCCATGGGGAAACAGGCCTAGAGAGGGAATGAGTCATGTCTAAGGTTGTTTAGCAAGCTAAAGCAGGACCCCAGCTCCTGACATGCCATCCCAGGAAGTGGTTGCTTCTTCAAAGGCAAATGTGTTCCCACCGCTCCCTTTGGAAGAGCAGAGACTAAGAGTCACGGGCCCAAAAGAGCAGGGACCAGCCCAACAGAGCAGAGGCCAGGGGTTGCTCTCCGGCCAGAGTAGGCGAGGGATGGGACACCTATACCCACTGCCCCGGTCCCCTACCAAGCACCCGATGCCTGCCTCTCGCCCACAGCTGCCGAGCGCTGCTGATGACCGTGGCTGGGCTGAAGCTGCTGCGCTCAGCCTTCTGCTGCCCCCCGCAGCAGTACCTGACGTTGGCCTTCACCGTCCTGCTCTTCCACTTTGACTACCCGCGCCTCTCCCAGGGCTTTCTGCTTGACTACTTCCTCATGTCCCTGCTTTGCAGCAAGGTGAGTTGGTGGCTGTGGCCCAGATGCCAGGCTGCCCAATGGGAGCAGAGCCAACTTCTGCCTGGGTGGGAAGAGAATTTCCTGAGGGCCTGTGGCCACTGCTCTCTATCAGCCCCATGGGCCTTTGCAGCAGCCTCTCAAGGAAGGGGTTACTTCCACCCTCTACGGAGAGGAAGCTGAGTCTGAAGGAGGTTGAGGGACTTGCCTCAGGCTTCCAGAGAATTGGTGGTCAGCCAGGATTTGAACCCAGGCCTGTCTGACCTCACAACCACCTCCTCAGAAATGGTTAGGGTAATCAGGACCTGGCCTTATCCTCTGAACGCAGACCTCTGAGTTCCACGCTCTTTTGCTACCCTAGATCCAGAGCAGTCAGAGCTGAGTTTCAGAAGCCCCTAGTGCCTGGGCGTATATAGGTGCTCTGCCGGCTGTGGCATTGCCAGGGCTTGGGGGGCTCTTTGAACTAAGGAACCATGCTCCTGCACTCTCCTGGAGGCCAGCAGTGGTACCTGGAACCCCAGGCAGGCCTGAGGCTTTTTCTCCCTCACATGGACATTCTGTTCTTGTTTTCTGGCCTGGCCCAGGATGGTGGGGATCCACACTGTGTACCCTCTGAGGGCAGGGCCTGTGGCTGTCCTCGACTTTCAGTACTATAGTCCAGCTTCAGCCTCACCAGTGACCTAGTGGCATGACCTGAGGAAGTCATTTACCTTCTCTGTCTTCTCTGAACCTCAACTTTCCCATCTGTGAAATGGGGCCAGCAATAGTAATAAGAAGCTCACAGGGTACTTGTGTGAACTAAATGGCCACCACCCCCTTAGAGCTCAGGCAGGGGTTGCTAATGGTATCAGGTGCCTTGAGCCATGTCCAGAGCACAAGGGCTGGCAGTGATCTTGAGCTTGGCCCTGGTGGGGCAAGCCAGTGGGATGACCCAAGCCTCTGAATGGGGCCTGGCATCCGGGGGCTTCCATGAGTGACCCTGCATGTCTTTTTTCTTCTCCCTGTTGGCTCTGCCAGCTGTGGGACCTGCTGTACAAGCTGCGTTTCGTGCTGACCTACATCGCGCCCTGGCAGATCACCTGGGGCTCGGCTTTCCACGCTTTTGCCCAGCCCTTTGCCGTGCCACGTATCTGGCCTGTGTTTGGGTGGGGGTGTGCAGGGAGGGCTGTGGCCTGGGGCAGTGGGGCGTGGTGAGGGGCTGGGAGGTCCTGTTGCCTGCCGCCTCCTTGACTGTGTCTCAGACTCGGCCATGCTGTTCGTCCAGGCCCTGCTCTCGGGGCTCTTCTCCACACCTCTCAACCCGCTGCTAGGCAGCGCTGTCTTCATCATGTCCTACGCTCGGCCCCTCAAGTTCTGGGAGCGCGACTACAAGTGAGTCTCACAGGAGGTGGGAGCATGCCCAGCAGGGCAGGAAGAGAAGGGTTTGGAGCCCAGGCTGGAGGCCACCCACAGAGGGGCCCACAGCAGGTATGGGAGGGCTTGGTCACAGTGGGGACACGTGAGGCAGCAGATCCGATGCGGGCAGAGCCTGCACCAGGCCAAGGTCTCAGGCTCACAGCTTGGGGATAGTGGGGTCTGGGGATGAGCTCAGCCTCCCCGCTTCCTGGCTGTGTGTCCTGTGTGAGTCCCTTCATGTCCCTGAGCCTCAGTCTCCTCATCTGCCTGCATAACGGGGCTGTCCTGGATGGCGTTGACCTTGTGGCACAGGGAGAGCATGAGCAGGGTGCACCCTCTCTTCACCTTCTCGGCCAACCGCCTTGTTGCACTCTCTCTGAACAGCACTAAACGTGTGGATCATTCCAACACCCGCCTGGTCACACAGCTGGACCGGAACCCTGGTGTGTACCCAGCCATCCAAGGGGCTTTAGGGCAGGGCCTCCCTGGGGAGGGAGCCTCACTAACTTGTCACTTTGTCCATTTGCCTGTCTGTCCTGGGTCCTAGGCGCTGATGACAACAACCTCAACTCCATCTTCTATGAGCACTTGACCCGTTCGCTGCAGCACACGCTGTGTGGGGACCTGGTGCTGGGCCGCTGGGGCAACTATGGCCCTGGTGACTGCTTCGTCCTGGCCTCCGACTACCTCAACGCCCTGGTGCACCTCATCGAGGTTGGCAATGGGCTCGTCACCTTCCAGCTGCGTGGCCTTGAGTTCCGGGGTGAGCCGCAGGACCAGGCTCGGGTGGGCAGGCACGGCTCGGGCCTGATGGGGGAGCTGCGTTCAATAGCGCGTGCGAATGAGGTCCAGTCCAGCTCTGCCCAGGCTGGCGGGTGGCCTTGGGCAAGGCACTCCTCCTCCCTGGGCCTGCGTTTCCCAGTCTGAGCAATGAGGTGGCAGGGTCTCTTGGCCAAGCCCTGTGCCTGCCCCAACTTGAGGTCCCAGTGACTCTACAGGTCGCTGCAGTGAGGGCCTGGGCCTGGAGGTCTGAGTTCTCACACCCAGCCTGCTCTGTGGTCTCAGGCTTGGCCCATGGGTTGAGCGCCATGAGTGAGCCAGCTCCTTCCTCTCAGGAAGACGTGTGTGTTGGATGCCCGAAGAGTGCAGAGGGGCCAGACCCTGTGTCCCTGTTCCTTCCCGCCCTGCCCTTGGATGCTGGGAGTTGAGAGGAGAAAGGCAGGCGCTCCTTTGTGAATCTTGGCATCCAATAAGGTTGACTCCCCTGGCGTCCAGGGGGGTGAATGGCAGCAGGCCTCTGATGCCATGTTGGTCACTCTCCCAGGACAGGGCAGGTAGGGATTGTCCTAGCGGCTCCTGACTGCACACCCCTCCTCCACAGGCACTTACTGCCAGCAGCGCGAGGTGGAGGCCATCACCGAGGGTGTGGAGGAGGACGAGGGCTGTTGCTGCTGTGAACCTGGCCACCTGCCACGGGTCCTGTCCTTCAATGCCGCCTTTGGGCAGCGCTGGCTGGCTTGGGAGGTGACAGCCAGCAAGTACGTGCTGGAGGGCTATAGCATTAGTGACAATAATGCTGCCTCCATGCTGCAGGTTTTCGACCTCCGCAAGATCCTCATCACCTACTATGTCAAGGTACGGTGGGCAGACGCAGCCGGGCAGCAGGGCCCTTGCGGGTGAGCGCTTGCTGACCAGAGGCCCCAGTACCCCCTTTCTGGGTTGTTGGGAGCCTGTTTTGTCCAAGGGAAGCCGAGGCCTCAGAGAGTTTAAGTGCCCCCTGAGGTGCCACTGCCAGACCTCAGGTTGCAGGGGCCGCTGTGCCCATGTGGCTCTGATAGGTGCCCAGGCAAGGAAGGCTTGCTTTGGGCAGTGAGTATGGGGCAGGTGGGCAGTTGCAGAGGCCAGCCTTTGAAACCACCAGCCCCCTGCCCCCAGCTCACCCAGCACAGAGCAGCGGTAGAGCTAACAGTTGTCACGTTAACGATCGTCATGGGAGCAGCTGCTTGAGCAGTAGCGTTTACCACAGGTGGGCGCTATGCTGGGCATCTCTCCTGAGCTGGGTGGAGTCCCCCACCCTTTGAGAGGGGGCCTGCTGTCTCACAGATATGGAAGTTGGCTTGCAGAGGTTCCAGAATCTGAAGAAAGTGGCCAAGCCAGGCTTTGAACCCAGGCCGGCCCTGAGCCACAGAACTTTCCTGCCTCAGCCTGGGGGCTCTGAGCCAGGCCTGAGGATCTTGAGACCTCTTGGGGGTGGCGGGGGTTGGTGAGGCAATGTGGGGTGCATAAGGAGCCCTGGAATGGGGGTTCTGATCAGCCTGGAATGTTTCTTCCCTGTGTGCCTCAGCTTACCCCTAGAGAAGTGGGGGTTATTGCAGTTCTCTGAGGTGGCAGAAACGTTGAGGCTTGGCCAGGCGTGGTGGCTCATGCCTGTAATCCCAGCACTTTGGGAGGCCGAGGCAGGTGGATCACTTGAGGTCAAGAGTTTGAGACTAGCCTGGCCAATGTGGCGAAACCCCATCTCTACTAAACATACAAAAAAATTAGCTGGGTGTGATGGTGGGTGCCTGTAGTCCCAGCTACTCGGGAGGCTGAGACAGGAGAATCGCTTGAACCTGGGAGGCAGAGTTGCAGTGAGCCGAGATCGTGCTACTGCACTCCAGCCTGGGCAACAGAGCAAGACTGTCTCAAAAAAAAGGAATTTTGAGGCTTGTGGTGCCCAGAATAAGGGTACTGGGAATGGGGTGGCCTGCTGATCACAGTCCAGGCTCCCACGTGCCTTCTTAGGATCTACCCTGGCACTCCCTATGTTGGGCTCGGGGGGTGGCCTACTGGGGCCCAGGTGAGCCTGCCACCTAGGTTCTCTCTGGGGCAGTTGCATGCGGCCCTGGCTGTCCTCCAGAGGAAATCCTGTCCATACCACATATCAGAGGAGCTGTCATTTGTCATTCCTTCTGCCCTCCCAGCCACTCCTAGGCAAGGATTTGTGAGACCACCTCCATTTCATCAAGAAGGAGGCTGTGTCTAGAGAGGGACATTCCCAGTCCCAGGTCACCCAGAGGTCATGGCCTGGTCCACCTTCCGGTCCCATCTTGAGAGAGGTGCCCTTGCCCAGGTTGCCCTGCTGTGCCTGCCAGGCCAGGGCCAGCAGGTTGAGATGCGCCTGGCCAGGTCTCTTGTCCCATGGGGAAGCTGACTTGCCACATCTAAGGCTGCCTCAAAGCCTGGGCAGAATTTGAGTCTGGAGGAAGTGCTTGGAGGACCTGGGGTGGCTCCGCTGAGGATGTGGACCGAGGGTGAAGCTTGGAAGGACAAGTCAGGGCTGCCAGGGGTGGGGCGGGGGGAGGCGGGTGTGCTGGGGAGCCTGGTGCATCTGAGGAAGTGTCCCAGCTGCAGTGATAGGTCCTTTCCAGCCTTCGAGGTTGGCCAGTCGAGGCGGAGCCCCTCCTGTTAGCTTTGCCTTTCCTGTGGGTGTTACTGGGCTCTCAGACCTGCTCCTACAGCTGGGAAAGGCCACAAGAGCAGGAAAAGGCACCGTGGCTTGAGGCTGCACGGAGTCTGGGCAGTGCTTCCCGGGAAGCACCTTGGGCAGAGCCCAGCTCACAGTGAGCGCTCACAGGCGGAGCGGCTGCTGGTATTGCCCCCCGTGTTCAGTTTCCTCCTGAGATGACCGTGAGTGTTGTGTCAGAGAAAAGGATGGCGCTGGTGAAGGTCAACCAAGCACCTGATATGTGCCAGGCCAGCTCCTCTCCCTGTCCCTGAAGCTTTTCTTTTTTCTTTTTCTTTTTTTAATTTTTTTTTGAAACAAGGTCTCATTCTGTCACCCAGGCTGGAGTGCAGTGGCGCCATCTGGGCTCACTGCAGTGTCCACCTCCCGGGTTCAAGCAATCCTCCCACCTCAGCCTCCCAGGTAGCTGGGACTACAGGCATGCACCACCACGCCTGGCTAATTTTTGTATTTTTTGTAGAGATGGGGTTTCGCCATGTTGTCCAGGCTGGTCTTGAACTGGTTCAAGCGATCCTCCCACCTCCGCCTCCCGAAGTGCTGGGATTACAGGTGTGAGCCACCCTGCCTGGCTGAAGCTTTTCTTTTCTGGGTTTTTTTAGCAGCTCTGGTGGTGCCTGGATTGTAGAGGCAAGCTATGGGCAAGAAAGTCAGTCTGGAGTGGGTCTGCCCCGGCAAAGGGCCTGCCCCACTAGCTCCGTCTCAGGGTGGCACGTGGAATCCCCATCACCTCACTGGCTGCCCTGCCGGCCTTAACCCGCTCGTGCATCCTGGCCATGCCAGCTACCTGCCTTCCAAAAGCTCCTGTACTTTTGCCCGAGTCCCTGCTTATAACCAACAGGGCCTTTTAACAAGAGGTCCAGGAGCCCCCAGCTTTGGGTACCAGATGTGCCCGTGGCTTCTTTCTGAGGTGAGGCCTGATGGCTGTCATGCTTCAGCTGCCTAAAGGAACCTGTGACCCAGGCGCTCTGAGGCAGGCCCACTACTTCAACCTGCCCTTCCGGCCCCGAGATCTGGATCCCACAATGTCATAATGGGGAAGGTCCGGGGTTCAGACTGCAGTTTAGTTTGTCCTGCCCCCCTCGCTCCCTGCTCCCTGCCCACGTGATGTCTGGATGCTCCCGCGCTCAGGGTTGTGTTTGTGCAGGAACACCAGCTCCTGCTGCTGCCTGGCCCACGGGCTGCACAGGCACTGAAGGTTCACCTGAGGGCCACACCACAGTGTCGGGGCCAGCCAGAGGCGGGTGGGGGACAGGGTTCAGGGCAGGTGGGGCCAGCTCCACCTTGATGACTTGGAAGCTGAGGTGGTAAAGGTTGAGTGTGATGATCTTGTTCTCGTCGCGGGCTGCCATTTGTTTGAGCCTCAATTTCTCATACGAACGGGGCATATTCTAGGGCAGAGGCAGGCAGATGCTGCCTGTGAGTGCTAGCCCCAGCACAGGACTTCCCGCTCTGTAAGTGGGTGCTTCCTGGTGGCTTTGTCACTCCTCCCTGGCCTAGGGGAAGGAGCCAGCTTGCCTGGTTGCTCTTGAGAGCTGAGATGGCTGTAGGAGTGGGGCATCCCAGAAAGCGGACTTCAGCTCAGTCTCGGGGAGGAGCCTCTGAACCTCCATGCTTTCTCCTCCAGTGGCCAGGGCTGGGACCCCAGCCTGATGCCTGCCCCTCCTCTCCCAGAGCATCATCTACTACGTGAGCCGCTCACCAAAACTGGAGGTATGGCTCAGCCATGAGGGCATCGCGGCAGCCCTGAGGCCTGTGCGGGCGCCCGGCTATGCCGACTCGGATCCCACCTTCTCGCTGAGTGTGGATGAGGACTATGACCTCCGCCTGTCTGGCCTCTCGCTGCCCTCCTTTTGCGCAGTGCACCTCGAGTGGATCCAGTACTGCGCGTCCCGGCGCAGCCAGGTCAGGCTCCACTACCTGAGGCTGCCACCTGGGGCTGTGGGACCTGGGCTTCCCTGCTCCCCTTCTCCCCATTTGGTTTCCTCTCATTCTGAGCCTCCCTTGGCCTGAGCCCCAGCCCCCACTCCAAGTTCCCTGTCCCAGGTCTGAGCCGGGCTCTGGGACGGGGGTCCTTATGCCACAGCCCGTGGACCAGGATTGGAACTCCCCGCTGGTCACGCTGTGTTTTGGCCTGTGTGTGCTGGGCCGCCGGGCCCTGGGGACAGCATCTCACAGCATGTCTGCAAGGTGAGTGCTCGGGTGTCCCGCGGGGCCTGCTGCCGTCCCCACCCCACCTCTTCCACGAAGAGCCCTGTGGTCTCTGGCCGCAGTGACCACAGAAACTGCAGTGGCCCTTCCTGTTGGGGTACCTCTTCTCCCACGGGCAGGGCACTTCCTGGTCATGACCTTGCCTGCTCCTTAGTGCTCTGTGAGAGACATGGGCAGAGATTGGCCTCTTTGTCAAGATGGGGAAACTGAGGCCCAGCGTGAGGAAAGGCCTCTGCTTGGATCACTCTGAAGGCTTACCCCTGGGTCCTCGACACCCCTCTCTCCCCTCCCTGTTTTTCCTCCCACTTAGCCTGGAGCCCTTCCTCTACGGCCTGCACGCCCTGTTCAAGGGAGATTTTCGCATCACCTCCCCACGTGACGAGTGGGTCTTTGCCGACATGGATCTGCTTCACCGCGTTGTGGCGCCTGGGGTTCGCATGGCCCTCAAGCTTCACCAGGTTGGGGAGGGGTATGCCCAGCAGCATGGGCGGGTGGGGGACGAAGCCTCTCTCCAGGGCAGGGGCCACTGACCCCTGTTCCCCTGTCTTCCCTACCAGGACCACTTCACGTCCCCAGATGAATATGAGGAGCCAGCAGCCCTATACGATGCCATTGCGGCCAACGAAGAGCGGCTGGTCATCTCACATGAGGGCGACCCGGCATGGCGCAGCGCCATCCTCAGCAACACGCCCTCCCTGCTGGCGCTGCGCCACGTCCTGGATGATGCTTCCGACGAGTACAAGATCATCATGCTCAACCGGCGCCACCTCAGCTTCCGAGTCATCAAGGTTGGGCTGGCCCCACCTGCCCTAAGCCCTGCCCCCAACCCCCCTTGGGCCGGCCCCCTGACCCTGGCGTGTGGCTCTCAGGTGAACCGGGAGTGCGTGCGTGGCCTATGGGCTGGGCAGCAGCAGGAGCTGGTGTTCCTGCGCAACCGCAACCCCGAGCGTGGCAGCATCCAGAACGCCAAGCAGGCGCTTCGCAACATGATCAACTCCTCCTGTGACCAGCCGCTGGGCTACCCCATCTACGTGTCGCCTCTTACCACCTCGCTGGCTGGCAGCCACCCCCAGCTACGGGCACTGTGGGGTGGCCCCATCAGCCTGGGTGCCATTGCCCGCTGGCTCCTGCGCAGCTGGGAGAGGTGAGGCCTCGGGAAGGGGTGACATGTGGCGCGGGAGGAAGCTGAGGTGCAGTACGTCCCTCCTGGGTCTCAGAGGGAGGACGTGCTGGAGCCAGGGCTTGAATCCCGAGAGATGACCCCCTCCCAGAGCTGACCTGCCCCTCCTAGATGTCACCTTACCCCCAGAGCTGACAGTGGCCTTTAGTCATCAAGCACTGTTGACAACGCACCCTCAAAAGACTCTGCAAAGTAGGTGGCAGCTTCTTAGAGGGGAGGATCCTGGGGCTCAGAGGTGTTAGATGACTTGTACTGGGGCTGAGGACTCATGCTTGTGAGGCCTCTGGCCTCAGCCGTGTCCCTCCTGATCCCTTTTCTACCTCTCCACCCCCAGGCTTCACAAGGGCTGTGGCGCCGGCTGCAATAGTGGTGGGAACGTGGATGATTCAGACTGTAGTGGGGGCGGTGGCCTGACCTCCCTCAGCAATAACCCCCCCGTGGCACACCCCACGCCTGAGAACACGGCAGGTGAGCAG
Organism: Pongo pygmaeus; assembly: GCF_028885625.2. Classification (NCBI taxonomy): domain Eukaryota; kingdom Metazoa; phylum Chordata; class Mammalia; order Primates; family Hominidae; genus Pongo; species Pongo pygmaeus. Next base: position 9,051,900 of record NC_072382.2, on the reverse strand, counting down.
GCGAGGCTGGGCTGAACCCGTGGGTGAGGAGTGCAGCCCAGCTGAGGTCTCTGCTGTCTTATCTGTCTCCTACAGGCAATGGTGACCAACCCCTCCCACCAGGCCCTGGCTGGGGGCCTCGATCCTCCCTGAGTGGCTCTGGTGATGGGCGGCCCCCACCTCTGCTGCAGTGGCCTCCCCCTCGGCTCCCTGGACCACCCCCTGCATCGCCTATCCCCACAGAGGGTCCCAGGACCTCACGGCCCCCTGGCCCTGGTCTCCTCAGTTCTGAGGGCCCCAGTGGGAAGTGGAGCCTGGGGGGCCGGAAGGGGCTGGGAGGATCTGACGGGGAGCCAGCCTCAGGGAGCCCCAAAGGAGGTACCCCCAAATCTCAGGTAAGGCACCTGTGGGAGGGTTGGGTCCCAGAAGGCTAAGGCCTGCTCACCCGCCAATCTCTCTCCCCTCCCCCAGGCGCCTCTAGACCTCAGCCTCAGCCTCAGCCTCAGCCCCGATGTCACCACTGAGGCCTCACCCCCCAGAGCTTCCCAGGACATTCCTTGCTTGGACAGCAGTGCCCCTGAGAGTGGCACACCTACAGGTGCCCTGGGCGACTGGCCTGCCCCTATCGAGGAGCGTGAGAGCCCGGCAGCCCAGCCCCTGCTGGAACACCAGTACTGAGCTACCTGGCGCCCACTGGACCTCCTCCTAGGATTCAGTAACGGACCTGCTCTGCTGCCTCTCTGCTGGACCACAGAACTGAGTGGCTTTGGCCTCCATGTCTGAATCCTGACCTTTGGCTGCCTTGGCCAGAGTACCAAAACTGAGTGACCCAGACCTCTGACCTTGACCCCTGCTCTCTCTCATCCCCAGTCCAGGGCCTGGGCTCCCCAGATGGAGGCAGTCAGCCTCCCAGCCAGGCCCTAAGAGCCAAACCATGGGCTGGTCCCACTTGGAGCCTGTGGCCAGGACCACCTCAGCCCCTGGGCCTGCACTGCCTGCAGGGGTGGCCCCCTTGGCCTGGACCTGGGGCCTGAATTGTGGGACTGGTGGTTTCTTTCTTTCCTTTTTTTTTTTTTTTTTTTTGGTTCTTTTTTTTTTTTTTGTGCTTCGGAGACATCAGAATTAATAACACTATTTTTGATTTTGGTCGGCAGTTTCTTTTTCTACCTGGGAATGGGTACATGACAGTTCAGGCGGCCAAGTTGGGATGGACAAGCACACAGAGGGGAGAAGGATGTGGGGCTGAAGTCTAGTAGAGATCAAGGGCAGACCAAGGTGGGGTTCAGGTAGAAGCAGGTCCTCTTCCCTGCAGGGCTGCTCCCTTTTCAAGCCTTTATCTGAAGGGTATTGTCTGCCATTTCCCACCATATGGTCAAAGACTTCCAGGTCTGGTGGCTCCTACATTTATCAGGCTTGTCCTTGGCAAAAGCCTTTCTCTGGACCTCAGTTGCTCCAAGGCGTAGAGATGACACCTATCTAAGGTGTTTTTAGAATAAATGAGTGCGCGCTAGTGGAACAGTTGCCCAGGGCCCAGTGCTTAGCAAGTGCTCCATAAAATAGTGCAGACTCTTGAGCACCTGCTGTATGCTGGCCGGGAGCTGGACGCTAGGTGGCCTCCGCTAGCCCTCCCGGTTGGTCTGGAAGGCAGGCGCAAGTTTCTCAGTAGAGGAAATGGTCTTAGAATCAGCACTGCTCGGTGCTGACCGCCGCCAGGCCTGGAATCCCCGCTGCTGCGCTTCCCGCTGCTGCGCTTCCCGCCGCAGACAGCTCCCGGCCGGCCCCGCCTCCCGACATGGCCCCGCCTCCCAGCATGGCCCCGCCCCCAGGCGGAGCCGGCGCCGGGAGCGGTAGCGGGAGAGCGGTAGCGGGACCCCAGCGCGGGCGGCGGCGGCTGGACGGGAGCCCCAGAGGTACTGGCGGGAGCAGGGGACGGGAGGCACTGCTGTCGGGCCCGACAGGGGACAGGTGGCCTAGCCGTGGGCCCGGGTGATGTGTATGGGAGTGGGGTCCTCGCCACGTTCGCCGCCAGCACCCTCCCAACTTCCCTCCGGGCTCCCGCTCAGTCCCGAGTCAATATGTCCAGCCCCCTGTCTCTGACCAGCCGTTCCCACCCTCTCTGTGTGACGGCTTAGCCTGGCCAGCCGGCCGGTGAGTGGAGGCGGCGGCTCCTGACTCCTGGTGGCGGCGCTGTGACTCCTTCCCCCTCAACACTGCAAGTGTGTGCGGGGCTCCCCCTTATTCTGAGGCTCCTCTTCTTCTTAGGCGGCCTCCACCCCAGTCCCTGGCCTGGCCTGGGAGGAAACATCTGTCGCGCCCCCTGGCAGCAGAAATGGGGTCATGACCTCCAGATGTGCTGGGAAGTGGCCAGCTCCTCCTCCTGGGGCAGCCAGGCCTTCCGGATCTGTGGGGGCGGGGCCGGCCCTTTCCCCCCACCCCTAGTGACACAGGCCCGGAGGAATGTCCTGGCCTCAATGGACCCTGTGTGAAGCTTCAGGGTGAGGGGCAGAGCCCAAGAACACCCCTCAAGGCAGCGCCAGAGCCTGGCACTGGGCCACAGCAAGAGGCAGCTCACAGGCTGGGTGCACACAGGCACAGATCTCACTTCCAAGCGTGCAGAGCTCAGCCCACACAGAGCGGGGCTTGCACAGACCCCTTCCTTCATGCCCTCCTACTCCTTCACACACTATAGCCCAGGCCCCAGCGCTGGATGTGCCCAGAGCTTGGCTCATGGAGCCAGGGGCTACACCCGTCACACACACAGATAGCTAGCAACACTCACCTCACTCTTCTCAGTCTCTCAGCAGCCTTGGGAGGGGACAGAAATAGTTAAACCCTTTTTTTTTTTTTTTTTTTGAGACAGTCTCGCTCTGTCCCGCAGGCTGGAGTTCAGTGGCGCGATCTCGGCTCACTGCAACCTCTGCCTCCCAGGTTTAAGCGATTCTCCTGCCTCAGCCTCCTGAGTAGCTGGGACTATAGGCACGCACCATCACACCCGGCTAATTTTTATATTTTTAGTAGAGACGGGGTTTCACCATGTTAGCTAGGCTGGTCTTGAACTCCTGACCTCAGGTGATCCCTCTGCCTTGGCCTCCCAAAGTGCTGGGATTACAGGCCTGAGCCACCGCGCCCGGCCAGTTAACCTCATTTTAGAGATGAGAAAACAGAGGCTCAAGGTCAGCATGGGAGTTTATTCAGGAGAAATCAAGGTAGAAGGCACCTGGGCTGGGGAGCCAACACTAGCTTGGTTTTGGAGGCCCCAGACGAGGGGTGTGTGGAGCCCCTCCTCCACCCCCCTCCGGCCCAGCCCCGCATGATGTTGCTGGATGCTGCATGAAGACCCACCATTAGATGCCTGTACCCCCAGTGGAGGTTCCCCAGCTCCCTGTCCTCACTGCCTTCTCCATCCAGGGCTTGCCTGGGCGTGGCTTCCCTCAAGTTCTCACACTACCATTTGCACCTGCCTCTGGCGTCACATTTCCGTACTTAGCAGGTCCCTGGGGCTTTGGGTGTCTCAATCTTGCATCCTGTGAGACCTTGAACCTCAGCCCAACACCCACCCCCACAAAACCTACGCACACAGACAGCAGTGGGCAGGTGCAGCCCTGCTTAGGGCCTGGAGATGGACAGACCCAGGCTCACATCCTAGCTCTGACACGGAATTGCTTCAGGCAAGAGCATCTCCTCTGGACCTCATTTGACCATCTGTCACATGGGGTTCAGACCTCCCTGTCTGCATCAGTGAGACCAGGTAGGCAGAGGTCCCTATGGGTCCCTGTCATTGTGACTCCTCTTGCCCCCAAGCCTGGGCACAGTAGCCTGCAAGAAGGTGAGCTGGCCTGTCCTTCAGGCCAGGGTGACTGGGGTCCCATGACAGCTGCTGTGACCCCAGAACCTTCCTCAGGATGTGGGGGCCTGGCAGAGGGCTGGGCCCACAGTTGGGGCTACTTCCTGTGCTGAAGGAAGTCCTCTTGCCATTCTTGCTGCCCTGCCGCTGCCCCCCTGGGAACCCATGTGTCCTTGTGGTATTGAGGCCTTGAGGTCCAGGGCACTGAGATCAGACCTCTCTGGGTGATCAGCTCTCCAGGGACCCTGAAGGAAGTGGGAGGGGCAGGGAGGAAGGTCTCTGGGGACAGGACGTCCTCCCTTTGTTAAGTGGGCAGGACCCAGACACCAGTGGCCCCTGGGTTTCCCGTCCCAGCCAATACAAGTCATCTGTCCAGTTGGGCTAGGTCCTGGTGGGACCCTTACTCTGGGCCCAGGCCAAAGCTAAGGTGTGTGGGTGGCGATTGGGGGACCCTGGCAGCTCCAGGGCTGCCCAGGCTCCAGGACCCTCAGGACCAAGACCCAACAGCCCAGCCTCTAGCCCTGCCCAGCTAAGCTGGGGAGGGGGCTGGAAACCTCAGCCCTAGGCAGACAAGGAAGTGGCCTGGAAAGCGGAAGCAGCTTTGATGGTCTCGGAGGGGGCCGGAAGCCAACACGGGTGGTGGAGGACCAGGCTGGGGGCCTGGGTTCCTGTTTTCTGCCCAGGCCCCTCTGAGCAGCCCCCTCCTCCTTCAGGGCAGGAACTGCTGCTGCAACCTCAGGCTGGGCACCAAACACCCGTGCCCGCCAATGCGGCCCAGCCCCCGGAGAGTCAGGCCCACAGAGCATGCCCATGTGGGCCGGCGGTGTGGGGAGCCCTCGGCGGGGCATGGCCCCTGCGTCCACGGATGACCTCTTTGCCCGCAAGCTGCGCCAGCCGGCAAGGCCCCCGCTGACACCGCACACCTTCGAGCCGAGGCCAGTCCGGGGCCCGCTCCTGCGCAGCGGCAGCGATGCAGGCGAGGCCAGGCCCCCCACGCCAGCCAGCCCCCGTGCCCGTGCCCACAGCCACGAAGAGGCCAGCCGCCCTGCAGCCACTTCCACCCGGCTCTTCACTGACCCGCTGGCACTGCTGGGGCTGCCAGCAGAGGAACCAGAGCCTGCCTTCCCGCCAGTGCTTGAGCCTCGATGGTTTGCCCACTATGACGTGCAAAGCCTGCTCTTTGATTGGGCTCCGAGGTCTCAGGGGATGGGGAGCCACTCAGAGGCCAGCTCTGGGACCCTGGCTTCAGCCGAGGACCAGGCTGCCAGCTCGGACCTGCTGCATGGGGCACCTGGCTTTGTGTGTGAGCTCGGGGGTGAGGGTGAGCTAGGCCTGGGTGGACCAGCATCCCCACCTGTGCCCCCTGCACTGCCCAACGCGGCCGTGTCCATCCTGGAGGAGCCACAGAACCGAACCTCGGCCTACAGCCTGGAGCACGCAGACCTGGGTGCTGGCTACTACCGCAAGTACTTCTATGGCAAAGGTGAGGAAAGGCAGTTCCAGGGAGGGGAGGAGGGGGGCTGAAGAAGAGGTCCCTGTCACCTGCAGTGCACACAGTAGGGCTCATGAACTGTCCATTTCCTGTAAAGTCCCTGGCCGTGGGAGGGCTCAAGAGCTGAGCTGGGGTCCTCCTGGACCCACTTTCAACCACCCTCTTAAGGCTAATCCCTGGCCCCTCACCCCCAGCCAGGGCTGGTCCCTCTGCCTCCGTATTGGTTCATCCTCCATCTAGTTGAACCTGCCGGGCTGGGGAGAGATTCCCTATGGGCTTTTCTGTGTGGTGAAAACTCAGGCCTCAAATCCCTGCATCCGTGAACCTTGTTCTCACCAGCACTGCGGAGGGAGGGCTCCAGGACATAGAAGGGAGAATGAGGGCGTGGCGGGCGGGGCCAAGGCAGGATTTAGGCCTGGGAGCTGGCCGCGTGGGTCTAGGTCTGGGTCTAGGTCCACCTCTGGGTCAGGGTTGAGATCAAGATATTGAGCTCGGGGCTACAGAGGGGCGGGACTTAGTCTAGGGTCAGCATTTGGTGGTGAGATGAAGCCTAGGGCGGGGCTTAGTGATGCGCGTGGTCGAGCGGGGGCGGGGCTGCCAGAGGGCGGGACCAATCGTTTACTTCGGCGCGGTCCCCCAGAACATCAGAACTTCTTCGGGATGGACGAGTCGCTGGGCCCGGTGGCAGTGAGCCTGCGGCGGGAGGAGAAGGAGGGCAGCGGAGGGGGCACCCTGCACAGCTACCGCGTCATCGTGCGGACCACGCAGGTGGGCCGGGATCGCGGGATCAGGACGTGGGTTGCCTCCCCGACACCCTGTATGCATCCTGAATGCCCTTACACCCCTTCCTCAGCTCCGGACCCTCCGTGGCACCATCTCGGAGGACGCGCTGCCGCCGGGGCCCCCACGGGGTCTGTCCCCAAGGAAACTTCTGGAGCACGTGGCGCCGCAGCTGAGCCCCAGCTGCCTGCGCCTGGGCTCAGCTTCACCCAAGGTACCACGGACGCTGCTCATACTGGATGAGCAAGTGGTGAGTGGCGGGCCGCGGAGCCCCCAAGCCGTACAGCTGGCCCCAGTCTGAACCCAGCCTGCCCAGCTCCCAAACCCCTAGCCTTGACCCTAATCCTGGGCTGGGTGGTGACCCCCAGGAGAGCTGGCTTTTCAGAGAAGGCATCAGAGGTCATCTGGAGCCTTGCGTCTCAAAGTGAGCTCTGTAGACCAGCAGTATCCACATCATGTAGAAATGCAGATTCTGGGGCCACACCCCAGACCATCTGAATCAGAGTCTGCACTTTATTTATTTATTTATTTTGAGATGGAGTCTCGCTCTGTCACCCAGGCTGGAGTGCAATGGTGCAATCTCAGCTCACTGCAATCTCTGCCTTCCGGGTTCAAGCGATTCTCCTGCCTCAGCCTCCTGAGTAGCTGGGATTACAGGTGCACACCACCATGCCCAGCTAATTTTTGTATTTGTAGTAGAGATGGGGTTTTACCATGTTGGCCACGCTGGTTTCGAACTCCTGACCTTGTGATCTGCCCACCTCGGCCTCCCAAAGTGCTGGGATTGCAGGCATGAGCCACTGCACTCGGCCCAGAGTCTGCATTTTAAAAAGATCTTTGCAGTCCCAGATGCCCTGGTCTGACTCACCCCACTGGTCCTGCAGTTCCCGCATCATTCCTGGCCAATTTCCCCCACAGCCCCTGCTGGGTTTCCTCTAACATGTGGTGCTCACAGCTTCCTGGAGCGGCTCCTTCCATCCCCCACTCCATGCTGAAAGCTGCCCATTGGCTGAGTCTTCTCTGTATCATTCAACCCATCAGTCATTCAAGAAACATTTCTTAGACCTTTTTGGTGCCAGGCCTCAGACTGGATGCTGGGGACAGGTCTAGACCAAGTGCTTTGCTTGAGTAGCTCACAGCTGGGTGGGAGAAAGAGATCCACAGAGAACTGCTGAAATACAGGAGTGCTATAACACTGAAAGGGGAATGTGGAGGGCTCCCTGGGCCACAAGGCTAGTGAATGAGAGCCCTTCCTTGGCCAGGGTTTTCCAGCATGGAGAACACAAAAGGGCTCAAGCCCGGATAAGCAGGTGTTTTCTGGTCAGAAGGAATAACTTATGCAAAGGCTTGGAGAATGAGAGCATGGCACATTAGGCAGTCAGTTCAGTGTGGCTGGGGTTGGGATTGTGGGGAGGGGCTGGGGAGAAGCTTGCATTTGTTCCCGTGGGCATTGGGAAGCCATGGAGGTATACGGTGCAGATCTGAGAGGGGCAGCTCTCTGGCTGCAGCATGGGGACTAGACTGTATGGGGCGGGGATGCCAGGCTGAAGGCTGTTGCAGTTGCCCAGGCTAGACACGGTGGCAGCGACAGTGGAGGTGAAGAGGAGGTGACAGTCCAGGAGGGACTGGGTAGTCATGTGGCTGACTGGAAGGGGTGAAGTGCTAGGATTCCCCAGCTTCTTGGCCCCCAGGAGTGGTGCTTTAAGGAGGAGGAGCAGGGTGGGGGAGTCACAGCAAGGTGAGACATGAGGCAGCTGGAGAAAAAGGCCCAGGGTTTGGTAGGCCGGTCTGAATGGGAGGCGGAGATGGGGGTGTCATCCTTGCTGCAGCCAGGGAACGGGAGGAGCATGGGTGGAGAAGAGGCCCAGGCAGAAGGTGGGGTCCCTGGGGCCCTAGGCAAGGTGAGTTTCCAGCTATCCCCAGTGCCACCTGTGGCTGAGAGGGTGCCAGGATGAGGCCACATCTGGGGGCCATATGGGGAGTGGGGGCTGCAGGGGGTTGGGAGGAATGAAATTGAAGTGGGGACTGTGAGTGCAGACAAGTTTAGTTGTGGAAAAGGGAGGTGACCGCTGGAGGGGAGCCTGTGCTGTTTGGAGGAGTTCAGAGCACTTTGAGCTGGGCATGGTTATCCAGTTATCCGCAGAGGGAAGAGCCGGGAAGAGGGCACAGAAACAGGAGCACGGGGGGCAGAGGTGGTGCCTGGCTCAAGGCCTGCAGGGGCTGGGGTGGCGGTGCCTTGGATTCAGGGGCGGAGAGGACAGTCCAGCCTTGAGATAAGGAGGATGATAGTGTGTATGTTTATTGGAAGGGTCCTTTCTGTGAATCACCTTCTCTACTGCCACATGGGAACCAGTCTCCTCCCATCCCTTCCTACCTGTGCCCTCCAAAGCACGAGGAGCACAACCAACTGTACTCACCTGACAGGCAAGGACACAAGTGGCTCAGAAAGGGCTGGTGCTCAGCCCCAAGGCCAGCGTCCCATCCATTCCCTAAAAGCTGGTGGGGTGGGGCTGCAGGGGACTGAGACCTATGCCTTCTGTCTCCCACCCACAGCTGAGCTTCCAGCGCAAGGTGGGCATCCTGTACTGCCGGGCGGGCCAGGGCTCGGAGGAGGAGATGTACAACAACCAGGAGGCGGGACCCGCCTTCATGCAGTTTCTCACCTTGCTGGGCGATGTGGTGCGGCTCAAAGGCTTTGAGAGTTACCGGGCCCAGCTAGACACCAAAAGTGAGGCCCAGGGGCAGGAGGGGTGGGAGCAGATCAGTGCTGAAGGGGTGAGCACGAATTGCCTTGTCACTCCTTTGTCCATACAATCCTGGGGCTGGGGACTGGAGAGTTCTTTGGGTGAGCTAAGGATCTGAGTCAGGGCTATGAGGGCCAAGCTATGGGCTGAAAAGAGGAGCTGGGACTGTCCCTCAAGGCCCAAGTACCCAACTGCCTGAGCTGGGGCTAAAGTGGCTTGGGGGCACTACCCCTCCACCAAACACATTCCAGCAGCTCAGCCTCATGGAAGAGGTGCCCCTGCCTCCCTGGTGGAAGGGGCCCCAGGACCCCTGGGAGGTGTTGTACTGAGCACCCCCCGCCTGCCTTTCACTTTCCCAGCATGCCACACATGCTTGGGCCTGGAGTGACACCTGTCCTCCTAGCACACCTGGCCCTGGCCTCCCTCTGAGACCACTTCTCATTTCTGTCTTCATTCTGTTTCAACTCTCCCATTCTGACCCCTCTTCACTCTGGCATGGGGCTGGAGCCTGTGGAGGGAGGGGAGGAGGGGCACCCAGGGCTGAGGCCCTTGGATCTCACTGGCTGGGTATTGGCTGGTGGCATGACTGGTTGTCCACCTGCTGTTTGGGGCACAGAGGCTCCTGTGTGCAGACAGGAATGGCAAGTTCAAGCCACTCAGATTCCCCTTGTTTTCTCCTTCTGTGTCCCTAACTCCCTGGCCACAGCGGATTCCACAGGCACGCACTCCCTCTACACCACGTACCAGGACCACGAGATCATGTTCCACGTGTCCACGATGCTGCCTTACACCCCTAATAACCAGCAGCAGGTGTGAGGGGGACCAGCGTGGGGGTGGGGCTTCTGGGAACCATGGAGGGCCCTGCATGGTCCATGACATTTGAGCTTTGGCGGGAGCTCTGTTGGCCCCAACAACCCGCCCCTCTGGTGGCCCCTTCCCAAAGACAAACACCCTAGGTCTTCACCAGGGGCAGTGGGGGAGCCATTGGTGCCGTGGCTTTCTCCTGCCTGAATGAGGAGGGGTTTGGGGCACAGAAGGCCTCATCACGAGCCCCTACTATCCAACCCCTAGCTCCTGCGGAAGCGCCACATTGGCAACGACATTGTGACCATCGTATTCCAGGAGCCTGGCAGCAAGCCCTTCTGCCCCACCACCATCCGCTCGCACTTCCAGCACGTGTTCCTAGTGGTGAGGGCACACGCACCCTGCACGCCACACACCTCCTACAGGTGGGCACCGGAGTGGTCCCAGGTCTCCCGTGGGCATAGAGTCCTGCCGCCCCTCACTACCGCCTCCCTCCCCGCAGGGTGGCTGTGAGCCGCACCCAGGACACCCCGGCCTTCGGGCCAGCTCTGCCCGCTGGCGGAGGCCCCTTCGCAGCCAACGCCGACTTCCGGGCCTTCCTGCTAGCCAAGGCGCTGAATGGCGAGCAGGCGGCCGGCCACGCTCGCCAGTTCCACGCCATGGCCACGCGCACCCGCCAGCAGTACCTGCAAGACCTGGCCACCAACGAGGTGACCACTACGTCGCTGGACTCGGCTTCACGCTTCGGCCTGCCCTCCCTGAGTGGGAGGCGCCGGGCGGCCCCTCGGGGCCCGGGCGCCGAGCTGCAGGCAGCAGGCTCACTGGTGTGGGGAGTGCGCGCGGCGCCCGGGGCGCGGGTAGCCGCTGGGGCTCAGGCGAGCGGCCCCGAAGGCGCCGAGGTGCCCTGCCTGCTGGGCATCTCTGCCGAGGCTCTGGTACTGGTGGCGCCGCGCGACGGCCGCGTAGTGTTCAATTGCGCCTGTCGCGACGTGCTGGCCTGGACCTTCTCCGAGCAGCAGCTGGACCTGTACCACGGCCGCGGGGAGGCGATTACGCTGCGCTTCGACGGGTCCCCCGGCCAAGCCGTGGGCGAGGTGGTGGCGCGTCTGCAGGTGAGCCTGAGCGGTAAACTGGGGCCCCTGCGGGCGGCGGGGCGGAGCCTGCTTTGGACCCCTCCCTCTCGCCGCCTTTGTCCCCTACTCCTGCGGAAGGGAAAGTCGAGGAGGGCAGAACCAGCCCCGGGGCTTGGCAAGGCCGGAACTGGTGCCCTCGGGTAAGCGACTTCTGGCCTTCATCCCTCGGGCGATGGCACACGCGGCCCTCGGGGTCTGTGGAACGTTCCGTGTGGCCTGGGACGCAGTCCAGGGGGCGGGCGCTGGGGCGGCCCCACCTCCCGGCAGTCCCGCCCACTCGTCCCGCCCCGCCCGCAGCTGGTGAGCCGTGGCTGCGAGACCCGCGAGCTCGCTCTGCCCCGTGACGGTCAAGGCCGCCTGGGCTTCGAGGTGGACGCCGAGGGCTTCGTCACGCACGTGGAGCGCTTCACGTTCGCCGAGACGGCGGGACTGCGGCCCGGGGCGCGCCTGCTGCGCGTGTGCGGCCAGACGCTGCCCAGCCTCCGGCCCGAGGCCGCTGCCCAGCTGCTGCGCTCGGCGCCCAAGGTCTGCGTCACCGTCCTGCCCCCCGACGAGAGCGGCCGGCCCCGCAGGTCAGGGTGCCGGGGACGCGGGGAGGTGGGAGGGCCGGCAGTTGGCCACCGCGCAGTCTGCGCCTCCCGGGTTGCCATCAGCAGTTTCAGGAACCCAGTGTGGGATACCTTTCCTTCTGGAAAGAATCTCCCGTCTCTTAGCCCGTCTGAGCCTGTCTCTCCCTGTCTCTGTCTCTCTCTCCTCTCTCTTTTTTTTTTTTTGAGATGAAGTTTCGCTCTTGTTGCCCATGCTGGAGTGCAGTGGCGTGATCTCGGCTTACTGCAACCTCCGCCTCTCGGGTTCAAGCAGTTCTCCTGCCTCAGCCTCCCCTGTAGCTGGGATTACAGGCATGCACCACCACGGCCGGCTAACTTTTTGTATTTTTAGTAGAGACGGGGTTTCACCATGTTGGCCAGGCTGGTCTCGAACTCCTGACCTCAGGTGATCCACCCGCCTCACCCTCCCAAAGTTCTAGGATTACAGGCGTGAGTCACCGTGCCCTGAACTTCTTTCTTTGTATGTAGAATGGGACCAGTTAAGCGGGTTGCTCCCACTGCTTAAAAGATCAAATAGCAGCCCCCACTATCTTTTTTTTAAAAGTATTGACACCCGCCCCCGCACCACACACACTACACACTATTGATAACTTCCTGTGCTAAACCAGGGGTAGGCAAACATTTTCTGTAAATGGCCAAATAATAAATATTTTAGGCTTTCTGGACCATCTGGTCTCTGCCGCAGCTACTCTGTCGTAGGTAAACGAATAAATATATGTGCCTGTGTCTCGCTAAAACTTTACAGACACTGAAATTTGGATTTTATATGATTTTCACTTATCATGAAATATTCTTTTGATTTTTCCACTAGTTAAAAATGTAAAATCCGAACCGGGCGCGGTGGCTCACGCTTGTAATCCCAGCACTTTGGGAGGCTGAGGCGGGTGGCTCACCTGAGGTCAGGAGTTCGAGACCAGCCTGGCCAACATGCTGAAACCCATCTCTAGTAAAAATACAAAAATTAGCCAGGTGTGATGGCAGGCACCTGTAATCCCAGCTACTTGGGAGGCTGAGGCAGGAGAATAACTTGAACCCAGGAGGCAGCGGAGGTTGCCATGAGCTGTGTATCGCGCCATTGCACTCCCGCCTGGGCAACAAGAGCAAAACTCCATCTCAAAAAAAAAAAAAAGTAAAATCCATGCTTAGCTCGCAGTACAGAAACTGGCACATCTGCTTTAGAAAAGAAAAGGAAAAGGCACAGGTTGGATTTGGCTACAGACAGTAGTTTTGGGATTTAAGCAATTTACACGTGTTATTTAAATCCTCACAGCACACTATGAGGTTCGTACTATTATCCCCATTTCACAGATGGAAAATTGATGTTCAGAGTGATTTGCTTGGGATATACAGGGGCAGCACTGGAATTTGAACCATGGTCTGGAAAAATGGCCAGTAACCAAGCAGACATTTTTCACTGTTGTCAGGAAGCTGGGGAGCTCTCCTGCTCCTGGAAGTGAGCCTGGCAGGGGCTGGGGGTGGGGCTGGTGATGCAGGACGCTGGGGACTGGGGAAGTCCTGCCTGACCGTGTCCCCCCCAACAGGAGTTTTTCAGAGCTGTACACGCTGTCGCTGCAGGAGCCCAGCCGGCGGGGGGCCCCAGAACCTGTGCAGGATGAGGTCCAGGGGGTGACCCTACTGCCCACCACAAAGCAGCTGCTGCACCTGTGCCTGCAAGATGGTGGCAGTCCTCCAGGGCCTGGGGATCTGGCCGAGGAGAGGACTGAGTTCCTGCACAGCCAGAACTCGCTGTCACCATGCAGGTGCACACTCTTGGCCTTCCCTCTCCTCCAGGCCTCTGGGAAAGCGCCTTCCCTTTCTGAGCCACCCCTGCTCTCCCCAGCTCCCTGTCGGATGAGGCCCCAGTCCTGCCCACCACCACCCCGGACCTCCTCCTGGCCACCACAGCCAACCCATCAGTACCCAGTGCTGACAGTGAGACACCCGTGACCCAGGTGAGCAGAAACCAGGCTCTGGAGCCCAACAGCACAGTGGTGACCGTGGGCATCACTGAATCTGTATCCACTTCTGTGGCACAGGACAGGCCAGGCAGTCCCAGTGGCTCTGAGGACAAGGGCAACCCGGCCCCGGAGCTGAGGGCCTCCTTTCTGCCACGTACCTTGTCTCTGCGGAACTCCATCAGCAGGAGTGAGTCTGGACCCAGGAGACCAGGGGAGGGGTCGGGGGGTGCTCCTGGGCTTCCCCAGCTCAGCCTGCTCCTTGTGCCCACAGTCATGTCGGAGGCGGGCAGTGGGACCCTGGAGGACGAGTGGCAGGCCATCTCGGAGATTGCCTCCACTTGCAACACCATTCTGGAGTCGCTGTCCCGAGAGGGTGAGGCCACCAGGGTGCTGCGGTAAGCCTGGGCAGTGCTCTTGCCCCCGTTCTGACCTGCCCACCTGATCCCTTTGTTCCCACAGGACAGCCCATCCCAGAGAGCGGAGACCCTAAGGGAACTCCAAAGTCTGATGCTGAGTAAGCTCCCCAACTCCCCACAGCCGCTTTACCTGCCCACGTGACCCGCCCCCTTCGTGCCTGTCCGCCGGGGTGGAGCTCTGTCCTGGGCTCTGCTGCCACATATGCCTAGAAGACCAGCGGGGCCCCTCTCATTAGGTGGGGCTGGGAGTCAGCTGGTGCACTGCCCCCTGCCTTGGTCCTGCTGAGTCTTGACCCCCATGTCTTCAGGCCAGAGCCTGGGAACCTCTCAGAGAAGGTCTCTCACTTGGAGTCCATGCTCAGGAAGCTGCAGGAGGACCTGCAGAAGGTGAGGGGTAGGCTGAGCTTGGGGTGAGTCACAGGGCTGCCCCAGGAAAGGGGCTGGCGGCTCTGACTTGTCTCCCCGGCACCCCAGGAGAAGGCGGACAGGGCGGCCCTGGAGGAGGAGGTGCGGAGCCTGAGACACAACAACCGGCGGCTACAGGCAGAGTCTGAGAGTGCAGCCACACGCCTGCTCCTGGCTTCCAAGCAGCTGGGCTCACCCACTGCCGACCTGGCCTGAGCCATCTGGAACCACCTGGGCCCCTGAGGGCACCATGGTCACACTGGGCCCTCCTCAGGAACTCTCCCTGCGCAGAGGCGCGTCTTAGCACTGCCCCCCTCCCTAGCCCCTTATTTGGTGGCGCAAGTGGCCTCCACCCCTTCCCTGTTTGTAAATATTCTGTGGAGAAAAGAGGACTTCAGGGAGTAAAAAAGCCACTGCTGTCTGTGTCTGAACATGTGTCCAAGACAGGGCAGGGCAAGGGGTTTTGCCTCCAGAGGCCCCAGCCAAACTCCTCGGACCAGGCAGGACAGGCCCTGGGAACACTGGCTCAGATGGGCTGGCACTCACTGAGGGGGTCCTTGAGGCCAGGCCACTGCTTGGCTTCTCTCCCATAACGTTTATTTGGTTCTGCAGGGAAGCAGGTGGCCACGCCCCACACCTACCCTGACCATGCATCCCAAGGCCCTGCGCCTCAGTGCAGGCCTCACTCCTCTTCTCTCAGCGCAGGCCTCACTCCTCTTCTCTCAGCGCAGGCCTCACTCCTCTTCTCTCAGCGCAGGCCTCACTCCTCTTCTCTCAGCGCAGGCCTCACTCTTCTCTCTGAAGCCACTGAGCCCCCAGGCCTTGTCCTCTCTCTACCCACCTGGCCACTTCTTGCAGGGCCCAATTCCAGAGGCGGTGGCATCTCCGCCTCAGTTGACTGGGGCTGTTTCTATGTCCTGGAGGAAATGGGCCCTTGAGCCACTTCTGTCCTCACCAGCCTATGGTCCTCTCTGTTCCTCGCGAGGCCAGGCCTTTCCCCGAAGTGGCATCATCAAGTCCAAACTTGGGACTTTGTCTAAATCCTTTGTTTTCTGGACCTCAGGCCCAGACAGGGCAGACTTGCCCAGCATCTCATGCCTATTCCAGTCCCTTCCCTAGGCTGGCTGAAGCTCCATGGTGAGACCTAGGCCCTGGGTCTGTTAACTTAGGTGCTGGCAGGATGAGCTAGGCTTGGAGAAACAGAGCATCTGAGGATCAGGAAGGCTTTATGGAGGAGGTAATATGAGGGCTGAGTTTTGAAGGTTGGGTAGGAGTTCACCAGGCAGAGACGTCAGAGGTATCCTGGTAGGACCAGTCTGGCTGAGGCCTGCTGGACTAGAGCCAAGGCACACCCAGGAACCCAGGGTCAAAGAAGCCGGATCAGAAAGGGTTGTGAAGGTGCACTAGGGATCCTGGGTTAGCAGTTCCCAAGACTGCCAGTTTTTCCTGGTTGTGGACTAGTGTGGAAGGCTCTGGTCACTGAGGGTGTGTCTGCAGAAAACTGGGATCCGGTCTTGTGGTTGATGTTTGAAGGGAGATTGATGGTGAGATCTGGATGTCAGAGCTCTTTGGCTGCAGGGAGGCGGCTGTGGCCGCAGTCCAGTGGGAGGTCTAGTGGTGACTTAAACTCAGTGATAGCGGTGACAGTGGGGAGAAGTGGGCAGATTTTCCAGGACCTCGTGGAAAGACTGGACCCAAGTTACTAAGGGAAGAGGCGGCATCTACGGTAGTGGCCAGGTTTCTGGCTGGAGCCCTTGGAAGGTGGCAGGGCCAGGGCTGACAGGGAAAAGGAGAGGCAGGCTGGGGATGGCTGAGGTCATTTGGAACAGGGTGAGTTTGAGAGGCCCGAGGATGTCAGAGTGGAGATGTCCAGGGGCTGGTGTGCAGGGGAGAGAGATCTGGGTTGGATACGAGGACTTGGAGCTGCTGAGCCAGGAGCATGATGGGGTGATTCACGAATGAGAGAAGAACCAGGAGAGGTCTTCCCGTGGGTCACGGGAGGTCGCGGGACCGAGAAAGCCAAGACGAGGGAGGCGCAGCCTGGGCTGCAGGGCCTTGGCTCCCTGGTTTCCCTCTGGGGCTCGGGTCGCGGACCTCCGGTCAGGGTCCCTGCGCAGCTCAGCCGTCGGCTTCCTCAGCGTTAGGAGCCTTCTCACCCCGCCCGCTTCCTCCCCGGCCCCGCCTCCCAGGTGCTCCCCGGCAGCTTCGCCCGGGTCCTGACCTGGCCACCGCGAGCCCGGGCTCCGCCCCTCGCGTGGGAGTTCCGCCGAGGCCCGCCCTCGCTCCAAGCCCCGCCCCTGGCCGCCCCCCCGGAGCCAGAGCCCCGGGGAAAACGCCACTTCCTCGACGGAGTCGGCCTGCCGTCTCGCAGGCGCCGCCCGTTGGAGCCTGCACCCAGGGCCTTTTGTGTTCCTCGGAGACTTGCTGAATTTTGGGACGCGTCCCGCTGACGATAACTCCTTTTCCCCTGCTATTGTCCTCCCGCGACGGTGCGAAGCCCAAAGGAAGACGCCATCGGCCTCGGCGGGGATTTCCCCCAGACGCGGGACCCGGCCTCCGGCTGCTGAGGGCTCCTTGTGCGCCTGCGCACTCAAGAAGGGGGCTCACGCCGGCCAGCGCTTTTTGCTGCTGCGCTTGCGCTGGGGCAAAGCGGAAGTACGTCCAGCTGTAGCCCTGTGGGCTGCGGCTGGGCCTTTGTTTTGGCTTCCTGAAGCTGTGGATTGAAGATTTCACCGTTCCTCCCAGAACAGAGTATCAAAGCATCGGTGGGCGGGGTAGATCTTTACCTGGCACCACACATTCCCCAAGAGAAGCACACACTCCCTGGGCCACCCAAGGAATTTGGCCCCATCATATCTTTCGAACATCGTTTCTCTTACCTCTGACGCTGGCTAGTCCCTCTTTGAGATCCACTCTCAGCTGATCTAAGACCTGGAGCTAATGGGGCCTCTTGGAAGACTCGTGAAACTGCTCCATCCCCCAGCCAGCGGGCTCTACTAGGCTCTCAGTGTGCTAGGACTCTTGCCTTAGCTGCCCATTTTCATCCACTGGACGGTAACTCGGGGTTTCCAAGGGCATACTGACTGCAAGCTCTCAGAGGACAGTGCACGCATTCACCCAGCCCTCTACCACCAATGTCTGGCCTGATGTGACTAGCAAAATGTGTGCTCAGTGTTTGCTGAAAAAAAGCGAATCTCTAGCCAGCTTGGCAACAGATTTATTAGTTCAGAGTAGAAAGAGCAAGAGTCCAAGTGCTTTGATTGTTCGGTAAAAACTATGCCTCCTGACTGGAGAGCTGCCAGCCTGCTCTCCCCCACTCTCTTGACAACTTGCCCTACTATTAAGGCACTTGAGAAGAGGGAGAGCAGGGAAGTCCCAGACCAAACCCCTTCTGGATCCTGGAGAGAGCCAGTGCTGTTGCACTGGTTTCCTTCAGCCACGGTTGAGCAAGGAAAAAGCCGGCAGAGACCTCTGTAGGGCAGGAAGGCCAGCCCCTCAAACGCTGGTGTTAGGCACAGGGACAATGCCAGTGCCATAGAGGGGCTGGTACCTGGGGCATTATTTTGATTAAGCTGTAATGAATCCATGATGGAAGACACTTGATAAGGCTTTGTGGGCTCAAAGGCCTTACCTCCAGCCTGTTTCTCTCTCTAGGAGAGTACCAGAAGCTGGAGAATGGGGATGGGGGACCCCAGAGTTCCCTACAGAGAAGGAAGCTGACCATCAGGACAGGGGAAAAGTTTGAGTTTCCCCAGCTCCCCCCTTTCCAGAGAAGTTAATGCTTCTGCTTAAGCACCTCCAAAAAGAGAGAGAGATACAGATATTGCCAATAAAAGAATAAAATATGCCTCCCACCTCCAAGGAAGACATCCACAAAGTTCGGGGCAGTTGGAACACACCCCACCAGAATCCGTAAGTGCTTTTGGAGGGCTTCAATCCCCTGCAACCCAGTGCTCTGGGGAGGGCAGGCGTCACCCCCTTAGGAGCTGATCTGACTCAGCAGGGCTGAGAAGTCCATGTCCGCAATGGAAGAGAAGTCTTCATCTCCTGAAAGGAGGCCGTTGGGGAGCCCTGGGGCCCCCAGTGGAGCAGGAGCTGGGTCGGGGGGCCTCTGGGCCCCTGTCACTAGGCGAGTTATAGCCTCAGGGTACTCCATCAGCATGGGCTCAGTTGTGTGGGGGGCCACAGGTATGCCCTGGTTCAGCAGCTGCTGAAACTCGGAGTTGTCGACGGATGCCAGGTCTGTGAACACGGCTGGGTCTGTGCTGTTGCCAAGCAAGGCCCCCAGGTCTTCATCATCAAACTGCAGCTGCAGCAGGGCCTCTGACAGCGTTCCTTCCCCAGCCTGGGTGGGCTTGGGGGCAGGTGGGGCCACAGCCTGAGGAGGGCCTGGGGGTAGGACTGGGACAGGGGCTGGGGCCTGGGCCAGAGCTGATACCATGGCTGGAGCAGGGGCAGGGGCTGAAGCCTGGGGCAGGACTTGGGGAGGGGCCGGGGCCAAGGCTGAGGCCTGGCTTATCTGCCCAGAAGGAAACACCATGGTGGGAAACTCATCATAGTTGATGGTGCTCAGGGATGACGTAAAGGGATAGGGCTGGGGTGCTGGAGGAGAGAGACAGAGAGGCAGGGGTCAGAGAAAGCCCTAGAGATCCACCCTGTCCTCTGTACCCCAGCCCCTCTTCATGGTGCTTAGGCTCAATCCCTCTCTAGGGAGTCAATGCCAACACCCTATCTCCTTCCTCTTACCCCATCTGACCCAGCCTGTAGGGTCCAGTTCTAGCCACACCTCCACCTTGGAGTCCTCCCTGACTACTCAAGCCCATGAAACTCTCCCAGCTTTTTAGAGGAAGGGACACTTTGAGAGATAAGCTGAACTCCTGAGATAAGTTTTTCAGTTTACAGCTGAAAAACTAAGTCCTGAGAGGCAATGAGCCCATGGAGCACCAAGTGAGCAGCGGCCTGAAGTGGACAGCTTGTCAGTTTTTGAGCCTCACACCGGCACATACATCTTGCTAATTTAGAGGTGATTTTTGTTCCCCTAATTCAAGTGAGAGATGAGAGCAGAGATTCTGCATTTTTAACTTCTGAATCCCAAGACACCCAATATAGAATGTAAGTGGCACGGTGGTTCTCAGGCTTCAGTGTGCATTAGCATCCCAAACCAGCGCCATTCTTTCAAAGCCTCTGATTCAGTAGGTCTGTAATGGGGCCCAAGAGTCTGCATCTCCACTACTCCTCAGCTGAACAGAGCTGAACCTGTCATTCCAGTGGGACAAAAGGAAATCCTTACCTGGCTTGGGGACAGAAGCTGAGCTGCGGGAAGGCACAGCAATGCGTCGAGGTGGAGGCCGGGAGTCGGTGGGTCCTGTAGGGCAAGGGCTGGGTCAGTTCTCAGCCCCAGGGTGTCCCCTCCCTGCCCGCTGCCTTCCTCTCTGGCTTTCCCAGTCCCCATCTCACCGCTGAAAGGACTCTTCTTCATGATGCTCTTGAAGGTCTCATATGTCCTTTTGCGTTTCTCCTCAATCCGGTGACGATCGTCTGGGAAAGTAAGGGGGAGAAGTGGGACTTGCTCTCCTCAGGTGGGCCCCCAATGCTCTCAAAGGCCCCTCAGGAGGAAGGCGAGGAGCCAGGCTTTCCCAAGACCCGTTCTCCCCACCTTCTCTGCCAATGAGAAGGGATGTGTGACACTCAGCAGTTCTGAGAATCCCACAGCTTTTGGAGGCCTCTGTTGGCTGAATCTGCCCTTCTAAGACCACATGGTGAGGCCGAGTACAGGGGCCATGCTCTGGGGAAAGAGGAGCCCTGAGGGGCCCCAGCCTCCAGCTCACACCTTCCTGCACTGCTCACATCCTGGCTCATTGTCAGCCTCCACCCAGGCCTGGCGAGAATTTCTTGGCACTCTGGGGCAGCTGAGGCACAACTGCCTTAAGACTTCAGCAGAGACTCTTATTCTTATCTCTAATGGTTTCATATTTTAGTCAGAGTTTTCAGAACTGTCTTTTTAATTACAATGGTACTTCAGTAGCTCCAAAGCACCTCAATTCCATCAATTCAAAGACAACCTCATCCCTCAAAAACTAGGTTCTTCCTCCTGTACTCCCTGACTATCCATCTGCCATCTGCCCTGTCACCAAGGCTACAGACCCTGGAAGGATGAGCTTCTTTTCTCTCACTCCCCACCAGTAACTTGACACATATTTATCAAGCACTTACTATGTGCCAGCCTCCCTTCTAGACACTGGGGACGTGGCCGTGAGTAAGCACACAAGGTGTCTGCTCCCAAAAAGTTGGCATCCTAGTGAAAAAGTGAGAGGGACACAACCATATATACAAACCAGAAAATCTCGGCCAGGCGTGGTGGCTCACGCCTGTAATCCCAGCACTTTGGGAGGCCGAGGCGGGTGGATCATGAGGTCAAGAGATCGAGACCACCCTGGCCAACATGGTGAAACCCCATCTCTACTAAAAATACAAAAAATTAGCCGCACGTGGTGGCGGGCGCCTGTAGTCCCAGCTACTCAGGAGGCTGAGGCAGGGAGAATCACTTGAACCCGGGAGACAGAGCTTGCAGTGAGCCGAGATTGTGCCACTGCACTCCAGCCTGGGCGACAAGAGTGAGACTGTTTCAAAAAAAAAAAAAACAAAAAACAAAAACAAAAACAAAAAACCCCAGAAAATCTCAAGTGATGGTGGTCCAGGGAAGATATGGTGATGTAACAATACCGGAAGTGAGGTCAGAACAGTCTAAATGTAGAGGGAAGGACTAATTTAGAGATGAGGGAAGGACTGGCATGAGCTACTTGCATTAAAAACTTGGGCCAGGCATTCCAAGCAGAGGCAACAGCTAGACACAGGTCCTGAGGTGAGACTGAGCTTGATCTATAAGACGCAAAACGGCTGCAGGGCTGAAGGGTAACTGAGGACAGTGGTGATGTGATCTTGCTTTGCTATTCCTTCTGTAAGGTTTGTGCCGCATCTTCTCTTCCTGGACTACAGCAACATTTTCCAGAATGGCCTCCCTGCTTTGAGTCTCTCTGTCTCTGATCTTCTACACGTGGCCTCCTGAGTCAACTTCCAAATCTGCTCCTGTCACCTCTCTGCTTAGAGGCCTTCAGCTTAAGCAGGCCCTCCTATCTCTGAGCCTGCTCACTGCCCAACATCAGCTCAAACCACGAAGATGGCCCTGAACAGGCCGTGCAGTTGCCAACACCCTTTCCCTTCCAGGTGCTGGGCCACCTGCCTGGAGAACACACTTCCGTGTCTTTCTCCAGCTTCAATGCCACCTTCTCCATGCAGCTGTCTCCAGCTCCCCGGAGGCCACCGTGCCCCCGTGCTTCTCTGCGCACACCTCCGTTTCACATGTCATTCTCTGACTTAAGGATCTGTTTTGCACATTTGTCTTCCTCAAGTGACTGAGATTCTGAAGGGCAGGGAGCATGTCTTACTCATTTTTTGTATTCAAAATACCTGGCACAGGCCCTGGTACCAAGTGGACACTCAAACCTCGACCAAAATGTGGCTGTGCTGTATGGTAGTGACAAGACAACCAGTGTGGCAAAAGGACCCTGAAGCCAGATGGCCTGGGTTCCAACGCTGACTCTGCTAGACTCTGCTACTTACTAGCCACATGAACCCAGGCAAGTTGGACACTATCTCCTACTTCAAAAGGGTCATGAGATTAAAATCAGGTAATCCAGTGAAGTGCCTGGAATAGGGGCAGATGTGTAGTACTAGCTCAGTGTCCGAGGTATCATTATTATTAAATGAGGCAAGAAATGGATTCCAATTTCTTGGATCCCAAGCTCTGACTCCAGCTTCTGGCCCTCAACTACAGCCCCAGACATGCAGTCTTGGCTTTTCTCTCATAGCACAGAGCCCAGCTGCCCTGATGCTGCCACCCCAGCTGTGTACCTGTATCTGGCAGGTACTGGAATTCCATGGGCTCACTGAGCTCCCGGTCGGAAGGCCGCCGCAGCTGCATGGAGACACGCACAGGAGCCTGCAGGCTGGGGTCTGCGTAGGGAGGGGTCCGGAACACAATGGCCACTTGTCGGTGCACATCAGCTTGCGAAAAGGAGCCTCGGGCCTCCCAGCCTGGTCCCGTGAAATACACCTCAATGTCCTCTGCAGGAGATGCGGTGGCAGTGTGGGTCAGTGTGTCTAACCCTCCATGGTCTCCCCGTCAACTTCTGATGCTTGTCTTCTGATACATCACCCTGTGGCCCACCTGAGGCCCCCGAGGCACAGGAGGAAGTATCCAAAGCCAGTTACCTGACACTCCCCTTCTCTGCTCAGCTTCACCCCTTGCTCCCAAGAGCCCACCCCTGCCTCCTGATATATACCTTTCTGCACCTTGTCACACAGTAGGAAGATCTCATCCCCACCGAGGCAGCTGCCAGAGTTTCGGTTCACTCGGCAGATCTTGAGCTCGGCAGTGTTGGGGGCACCTGAGGCAGTGAAAACAAGGAAGGATGACCTGAGCCACCAGAGGTCCCCAGGGTGGCCTGCAGGAGATGCAACTTCCCTGCCCAGCCCAGAGTCAAGGTTGCCCAGAGCTTGCCATCTACACCTTTGCAGCCAAAGTCAGACCTTCTTATTAGCTCCTCACCCCCACCGATTCAACAAGTATTTGCCTACTGTGCGCTCAACACTGATCTAAGCAAGAATATAACCACATAGAAAACCTAAACCTCTCTGCTCTCACGGAGCTTATAGTCCAGTGGGTGCCAATCTGGTCACACTCTTTCTCCACCTGACCAAAGCAATCTTTAAGGCCAGTCCATACCCACCTTGGCAATGAGCCCTTCCCTCCTGACCCCCAGTTTATCCTGGTTTCCCATCCTTGGGGCTCCAGATTCGTTTTATTTCCATTCATCCTGCTGGTTACTTAATTAAAGACTGCAGCTGATCAGTCAGCCCAATTCATCTGTGGGCTTCCATCACTGAATCATCATTCTCGAACACTATCTTGTTCCTGGGAGTTCATTTCCCAGAGTCATTATCGCAGTTGTGGGCACATCACCTTCTCATCACACAATACTGAAAATGCCTATCTCCCATCAGACTCTCTGCTAGACTTCCTGCCAGGCCAGAGCTACACCTCAAGGACAGCTCTGGGTCTTCTTTGCCCTCTCTCCCCAGCCAACAAAGAGCTGGGCAGAGAAGAGGAGACAAATATGCAAGATGATTGAATGAAGCCAGAGCGCCTCTTGCAGGCCACACTCACCCCAACGCCCTTCCTCCTATTCAGGCCCACCCTCTCCCCTTCCTGTGTCTCCCTCGCTACTCACGATTGTCAAAGATGGGATGAGAAAGGACAGGCGGCAGGCGGAGGGGCCTGCCTGATGGATCCCGCACTGTCACCTGGAAGCAGAGCCGCACAGCATTCAGGTCATAGTCCCCACGCTGCTCTTCTATAGGAACTGCCAAGAAAACAGGAGATCAGGAGAGCAGGGGAAGTGGGGATATAGGTGCTATCAGTGGGGGCAGGGAGCTCTGCGCTGGGAGGGCCGTTGGTGCGTGTGCGAAACACAAGTCCTAGAGGAGGCAGAACCCAGCACTGACTCCACTGTGACGTGAATGTCATGTCCCCTCCTGGGCCTCAGTTTCCTAATGGTAAAGTGGGAGAGTACTGAATGGGCACCAAGATTCCATCTTTACTGTGTCTTGGCCAGTGAGGGAGATGCAGGAAAGGCAGGCTGGGGAGGGTGACAGAGGGTGCGGGTGCGGCAGGCAGGCTTGCCCTCACCTTGGAAGGGGTTGTTGTTGGTCTGGATGCGCTGATTGATAGCCTGCTCCAGGTCCCGCTTCTTCACACACTGGATTCCCAGGTTCTGGAAACTGAGCGCCCCCAGTCGTCTGTCCCACTGCGTCTCACAGAGCCGGGACCTTCTTGCCTTGCCCAGCCTGCCCTTTCCTGCCCCGCCCACCCCCAGATCATCGCTCCATGCCTAACCCTCTCCAGTGGCTTCCTACTGTGCTGCAACTAACCCTGTCCCTTCACTCAGCTGACAAGCACCTCCGTGCCCCTGCCCCTGCCAGCCTCCCTGTGGGCTCCCTGCTGACAACCACTGGGGCTCCTTTTCCACTCTCTAAACACAGGACACTCATTCCCACCTCAAGGCCTTTGCACTTGTTTGGTCGGCTTGGAATGTTCTTTTCCTACTTCTCTCCTCCTCCTCACCATTCAAGTCTTAGCTGAGGGAGGCCTTCCCTGACCTCCCAATCTAAAGTCATCACACACTAGCTCCCCTAACTCTCCCAACCCAGGTTATCCTTCTATCCTATGACCTTGTTTTATTTTCAGGACTGAAACTGTTACTCTGACAGCACCTTGTTTATTTATCTGTGTATTTATTTATTTTTAAGAGACATGGTGTCGGGCCGGGTGCGGTGGCTCAAGCCTGTAATCCCAGCACTTTGGGAGGCCAAGACAGGCAGATCGCAAGGTCAGGAGATTGAGACCATCCTGGCTAACACGGTGAAACCCTGTCTCTAATAAAAAATACAAAAAATTAGCCAGGCGTGGTGGCAGGCACTTGTAGTCCCAGCTACTCGGGAAGCTGAGGCAGGAGAATGGCGTGAACCCAGAAGGTGGAGGTTGCAGTGAGCTGAGATCGCGCCACTGCACTCTAGTCTGGGGACAGAGCAAGACTCCATCTTAAAAAAAAAAAAAAAAAAAAGACAAGGTGTCGCCCTGCCACCCAAGTGCAGTGCTGCAATCATAGCTTGCCGCAGCAGTGACCTCCTGGGCTCAGGCGATCCTCCCACCTCAGCCTCCCAAGTAGCTGGGACTATAGGCGCATGCCACCATACCCAGCTAATTTCTTATTTTTTGTAGAGATGGGGTCTCACTATGTTGCCTTGGCTAGTCTTGAATTCCTAGGCTCAAGAGATCTTCCTGCCTTGGCCTCCTGAAGTGCTAGGATTATAAGCATGAGCCACTATGCCCGGCCTGTATATTTTTTTCACGGCCTGTCTCTGTCAACTGCAATGTCAACTCCAGGGGAGCGTGCTGGTTCAATGGTTTTCTTCCTCAAACAAGAGACGTGATTCTGAGGGACTTGTCCTTCCAGCTACAGGGGTCAGGGATTCAGAAGTGATTAGGGACCCATTCGTATCCCCTGGAGCTCTTATCTGCTAGAGTAGACATACAAATAGATAACTTCAAGACAAAGGGAGTTTACTTGCAGAGCTGAGTAAGGGCAAGGAGTGAGGAATTCTGCCCTGTGTCCAGAAATTAGTAACACTGTAGCGGCTACTTCATAGCCCGCCTCCTGTCCCCTCATGCTGGGCCTCCTAGCCTGCAGGGAGCTCACCTGTGGATGCAGCGGTCCGGGCAGAGCTCAGCCTCATAGAAGCCATCCCGGCAGTCCTTTCCTACAAGCTCGTGGGGGTGAGGCCGGTGAGGAGGGTCCTTGGTGACCAGGGAGATGCGTACTGTCCCTGGTCCTGTGTAGCCATTGATCTGTCCAAAGTACAGAGGCCCAGACATCCAAACCTGACTCCCAAACACAGAGGGCTGGGGTTCCACAGTCCCTTCCCCGCACACCCTGGCGCAGTGCTGACCTTGATGGTGGGGTGGGTCTTGGTGGTATCTGTGCTCCTCTCGCCTGGGATGCTGCCCGCGGAGCGCCCCTCGCACTTGTAGCGGAAGCGCATGCCCCGCTGCTTGGGCTGCTCAATGATCTCCACATAGGGGCCAGAGGCCTGGGCTGGCTCTGCCAGGGGACACCGCAGGCCCATTAGGCGGCTGCCCCCGCTGCCCTACCCCATGGAGCACCTCCCCGACCGCCGCGGGGGCCACTTACCTGCCGGGAAGATGAGGGGGAACAGTTCTGAAAGGGGAGGGAGATCAGGGTCAGCACACACCCAATGCCCATCCTCACAAGGGGGAATCTGCTCTCCACGGAGAGAAGCCAGGCTCCCTCCCAGGGGAACTGAGTCAGGACCTGCTCCCTAAAACCTGCGGTGAAACTAAGGGGTGGAGGAAAGGAACCAGAAACACCTGCTTCTTGAGGGAAAACGGGGTAAGGAATCCTTCTTCTCCCGAGGGAAGCTGAATCAGGGCCTGTTGTACTTTCTTAAGGAAAACTGAGGGAGGGCACGCCCCACCTCCCTCCAGAGAGGAAACTGAATCAGATGCGTTCTCCCCGTTCTCCCCTAATAGGGAAACGAAGCCAGAGCTGCCCCTATGGACGGTGTGGAGGGAAACCGAGTCAAGGTTCCCTCTGCTCCCCCACCCAGGGAGGATGCTGAGTCAAGGGCCCACCCCTCCACCCAGAGGGGAAACTGAGTCAGACCCCTCCCCGCCTGCCCCGCCCCGCGCCACCATCCGGCAGGCCGACCGCTCCCTGCGCAGCGCCCGTCGGCGCAGGAAGGGGCGGAAAGCGGCGCGGGGGCTCCCGCCACAGCTGCGGCGGCTCCGGCGATGCCACCCCGAGGGGTCAGAGGGCGACCTCACCGTCCATGGCCGGGGTCCCGGGGGCGGGGCCGGGGTCGCAGCTGGGCCCGCGGCGTGCACTACAGCCGAGCCATTCGCCAGAGGCGGAAATGCGCCGCGCGCGCCCGCCGTCGCGTCACTGCCCGGAATCCGGCCGCGCCTGCGCGCTGCCCCGCCGCCGCCCGGCGCAGGGGCCGGGAGCAAGTGCGCGCCGCGCGGAGGACGAAGAGGCTGCACGCACAGCCGCTGCCGGGGGTCGGGGCCAAGTGCGCGCCTCGCCGAGGACGAAGAGGCTGGCGTGCCCGGTGGCTCGGCTAGCTCCCGGGTCCCGGCCCCGCCTGGAGGGTGGGTCCGCCGATTACTCACTTTGTTTTTAGGGGATTTCAGGGCCCCCTCCCGCCTATCGGCGGAGTTTGGTGATGTCACGCTGGGCCGGGTCTGGAGCAAAGCCAGGGCTACTGGGCTGCGGCCGCCCGCCCCGCGCAGGGAAAGGCCCGCCTGGGCCTTCTGCTCCGCAGAGGCCGGGGGGTTGAACTCCGCGCGGGTTTCCTAATCGCTAAAGGTACCTTTCGGTGGCGGCTGTCTCAGAAGCACGTTAAAATGTCCTACCCACCCCAGTCTAGATGCGGCTGTGGGGGAAGGGGAGCGGCCGGACCTCCCAGCCTGACAGTGCATCCGGAGCTTTGCGGAGCCTGCAGCCAGGATGGGACGACTGAGTCCCTCCCGCTGGCGAGCTGGCCGAGGGCTCGTCCCTCTCCAGCTAAAGCGCCAGCTTACGATGCAGCCAAACTGCCGGCCCTCAGCGGCTATGGGAGCAGGAGGCGCCCAGGGGTAAACCCCGGAGCCTCGTCTCTGAAGCCTGGCGCTTGTGTCTCAGAAGGTCCGGGACCCACAGGGGACACTTGAATCAGCAGGGTCACGACCCCCCACCCCCCTGCCCCCGCCTGTGTTTGCCCTGGACCTCCAGCTAGGGCTGACCACTAATTCTGTCATGTGACCCCACAGTGCAGGTAGCTCCCCCAAGACCAAACCCAAGGCGCGTCCGTGTGGGGGCTGGGGCTGGCGCACCCCCACCCCAGGCCTCATCCCCGAAGGAGGATGCTCCACTGCAGGGGGCGGAGTCTTCTCCAGATGGAGAAAGACTTTTTTATTTTCTCTGAATTCGTCTTAAATTAGGAAATCATGTGGGAATTGGAAAAGATTGGAAATTCTGACTTGTTTCCCAGGCTCTGAAGAAACAGGAAGAGAAAAGTGAAAATAGAGTTAGCACCCCGCCTACTCATTTCAGTTTCTCCAGTGGCTGGCCCTGATTAGAAAAGTGTTTACTTTTGGCAGGGGGCGGGGGAGGCCAACTTCAGGTGACAGAATGGATTAATTAAAATCTTTGGTTAATGATATACAATTATCACTGAACCTTGCATGGATCCTCTTCTTAAAATTCATGTATATTTATAACTTTTAAATTAATAAGATAAACACCCATGTACCCATTGCAAAACTCAAGGGGCCACCACCATCCAGAATTCTGTATTGTATTGTATTTATTTATTTATTTTTTGAGACACGGTCTCTCTCTGTCGCCCAGGCTGGAGTGCAGTGGCACGGTCTCGGCTCACTGCACCCTCTACCTCCTAGGCACAAGCAATCCTCCCACTTCAGCCTCCTGCATAGCTGGGACTACAGGAGCACACCACCATGCCCGGCTAAATTTTTGTATTTTTTGTAAAGAAGTGGTTTAACCTTGTTGTCCAGGCTAGTCTTGAACTCCTGAGCTCAACTTTCCCCCCCACCTTGGCCTCACAAAGTGCTGGGATTACAGGCATGAGCCACCATGCTGGGCCAGAATTCTGTATTTTTTAAATTAATTAATTAATTAATGTATTTATTATAAATAGAGATGGGTCTCACTGTGTTGCCCAGGCTGGTCTCAAACTCCTGGGCTCAAGCGATCCTCCCACCTCAGCCTCCCAAAGTGGGATTACAGGCCTGAGCCACCACGCCTGGCCCAGAATTCTGTATTTTAAAGAAAAAAAAAGTTACTCATATCTGTATGCCTACACAATATATCTTTTGGTTTTCCTTAGTTTTGAACTTTTTTTTTTGAGATAAAGTCTCACTCTGTCCCCCAGGCTGGAGTGCAGTGGCATTCTGGTCACTGCAATCTCCGCCTCCTAGGTTCAAGCAATTCTCCTGCCTCAGCCTCCTGAGTAGCTGGGATTAAAGGGGCCAACCACCACGCCCAGCTAATTTTTGTATTTTTTTAGTAGAGACGGGGTTTCACCATGTTGGCCAGGCTGGTCTCGAACTCCTGACCTCAGGTGATTTGCCAGCCTCTGCCTCCCAAAGTGCTGAGATTACAGGTGTGAGCCACCGCACCTGGCCAGTTTTGAACTTTTATGAAGAGGGCATCATATGATTTGTTGTCCTTTGTTACTTGCTTTTTTTCATTCAACCTGTTACTACGATTCATGTTTCACAGTTAATTCACTTTTCACTGCTGTATACTATTTTGTTGTGTAAATATACCATGGTTTGTTTATTCATCCTGAAGATAGGCATTTTTATTTTTATTTTTTTGAGATGGAGTTTCTCTCTTGTGGCCCAGGCTGGAGTGCAAGAGCACCATCTCGGCTCACTGCAACCTCTGCCTCCCAGGTTCAAGTGGTTCTCCTGCCTCAGCCTCCTGGGTAGCTGGGATTACAGGTATGCGTCACCATGCCCGGCTAATTTTGTGTTTTTTTTTTTTTCTTTTGAGACAGAGTTTCGCTTTTGTTGCCCAGGCAGGTGTGCAATGGCACAATCTCGGCTCACAGCAACCTCTGCCTCCTGAGTTCAAGTGATTCTCCTGCCTCAGCCTCCTGAGTAGCTGGGATTACAGGTGCCTGCCACCATGCCCGGCTTTTTGTATTTTTAGTAGAGACGGGGTTTCACCATGTTGGCCAGGCTGGTCTCAAACTCCTGACCTTAGGTGATCCACCCACCTCAGCCTCTGAAAATGTTGGGATTACAGGCGTGAGCCACTGCATCCGACTAATTTTGTACTTTTAGTAGAGACATGGTTTCACCATGTTGGCCAGGGTGGTCTCTAACTCCTGACCTCAGGTTATCTGCCCATCTCGGCCTCCCAAAGTGCTATTACAGGCGTGAGCCACAACACCCGGCCATGGGCATTTGGACTTCTCATTTTTTGCTGCCATAAGCTTTAGAGCACTGAGCTAATATGCAAAAACAGCAATCATGTAGTTTTTAAAACTTAGTCTGGGGTTAAAGAAGTATGTAAACAACTATGTTTTCTTAAAGATTTGTAGGAGCATTGTGACTGGACCAAGGACAAAGAAGTTCCCAACCTCCTCAGACCCTCACTGCTGCCCAGATGTCTGCCATGGAGTACTTCTTGGTTACACACTCCTCCTCTTCCCTGCCCTTAACATAGAAAGAGCCTAAGATTGTACTGACTTAAAATGGTACTTTAGAACGCTGGTACACCATCCTCTCAGTCTTGCTGGCTTTCAGAATAAATCAGTAAACCTACTTTTTCTTCCACCAACGCCCCTATCAGTTGGGATCCTCTTACCTCGGCCTCCCAGGTAGCTGGGACTATAAGCACTCACCACCACACCCAGCTAATTAAAAAGAAAACAATGTTTTGAGGCAGGGTCTCACTGTGTCACCATGCTGGAATGCTATGGCGTGACTCATTGCTCACTGCAGCCTCAAACTCCCGGGCTCAAGCAGTCCTCCCACCTTAGCCTCCCAAGTAGCTAGGACTAACAGCGTGCACCACCACACTCAGCTAATTTCTTTTTTTAAAATTTTTAGTAGACACAAGATCTTGCTATGTTGCCAAGGCTGGTCTCGAACCTCTGAGCTCAGATAATCCTTCTGTCTCAGCCTCCCAAAGTGTTAGGATTACAGGCATGAACTACCAAACCCGGCTGAGTTTTTAAAAATGTTAATGAATGCATGGATTTAAATATATTAGCTGTGTTTTAATCAATTATAGTTATTGAAATTCAAATTATTCATCTTTGGTTAGGGAGAACTTCTTCAAGTTGGTTGTTCTTCAGTCCTTTTGACACAATTCCAATATATGAGTCTTGGTGGCTCATACCTGTAATCCCAGCACTTTGGAAGACTGAATGGGGAAGACTGATTGAGGCCAGGAGTTTAAGACCAGCCTGGTCAACATGGCAAGATCCCTGTGTCTATTAAAAAAATAATTAAAAAAAGCAATTACAGTAGCCTGTGATAGCTTCCTTGCTGACTGGTATGAAAAGATATTTCTTTTCTTTTTTCTTTTTTTTTTTTGAGATGGAGTTTCGCTCTTACTGCCCAGGCTGGAGTGCAATGGTGCAATCTCGGCTCACTGCAACCTCTGCCTCCCGGGTTCAAGCAATTCTCCTGCCTCAGCCTCCCAAGTAGCTGGGATTGCGGGAGTGTGCCACCACGCCCAGCTAATTTTTGTATTTTTAGTAGAGATGGGGTTTCCATGTTGGTCAGGTTGGTCTGGAACTCCTGACCTCAGGTGATCCACCTGCCTCGGCCTCCCACAGTGCCGGGATTATAGGCATGAGCCACAGCGCCTGGCCTGAAAAGATATTTCTAGACTCATCTAGTAAATTTTCTGCCCAGATCTGGAATCAGACAGCTTTCCAAGGAGTCCTGATTTCTCTTAGTAGGAAATGATATTTAAAGACTACAGCTTGAGTACTTCGGATACTTATTGCTACTGAGTCAGTCATTGTAGATGTTTTCGGTGAATAGTTAGTAATTTTTTTTTTTTTTTTTTTTGAGACAGAGTTTCACTCTTGTTGCCCAGGCTGGAGTGCAATGGCATGATCTCGGCTCACTGCAACTTCTGCCTCCCGGGTTCAAGTGATTCTCCTGCCTCAGCCTCCCGAGTTGCTGGGATTACAGGCATGTGCTACCACACCGGGCTAATTTTGTATTGTTAGTAGAGACAGGGTTTCTCCATGTTGGCCAGGCTGGTCTCCAACTCCTGACCTCAAGTGACCCGCCCGCCTCGGCCTCCCAAAGTGTTGGAATTACAGGCGTGAGCCACCATGCCCAGCCAGTAATTTTTTAAAAAATGGGAGTCTTGCTCTGTCATCCAGGCTGGATTGCAGTGGTGGTGTGATCATAGCCCATTGCAGGCTCGAACTCCTAGGCTCAAGTGATTCTCCCTCCTCAGGTCCCCCAGTAGCTGGGACTACAGGCACCCACCACCATGCTCAGCTAATTTTTTATTTTTTAGTAGAGATGAGGTCTCACTATGTTGCCCAGGCTCATCTTGTACTCCTGGGCTCTAGCACTCCTCTTGCCTCAGCCACCCAAAGTGTTGGAATTATAGGCATGAGCCACTGTGCCTGGCCTAGTTAGTAATTTTTTTTTTTGAGATGGAGTCTTGCTCATTTGCCAGGCTGGAGTGCAGTGGCGCGATCTCGGCTCACTGCAACCTCTGCCTCCCAGGTTCAAGCAATTCCCCTGCCTCAGCCTGCTGAGTAGCTGGGAGTACAGGCACGCGCCAGCACGCTCTGCTATTTTTTTTGTATTTTAGTAGAGACGGGGTTTCACCATGTTGGCCAGGATGGTCTCGATCTCCTGTCCTGACCTTGTCATCTGCCTGCCTTGGCCTCCCAGAGTGCTGGGATTACAGGCGTGAGCTACCGAACCTGGCTGTAATTTTTTTAAAAATACGAAATGCATCAGGAATTCATACTAATGTTTCATATTCAAATTTAGAATTACAGGGTTTTTAAATTTTTATTTATTTATTATTATTATTATTATTATTGAGATGGAGTCTTGCTCTGTTGCCCAGGCTCACTGTAACCTCTGCCTTCTGGGTTCAAGCAGTTCTCTGCCTCAGCCTCCTGAGTAGCTGGAATTACAGGCACCTGTCACAATGCCTGGCTAATTTTTATATTTTTAGTAGAGACGGGGTTTCACCATCTTGGCCAGGCTGGTTTTATACACTCCTGACCTCGTGATCCACCTGCCTCAGCCTCCCAAAGTGCAGGGATTACGGGTGTGAGCCACTGCACCCGGCTAGAATTATAGGGTTTTAACTTAACCTTAGTCACTTTACATATTTCTCCCATGTCAAAAATCTTGATTTTCTTTTGAGGGAATAGAAAAGTCCACTCTTAAATTAAGTCCATATGGAGTCTTAAGGGACCCAAATAACCAAAACAATCTTAAAAAAGAGAAACTAAGGTGGAGGACTCATACTTCCTGATTTCAAAACTTAGTACAAAGCTACAGTAATCAAAACAGTGTGATACTAGCATAAAGACAGACATATAGGCCAGGCGTCATGGCTCACGTCTGTAATCCCAGCACTTTGGGAGGCTGAGGTGGGTGGATCACCTGAGGCTGGGAGTTCAAGACCAGCCTAACTAATATGGAGAAACCCCGTCTCTACTAAAAATACAAAATTAGCCAGGCATGGTGGCACATGCCTGAAATTCCAGCTACTTGGGAGGCTGAGGCAGGAGAATCGCTTGAACCCGGGAGGTGGAGATTGCAGTGAGCCAAGATTGAGCCATTACACTCCAGCCTGGGCAACAAGAGTGAAACTCTGTCTCCAAAAAAAAAAAAAAACAGACAAACATATGACCGATAGTACGGAATAGGGAGCCCATAAAAATAAAACCTTTCCATATACGGCTGAATGATTTTCAACAAGGGCGCCAAGACCATTCACTGGGGGAAAGGACAATCTTTTCAACAAATGGTTTTGGGAAAATTGGGTATCCACATGCAAAAGCATGAAGTTGACCCTTACCTAACACTATATACAAAAATTAACTCAAAATGGATCAAATGGCTGGACCTGGTGACTCACATCAGTAATTCCCGCACTTTGGGAAGCCAAGGCGGGAGGATCACTTGAGCCCAGGAGTTTGAAACCAGCCTGGTCAACATAGCGAGATCCTATCTCTACAAAAGAAAAAAAAAAAAAAGAAAAAAATTAGCTATGCATGGTGGTGCATGCCTGTAGTCCCAGCTACTCAGGAGGTTGAAACGGATCGCTTGAGCCCAGGAGTTCGAGTTCACGGCAGTGAACCGTGTCACTGCACTCCAGCCTAAGCGTCAGAGTGTGACCCTGTCTCAAAAAAATAAAGAACTGGGGCCGGGCGCGGTGGCTCACGCCTGTAATCCCAGCACTTTGGGAGGCCGATGCAGGCGGATCACGAGGTCAGGAGATCAAGACCATCCTGGCTAACACGGTGAAACCCCGTCTCTACTAAAAATACAAAAAAAAAATTAGCCCGGCGCGGTGGCGGGCGCCTGTAGTCCCAGCTAGTCAGGAGGCTGAGGCAGGAGAATGGCGTGAACCCGGGAGGCGGAGCTCGCAGTGAGCCGACATCGCGCCGCTGCACTCCACCCTGGGCCACAGAGCAAGACTCTCTCAAAAAAAAGAGAAAGAATTAAAAAGGGACCAGATACCTAAATGTAGGACCTAAAACTATAAACTCAGAAAAAAACATAGTGCTCCATGTTTTTTATTGTTTATATGTTATTATTTATGTTTTTATTGTTTATATGTTATCATTTATGTTGTATAATATTCATGACATTGAATTTGGCAGTGATTTCTCGGATACAACATAAAAGCACAGACCACACAAAAAAAATTAGGCTTATAAAAATTAAAAACTTTTGTACATCAAATACAATATACTGAAGTAAAAAATCAACCCACCGAATGGTAGGAAATATTTGCAAATTACATATCTGATAAGGATTAATACCCAGAACATATAAAGAACTAATAATAGGCCGGGCACGGTGGCTCACGCCTGTAATCCCAGCACTTTGGGAGGCCAAGGCGGGCGGATCACGAGGTCAGGAGATCGAGACCATCCTGGCTAACATGGTGAAACCCCGTCTCTACTAGAAATACAAAAAATTAGCCGGGCTGGTGGCAGGCGCCTGTAGTCCCAGCTACTCGGGAGGCTGAGGCAGGAGAATGGCGTGAACCTGGGAGGCGGAGCTTGCAGTGAGCTGAGATCGTGCCATTGCACTCCAGCCTGGGCCACAGAGCCAGACTCCGTCTCAAAACAAAACAAAAAAAACCCACAAAGAGATACCACTTCACACCCGTCAGGATGGCTGTTATCAGAAAAATAAGGTAACAGCTGTTTGCTGAGAAATGTGGAGATGTGGAGAACATGTGGAGAAATTGGAACACTTGTGAATTGCTGGTGGGAATGTAAAATGGTGCAGTCGCTCTGGAAAACAGTATGGCGGTTCCTCAAAAGAATTAAACCAGAAATAACACATGATCCAGAAATTTCATAGTACTCAAAACTACTGAAAGCAGGAACTCAAATTGATATCTGTACACCAGTGTTCATAGCAGCATTATTCACAATAGCCAAAAGGCGGAAACAACCCAGATGTCCATTGATGCATGACCAGTGTGATAGTTAATTTCGTGTGTCAACTTGACCAGCCCAAGGAATACCCGGATAGCTGGCAGAATATTATTTCTGGGTATGTCTGTGAGAGTGTTTCTGGAAGAGGTTAGTATTTGAATCAGACTGAGTAAAACGATCCACCCTATCCAACGTAGGTGGCCATCATCGAATCCACTGAGGGCGCAAATAGAACAAAAAGGTGGAGAAAAGGTGAATTCTCTCCTTTCTTGAGCTGGGACATCCATCTTCTCAGACATCAGAGCTCCTGGAGGCCTTCAGACTCGGAGACATTACACCATTGGCTCACCTGGTCCTCAGGTCTTTGGACTTGGAATGAATTACACCATTGGCTTTCCGGGTCTTCCAGCTTGCAGATGGCAGATTGTGGGACTTCTCAGCCTCCATAACTTTGTCATCCAATTCCCATAATAAATCGCCTCTTATATATCTGTATCTGTTTGGTTCTGTTCTGGAGATCCCGGATTAATGCAAATGGATTAATAAAATGCGGGCCGGGCACGGTGGCTCACACCTGTAATGCCAGCACTTTGGGAGGCTGAGGCGGGTGGATCACTTGAGGCCAGGAGTTCAAGACCAGCCTGGCCAACATGGTGAAACCCCACGAAACCCTGTCTCTACTAAAAAAAAAATACAAAATTAGCTGGGTGTGGTGGCGCATGCCTGTAATCCCAGCTACTTGGAAGGCTGAGGCAGGAGGATTGCGTGAACCCAGGAGACAGAGGTTGCAGTGAACTGAGATCACACCATTGCACTCCACCTTGGGTGACAGAGTGAGACTCCGTCTCAAAAACAAAACAAAACAAAACAAAAAACCCCAAAATGTGGTATATACATGCACAGGAATATTATTCAGCCTTAAGGAAGGGAATTCTGATACATGCTATATTGAGGAGCCTTGACGGCAACATGCTAAGTCAAAGAATCCAGACATAAAAGGACAAATGTTATATGATTCTGCTTATGTGAGATACCTACAATAGTCAAATTCATAGAGAAAGGAAGTAGAATACCCATTACAAGAAGCTGGAGAGAAGGGGAAATGGTGAGTTAATGCTTAACAGATGCAGAGTTTATGTTGGGGAGATGAAAAGATTCTGGAGCAGGATGGTGGTGATTGATGGTTGCACACAGTGTGAATGTACTAAGTGCCATTCAGTGGCACACTTATAAATGGGTAACATGGTAGGTTTTATGTTATATATATTTAACCACAATTTAAAAAATCTCAATTCTTTCTCTTTTTTTTATTTTATTTTATTTTAGAAATGGGGTCTTGCTCTGTTGCCCAGGCTGGTCTTGAACTCCTTGGCTCTGGGCTCAACCAATCCTCCCATCTCAGCCTCCCAAAGTGCTGGGATTACAGATATGAGCTACTGCACCCAGCCTCAGTTCTCAGTGACACCAACCCATTACTCATTTGCTTTATCTCACACTGTATACAAAACAGTTTCAGAATAATGATACCAACTCTACCTCCATAATGATTTCTTTTTTCTTGTTTTTATTTTTCATAAAACTTATGACTCAACATAATATGATTTCTGAAAATATATTTTTGTAGTTCTTGTCCTTAGGTTATAGCCCACTAGGGATGATAGTCAGATAACTTTGTTTTGAATCTCTTTGAATAGTTAATCTCCATAAAGTTATACCAGCAAATTGATACATAGTTTTATTTTCCTTTTTAAGGAATTGCTTTTTAAAGTTTTATTTTTCTTCATAATGATGTGATGAAATATTACATCGTTCCAAAGTCAAATCTATATAACAAGATATATTAAAAGAAGTCTTGTTTCTATCCCTGTCCTCTCCAACCTGCTGTCTCCCTCCCCCTATAAGTAACTAATTTTTTTTTTGAGACGGGATCTTGCTCTGTTGCCCAGGCTGGGGCAATAGTGCAATCATAGCTCACTGTAGCCCCAAACTTCTGAGCTCAAGGGATCCTCACCCTTCAGTCTTCAGAGGAGACTGAGGCCTGAGACTACAGGCACTCACTATAACATCCCACTAATTTTTTAATATTTATTTATTTATTTATTTATTTTATTTGAGATGGAGTCTTGCTCTGTCGCCTAGGCTGAAGTGCAGTGGCGTGATCTCGGCTCACTGCAAGCTCCGCCTCCCGGGTTCATGCCATTCTCCTGCCTCAGCCTCCTGAGTATCTGGGACTACAGGTGCCCGCCACCACGCCTGGCTAATTTTTTTTGTGTGTGTGTATTTTTAGTAGAGATGGGGTTTCACCGTGTTAGCCAGGATGGTCTCGATCTCCTGACCTCGTGATCCGCCCGCCTCAGCCTCCCGAAGTGCTGGGATTACAGGCGTGGGCCACCACGCCCAGCTAACACCCCACTAATTTTTTTTAAAAAATCTTAGTAGAGATGAGGTCTCGCTTTGTTGCCGAGGCTGGTCTCAGACTCCTGGGCCCAAGCAATACTTCTACCTCGGCCTCCTCCCAAAGAGCTGAGATTATAGGTGTGAGCCACCACACTCAGACTGATAACACTTTTTTCTTTTTTTTTCCTTTTTCTTTTCTTTTTTTTTTTTTGAGACAGAGTCTCGCTCTGTCGCCCAGGCTGGAGTGCAGTGGCACGATCTTGGCTCACTGCAAGCTCCACCTCCCGGGTTCATGCCATTCTTCTGCCTCAGCCTCCCGAGTAGATGGGACTACAGGCACCCACCACCACGCCCGGCTAATTTTTTGTATTTCTAGTAGGGACAGGATTTCACCATGTTAGCCAGGATGGTCTCGATCTCCTGAGCTTGTGATCTGCCCGCCTCGGCCTCCCAAAGTGCTTGCTGGGATTACAGGCATGAGCCACCGCTCCCGGCCACTTCTTTTTTCTATTTCATCATGTGTTTTCTTCCTTCTCCTTCTTCTTCTTCTTTTTTTTTTTTAAAGATGGAGTCTCACTCTGTGGCCCACGCAGGAGTGCAGTGGCATGATCTCAGCTCATTGCAACCTCTGCCTCCTGGGTTCAAGCAATAATCGCTCCTATCTCAGCCTCCCAAGTAGCTGGGACTACAGGCGTGCACCACCATGCCCAGCTAATTTTTGTATTTTTAGTAGAGGTGGGGTTTCACCATGTTGACCAGGCTGGTCTTGAACTCCTGACTTCAGGTGATCCGCCCCCCCCCCCCCCTTGGCCTCCCAAAGTGTTGGGATTACAGCTGTGAGTCACTGCACTCGGCCTCTTCTTTCTTCTTAAAAAATATATTTTATATCCAGAGTTTCTTAGATAAATTGCAGTATGAGGATGTCTTTTGATGAACAGAAATTCTGAGTTTTATTATGGTAAACTTAGTCAATTTTAAATGAATTTTTGTGGGCTGCACCTGGCCCACAGTTTATTAATCCATTTGCATTAGTCCGGGGTCTCCAGAAAGAACCAAACAGATATAGATATATAAGAGGTGACTTATTATGGAAATTGGTTGACAAGGTTATGGAGGCTGAGAAGCCCCACAATCTGCCATCTGCAAAAATTTTTAAATGAATGCTTGAACCTGGGAGGCAGAGGTTGCAGTGAGAATTCTTCTATAAGAGTTCTCTAATCAAGATCAGAAGGACTGATCTTGATTGGATCTCCTAGACTTAAGCGATCCTCCTGCCTTGGCCTCCCAAAGTGCTAGTATTACAGGTGTGAGCCACCACACCTGGCCAATTTCTTTAATATACATGAATATTTAGTATTTATAGGATTATTCCATTTTTCTTGAGTCAATGGAATATTTCCATTCTGGCTGCTATATCAAAATACCTTAGATTAGGTAATTAAACAAACAACAAATTTATTGCTTGCTTTCCAGAGGCTGGGAAGTCCAAGTCAAGGTGCCAGCAGGTTCAGTGTCTGGTGAGGACTTGTTCTCTGCTTCAAATATGGTGCCTTTTTTTTTTTTTTTCCCCCCAAGACGGAGTCTTGCTGTGTCGCTCAGGCTGGAGTGCAGTGGCTCGATCTCAGCTTACTGCAACTTCCGTTTCCAGGGTTCAAGCAATTCTCCCTGTCTCAGGCTCCCGAGTAGCTGGGATTACAGGCGCCCACCACCACAGCCGGCTATTTTTGTTTTCTTTTTTTCTTGTTTGTTTTGAGACAGAGTTTCGCTCTTATTGCCCAGGCTGGAGTGCAATGGCGCGATCTCGGCTCACTTCAACCTCTGCCTCCCGGGTTCAAGCAATTCTCCTGCCAAAGCTTCCCGAGTTGCTGGGATTCAGGCATGCGCCACCACCTCCAGCTAATTTTGTGCTTTTAGTAGAGACAGGGTTTCTCCATGTTGGTCAGGCTGGTCTTGAACTCCTGAATTTAGGTAATCCGCCTGCCTCGGCCTCCCAAAGTGTTAGGATTACAGGCGTGAGCCACTGCGCCCAGCCAATATGGTGCCTTTTTACTGTGTCCTCAAGCAGCAGAAGGGGCAAAAGTATCTTCTATTAATATAAGGGCACTAATCACACTCTCATGACCTAATCACCTCCCACTTCTGATCACCTTGGGGTTTAGGTTTCAGCAGGGCACTAGGTTTTCAAATTTATTTGTGTTAAGGACAGTTCTCATATGTTTTTAGTATCTTCAGCTAGACATTGTGGCTCACACCTGTAATCCCAGGACTTTGAGAGGCCGAGGTGGGAGGATCGCTTGAGGCCAGGAGTTCGAGACCAGCCTGACCAACGTGGAGAAACCCCATCTCTACTAAAAATACAAAATTACCCGGGCGTGGTGGCGCATGCCTGTAATCCCAGCTACTCGGAAGGCTGAGGCAGGAGAATCACTTGAAGCTGGGAGGTGGAAGTTGTGGTGAGCCGAGATCATGCTATTGCACTCCAGCCTGGGCGACAGAGCAAGACTCCATCTCAAAAAAAAAATAATAATAATAATAATTAGCTGGGTGTGGTGGTGCATACCTGTGGTCCCAGCTACTCAGGAGGCTGAAGTGGGAAGATCGCTTGGGCCAAGGAGGTCAAGGCTGCAGTGAGTTATGATTGTGCCACTCCAGCCTAGGTAATAGAGTGAGACCCTGTCTCAAACAAACAAACAAACAAACAAAACCCAACACACACACACACACACACACACACACCCCCATCTGGCCGGGTGTGGTGGCTCACGCCTGTAATCCCAGCACTTTGGGAGGATGAGGCAGGCAGCTCACCTGAGATCAGGGGTTCAAGACCAGCCTGGCCAACACCACAAAACCCTGTCTCCACTAAAAATACAAAAATTAGCCGGGCGAGGTGGTGTGCACCTCTAATCCCAGGTACTCCGGAGTCTGAGGCAGAAGAATCGCTTGAACCTGGGAGTCGGAGGTTGTAGTGAGCTGAGACCACACCACTGCACTCCAGCCTGGGCGACAGAGCGAGACTCTGTATCAAAAAATAACAACAACAACAAATCTGCTATATCTGTAATTACATTTCCCTTTCATTCGTTAGAGTATTGATTTGTGCTTACTCTTTTTATTGTCAGAGATTTGAGGTTTTTTTGAGAATCTTTTCTCATGTTATTTCTTATCCATGTACCTTTTTTTTTGAGACATACAACCTTGCTGAACTCACATATTAGTTCTTGTAACTCCGTTTTTTGTAAATCCTTAGGATTTTCTGCATAGATGATCATGTTGTCTGTAAATAAAAGCAGCTTTACCTTTTCCTTTCCAATCTGAATGCCTTTTAATTCTCTTTTAAAAACAGAGCAAGCTGGATGCGATGGCTCACACCTGTAATCCCAGCACTTTGGGAGGCCGAGGCACGAGTGGATCAGGAGGTCAGAAGTTTGATACCAGCCTGGCCAACATAGTGAAACCTTGTCTCTATTAAAAATACAAAAATTAGCCGGGCGTGGTGGCAGGCATCTGTAACACCAGCTACTCAGGAGGCTGAGGCAGGAGAATCGCTTGAAACCGGAAGGCGGAGGTTGCAGTGAGCCAAGATCACGCCACAGCACTCCAGCCTGGGCAAAAGAGCAAAACTCTGTCTCAAAAACAAACAAACAAACAAAAAAAACCCAAAACAAAACTACTCCATTGGTTAGAGCTTCTAGTACAAGTTTGAAAAGAAGTGGTCACAGTGGACATTCTTGTCCTTTCCAGATCTTATAAGAAAAGCATTCTTGTTCCTCAGTAAGATGTTAATTGCAGGTGTTTCATATATGCCTTTAATGGGCTGAGGAATTCCTTTCTATCTCTAGTTTGCTGAGAGTTTTGATTGTGATTACTGGATTTTGCCAAATGCCTTGTTTATTTTATTATTTATTTATTTATTTATTTTTGACACGGAGTTTCGCTCTTGTTGTCCAGGCTGGAGTGCAATGGCGCAATCTTGGCTCATCGCAACCTCTGCCTCCTGGGTTCAAGCGATTCTCCTGCCTCAGCCTCCCAAGTAGTTGGGATTACAGGCATGTGCCACCACGCCCGGCTAATTTTGTATTTTTAGTAGAGACGGGGTTTCTCCACGTTGGCTAGGGTGGTCTCGAACTCCCAACCTCAGGTTATCCGCCCACCTTGGCCTCCCAAAGTGCTGGGATTACAGGCATGAGCCACCGCGCCCGGCCCCAAATACCTTAACATGTTCAATGCGGTCTTACTATATTACGATAATATTGAACATACATATTTAACTCAATAAAGTCTTAATGTAAAACACTATCTTAACTGCTCTACTCACGCCCCTACAGCAAAAGGGACTTTTAAAAACAGTTTGGCTTTGAGAATAGAAATGTTATCTGAAACGTTAGTCCTTTCAAATAATCAGGCCCATGGCTGGGCATGGTGCCTCACACGTGCAATGCCAGTGCTTTGGGAGGCTGAGGTGAGAGATTGCTTGAAGCCAGGAGTTCAAGACCAGCCTGGGAGACATAGTGACCTCCATCTCTAGAAAATTTTTTTTTTTTTTTTGAGACTGAGTCTCACTCTGTCACCCAGGCTGGAGTGCAGTGGCTCGATCTCAGCTCAGTGCAACCTCCACCTCCCGGGTTCAAGTGATTCTTCTGCCTCACCCTTCCAAGTAGCTAGGACTGTAGGCATATGCCACCACGCCTGGCTAATTTTTGTATTTTTTAGTAGAGATGAGGTTTCACCATGATGGCCAGACTGGTCTCAAACTCCTGACCTCAAGTGACCTGCCCGCCTTGGCCTCCCAAAGTGTTGGGATTACAGGTGTGAGCCACCATGCCCAGCCAAATATTGGGCTTGATTAAAGAAAGTTTTACTGACAGTAACAAAACAAAACAAACAAAACTAAGAAAATAACACTGGCTGGGTGTGGTGGCACATGCCTATAATCCCAGCACTTTGGGAGGCCGAGGCAGGAGGATTAACCTGGACAACATACGGAGACCTTGTCTCCACAAAAAATTTGAAACATTAGCTGAGTCTGGTGTCCTACAAAAAATACTAAACTTAGCTGCGTGTGGTGTCACACATCTGTAGTCCCAGCTCGTTGGGAGGTGGGAGGTGGGAGGATTGCTTGACCCTGGGTAACAATGTGAGACCCTGTCTCAAAAAAAAAAAAGTGATGAAGGCACTCTTTATTGCAGAAATTCCCTCTGTTTACATTGCTAGCAATGTTTCCTAGCCAGTCCTGGAGTGAGAACAAATTCTTCCCTCCACTCACCTCTCCTTCCCTATTTCTCTTAATTGATTTTTTTTTTTTTTTTTTTTTTGAGACAGAGTCTCGCTCTGTCACCCACACTGGAGTGCAGTGGCGCGATCTCGACTCACTGCAAGCTCCACCTCCTGGGTTCACACCATTCTCCTGCCTCAGCCTTCCAAGTAGCTGGGACTACAG
Organism: Pongo pygmaeus; assembly: GCF_028885625.2. Lineage (NCBI taxonomy): Eukaryota > Metazoa > Chordata > Mammalia > Primates > Hominidae > Pongo > Pongo pygmaeus. The sequence continues at coordinate 9,009,074 of NC_072382.2, read as the reverse complement.
GTGCCTGCCACCACGCCCGGCTACTTTTTTTGTATTTTTAGTAGAGACGGGGTTTCACCGTGTTGGCCAGGCTGGTCTTGATCTCCTGACCTTGTGATCCACCCACCTCGGCCTCCCAAAGTGCTGGGATTACAGTTGTGAGCCACCGCGCCTGGCCTCTCTTAATTGATTTTTAACAAGTTTTCCAAGGAAACTTAATGGGGGAAAGTTTAATCTTTTTGAGAAATGGTGCTGGAACAATAGGGAAAAATAGTGAAACTTGGTCTTTCCCTTATGCCATATACAGGAAGTTGTTTCTTGTTTCTGCTGATATGCACTCATGGTCGTTTACCTTCATGGGTTTGGTGGGTGGTTGTGAGGTCAAATAACAGTTCCGTGGGTTCACCTTGGGAACGCTTCCTTCCACAGAGGGCTTGTTTCTGCTTCTGCTCCATCTTCTGCCATTAGGACTGGTAGGGTGAGGAGGTATGGGAGCACTGGATCCATTTTGGAACTAATTTGGCCTCTCTCGTGAGTTTAGCTCTAAATAAGAGTCTCAAAGTCAGAATTTCATCATTGTTCTTGTTCTGGGAATTTACAAACATTGGCCTAAGGTTAACTAGATTTGCTTTTTTTTTTTGAGACAGAGTCTTACTCTGTCACCCAGGCTGGAGTGCAGCGGCATGATTTCCATTCACTGCAACCTCCACCTCCTGGATTCAAGTGATTCCCCTGCCTCAGCCTCCTGAGTAGCTGGGATTACAGGTATGTGCCACCATTCCCGGCTAATTTTGTTGTTGTTGTTGTTGTTTTGTTTTGTTGTTGTTTTGTTTTGTTGTTGTTTTTGAGACAGCGTCTCACTCTGTAGCCCAGGCTGGAGTGCAATGGCGTGATCTCACTCACTGGTATGTCCGCCTCCCAGGTCCCGGTTCAAGCAATTCTCCTGCCTCAGCCTCCCGAGTAGCTGGGAATACAGGCACGCGCCACCATGCCCAGCTAATTTTTTTGTATTATTAGTAGAGACGGGGTTTCACCATGTTGGCCAGGCTGGTCTTGAACTCCTGACCTTATGATCCACCTACCTCGGCCTCCAAAAATCCTGGGATTACAGGCGTGAGCCACCACACCGGTCCAACCTGGCTAATTTTTATCTTTTTAGTAGAGACAGGGTTTCACCATGTTGGCCAAGCTAGTCTCAAACTCCTGACCTCAGGTGATCTGCCCACCTCAGCCTCCCAAAATGCTAGGATTATAGGTGTGAGCCACTGTGCCCGGCCCATTTGCTACATTTTTTTTTTTTTTTTTTTTTTGAGACGGAGTCTTACTGTGTCGCCCAGGCTGGAGTGCAGTGGTGTGATCTCAGCTCACTGCAAGCTCCGCCTCCCGGGTTCACGCCATTCTCCTGCCTCAGCCTCCTGAGCAGCTGGGACTACAGGCACCCGCCACCACACCGGGCTAATTTTTTGTATTTTTTGGTAGAGACGGGGTTTCATCGTGCTAGCCAGGATGGTCTCGATCTTCTGACCTCGTGATCCACCCGCCTTGGCCTCCCAAAGTGCTGGGATTATAGGCGTGAGTCACCACACCTGGCCCCATTTGCTACTTTTTTTTCTTTTTTCTTTTTTTGAGATGGAGTCTCACTCTTTCACCCAGGCTGAGTGCAGTGGCGCGATCTCAGCTCACTGCAAGCTCCGCCTCCCGGGTTCATGCCATTCTCCTGCCTCAGCCTCCTGAGTAGCTGGGACTACAGGTGCCCACCACCACCCCCGGCTAATTTTTTGTATTTTTAGTAGAGACGGGGTTTCACTGTGTTGGCCAGGCTGGTCTCGATCTCCTGACCTTGTGATCCACCCACCTCGGCCTCCCAAAGCACTGGGATTACAGGTGTGAACCACCGCGACCAGCCTTTTGCTACATTTTAAAAAACTGTTGGCCAGGTGCGGTAGCTCATGCCTGTAATCCCAGCACTTTGGGAGGCTGAGGCAGGTGGGCGGATCACAAGGTCAGGAGATCAAGACCATCCTGGCTAACACGGTGAAACCCCGTCTCTACCAAAAATACAAAAAATTAGCCAGGCGTGGTAGCAGGCACCTGTAGTTCCAGCTACTTGGGAGGCTGAGGCAGAAGAATTGCTTGAACCCGGGAGGCGGAGCTTGCAGTGAGCCGAGATCGCGCCACTGCACTCCAGCCTCGGTGACAGAGTGAGACTCCGTCTCAAAAAAAACACAAAAAACAAAAGCAAACAAACAAACAAAAAATAAATAAGTAAGTAAGTAAGTAAAAAACTGGTGAGCCAGGCACAGTGGCTCACACCTGTAATCCTGTAACTGAAACACAGGTTCAGTTGCTTACTGCTTGCAGAGTCCAATTAATAAGAGTGAGGTCTGGTATAAAGAAACTGACTTTTTATTCCAAAGCCAGCTAGGGGAAGAAGCACAGGCTTCCTGCCTTAAGGGTACCACTTTGCCTTCAGAGCAGAAAGCTGATGCTTTTAAAGGTGGGGGTGCTGGCATGCTGGCATGCAAACAAGTGGGGGTTCGTGTACTCGCTTCAGTGCCTTATCTACCAGGTGGTCAAGCTGGTGGCTGCTGGTGCCTTTGTGGGCAGGACTAGGTTGTAAAAGTGGCCCAGAACTCTCCAAAGGGGAGAGATTTTTGTAGTGCGTGTACTTTGGGTTGTAGATGGACTATTATTGTAATGTAGGTTCTTGAGGCAACCTCCTGGTGGGAGAGATTTCACAGCGGGTACACTTTGGTTTGTAAATTGGCTGTTACCTGTTGAGGCAGTCCCCTGGTCGGACAGAGTTCTGCCCTGGAGCTTCTGAGCACATAGTTAGATGAACTTGCCCTGTAGGGAGTGTGTGGTGAAGTGGAGGTAAAAGTTTACAATTGCATTTCTAAAGGACTACATAGGAAGTGGGGAATGGGGGAAATGGAGAAAACAGAAAATAAGAGAAAATAATAAAAAAAATAGTAGTAATTCATTATCTTTTTCTTTGAAAACTGGGGGTACTTGGTTACAATTCCCCACCATCAAGTTCCATTCCATTTCTTTGGGATTTGGACACCATATTCATTCTGGCTACTTCCTGCTGAAAGTGGTTATAGGTCATTGGGTGTCAAAGAGGAACTGATCTATTTGAAGTTGGAAATCTTCACAAGTACCCGGTCTTACAGATGATATTTGTTGGAACATTAGGGTGCGAGGTGTGGAAATTCTCTGGGAAAGCCTGTCATGCAGTCTCATACAGAGGATGCAACAGCAGTAAAATCCACACTGGAGAAGTGTACCTGTTTTTGCAACTAGGGCTAGAGTAGTAAGTAGCTTCCATCCCCAGGATGGTCCTGACCCGAACCAGGACGCCATCCATGGATCTAGCGACCATGTGGGGGCAGACATAGCTTTGATTTGCTGGTGCATATCTTGCAGGGCTATCTGAGACATTTCCAAATTATCTGTGATGTATACACAGCAGTTAGTCTTAATTATAAGGCAGGTTCCCCACTGTCCATTGTAACCAGATATGATGACAGGTTGGCTAAATATGGATTTAACAGGTTACAGGAAAAGCTATAAACACTCATGAAGGTGATCATAAGTCCTGTCTAGTTCTTGAGAATGGATCAGTTTGGTTAAATAGTTGCGTCCCATCCAGGAGGTGGCATTGCAGATGGGCTAGGCATTTACATGTGATGAAAGCAAACAGACTTTTAATAAGAGGCATTTCTGGCCGGGTGCAGTGGCTCACACCTGTAATCCCAGCACTTTGGGAGGCCGAGGCGTGTGGATCACAAGGTCAGGAGTTCGAGACCAGCCTGGCCAATATGGTGAAACCCTGTCTCTACTAAAAATACAAAAATTAGCCGGGCGTGGTGGCGGGCACCTGTAGTTCCAGCTACTTGGGAGGCTGAGGCAAGAGAATCACTTGAACCTGGGAGGCAGAGGTTGCAGTGAGCTGAGATCAAGCCACTGTACTCCAGCCTGGGCGACAGAGGTCTCAAAATAAAAACAGGCATTTCTATGAAAACAGAAGAAAAACAAAGGTTAATTTTGGGCACAGTTTATCCAGATGTTAGCCTCTATGGAAACAGAAGAAAAACAAAGGTTAATATTAGGCACAATATATCCAGATGTTAGCCTCTATGGAAACAGAAGAAAAACAAAGGTTAATATTAGGCACAATATATCCAGATGTTAGATTCAAAGCATCTTTAATCACAGAGGAGGAAGGGAGTGGCCATCTGATGTGTTTTTCTCACCTGTATTACAAGGAATAATGTAGTAGTACTTTCATTGAGTTCAAATCAGAACAATGGAAGAATAATTTGAAAGCATTAATTTAATAACCTGTAGCCTGGAAAGAATTCAAGATTTAATCCAAGTTGTGGAAAATTATAAAAACTCGAAAACTACAGACAAGACTAGAATCTAACAACAGGTTTACTATATTTTTTTTTTTTTGAGACAGAGTATCACTCTGTTGCCCAGGCTGGAGAGCAGTGGCACAATCTCGGCTCACTGCAGGCTCTGCTTCCCAGATTCAAGTGATTCTCATGCCTCAGCCTCCCAAGTAGCTGGGATTACAAGCGTGTGCCACCACACCCAACAAATTTTTTGTATTTTTAGTAGAGATGAGGTTTTGCCATGTTGGCCAGGATGGTCTCAAACTCCTGGCCTCAAGTGATCTGCCTGCCTTGGTCTTCCAAAGTGCTGGGATTACAGGTGTGAGCCACTGCTCCCGGCCTATAGTTTTTTTCCAAAACATAATTTTTATCTCTCTAATCCCAATTTTGCTAAAGACAAATCATAGTAGTACAAATTTATTTGCAAAATAAGTTTTAATCTTATTTTATGAAGTATTTTAACTTCAGACCTCTTGTTTGATGGAGAGACACATAGAATTCTCACTCATATTATCAACTTAGGCCAGGTGCAAAAGCCCTTCAAGGTATGGAAATAAAATATTGCCTCCTTCCACAAGATAAATAATTACCCCCACCCCTTCAACCAGGAGGCTTAGTCTTACTGAAAATGTGGAAAGAAGGAACCCCTAAGGATCAATTACAACCAAAATGAAAGGGCCCCTAACAGGTGTTGCTGAGTATCCCCACTGCTGCTAAACTTCAAGAAATAACTTGCTGGGGTGTACACCTATCCAGGATTAAACCTGTTTGTTGTTTTGTTTTGTTTTGTTTTGAGAAGGAGTCTCGCTTTGTTGCTCAGGCTGGAATGCAGTGGTGCGATCTTGGCTCACTGCAACCTCCGCCTCTTAGGTTCAAGCAATTCTCCTGCCTCAGCCTCCCAAATAGCTGGGATTACAGGCGTACGTCACCACGACTGGCTAATTTTTGTATTTTTAGTAGAGACAGGGTTTCACCATGTTGGCCAGGCTGGTCTCGAACTCCTGACCTTAAATGATCTGCCTGTCTCGGCCTCCCAAAGTGCTGGGATTACAGGCGTGAGCCACCATGCCCGGCCTAAACCTGTTCCTTATGAGTTGCAGGCACAAAAGCCAAGATCATGCCACTGCACTCCACCTTGGGTGACAGAGTGAGACTCCATCCCCCCCCAAAAAAAAGAAAAAAAAAAAGAATCAACACTCAGCCAGAAATGGTAATGTGATGCTGTGGGTGGGAATAGGAGCGTTCATTTTTCTCTTCTTCCTGACTGTAATACTTCTTTTCTACTGCTTTTGCCAACTGTCTCCTCCTAGGAAACACCTACTTTGTCTTCATTGTGTATAGATGTCACTCCAAGGCTTTGCTCTCCTAGTTACCCTGACTGACTGTGGCTGGGAACAAAATTCCATAGTAAATATTTCAAAAATTACAGCATCAGGGAATCATCTTCATGGTTGATGGATTTGTCATCAACATCCCTAGGAGAGAGAGTTGTACCTTCTGTCCCATCCAGAAAATCTATCATCTCCCCAGGCTTCCTAACTAACCATAGCAATCCCAAGGTACCTAGAACCCCAACTTGTGAGGTGGAACTCTCCTCCACTTGACAGATTCCACCTGAATCCCCCTACCACTATTGCCTGGACCTAGGAAGTTGGGTATGTATATCTCCAGTGCACTAATGATTCTGTCTTTTGCACTCACTGTTGTGTTAATGACATAAAAGCAGAAGTTTCTCTGCAATGCTCTGATCCAACTGTAGTTGCCAAGTTCCCAAGTTCCCAAGGCCTCAGCAAGATAAATAGGATTCCACTTGTAAGTGAGGAAACCATATATGGTGCCTTCTCCCAGATGACACCACACAGGGGAAAAGCAACTGCTTAGTCTAGGAAGGGGGGAGTACTGGCCGGGCGCGGTGGCTCACGCCTGTAATCCCAGGTGCTGGCACTTTGGGAGGCTGAGGTGGGCGGATCACGAGGTCAGGAGTTCGAGACCATCCTGGCCAACATGGTGAAACCCCATCTCTACAAAAATACAAAAAATTAGCCAGGCGTGCTAGTGTGTGCCTGTAATCCCAGCTACTCGGGAGGCTGAGGCAGGAGAATTGGTTGAACCTGGGAGGCAGAGGTTACAGTGAGCCGAGATCATGCCACTGCACTCCAGCTTGGTGACAGAGCAAGACTCTGTCTCAAAAAAAAGAGGGGAGTATTGCCCTTTGTGGAAAACAGAGATTGTTTGGCCACTGCTATCGCAGCAGGGGAAAAATATCTCTATAGACCCACTGGGCAGCAAAGGGTTAATATCACACCCCATAGGGCTTCTGTTTGTGACCCAACTGGTTTCATTTTTGTGTGTCAATGACTGGGAAGAAGTCAATCCTGTAACCACTCCTGATTCCCATGCAGTCACCTGTTCTTTTAGGAGTAGCTTTCCCTCGTATATCAAAAACTTGGAAGAGAGAGGAATGCACGTTGGCTACCCCTGCACCTCCAGGGGTCACATTCTATAGCCCCATGAGACCTAGAACACCAGAAATAAATGAGCAATAGGATTAATTCTGGTAGGAATTGGGTGGCAATAAGACTAGTGGCACCCTGGGGCAGCTTTGCCTACCACGAGTCAACCCTAAAGAACTTGATTCAGGCCAGGCGCGGTGGCTTACGCCTGTAATCTCAGCACTTTGGGAGGCTGAGGCGGGCAGATCACAAGGTCAGGAGATCGAGACCATCCTGGCTAACATGGTGAAACCCCGTCTCTATTAAAAATACAAAAAAATTAGCTGGGCGTGGTGGCGGGTGCCTGTAGTCCCAGCTACACGGGAGGCTGAGGCAGGAGAATGGCGTGAACCCGGAAGGCGGAGCTTGCAGTGAGCCAAGATTGCGCCACCACACTACAGCCTGGGTGACAGAGCGAGACCCTGTCTCAAAAAAAAAAAAAGAACTTGACTCAAACTCTAGAATCCCCAGTTACCAACACAGGTGAGGCATTAAAGGGAAGTCAAGAGTCCCTAGGCTCTTTGGCAAATGTAGTTCTTGAAAACAGACTAGCATTGGATTATTTACTAGCTGAACAAGGTGGAGTCTGTGCAGTTATGAATAAAACCTGCTGCATATATATTACCAACTCTGGACAGGTTGAGATTAACACTCAAAAGATCTATGAGCAAGCTACCTGTCTACATAGATTTAAACAGGGCACTGACCCCAATTATATCTGGTTGACTATCAAAAATGTCCTCCCAAGCTCACCTGGTTCTTACCTCTCCTAGGACCTCTGATAGCTGTCTTGTTATTACTAATCTTTGGCCCTTGCTTGTTTAACCTCTTAGTAATGTTTGTGTCTTCTAGATTACAGAAGTTCCAGGTAAAGACAATGCTGGCACAAGGCTTCCAACCCATCCAACTTCTGACCTGGAGAATAAAAACATCTTGCCTTTTGGCCCCTTAGATCAGGTATCTGGAGATTTTTACCCTTCCAGTACTAAGCAGGGCCTATGCCCATCAACTCAGCAGGAAGTATTAATAGTTACAGAGGATGGAACTCTACCCTTCTGTAGCCCCCTTAAGAGTAAAGAGGAGTATCTCATCTCTGAGGGGAGAATGAGATAGGAGTCAGGACTTGACTCCCGAGGTGGGGCTTGAACTCTGGACCAGGCTGAAGACCAGCTGAAACAGGGAGGAGGCAAAAGCACCTCTCCATAAGACACACTCACCAGTGCCATGTCACTTTACCATTGCCATGACTGCACCTGGAAGTTACCACCCCTTTCCAGAAATACCACCCCTTTTCTAGAAAATTCCAAATAACTTGCCCCTTAATTTGCATATAATTAAAAGCGGACATGTATATGTCTGCAGAACTGCCTCTGAGCTGCTGCTCTCGACACACTGCCTATGGGGTGGCCATGCTCTGCAGAGCAGTTATGGAGCGGTAACGCTGCCACCTCAGTAAAGCTGTTTTCTTCTACCACTGGCTTCTCTTGAATTCCTTCCTGAGCAAAGCCAAGAACCTTCCCAGGCTAAGCCCCAGTTTTGAAGCTTGCTTGCCCTCCAACAGTTTAATATACCAACTAGGCCTAATATGTCTCTTTAGGTCTTTAGGGTACCTAATATCAAAAAGCGTTAACCAGATAAAAACAAGACTTAATTTAGAATTTGACTTTGGAAAGTTTGTCATATATCAAAGGTTTAAACACTTGATATTACAAAATAGAATCCCAGGTCATTAGAAGTCATTTATGTAGCCAAAATGATAACTCAAAAAAATTTTAAAGGCAAAAATCTTTACTTCTTGACTGATGGTAGACTCGACTTTCCAAACAAGACTCAATAAAGACAGCATGAGGCCAACCAAATCTGTCTCTTTTCCCTCCCCTTTTTTTCTGTTGTTTATTCAAATGACAAACAATGTTTTGGGTTTTTTTGTTGTTGTTGTGACAGGGTCTCACTGTCACCCAGGCTGTAGTGCGGTGGTGTGATTTTGGCTTTCTGTAGCCTCAACCTCCCAGGCTCAAGCAGTCCTCCCGTATGAGTGGCTGGAACTATAGGTGTCTGCCACCACGACCAGCTAATTTTTGTGTTTTTGGTAGAGACAGGGTTTCACCGTGTTGCCCAGGCTAGCAAAATGTTTTATTACCTTTTAGTATTACACAAATATTTGTTCAAAAGAGAAAGTCAAATTTCACCTTTGCTTTAGTGTACTATTAATGTTAAACCCAATTCTTTTTTTTTTTTGAGATGGAGTTTTGCTCTTGTTGCCCAGGCTGGAGTGCAATGGTGTGATCTCGGCTCACTGCAACCTCCACCTCCCGGGTTCAAGCGATTCTCCTGTCTCAGCCTCCCGAGTAGCTGGGATTACAGGCAGGTGCCACCATGCCTGGCTAATTTTTGTATTTTTAGTAGAGATGGGGTTTCACTATATTGATCAGGCTGGTCTCGATCTCCTGACCTCAGGTGATCTGCCCACCTCGGCCTCCCAAAGTGCTGGGATTACAGGCGTGAGACACTGTGCCTGGCCTGTTAAACCCAATTCTTAATAAAACCTTATAAACAAATCTATCTAATATTAATTAGTTTTAATAAAATAAAATTTTGGGCCGGGCATGGTGACTCATGCCTGTATTCCCAGTACTTTGGGAGGCTAAGGCGGGTGGATCACTTGAGGTCAGGAATTCAAGACCAGCCTGGCCAACATTGCACAACCTCATCTCTACTAAAAATACAAAAAATAGCTGGGCATGGTGGTGGGTGCCTGTAATCCCAGCTACTCGGGAGGTTTTGGTAGGAGAATTGCTTGAACCTAGGAGGCGGAGGTTGCAGTGAGCCGAGATCGCGCCATTGCATTCCAGCCTGGGCGACAGACTGAGATGCCATCTCAAAATAAACAAACAAGCAAACAAATAAATAACTAAAAAGAGGAAGGGGAACAGACAGGAGTAAATGGAGAATCAGACAGGATTCCATTGACTGAGGAGTTTTTAGAGGGACAGCAGGGGCTTCAAAGCACTATCTGTACGCATATAGCCCAAATATCAGCTTTAATTAAGTCAGTTTCTAACTATAGAGCTCTCAAAAGAAAAACCCTTTTTAAATTTTTTATTACCAGATTTTAGCCAGCACAAATGACTGATATTTCTGACTTTTGAACTTTTTTTTTTTTTTTTTAACTAAATGTAACCTCCTACGTGAAATCAATAAGCCTTAACTAAGGGTATGACTTAACCACAGGTGCACGAGGTATTTTCAGAGATGGCAAGCGTTTTTTTTTTTTTTTTTTTTTTTTTTTTTTTTGAGACGGAGTCTTGCTCTGTCGCCCAGGCTGGAGTGCAGTGGCATGATCTTGGCTCACTGCAAGCTCTGCCTCCCGGGTTCACGCCATTCTCCTGCCTCAGCCTCCCAAGTAGCTGGGACTACAGGCGCCCGCCACCATGCCCGGCTAATTTTTTGTATTTTAGTAGAGACGGGGTTTCACTGTGTTGGCCAGGATGGTCTTGATCTCCTGACCTCATGATCCACCCACCTCGGCCTCCCAAAGTGCTGGGATTACAGGCATGAGCCACCGCGCCCGGCCATGGCAAGCATTTTTTACACGATCTAGAGTTGCCCCAGAGGTAGCTCAGAGAAAGAAAAATTTCAAGACAGGAAATCAGAATCTGTCCACGGAGGGAAAATGAATCAATAAATGGCAAAGGTCAACAAATAACAAACCAGAAAAGACTCATTCTCTAAATCGTGAATTGGACCCAGGCTGCCGTTGTGAAAGACTGAAGCCTTAGCTACTGAGCTACAGCATGGGGGAGACACCATTGTTCTTCCCAGAAGGAGCCTAGAGCAGTCACTGGTGAGCTTGCAAAGGATAACTCCTCAGAAGAATTAAGGCTGAACATGACATTATCATGTGCCCTTTTCAGACCCAAGAGTCAAAGCCCTGTGACTTAACAGCACAAGGGGTTTAAAAGCAATACAGAAGGTTACATGGACGTAATAACCTTTCCAAGTCCATAATTTGAATTAGATTTTTTTTTTTTTTTTTGAGACAGGGTCTTGCTCTGTTGCCCAGGCTGGAATGCGGTGGTGTGACACGGCTCAGTGCAGCCTCGACCTCCCAGGTTCAAGTGATCCTCCCACCTCAGCCTCCCAAAGTTTTAGGATTACAGGCATGAGGCCCTGCACCCAGCTTGAATGAGCTTTTAGATAACTTTTGAATTAGACAAAATTATTCTTTTTCTCAATAAGAACACATCTTCTTTTTTTTTTTTTTGAGACGGAGTCTCACTCTGTGCCCAGGCTGGAGTGCAGTGGAGTGATCTGGGCTCACTGCAATCTCTGCCTCCTGAGTTCAAGTGATTCTCCTGCCTCAGCCTCCCGAGTAGCTGGGACTACAGGTGCGCCCCATTACACCCAGCTAATTTTTGTATTTTTAGTAGAGACGGGGTTTCACCATGTTGGCCAGGATGGTCTCGATCTCTTGACCTCATGATCCACCCGCCTTGGCCTCCCAAAGTGCTGGGATTACAGGCGTGAGCCACCGCGCCCAGCTAAGAACACATCTTCTTTGGCACATTTTATATAAACTTGGGAAGCAAGAAATCCTGAACTGCCTATCAGATATTAGCATTTTATAGATGAGAACCATTCAACAACTTTTGGAACGTTTTCCATACGATAACCCTTTCTTAATTGGAAATGACATAGACATCCGATAAATGTCCAACATGATTTTAAGATTTTAAATTATACAAAAGTTTACTTACAAGAATGTATCTCATTTGTATGTACCCAATTTTCCCATATTTAATCGTTTATTTAGATTACTTCTGAAAACTGAGATATTACACAAAGGTGGTCATTATTTAAAATTATTTCCCTGTTAACCATTTTTAAAGGCTGTGAGCATTGGGTGTTTAAGAACCTTAAAGTCAAACACATAGGCATTCTGTTGATAACTCAGAAGATTTAGCTGTTTTCATTGAACTAGTAATAACAAATTAGTCTCATTTGTTAAAAAAAAAAATACAGACTCACCACTTTTATAAAAGATAGCTGAATCCACACTATTCTTTCACGAAATTGGAATGTTTACATGGCTAAATAAAATTTGTTTGCCCCAGTATATAATCCAATGAAAGCTATGAACTAAAATTTGGGTAGGCCAGGCGTGGTGGCTCATGCCTGTAATCCAGGCCATTTGGGAGGCCGAGGTGGGTGGATCACAAGGTCAGGGGTTTGAGACCAGCCTGGCCAATATGGTGAAACCCTGTCTCTACTGAAAATACAAAAATTAGCCGGGTGCGGTGGCGGGTGCCAGCTACTCAAGAGGCTAAGGCAGAAGAATCGCTTGAACCTGGGAGGTGGAGATTGTAGTGAGCTGAGATCGCACCACTGCCCTCCAGCCTGGTGACACAGCGAGACTCTGTCTCAAAAAAAAAAAAAAAAAAAAAATTAATTAAAAAAAATTTGGGGTAAAGCAGTGTCTGTGGCGGTTTGGTCTTTAAAAACACCTCTTTTGCCCGTGTTTCCTTCAGTTTCAAATTCGTTTCCAGCGTTCACATTCTAGCTAGTCCGCAAACAATGAGTCTTATCTCAGCACCAGCAGCTTAGTAACAGCAGATGTAAAGCAGGCAGAAAAGAAGACAGAGAAAGCCAACCTGGCAGGCCTCTGCCTAGGAGCCGGGATTCACAAGTGGGACACGAGAAAGAAAGGAGAGGAAGAAAAAAAGGGAAAGTGACCGAAAGGAAACTCACGAGCCTTCCAGCCACCACAGTTAGTAGACGTTGGCTCAGCCTTTCGTGAGCGCCTCACTTCTCGCTTCCTGGACAGGAAGCACGGCAGGTTTACCCAGATGAACTGAGAAGGTCAGGCGGTGCAGGGGCAGGGAGATGGCCATCCAGAATACCACTGCCCCCCAACCCCGGGGCTGAGATGAGCAAAGATGTGCCTCTGTTTGGGACCAGGAGGCGGGTAATCAGGAATGCTACCTGGCACCTGGCTGGAAAAGAAAAGCCAGTTCCCTATAAGGAGTGTTCCCGATGTTCTGTCTATGATGTCCTTGTTATTTTATTACCTTTAGAAATTGAGTCCTGTTCTTGTTACAGCAGTCACACTGCTGGGAAGTGGCTAAATAGTAATATCAATAAATAGATGAGGCTGGGTGCAGTGGCTCACACCTGTAATCCCAGTGCTTTGGGAGGCCGAGGTGGGCGGATCACCTGAGGTCAGGAGTTCAAGACCAGGCTAGCCAACATGGTGAGTCCCCGTCTCTACTAAAAATACAAAAATTAGCCAGGCATGGTGGTGCATGCCTGTAATCCCAGCTACTTGGGAGGCTGAGACAGGAGAATCGCTTGAATCTGGGAGGTGGAGGTTGCAGCGAGCCAAGATCATGCCACTGCATTCCAGCCTGGGTGACAGAGTAAGATTCTGTCTCAAAAAAAAAAAAGAGTCCTCTTGGAAAACAAAACAAAACAACCAAAACAAAACAAAAACCCCACCATTCTTGTTTGTCTTCCATGAGGGAAAGTCTCAGTAGCCCATGTGGGCAGCTCTCCTGGATAGTCAGGAGGGTGAAATTGAAGGTAGAGAGTCAAGAAAAGGGCCAGAGCCCACACACAGTCATACATTCACATTTGCAAACAAACAGTGTGCTTCCCAGTGAGTCTCCAACTGAGGGGCTGGGTAAGGCCCTGAATCCCCCTCCTCAGATCCAAATGGCTTCATGGGCAGCTGAGTTTGAGCTAAGCAAAGCTCTTATGGTTCCACATGCACAAACAAATATAAATGCATAAAATGCTCAAATGGTGTCAATAGCAGCCAAATCTTAAGTAGAGCAGGGCCCCCAGTGACACTGCAAAAGAGGTAGAGGGTGGTCAGGTGCACTCCAAATAACTCACCCAGTTCCAAAGTTTGCTGTCTTCTTCAGAGGTCACTTGCTTTGTACCAGTGAAACACTGAAGGTGGCAGATGTCATGCTGGGAGGTGAAAGGAAGACTCCTCCAAAAACAAAAGCATTTTTGGCAGCTGCCGGGAAGTTCCATGATGTTCCTGTCACGGGGTCGGCTAGCTATGAGCGGCTAGCACTCACAGGTGACCCCATGCCTCACCCAGGAGCATAACTGGGCTATCCAGCTCAGACTCACCTAGGGCGGGCAGCACTTCCCCGTGTGGGTCACCAAAATTGTAACTGAAATGCAGGTTCAGTCGCTTGCTGCTTCCAGAGTCCAGTTAATGAGAGCAAGGTCTGGTATAAAGAGACTTTTTATTCCAAAGCTAACTTAGGGGAAGAAGTACCGGCTTCCTGCCTTGAGGGCAGTGCTTTGGCTTTGGAGCAGAAAGTGGGCGCTTTTAATGTGGGGGAGGCTGGCATGCTGGCATGCATGGCATGTGGGAGAGGAAGCAAGCAGGTGGGGGATCTGCTGACTCCCTTTGGTGCCTTATCTACTGGGCAGTCACGTTGGTAACTGCTGGCACCTTCGTGGGTTGTAAAAGTGGCCAAAGACTTTCCAGGTGGGAGACAGTCTTGTAGTGGGCATACTTGAGGTCGTAGATGGACTGTTGTCTCTTGCGGCAACCTCCTGGTGGGAGAGAGTTTCATAGTGGGCATACTTTGGGTTGCAAATTGACTGTTATCTCTGAGACAGTCGCTTGGTGGGAGAGCGTTCTGCCCTGGAGCCTCTAAGCACGTGGTTAGATGAACTTGCCCTGTGGGGAGTGTCTGGTGAAGGGGAGCTGAAAGGTTATAATTGCATTGGTTAATTAGGAAGTGGCGAATAGGAGAAATGGAGAAAAGAAAAAAGAAGAGAAAAGAAGAAAAAAATAATAGTAACTTATTCTGTTTTTCTAAGAAAAATGGGAATACTTGGCTACAGTCACAGCGCTTTTTTGGGAGACTGAGGCAGGAAGATAGTTTGAGTCCAGGAGTTTGATACTAGCCTGGGTAACATAGTGAAACCCCATCTCTAAAAAAAAAAAAAATTAACTAGGCTTGGTGGCATGCAGCTGTAATCCCAGCTACTCAGGAGGCTGAGGTGGGAGAATCACTTGAGCCTGGGAAGTTGGGGCTCCAGTGAGCTGTGATTGTGCCACTGCACCCCAGCCTAGGTGACAGAATGAGACCGTGTCTCAAAAAATAAAATAATAAAAAAACCCTGAAAGTTTATTGTCATTATTGATGTACTTACTATTTCCACAAATGATCCAGTTTAACACAGAGTTTAGGTTAATAAAACAATGTAAGTATTGTCAGTAGCACAATCTAGAGAGCTTTTTTTTTTTTGAGACAGAGTCTTGCTCTGTTGCCCAGGCTGGAGTGCAGTGGTGTGATCTTGGCTCACTGACACCTCCGCCTCCTGGGTTCATGCGATTCTCTTGCCTCAGCCACCCTTGTAGCTGGGATTACAGGTGTGCGCCACCATGCCTGGCTCATTTTTGTATTTTTAGTAGAGATGGGGTTTCACCATGTTGGCCAGGCTGTTCTGGACCTCCTAACCTCAAGTGATCTGCCCGCCTCAGCCTCCCAAAGTGCTGGGATTACAGGTGTGAGCCACTGTGCCCAGCCCTAGATAGCTTTTTTGTTGGAGATGTTTGTTATAAGAGGGAAGAAACTAGGCCTGAAACCTTTCTGTGTGCGTAAGCGACTTAGAATCAAGATATCTGTCATTTTGTATTTAACACAAATGAGAAACATCGGTACCAGTTATGGATTTAATATCTGTTTCTGTAGCTCTTTTAAAAAACACCACCTTTTGTATCTCTGGATATTGCTCCCCACTCCCCATGATTATTTGGAAGTATATGAATCCAAATTGTATGAAATTTCTAGGCACACCCCCATGGTGGCATACGTCTACAGTTCTAGCTACTGGGAAGCCTGAGGCGGGAGGCTCGCTTCAGCCCTGGAGCTCTGGGCGACAGTGCACTATACCCGTTGGGTGTCTGCACCAAGTTCACCTTCAATAGGGCGACCTTCTGGGAGCAGGACCACCACGTTGCCTAAGGGGGGTGAACCTGTCCAAGTCGGAAAGGAGTGGATCCAAACTCCTGAGCTGATCAGTAGTGGGATCGTGCCTGTGAGCAGCCACAGTACTCCAGCCTGGGCAACACAGCAAGACCCTGTCTCTTCAAAAAAATTGTATCATACTAGAAAAGTGTACTTTGGGTATCTAAAGAAGCACTCATGCACTTTTCTGTCTGCCGACCAGTTTTTTTACTTTACATGTCGTCTGTCCTGGTTCACTGGGCCCTAGGAACCAGCCCCCTCTGGCCCATCTCCAGCACGGTAACAATAGCCAATGTTTATTGAGTCTAGGCCGTGTGCCAGATGTTGATCTAAAATAGATGTTGCTCTAAATAATAGGCTGTTGTTTGAGGCTGAGTGCAGTGGGTGATGCCTGTAATCCCAGCACTTTGGAGGTTGCAGCAGTAGGACTGCTTCAGGTCAGGAGTTAGAGACCAGCCGGGGCAACAAACTGAGACCCTGTTTATACAAAAACAAACAAACCCAGAAATGATCAGGGCGTGGTGGTGCACATCTGTGGTCCCAGCTACTCGGGAGGCTGAGGTGGGAGGATCTCTTGAGCCCAGGAATTTGAGGTTGCAGCAAGCCACTGCACTCCAGCTTGGGTTACAGAGCAAGACCCGGACTCAAGGGAAAAAAAAGGTTATTATTTGAATCTAATGCTTACAGCCAGCCTTTGAGGTGATACCATTAGTATCTTCACATTGTAGATGAGGTAACAGGTTTAGAGACATTGAGTAACATGCCCAAATCATGCAGATTAATGGAGGACCCAGGATTTAAACCTAGGTCTGTCTGACTGCCATCTCTCTCTCTCTCTTTTTCACATTAAAAAAAAAAAAATTGGAGACGGGGGATGGCTATGTTGCCCAGGCTGATCCTGAAATCCTGGGCTCAATCCTCCCACCTCAGCCTCCCGGATAGCTGGGACTACAGGCCCACACTACTATCCCTGGCTAATTTTTGTATTTTTTTGTAGAGATGGGGGTTTTTGCCATGTTGCCCAGGCTGGTCCTGAACTCCTGGGCTCAAGCGATCCTCCCGCCTTGGCCTCCCAAAGTGTTGGGATTACAGGTGTGAGCCACTGCCCTTGGCTGAGAGCTGCCATCTCAATTGCCATTACCTACCACAATGGGACCCAGAAGCCTAGTTCTGGACACAGTGGCTGCAAGGATCCTCAGGGGCCCTTCAGGTCTGCTTGAAGCAAGCCATTTTCCACAGTGTCATTCCGGGTTCACCCCTGGCCCCAGCATGGTCAGCTCAGGTGACACGATGCTCTCAGCAGCTCTGGCTGGTCAAGGCCCTTTGTGATAGGTTCAAATCCATCCCCCTTTAGCTTCCATGGGATGGTCAGCCTTCTGCCCTTTGGGGCTGTAGAGAAGACACGTGGCTCCTTCCCAGCCTAGGGAATCCTCTCAGATCTTGGCTAATTCACTCAGCAGATATTTACTGTGTGTCCACAATGTGCCCAGGATAGAGGAGTGGACAAGAAGAAGTCATAAGGCCTGGTGGAGTTGACATTTTAAAGAGACAGGAATTAAGTCCCATGTAGGCAGAGACATGCCCCACCCCTTGATCTAGAGCCTCTCTGGATCATTCCAGCTTTCTAGATCGGAGACCCATTGGAAATGTGGTCCCAGATAAGGTAGCTACATGAAGAACAGGGCCATGGAGCTGGCTGGGGTGACCCCACATAAGAAGCCTTGGCTGGTCCCAGGGTTTGGAGAGGCCATATGTGCAGGGCAGTCTTAGAGCTTAATCTGGCCAAATTCCAGTAAAAAGGAAAAAAAAAATCCTGCTTCCCCATCACCAAACACTAAATAAGCAGACAGCAAGACAGGCCCAATCTACTGGCCTCCCCACCTCCTCCCAAACTCAAGAGCTCGCTCCCTAACTGTCTGCTGCCTCCTCCAGCCAGCGCCCATGGGCATTTCTGACCAAACTCACATTCTGCCTTCTTCAGCCTGAAATCTGGCTTACCTATTCTCTCTCTTTTTTTTTTTTTTTTTTTGTTTTTTGAGACAGAGTCTCGCTCTTTCGCCCAGGCCGGACTGCAGTGGAGCAATCTCGGCTCACTGCAAGCTCCGCCTCCCGGGTTCACCCCATTCTCTTGCCTCAGCCTCTTGAGTAGCTGGGACTACAGGCGCCCACCACCTTGCCCAGCTAATTTTTTGTATTTTTAGTAGAGACGGAGTTTCGCTGTGTTAGCCAGGATGGTCTCGATCTCCTGACCTCGTGATCCGCCCGCCTCGGCCTCCCAAAGTGCTGGGATTATAGGCGTGAGCCACTGCGCCCGGCCATGGCTCACCTATTCTCAAGACATCTTCCTCCCCACTCTCAGACTCTCCCCCTATCTCGGGCCTCTTTTACCTCCAAAATCTTTCTCCAGCCCTGCCAGGGTCCAAAATCAAGCATCAGCGCTCTTCCCCGCCCGACTTCCACCCTCCCTCACTCCCCTCAACCCGATTCTAACAGACACCCAAACAGGAGAACACAGTGTGAGATGATATCACAGGTCAAATACACATACACACACACACACACAGACACACACAGACACACACACACAAACACACACAGACACACACACATAAGCACACACAGACACACACACACAGACACACACACACACACACACACATTTCCTGTTGTCCTGTGACCCTCCCACTCCAGTCCCTGACTCAGGACACAGTAGAACAAAAGAACTCACGATGCCGGTTTCAGTGTCATAAACAATAGATATGGGCCGGCACAGTGGCTCACGCCTGTAATCTCGGCACTTTGGGAGTCCGAGGCGGGTGGATGGCTTGAGGACAGGAGTTCCAGACCAACCTAGGCAGCATGGCCAAACTCCGTCTCTACAAAAAATACAAAGATTAGCCAGGTGTGGTGACATGTACCTTTGGTCCCAGATACTTGGGAGGCTGAGTGGGGAGGATTACCTGAGCGCTGAAGGTTGAGGCTGCAGTGAGCCATGATCACACCACTGCACTCCAGCCTGGGAGACAGAGTGAGATGCTGTCTAAAAAACAGAACAAAACAAAAACTCCCCCAAACCCAAACCCAAAAAGATTTGGAAGAATAAATGCTCAGATATTGAGCCAGTCACCTTACCACTGCCCACCAAGGTGATTATGAAAGGATGAGGAAAGGAGAAGAGAGGAACAGCAGAGGTTGTAGAAAGGAGCAGAGGAGTTGGGGTGTCCCCAGGAAGAGCCCATGTCCCAGCCCCCACCACCTCACTGCCAATGAGAGTCCTCACACCAAATGTCAAAAACCCTGGACCATCTTGGGGGTGGCCAACAGTGAATCCCAAAGACCAAGTCAGGGGCATAGAACAACTTTTTCCAGGGTCAATACAACAGGGACCTCTCACAAGCAAGTGTCCTGCCTTAAACAATTGCCCAAATACAGTTAGTGGGGATTCAAAGCAAACACTACAAAAGAAATATATATTTCAGAGTGGAAAATAAAATGAAATAAAATGGCCAACAGAAAAATTAAATGGCATGAGAGGAGAAGGGACCAAGAGAAGGGGCAACAAGGATGCAATTGGTCAGGCACGCTTTGAGGGACTTTGAATTGACTATTTAGCCAACAGCCTTATTTCCTGGATCACCTGATATGGAGGGGAGGAGGCAAAGGGGACAGTCACCTGTCCGCAAGAGCCAAAATGGTGCTGGCCAGTCTCTAATGTGGGGCACAGTGAAGGTCTCCTCCCCAGATTTCCCCAGCTTGGGCGAGCTTGGCTGCCAAAGGGGGATCAGCAGGTATACCAGCAACATGCCAGCTGGAATAGTGGGTCCCACACAAGGCAGTGCTGCTATGGCTGCTCGCCCATCTGCTTGGCTGCACTGGTTGCCAGGAAAGACAGTGGCTCTTTTTTTTTTTTTTTTTTTTTTTTTTTTTGAGACGGAGTCTCATTCTGTTGCCCAGGCTAAAGTGCAGTGGCGCAATCTCGGCTCACTGCAACCTCCACCTCTTGGGTTCAAGCGATTCTCCTGCCTCAGCCTCCTGAGTAGCTGGGATTATAGGTGTGCACCGCCATGTCAGGATAATTTTTGTATTTTTAGTAAAGATGGGGTTTCACTGTGTTGGCCAGGCTGATCTCAAACTCCTGACCTCAGGTGATCCACTGGCCTTGGCCTCCCAAAGTGCTGGGATTACAGGAGTGAGCCACTGTGCCCAGCCAAGACAGTGGCTCTTAAAAATGAACCTTTGGGCTAGTGCTACACCTCTGCAGTGTTAGAAACTCTGCAACTTTGATTGCTTGTAGCACTGATCACCTGCTGTCTCTTGCTGATCACCGTCTTGACATCTCTCGCCACCTCTCTCCAACTGCCACCTCCTGCCATCTCTCTGCTGTCTCACTGTCTTGCCAGTTGCTCTCACCACTTCTCTCTAATTGCTATCTATTGCTGTCTTTCTGTTCTGTCTCACCATCCCGCCAATTGCTGACCACCAATTGCCAATTTTCTCGTCTTTACTGTCTTGCTGCCTGTCTGCTAATTGCCAGTTGCTGCCATCTCTGCTGTCTTTGTGGTCTTCATGGTCACCAGGGGATGCAGAACAGATGAACCCCAAAATTGGGGCTTAGCCTGGGAGAGTTCTTGGCTTCACACAGGAAGGAATTCAAGAGGAAGACAGTGGTATTAGAGAGCAGTTTTTTAATTGAATGGTACTGCTCTTTGTGGAGCAGGGATAACTCATAGGCAGTGCACCTGCAGCAGGCAACCTATGGGCTCTTGGCAACTGTATTTATATTCGCTTATACTCATTTTTAATTATATGTAAATAGAAGGGTGAGTTAATGCAAATTGATGGCGGGGTTATTTAGAACCTTTTAGGAAAGGGGTGGTGACTTGTGGGTCATTGGTGTGGAAAGGGGTGGTGACTTCTGGGTCACTGGTGTGGAAAGGGGTGGTGACTTCTGGGTCATTGCCATGGCATTTGTAAACTGTTATGATGCTGGTGGGAGTGTCTTATGCTAAGGAACAATGAGGGCAGCTAGGGATTGCTTTTGTCACCATCTGCTGATTCTTTCCAAACAAGACCTGCTGGTCTCCTCTCTCAATTTTAACACTATTAATTCTCTGATTTCATGTGTATGGGATGTCTTTCCATTTGTTTGTGTCCTCTTCAATTTCTTTCATCAGTGTTTTGTAGTTTTCATTGTAGAGATAGTTCACCTTCTTGGTTAGATTTATTCCTAGACTTTTTTTTTTTTTTTTTTTTTTTTGCAGCAAGATAAATGGGCTTCTTCATTTCTTTCTGAGCTAGCTCATTATTGGTATGTAGAAATGCTATTGATTTTTGTATGTCGATTTTGTATCCTGCAACTTTACTGAATTTATTATTAATTATAGGAGTTTTTGGTGGAGTCTTTAGGTTTTCCTAAATATATGATCATATCATCAGCAAGGAGGGATAGTTTGACTTTGTCTTTTTCAATTTGGATGCCACTCATTTCTTTTTCTTGCCTGATTGCTCTGGCTAGGATTTCCATCACTGTATTGAATAGGGGTGATAAAAGTGGGCATTCTTGTCTTATTCCAGATCTTAGAGAAAAGACTTTCAGATTTTCCCCATTCAATGTGATGTTAGCTGTGGGTTTGTTATATCAATAAATTGTTATGAAGTAAGTTCTTTCTTTTTTTTTTTTTTGAGATGGAGTCTCACTGTCACCCAGGCTGGAGTGCAGTGGCACGACCTTGGCTCACTGCAGGCTCTGCCCCCCAGGGTTCACGCCATTTTCCTGCCTCAGCCTCCCGAGTAGCTGGGACTATAGGCGCCCGCCACCTCGCCCGGCTAATTTTTTTGTATTTTTAGTGGAGACGGGGTTTCACCGTGTTAGCCAGGATGGTCTCGATCTCCTGACCTCGTGATCTTCCCACCTTGGCCTCCCAAAGTGCTGGGATTACAGGCGTGAGCCACCGTTCCCGGCCGAAGTAAGTTCTTTCTATTCCTAGTTTGTTTAGAGGTTTTATCATGAAAGGATATGGAATTTTATTAAATGCAATTTAATAATTGTTTCAATTGAGATAATCATATGGTTTTTGTCTGTGTCTCCTGGGCTCAAGTGATCCTCTTGCATCAGCCTCTTGAGTAGCTAGAACTACAGGCGTATGGCACCACACATGGCTAATATTTTATTTTATTTTTGTAGAGATGGGGTCTTCCTACATTGCCCAGGCCATTCTCAAATTCCTGCCTCAAGTTATCCTCCTGTCTCAGCCTCCCGAAGTGCTGGGATTACAGGTGTGAGCCATTGAATTTCTGTATACCATTTAGAATCAGCTTGTCAATTTCTACCAATCCAGTCTGCTGAGATTTTGATTGGTATTCTTGTTTGAATCTATAAAACTGAATCTCACTCTCAAAATGAGAAAGGCTTCTTGGAAGCAGTACATATTTTAATCAAAAGTCTAGAATATACCATTATTAACTGTTGCCATGGAGCAATGTGATATAATCTGAACAACTGTTAAAATCAAACCCTTAATTCCAAAAAATGAAAGATAAGCTGTGGTGAGAATGTGAAGAAATTGGAGCCCTAGTGCCTTGCTGGTGGGCATGCAAGAAGGTACAGCCACTGTGGAAAACAGCCTGGCAATTCTTCAAAAAGTTAAACACAGAACTATCCTATGATCAAGCAATTCCAATTCTAAGTATATATCCAAAAGAACTGCGTCGGGAGCGGTGGCCCACACTTGTAATCCCAGCACTTTGGGAGGCCGAGGCGGTGGATCACGAGGTCAGGAGTTCAAGACGAGCCTGACCAACATGATGAAACCTTGTCTCTAGTAAAAATACAAAAATTAGCCCAGCGTGGTGGTGCGCGCCTGTAATCCCAGCTCCTCAGGAGGCTGAGGCAGGAGAATCACTTGCACTGGGGAGATGGAGGTTGCAGTGAGCCGAGATCGTGCCATTGCACTCCAGCCTGGGCCACAGAGCGAGACTCCATCTCAAAAACAAAACAAAACAAAACAAACAAACAAAACAAAACAAAACCTGACGGCAAGGACTTCAACAGATATTTGTACACCAATGTTGATAGCAACATTATTTACAATAGCCAAAATGTGGAAACAATTCAAATGTCTATCCACAGATGAATGGAGAAACGCGATGCAGTGTATACATACAATAGAATATTCTGTGGCAATCTGAAGGAGTGAAATTTTGGCATATGCTACAGCATGGATCAACCTATGTCACATTATGCCAAGTGACATAAGCCAGACACAGAGGGATACATATTGTGTGATTTTTACTTATATGAAGTACCTAGAATAGGCAAATTCATAAAAACAAAAAGTAGAATAGAGATTACCAGGGGCTGAGGGGAGGGGAATGGGAAGTTTTGCTTAATGGATACAGAATTTATGTTGGGGACAATGAAAAAATGCCAGAGATGGAAAATGGTGTTAGTTACATGACATTGTAGATGTACTGAATGGCAGTGAATTGCACACTTAAAATCAGCAAGACAGGCCAGGTATGGTGGCTCATGCCTGTCTCAAAGGAATTTCTCCTTTCAGTTCTGTCAGTTTTTGCTTCATGCATTTTGAATTATTGAATGCATACTGTTATGACTTTGATGTTTTCTTAATGAAATAACTCCTTTATAAAGATAAAATGTCTCTTTTAATTCTCAGTACTATTCTTTGTTTCTCATATGGCTCTCACCCATCAAATCAAATGACTGATGTATCTCCAGGTCATCCTGTCCTTGCCCTCCAGCTCCACCTTGGATGGGAGTCTACATCTCAAAAGTTCCTGAGATTATGTTCCCTACCGCCCTAAGCATGATGGATCTGAAATCAGAGATTAAGTTTAGTTATGGAGAAAATAAAGAAATAAAGAAAGTAAAGGTTCTCTGCTTTGTTGTGTTATGACTACTGGCTGGAGGCTGCGTGCTCCTTAATGTCACAGACAAGTGCTACTCTGTTCCTCCCATGCTCCCTGCATGCCAGCTGGTCCCACAGTGTCTCTTTCTTTCTTGACTTCCTTTTTTTTTGTGTGAGGCAGGGTCTCACTCTGTCACCCAAGCTGGAGTGCAGTGGCACGATCTTGGCTCACTGCAACCTCTGCCTCCCCAGTTCAAGTGATTCTCCTGCCTCAGCCCCCTGAGTAGCTGGGATTACAGGCATGTGCCATCACGCCCAGCTATTTTTGTATTTTTAGTAGAGATGGGGTTTCACCATGTTGCCCAGGCTGGTCTTGAACTCCTGACCTCAAGTAATCTGCCTGCCTCAGCCTCCCAAAGCACTGGAATTATAGGTGTGGGCCACCACGCCCAGCCACATGTGGCATTTTAATTCGGCGGGAAAGGGTGGAATTATGTAATGAGAGGCGCTGCAGTCAGCTCACTCCCCATCTGGAAGAAAGTGCACCTGGGCCTGTCTCTTACACTAGCCCACAAAACAAATTCCAGAAGAGATTTATTAAATGAAAAAAAAAAAAACAAACCATAATATGAATCTTGTAAAAAAATGTAAAATATGAGAAGACCTTCTCAACCAAGACTGGAAACCCAGAAGTTATGAAATGTGACAATTTATTTATTTATTTATTTATTTTGAGACAGAGTCTCACTCTGTCGCCCAGGCTGGAGTACAGTGGCCCAATCTTGGCTCACTGCAAGCTCTGCCTCCCAGGTTCATGCCATTCTTCTACCCCAGCCTTCCAAGTAGTTGGGACTACAGGTGTCTGCCATAACGCCCAGCTAATTTTTTGTATTTTTTAGTAGAGACAGGGTTTCACTGTGTTAGCCAGGATGGTCTCGATTTCCTGACCTCGTGATCCGCCTGCCTCAGCCTCCCAAAGTGGTGGGATTACAGGCGTGAGCCACTGCGCCGGCCGAAATGTGACTATTTAAATGTATGCATGCCAAAAGAGGCTGGAGACAAAGTATAGGGACAAAGGAGAAACTCAGAAAAAATGTTTACACAGCTGAAGGCAATAGCAGCTTAATATCACCCCAAAAAAGGGGTTTTTGCAAATCAAGAAGTGGACAACACAACAGAAAAGTGGGCTAAACATATAGAGGAGCAATTCACATAAGAAAAGTTCCAGTGGCCAACAAACAAAAGAAAATCTTTTGTTTAAGAAAATCTTTTAGCTTAATCTGGCTAAAAGATTGGGGAATGCAAAGTAAAGTTATACTACTATACCCATCAGCTTGGCAAGAATTGAAAAGGCTTTGGGGCCAGGCATGGTGGCTCATGCCTATAATATCAGCACTTTGGGAGGCCAAAGCAGGAGCATTGCTCAAGCCAGGAGCTGGGGTACATGTTCTCAGGACCTCTTGAGACTGTGCCTCAGGATAAAAAAAAATATATATATATATATATGATATGGTTATATATATATGATATGGTTATATATATGATATAGATATATATATGATATGGTTATATATATGATTAGATATATCATATCATATCATATATATATCATATATATGATATATAGATATCATATATATGATATATAGATATCATATATATGATATATAGATATCATATATATCTATATATAGATATCATATATATCTATATATAGATATCATATACATGATATCTATCTATATATCATGTATATGATATCTAGATATCATATATATCATATATATCATATATCATATCTATCATATCTATCATATGTTATATCTGTCATATCTATCATATCTATCAATCATATCTATCATATCTATCATATATATCATATATATATACTATATCTATCTATATATCATATATATAAAATATGGTTAGGCTTTGTATTCCCACCCAAATCTCATCTTGAATTGTAATCACCAGGTCGAGGTAATTGAATCATCAGGGCAGCTTCCCCCATGCTGTCCTCATGATAGTGAGTGAGTTCTCATGAGATCTGATGGTTTTATAAGGGGCTCTTTCCCCTTCGCTCAGCACTTCTCCTTCCTGCTACCTCGTGAAGAAGGTGCCTTGCTTCCCCTTCACCCTCTGCCTTGATTGTAAATTTCCTGAGGCCTCCCCATCCATCCTGAACTGTGAGTCAATTAAACCTCTTTCCTTTATAAATTACCCAGTCTCAGGCAGTTCTTTATAGCAGTATGGAAATTGACTAATACTATATATATACTTATATATGTTTTATATATAATATAAATATATATGAGCTTTAACATCTATTAATGATGGGGATATGGGGAGATGGAAATTTTCATACTTTTTTGTGGATAAGAGATGTTAAGTTTTAAAAACTTAGCTAATATCTAGTAAAATAGAACATTCTTACATTTTCAGCCCAACAATCTCATTCATGCGACTCCATCCCTTAGACCCTATGAGGAATTTATTGTTCACGTTGTCATAAAACTGGGAATAAAGCAAAGGCCCACAGAGAGCCACATTCCACACTGTGGAGTATTAAAGCCATTAAAAAGAGCAGAGAATGTTCCACAAGCTACTGTTGAACAAGAAAAGTGCATTTAGTAAAAGCAATTGTGACTAAAAACAAAACACTAGACACATCCCGCGTATATACCTTTATAGAGACTCCAATTAGATATAGGTTTATTCTTACTTATAAGAGTATGGGTAAAATATAGAAGATACATATCAGGGTGTTAACCTGGGTTATCTAGGGGTAAAGTGGGAAATACGAGTGGAGAGAGGGAGAAGTCGAGCAAGAAAGACAAAGAAAAAATAGACTGCATTAAAAAACATGTATTATGAGCTGGGCGCAGTGGCTCACGCCTGTACTCCCAGCATTTGGGGAGGCTGAGGTGGGCAAATCACTTGAGTCTAGGAGTTCAAGAAAAGCCTGGCCAACATGGCGAAACCCATCTCTACAGAAAATACAAAAATGAGCCAGGCACGGTGATGCATGCCCGGAGTAGTCCCAGCTACTCCAGAGGCTGAGGCAAGAGGATCACTTGAGCCTGGGAGGTGGAGGCTTCAGTGAGCAAAGATGGCACCACTGCACCCCAGCCTGGGCAACAGAATGAGACATTGTCTCAAAAACAAACATGTATTATGACCATATATTCATCAGAGTTCAGAGAAACAGAAGCAATGGGAGATTTTATATAGATATATATGGAGAGAGAGAGAGAGAGAGAGAGAGAGAGACATATATGAAACTGGTCCATGCAATCATGGCGGCTGAGGCTGGGGAGTCCCACAATCTGTTGTCTGTAGCTGGAGACCCAGGAAAGCTGGAGGTGTAAGTTCCAGTCTGAGGTTAGGAGATTGGTGTCCTAGCTCCAGCAGTCAGACAGAGGGAGCAAACGCTCTCTTCCTTCACCTTTTTGTGTTATTCAGTCTCTGACTATGATGCTCACCTGCACTGGGGAGGGCCCTCTGCTTTCCTCAATCTATCCATTCAAATGCTAACATCATCTAAAAACACCCCACAGACACACCCAGGAATAATATTTAATCAATTATCTGGGCACCCCATAACCCAGTTGATACTTAAAATTAACCATCAAGACTATATATGCATTTATGGAAAAATATATATGAAATGTATCTAAAAACATTTTAAATTTAAAAGTCTGCCCTCCCTCAGAGTGGTCTCACCCCATGGACAAGGGAGTTTACCCTCCAACTCCCATCAGGCATTGGCTGAGAGTTGCTTCAGGAGGTGTCAACTCCTCACACTTCTGGCCTTCCGGATGCATAGGCTGGACACACTCCTGCAGCCAGGGGAAGCCCCAGAGTTGCAGGTATATGTGTGAGACACCTTGATCAGGGATGCAGGGGTTGGGGGACAGAGCACTATCAGACATGTTGCGTTTTTGCAACAATGGGCATAAGAAGGATATTTGAAAATCTTTAAGCACACTATTTGTGGTTAAGAAGACCTATTGATTTTTGGATGCCCATCACGTGCTGAATACCATGCCTGACCCCCAAGTGCATCATCTCTAGGTGTTACCATGATTGTCCCCATGATAAAGCAACCAGTGTGTCTCCGTGAATTCTGCACATAAACTCTTCTGAAAGTGGCAAAATGGAGTTGGGGTCCTCTGTGCTGGTGACATTTAGAATGGAAAGCAAGTGCTATCTTGAAGGAGATGACTCGGTCTGAGGAGGGGCTAGTTTTCTCAAGCAAACACTTTTGGAACACCCTTCCAGCCAAAACTCTGAGCTAACGTAGAAGGGTGAGTCCTGTCTTTCTCTTTGCTATCCACTTTGCATGTGGCCCAGTGGGGATGGTGACATTGCTGTGGGTGGACAGGGCTTTATAATGGTTTTATATAATCAGAGAAAAAAATATTTTTAAACAATGAAGTATATTTTGGGTGAAATTATAATTCTGAAAAGTCTACATGAGCCCTCTATCTTCAGGATGGTCCTCCGCAGAGCACAAGTCAAATTTTCCTTATGCCTCAGAAGACCACTTGACGTGTGAAAGTGTGCTCATTAGGACAGATGGAGCAAGAACCAATACTGCTCAATCAGACATGTTGCATTTTTGCAACAATGGGCATAAGAAGGATATTTGAAAATACTTAAGCACACTATTTGTGGTTAAGAAGACTTGATCACAACAACAAAAGTCTGCTCTTGTAAACTAGAATGAGAAACCCCACATTCATCTTTAGGATGAAACACAGAATGTACACGGCCTGGCTCGGTGGCTCATAGCTGTAATCCCAGCACTTTGGGAGGCCAAGACAGGCGGATGACTTGAGGCCAGGAGTTCGAGACCAGCCTGGCCAACATGGTAAAACTCTGTCTCTATTAAAAATACAAAAAAAAAATAGCCTTGTGTGGTGGCACAGTTCTGTAGTCCCAGCTACTCAGGAGGCTGAGGAATGAAAATCGCTTGAACCCGGGAGGCGGAGGTTTGAGTCAGCTGAGATTGCGCCACTGCATTCCAGCTTGGGCAATAGCGTGAGACTTTGTCTCCAAAACAAAACACCCCACAGCACCTACAGGCTGTCTCCTGCCTGCCAGTCACTGTTGCGGCCACTCAGACAGCTCCCCCAGCTTCTTTGCCAAGGTAAGGTCTGTCCTTCTGGGTCTCTGCTGGCCCTGGTCACTCACCTGGAGCAGGCCTGGCAGTGGGTTGAACACTGGGTTGGAAGGAAGGTAGAGTCTGTGTTGGAATGGTGTCTCAGCTCCATTGTTTGGTTAAGTCACCAGAGCGCTGTGCCTTCATGGTTCACCTGTCAAATGGGCAGAGCACCTATGCCATTCACAGGGTGACATGAGGGTGGAACCACTCAGATCCATTCGTCCAGCAGATGTTCACTAAGAGTCTCCTCTGCGCAGGCACTGGATGGTGCTGGTGCAATTGGATGACGACGCAGCCCCACGAGCAGGGGAAATAGATGCGTAGCTGGATACTCACTTCACAACCCACAAGCAGCTGGGGCTGTGAGGTACGGAGGCTTCCTGGAGGAAGAGGCATCTAAGCCAAGAAGGTGTCAGCCAGGGGAGGGTGCCCAGGCAGGAAGGGCGGTGAGAGGCCAGAGAGTGGCATGAGGGGGAAGAGAATGAGTCCTGCACAAGGGAGGGGGTAGCATCTGCCTGTACCAGTCTCCAGCCTCCATGGGACTCTGTTTCTGTCTCTTCGTCTTACCTCTGTCCTCCTCCGTCCCCATGAAGATCCTGCCTCAGGTCACTTACTATCTCTTGCAGTGGACACCCCGACTGCCTCCCGGCAGTTGTTCCATCCTCCTTCAGCTGTCGCACCCAAACTGTTTGGATGGGACTGGCCCGCCCCAGCTGCAGGGGTGGGTCCTGGTTCACCTAAAGCAGTGGCCTTCCATTCTCCTGGCCACAGAGACTGGCTGAGGCAGAGGCACATCCCTAAAATGATTCAATCTACCCGGGGCGCGGTGGCTCAAGCTCGTAATCCCACCACTTTGGGAGGCCAAGGCGGGCGGATCACCTGAGGTCAGGAGTTCGAGACCAGCCTGGCCAACATGGCGAAACCCCGTCTCTACTAAAAATACAGAAATTATCTGGGCATGGTGGCAGGCACCTATAATCCCAGCTACTTAGCAGGCCAAGGCAGGAGGGTTGCTTGAACCCAGAAGGTGGAGGTTGTGGTGAGCACCGAGATCGCACCATTACACTCCAGCCTGGGCGACAACAACAAAAAAAGGTTAAATCCAAGGGATCCAAGGGAAGCCCAGTACTTTCCTTCCACAGCTGGGAAGAGAGTTTCCTCTGTGGAAGGAGGACACATGAGGCCTCGCAGCTGTGAGCCACCATCTGTCTGTCAAGCATAAGAGCAGTCAACCCCGAGGAGGCCAGAATGGAAGGACAGAAACAGTGTTGGTAGTGACAATGTTGTGTCCCCAGGCAAAGCCATCTCTGAAGCCCTGTGTGCCTGGGTCAAGGCCTCCCCAATGAAGCCAGTTTGAGCTGGTGCTGTGTGAATTGCAGTGATGGCCCCAGAGTGGGGTCACCCTGACCAGCCCCTCACTCCTGACAGGATTACACTGTTCCATAATTGTTACAGCCCCTGCCACTATCCAAAGAGATTGTTTTTTGCTTTGTTGTGTTTAATTGCTCATGGCTGCCCCTAAAGCAGGGGCCTCATCTGTTTTTGCTCACATTGCCCCTTCAAGGTGTTGCACACAGTAGTTGCTCAATTAATGCTGTTCAATGGCCAATCCCCTGTTAACCTGGCTGTTTCCTTTTCCCTCCTTTTTTCTTGATCTCTTTGTCTGGCCCCACTCTCTGGAATGTCCCCAGCCCCTTTCTTCACCTCATCCTCTATGCTCTGAGACCCCTTCCTGGGCCCCAACCTGGGCTTCCTTCCCATCACATTAGACTGTCCGCAGTCATTGTTAGCGCACATCTCTGACCCCCTGATGAGACCATGTGCCCCATCTATTTGGCGCCTTTCACTGAATGGCTACTATAAGTTAGGCACTATGCCAGCAGCTGGGAAAATAGCAGTAGACACAACAATGTAAACGCTGCCTTAATGGATCTTACATTCTAGCGGGTGGAGGACAGGAAGTAAGTGAACAGGGAAGATGTGTGATTTGGCGGCTGGGGATAAATGCTACGTAGAAAAATGAAGTGGAGAAGGAGGGAGACCAGGAGGGCAGGAGGCGGGTGGGGATGGGCAGATTTAACTGGGAGGTCAGAAAAGACCTCCCAGGGAAGGTGACATTTGAGCAAAGACTTGAATGAGGTGAGGGATAAAGCCCAGTAGATAAATGGAGAGAAAATGCTGCAGGCAGGAAACAGCAAAGAGCCTAGGGATGAACCTGCCTGCTTTGTGCTAAAACAACAGGGTGGTGGATGTGGTTGGAATGCAAGGGCGGTGGGGGAGGAGGTGGGGGGGTGGGGGGGTGGGGGGGAAGTGGGGGTTGGGGGAGAAGTGGGGGAGCAGGAGAGGATGAGGCAGAGCAGTAATTGTGGGACGGCGGGAGGAAGGGAGGCTGGATTTGTGTGAGTTTGTGTGTGTGCGGCTGTGTGTGTAGTTTTTTTTTTTTTTTGTAGAGACAGGGGTTTTGCTATGTTGCCCAGGCTGATCTCAAACTCCTGGCCTCAAGTGATTCTCCTGCCCTGGCCTCCCAAAGCCCTGGGATTACAGGAATGAGTGACCACGCCTGGCCTTGATTTATATTTTTAAAGGATCTCTCCTGTTCCTACATATAGGCTACTGCAAGAGTTCTGTGAAAAGATGGTGGTAGCTTGCACCAGAGCGTCAATGGCAAAGGCAGATAGAAGTGGCAGAGCCAAGAGCATTTGTTGACAGATTGAATGTGAAAAAAACACGGAAGTCAGGGATGACTTTAAGGTATTTGATCTGTGGTTGTGTGCAGTGGCTCACGCCTGTAATCCTAGCACTTTTGGAAGCTAAGGCAGGAGGATCTCTTGAGGCCAGGAGTTTGAGATCAGCCTGGGCAACATAGTGAGGCCCTCTCCCTATTCATTTAAAACAAAATTTTTTTTGGTTTGAGAAACTGGAAGGATGAAATGATCATTGACAGGAACAAGAAAGATGGTGGGAGAAGCAGGTTGGGAAGGCAGATCAGGAGTCTAGTTTTGGATGTGCCCTTTAGACAATCCAAATCTCACTGCTGAGTGGGCAGTGAGAGTCTTGTTGAGGGAAGAAATCTGGGTTGAAGATACAAATTTGAGAAACCTCAGCACATGAATGGTATTTAAAGCCAAGATCTTCAAGGGGATCATTAAGGAAGTGAGTGTGAATACAAAGATGAAGTCCAGGACTGAATCTGGGTTTTGTGAATGTTTAGAGGTCAGAAACAGGGAGAGGAACCCGCAAAGGAGACAAGGAGCAGCGAGGGAAATGGAAGGAAACCAGGAGGGTCTGCTGTCCTGGGAAGCAAAGAAAAGAGTGTTTAAAGGAAGAAGGTGTGGCCAACCATGTCAAATGCCACCAATTTGCCACTAAGGATTGGAAAGTGGACAATTGATTTGCGATGTGGGATGCCACTGTGACTTTCACAAGGGGACAGGGCCAAAATTGTGCTTATTGCAATATTTGGCAGGTCCTGGATAAACATTTATTAACTGTTATTAGTGAATGGCTGATTTTAACATCTGCTGATTCGTCTCCGGTTGTGGTCCAACCTCCTCCAACCCCAGAATGCTGCCATTGGGTGATCTTTCTAAAATGCAAATATATACTCTACCCCATTGTGATGGTTAATACTGAGTGTTAACTTGATTGGACTACTGAGCCTGGGTGTGTCTGTGAAGGTGTTGCCAAACGAGATTAACGTTTGAGTGAGTGGGCTGGGGAAGGCAGATCCACCCTTAACCGGGTGGGAGCAATTTAATCAGCTGCCAGTGAATATAAAGCAGGAAGAAAAACGTGAAAAACAGAGACTAAACTTGCCTCTCAGCCTGCATCTTTCTCCTGTGCTGGATGCTTCCTGCCCTCAAACATCGGACTCCAAGTTCTTCAGTTTTGGGACTTGGACTGGCTCTCCTTCCTCCTCAGCTTGCAGACAGCCTATTGTGGGACCTTGTGATTGTGTAAGTTAATACTTAATAATATAATCTCCTATTAGCTCTGTCCCTCTAGAGAACCCTGACTAATACAGATTTTGGTACCAGGAGTGGTTCTAGAGGAACAGAATATTAAGGATGTAGTTATTTTTTTGGTTTTGGGGTTTCTGGAGTTAGCTGTTTAATATGATTAGATCCAAAAATGGAGAGACACTGCTTTTTTTTTTTTTGACAGTCTTGCTCTGTCACCCAGGCTGGAGTGCAGTGGCATGATCTTGGCTCACTGCAACCTCCACCTCCCGGATTTAAGCGATTCTCCTGCCTCAGCCTCCCGAGTAGTTGGGATTACAGGCGTCTGCCACCATGCCCAGCTAATTTTTGCATTTTTAGTAGAGACGGGATTTTGCCATGTTGGCCAGGCTGGTCTCGAACTCCTGACCTCGGGTGATCCACCCACCTCGACCTCCCAAAGTGCTGGGATTACAGGTGTGAGCCACCGTGCCCGGCAGAGACTCTATTTCTAATAGTATGGAGAACACTGTTAGTCCTTGGAGCGAACTGTTTAGAGAGTTATGCAAAATAAATGCATTTGACACTCCAGATTCACTGCTCGTGAGAGGCAAGGAGTTTAGTGACTCTGTACATAATACCTTTAACCATATGTGGAGAACCAAGGAATATAATGATGCTGGTGGTTGCTCCTAAGTTCAGTGGACAAAGTGATTAAAGAAAATGAACTCAGGGATTCTGTCTGCCGGCTTCAGAGGCAGATACTGAGCCTCAAATCTGCTAAGATTGCCCTGAGTGAGTTTTTTATCTCCTGTAGTGAAAGAGCTGAAATTGTGGAAAAACAGATACAAGCTCTTATCATGGAAGTGGCTGACCTGCAAGGAAAGGTGCATGCACAGCCTCGCCAGGTGTCTACTGTTAAAGTGAGGGCACTGATTGGAAAAGAATGGGACCCTGCAACTTGGAATGGGGACATGTGGGAGGACCCTGATGAAGCTGGGGACACTGAGCTTGTAAACTCTGATGAACCTTTTTTGCCAGAAGACACAGCTTCCCCATTCCCAGTAGCGGCAACATCCCCTCCCCAACCCATGCTGTCATTAGCCTTTCTACCTTTGTCTGAGGAGATAAACCCTGTTCGTCCTGGGGCAACAGTAATGGCCTCCTCCAGGCAGTTGCCAGGCAACATAGTGTTGATTCTTCCCAGGAACCACCCCCAACACCTGCTTGCTTCTAGACCTATAACTAGACTTCAGTCCCGGCAGGCCCCTAGAGGTGAGGCTGAGAGTGTGCTATACTCAAAAATAACTGTTTGAGTTCTCTAATTTATCTAAACAGAAATCTGGAGAACAGGCATAGGAATGGATATTAAGGGTATGGGATAATTGTGGAAGAAACAGAGTTGGATCAGGCTGAATTTATTAATTTGGGCCCACTAAGTAGGGACTCTGCATTTAATGTTGCAGCTCTGGGAGTTAAAAAAAGTTAAAGGTTGGTTAGCTAAATATGAATTAAAAGATGGCCCACTGTAAGCAAACTGGAAATGCCTGATCTCTCTTTGTTTAATGTACAGGAAGGTATCCAAATGCTTAGGGAGATTGCAATGGTAGAGTGGATTAGTCAAATTAGATGACCTACTCATCCCAGCTGTGAGGGTCCAGAAGCTATACCCTTAACCTTTGCCTTACGAAATAGATTTGTGAGGACAGCTCCCGCATCTTCGAAGAGCCCTATAATTGTTGTATGTCAGAGCTAATGGCAGGAACCACAGTCACTCAACTACAAAATTTAAATACAATGGGAGTAATTGGATCTTGAGGTGGCAGGGGCAAGTGGAGGCACTCAACCATCAAAGGCAAGGTGGGAGTAGCTACTGTGATGGACAGCAGAGGCAAAGTGGCAATCAGAATAGTCTGACTCATGGTGTTCCTAGAAGTGAAATTGATAGGAAGCCTACTTCATTCCTACTTGATTTATACAAGCAGAAAACTTCTAGGTCGAATGGACAAAATGCTAATTTGAATTATAAAAATAGAGAATCAGGGTCCTTCAATCAATTTCCAGACTTGAGCCAGTTTACAGACCCAAAAACTCTTGAACGAAGGGGAGACTGGGTCCTCTTGAGGAAGGACCCCACTAGATTACTGACAATTTATGCAGTGGATCTCTCTCTCATCCTTCCCCAAGGAGACCTCTGGCTTTTAGCAGGGTAACTGTCCATTGTGGAAAGGGAAATGATCAGACATTTCAGGGACTACTGGACATTGGCTCTGAGCTGACATTGATTCCAGAGGACTCTAAAAGTCATTGTGGTCTTCCAGTTAAAGTAGGGGCTTATGGAGGTCAGGTAAT
This sequence comes from Pongo pygmaeus, assembly GCF_028885625.2. NCBI lineage: Eukaryota > Metazoa > Chordata > Mammalia > Primates > Hominidae > Pongo > Pongo pygmaeus. Next base: position 8,973,876 of record NC_072382.2, on the reverse strand, counting down.
TAATGGAGTTTTAGCTCAGGTCCGACTTACAGTGGTTCCGGTGGGTCCCCAGACTCATCCTGTGGTCATTTCTCCGGTGCTAGAATGCATAATTGGCATAGACATACTTAGCAGCTGACAAAACCCCCACATTGGCTCCCTGACTGGTAGGGTGAGAGCTATTATTCTGGGAAAGGCCAGATGGGAGCCATTAGAGCTGTCTCTACCTAGAAAAATAGTAAATCAAAAACAGTATTGCATCCCTGGAGGGATTGCAGAGAGTAATGCCACCATCAAGGACTTGGAAGACGCAGGGATGGTGATTCTTATCACATCCCCGTTCAACTCTCCCATTTGGCCTGTGCAGAAGACAGATGGCTCTGCACGATATGCAGGCGCCACCCAAAAGTGGACAGCTGCAGCACTACAGCCCCTTTCTAGGACATCCCTGAAGGACAGTGGTGAAGGGAAATCTTCCCAGTGGGCAGAACTTTGAGCAGTGCACCTGGTTGTGAACTTTAAATGGAAGGAGAAGTGGCCAGATGTGGGATTATATACTGATTCATGGGCTGCAGCCAATGGTTTGGCTGAATGGTTAGAGACTTGGAAGAAGCATGATTGGAAAATTGGTGACAAAGAAATCTGGGGAAGAGGTATGTGGATGGATCTCTCTGAGTGGTCAAATACTGTGAAACTATTTGTAACCCATGTGAGTGCTCACCAATGAGTGACCTCAGCAGAGGAGGATTTTAATAATCAAGTAGATAGGATGACCTGTTCTGTGGACACCACTCAGCCTCTTTCCCCAACCATCCCTGTCATTGCCCAATGGGCCCATGAACAAAGTGGCCATGGTGGCAGGGATGGAGGTTACGCATGGGCTCAGCAACACGGACTTCCACTCACCAAGGCTGACCTGGCTACAGCCACTGCTGAGTGCCCAATTTGACAGCAGCAGAGACCAACACTGAGCCCTCAATATGGCACCATTCCTCGGGGCGATCAGCCAGCTGCCTGGTGGCAGGTTGATTACATTTGACCTCGTCCATCATGGAAAGATCAGAGGTTTGTCCTCACTGGAATAGACACTTATTCCGAATATGTGTTTGCCTATCCTGTACGCAATGCTTCTGCCAAGACTACCATCTGTGGACTCACGGAATGCACCGTCATGGTATTCCACACAGCATTGCCTCTGACCAAGGCACTCACTGTACCGCTAAAGAAATGTGGCAGTGGGCTCATGCTCATGGAATTCACTGGTCTTACCATGTTCTGCATTATCCTGAAGCAGCTGGATTGATAGAACGGTGGAATGGCCTTTTGAAGTCACAATTACAATGCCAACTAGGTGACAGTACTTTGCAGGCCTGGGGCAAAGTTCTCCAGAAGACCAGGTATGCTCTGAATCAGTGTCCAATATACGGTACTGTTTCTCCCATAGCCAGGATTCACTGGTCCAGGAATCAAGGGGTGGAAGTGGAAGTGGCACCACTCACTGTCACCCCTAGTGATCCACTAGCAAAATTTTTGCTTCCTCTTCCTGCAACATTAGGTTCTGCTGGCCTACAAGTCTTAGTTCCAGAGGGAGGAACGCTGCCACCCGGAGACACAACGATTCCATTAAACTGGAAGTTAAGGTTGCCGCCTGGACACTTTGGGCTCCTCCTACCTTTAAGTCAACAGGCTAAGAAGGGAGTTACAGTGTTGGCTGGGGTGACTGACCCAGACTATCAAGATGAAATCAGTTTACTACTCCACAACAGAGGTAAGGAAGAGTATGCATGGAACACAGGAGATCCATTAGGGCATCTCTGAATATTACGATGCCCTGAGATTAAGGTCAATGAAAACTACAACAGCCCAATCCAGGCAGGACTATAAATGGCCCAGACCCCTCAGGAGTGAAGGTTTGGGTAACCCCACCAGGGAGAAAACCACGACCTGCTGAAGTGCTTGCTGAAGGCAAAGAGAATACAGAATGGGTAGTAGAAGAATGTAGTCATCAATACCAGCTACAGCCAGGTGGGATGGCTCACGCCTATAATCTCAGCACTTTGGGAGGCCGAGGCGGGCAGGTTTCCTGAGGTCAGGAGTTCAAGACCAGCCTGGCCAACATGGCGAAACCTCATCTCTACTAAAAATACAAAAATTAGCCGGGCACAGTGGCGTGTGCCTGTAATCCCAGCTATTCGGGAGGTTGAGGCAGGAGAATTGCTTGAATCTGAGAGGCAAAGGTTGCAGTGAGCCGAGATCACGCCACTGCACTCCAGCCTGGGCAACAGAGTGAGACACTGTCTCAAAAAAAAAAAAAAAAAAAAAAAAGACAAGAAAAGAAAAAAATTCTTTATTTCCTTTTCCTCTATCTTGTGACATAAGATTTATTGATTTCATATCAGCATTTAAATATTGCTAACTTTATGTAATTGTATTTGGGTTGGGGATTGGTTGTACGAAGGATAATTGTATTATGTTAGGCTTAATTATGACCTTATTATTGTCTTTATTTGGAGATTATGTATGATCTCAGGAGATGTGTATGGGTTCAAGTTGAAAAGGGGTGGACTTGTGATGGTTAATACTGAATGTCAACTTGATTGGGTTGAAGGATACAAACTACTGATCCTGGGTGTGTCTGTGTGGGTGCTGCCAAAGGAAATTAACATTTGAGTCAACGGGCTGGGGAAGGCAGATCCACCCTTAATCTGGTGGACACAATCTAATCAGCTGCTAGCGAATATAAAGCAGGCAGAAAAACGTGAAAAGGAGATACTGGCCTCGCCTTCCAGCTTGCATCTTTCTCCTGTGCTGGATGCTTCCTGTCCTTGAACGTCGGACTCCAAGTTCTTCAGTTTTGAGATTCGGACTGGCCCTCCTTTCTCCTATTTTGGGACCTTGTAATCATGTGAGTTAATACTTAATAAGTTCTCCTTTATCTATCTATCTATCCATCTATCTATCTATCCATCTATCATCTATCTAATTAATTCTGTCCTTCTAGAGAACCCTAATACACCCACTTATATCTTCAGTGCAAATCATGTTGGGTTGAATATGTAAAAAATTGTATGTATAATGATGCTCTTTGCGACACTGTTTGTAATAGAGGAATATTGGAAATAATTTGAATATTCAACAAATAACAGGATGGGTTACAAGGTGCATCTAAATAATCTAACACTATTTAATCATTAAAATAGTGCTATAGAATGTTTAGTAACAAGTCGGTATGCATACTAAGAACCAAATTACCAATTTTTGTGTTAAACAGCACAATAGTTTAAAGTAGGAGTTGGCAAACACTTTAGATAGCAAAGATTTTAGGCTTTGTGAACTGTACATCTCAGGCACAAGTATTCAGTCTTAATGTGAAAGGAGTCATAGATATATGTAAATGAACAAGTGTGGCTATGTCCCAATAAAACTTTATTCATGAACACTGAAATTTAAATTTCGTTATAATTTTTGCATCATGAAATATTCTTCTTTTGATTTTTTTTTCCCCATTTAAAAATGTAACAATTGGCCGGGCACGGTGGTTCATGCCTGTAATCCCAGCACTTTGGGAGGCTGAGGCAGCTGGATCACCTGAGGTCGGGAGTTCCAGAGCAGCCTGGCCAACATGGAGAAACCCGGTCTTTACTAAAAATACAAAATTAGCCGGGAGTGGTGGCACATGCCTGTAATCCCAGCTACTCGGGAAGCTGAGGCAGGAGAATCGCTTCAACCCGGGAGGCGGAGGTTGTGGTGGGCTGAGATTGTGCCACTGCACTCAAGCCTGGGCAACAAGAGCGAAACTCCATCTCAAAAAAAAAAAAAAAAAAAGTAAAAATCATTATTAGTCAACAAGCTGTAAGAAAACAAGTAGAAGGTTGGCTTTGACCCACAGGCCACTGTTTGCCCACCCTTGGTCTACAAGACACTAGGCCAAAATGTTCATTGTGCACACTTCCCTCGAATAACATGAGGTTATATTTTCTCTCCCTTCTTGTGGTGTTTTTCTGGAACATTTCCCCGTAGCTATCTGCAGGTTTACCCTTTTAAACCTTTGCTCAAATAATATATTTTCAGCCATGCCTGCCTCAGCACTGTATTTAAAATTGTGACCTGCCTGTTCATCTTCTTTACCTATTTTTAAATATTTTCTTTACCTTGTTCAGTTTTTTGTTTTCCTTAACACTTACTACTCTTTAATTGAATAATTTATTTTAAAAATATGTTTGATTACTATCTATACCCATCCTCTTCTCTCCCAAACTCCAAGAATGTAAGCGCCCTGAGGGCAAGAGGTCTTTATTTATTTTGAGACGGGTCTGTCTGTCACCCAGGGTGGAGTGCGGTGGCACGATCTCAGCTCACTGCAGCCTGAAACTCCTAGGCTGAAGCGATCCTCCCTCCTCTGCCTCCTGAGTAGCTGGGAACACAAGCGAGGGCCACCGCCACGCCTGGCTGATTAAAACAAAAATTTTGTAGAGACGGAGTCTCGCTCTGTTGCCGAGGCTGATCTGTAACTCCTGGGCTCAAGCGATCCTCCCACCTCTGCCTCCCAGTGTTGGGATCACAGCCGTGAGCCACTGGACCAAAAAAAAAGAAACCTAATATACAAAACAACGGCAGGGTGCGGTGGCCCTAGCACTTTGGGAGGCTGAGGCAGGCAGATTGCTTGAGCTCAGGAGTTTGAGGCCAGCCTGAGCAACATCTTTTTCTTTTCTTTTTTATTTCATTTATTTATTTATTTTTTGAGACGGAGTCTCCCTCTGTCGCCCAGGCTGGAGTGCACTGGCGCAATCTTGGCTCACTGCAACCTCTGCCTCCTGGGTTCAAGCGATTCTCCCGCCTCAGCCTGCTGAATAGCTGGGACTACAGGCAGATGCCACCACGCCCAGCTAATTTTTGTATTTTTAGTAGAGACGTGGTTTCACTATATTGGCCAGGCTGGTCTCGAACTCCTGACCTTGTGATCTGCCTGCCTTGGCCTCCCAAAGTGCTGGGATTACAGGAGCAAGCCACCACACACAGCCTCTTTTTTTTCCTTCTGAGATAGAGTCTCGTTCTGTTGCCCAGGCTGGAGTGCAGTGGCACGATCTTGGCTGACTGTAACCTCTGCCTCCTGGGTTCAAGCGATTCTCTCGCCTCAGCCTCCTGAGTAGCTGGGATTACAGGCGGATGCCACCATGCCCAGCTAACTTTTGTATTTTTAGTAGAGACGGTGTTTTACCATGTTGGCCAGGCTGGTCTCGAACGCCTGACCTCAAGTTGTCCACCCGCCTCGGTGTCAGAGGTGCATGAACCAGAGCAACTCTATCTTGAATAGGAGCTGGGTAAAATGAGGCTGAGACCTACTGGGTTGCATTCCCAGACGGTTAAGACATTCTAAGTCACAGGAGATGATAGGTCGGTACAAGATACAGGTCATAAAGACCTTGCTGATAAAACAGGTTGCAGTAAGAAAGCCGAAGAAAACGAAGATGGTCATAAGAGTGACCTCTGGTCGTCCTCACTGCTGCACTCCTACCAGTGCTATGACAGTTTACCAGTGCCATGGCATCGTCAGGAAGTTACCATACATGGTCTAAAAAGGGGAGACATGAATAATCCACCCCTTGCTTAGCATATCATCAAGAAATAACCATAAAAATAGGCAACCAGCATTGAGTTCCTTTACTTTCCTAACAAATTTGCTTTCACTTTATGGCCTCGCCCTGAATACTTTTTTTTTTTTTTTTTGAGACGGAGTCTTGCTCTGTTCCCAGGCTGGAGTGCAGTGGCCTGATCTTGGCTCATTGCAACCTCCGCCTCCCGGGTTCTCCTGCCTCAGCTTCCCGAGTAGCTGGGATTACAGGTGCGCACCATCACGCCTGCCTAATTTTTGTATTTTTAGTAGAGATGGGGTTTCATCATGTTGGTCAGGCTGGTCTCGAACTCCTGACCTCAGGTTATCCACCTGCCTGGCCTCCCAAAGTGCTGGACTCGCCCTGAATTCTTTATTGCACGAGATCCAAGAACCCTTTCTTGGGGTCTGGATGGGGACCCCTTTCCTGTAACACTGGGATTGTAGGTGTAAGCCACCATGTTCAGCCACCTTTGAGGCAGGAAAATAGGGTCTGGAGGCAGGGAACATATAAGGCCGATTCACACGTCAGTTATGACAGGAAGTATCCTCTCCTTAGGGTGTACACCCTAAATGACTTTGTAACTTTACTTCATCCTCTTCATTTACATATGGCGTATCCCAAATAACCAATGGAATCCTCCAGAGGGTATTTAAACTCCAACAAATTCTGTAACTGGGCCCTTGAGCACCTGTGCTCCGCCGGCCCCAACACTGGAGTGTACTTTCATTTTCAATAAATCGTTCATTCCTTCCTTGCTTTGTTTGTGCATTTTGTCCAATTCTTTTTTTTTCTTTGAGACAGTCTTGCTCTGTCTGGAGTGCAGTGGCGCAATCTCAGCTCACCGCAAGCTCCGCCTCCTGGGTTCACGCCATTCTCCCGAGTAGCTGGGACTACAGGCGACTGCCACCACGCCCAGCTAATTTTTTGTATTTTTTTAAAGTAGAGACAGGGTTTCACCGTGTTGGCCAGGATGGTCTTGATCTCCTGACCTCGTGATCCGCCCGCCTCGGCCTCCCAAAGTGCTGGGATTATAGGCGTGAGCGACCGCGCCCAGCCGTTTTGTCCAATTATTTTAGACGCCAAGAACCTGGACACCCTCCACTGGTGACACCTTCACAGTTTTGAGGAATATTCATGGGGTATTTTGTAAAATGTTTCTCAATTGGGATTTGTCTGATGTTTTTCTCATGACTAGACTGGAGGCGGCTGGGATTACAGGTGTGAGCCACCATGCCCAGTCTCCAAACCCTGTTTACACAAAAATTTTAAAAAATTAGCCAGGCTTGGTGGTGCGCGCTTGTAGTCCCAGCTACTACGGAGCCTGAGGTGGATCACTTGATCCCGGGAGGGGGATGCTGCAGTGAGCGGAGATTGTGCCTCGCTGGATGCACTCCAGCCTGGGCGAGAGAGCCAGACCTTGTCTCAAAAAAAAAAAAAAAAAAAAAAAAAGCCTAATATGGCTGAGTGTGGTGGCTCACGCCTGTAATCCCAGTACTTCGTGAGGCCGAGGCGGGCGGATCACGAGGTCAAGAGATCTAGACCATCCTGGCCAACATGGTGAAACCCCGCCTCTACTAAAAATACAAAAATTAGTTGGTTACTCGGGAGGCTGAGGCAGGAGAATCGCTTGAACCCGGGAGGCGGGGGTTGCAGGGAGTTGAGATCGTGCCACTGCACTCCAGCCTGGCGACTGAGCGAGACTCCGTCTCAAAAATAAATAAAAATTTAAAAAGCCTAATATACAAAATAAAGCTAGGAATCTTCCCTGAGTCCTCCTGCCTACAGAATGAAGCCCACAGACTTGGGGGAGCTTTCGAGCCCTTCTAGGCCCACTTCCTTTCTCCAGCCTCTCGCGCCCAGCTGACTCCCGGCAACACCTCCCGCCGCCACAAGGAGACGCCCGAGGACTTCCCTCCGTCAAAACCCAAACGGTATTGCCACGTGATCCGCTCCGCATTCACGTGACCAGCGTCGCACCCGGTGGGCGTCACGTGACAGACTCAGTAGCCCTCCAATCGCTGTGCATGTTATGGGGTTTCCACCTAGCGCTCGGCCTGAGGCTTGTAACACTCCGTTTTCCCCCGAGTCACAGGGGCAGTCTTGCCCCTTGCAGCTGGGTCGCGGTGTCTCTCAAAGGTCCCCCTCTACAGGGGCTTCGTGAGGCCCGGGCCCACAGCGGGCTCGGTCCCGGAAGTGACGTCTCCCAGAGGGGCCGGAAGTGGCAGTGGAGGGAGGGAAGATGGCGGAGGTGGTGAGTCCGGTGCCCGGGGCGGGGCGGAGGGAGCCAGGGGAGGTGGGTAGAGCCCGAGGCCCCCCAGTAGCCGACCCTGGCGTCGCGCTGTCTCCCCAGGGGGAGATAATCGAGGGCTGCCGCCTACCCGTGCTGCGGCGGAACCAGGACAACGAAGATGAGTGGCGTGAGTGACGTTGGGGGGCGGGGCTAAGGAATCTGAGGGCGAGGGGCGGGAGGGAGTCAACTGACCCCCCGGGATGGGGAGGGGCCTCTGGAGTTATGGGGCGGGCGGGGCGCAGATACTCTGATGAAGGGGCGTGGCTCTTAGCTGCTCCGAGAGGTACAGGGCGGGGCGTGGAAAGGGGTGGCACTTGTGACTGAAGGAGGCTTAGGAGAGACCTAAGTGCTGGAGCTTAGGGATCCGGCCTGGGGGTGGAGTTCAGGTCGTGGAAGGGTGGAGTCTCATAGCCTGGCCCGTCTAAGGCCCCTGTCTATGCTATTCTCATAGCCCTGGCCGAGATCCTGAGCGTGAAGGACATCAGTGGCCGGAAGCTTTTCTACGTCCATTACATTGACTGTGAGTTCTGGGCCTGAGGTGGGACATCAGGGTAGGGTTGGGGGACAGTCTTTGGCATTCTGTCCTGAGCCATCCCCACTGCTGCAGTCAACAAACGTCTGGATGAATGGGTGACGCACGAGCGGCTGGACCTAAAGAAGATCCAGTTCCCCAAGAAAGAGGCCAAGACCCCCACCAAGAACGGACTTCCTGGGTCCCGTCCCGGCTCTCCAGAGAGAGAGGTGGTGAGTAGGTCCCCCACTTCACCTCTTCTCTCCTGCCTCCTATTTCTCTTGTCTGTTGGCATTAGGGGCTCCTGGATGGGCAGGAGGCGGCTCCCTCTCACCCTGACTTCATCTTGCAAAGGATGGGGGCCAAATTGCACATATAGCTCCCAGAGTCCAGTAGCTAGTCCTGTGTCCTTCAGAAGGCGAGGGTGGGGTTTGATAATTTTGAGGTGAGGGACCCCTCTTCCCCTTCCCCATCCCACTGCCATCCCCGCCCCAGAGGAAGACCCTGGACCTATCTCTACAGCCGGCCTCGGCCCAGGCCAGCGGGAAGACCTTGCCAATCCCGGTCCAGATCACACTCCGCTTCAACCTGCCCAAGGAGCGGGAGGCCATTCCCGGTGGCGAGCCTGACCAGCCGCTCTCCTCCAGCTCCTGCCTGCAGCCCAACCACCGCTCAACGGTACCCTCAGCAATTCCAGGGACCTTGCTTTCTTCTCAGGTCCCACCTTCTCTACCTTCTGACCCACCTTTGTTGGTTTCTCTCTGCAGAAACGGAAGGTGGAGGTGGTTTCACCAGCAACTCCAGTGCCCAGCGAGACAGCCCCGGCCTCGGTTTTTCCCCAGGTGAGTTCCCCAAACCATCTCGTGTTCCCTTCCTCTCTTCTACCTTCTGGTGGCTTTTTTCAGGCTCATTTCATAACCATCCCTTCTTTTCCTACTGTCTCGGCAGAATGGAGCAGCCCGTAGGGCAGTGGCAGCCCAGCCAGGACGGAAGCGAAAATCGAATTGTTTGGGCACTGATGAGGTGGGTCTGGGGAGCAGCAGAAGGGAGCTGGGTGAAAAGGAAGGGATGCAGGCAGGGTGGAGAGTTATTTAGTGATGAGTTTAAAAATAAGGGGTGGTGGGCAAGGCTAGTGTTGGTGGGATTAGGAGACAGGCAGAACATGGTTCAAATGAGTCATTGGGGCCGGGCACCATGGCTTATACCTGTAATCCCAGCACTTTGGGAGTCCAACCAAGGCGGGCGGATCACCTGAGGTCAGGAGTTTGAGACCAGCCTGGCCAACATGGTGAAACCTTGTTTATACTAGAAATACAAAAATTAGCTAGGTGTGATAGCGGGCGCCTGTAATCCCAGCTCGGAAAGCTGAGGCAGGAGAATTGCTTGAACCCCAGAGGCGGAGGTTGCAGTGAGCCAAGATCACGCCACTGCCCTCCAGCCTGGGCGACAGACTGAGACTCCATCTCAAAAGCAGGGTCATTGGGTGATCTTTTCCACATCATCAATTCCTTAGGGTTTCAGATTTTTTATCTGGAAATTGGGGATCATGGGACCTCCCCCATAGGGTTGTTGTAAGGCTTGAAGGAAACCTGTCAAAGGGCTATGAGCTGTGGTGTCCTGCTGAGCTGTCTCTTATAACCTGGTATTTTCCACTGGCCCTGGGCAGGACTCCCAGGACAGCTCAGATGGAATACCGTCAGCACCACGCATGACTGGCAGCCTGGTGTCTGACCGAAGCCACGACGACATCGTCACCCGGATGAAGAACATTGAGTGCATTGAGCTGGGCCGGCACCGCCTCAAGCCGTGGTACTTCTCCCCGTACCCACAGGAACTCACCACATTGCCTGTCCTCTACCTGTGCGAGTTCTGCCTCAAGTACGGCCGTAGCCTCAAGTGTCTTCAGCGTCATTTGGTATGAGGGGTCCAGGGAGGCTGCCTTCCCAGCACCACGTTGCCCTTGTTCCTGATCCTCCTCTCTTCCCCAGACCAAGTGCGACCTACGACATCCTCCAGGCAATGAGATTTACCGCAAGGGCACCATCTCTTTTTTTGAGATTGATGGACGTAAGAACAAGGTTAGTGCCTGAGAGGCAGTGGGGCGCTGGGGTGAATCAAATTATGATAGCTTGTTCTTGCTCAGGTAAACACTGACCAGTCAAGCCAGCAGATCAGTCCAGCCCATTTTTATTGAGTTCCTGCTGTCTGGCCGGTGCTGGCAGCCAGGAATGAGACAGTCTCTGTTCTCTGACAGCTTAGTCCATGGGAGAGACAGACATACCAATGACCTCTAGCTCCCAGTGTCCTAATTGTCATGAAACAGAGGGTAGGTTAGCAGGACCCAAAGGAGGTGGTCAGCAGAGCTTCATAGAGGATTACCTTTGAGCCTTGGTGGATGACAAAGTGGCTGAGGGGATTTCTCGCAGTGGTGTTCTGAGGAGTAGGCATGGATGCACAAAGATAGTCTTTGTGAAAGGCAGAGATCATTCTGACTGGGAGGCAGAAAAGGGAGGATGAGGGAAGGCTCTTACACGGGACAGAGCTCAGGTGATGAAGATGCTGTGTTAACCACCGTTCTGTAATTATTAATGTGGACCTGGGCATCCAAGTGGCAGTACCCAGCAGCAGGCGGTTAAAAAGCAATTCCTGGGCTGGGTGCGGTGGCTCACACCTGTAATCCCAGCACTTTGGGAGGCTGAGGTGGGCGGATCACAAGGTCAGGAGATCGAGACCATTCTGGCTAACACGGTGAAACCCTGTCTCTATTAAAAAATACAAAAAATTAGCCGGGCGTGGTGGTGGGTGCCTGTAGTCCCAGCTACTCGGGAGGCTGAGGCAGGAGAATGGCCTGAACCCAGGAGGCAGAGCTTGCAGTGAGCCGAGATTGCACCACTGCATTCCAGCCTGGGCGACAGCAAGACTTCGTCTAAAAAAATAATAATAAATAAAAAGCAATTTCTGGCTGGGCACAGTGGCTCATACCTGTAACCCCAGCACTTTGGGAGGCCAAAGTGGGCCAATCACTGGAGCCCAGAATTTCGAGACCAGCCTGGGCAACATGGAGAAACCCCCAGGTACTCGGGAGGCTGAGTTGGGAGAATCACCTGAGCCTGAGAAGTCAAGGCTGCAGTGACCCATGATTGCATGATTGCACCACTGCACTGCAGCCTGGGTGACAGGAGTAAGACCCTGTCTCAAAAAAAAAAAAAAAAAACCCCACAATATCTGAAATGCGGGAGAAATTGTGTGCAGAAGTAAAGCAGCAGGATTCATAATTTTGCTGGGGTAACCCCTAAGGCAGTTACTTTGTTAAATTCCAGAATTCCTCAACTCTGTTGTAGAGTAGCAGATCAGTTCCCAGGAGGTGTGACTGTGGATGTAGAATGTTAGGTTTTTTAACAGCTAGACTCCCAAGACTGTCAGATAGGGAGAGACCTTCTCTGAGGAGCTGTGGTCAGAGTCTGACTTTGGACACATTAGTTTGTTGTCTGCTGTTAAAAAACATTAAAAGGCGGTTGGTCTCTCCTGGTCAGGCTTAGATGGAGGTGTGCGGAGCAGGGCGGGAAACTTGCCCGACTGAGCAGGGAGGCACTCAGATACCATCACACATCTGGCACACAGGCTTTTCAACATTGAGGAGCAGCTCTGCTGCCTAAGCTGCAGGCTGGTGGAGTGGGTCAGGCCCAGCCAGGGAAGAACACTCATCACCTATCAGCCTGGGGCATAGCACGAACAGTGAAGCTCCTGGTCGACCCTGAACCAGGCTCAAGGCGGGATACCCAGAGTGGTGACAAGTCTTTTCTCTTGCAGAGTTATTCCCAGAACCTGTGTCTTTTGGCCAAGTGTTTCCTTGACCATAAGACACTGTACTATGATACAGACCCTTTCCTCTTCTACGTCATGACGGAGTACGACTGTAAGGGCTTCCACATCGTGGGCTACTTCTCCAAGGTCAGTGCTTGCCCAAGCTGTCCCTGTGCCCTGTCCTGAGCCAGGTCCCTTCCCTGACACTCACCTGACCCCCTTTTCTAGGAGAAAGAATCAACAGAAGACTACAATGTGGCCTGCATCCTAACCCTGCCTCCCTACCAGCGCCGGGGCTACGGCAAGCTGCTGATCGAGTTCAGTGAGTATGTGTGCTGCGGCCAGGGGGTAGTGGACCCATCATCGGTGCCTCACGGGCAGATGTGCCAGGCTACTGTGATTCTCAACCCTGGCTGTGCGGCCCAGCCTCTAGGGGAGCCAGCCAGAAATAACAGTGGCACTCTCCCGGGGTTCTCTCCGTTCAGGCTGACTGCCCTGCTTATCTGGGGTAGGTTCTCAGCCCCCCAGTTTGCTCCTTGGCCAGGGTTCTAAGTGCCACTCAGCTTTCCCCAAATCTGACTTACATGCTGCTGCCTGGGGCCATGGGCAGAAGGTTAGTGAGCCGCTGGTGCTCATGTATCTGGTAACGTGTGCCATGATACGAGTCCTTGGGCAAGGACCAGTGGCTAATGTCCCCAGTTGTCCCGAGCCTTGCAGGCAGGTGTCCAAAATGCTGTCAGCAGATAGACGTAAGCATGTTGTCCCTCGCTCCTTGTGTCCAGTGAGGTCAGTCTCTTAAAGCCAGAAGGAACTCTGACCTTCATCACACATGGGCTCTTCAGGGCCCTCCCCAACCCTGAGGCCCCTTCTTCCCAGCCTCTTACTCCCCATCACCCCCCATTCTATCTCACCACTCACTTGGAATAACCAAGCTCTGATCTGAGAAACAAGGAGGAAGTTCTAGCTGTTGGCCTGGTGAAGACACAGAGGCTTTACCTGATCAAGGTTATGGTCCATTCAAGAAATTTTATTGGTTAAATGATGCCCAGATGGGGTCACATCCTCAGAATTTCTCAGCCTGGTAGCACAAGTGGATGCTTGAAGAAACTCAGTCTTGGAGCTCAGACAGCAATGGAGACGGGATGTGAGTGGGACCAGCAAGGGGCTAAGGTCCATTATGAGGGTTAGGAGGGGCTTCTAGAAGTAACAAACATCCCAGGTCCCTGACTGAGGAGAATGAAGACACTGACCGAGAGATGTGAAGCCACTCAGGGCTGTGCAGGGTCTGAGGATCTCACTGGGGACAGCCTCCCAGTGCCCAGCTATCTGCACGAGTTGGAGGGAAAGAGCCACGGTGGGGGTCAGTCACCTGGCTACCAGGAATGGTCTCCCCAACTTAGGAAGCACCTTGGTGCACCTTTTCTCCTTGCATCCTCACAACCACCCAGTCAGGCCGTTCAGGTGTTAAAGCAGCTGACACTCGCAAGATCCCAGCTAGGAGGACTTTGAGAATTCAAGCATTCTCAGGTCTGGATTAGAGACAGGAATCTGTCTCCACTTCCTTTCATGCCCAGACACGGAGCCTGGGATGGCAAAAGGAAAACTGGAGGCACCTTCTTCCCATGAGCCATTTCTCTGCATCCCCCGCCCGTAAGCCTTCACTGGCCTCTCATCACCCTCATGGTTGACTGCAGCTGCTGCTCTCGGTGCCCTCACGCCCTCCACTGTGCGCAGCACACGGGAAGAGTGAATACTCAGTTCTTCCTCAGGGAACTGCGGCACAGAAGTGGAGGGCACAGAACTGCCAAGTGGCAGGGCCATGATGGGAACTAGGCAGCCTGCCTTGGCGACCTGTGTTTTTAAACGTTGCTTATATTCATCTGTGGCCTCTTACTCACCCTCTCCTGCTCCATTGCTTTAGGCTATGAACTCTCCAAAGTGGAAGGGAAAACAGGGACCCCTGAGAAGCCCCTCTCAGACCTTGGCCTCCTATCCTATCGAAGCTACTGGTCCCAGACCATCCTGGAGATCCTGATGGGGCTGAAGTCGGAGAGCGGGGAGAGGCCACAGATCACCATCAAGTGAGCCTGGCGCTGCCTACCTGGGGGTACATGGCATGGCTTGTCTGTTGCTGGGCTTTCTCACTCTCTCGGGGCCCCTGGGGATAGATGAAGGTCCTCAGGGAACCTGACCTTTGCTCTCCCACAGTGAGATAAGTGAAATCACCAGCATCAAGAAGGAGGATGTCATCTCCACTCTGCAGTACCTCAATCTCATCAACTACTACAAGGTAGGGAGGCAGGCAGGGGAGACAGGTATGTGGGATGCAGAGTGCAGGCCCCTGTGGGCTGACCACCTGCTGAATCCATCTCCTCTGCCCAGGGCCAGTACATCCTCACACTGTCAGAGGACATCGTTGATGGCCATGAGCGGGCCATGCTCAAGCGGCTCCTGCGGATCGACTCCAAGTGTCTGCACTTCACTCCCAAGGACTGGAGCAAGAGGGGGAAGTGGTGACCGGGCACTGCCCGCTGCAGTGCCAAGATGGCAGCAGGACTGGGGCTGATAGCCCACCCCGCCCCCGCTGCAGCTCCCACAAAGCAGTCTAAGGGAGATGGGGCTGAGGACAGCTCGAAAAGGAGGGGACAGGCCTAGCAGGGGCCCATCGGTGCCCGGCACCAAGGCGAGCTCCAGGCTCAGGCCAACTCCAAGGTCAGCTGGCCACAGGCCCAGGCCTGCTCTGAAGCAGGGACCAGAGGGAGCCAGGCAGCTGTGTACAGTGAGATGGGGGGTGGGGGAGCTCTGTACAGAGGGCTGGTGATTGTAAAAATTTCTTTTGTAAAGTAGAAGTTGGGGGTGGGGTGGGTGCTGGCTGCAAAAATTTCTGGCTTCTCTTACCCCTATTGCCCCCGGCAATAAATAAATTGTTTCTATATGCCAGAGCCATGCAAAGTTCGTGGGGGAAGGAGGGGGAAGGGGCCCATGCTGGCTTAGGGGCTCTAAGGCGCCCAGACTCACAGGTGCTGTGAAGAGCTCCTTTATTGGGATGATGGAATCAGTGGTTCCAAAGAGCTGGTTTACTGCTGTGAAGGGATCGCAGCTTTGAATTTCAAGTTCTGGTTCTCAGTCCTCGGGCGCCTGTGCGTGAATCTGCAACAGGAGTCGCCTCTACTGTTGGACTTGTAAGACAGGGCGGCAGGCTGGCCCCCATACCCGAGGAAGGACCCAGCTGTTCAGAATAACCCCTTCTAGACATGCTAGGAAGAGTGGTCAGGGAGCTACGCTTCCCACACACTACCCAGTAGAATCCTCCAGGCTCTGTCTGCGCAATTGTGCTTCCCAGCCCATCCACCCGGGGGCAAGACGCAACTCCTTGTTTACTCACCGCTGCCGCAAGGCTGGGCCAAGTTAAGGCCCCACGCACTTTGGCATCCGGGCCAGGGATAGTCTCCAGACCCCACAGGGTGAAGCGGCTGAAGCTGGCAGTGGCTCCAATGAAGCGGTCCTGGGGAAGGGGCCTGGCTCAGCATCGGGACTACAGCTCCCGCCCGCACCCCCTTTCAACCTTATCCCTTTGCTCACGAAGTCCCGTTCCAGCGGCTCCTCTTCTTGGTCGTCAGTCCCGGAATCCCGCAAGGGGTCTGGCTTCCCCATCGACACCTCCTTCTCTTCCGTCACCATCACGTATCCCACGAGGCCAGGCGGCACCGCCACCTCCTCTCCCCGTAGACAGCGGCCCCGAAACGACACTTCGAGTCCTGGAGCGGGAGGCGCAAAGGGCCTCAGGCAGGACCCACACTAGGCCCAGGGCCCGAGCCCCTGGGGCCGAGCCCGGAGCTGCCCTCCCGCCACCTCCGGACGGACCACGATCCCCAGGAGCCCAGGCGATGAGGAGAGCGCGGGCCGGCGCGGGGGCTGCCGGGAGCCGTAGTCCGGCCGCAGGGCTCACCCTCGGGGCCCTGGCGGATGGCGGGCGTGAAGAAGCGCCCCACCGCGGCGGGCCCGTCCACCGCGACCTCGCAGGGCAGTAGATGCAGTGTGGCGGGGACGGCGTCGCGCAATGTGGCGGAGCGCAAGTGGACGCGGTGCCTCTCGATGGCCACTTCGTCGCCGCTCTCCATCTTCGCTCCTACACGACGCCAGGGCTCGCGGGCTGACGCTGAAACTTGCGCGGAAGGCGCGCAGGCCCTCTCGGGAAGCCGCGCAGGCCCTCTCGGGAAGCCGCCGCGGAGCCTCACGGGAAGCCGCCGCGGAGCTTCACGGGAAGTGTAGTCCCCTTACCCCTAACGCTTTCCCTGGGTCCAAGTCCTAGGGTTTTCCAGTTGTGTTTTGTCTTTTTCCTTCCTTCCTTCCCCACCTCCCCTCCCCCCTCCCTCTCCCCTCCCCCCTCCCGCTTCCTCTCCCCCTCCCTCTCCCCTTCCCCCCTCCTCCCTGCCTCCCTGCCTTCCCCCCTTCCCTTCCCTTTCTTCCCTCTTTCTTTCTTTTTCTTATTTATATATATTTTTTAAAGACAGAGCCTCGTTTTGTCGCCCAGGCTGGAGTGCAGTGGCACGATCTCAGCTCACTGCAACCTCTGTCTCCTGGGTTCAAGTGATTCTCCTGCCTCAGCCTCCGGAGCAGCTGGGATTACAGGCGCACACCACCACGCCCACCTAATTTTTGTATTTTTAGTAGAGACGGGGTTTCGCCATGTTGGCCAGGCTGGTCTCAAACTCCTGACCTCAGGTGATCCTCCAGCCTCGGCTCCAGAAGTGCTTGGATTACAGGCGTGAGACACCGCGCCCAGCCGGGTTTTTTTCTTTTATTGTTTTTAATGGCACATGTCGTTGTAAAAATCTAAAACGATTCTGAAAAATACTCTTTTTATATTGATTAGTAGGTAGGTTATTCATTTTTAGTTTATTAGGGACATCAACCCTTTTCTTAAATGCATTGAAAATGTTTTATCTGTGGTTTGTCTTGCAAACCTGTGTAAAGGTGATTTTTGCTGGACAAAGACTTATTTTTATTGTTGTTTGTCTGGTTTTTTAGACAAGGTCTCACTCGCCTAGGCTGGAGTGCAGTGGTTTGATTGGCTCACTGCAGCCTCGACCTCCCAGGCTTAATCCATCCCCCAACCTCAGCCTCCCATGTAGCTGGAACCACAGGCCTGCGCCACCATGTCGCTAATTTTTGTATTTTTGGTAGAGGCGGAGTTTTGCCCTGTTGCCCAGGCTGGTCTTGAACTCCTGGACTCAAGTGATCTGCCCGCCTTGGCCTCCCAAATCACACTGGAATTACAGGCATGAGCCATTGCACCCAGGACAAACACTAAGTTTTTGTAGTCAAATTTACCAACATTTTTCAGTCTTTTAGATTTCTCTCTTTGGTTTCTCAGCTCTTCTCTAATGTTTATTTGTTCAGACACCCAACTTAGATATATTTTTTCAAGTTCTCACATAAAACAAACACAAAACTGGAAATTTAGGTTTAAACTGCATTGAATTTATACATCCCTGGACATCTGGGAGCTGGCCTTGGTATTCTGTTGAACATAAACAATTTCAGAGAACATCAGCATCGGACAAGGTCACTCTGTGACCGTGAGGGAGCAAGACAGAAACAGAACCACTCCATCGTCACATCTGAACGCTGACAAAGGTGAACACTATCCAAACCACAAAAGGCATGAAACATCCCTCTTTCTCCCATAAGAGAGTGACTGTTGTTTCCTTACCAATTACAGCATTAGCCTCCAACTAATCTTCTCTCCTGGGCAAGATTCATTAAGATAGTCCGTCATAGACATACCCCCACCTCTGACAGCATCCAAACCAGAGAGAAGCCTGGCTTCCCTAAACCCTGACTGAAATCACTGAACATGGGCACAAATCCTCCTTTAAGTCCTTTCTAGCACCCTCTTACTGAAATTCCCCAGAGTGCAGGAGTAATACACCCAATTTGTTCAACTGCAGAGGTATTCCTGGTGGTCTTTGACTAGAGTGTCAGATTAATTTAGAAAAAGGCTTGCTTTAGTTTTCTACCAGGAAAGACATAATTCTATTTATTCACATCTCCTTGGATATCTGTACAGTTGTGAGGTTTTGTTCATATATAATAGTTATTAATACATATTGTAAAGTTTATTTCTTCCTAGCTTATATTAATAATTGTTTCTATTAAGAACTGAGGGGCTGGGCATGATGATTCACACCTGTAATTCCAGTGTTTTAGGATGCCAAGATGGGGGAGGATTGCTTGAGGCCAGGAGTTTGAGACCAGCCTGGGAAACATAGCAAGACTCCGTTCCTACAAAGAAAAATTTTTTTTAAACATGAGTAGGGCACAGTGGCATGTGCCTGTAGTCCCAGCTACTCAAGAAGCTAAGGTGGGAAGATCACTTAAGCCCAGGAGTTTGAGGCTGCCGTTCGAGTCACGATTGCACCACTGCACACCAGCCTGGGTTATGGAGGGAGATCCTTTCTCTAAAAACCAAAATTGGGGCTTTTATTTTTTTCATTTTATTTTCAACTTTTTTTTTTAAATTTATAGCAGAGGTTGGCAAACTTTTTCTGTAAGGGGTCAAATAGTAAATATTTTAGGTTTTGTGGACTTTATGGCTTCTGTCGCAGCTACTCAACTTCACCGTTATAGCATGAAAGCAGCCATAGACAATACATAAATGAATGAGCATTGTTGTGTTCCAGTAAATCTTTGCAAAGACAGACAAGGGGTTGGATTTGAACCACAGGCCATAGTTTTCAAACCCCTTGTCTATAGCAAACCTGTTGATTTTTATATGTCCATTTTTAAACTAGATATCGACTGAATTATTTTGTTCCTAGTGATTTTTATTTTATTTTCTTAAGATCCCCAGAATTACTCACCTCTCTTTCAAATAATGATAATTTTTACCTCACCATTACATCTTCTTTTTGTTTTTTGTCTTTTTTTGTTTTCATTACACCTTGTAATTTGTTTTCTTTTCTAATTGCCTTGGCCAGTACTTGCAGAACAGTCTTTCAAATGTTACTGGTATCAGAGGACAACATTGTCTTTTTCCTGAAACTTTCATGGGAGTGCTTCTGCTGTTTCACCAATAATCATGAAACTGCCTTTTGACTTGTTATATATGTCTCATTAAAGCTGTACTACTAAGAGCTTTTAAAAATTGGGAGTAGATGTTGGATCTTATTTTTTATTTTTATGTTTTTGGTTTTGCAAGTTTCCCATAGTCTGGATATTAGTAATTGCATTCCTATAGTGTCAAGGTAATCTATACCTGTATTTTCTGTAATTACATCTAGAAGCTTAATTCGATTCTTTGGGGAGGGGAGGGGGCAAGACTACCTCATGGGTGGTTTTGTGTTTTTCCCTCTTTTTGTGAGGTTAGCAGCCATAGATGATCATTGCCTAGATCCTTTAATTCGTTAGAGGTTAAAACGCGCGCGGGCGCGCACGCGCACACACACACACACACACACACACAGATCCTTTAATTCGTTAGAAGTTAAAACGCATGTGCGCGCACACACACACAGATATTTTTGGGACAGAGTCTCACCTGGTAGCCCAGGCTGGAGTGCAGTGGCGCGATCTCGGCTCACTCAGCTCAACCTCTGTCTCCCGGGTTCAAGCAATTCTGCCTCGGCCTCTCGAGTAGCTGGGATTACAGGCGCACACCACCACGCCAGGCTAATTTTTGTATTTTTAGTAGAGACGGAGTTTTACCATGTTGGCTAGGCTGGTCTCCAACTCCAGACTTCAAGTGATCTGCTCCCCTCCCTTGGGCTCCCAAAGTGCTGGGATCACAGGCATGAGGCATGGTGCCCAGCCTAAAACTGATATTCTAAGTCCTCCCATTTCTTCTTCATTTACTAGCTGAAATAGGTCTATAAAGAAAAACTCTCCCCATCAGCCATTTGATTGCCTGTTGGTACACTGAGGATAAGAAAGACAAAATAATTATGCTGGGCACAGTGGCTCACACCCGTAATCCCAGCACTTTGGGAAGCTGAGGTGGGTGGATCACTTGAGGTCAGGAGTTCGAGACCAGCCTGGCCAACACGGTGAAACCTTGTCTCTACTAAAAAATACAAAAATTAGCTGGGCGTGGTGGCGCATGCCCATAATCCCAGCTACTCAGGAGGCTGAGGCAGGAGAATTGCTTGAACCCAGGAGGTGGAGGTTGCAGTGAGCTGAGATCAAACCACTGCA
The DNA here is from genome assembly GCF_028885625.2 of Pongo pygmaeus. NCBI lineage: Eukaryota > Metazoa > Chordata > Mammalia > Primates > Hominidae > Pongo > Pongo pygmaeus. Next base: position 8,953,481 of record NC_072382.2, on the reverse strand, counting down.
CTCCAGCCAGGGCAACAGAGCGAGACTGCATCTCAAAAAAAATCCTTTTATTTTCCAGTTCTTAAAATAATGATTTGTTGCCCTAGCATATTCCAATGGTGAACCTTTTAAAAATGTTAAATAAATATTAAATAAATAAATATAAATAAAAATAATAATGGATTAACACTTTTATGTTTCACATAATTGTGGTTATTATTCTTATTGAGGTGCAAATTTCCCCATCTTCTGCCAGTGGAAGTCTCTTCAAGTTATCTCCTGAATCTTCTGATATGACCATAGTGATCTTTTATACATATCTTTGTTTTCTAGTACCACAAGATGTTCCTGGCTCATCTTGTACATTTCCTGCCCCAGACTTGGAATTATACATCTCTCCAAAGATCCCTGGTTCCCTTCAGTGGGAAATGATATTTAGTAATCTGATCTGATACTAGATGTATTCATTGCTACTGAGTTAGCCTTTGTTTCTAGATATTTCCAGTGGACAAAGCTAGGAAATATGCATTTTTTTCCTTTCCTTTTTTTTTTTGAGACAGAGTCCGCTGTCAGCCAGGCTGGAGTGCAGTGGCACAATCTCGGCTCACCGCAACCTCCGTCTCCCGGGCTCAAGCAATTCTCCTGCCTCAGCCTCCCAAGTAGCTGGGATTACAGGTGCCCACCACCATGCCCGGCTGATTTTTTTATATTTATTTATTTATTTTTGAGACGGAGTCTCACTCTGTCAGCCAGGTTGGAGTGCAATGGTGAGATCTCGGCTCACTGCAACCTCTGCCTCCCAGGTTCAAGCAATTCTCCTGCCTCAGCCTCCCGAGTAGCTGGGACTACAGGCACACACCACCACGCCTGGCTAATTTTTGTATTTTTAGTAGAGACAGGGTTTGGATTACCAAAAAGCCTGCACAGTGATAACAGACCCTCCTTCACAGCTAGGGTGACCCAGCAGGTTTCCTCAGACTCAGGCATCATCTATCATCTTCACTCCTCCTGGAGACCTCAATCCTCAGGTACAGTAGAAAAACCCAACCACGTTGTTGTTGTTTTTTTTTTTTTTTGAGACAGAGTCTTGCTCTGTCACCCAGGCTGGAGTGCAGTGGCGTGATCTCGGCTCACTGCAAGCTCCACCTCTCGGGTTCACGCCATTCTCCTGCCTCAGCCTCCCGAGTAGCTGGGGCTACAGGCGCCCGCCACCACGCCTGGCTAATTTTTTTTGTATTTTTAGTAGAGACAGGGTTTCACTGTGTTAGCGAGGATGGTCTTGATCTCCTGACCTCATGATGTGCCCGCTTCGGCCACCCAAAGTGCTGGGATTACAGGCGTGAGCCACCGTGCCTGGCCCCAACCGTGTTTTTAAAAGGATACGAGCAGGCCAGGTGCGGTGGCTCACGCCTGTAATCCCAGCACTTTGGGAGGCTGAGGCGGGTGGATCACCTGAGGTCAGGAGTTTGAGACCAGCCTGGCCAACATGGCAAAACCCTGTCTCTACTAAAAATACAAAAATTAGCCAGGCGTGGTGGTGGGTGCCTGTAATCCCAGCTACTTGGGAGGCTGAGGCAGGAGAGTCGCTTGAACCCGGGAGGCAGAGGTTGCAGTGAGCCGAGATAGCGCCACTGCACTCCAGCCTGGGCAACAGAGTGAGACTCCGTCTCAAAAAATAAAAATAAAATAAAAATTAAAAGGACATTAGCAAAATCCTGTCAGGAGACCTCAGTGGCCTGAGTTTCTCTCCTACCTTAGCTCCTCTGCACATGAGGACGGCTCCAAGGGGAGCCTTAAAGCTTAGCACATTTGAAATGACTTATGAGAAGCCCTTTTTAATTTTAGACCTCTTGTTTGATGAAGAGGCACATACAATGCTCATTCATATTATCAACTTAGGCCAGGTTGAGCCCTCCAAGCATACGGAAATACAATATTGGCTCATCTCACAAGAGAAGAAATTGACTCCACCATTCAACCAGGAGGCTTAGTCTTTTTTTTTTTTTTTTTTTGAGATGGAGTCTTGCTCTGTTGCTCACGCTGGAGTGCAGTGGCGCGATCTCAGCTCACTGCAAGCTCCACCCCCCGGGGTTCACGCCATTCTCCTGCCTCAGCCTCCCAAGTAGCTGGGACTACAGGCACCCACCACCACGCCCGGCTAATTTTTTGTGTTTTTAGTAGAGACGGGGTTTCACCGTGTTAGCCAGGATGGTCTCGATCTCCTGACCTTGTGATCCGCCCGCCTTGGCCTCCCAAAGTGCTGGGATTACAGGCGTGAGCCACCACGCCCGGCCAGGAGGCTTAGTCTTAATAAAAAGTTGGAAAGAAAGATTCCCCCGAGGATCAATTACAACCGAAATGACAGAGCCCCTATCAGGTGTTGTTGAGTAGCCCCTCTGCTGCTAAACTTCAGGGAATAACTTGTTGGGTACACCTGTCTAGGATTAAACCTGTTTCTTATGAGTCACAGGCACAAAAGCAGGATACCACGACCTACATCTGTGAACCTTTGGAGGACCTCTGCTACCTATTTAAAAGAATCAATATTCAGCCATAAGTGGTAACGTGACGCTGTGGGTGGGAACGTTTTTCTCTTCTTCCTGATTGTAATACTTCTTTTCTGTCGCTTTGGGCAACTACCTCCTCCCAGGAAGCATCTCTTTTGTCCTTGTTGGGTGTAGAGGCCACTCTAAGGCCCAAGTGGATACCATGTGCCACCATTAATCCTGTTTGCTCTCCAATTAACCTAATCCCATGTAAGTGGGAACAAAACTTTATAGTAAATATTTCAAAAATTATAGCTTTAGGAAATCATCTTCATGGTTGCTGGATTTGTCATCCACATCCCCAGGATAGAGAATTTCACCTTCTGGCCAATCCAAAAACTCTCTTGGCTAACTCCCTGGCCCTCTTCACCATCCATAGCAATCTCTAAGTACCCAGACCCCGACCATTAGGTGGAACTTTCTCTCGTGCACTTGATGGATGCTACCTGAAATCCCCCACCACTATTGCCTGGACCTGGGAAGGCGTGTGTCAAGATCTCCAGGGCACTCATGATTCTATCAAGGCGTGTATCTAGATCTCTAGGGCACTCATGATTCTATCAAGGCATGTATCTAGATCTCTAGGGCACTCATGATTCTATCAAGGCATGTATCTAGATCCCCAGGGCACTAATGATTCTATCAAGGTGTGTATCTAGATCTCTAGATCACTAATGATTCTATCTTTTGCAACCACTGTTGTGTTAATGACACAAAAGTGGAAGTTTCCCCGCAATGCTGTGACCCAACTCTAGTTGCCAAGTTCCCAAGGCCACAGCAAGATAAATAAGATTCCACTTGTGAGCAAGGAGACCATATACAGTGCCTTCTCCCAGATCAGAACATACAGAGAAAAAAACAACTGCCTAATCTGGGAAGCTGGGATTACCACCCCCTTCTGGAAAACAAGGGCTGACCTAGAGGCAGCTTCTCCACTCCTTGAATCTACATCTGGTTCGGCCTGCCTACCTCCACTCCTGCTTCCATCGTGTCCATCACGGTGACCCAGAAGCCCTACAAGGCATCCATCTCTGGCCCCTGGGCCTTCAGCAGCTGCTCCTACACCAGCGGTCCCAGTGCCCACATCAGCTCCTTGAGCTTCTCCCGAGTTGGCAGCCACAGCAGCTTCTGGAGTGGCCTAGGCACCAGCATGAGTCTGGGTGGTGGCTATGGCGGGGCAGTGCTATGGGGTGGGGGTGGGCGACACAGCCATCATGGTGAACCAGAGTCTGCTGAGCCCCCTTAAGCTGGACCTGGACCCCAACATCCAGGCTGTGCATACCCAGGAGAAGGAGCAGATCAAGACCCTCAACAAGTTTGCCTCCTTCATCGACAAGGTGCAGTTCCTGGAGCAGCAGAACAAATGCTGGAGACTAAGTGGAGCCTCCTGCAGCAGCGGAAGACAGCTGGGAGCAACATGGACGCGTGTTTGAGAGCCACATCCACAGCCTTGGGCAGCAGCTGGACAGTGAGCCGGGAGAAGCTGAAGCTGGAGGCAGAGCTTGGCAACACGCAGGGGCTGCTGGAAGACTTCAACGATAAGTACCAGGATGAGATCGACGAGCGGACAGAGATGGGGAATGAATTTGCCTTCATTGAGAAGGAGGTAGATGGAGCTTACATGAACAAGGCAGCGCTGGAGTCTCACCTGGAAGGGCTGACTGACAAGATCAACTTCCCCAGAGAGCTGTGTGAAGAGGAGATCTGGAAGCTGCAGTCCCAGATCTCGGACACATCTGTGGTGCTGTCCATGGACAACAGCTGCTCCCTGGACGTGGATGGCATCATCACGGAGGTCAAGGCCCAGTGTGAGGAGATCGCCCACTGTGGCCAGGCAAGGCTAAGAGTTTGCACCAGGTCAAGGATGAGGAGTTGCAGACCCTGGCTGGGAAGCATGGGGATGACCTGCGTCGCAGGAAGATGGAGAACTCTGAGATGATCCGCAGCATCAGTGGGGTCCATGCTGAGATTGAGGGCCTCAGAGGCCATTGCGGATGCTGAGCAGCGTGGGGAGCTGGTGGAGCTGGAGGCCGCCCTGCAGCGGGCCAACAGGACCTGGTGCCACAGCTGCTTGAGTAGACAGCTGAGCTCGGCCTCCGGGGGCCTCACAAGCCCTGGCCTCAGCTACGGCCTGGGCTCCAGCCTTGACTCTGGCAGGGATTTCAGCTCCTTCAGCCACACCAGCTCCTCCAGGACCATGGTTGGGAAGCTGGTGTCCGACTCCTCTGATGTCCTGCCCAAGCGAAAAACTATGGCAGTCCCTCCTAGCCTACCCCCTCCTGCAGCTACCCCAGAGCTTGTGGGGGAGGCCGCCGTGCAGGAAGGCGCAGGGAACAGGAGACACACTTGAGGCTCAGCCCTCCTCCACAGCCCACTTGTGCAGGGTAACTCCCTTGCCCATGCCTCCAGGCACAAAACAATTCCACTGTTTTGTTTTGTTTTTTCAAAATAAAGCCTCAGTTAGCTCTGCCAATTGTCAAAAAGCAAAAAACAAACAAAACCCAGAAAACTCTACCAGAGTTGTTTGGTCCCCCCCACTGGAGTGGGGGGAGATATCTTATATCTCTACAGACCCAACTTAGTGGCAAAAGATAGACATCACACCTCATAGGGCCTCTATTGCACCCCAAATGGGTTCATTTTCATTTGTGGTCATAAGTGGGAAGAAGTCACATCCCATAACCACTCCTAACTCCCCAGGGGACCTCCTGTTCTTTTAAGAGTAGCCTTCCTTTGTATATCAAAAACTTGGAACAGGGTTGAGTGTATGTTGGCCACCCTTGGCCGGTCACCATATAAAACCCTGTAAGACTGAGGAATACCAGAAATCAATGAGCAATAGGATTAATTCTGACAGGAACTGGAGTGGCAATAGAACTAGTGGCCCCCTAGGGTGGCTTTGCCTACCATGAGTTAACCCTAAAGAACTGACTCAAACCCTGGAATCATTAGCCACCAACACAGGTCAGGCATTAAAAGGAATTCAAGGATTCCCAGACTCTTTGGCAAATGTAGTTCTTGATAACAGACTAGCATTGGATTATCTACTAGCTGAACAAGGTGGAACCTGTGCAGTTATGAATAAAACCTGGACAGGTTGAGATTAACATTCAAACGATCTATCAGCAATCTATCTGGTCACATAGATGCTGGGTCACTGACTCCAGCTATATCTGGTCGATTATCAAAAATGCCCTCCCGGCCGGGCACGGTGGCTCATGTCTGTAATCCCAGCACTTGGGAGGCCGAGGCGGGTGAATTGCCTGAGGTCAGGAGTTCGAGACCAGCCTGGCCAACATGGTGAATCCCTCTCTCTACTAAAAATACAAAAATTAGATGTACGTGGTGGCGGGCGCCTGTAATCCCAGCTACTTGGGAGGCTGAGGCAGGAGAATCGCTTGAACCCGGGAGGCAGAGGTTGCAATGAGCTGAGATCGTGCCATTGAACTCCAGCCTGGGCAACAAGAGTGAGACTTCATCTCAAAAAAAAAAAAAAAAAAAAAAAAAAAAAAGCCCTCCCAAGTCTCACTTGGTTCTTACCTCTCCTAGGACCTTTGATAGCTGTCTTGTAATTATTACTAATCTTTGTCCCTTGCTTGTTTGACCTCTTTTTTTTTTTTGAGATGGAGTTTTGCTCTTGTTGCCCAGGCTGGAGTGCAATGGCACAATCTCAGCTCACTGCAACCTCCCCCTCCTGGGTTCAAATGATTCTCCTGCCTCAGCCTCCCGAGTAACTGGGATTACAGGTGTGAGCCACCACACCTGGCTAATTTTTGAATTATTAGTAGAGATGGGGTTTCACCATGTTGGTTAGGCTGGTCTCGAACTCCTGACCTCAGGTGATCTGCCCACCTCGGCCTCCCAAAGTGCTGGAATTACAGGCATGAGCCACCACTCCCGGCCTGCTTGTTTAACCTCTTAATAAAGTTTGTGTCTTCTAGGTTACAACAGTTCCAGGTAAAGACAATGCTGGCACAAGATTTCTAACCCATCCATCTTCTGACCTAGAGAATGAAAGCATCCTGCCTTTGGGCCGCCTTGGGTCAGGTATCTGGAGATTTTTACTCCTCTAGTGCTATGCAGGGCCTATTCCCATAAACTCAACAGGGAGCAGTTACAGAACATGGACCTCCACCCTTTTGCAACCCCTTTCAGATTAAGGAGGAGTATCTGATCTCTGAGGGGAGAATGAGGTAGGAGGCAGGTGGGACTCGACTCTGGGCCAGGTTGAAGACTGGTTGAAACTGGGAAGAGTCTGGGTGCGGTGGCTCACGGCTGTAATGCTAGCACTTTGGGAGGCCGAGCCGGGCACATCACTTGAGGCCAGGAGTTCAAGACCAGCCTGGCCAACATGGTGAAACACCGTCTCTACTAAAAATATAAAATATTATACAAAAATTAGCCAGATGTGGTGGCGGGCACCTATAGTCCCAGCTACTCAGAAGGCTGAGACAGGAGAATCACTTGAACCTGGGAGACGGAGGTTGCAGTGAGCTGAGATTTCACCACTGCACTCCAGCCTGGCTCCATCTCAAAAAAAGAAACTGGGAAGAGACACTGAAGGCACTTTTCCATAAGACCTGCCCACTAATGCCATGACTGTTTACCATTGCCATGGCAACACCTGAAAGTCACTGCTCATTTTTGAGCTATTTTAAAATAACCGACCCCTTAATTAGCATACCATTAAGAGTGGGTATAAATATAACTGCAAAACTGCCCCTAGGCTGCTACTCTCAGCACACTGCCTATGGGGTAGCCCTGCATGGCAGGGGCAGCCACGGAGCTGTAACGTTGCCACTGCTTCAATAAACCTGTTTTCTTCTACCCCCGGCTTGCTCTTGAATTCCTTCCTGAATAAAGCCAAGAACTTGCCCTGTGTCACCTTGAGATACCATATACATTTTAGGATGGTTATTTAAGAAATGTCAGTGAAAAACATCATTGTGATTTTAATAGGGATTGCATTGAATATGTAGATTGCTTTGGGTAGTATTCACATCTTAGCAATATTAACTCTTCCAATCCACAAACATGGGATGTGTTTCCATTAATTTGTGTCTTCTTTAATTTCTTTCAGCAATGTTTTGTAGTTTCTATTGTATAAGTCTTTTACCTCTTGGTTAATTCCTAAATATTTAATTTTATTTTATTTATTAATTATTTTATTTATTTTATTTTATTTTATTTTTTGAGATGGAGTTTCCCTCTTGTCGCCCAGGCTGGAGAGCAGTGGCACGATCTCAGCTCACTGCAACCTCCGCCTCTTGGGTTCAAGCGATTCTCCTGCCTCACTCTCCCGAGTAGCTGGGATTACAGGGGCCTGCCACCATGCCCGGCTAATTTTTGTATTTTTAGTAGAGACGGGGTTTTGCCATGTTGACCAGGCTGGTCTTGAACTTCTGACCTCAGGTGATCCACCCGCCTCAGCCTCCCAAAGTGCTGGGATTACAGGCGTAAGCTACTGCACCTGGCCAATATTTAATTCTTTTTAATGTATTGTAAATGGAATTGTTTTTAAATTTCCTTTTCAGATTGTTAGCACATAGAAATGTGACTTTTTGTGTGTTTACTTTGTATGTGCTACTTTGTTGAAATCATTTATTAATTCTAACAGGTTTTTTTTTTTTTTTTTGATGTGTGGAACCTTTAGAATTTTCTACGTAAAAGATCATATCAGGCCTGAGCCTGGTGGCTCATACCAGTAATCATAGCAAATTGGGAGGCCGGGGTGGGAGAATCACGTGAGGCCAGGAGTTTAAGGATGCAGTGAGCCATGATTGTGCCACTGCACCCTAGCCTGGGTAATAGAGTAAGACCCCAACTAAAAAAAAAAGGATCAATATAATCAGTGAACAGAGATGATTTTACTTCTTCCTTTCCAATATGGATGCCTTTTATTTCTTTTTCTTGCCTAATTGCTCTGGCTAGAATGTTCAGTGCTATGTTGAATGGAAATAGTAAAAGCAAGCATCCTTGCTTTGTTCCTGATATTAGAGGAAATGTTTTCAATGTTTCACCGTTGAGTATGGTGTTCACTGTGGGTGTTTTATATATGGCTTTTTATTATGGTGAGGGCATATACTTCTATTTCTAGTTTGTTGAGTGTTTATTTTTATCATGAAAAGGTGTTGAATTTTGTCAAATGCTTTTGCTGTTAGAAGGGGAATGGCCTGTATACTGAAAACTATAAAACACTGATGAAAGAAATGGAAGGAGGCCAGGCACGGTGGCTCACGCCTGTAATCCCAGCACTTTGGGAAGGCGAGGTGGGCAGATCACGAGGTCAGGAATTCGAGACCAGCCTTTCTAATATGCTGAAACCCCATCTCTACTAAAAATACAAAAAGTAGCCGGGCGTGGTGGTGCATGCCTGTGGTCCCGGCTACTCAGGAGGCTGAGGCAGAAGAATCACTTGAACTCAGGAGGTGGAGGTTGCAGTGGGCTGAGATCGTGCCACTGCACTCCAGCCTGGGTAACAGAGTGAGACTCCATCTCAAAAAAAAAAAAAAAAAAAAAAAAAAAAGAAATGGAAGGAAACACATATAAATGCAAAGATATCCCATGTTCATGGATTGGAATAATTAGTATTGTTAAAATGTCCGTGGTAACCAAACTACCCAAATCCACAGATTCAATGCAATCCTTATCAAAATTCCAAAGTCTTTTTTTATAAAAAAGAAAAAACAATCCTCAAATCCACATGGAATCACAAAAGACCCCAAATAGTCAAAGCAATCTTGAGCAAAAAGAACAAATCTGGAGGCATCATACTCCCTGATTTCAAAATATATTATAAAATTACTGTAATCAAAATAGCATGGTACTGGCATAAAAAAAAAAAGATATATCAACACATGGAACAGGATATAATGCCCCCAAAATAAACCCATACATTTATGGCAAATTGATTTTTGACAAAGATGCCAAGAATATACAATTTGAAAAGGATACTCTCTTCAATAAATTGTATTGAGAATGCAGAAGATGAAACTAGACTCTTATCTTACACTATATACAAAAATCAACTCAAAATGGATTAAAGACTTAAATATAAAACAAACTGTAAAACTACTAGAAAAAACAAAACATAGAGGAAAAGATCCACGACATTGGTCTGAGCAATGAATTTTTGAAAATGACCCTGAAAGCACAGGCAACAAAAGCAAAAATAGACAAATGGGATGGTATCAAACTAAAAAGCCTCTGGGCAGCAAAGGAATCAATTAATAGACTGGAGACAAAAACAGAATGGGAGAAAATATTTGCAAACCATATATCTGATAAGCAGTTAATATGCAAAATATATAACTCAAACAACTCAATGGCAAGAAAACAAATAACCCAGTGAAGTAATGGGCAAAGGACCTGAACAGACATTTCTCAAAATACATATGAATGGCCAAAGGTATATGAAAAAATGCTCAGCGTGACTAATCATTATGGAAATGCAACCCACAATGAGATATCACCTCACATGTGTTAGAATGGCTATTATTAAAAAGATGAGGCTGGGCACAGTGGCTCATGCCTATAATCCTAGCATTCTGGGAGGCCAAGGCAAGCAGATCACCTGAGGTCAGGAGTTCGAGACCAGCCTGACCAACATAGTGAAAACCCATCTCTACTAAAAAGTAAAAAAAAAAAAAAAATTAGCCTGGTGTGGTGGTGCACACCTGTAGTCCCAGCTACTTGGGAGGCTAATGCAGGAGAATCACTTGAACACGGGAGGCGGAGGTTGAAGTGAGTGGAGATCTCGCCACTGCACTCCAGCCTGGGCGACAGGGTGAAACTGCGTCTCAAAAAAACAAACAAATAAATAAAAATAAGAAAATAAAAAAATAAAAAGATTAAAGACAAAGTGTTGGCGAGGATGTGGAGAGAAGGGCACTCTCGTATACTGTTGGTAGAAATGTAAATTAGTGCAGCCCTAATATGAAAGAGTATGAAGGTTCCTAAAAAACTCAAAATAGAACTACCATATGATCCAGGAATCCCATTGCTGGGTATATATTTAAAGGAACTGAAATGAATATGTTGAAGAGACATCTACAATCTCATATTAATCACAGCATTATTCACAATAGCCAAGATATGGAATCAACCTATGTGTCCACCGGTGGATGAAAGAATAAGGAAAATGTGGTGTATATACAAAACAGAATACTATTCAGCCTTTTTTTTTTCCCCAAAAAAGGGAATTCTGGCTGGGCGCGGTGGCTCATGCCTATAATCCCAGCACTTTGGGAAGCCGAGGTGGGCGGATCACTTGAGGTCAGGAGTTTGAGACCAGCCTGGCCAATGTGGTGAAACTCTGTCTGTACTAAAAATACAAAAATTAGCTGGGTATGGTGGTGCACACCTGTAATCCCAGCTACTCAGTAAGTTGAGGCACGAGAATCACTTGAACCAGGAGGTAGACATTGCAGTGAGCCAAGACCATACCACTGCACTCCAGCTTAGGAGGCAGAGTGAAACTGTGTCAAAAAAAAAAAAAAAAAAGGAAATTCTATTATTTGCAACAACAGGGATGAACCTAGAGAACATTATGTTCAGTGAAATAAGCCAGGCACAGAGAGACAAATACCACATGATCTCATTTACATGCAAAATCTAAAAATGTCTACCTCATAGCCAGCTGCAGTGGCTCATGCCTGTAATCCCAGTGCTTTGGGAGGCTAATGTGAAAGGATTTCTTTTTTTTTTTTTGAGGTGGAGTCTTGCCCTGTTGCCAGGCTGGAGTGCAGTGGCGTGATCTTGGCTCACTGCAACCTCCACCTCCCGGGTTCAAGTGAGTCTCCTGCCTCAGTTTCCTGAGTAGCTGGGACTATAGGCACATGCCACCATGCCCAGCTAATTTTTGTATTTTTAGTAGAGACGGGGTTTCACCATGTTGGCCAGGATGGTCTCAATCTCTTGACCTCATGATCCACCCACCTCGGCCTCCCAAAGTGCTGGGATTATAGGTGTGAGCCACTGCGCCCGGCTGTGAGAGGATTTCTTGAGGCCAGTAGTTTCAGACCAGCCTGGGCAACATAGTGAGACCCCATCTCTAACCCCCCAAAAAAATTAGTCAGGTGTGGTGATTCACACCTGTAGCTCCAGCTACTGGAGAGGCTGATGCAGGAGGATCACTTGAGCCCAGGAGTTCAAGACTACAGTGAGCCATGATTGTGCCACTACACTTCAGCCTGGGTGGCAGAGTAAGACCCCATCTCTAATACAATACAGTAATATAAAAATGTTGTAGAATGCAAAGTATTGTTCCTAGGTGTGTCTCTGAGGGTGCTGCCAAAGGAGATTAACATTTGAGTCAGTGGACTGGGAGAGGCAGACCCACCCTCAGTCTGGCATGGCACCATCTAATCAGCTGCCAGCACAGCTAGATTAAAGCAGGCAGAAGAACATGGAAGGACTTGACTTGCTGAGTCTTCCAGCTTTCATCTTTCTCCCATGCTGGATGTTTCCTGCCCTCGGACATCAGACTCCAAGTTCTTCAGCTTTTGGACTCTCGGACTTACACCAGTGGTTTGCGGCTCTTGGGCCTTCGTTCACAGACTGAAGGGTGCACTGTTGGCTTCCCTACTTTTGAGGTTTTGGGTCTTGGACTGGCTTCCCTGATCCTCAGCTTGCAGACAGCTTATTGTGGGACTTCACCTTGTGATCATGTGAATCAATACTCCTCAATAAACTTCCCTTCATATATACATCTATCCGATTAGTTATGTCCCTTTAGAGAACTCTAATACACCTGTCTAACTGAAACTTTGTACCTTTTGAGCAATATCTTCCCATTTCCTGCTCTCCCATGCCCCTAGCCTCTGGTAATCTCTGGATACCTGATCTAAAGGGTGCAACAGCAGGATATTTTCATTTTTCAGGTCATAAGATGGGATGGGTTGAAACCTTGTGCCAGCATCATCTTTATGTGGAATCTAGAAGACATAAACTTAAGTAGGAGGTCAACAGGAAAATTATAATTTGGAGGAGGAGAAAAATTAATGCATCTATGCCCACGGCATCATGTTTTTTATCTTTGTGTTTGTGAAACAACAGCTTTAAGTCTTGTAGGAGCTCACAAGTGTAAATCATGGTGTCCTCCTCTTATGCTGTCAGGAATTCATAGGAAACAGATTTAATCTTGGACAGGTGTACCCAACTAGTGATTCCCTGAAGTTTAACAGCAGGGAAGGTACTTAACAATACCTGATAGGGGCTCTTCCGTTTGGGTTGTAATTGATCCTCTGGGGATCTTTTTTAACAAAAAGTTTTTCATAAGACTAGGTGTTCAGGTTGAACAGAGGAGCTATTTCTTTCCTGTGTGGGAAAGGGAAGTACTTTGTTTTTATAATTTTTGAAGGGCCTTTGTGCCTAGCCTAAATTCTAAGGGGTGGCACAGTGAGGCATGTTTGGCCCCCTGTTTCCTGTCATGGTCTGACTTCTTTTTTTTTTTTTTGAAGGCTTCTTTGGAATTCCCTTTGGCTAAGGGACTTAGAGTCAAAAGACTTATAGCTAATTAAACCTCCTAGGTCAGAAGGAAATGGAGGTGAGCAGGCACTCATTTGCCCTTAAAATCTTTTAAAGCAATATAAGAGTCAAAAACTAAATGCCAATAAGGTTATATGTCAAAAAAAAAAAAAAAACAGCATAGAATCAAGCTATATTGGGGGAAAACACTGTTTTCACAGACCTCTAAGACAAAACATTTTAGCACTGGGGCCCAACAATAGTCAGAACCAGAGGAAAAAAAGTCACAATGTTGATGAAAAGGTTGATGGAAAGAGCCATCATCCCAGGCCTTCTTAAATGGAGAAAGAATTGAAAGCAGTGAGACACAACAACAGTTGAATCTTTGAGATATGAATCCAAGACATTTTAAAATAAACCAGGTAGATTATTAAAAGCAAAACTTTCTGTAATTTAGCAAATCAATACCTTAAGAAAACCTGTTGCCAATATATAGACCATTCTCTAGAAAGTCTACCACAAACAGTTTTCCTTTAGTCATAGTCAGCTTAAGCTTAATCATACACAAAATTCCCTTTCACAAACCCCATCATGACCCACATGGACCATCTACAACATGCTTGGACTTTCTGACTTGTCCTATAGGACCCCTTCCTTAAAGAACTAATCATTTTACTCTAGGATAAGAATTTACTACACAAGATCCCTCCTCATATAAAATAACTTTGTATCCTTCCTTGTATCCTTCTTTGTATCCTTCCTAGTATCCTTCTTTGTATCCTTCCTTGCAAAAAGTACATCTATCCATAACTTTCTTCATATCTCTCTTGTTTACTTACTGGTTCCTTCACATTTTGAACCTCTCTTTTAATAACTTCCAAATTAGACAAAAATTATTATTTTTCCCAATAAAAAACACATTGGGACATATGGAAGAAGGTTAGTTCTAATATTGACAGGGAGCTTTTTCCCTCATTTGCTGGCGATGGTTAGGACATTCTCATTGTGAATGGTCCTTTTGCTTATAGTAGGCACACTGATTCTGGACCAGGAGCCAGTGAGTTGGGGGCTCTCATTTGGGCATCCCAGATGGTGATCTTGTGACACTTTCTCAGGATAGGTAATTCTAAGGTGGCAGAAGACTTAAAGTAACAGCTAACAATTGCACTTTTTGGCTATTTCTTTTCTTTTTTGAGACAGGGTCTCACTCCACTTGCCCAGGCTGGAGTTGCAGTGGCATCATCTCAGCTTACTGCAGCCTCAACCTCCTGGGCTCAGGTGATTCTCCCACCTCAGCCTCTTCAGTATCTAGGACCACAGGCATACACTACCATGCACAGCTAATTTTTTGTATTTTTAGTAGAGACAGAGTTTCATCATGTTGCCCGGGCTAGAGCTGTTTCTTTTGTCTTTTTTTTTCAACTCTTTTTCCCTGTCCCTATTGTTGTAAATTTTAAAGGCCAAGTTTCAGTATTGGCTCATAGGGGTTTGAGGTTCCATTGCTGCTTTTTGTAGCTTCCTCCTAATGTCAGGGGCAACTTGAGTAATAAAATGCATACCCAGAAGAGTTTGCCCTTCTGGGGAGTCTGGGTCTGTGTTAGTATATTTCCTGAGTGCCTCAACCAAACAACCTTGAAACAGAGTGGGATTTTCATCTTTTCCCTGAGTTACTTATCTAACTTTGTCATAATTGGCTGGCTTAACTACACACTTTTTCCTCCACTTTTTTCCCCCATGGCACAGCAGGGAGACAACAATACTTGCAAGTCATGGCAAGTTAAATTAAAAACATTGTCAACAAATTCTTCTATAAACTTTTCTAGATTTTCTGAAAACTGGCCAAATTTTTTGCATAAAGCCAAATCTGACATAGAAAATGGCACATGTATTCTAAGTATTACCCCATTTCCATCAGTTACCTCCTACAATGGACACAAGTTTTATTTTAGAGGCTAATATGGGGCCCCACTCCTGGTGGTACTGGTTGGGCTTACTACCTTGGGAAGTGAGGAATATAGGCTGGGGCTAGTTGGATAAGGGTGCCTGATAAACTTGGGGTGGACTCCCTCAGAATTGGGGGACTGAGGAGACTCCAGGAAAGATGTAGGCCTTCTAGGGGGAGAAGCTAGGAGGGAAACCCTTAGGCATGGCTTCCGGGTTCCTGGGAGTAACATGAGCCCATAAAGGACCATAAAAGCCTGTACATAAAGGACCTCCTCCCATTTTCCTTATTTTATATAAAATAAGTCCAATTGTAAAATAGCATTACAATATATAGAACCAAATCTATATATTAGGCCAAATCTCTTGGTTTTCTAATTTGTTTTGGACCCAAGTGGTGCTGCGATAGAAAATGAGTTTCTTTTTCGTTAAGTTGAATTTGAATTTGCTCCAACAGCCTAAAAGACACCCTAGTGGTGAGTCTTCTGGGATGTTCATCGTTGTCTCCATGTCTAACAAGGATTTATACTGGACATAGAAGTTTTTCTTTTCTTTTCTTTTCTTTTTTTTTTGAGATGGAGTTTCGCTCTTGTTGCCCAGGCTGGAGTGCAATGGCACGATCTTGGCTCACTGCCACCTCCGTTTCCTGGATTCAAGCAGTTCTCCTGCCTCACCCTCCTGAGTAGCTGGGATTACAGGCATGCGCCACCACGCCTGGCTAATTTTGTATTTTTTTACTAGAGATGGAATTTCACCATGTTGGTCAGGCTGGTCTCGAACTCCTGACCTCAAGTAATCCACCGGCCTCGGCCTCCCAAAGTGTTGGGATTACAGGCATGAGCAACTGCGCCTGGCCAGAAGTTTTTCTAAGTCTAGTGAGAGGGAAAACAACTGGGCTGTCATTATTTTTCCCTTTTAGATTCTCATTTCCTGCAGAGGTGTAAGCAAGGCATTATGGAAGTGGATTGTAGGCATTTTCCAGTGGATGAAGTACGACAAAGAAAGTATTTTTATCAAGCAAAATGTAGAAGGAAAAGTGTAAATGAAGTGGCAAGAAAAGAAAATGCTGCTACAGAAAATAACTTTAACTTTAAGGCAGAAAACAAGAAAAGGCAAGACCGAGATTCCCCTAGAGTGTGCCTCTATCCCACAATCCTGAGAGACAGTACCAATGCCAAAACCCTTGGAGTGCCAGGGGGCAGCCAACAGTGAACCCCAAAGGCCTGGTTGGGGCCACAGAACAACATGACTCTGGTGTCCCAGGGTCAACACAACAGGGGACCTCTCAAAGACAAGTGTTCTGCCTTAAACAACTGCCCAAATACAGTCTATCAGGGAACTAAAGCAAAAACTACAAATGAAACATACATTTCAGAGAAAAAATTAAAATAAAATAAAAGGCTGGGCGTGGTGGCTCATGCCTGTAATCTTTGCACTTTGGGAGGCTGAGGCAGGTGGATTGCTTGAGCTCAAGAGTTCGAGACCAGCCTGGGCAACATGGTGAAACCCTGTCTCTACCAAAAATACAAAAAATTAACCAAGTGTGGTGGCATGCACCTGTGGTCCCAGCTACTCAGGAGGCTGAGGTGGGAGGATCGCTTGAGCCCAGGAGGTGGAGGTTGCAGTGAGCCAAGATCATGCCACTGCAGTCCAGCTTGGAACACAGAGTGAGACTCCATCTCAAACAATGAATACATAAATAAAAAGAAAAAGAAAAACATTTAAAATAAAAAATAAATGGCAATGGAAAAATGAAAAGATGTTAGGGAAAAGACTGAGAGAAGGAGTGACAATGACATAGTTGGTCAGATATGCCATGGGAGACTTTGAAATGACAATCTAGCCCAAAGCCTTATTTCTTGGCTTAACATCAAGGGACAGAGAAGACAGTCACCCATCTGCAGGAGCCAAAATGGACCAGTCAGTCTCCAACTTGGGGCCTGGGTTAAGGGCTCCTCCCCAAGTTTCCCCAGCTTGAACAGGCTCAGCTACCATGGCGGATACTGGCGCACAGGCCAGTGATCTGCTCGTCAGAGTGGCGGGTCCCACACAACGCAGTAGCTCTGTGGCTGCTCACCTGTCTGCTCGGCTCCACTGCCTGCCAGGAAAGGTAATGGCTCTTAAAAGAGCCTTTGGCTAGTCTTACAGCTCTGCAGCATGTATTGCTGTAGCACCAGTCACCATCTCACCTACTCTCATTCATTGCTGTCTTGCTGCCTCTCATTGCCTCTCTCTTATTGCTGCCTCTTCACTGTCCGCCGCCTTGCCAATCTCTGTCTAGCTGATCACCATTTCTCCCTGTCTCTCATCGTCTCACCTCTCTGCCAATCGTGGATCACCAGTCTCACTGTCAATCACTGTCTCTCACCATCTGTCCACTGATTGCTGCCGTCTCTGCTGTCACATCACTTCTCTGCTGATCGCTGGTCACCACTGTCTCACTGCCACTTCACCAGTCACCAATAGCTGTCATCTCTGCTTGTTGTCTTTGTGGTCACCAGATGATACAGGACAGGTAAGCCCCAAAATTAGGGCTGAGCTTGGGTGAGTTCTTGGCTTCACCCAGGAAAGAATTCAAGGGTGAGCCAGTGGTGTTAGACAACAGCAACTTTTACCGAATGGTGCTGCTCCTTGCAGACCATGACTAACTAATTGGCAGTGCACCCAGAGTAAGAAATGTATGGGTTAGGCCAGGCATGGTGGCTCACACCTGTAATTCCAGCACTTTGGGAGGCCGACGCAGGCAGATCACTTGAGGTCAGGAGTTCCAGACCATCCTGGCCAGCATTGTGAAACCTCGTGTCTACTAAAAATACAAAAATTAGCCGGGCGTGGTGGTGAGTGCCTGTAATCCAAGCTACTCAGGAGGCTGAGGCAGTAGAATCACTTAAACCCAGGATGCAGAAGTGGCAGTGAGCCAAGATGGTGCATTGCACTCCAGCCTGAGCGACAGAGCAAGACTCCGTCTCAAAACAAAACAAAACAAAAAATGCCAGGCATGGTGGCTCACGCCTGTAATCCCCAGCACTTTGGGAGGCTGAGTTGGGTGGATCATGAGGTCAGGAATTCAAGACCAGCCTGGCCAGCATAGTGAAACCCCGTCTCTACTAAAAATACAAAAATTAGCCAGGCGTGGTGGCGGGTGCCTGTCCCAGATACTTGGGAGGCTGACACAGGAGAATCTCTTGAACCCAGGAGTCGGAGGTTGCAGTGAGCCAAGATCACACCGCTGCACTCCAGCCTGGATGACATGGTGAGACTTTATCTCAAAAAAAGAAAGAAAAAAAAGAAATGTATGGAGTCTTGGCAACTGTGTTTATATTCACTTAAATGCATTTTCAATTATATTCAAATTAAGGAGTGAGTCAATTCAAATTGAGGGGCTGGTTATTTAGAACTTTCTAGGAAAAGGGCAGTAACTTCCAAGTTGTTGCCATGGAAAGGGGTGGTAGCTTCCAGGTCATTGCCATGGCATTTCTAAATGGTCACGGTACTTGTGGGAGTGGCTTATGCTAATGAATAATGAGGGCAGCCAGGGATCACTTTCCTTGCTATGTGCTGGTTCCTGCCAGTTTCCTCACTTTATCCTGTCTAGATCAGATCCTGTTTTGGTCAGCAGTGTTGTGATCAGAAAACAAGTCCTACTGGTCTCCTACCTCAGAAAGAGCACAGGATTGGCTAATTTGAATAACTCTGGTGGGTTTGGGGGCATAGGGGCTGTCTCTTGTTGTCTAGCACCTGGCCCTGATTTGATTCAGGGCAGGAGAAATATTGGTTTGGTGTTTGAGGGTTGAGTAAGAAAGTAGTTCAGAGTATGGGCTCTGGATCACAGGAAAGATGGAAACAACTTTAGCCATTAGTTTGGCCCTTAGGTTAATGGATGCCAAACAGACAAATACACAATCTAAGTAATCACAGTACAGTGCTCTGAACCAATGACCTATATGTGATGTTTTTTCTCTTTTGGTCATAATACAACAGTCTAGGAACCAAGGGTTAGAGGTGGATGTGGCTTCTCTTACTTAGACAATAACCATCTGTCTTAGTCTGTTTGGGCTGCTAAAACAAAACCCCATACAATGGGTAGTTTATAAATAACAGAAGTTTATTTCTCACAGTTCTGAAGGCTGGGAAGTCCAAGATCAAGACACTGTCAGATTCGGTATCTGCCAAGGACCCATTTCCTGGTTCACAGATGGCACCTTCTTGCTGTATCCTCGCATGGTGGAAGGGGCAAGGCAGCTTTCTTGGCCCCTTTTTTTTTTGAGACGGAGTCTCGCTCTGTCGCCCAGGCTGGAGTGCAGTGGCACGATCTCGGCTCACTGCAAGGTCAGCCTCCTGGGTTCATGCCATTCTCCTGCCTCAGCCTCTGGAGCAGCTGGGACTACAGGCACTTGCCACCACGTCCAGCTGATTTTTTTGTATTTTTAGTAGAGACGGGGTCTCACCGTGTTAGCCAGGATGGTCTCGATCTCCTGACCTTGTGATCCGCCGGCCTCAGCCTCCCAAAGTGCTGAGATTACAGGCGTGAGCCACCACGCCCTCTTGGCCCTTTTTAATAAGCTCACTGATCTCATTCATGACAGTTCCACCCTCATGACTAATCATCTCACCCCAAGCCCTATCTCCTAGTTCCATCGCCTTGAGGGTTGGGATTTCAACCTGTGAATTTTAGGGAGACAAACATGTAGACCATACCACCATCTCATTACTTTTTTCAACTCTTACTGGACATAGTTTTAGACTTAGAGAGAACTTGCAAAAGTAGTACAAAGAGTTCTTAAATATTCCTCACCTGGCTTCTCCTAATGGCAGCAGCAGCCCATCGGGAGCCACAGCTGCGAAGATGCAGGCTGCAGCGTGGGAGTCGCAGAGGAGGAGGCACAGCCGGGGCTGTGTGGCCCACGGGGCCGGCGGGAGCTGGGAACAGGTGAAAGCCCCTTTGGCAGGGCAGGAGCCAGCACCCCTGGTGCAGCCGCAGCCACCCAGCTGCAGCTCCAGACCCCAGCATCCCTGCGCTCTTCAGGGCCCAGGAAGCCTTTTGCCCCCACAGGCTTGAAAGTGCCTGCTCCCGCTCCCTGGCCTCTCCCCACTCCTGGAGCAAAGTTGTGGCCCAGCCTAGGCGCTGTTGCAACCCAGCTGGGTGTGTGCACACTCGAGGTGGCATTGACACACCAGCCCCCTGCCACCTTGGCCACCTCCAGACTTTGGGCACTGATAAGCATGGGAGGGAGGCCAAGGCGGGGCTGGGTTCGGGCCTGCAGGCTCCCCTCAGCATGAACAGCCTGGGCACCACGGACAGGACAGCATGTTGATGGTGGCAGGAGGCAGACAGGCTCCTGGGCGGAAAGGGGTGGTCCTGGTGAAACCCTACCTTCAAGCGAGAAATGGCCTGAAGCCTGGGAGCTGGGCTGCCAGTTCTGGGTGGAGTCCGAAGTCCTGAGGGAGAATTTACGGTGCTTTTTCCAGGCCCACCCATAGCCGTCCATGGGCCAATCAGCACGCACTTCCTCCCTTCTGATCCTATAAACACCCAGGACTCAGCCAGACTCCAACAGACTTCAGGACTACCAGCAGAGGGAAGCAGCGGCCCACTTTGGGTCTCCTGGACTCTTCAGGATGACCTGCCTGCAGAAAGGATGACCTGTCTGCAGAAAGGAGCTACCCACTGGAGGTCTCTCCTCTGCTGAGAGCTGGTCACTCGGGGAACAACCTGCCTGTAGAAAGGAGCTACCCACTTCGGGTCTCCTGAGAGCTGTTCTGTCGCTTAATGAAGCTCCTCTCCACCTTGCTCACCCTCCAGTTGTCCATGTACTTCATTCTTCCTGGTCACAGGACAAGAACTTAGGACCTGCCAAATGGCAGGACTGAAAGAGCTGTAACACAAACAGGGCTAAAACACGTCCCTGCCATACCCCCCAACCCTTGCCATGTTGTGAGAGACAAGAAGGAGAGAAGAGCTGAGGCCCTTCCAGGATCCCCAGACCTAGGGGCTCCCCAAGCCAGGGGCTGTGACAGCCTCTTTGGGGCTCTGCAGTTCCTGGCATCTCCAAGCTTCTGGGTGCCACTGTGTTCCCCTCGTCCAGACACGGGTGCCCGCAGCGGAAGCTGTGTGTGTTACATCTGGTCCAGCCGCAGCCTCGCATGGAGCCGGCACCTGTGCTGACACCCAGAGCTGCCTGCCCTGCAGCAGCGGCTGGTGTGCCTGTTCCGCGCGGTGGCTGGACCCCACACTCGCTGGCTCACACATCCCTGGCTTGCCCTTGGCAGGTGTGGGATCTGTGCTGGTAGCACTAGCCAAATGCAGCCTCCCAGGCCGGGTGTGCAGAATGAGCCCAGTGGGTGCAAAACCCAAGTACAGGCGCCACGGGCCATGGAGGTTTCCAGCTGGCAAAGGGACACCCTAACGATACTGTGACACTAACGTTATCATCTTCTATATCCGTAGTCCAATGATCAAAACCAGGAAATCTGCACTGATAAAATAAGACTAACTGATCTGTAGTCGTTACTAGAATTTTGCCAGTTTTTCCATTAATGCCCTTTTTCTGGTCCAGGATTCACTCCAGGGTCTCACATTGCGTCTAGTTTCGGAAATGCCTTCTAGTCTTCTATCTGTGACAGTTCCTCTGTGATTCTGTGATGACTCTGACTTGGGCACTGACCGTTATTTTGTAGAATATCTCTCCATTAGGATTTGGTTGATGTCTTTTCCTAATTAGATGGGTGGTATTTCTGGCAAGAATGTCACGTAAGTGCTCTTGCGCCCTTCTTAATGCAGCACATTACTTCTCCTATTCCTGGTGCTTTGCTCTGATCACTTGCTTAAAGTGGTGTCTGTCTTCTGTCAGAGTTCTCCACTGTGAAGTTACTAGTCTTTATTTTGTAATCATAAGTGTCTTGTAGGGAACTATTTTGAGACTATGCAAATAACCTGTTCCTCACCATGCTTTTGCCCACAGATTTGAGCATTGATTCATGATTCTTGCCTGAAACAATTATTATTATGGTGTTTGCCTAATGGTGATTTTCTATTTCCATCATTCTTTCTACATTTCTTTTCTTTTTTGAGATAGGGTCTCACTTTTGCTGCACAAGCTGGAGTGCAGTAGTGCAATCAGGGCTCACTGCAGCCTTGACCTTCTGGGCTCAAGCAATCCTCCTGCTTCAGCCTCCCAAGTAACTAGGACTACAGGGACACACTACCATGCCCAGCTAATTTTAAAATCTCTTTTTGTAGAGATGAGGTCTCATTATATTGCCCAGGCTATACATTTTAAAATTTGCATTCTGAGGCTGTTCTTTCTCCCTAATTTATTTATTTATTCAATGATTTATTTACATCAACATGGGCTCATGGATATTTACTCTAAAGATTTTAATTTAGGTCAGGCGTGGTGGCTCACACCTGTAATCCCGGTAATTTGAGAGGCTGAGTTGGGCAGATTACTTGAATCCAGGAGTTTGAGACAAGCCTGGGCAACATGCTGAGACCCTGTCTCTACTAAAACTACAAAAAATTAGCCAGGTGTGGTGATGCAAGCCTGTAGTCCAAGCTACTCAGGAGATTGAGGTAGGAGGATCACTTGAGCCTGGGAGGTCGAGGCTGCAGTGAGCCCTGATTGTGCCACTGCACTCCAGCCTGGGCGACAGAGTGAGACCCTGCCTCAAAAAAAAAAAAAAGATTTTAATTTATTACTCTCATGATTTATTTTGTTGCTCATCTTGTTCCAGATTTGGCCATTGAGATGTCTTTCAATTTTGCTGCTTTTGTACATTCATCATTAAAAAAATTTTATATCAATATTTATTTCACCTACCATAAAATTCTCCCTTTTAGTTGGGCATGGTGGCATATATCCGTAGTCTCAGCTACTCAGGAGACTGAGGTGGAAGGATCACTTGCCTCCAGGAGTTCAAGATCAGCCTTGGCAACATAGCAAGACCCCATCTCAAAAAAAATTCCTTTTAAAGTGTAAAATTTAGTTATTTTAATATATTTATAAGATTCTGGAGTCATCACAACTATCTAATTCCAAAATATTTTCACTACCCCCAAAGGAAATGCCATATTATTTCTCACAGTTTTTTTTTTTGTTTTGTTTTGAGACGGAGTCTCGCTCTTTCACCCAGGTCACTTCCATTTCTCATTTTCCCAGCCTCTGGCAACCACGATTTACTTTCTTTATGGATTTGCCTATTTTGGACATTTCATATAAATGAAACCATATGATATGTGGCTTTTTGTGTCTGGCTTCTTCTTTCACTTAGCATAATATTTTCAAGGTTTAACCATGATGCAGCATGTATTAATATTTCATTCCTTTTCATGGTTGAATAATACGACATTATATGGCTATACTACCTGTTGTTTATCCATTCACCCATTGATGTATATTGGGTTGTGCTATGGTTAGAGCATTTGTGTCCCCTCCACACTTCATGTTGAAACTTAATCCCCAATGCAGTAGTATTGAGAGGGAGGGTCTTTGGGAGCTGATTAGGCCATGAGTACACTACTGAGGACACAACAATAAGGTGCCATCTCAGAAGCAGAGACTGGACCCTTACCAGACACCATGCCTGCTGGAGACTTCATCTTGGATGTCCTAGCTTCCAGAACTGTGAGAAATAATATTTTATTGTTTATAAATCACCCAGCCTGTAGTATGTTGTTATAGCAGCACAAGCGGACTAAGACAGGTTGTTTCCACTTTTGGGTCTTTGTGAATAATGCTATCATGAACACGGATATACACGTTTCTGTGTGAATACACGTTTTCAGTTATCTTGGGTATATACCTAGAAGTGTGTATCAGTTTGCTAGGGCTGCCATAACAAAATACCACAGGCTGGGTGACCTAATAAACAGAGATTTCTTTAATCACAGGTCTAGAGGCTAGAAATAGGAGATCAAGAACACGGTTAGTTTCTGGTGAGATCTCTCTTCCTGGCTTGTAGACAGTCACCTCCTCACTGTGTCTTCACATGGTCTTCTTCTCTGTGAATGTGTGGAGAGAGAGCTCTCTGGTCTCTCTTCAGTTTCTTATATGGACACCAGTCCTACTGAATTAGAGCCCTGTCTTTATGATTCACATAACATGAATCACCTCCCTAAGGGCCCTGCCTCCAAATATAGTCACATTGGGGGTTAGGGCTTCAACATGTGAATTTGGGGTGGGAGACCAAATCAGCCTATAACAGGGAGTGGAATTGCTGGGTTACATGGTAACTCTGTTTAAGTTTTTGAGGAACTACCAAACAGTTTTCCAAAGCATTTTCATCATTCTGTATCACCACCAGCAACGTATGAGGGTTCCAATTAGTCCATGTCTTCACCAGTACTTGCTACTGTCTGTCCTTTTAACGGTAGGTATTCTATTGTTTGTAAGGTGGAATCTCATTGTGTTTTCCTATCTCGCATTTCCCTAATGAATGATTTTGTGCATCTTTTCATAATATTGGACACTTGTACATCTTTGGAGAAATGTCTATTCAAGTCATTTGCTCATTTTTTGATTAAATAATTTATCTTTATGTTGTTGAATTGCAAGAATTCTTCCTTCATATTTTCCAGATATCAAACCCTTAATCTGTTTTATGATTATCAAATATTTTATCCCACTTTGCAGGTTGCCTTTTTATTGTTGATAGTGTTCTTTGATGCACAATTTAAGATTTTGATGGAGTCCAATTCACATATTTTTATATTTTTTCTTTTGTTTCTTATGCTTTTGGTATCATATCTAAGAAACCATTGCCAAATCTAAGCCCATGAAATTTTACCCCTATTTTTTATTCTAAGCATTTTATAGTTTTAGCTCTTATAGTTAGGTCTTTGATCAATTTTGAGTTAATTTTGTATATGGTGTGAGGTAGGGGTCCAATTTTATTCTTTTGAATGTGGATATCCCTTTGTCCTAGCTCCATTTGTTGATGAGATTGTTCTTTCACCCTTATATAGTCTTGGCACCCTTGTCAAACATTAATTGACCATAAATGAGTGTTTATCTCTGGGCTCTCAAATTTTTTCCATTGGTCTATATGTCGATTTTATGCTAGCAACACTGTTTTGATTACTGTAGCTTTGTAGTAAGTTTTGAAATCAAGAAGTCTGAGTCGTTTTTCTAAATTTTTATTTTTAGAGCAGTTTTAGGTTCACAGCAAAATCAAGCAGAAGATACAGAGATTTCCTATAGACCCTCTGCTCCCACACATGCACAGCCTCTCCAACTATCAATATCCCATACCAGAACACCAGAGTGGTAGTTTTTTATCCTGGTGGATTTGAGGCTGGAGTTGCCCCAAAAGCTGAGGTATGGGAATTGCCCCAAACTGTCAGTTAGAATCCAAAGAAAGAAGAACTAAATGCCAGGTAGTTAGTCCATTTCTCAGGGAAACTTACAGAGTGCTGCAGTGTATCATCACAACAGAGAGCAAGAAAAAAGGATGGTCTACCTAGGCATGCCTACAACAAGGAGGTTGGGGTATGAGTTTATATGTTGGTTTAAAGAGCCTGGCTCAGTGCTTGGGCTTGTTTCCTTCAGTGTTTTGAGCAACAACCTAAACACCTTATTCAGTGCCTGGGAATATTCAAGTCCCCGGCTTGGGGTCAAGCCTGCAGGGAATAACATACAGCTGCTAAGGCGCTCTGTTTCTCTGTCAGAACAAGAGAAAAAGTGAGGGGGAACTGGGAGGCCTTACATTAGTTACAGTTGATGAACATACTTTGGCACATCATTATTATCCAACATCTATAGTTTACATTGAGGCTCACTCCAGGTGGTGTACCTTCTATAGGTTTTGGCAAATATATAATGATCTGTATCCACCATTATAGTATTAGATAGTGTAGTTTCACTGCCCTGAAACTCCTCTGTACTCCCTGTATTCATCCCTCTTTCTCCCTTAACCTCTGGCAACCACTGATCCTTTTGCTGTTGCATAGTTTTACCTTTTTCAGAATGTCATGTAGTTGGAATACTACAGCATGTAGCCTTTTCAGACTGGCTTCTTTCACTTAGTGATACGCATTTAAGGTTCTTTCATGTCATTTAATGGCTTGATAGTACATTTCTTTTTAGCACTGAATAATATTCCATTATCTATTCACCTACTGAAGGACATCTTGGTTGCTTCCAAGTTTTGGCAATTATAAATAAAGCTGCTAAAACATCCATGTGCATGTTTGTGTGTGTGTGTGTGTGTGTGTACACAAGTTTTCAACTCATTTGAATAAAAGGAGTGCAACTGCTGGATAATATGGTAAGAATATGTCTAATTTTGTAAGAAACCACCAAATTATTTTCCAAAGTGGCTGTACCATTTTGCATTTCCACTTGCAATGAATGAGAGTTCTATTACTACACATTCTCACCAGGTTTGGTGTTGTCAGTGTTTTGGGGTTTTGCCATTATAATAGGTGTGGGGTGGTAGCTCATTATTTTAATTTGCAATTCCTAATGACATATGAGGTTGAACATCTTTTTATATGCTTATTGCCATTTGTATATTTTCTTTTGAGGTGCCTCTTCAGGATATTTTGCTCATTTTTATATCAGGTTGTTTGTTTTCTTATTGTTGAGTTTTAAGGGTTCTTTGTAAATTTTCTCTTCTTTTCTTTCCTTTTTTTCTTTCTTTTTTTTTTTTAGATGAAGTCTCGCTCTGTCGCCTAGGCTGGAGGGCAGTGGCATGATCTCTGCTACTGCAACCTCTGCCTCCCAGGTCAAGTGATTCTCCTGCCTCAGCCTCCTGAGTAGCTGGTACTACAGGTGTGCGCCACCATGCCTGGCTTTTTTTTTTTTTTTTTTTGTATTTTTAGGAAAGACGGGGTTTTGCCATGTTGGTCAGGCTGGTCTCGAACTCCTGACCTCAAATGATCTGCCTGCCTTGGCCTCCCAAAGTGCTGGGATTATGGGCATGAGCCACCATGCTTTGTATATTTTCCATAACAGTACTTTTTCAGAAATGTCTTTTGCAAATATTTTTTTCCCAGTCTGTGGATTGTCTTCTCATTTTCTTGACATTGTATTTTACAGAGCAGGATTTTAATTTTAATGAAGCCCAATTTATCAATTATTTCTTTTGTGGATCAGGCCTTTGGTGTTATATCTTTTTTTTTTTACACTTTAAGTTTTAGGGTACATGTGCACAACGTGCAGGTTTGTTGCATATGTATACATGTGCCATGTTGGTGTGCTGCACCCATTAACTCATCATTTAACATTAGGTATATCTCCTAATGCTATCCCTTCCCCCTCCCCCACCCCACAACAGGCCCCTCTGTGTGATGTTCCCCTTCCTGTGTCCATGTGTTCTCATTGTTCAATTCCCACCTATGAGTGAGAACATGCAGTGTTTGGTTTTTTGTCCTTGCGATAGTTCGCTGAGAATGATGGTTTCCAGCCTCATCCATGTCCCTACAAAGGACATGAACTCATCATTTTTTATGGCTGCATAGTATTCCATGGTGTATATGTGCCACATTTTCTTAATCCAGTCTATCATTGTTGGACATTTGGGTTGATTCCAAGTCTTTGCTATTGTGAATAGTGCCACAATAAACATACATGTGCATGTGTCTTTATAGCAGCATGATTTATAATCCTTTGGGTATATACCCAGTAATGGGATTGCTGGGTCAAATGGTATTTCTAGTTCTAGATCCCTGAGGAATCGCCACACTGACTTCCACAATGGTTGAACTAGTTTACAGTCCCACCAACAGTGTAAAAGTGTTCCTATTTCTCCACATCCTCTCCAGCACCTGTTGTTTCCTGACTTTTTTATGATCGCCATTCTAACTGGTGTGAGATGGTATCTCACTGTGGTTTTGATTTGCATTTCTCTGATGGCCAGTGATGATGAGCATTTTCTCATGTGTCTTTTGGCTGCATAAATGTCTTCTTTTGAGAAGTGTCTGTTCATATCCTTTGCCCACTTGTTGATGGGGTTGTTTTTTTCTTTTTTCTTTTTTTTTTTTTGAGACGGAGTCTCGCTCTGTCACCCAGGCTGGAGTGCAGTGGCGCGATCTCGGCTCACTGCAAGCTCCCAGGTTCACGCCATTCTCCTGCCTCAGCCTCCTGAGTAGCTGGGACTACAGGTGCCCGCCACCACGCCTGGCTAATTTTGTGTTTTTTTTAGTAGAGAAAGGGTTTCACTGTGTTAGCCAGGATGGTCTCAATCTTCTGACCTTGGCGATCCACCCGCCTCAGCCTCCCAAAGTGCTGGGATTACAGGCGTGAGCCACCGCGCCTGGCCGGGGGTTGTTTTTTTCTTGTAAATTTGTTTGAGTTCATTGTAGATTGTGGATATTAGCCCTTTGTCAGATGAGTAGATTGCATCTAAAAAGTATTTGCCATACACAAGGTCATCTAGATTTGTTCCTATGTTATCTTCTATGAGTTTTACAGTTTCGTATTTTACATTTAGGTCTATGATTCATTTCAAGTTAATTTTTGTGGAGGGTTTAAGGTTTGTGTCTAGATTCTTTTTTTCTTTTTCTTTTTTTTTTTTTTTTGCATGTGATGCCCAGTTGTCCCAGCACCATTTGTTGCGAAGACTATCTTTGCTCTATTTGTATTGCCTTTGCCCCTTTGTTAATGATCAGGTGGCTGTATTTATGTGAGTCTATTTCTGGGCTCTTTATTCTAGTCCATTGATGGATTTGTCTGCTCTTTTTCCAGTACCACAGTGTCTTGATTACTGTAGTTATATAGTAAGTCCTGAAGTTGAATGGTGTTAGTCCTCTGAGTTTGTTCTCCTTTAATATTGTGATGGCTACTCTGGGTATCTTTGGTGGTGGTGATGTTTGTTTTAAATGTCTCCATATAAACTTCACAATCAGTTTGTCAATATAAAAAATAACTTGCTGGAATACTGATTGGGATTGCATTGAATCTATAGACAAAGTTAGGGAGAACTGACATCTTAACAATATTGAGTCTTCCTAATCATGAACATGGAATATTATTCTATTTATTTAGGGCTTCTTTGATTTCTTTCATCAGAGTTTCATAGTTTTTAAAAAATATATAAATCTTGTACATATTTTGTTAGATTTGTACTTAAATATTTCATTCTGGAGGGAGCTGATGTAAATGATACCGCGTTGTGTGTGTTTGTTTGTTTTGAGACAGGATCTCAATCTGTCACTGAGGCTGGAGTGCAGTGGTGTGATCATGGCTCACTGAATCCTCAGCCCCCTGGGCTCAAGCAATTCTCCCACCTCAGCCTCCCCAGTAGCTGGAACTACAGGCACATGCCCCATACCCAGCTAATTTTTTTTGGTAGAGATGGGGTCTCATCATGTTGCCCAGGCTGGTCTCAAACTCCTGGGCTCAAGCAATCCTCCTGCCTTGGCCTCCCAAAGTGCTGGGATTACAGGTGTGAACCACTGTGCCCAGCCTGCATTTTTTTTTTTTTTTTTTTTGAGACGGAGTCTCGCTCTGTCACCCAGGCTGGAGTGCGGTGGCACAATCTCGGCTCACTGCAAGCTCCACCTCCCGGGTTCATGCCATTCTCCTGCCTCAGCCTCCCGAGTAGCTGGGACTACAGGCGCCCGCCACCACACCCAGCTAATTTTTTTGTATTTTTAGTAGAGATGGGGTTTCACTGTGTTAGCCAGGATGGTCTCGATCTCCTGACCTTGTGAACTGCCTGCCTCGGCCTCCCAAAGTGCTGGGATTACAGGCGTGAGCCACCATGCCCGGCCTCCAGCCTGCATTTTTGATATTTTTTATTTTTAATTTTTTAGGTACATAGTAGGTGTATATATTTATGGGTTACATGAGATGTTTTGATACAGGCATGCAATGCATAATAATCATATTCAGGTAAATAGGGTATTTATCACTGCAAGCATTGAACCTTTATGTTTCAAACAATCCAGTTATACTCTATTAATTATTTTTAAATGTACAATTAAATTATTTTTTGCTATAGTTACCTTGTTGTGCTAGCAAATAGTAGGTCTTATTTATTCTTTCTAACTATTTTTTGTACCCATCAACCATCTCCCCTTCCATCACCAGCCCCCACTGCCAACTACCCTTCCTTGTCTCTGGTAACCACCCTTCTCCTATCTCCACGAGTTCAATTGTTTTAATTTTTAGCCCCCACAGATAAGTGACAACATGTAATGTTTGTCTTTCTGGGCCTGGCTTATTTCACTTAACATAATGTTCCCCAGTTCCATCCATTTTATTGCAAATGACAGGATCTCGTTCTTTTCTATAGCTGTATGGTACTCCATTGTGTATATGTACCACATTTTCTTAATCTATTTATCTGTTAATGGGCATTTAGGTTGCTTCGGAATCTTAGCAATTGTGAATAGTGCTGTAATAAACATGGGAGTGCAGACATCTCTTTGATATGCTGATTTCCTTTTTTGGGTGTATATATCTAGAAGTGGGATTGCTGGATCATATGGTAGCTCTGTTTTTAGTTTTTTGAGGGATCTCCACGATGTTTTCCATAATGGTTGCACTAATTTACATTCCCACCAACAGTGTACAAGGGTTGCCTTTTCTCCACATCCTCGCCAGCATTTGTTATTACCTGTCTTTTGAATAAAAGCCATTTTAACTGGGGTAAGGTAATATCTCATTGTAGTTTTGATTTGCTTTTCTGTGATGATCAACTATGTAGAGCACCTTTTCATATGCCCGTTTGCCATTTGTGTGTCTTTTTTTGAGAAATATCTATTCAGATCTCTAGCCCACTTTTAATCAGATTATTAGATTTTTTTTCTGCAGAGTGGTTTGAACTCCTTATATATTCTGTCAGATGGTGTGATGGTTAATACCGAGTGTCAGCTTGATTGAAGGATACAAAGTATTGATCCTGGGTGTGTCTTTGAGGATGCTGCCAAAAGAGATTAACATTTGAGTCAGTGGGCTGGGGAAAGCAGATCCACCCTTAATCTGGTGGACACAATCTAATCAGCTGCCATTGAATATAAAGCAGGCAGAAAAACGTGAAAAGGACAGACAGGCTTTGCCTCCCAGCCTACATATTTTTCCTGTGCTGGATGCTTCTTGCCCTCGCACATTCGGACTCCAAGTTCTTCAGTTCTGGGACTCAGACTGGCTCTCCTTGCTTCTCAGCTTGCAGAAAGCCTATTGTGGGACCTTGTGATCATGTAAGTTAGTACTTAATAAACTCCCCTTTATATATATAGAGAGAGAGAACACTGACTAATACAGCTGGGAAGTTTGCAAATATTTTCTCCCATTCTGTGGGTTGTCCCTTCACTTTGTTGATTGTTTCCTTTGTTGTGCAATAGCTTTTTAACTTGATGTAATTCCATTTATACATTTTTGCTTTGGTTGCGTATACCTGTCGGGTATTGCTCAAGAAGTCTTTGCCCACTTTGACGTCCTGGAGAGTTTCCCCAATGTTTTCTTTTTGTAGTTTCATAATTTTCAGTCTTAAATGTTTTTAATTCATTTTCATTTGATTTTTTTGGCAAGAGATAGGAGTCTAGTTTCATTCTTGTGCATATGGATATCCAGTTTTCCCAGTACCACTTATTGAAGAGACTGTCTTTCCTCAATATATATTCTTGGAAACTTTGTCAAAATCGAGTTCACTGTAGATGTATGAATTTATTTCTAGGTTTTTGATTCTGTTCCACTGGTTTATGTACCTGTTTTTATGCCAGTGCCATGCCATTTGGTTACTATAGCTCTGTAGTATAATTTGAAGTCAGATAATGTGATTCCTCTAGTTTTGTCCTTTTTGCTTAGGATAGCTTTGGCTATTCTGGGTCTTTTGTGATTCCATACATATTTTAGGATTGTTTTTCTATTTCTGTGAAGAATGTCATTGGTATTTTGACAGGAATTGCATTAAATCTATTGGACATTTTAACAATGTTGATTCTTCCTATCCATGAACATGGAATATCTTTCCGTTTTTTTGGTGTCCTCTTCAATTTCTTTTCTTTTCTTTTTTGAAATAGGGTCTCACTCTGTCATCCAGGCTGGAGTGCAGTGGTGTGATCATGGCTCACCAAAGCCTTGATTTCTCAGGCTCAAGTGATCCTCCCACCTCAGCCTCCTGAGTAGCTGGGCCTGCCGGCATGAACCACCATGCCCAGCTAATTTTTCTTTTTTGTATTTTTTGTAGAGTTGAAGTTTCACCACGTTGCCCAGGCTGGTCTCGAACTCCTGGACTCAAGAGATCCACCTACCTTGGCCCCCCAAAGTGCTGGGATTACAGGCTTGAGCCACCATTCCCAGCCTCACTTCAATTTCTTGCATCAATGTTTTATAGTTTTTGTTGTAGAGATCTTTCATTTCTTTGGTTAATTCCTAAGTATTTTATTTTATTTGTAGCTATCCAGCGTGTGTTTTTAATTTCAGATTCCACTTGTTCATTGATGGTATATAGGAAAACAATTGATATTTTTATATTAATCTTGCATGCTGCAATGTTGCTATAACTGCTCATTAGTCCCAAGGGTTTGTTGTTGTTGATTTTTCCAGATTTTCTACATAGACAATCATGCCATCTAGAACACCTTTCTTCCTTCCCAATCTGTATACTTCTATTTCTTTTTCTTTTCGTAGCATTAGCTAGGACTTCCAGCATAATATTGAAAGGAGTGGGGAGAGAGGACTTTCTTTTCTTTTTTCTGATCTTAGCAGCAAAGCTTCTAGTTTCTCACTGTTAAGTAAAATATTAGCTATAAGGTTTTTGTACCTTTTAAAAACCAAGTTGAGGAAGTTCTCCTTTATTCCTAGTTTACTGAGAGTTTTTTTTAAATCACAAATGGGTGTTGAATTTTTTCAAATGCTTTTTCTGCATGTATTGAATTATCATTTGATATTTCTCTTTTAGATGTGATGGATTACATTAATTGATTGCACACCTGGGATAAATCCCATTTGGTCATGGATTTGACCATTTGTATCATTGGATTTGATTTGCTAATATTTTTTGAGGATTCCTGTACCTACGGTTATGAAAGATAGGGATCTGTAGAGTTTTTCTGGTAATGTCTTTATCTGGTTTTTGTATTAGATGCTGACCTCATAGAATGAATTAGGAAGTCGGTGGCTCACGCCTGTAATCCCAGCACTTTGGGAGGCCGGGACGGGTGGATCACAAGGTCAGGAGATCGAGACCATCCTGGCTAACACGGTGAAACCCCGTCTCTACTAAAAATACAAAAAATTAGCCGAGCGTGGTGGCGGGTGCCTATAGTCCCAGCTACTCGGGAGGCTGAGGGAGGAGAATGGCGTGAACCCAGGAGGCAGAGCTTGCAGTGAGCCGAGACCATGCCACTGCACTCCAGCCTGGGCGACAGAGCGAGACTCCACCTAAAAAAAAAAAAAAAAAAAAAAAAAAAAAAAAAGAATTAGGAAGTGTTTTCTCTGCTTATATCTTCTGGAAGAGATTTCACAGAACTGGCATAATTTCTGTCTTAAATGTTTGGTAGAATTCACCAGTGAACTCATCAGGCCTGCTGCTTTCTGTTTTGGAAGATTACTAATTATTGATTATTATGGTCTGAATGTTGGTGCCACCCCCACTCCAAAATTCATACGTTAAACCTAATTACCAATGTAATAGTATTAAGAGGTGGGCTCTTTAGGAGATGATTAGGTCAAAAGGGTGGAATAGAACTAGTGTCTTTATAAAGAGGCTTGAGGAAACTGTGTCCCTTCTGCCATGTAAGGATGCAGCTACAATGATCCATTTATAGAGCAGACAGAAAGCCCTAACAGACACCACATCCATTAGTGCCTTGATCTTGAACTTCCTAGCCTCCAGAATTGCAGGAAATAAACTTCTGTTGTTTATAAATTACCCAGTCTGTGGTATTTTCTTATACTGAATAAGCAAAGACATGGATTCAATTTGTTTAATAGATATAGGGCTATTCGAATTGTCTATTTCTTCTTGTGTGAGTCTCGACAGATTTTACTTTCAATGAATTGGTCCATTTCATCTAGGTTATCAAATTTGCGGGCATAGAGTTGTTCATAATCTTCCTTTATTATCCTTTTAACGTCCATGGGATCTGTAGTGATGGCAGCTCTTTCATTTCTGATATTAGTATTTCATGTCTTCTCTCATTTATTTTTAGTTAACCTGGCTAGAAGCTTATCAATTTTATTGATCTTTTCAAATAACCACCTTTTGGTTCTTTTTATTTCCTCAATTGGTTTCCCATTTTCATTTATTTCTGCTCTATTTTTTATTATTTATTTTCTTCTGTGCACTTCGGATAGAATTTACCATTCTTTTTCTATTTTCCTAAGGTGGAAGCTTAGATGATATATTTTAGACCTTTCTTTTTTCCTAATATATGTATTTAATGCTATAAATTTCTCTCTAGGGCAAGGCACTATGGCTCATGCTTGTAATCCCAGCATTTTAGGAGCCCAAGGTGGGAGGGTTGCTTGAGCCCAGGAGTTGGAGACCAGTCTGGGTGACATAGCGATATCCCATCTCAAAAAAAAAAAAAAAAAAAAAAATTCCTCTAAACACCACTTTTGCTGCATTTACAAATTTTGATAAGCATATTTTTATTTTCATTTAGTTCAAAATATTTTTTAATTTCTCTAAGTTTTCTTCTTCGAGTCACGTGTTAGTTATAAGTATGTTGCTTAATCTTCAAGTACAGGGATTTTTCAGCCATCTTTCTGTTATTGATTTCTAGTTTAATTCCATTGTGGTCTGAGAGAAGACATTGCATGGTTTCTATTGTTTTAAATTTGTTAAAGTGTGTTTTATGGCTCAGAATGTGGTCTATCTGATGAATATTCCATTTGGTCTTGAAAAGAATGTGTATTCTGCTCTTGTGGGATGAACTATTCTATAGATGTCAACTGTATTCTTTTAAAAAAGATTTTTTTTTTTTTTGAGACAGAGTCTTGCTCAGTCACCCAGGCTGGAGTGTAGTGGCACAATCTCAGCTCACTGCAAGATCCGCCTCCTGGGTTCATGCCATTCTCCTGCCTCAGCTTCCCGAGTAGCTGGGACTACAGGTGCCCACCACCACGCCTGGCTAATTTGTTTTGTATTTTTAGTAGAGAAGGGGTTTCATCATGTTAGGCAGGATGGTCTCGATCTCCTGACCTCGTGATCCACCCACCTCGGCCTCCCAAAGTGCTGGGATTACAGGCGTAAGCCACCACGCCCGGCTAGATGTCAACTGTATTCTGTTAACTGGCAGTGCTATTGAATTCAACTACATCCTTACTGATATTCTGCCTAGCAGATCTGTCTATTTCTGTAGAGGAGTGTTCTTCTTTTTCAAGATCGTTTCAGCTATTTACGACCCCTTGCAATTCCATGTGGATTTTAGGATCAACTTTTCCATTTCTTCGTAAAAGACCACTGGGACTGTGATAGGGATTGCATTGCATTTATAGATTACTTTGGGGATTACTGCCATCTTAAAAATATTAAGTCTTTCAATCCATGTACATGAATGTCTTTCCATTATTTATGTCTTCTTTATTTCTTTTAGCATGCTTTTTAGTTTTTGGTATACAACTCTTGTATTTCCTCAATTAGATTTATTCCCAAGTATTTTATTCTTTTTGCTGCTATTATAAATGGAATTGTTTTTGTAATTTCCTTTTGGAATTGTTCATTGCTAGCATATATTATAGCGATACAACTCATTTTTACCTATTGATCTTATATCCGAAAACTTTGCTGAGTTCATTTATTAACTCTACTAGTTTTTTGTGGATTCTTTAGGATTTTTTCATAAAAGATCACGTCATCTGTTAAGAGATATTCTTACTTCTTCCTTTCTGATCTATATGCCTTTTATTTATTTTCCTTGCCTAATTACTCTGGCCAGAACTTCCAGGACAGTGTTGAGTAAAAGTGTTAAAAGTGGACATCCAGGCCGGGCATGGTGGCTCATGCCTGTAATCCCAGCACTTTGGGAGGCCGAGGCGGGCGGATCATGAGGTCAGGAGATCGAGACCATCCTGGCTAACACGGTGAAACCCCGTCTCTACTAAAAATACAAAAAATTATCCGGGTGTGGTGGTGGGCGCCTGTAGTCCCAGCTACTCGGGAGGCTGAGGCAGCAGAATGGTGAGAACCAGGGAGGCGGAGCTTGCAGTGAGCCGAGATAGCACCACTGCACTCCAGCCTGGTTGACAGAGCGAGACTCCGTCTCAAAAACAAACAAATAAAAACAAAAACAAAAAAGTGGACATCCACTGGGCACAGTGGTTCATGCCTGTAATCCCAGCACTTTGGGAGGCCAGGGTGGGAGGATTGCCTGAGCCCAGGAGTTCTAGACCAGCCTGGGTAACATGGTGAGGCCTCATTTCTTTTTTGTCTTTTTTTTTTTTTTTTTTTTTGGAGACGGAGTCTCGCTCTGTCACCCAGGCTGGAGTGCAGTGGCGTGATCTTGGCTCACTGCAAGCTCCGTCTCCCGGGTTCACGCCATTCTTCTGCCTCAGCCTCCTGAGTAGCTGGGACTACGGGTGCCCGCCACCACACCCGGCTATTTTTTTGGTATTTTTAGTAGAGACAAGGTTTCACCGTATTAGCCAGGATGGTCTCGATCTCCTGACCTTGTGATCCGCCCACCTCGGCCTCCCAAAGTGCTGGGATTACAGGCGTGAGCCATTGCGCCTGCACAGGAGACCTCATTTCTATTAAAAATCAAAAAAATCAGCCAGGCATGGTGGTGTGTGCCTGTGCCTGTAGTTCCAGCTACTTGAGAGGCAGAGGTAGGAGGATCACTTGAGCCCAGGGAGATCAAGGCTGCAGTGAGTTTTTTAATTTAATTTTATTTTGTGAGACAGGGTGTTGTTGCTCTGTTACCCAGGCGACAGAAAGAAAAAAAAAAAGACATCCTTGTCTTATTCCTGATCTTGGGCAAAAAGTTCTCAGTCTTTCACCACTGAGTATGAGTTTTTTTTTTTTTTTTTTTTTGAGACAGTCTCGCTCTGTTGCCCAGGCTGGAGTGCAGTGGCTCTATCTTGCCTCACTGCAAGCTCCGCCTCCCGGGTTCATGCCATTCTCCTGCCTCAGCCTCCCGAGTAGCTGGAACTACAGGCGCCCGCCACCGCGCCCAGCTAATTTTTTGTATTTTTTAGTAGAGACGGGGTTTCGCCGTGTTAGCCAGGATGGTCTCGATCTCCTGACCTCATGATCCGCCCGCCTCGGCCTCCCAAAGTGCTGGGATTACAGGCGTGAGCCACCGCGCCCGGCTGAGATTTTTTTAATAAGTGCCTTTTATCATGTTGAAGAAGCGCTCTTCTATTTCTAATTTGTAAAAATTTTTTATCATGAAAGGGGGTTGGAGTTTATCAAATACTTTTTCTGCATCAGTTGAGATGTTCATTGTTTTTTTTCCTTAAGTTTTAAGAGTTCTTTAGCCCTTGCTCTATTGTAAATATTTTCTCCCATTTCATCAGTTGTCTTTTTATTCACAAGTAGTTGTAAGTAATAATACAGATCTCTTTACCCTTAAACCAGTTTCCCCCAATAATAACATCTTGTAAAACTACGGTATGATATCATAACCAGGATATTGGTATTGATACAGTCAAGATACTGATCATTTCCATGATCACTTCCCTCTCACTCACACCCCCTCCTTAACCTCTGGCAATCACTAATCTGTTCTCCACATCTACAATTTTTGTCATTTTGAGAATGGACTATAAATGTAATCATATAGTTTGTAATATTGTAGGGTTACCTTTTTTTCACTCAACATAATCCCCTGGAGATTCATTCAGGTTGTCATGTGTATCAGTAGTTTGTTCCTTTTTTATTGCTGAGTAGTATTCCATGGTGCAGATGTACCAAAATTTGTTAACCATTCACCGCATTGAAGGACATCTGATTTGTTTCCAGTTTTTTGCTATTATGACCAAGCATCTATGAGCATTCATGTGTGGGTTTTTTGTTAATATGTTTTCATTTCTCTGGGATAAATGCCCAAGGGTGTAACTGGTTGGTTGTATGGTGGTTGCATGTTTGGCTTTATAAAAAACTGCCAAGCTCGGCCAGGCGCGAAGGCTCATACCTGTAATCCTAGCACTTTGGGAGGCCGAAGTGGGTGGATCACTTGAGCTCAGGAGTTTGAGTCCAGCCTGGACAACATGGCAAAATCCTGTATCTGCTGAAAATACAAAAATTAGCCAGGCATTGTGCTGCATGCCTGTGGTCCCAGCTACTCGGAAGGCTGAGGTGGGAGGATCGCTTGAGCCTGGGAGGCCGAGGTTGCAGTGAGCTGAGATTGCACCACTGCACTCCAGCCTGGGTGACAGAGCAAGACCCCGACTCTAAAACAAAACAAAAAACCTACAGATCAATTTAGGGAGAATTGAAAATTGCTATGTTACATCTTCAAATACAGGAACACAATATGCCTCTCCATTTATTTAAATCTTTTCTTTCATTAGCACTTCATAATTTTCAGCATACATATCCTACACACATTTTGTTAGGCTTACACCTGAGCATTTTACTTTCTTTGGAATGATTGTACATGGTATTGTGTTTTACATTTTGGTTTCCATATGTTCATTGTTAGTATATAAAAATGTAAGTGATTTTTATGTTACTCTTCATCTGCAACTTTGCTGAACTCAATTAGTTCTAGGAGGTTTTCTGTTGTCTTTTTAGTTTGTTTATGGTGATTTTTGCCATGCAATTTAAAAAATATAGTCAAGCTATCATTCTTTTATTTTATTGTCTGTGGATTTTTTTTTTTTTTTTTTTTTTGAGACAGGGTTTCCCTCTGTCACCCAGGCTAGAGTGCAGCGGTGTAATCTTGGCTCACTGCAACCTCTGCCTCCTAGGCTCAAGGGATCCTCCCACCTCAGCCTCCTGAGTAGCTGGGACCACAGGCAGAAACCACTACGCTTAGCTGATTTTTGTACTTTTTGTAGAGAAGGTGTTTCACTGTATTGGCCACGCTGGCCTCAAACTCCTGGCCTCAAGTGATCTGCCCACCTCAGCCTCCCAAAGTGCTGGGACTACAGGTGTGTGCCACTGTGCCTAGTGGATTTTATTTTTTTAACACGAAGTCTTACTCTGTTGGCCAGGCTGAAATGCAGTAGCATAATTTTAACTCACTGCAACTTTGAACTTCTGGGCTCAAGCGATCCTCATGCCTCTGCCTCCCAAGTAGCTAGGACTACTGACATGTGCTACCATGCCCGAATAACTTTTTAATTTTTTGTGGAGACAGGATCTGGCTTTGTTGCCTGGGCTGGTCTCAGGCAACCTCTTGACCTCAAGTGATCCTCCCACCTCAGCCTCCCAAAATGCTGGGATTACAGGCATCAGCCACTACATTTGACCTATTTGTTTTAAGCAGTCAGAAATTCAGTGGATATATTTTGTTTTAATGTCTGACAGAGCTAGTCTTCACCATAGTTATTCTCTTTTTTGGTATTTTTCTGGGTATTCTTGCATTTTTTTCTATGTAAATATTAGTTATCAATTATGTAATGCCATATAAAAGCTTATTAGTATTTTTATTGGGATTGCATTAAATTTATAAAGTAACTTAAGAAAAGCCAACATCTTTATAATGTTGAGTTCTACCTGTTTATGTAAGTCTATCTTTGTGACTTTCAGTATTTTAAAATTTCCTCATATGAGTTTTGCACATTTCCTGATACTTTTATTTCTAAGTATTCAATCTTCTTCAATACTATTTAAATGAATTTTATCATTATGCCCTCTGATTATTGTTTGTTTGTATGAAAGCTATTGATTTTTGTATGTTAGCTTTATATACTGTCACTTTACTGAATTTTTTAGTTAATTTTATTTTTGATTTGAGTTTTTCCAGCATTGTTGGCAAATAGAGATAATTTTACTTCCTCTTTACCAATCTTATGCTTTGAATTGATTTATCATGTTGAATTGCAATGGCTAATACCTCTAGACAATGTTGAATAGTAGCAGAGATGGTGAGCATCTTTGCATTGTTCCTGAGCTAAGTGAAAAATGCTTTTAGTATTTCCCTATTAAGTAAGATGCTGGCTAAAGCTGTGATGTTGGGAAATAATAAGAAATTCTGTCCCATTTTCTGGCATAGAACTTCTAATCCTTTGGAATTTCCTGAGCTATAGGAGCATCTATTTTCCCCTACAATCTATTTATTAGGAAGAATGAATTTTCATAATTCTAGTAGCAAATCATACTACAGAAGTATCAGATAGAATTCTCATAGCCTTGATATATTGTCTCAATGTTATAAGAAGTTGACCTCCAAATCAACAATCATAGTCAACTGAAAAATATCATTTGTTGATATCTTTCAGAGGCCAAGACATGATTTTCTGACTTTTAAACCTTTTATTCTCCACTTAGTGGCATAAAGGAATCTCTATTATGCAAAACTAATCTGAAAGTTAATAGTTATATAATGGCTACAGAAAATTTTACTTTTTTTTTTTTTTTAGACGGAGTCGCCCAGGTTGGAGTGCAGTGGCGTGATCTTGGCTCAGTGCAACCTCTGCCTTCCGGGTTCAAGCAATTCTCCCACCTCAGCCTCCTGAATAGCTGGGATTACAGGTGCATGCCACCACACCTGGCTACTTTTTGTATTTTTAGTAGAGATGGGGTTTCACCATATTGGCCAGGCTGGTCTCGAACTCCTGACCTTGTAATCCGCCGGCCTCAGCCTCCCAAAGTGCTGGAATTACAGGTGTGAGCCACTGCGCCCAGTCAAAATATTTTCTATATCCGTGTTAAATGTGATTCTCTGTTCATTGCCTAATTCTCACCAAATAGGGCAAGTAATTAAGGTTTCACAAACACCTTGTTAGAACGGGCAACATTACATCAGAGGAGAATGGTCATGTTATTTAAAGTTGGTTTACCACTCTGCACCTCACTCTTATGTAGAAACTTGACTGACCACAAACACAAATGTTTTAACATTTAAATATCTGTGTATTCATTTTTATACTTCTTGAAAGTACTTCTAGGAGTACAAACATGAACTGCTAACAAGTCCTGGCAATATTATTGTGGGGGTAGGAGCATCTTCTGTCCTAACAAGAGGACCGACTCTTGGTGGCTCCTGGATGAGGCCTGGTCACCAGAAAGATCAAGCCATAATGAGAAGCTTGGACCTTTCAGTCCCACCCCCCATTCTCCAGGAAGGGGAGAGAGGCTGGAGATTGAGTTAATAATCAACCATGCCTGGGTGATGAAGCCTCCATAAAAATCCTGGAACTACAGAGTCTGGAGAGCTATTGGGCTGCTGAACACGTGCAGGTGCCTAGATGGTGGGACATCCCAGAGAGGGCAGGGAAGCCCAGCAGCTCTTCCCATGTGCTTTGGCCTGTGCATCAATTTCATCTGTACTGTTTAATAGTCTTTAGAATAAATGGGTAAATGTAAGTAAAGTTTCTCTGAGTTCTGTGAGCTGTCCTAGAAATTATCAAACCCCAGGATAGGGTTGTGGGAACCCCTATTTATAGCTCATTGGACAGAAGCACAGGTCACAGCCTGCGGCTTGTGACTGGCCTCAGAGGTGTGGGCAGTCTTGCGGGACTGAGCCCTTAACCTGTGGGTTCTGACTCTAACTCCAGGTAGAGGTGTCAGAATTGAATTAAATTATAAGACACCCTGTTAGTGTCCACTAGAGAATTGTTTGGTGTGTGGGTTTGATCACCCACACATTTTGGTGATCAGAAGCACTCTGTGTTGAGTGTGAATGTAGAAGGAAAAACAGTCCATTGTTTCCTAACTCATACAAAAGCTAAGGTGCTGTATGTGGGCAGTCTTTGCTTTGCCCAGTCCCCATATGGGCGTATTTCGCTTACCACATTTTAGTTAAATAACTCCAATCCTCCCCACCAGCATGGTTCAAACTTCATTTACCATAGAATTTTAACGAATTGTGTAAGGTGCAAATCTTGCTGCTGGCTCTTTAGTCCAAAAAAATGACATAAATAACAGATGGGCATCATGATTAGGGCATCACTGCTTTCGAAGACTAGTGGTGATTGGCTAGTCAGTGCCAGTGTGTTA
The DNA here is from genome assembly GCF_028885625.2 of Pongo pygmaeus. Taxonomy (NCBI): domain Eukaryota; kingdom Metazoa; phylum Chordata; class Mammalia; order Primates; family Hominidae; genus Pongo; species Pongo pygmaeus. The sequence continues at coordinate 8,911,548 of NC_072382.2, read as the reverse complement.
TTCAGCTCATGCAGAAGTCAGACAAGTATATAGTTGGGTTGCCTCCTCATCTCCCAGTGATCAACAGATATAACATTTTATGAAATTCAATGATTGGGCTGGGCGCAGTGGCTCACACCTGCAATCCCAGCACTTTGGGAGGCCGAGGTGGATGGATCACTTGAGGTCAGGACTTCAAGACCATCCTGGCCAACATGGTGAAACCCTGTCTCTACTAAAAATACAAAAATTAGCCAGGCGTGGTGGCGGGCGCCTGTAATCCCAGCTACTCGGAGGCTGAGGCAGGAGAATCGCTTAAACCTGGGAGGCAGAGGTTGCCGTGAGCCGAGATTGTGCCACTGCACTCCAGCCTGGGCGACACAGTGAGACTCCATCTCAAAAAAAAATAAAAAATAAAAAATAAAAAAATTGGATGGATAATTGGAAGGGGGAATGGCTAACATATAAAAGTACAGCAAAAAAAAAAAATGAGGATGATAAGACTGGAAGTGAAATTGTATATGAAGCTGTGGCATGAACTATATTGAAAGTCTGATGAATATCATGATATGGTTTGGATGCGTATCCCCTCCAATTCTCGTGTTGAAATGTGACCTCCCCAGTGCTGGAGGTGGGACTTAGTGGGAGGTGTTGGGCCATGGGAGTGGATCCCTCAGGAATGGCTTGGTGCCCTCTTCGAGGTAATGAGTGGTAGTAAATTCACACGAGAACAGGTTATTTAAAAGAGTGTGGCAGCTCCCCCTCCCTCTCTCTTGCTCCCTCTCTTGCCATGTGATACACTGCTCCCCCTTTGCCCTCTGCCATGATTGTAAGCTTCCCGAGGCCTCACCAGAAGCAGGTGCTGGTGCCAAGCTTCTCGTACAGACTGTAAAACCGTGACCCAAATAAACCTCTTTTCTGTATAAATTACCTAGTCTCCAGTGTTCCTTTAGAGCAACACAAAATAAACTAATACATATAATAAACGAGGTAAAGTTGCTTCGACATATTTTTTAATTTTTTTCTTTTAATTTTTTTTTCTTTTTTGCCCAGGCTAGTCTCGAACTCCTGAGCTCAAGCAATCCTCCCACCTCAGCCTCCCAAAGTGCTGGGATTACAGGCATGAGCCACCACACCCAGGCTGCTTCAACATCTTTTAGTTTAAATTGCACTGGAAACAGAAGTCGTTCGTGGTTGAAATGGAATGTTTACTTCTATGTTGAACTGAAGACTGTAATTTGTTAACAATCCCCATCGGTTTGGCCAGCATTCAGGCTGAAGCACTGAAGTTAATTGCCACATCGACAGAAAACAGTAATTTCAAGGAGACTGCAGAAAATTTTACTAACGGTAAAGAGTGGTTTGTTTCATCATTTCAGAAGTTGGCATGAATTGATTAATGTGAAACTGTCAAACACAGATGAGGACGTTGCTGTGAAATCTACCCCCAGATGTCAAGGATTTTTTTTTTTTTGTCAGGGTCTCGTTCTGTTGCCCAAACTGTACTGCAGTGGCACAATCACGGCTTACTGCAGCCTCAAACTCTTGAGCTCAAGCAATCCTCCTGCCTCAGCCTCCCAAGCAGCTTAGATGATAGGCATGTGCTACCACACACAGCTAGGTTTTTACATTTTTTTAGAGGCCAGGGGCGGTGGCTCACGCCTGTAATCCCAGCACTTTGGGAGGCCATGGCTGGCAGATCACCTAAGGTCAGGAGTTTGAGACCAGGCTGGCCAACATGGTGAAACCCCGTCTCTACCAAAAATACAAAAATTAGGCCAGGCGTGGTGGCACATGCCTGTAATCCCAACACTTTGGGAAGCCAAGGAGGGCGGGTCACCATGTCAGGAGTTCGAGACCAGCCTGGCCAACATAGTGAAACCCCATCTCTACTAAAAATACAAAAACAAATTTTTTTTCTAGAAATGGGGTCTCACTATATTGCCCAGGCTGGTCTTGAACTCCTGAGCTCAGGCAATCCTCCCGCCTTAGCCTCCCAAAGTGTTAAGGACTATAGGCATGAGCCACCACATCCAGCTGATTTTGTTTTTTTAACTAACCGCTATACTAACGAGGACCAAGGATAATTATTACGGCAGGCAGTGGTTACAAAAAGGATAAAGATATCCTAGAAGAAATGCCGCTGGCAAAAAGTTTAAAAGAACTTGGAGATATTTCACAACATTGGAAGTACAAAGGATAAGATGTTGAAAGTTGATCCAAACTTAGAAAGGAGTATGACAATTTGCCAAGGCATGGAAAACGTGTTTTTTTTTTTCTTTTGAGACGGAGTCTCCCTCTTGTTGCCCAGGCTGGAGTGCAATAGCGCAATCTCGGGTCACTGCAACCTCTACCTGCCAGGTTCAAGTGATTCTCCTGCCTCAGCCTCCTGAGTAGCTGGGATTCTAGGCACCAACCATAACACCCAGCTAATTTTTGTATCTTTAGTAGAGACGGGGTTTCACCATGTTGGACAGGCTGGTCTTAAACTCCTGACCTCAAGCGATCTGCCCGCCTTGCCCTCCCAAAGTGCTTGGATTACAGGCATGAGTCACCGTGCCCGGCCTTCTTTTTCTGTTTTTTGAGACAAGGCCTCACCCTGTCACCCAGGCTGGAGTGCAGTGGTGTGATCATGGCTCACTGCAACCTTGAACTCCTGGGCTCAGGCTGCCATCCTCCTGCCTCAGCCTCCTGAGCAGCTAGGACTGCAGGCATGCGCCACCACACTTGGCTGTTGTGTTTTTTTTTTCTTTTTTTTTTTTTTTTAATTTTTGTAGAGACAGGGTCTCACTATGTTGCCCAGGCTGTTCTCAAACACCTGGCCTCAAGCGATCTTCCTGCCTTGACCTCCCAAAGTGCTGGAATTACAGGTGTGAGCCACCATGCTCAGCCTATATATAGTATTTATAATTGTTCTCTTTGGTACGGATGAAACACATCTCTATCAGACTGGCTCATGGGTGCAGAATTCCATAGGTACTTATTGAAAAACAGAAAATTGTTTCCTATAACCATGATACTTGAAGGATAGTTTGTCTGAATATAAAATCCTGGCTCACACTTGTAAAGGTGTAATGTCTAAAACCTGCTGCTCCGTTGCTGTCTTGCTTTGTACGCTGGCTTAAAAAGTCTGCTGTCGGCCTGGCGCCGTGGCTCACGCCTGTAATCCCAGCACTCTGGGAGTCGGAGGCCGGCGGATCACGAGGTCAGGAGATCGAGACCATTCTGGCTAACATGGTGAAACCCCGTCTCTACTAAAAAAATACAAAAAATTAGCCGGGCGTGGTGGTGGGCACCTGTAGTCCCAGCTACTCGGGAGGCTGAGGCAGGAGAATGGCGTGAACCTGGGAGGTGGAGCTTGCAGTGAGCCGAGATGCGCCACCGCACTCCTGCCTGGGTGACAGAGTGAGACTCTGTCTCAAAAAAAAAAAAAAAAAAAAAAAGTCTACTGTCATTCTCATTATTTCATTATTTTGCCTTTGTGAGTTATTTGATCTTTTTGCCTGGAGTCCTTGAGGGTTTTTTTAAAAGAGTCTTTGAGGCCAGGCACAGTGGCTCTCACCTGTAATCCCAGCACTTTGGGAGGCCGAGGTGGGCAGATTACCTGACCTCAGGAGTTCCAGACCAGCCTGGCCAACATGGCGAAACCTCGTCTCTACCAAAAATACAAAAATTATCCGGGTGTGGTGGCAGGTGACTGTAATCCCAGTTACTCAGGAGGCTGAGGCAGGACAATCACTTGAATCTAGGAAGCGGAGGTTACAGTGAGCCAAGATCATGCCAATGCACTCCAGCCTGGTTGACAGAGTGGGACTCCGTTTCAAAAATAAAAAATAAAAAATAAAAGTCTTTGAAATTAGAGTTTTACTAGGATATGTTTCAAAGTTGATCACACTGAGTGAATTTGCCCACATTCCCAGTGGGCTCTTCCAGTGTGCAGAGTTTTTGCTCCTGGACAGTTTTCTTACAGTGTTAAACATTAGTTCTGGTTTACTTGTTTATTTTTTCTTCAGGGACTCCAATAATACACGTGATTCCTTCTTTGAGATTCTGTTTCCATTACTTTCTTTGGACCCAGCCTACTTCTTTATCTCATTTTCATTCTCTTGCTTGGTTTCCTGTATTCCTTCAATGCCCCTTATTAAATTTTTATTTGAATTTATTCTCCCTTGGACATCTTGTAATTTAATATTTACTTCTAGATAATTTTGTCTGTTTATTCCATTTCTTTCCTGAGTTCAACCAAATCTATTTTCATTTCTTCCTCTATTTTGTCTATTTCTGTTCTTCGTTTTTAAATTTCCCACCCAAAGTGGTTTTGCATGTCTTCAAATGCTTGTTTTGCATATATTTGGTTCTGTTTGGTGTTGTATTACAGCTTTCTTCTTCTTCATGGCTATTGTTTCAGAGGTTTGTGTGAATTTTCCTTGGTTCATATGTGATGAAATTCATTTTCTGATATTTTGCAATAGCTATATGAACCTATCTTTTCATTATTCATTTTTGTGGTATTGGGTGTTTTACAAGATCCCTAGATAATGCGCCCTCTTCTGGCAACATTGTGAAGTCCAAATGCTTTAGTGAATTTGTTTTTGCAGGGGTGGGGGTTGTGGGCCTTCTTTTTTTTTTTTGTCTTGGAGGGCAATTAAACTTCTCTATCTGCTTCTCTCTTCACACCCAAATGCCAAAGCACACTTTTCCTTTCTTTTGTGGGTAGTTGCTCCCCAAGGATCTATGTGTTTCCAAGACTGTGGCTTCACATTTCACGTATAACTTTTTTTTGAGACAAAGTCTCGCTCTGTCATCCAGGCTGGAGTGCAGTGGCATAATCTCAGCTCACTGCAACCTCCACCTCCTGGGTTCAAGCGATTTTCCTGCCTCAGTCTCCTGAGTAGCTGGGACTACAGGCACATGCCACCATACCTGGCTAATTTTGTATTTTTAGTAGAGATGAGATTTCACCATGTTGGCCAGGCTGGTCTCGAACTCCTAACCTCAGGTGATCCCCCCGCCTTGGCCTCCCAAAGTGCTGGGATTACAGGCATGAGCCACCGTGCCTGGCCTCACGTGTACTTTTAAACCCCCCACCTATTGTCCCAGCTCTGACACTACTGCAGACACTTTTGAACATTTTCAGGCTCAAGGTGTACTTAGCATTTTTGGTGAGGTCTTAGATCAAGCTTAAGCCCCATTACAACTCCCCCCTCTCCTTTGCCCCAGTTTTCCTCAGCCAGTCTTGTGGCAGGTGGGGCTGGAATGGGCGTGTGGGAAGGAGAGTCTGAGCTGTCACTTGTTTTTCCTTTTTCGTTCTTTTCTTCTCTTCTCTTTCTTTCTTTTTTCTTTCTTTCTTGTCTCACTCTGTCACCCAGGCTGGAGTGCAGTGGTGCAATCAAAGCTCAGTACAGCCTAGACCTCCTCGGCTCAAATAATCCTCATATCTCAGCCTCCCAAATAGCTAGAACTACAGGTGCACACAACCACACTCAGCTAATTTTTGTATTTTTTGTAAAGACAGGTTTTCACCATGTTGCCCAGGCTAGTTTCCAACTCCTGGGCTCAAGGAATCTGTCCACCTCAACCTCCCAAAGTGCTGGGATTACAAACGTGAGTCATCACGCCCAGCCAGGTAATTTCTATGTTATTTGTTTTTCTTGTTCTTTTTAAGTTTGAGCATTCTTGTCTCCAAGCTATCCTGAGGGCTTGCTGTTGCATAATTTTATCTTTTCTCCTCATTCCATATTGTTCTTCTAGGCGACACTGGGGACCTACACTGCTACCATTGTCCTCCTACCTGAAAGCCTCTGACAAAATATTGTCTTCCCATTCCATCGAAGGTTTAGAGGCCTCAGTGTCCAACGGAGAATGCTGCCAGGAATGGACACTGCATGGTTTTTTTGAACTGGAAGTAAAGGCTGCCCCGCTGTCGCTTTGCCTCGGGACCAAGAGCTCTAAGAGGAAGACTGACCCTGACTGTCCACCGAGAAGCTGTTGCTGCCATACAACGGAGACAAGGAGTCCATTGTACCCAGGAATCCCCTGAAACATCTCTGAGGATTGCCGGGTTCAGTGACAGTGTTAATGAAAGCCTCAAGTGACCCAATACAAGCAGAATAACCAAGGACTCAGACCCTTCAGGAATGAAGTTTGGGCCACCTCATGAAGTAAAGGAACTAAAGGAACATAGAATGGGTATGGAAGAAAGAGTTGTAAATATCAATCCAGGATTAACAGATAAAATACAGGATGCTCAGTGTTAAAAGGAAAACTTTAGCCCAGGTAAGTTTCACAGTGTTTAACCGAGCAAAAAACAATTCAAGAATCAGGCAGCCTCTCATGCCAGAGTGGGCTCAGAGACTCCAGTGCAGCCATGTGGTGGAAGATTTATGGACAGAAAGGAAAATGAAGTACAGAAAACACAAGTGAGATATAGAAACCAGCCAGATTGGTTACAGATTGCTGTTTGCCTTATCTGAACACAGTTTGAACAGTTGGCCACCTTTGATTAGCCAAAACTCAGTGATTGCCACAAGCATTGGCTACAGTCTATTTACAAGTCCATTTAGGTTATAGTTCACGATGTACAGAGAGACTTTTAGGCCAAACTTAAAATATGTAAGGAGGCAGCTTTAGGCTAAACATGATTTAACACTGGTTATAGCCTGGGCACAGTGGCTCACACCTGTAACCCCAGCACCTTGGGAGGCTGAGGCGGGTGGATCACTTAAGGCCAGGAGCTGGAGACCAGTCTGGCCATCACGGCAAAACCTTGTCTTTACTAAAAATACAAAAATTAGCCAGGTGTGGTGGCACATGCCTGTAATCTCAGCTACTCGGGAGGTTAAGGCACAAGAATAGGTTGAACCCGGGAGGCGGAGGTTGCAGTGAGCCAAGATCACGCCACTGCACTCTAGGCTGGGCAACAGAGCAAGACTGTCTCAAAAAAAAACAACAAAAAAAACCACCAGTTATATCTGAACCTTGGAGAAACAACTACTGGTTTTTTAGTGTAAGTATGTCCTATTAACAACTAAAAAATTCATTGTTTCTCCAAAATTCAAATTTAAATGCACATCCTATGTAATATTTTTATTTGCTAAACCTAGCAACCCTAATTAGGGCCTCATAACGCATTGCACAAAAGATTCATACTTTCTTCCTTGCACGTAAAAGAGAGATTAACCAATATATTTCCCCATCTTTTCCCTTGTTTCATATAAAGTGTATTATTGACAATTGTTAACTGAAAAAAGAAACTCAAGATACACAATTTATAAATTTTGAAAGGAGGAGACTTTATTTCTTATAAAAGGTTAGGCTGGGCCTGGTGGCTCACACCTATAATCCCAGCACTTTGGGAGGCCAAGGCAGGAGGATCACTTGAACCCAGGAGGCCTTAACCAGCCTGGACAACATAGTGAGACCCCATCTCTACAAAAAATTTTACAAATTAGCCAGGTGTGGTGGCATGCACCTGTAGTCTTAGCTACCCCGGAGGCTGAGGCAGGAGGATCACTTTTGCCCAGGAGTTTGAGGTTGCAGTGAGCTATGATCGCACCACTGCACTCCAGCCTCAGAAAGGGAGAGACCCTCTGGGAAGCATGTCTCCAGCCAAAACCAGAGACAGGCACTTCAAAGGAGGAGGGGTTAGGGTAGGAGCTTCATGCTCAATGGATTGACTAAACATACACATTCAATAAGTTACATGAGGAGCTATGAATATTCATGAAGGTGGTTCTGACACATGCATATTGAACAAACATGCATGTAACATACAACCCATGGTCACTTTGGGGTGGAGACTTAACATTTACATGTATTATAATTAGGCCCTACATGGCAAAAGGTCTTTTCAGGACACAAAGACATGCAAGTGCAGGAGCTCTGTAAGCCAGCCAGAACCAGTCCATGGTGGGTGGTCATCTTGTCAGGAAAAAGTTACTGAAATCAGTCTCTTGTCCAACCAAAGCTGTAGTTATGGCTGGTGGAACAGTGGCTGGAGGTCAGTTAGTCAGCATCTGGTGGAGCTGAAAATGTTTTTAATATTGCTTATCTCAAAGCCAGTGCTTGGACCAGGTGCGGTGGCTCACGTCTGTAATCCCAACACTTTGGGAGGCTGAGGCGGGCAGATCACCTGAGGTCAGGAGTTCAAGACCAGCCTGGCCAATATGGTGAAACCCCATCTCTACTAAAAGTACAAAAATTAGCCAGGTGTGGTGGCGGACACCTGTAATCCCAGTTACTCAGGAGGCTGAGGCAGAAGAATCACTTGAACCCAGGAGGCAGAGGTTGCAGTGAGCCAAGATCATGCCACTGCACTCCAGCCTGGGCGATACAGTAAGACTCCATCTCAAAAAAAACAAAAAACAACAAAAAAAAGTGTTTTTGTTTTGTTTTTAAGCTTTTTAGCTGCTACAGAAAAAAACAAAACAAAACCTTGTGCAGTTAGAACATAGTTTATTCATAAGTGGGGGGCAGGGGGCAGGAGAGGCAGGGCATGAAGGGGAGCCCTACATGACTTAACCCTTGCTTGGCATGGCCTTAGGTCCTGTTTACAATTTGGTATCTTATTGCCACAGAGTCTGTTCTGTCCATCTCATGATCCCTATTTTGTTCATTCATGCTGGGCAGCTGTGTCTAAACCATAAAGGGATGGAGTATAACAAGTTGCATCTGACCTCCCAGCCCATCAGCGCCAGGAATTGTTTTTTTTTCTGAGATTCCCTTGGCCACGAGGTGGCATCTGTTCAGTCAGTGGGGTTTTAGGATTTTTAGTTTACATAACTGATTTGATAATCCAGGGCATTTGTTACAGCGTATCAAGGTGAGATTATGACTCAACTATTTAGCACCTCCATCTCAACATGTACTTCCCCAACGGTCATGGCAGAGGAAGAGAGGGCTGGAAAATTGAGCACTGGCAGTGACATATTTTGCCCCAAAACTGACCCCTTCACATTTCTTTTTTCTTTTTTGAGACGGAGTCTTGCTCTGTCGTCCAGGCTGGAGTGTAGTGGCCCAATCTCAGTTCACTGCAACCTCCACCTCCCGGGTTCAAGCGATTCTCCTGCCTCAGCCTCCTGAGTAGCTGGGATTATGGGCACGCCACCACACCCGGCTAATTTTTGTATTTTTAGTAGAGATGGGTTTCACCATGTTGGCCAGGCTGGTCTCAAATTCCTCACCTCAGATGATCAACCCGCCTCGGCCTCCCAAAGTGCTGGGATTACAGGTGTGAGCCACTGTGCCCGGCCCTTGACTCCCTTCACATTTCATTAGCCAGAGCTGGGCTTGTGGCCAGACCTGCCTTGAAGGAGGCAAGGAAGGGTATGTGAACATGAGCAACATCCACACAGGTGGACAAGGTGACCCATATGACTTTGGTTCCCTCTCTTTAGGAAGAATTTTTGGTTGTACTTGGAACAGTTACAGGCATGCTGCTATTGCCATGATCTTCAGGAAGCTGAAGTGATGAGCAGCACTGCGTGATTCTGAGGACACAGAGGGCTGGCGTCTAGGAGCTATCTCAGGTGGGCTCAGTCAGTGCCATCCTCCCTCTTGGTGCCTCCCTAGAAGTGCTGAGAAGATGCAAAACCAAAAGCTTTTACTCCAACATTGCTTAGCCAAGCTAAGCACATGCATTCCCCATGATTCAGCAATTCTGCTCCTGGCATGTATCCCAGAGGAATTGTCCCATGGGTCCACAGGGGCATACAAGAATGCCCATTGCAGCACAGTTCTGGTTGGGGTAGGGGGAGCTGAAGGTCATCTGGTGTCCACAACTGGAGGAATCGATGGATAAAATGGGATGGATGCACAAGTGGGCAGACAGATGGTGTGAAAGGATGGTCAGTCCTCATACGGACCAGTTTCCTTACTCTTAGGCTAAGGATTAGCATCTCCAGGCAAAAAGAAAACGTTTCTGGATTCCCTTGCCACTGGAGTTCTGTGGAAGAGAGAAATGGAGTCCACTAATGAGATGTCCTTTGAAAGATGTGGACAGAGGAAACAGGGCCAAGGAAGTTTGCTCTGCAGGCCCAGCCTTGGAGATGTTCAGTCCTGCAGCAGCATCAGGCTTTTGACTTTGTGGGTGTCAGGAGACAGGAGTGACAGTCCCACCCCATGTCCCAGGGCCCAAGCCCAGCTTCTGGGGTGCTTAGAGGGAGTGGATGGCAGGCAGGACAGTATGTTCTGATCCCAGCTCCAGTGGGAGCTTCCTGGAGGCGACTTCTCTAGCCTTCCCATGTACTTGGTTAAGTACCCTGATTCCCTTAAATCCCCTTCTGCCAAAAACAGCTGGAGAAGTTTCTGTTTCCTGAAACTGACCCCTTCCTGATTTGGAAATGACTTGCCGAGGTGACAAAGCAAGTTATTGCCACATCTCAAGTTTGAGACAGGCCTCCTGACTCCACCTATAACAGTCCCACTGTCCCAGGCCCTTTTTTTTTCTCTCTTTTTTTGAGACACAGCCTTGCTCTGTCGCCCAGGCTGGAGTGCAGTGGCGTGATCTCGGCTCACTGCAACTTCCACCTCCCGGGTTCAAGCAATTCTCCTGCCTCAGCCTCCCAAGTAGCTGGGATTACAGGCGCCTGCCACCACACCCAGCTAATTTTTGTATTTTTATTAGACAGAAGGTTTCGCCATGTTGGCCAGGATGATCTCGAACTCCTGGCCTCAGATGATCCACCCGCCTCAGCCTCTCAAAGTGCTGGGATTACAGGCGTGAGCCACCGCACCCAGCCCCGGCCCATCTTTCCTCTCCTAGCCTGCCCCAATCAGAAGGATCAGAAGGGGTAAAGCTGGCCCATGGGGAACCTGTGGCTGGGAGCCCATGAGGCAGGGGCAGCAGAAGAGGGAAGAGAGGGTTGGGACCTCTGTGGCCCTGGCTGAGGTCTGCTCTGATGGCATGGTAATGGAAACCTGCTACCAGATGACAAAACACTATTACCAAACAGTTGGGTGACCTTAGGAAAATCACTCAACCGCTCCTGCCTACAGATTTCCTCATCTGCGGGGCCCTGCAGAACTGTTGCAAGGATGAAATGAGGCAACGTACATGTGCCTGGCAGCAGAGCTGACCCCACACAGCTCAATCCTCAGTGTTTGCATGTTTGGGGAAAAAAAACAACAACTAGAGGAACTAGTTCTTCTTACCTGGGAAGATTCCTAAGCACAAATTAGGTTTCTTAGGGGCTGAGATTAGAAAAAGCTTAGTCTCAGACCCTAGACCTTATTAGCAGGCCCTTCCTAGAGCTGGCTGTAATCGGCACAGCTTGGGAAGCTCTCCACCTGGCCACTGCAGCCTTTCTGTTTCTGGCTTAGGCCCACTGGCCTGCCTGGCATGAGCTCCCTGGGGCAGGGAGCCTGCAAACCTTGGGAGTTGAGAAGCGCTGGCTCGGCCGGGTGTGGTGGCTCACACCAGTAATCCCAACACTTTGGTGAGGCTGAGGCAGAAGAGTCGCTTAAGCCCAGGAGTTCGAGACCAGCCTAGGAAACAGGGAGATCCTGTCTGCAAAAAATACAGTGGTGACTCACACCTGTAGTCCCAGCTACTCAGGAAGCAGGCTGAGATGGGAGGATCACTTGAGCCTGGGAGGCAGAGTCTGCAATGATCCCTAATCACACCACTGCACTCCAGAGCGCCAGAGTGAGATCCTGTCTTTAACCCCTCCCCGAAAAAAAAAGAAAGAAAAGTACTGTCCGACAGGTCAGGTCCACACTCTAGCTTCAGCCTTCTTCCTAAATCACTGAGTGGCCTTGGGCAAGGCCAGACCCTCTCTGGGAAGCAGAAAGGAGATTTTTCCCCTGCCTCCTGGGCAGGGATTCTGGAGAGCGCTAGTGTGTCTGGGTGAGAAAGAACTCTGTAGCTCTGCAGTGCCGGGTTCTGTCTGGAAGCCTTCTTGGGGCCTACGACCCTGCTATGGTTTCAATGTTTGTCCCCTCCCACACTCATGTTGAAATGCAATTGCCACTGTAACAGTATAAGATTAGACCCTAAGAGGTGGTCAGGCCATGAGGGCTCTGCCGTCCTGCGTGGACTCAGGCCGTTATCTTGGGAGTGGGTTCGCTCTCTCCCCTCACTCCTGCCATTCTGTCCTCTGTCATGGGAAGATGCAGAAGGGTCCTCACTGGGCTCTGGGCCCTCAACTGTGGACTTCCCAGCCTCCAGAGCTCTGAGACAATACATTTCTGTTTATTAGAACTTACCCAGTCTCAGGTATCTTGCTAGAGCAGCAAAAACAGACTAAGACAGACCCTTACCCCCATGAGCCTGCTCCCAACCGGGGCCCAAAAGAAAACAAGCCAGCGAGGGCACTGCGGAATGCAGGGTTTTGGGGACAGAGCTACAGGAGTGTGCCTTGGCCCCGACAAGGGCCACAGTCCTGCCCTGACCTGGTCTCCCGGGGCTCAGACAGCAGCCGCCAGCCCCCGGAGGTAGTCCCCCGCCAGGGGCAGTGCGGCCCAGTCATCGGTCCGCAGGGCCACAGGCACTCCATCTGCCAGGGCCGCCTCCAGCCGCAGCAGCAGCTTTGAGTCCGGGGGCAGGTGGATCGCTACATAGTAGCTGGTAGGGGGCTGGGCCACCACCACAAAAGGCTCCAGGTGGCGGGACACCAAGCCCTCCAGGCCCTGTGGCCCAAGTGGACACCACACACGACTCTCAGCACCCTCTGGCAGGCAGGAATCCCAGAGCTCCTCAAAGAAGCCCAGCCCGGCCCCCTCTGGGGGCTGCGGGAAAGGCAGAAAGAGGTCAGCAAAGTTCACGAACAGGGGTGACAAGTGCGCATGGCACGTGAGACCAGTGGATGTGGTGTAAAGGGCGTCGACGTCCAGCCGTGCGGGGGCCGGGCATCGGGGCTGCAGCGGCAGGAGCAGAGGGCGGGCAGGGCGGCCAGGACACAGGTAGGGCACATGGACAGCCTCCAGGGGTGCATACAGCTGTCCTTCCACACGGAAGCGCAGCTCCAGAGAGTAGATGGGCTCCAGCGCCTCTGGCTGGAGCTTCAGCACTGGGAGTGGGCCCTTGACCCGATGGGACCCCACGCTCAGCCGTACCAGGGCCGGGGCCTCCTGCACCATCAGTGCTGCCACAAAGCCCTGGTTCTCGGCCACCAGTGAAGAGGCCAGTGCAGGTGCGGCAAGCGAGGGGCCCAGGGCCACCCCCAACTTGGGTGCTGCCAGGTGTGCCAGCAGGATGTAGTAGAGGCGGGCGTGGTCACGCCCATCAGGGTCCTCCAGCTGCCTGGCCAGCACCTGCAGCAAGTCGACCAGGCCACCCCTCACCCCTGCCCGCAGCAGCGCCCGGCAGACCCGCAGCAGGCCCTGCTGTAGGTCCCAGTTCGTGCAGTGGGCAGCCGCGGCCTGTAGAAAGTTGAGGGTAGCACTCTGGGCATCTCCATCTGCCACCTTTGCCAGCATTTGCAAGTGCCAGCAAAGAGCTTCATCTCTGCCTGGCCTGGACACCACCACCTGCCGCAACACCACCTTCAGGGGCTCCCTCAGCTCAGAGTCCACCTGATCCAAGAGGTCCACAAAGTGGGGAGCCAGCATGGGCCGGGCTTGGTACAGCTCAGCCAGTCCGTGGATCAAGGGGGTCAGCACTGTAGGTTCCCCAGCCAGGCAGCGGGCCACCAGATATGAGGCCTGGAAGCAGAGAGTGGCCAAGGCCCGGGGGCCCCCATCCAGGGCTGCCCACTGCCGCAAGCCAGCCAGCAGCTCTTCCAGGTAGTGCCGTGGGCTTGGAAGCTGGCCTTTCTCCTCTTCTTCGTCCTCGGCACAGAGCAGGCCCAGTAAATGCAGGCGGGCCAGGAGGGCCATTGGGTCATGCAGGAGACTGGGCAGGAGACCACGGCATAGCTGGGGCCCTAGCAGCAGTGGGGCAGCCTCCTCACCTTCAGGGCCCAGCGGCCAGTTCTCAGGGAAGCTCAGGAGGCAGTGCAGGTAAAAGAGATGGGTGGGCGGAGGCAGAGCAGGGTGCTGGGCAGCCAAGGTGAGTCGGCGGAGCAGCAGCGCTTCATCCTGGGCTGTGAACAGGGCCTCACCAAAGGCCGCCTTGAGCGCAAGCACGGCGTGCAGCAGTGTCAGCTGTGCTGTGCCTAGCAGCCGTACCAGTTGCGGCTTGAAGAGTGCCGGTGGCTGTCCCTGCAGACCCCGCAGGGCCCAGCCCAGCAGCCACAGGAGCTGGGCCTGGGCCACAGGAGTGAGCAGATAGGAGGTGTCCAGAAGCTGGATCACCGCAGCCCGCAGCTCCCGCGCCTCCTCAGGGCTGTGCTCTCGTGCTGTAAGGCTACGCTCCCCCTCTCCCTCCTCAGCTGCCGGCCAGCCGGGTGCCTGGGGCTGAAGGCGTCCATCGCCCTCCTCCACTAGTGTCCAATCCCAGGGACCACCCCCAGTTGGGGAGACCTTATCCGTGAGCAGTACCCCCAGGCCAGCCCCAACCCGGGACTGGAGCACCAAGGTGTTGCGCAAAGCAAGGGCCAGCAACAGGCTGAGTGGCTGGATGGGGCCTTCCTGCCCCAGCAGGCCCCGCAGCAACCCCAGGGAGCCCCCCAGCAGCCCGGGCTTGCAGCTCTCTAGCTCTCGCAGGCACTCGCAGGCGGTGGCCTGCAAGGGGCGCTGTTCCGAGGCGGGGACAAAGCCTCGCCCCAGATCGCTGCCCGCGGCCAGGCCGAGCAGTAGGGGCAGGAGCCGGCAGGTGGCGCCCGAGGTGGGGCCCAGCGCGCCGCCCGCCGCCAGGGCAGTGGTGGCCGCCAGCAGCAGTGGCCGACGGAGAGCAGAGGGCCGCGGGGGTAGGAGGACCAAGGTGTCCAACAGGGAGGTGGCCGCCACCTCGGCCGCAGAGGCATCGGGCCACAGCTGCGCAGGGTACTCCATGCTCAGGGCCAGCAGGGAAACCTGGATGGGGGATTAGGAGGGAATCACGAAGATGAGGTTCAGGACGCGGCGGGCTGGGGTGACCCTGCGGGCCGGGGCAGGGGACGCGTGGGGGCCTACCTTGGTCTGTTCGCTCAGCTTCTCACTTCTCAGGTCGCCCAGCAGGTCGCGACCCAAATCCTCCTCCTCGGGACCTGCCATGAAGGCGGACGGGCTGGCCCGGAAGGCCCCCAAGCGCTGGGCCCAGGCGTCCCGGCTCGGGGGCCCCATGGTGAGGCGCGCGGGCCCCTGCGCAGGGGAGAGGGACCCTCAGGCCGCAGCCACCGGGAGCGCGGGGCCCGCTGCCGACCCCAAGGTGCTGCGGTCACCCCCGGCCGCCGCGCAGATGCCGGTGGGACGCGCGCCCGGCTCCCACGGTGAAACCAGGGCTCTCGAGGCCGACGCCGGAGCTGGGCGCCGGGGCCCCCGCGGGACGGGACAGGAGCGGGGCGGGGAGGGTGCGTGCCGAGAGCTCGTTAGGCCGCAGCCCTCCCGCCCGCGGCCCGCACCGAAACCACAGCGCCACCCCGGCTCCCGGCGCCGGCGGTAACGGGCCGCGCTCGCCGCCTGACTCAGCCGCCGCGGGCGCTCAGGCCGGCCGGCTCCTTCCGGGCTGGCGGCGCGGGGCGGGGCGCGGCGCGGGGGCGGCCGAGGCCGGGCGGGGAGGGGCGGGGCGTAACGGGGCCACCGCCTCCCGCAGGTGCCGACTCGCCGGTTTCGCGGGGGCTGACTAACTGTCCCGCCGCGCAGGCCCCCTTCCCCGAAACCGCCGCAGGCCCGGGCAGGAAAGGCGGAGGGGAGTGGGTAGGGGCGGCGGAGCGGGGTGGGCCTGGGCCCCAGATGCCGGGTCCCGCGGGGCAGGGCTGCGATCCCGCGGCCCTCGGCGGACAGCGGACCGGCCCCACCAGCGCCCGCCAAGCCGCGCAGGGCTGCGGCCAGCGCGCCCCCCGCCGGCGCCCGGCCACACCGCACCCTGCGCCAGACGCGCGGCCCCGGGGGACGTGGGTGCGGGTCCTGGGGCTCCTGGAATGGCCGCTGGGGGTGAGCAAGGTGCGGTCGCAGGGCGCCCGCAGGAAGAGCGCCCCAGCTGAACCGGTCCGGCGGGCGCCGCAGGGCTTGGCTTCGCTTCCCTGACGCCTGCCCGGGCCCCCAGCCCGCTCGGCTTGGGGGCGAAGAGCCGGCGCCGCGATTGCGGCCAGCCAGGAGCTTCTGACCTTTGTTTGCCCGAGGCCGCGCTGGCGGCCCGCAGGGGTCGTGACGGCGAGGGCGGGGCAGGGCCCTAAGTCGAAAACAACGGGATCCATACTCGGGAAGTGCGGGCTGTCAGGGCCTGGCCGGTCACGGGGCTCGAGGCATGCCTAGCGATGGGGAAAACAGGCCCGGGAGGAGGGCGTCCTTGCCAACCGAGACCTGGGGCCAAGCCGGGCCGGAACCCAGCACTCCTGACATCAGTGGGCTGGATTCTGGCTGTTTGGGGGCATTCGGGGGTCTGGGCCGCGGTCTCTCCCAGGCCAGAGGCCCAGGTTGCAGGTGCCCCACAGACCACCGGTTTCCAGGGCACAGAACCGCGGGCGCCCAAACCCCACCACCCACCTCTGCCTCCAATTAGCCGCTTTGAAGATGAAACAGGCCTGAGCCCCCATGCAAGCCACTGCCAGCTGGCCTCTCCCTACCCTATCCTGCTCCAGATGGGAGGTGGTGGAGAGTTGAGGGATGGAGAGTGCCAAAAAGGAGGCTGTCTGGGTGCCCTTGGGGATGGAGAGATAGAGACCCACCCGGAAGGACAGGTCCGGCCAGAAGGCCCGGTCCCGGCTCCTCTAGGCCCTGGCTCCACAGTTGACTCACAGGCGGCAGCCCCAAACCACTTCCCTCTAGGTGCCTCAGTTTCCCCATCTATAAAATGGGAGTGATAACTCCCACTCAAGAGGCTGTGGGGTGAGGCAGCCTGGCTAATTAAACCTAAGATGAAAGAGGCAGGATGAGAGCAGCCCTGGGGAGGGGAGGCAGCCTGCAGTAGGAGCCAGTCTGGTTTCTCTGTCTGAGCCCAGAGGGTGCTGGTAACTGCACATCCCCGGCCCTCACCACCCTCACGGTGAGGCAGGAATGATCATTAAACTCCTTGCAGAGTTGAGGAGACAGGCTTCCAAGGGTCAGGGGGCCTGACACTGGCTCTGACCCCGGCTCAGCCTCTGACGGCGTGGCCTCTGCACACCTCCTGCCTGAGTCTTGGCTCCTTGAGGCTGAGGGTCTGGAGGGAGGGAACCCACTTGTGGTCTCCAATACTGCAGTGGACGAATCCGCATGGGCTTATTGAGGCTCACAGCAACCCCAAGTACCGAGGGTGGGTACCAGATGAGGAGAGGGAAGCCCACAGAGGTGCAGTCTCTCAGTCACAGAGCCCCTCAGAGGTGGAGCCTCGACTTCCACAAACAGCCCCTTGTTGCATCTGACCTGGTCCTCGGCCCTCTTGGGTGTCCAGGTCCCTGGATGGGCCCGGTTCTCACCTGTCTGCTCCCCTATTGGCGGGTGGTGCTGGCTCTGTCCCTGGCAAGGCCAGGCATGGAGCTGAGCTCAGACTGTCATCAGACTCACCCCGGACAGCAACAATCCCAGTCAAGGGCCCAGGTGTGGGCCACTGCCGGATGCTGAGCTGGGAATTCCCCACTCCATGCCCTCCCTCATTTCTTCTCCTCCTGCTGAGTTTCTGTCCTCCCCATGCAGCCCAGTTGTGGGCAGACACTAAACACAAGGCTTGTAAAAGGGAAAGTCTGTTTCCCAAGGGGTCCTGAGCCTCAGTTTTCTCATGTGTAAAATCGGGCTACAACAAACACACCCTCGCAGCACTGGCTGCTGGGGATACAGGAAGGCTTAGGAAAGAACGAGTCAATAGGCAAAGCCATGGAGATAGAGCAGATAGTGGGTGCCGGGCCAGGGGGAGGGGAGACACAGTGACAGCTAATGAGTACAGGGTTTTCTTTGGGGCGATGAAAATGTTCTGAGATTTAGTGACGATGGTTGTACAGCTCTGTGAGGTTACTAAAAACCAGTGAATTGTACATCTTATAAAAGGGTGAATTTGATGGTATATGAATTCTATCTAAATAAAGCTATTTAAAATGGTGTTTAAAAAGGGGTCCCAACCCAGACCAGCAGGGGCACAAAAAGTAAAAATAAAAAATAAGGCCGGGCGCGGTGGCTCATGCCTGTAATCCCAGCACTTTGGGAGGCTGAGGCGGGCGGATCACGAGGTCAGGAGATCGAGACCGTCCTGGAGAAGATGGTGAAATCCCGTCTCTACTAAAAATACAAAAAAAAATTAGCCGGGCATGGTGGCGGGCGCCTGTAGTCCCAGCTACTCAGGAGGCTGAGGCAGGAGAATGGCGTGAACCAGGGGGTTGGAGCTTGCAGTGAGCCAAGATCACGCCACTGCACTCCAGCCTGGGCGACAGTGAGACTCCGTCTCAAAAAAAATAAATAAATAAAAATTAAAAAGTAAAATAAAAAGGGGTCCCTCAAGTTCAGAACTTGCACTGGTGGGGAGGAGAACCAACAATAAACAAGAAAGACAAAACGAAACGCCACGGAGTCAAAGTTTTGGCAAAGAAAATAGAATAGTGGGACAGAGGTGGCGGGGGACAAGGATTTAGCTGGGGTGGATGGAGAGGCCCCTCAGAAGAGGGGACATTTGGTTGAAACCTGAATGAAGAAAGGTGGCCAGTAATCCAGTAGGGAAAAGTGTTCCAGGCAGGAGGAGCATCGGGAGGAGGGGCCAGAGCTGGGAACAGGCCAAGGCTTGTTCAGGGGACGCAGGAGACAGCAGTGTGGCTGGCATACAGGGACCCAGCTGGAAGGGAATTGGGAGGTCAGCGGTGGCCCCAGCACGCCAGGCCTCAGGCTCTTATTCCAGCTGCAGTGAAGCCACTGGAGGGTGTGAGCCGAGGGGAGGCCTGGCCTGGGTTTTAACAGCACCTCGTGTGGCCCACCTGCCTCTCCAACCTCAGCTCCCCTACCCCCTCTTCCCCCAACCGCACGGCCAGGTTGCATTTGGGTTCGCGGTACACACTAGGCTCACTCCTGCTCAGGGGCCTTGGCATCAGCTGTTCCTTCTGCTGGTCATGGTCTTCTCCACTCTGCACAGCTGGCTCCTCCCTCTCATTCAGGCCTCAGCACCCCTACCTGCCATCATCACATTCTCTCACCAAATGTTCTGTGTGCATCTTATGCTTCTGCTTACTTGTTTCCTTATTTCTTTGTCTGCCTTGCTTTGTAGAATCTCAGTGCCTGGCACAGCAGGTTCTCAGGAATTAAGGGATGAATGAATGCCATCTAGCTGGCACTGTGCTGCTAGATGAACAGAGATGTGCTGCTAGATGTGGTGAACAGAGCACAGGATGCCAGCCTTCGTGGCACTCACAGTTCAACTCCGTGTTTCCCTGCCATCACATACATCGTCTGTCTCCTGAGCTGCCCGTGAAGACAGCCACACCACACACTGCGGCCTGTGGGTCAAACCTAACCCACAAGGGTGTTTTGTTGGACCCATTCCATGTTTTAAAATTTTTTGATTAGCTGGGTGTGGTGGCAAACACCTGTAGTCCCAGCTACTCAGGGGGCTGAGGCAGGAGGATCACTTGAACCCAGTAATTCGAGATTGCACCACTGTGCTCCAGCCCAGGCGACCTAGTGAGACCCCAACTCTTAAAATTATTTTAAAAATAAAAAAATTGAGCTAACATTTAAAAATTAGTTGATATCACTTACAAATCTGGACTTCTGGCTTCTCTTGGAAAATGGAAAGCTGTGAACACCTAGGGTTTGTGCACCTGAATGACAGGATTGTGACTGCCGTTTAGATAGGCACATTCTCTCCCGTCCCCCCAACTCTGTTCTCCCCAACGGCCAGGGCCAGTTGTGTTTTATCACTGAATTTGTAGTATTGTCTTCCTATATCTATGTCTCCACCAAAAGTTGGACTGTGAAAGGTGAATGGGTCACAGGAGTCAAGAAAAGATATTCATTCATTCAACAAACATTTATTGATAACCCACTTTGTGCCAGGCACAGCTGTAGATGCTGGAGATACAGCAGTAGACAACACCACCTCCCACCTGAGGCCCCATTCCACATCCTGTAACTCACTTATGCAGGGAGGGGTTCCCCTGGCCGGCTTCACTTTATTTACCCAGTGTCCTGTCCTTCTGGACATTGGAGTTGCTCCCTTGATGGGGAAGACTGCCCCTTGTGTCTAGGGACATCTGTGAAGACTTCACCATAGTATCCACCGAGCACCCACTGTGTATCAGCGCATCAGGGCTTGGCACAACAAAACTGCTCAATCAATATTTGTTGAATGAATGAACTAACTGCATCTCTCTCTTGGACAGATTGTGTTTAAGGTTGTTTCTCCTGGATTCACCTCAAAGGTAGGCACATACCAGGTGTTCACTTAATGTCAGTTGAATTCAAAGGTCTGGCTGGGATCAGAGTGGAGCTCACAGCCCTTGGAAAGGCAGGGGAAGAGGCAAACACGAACGCCCCATCCCTGCCCTTAAGTAGGTCAGCGAGTGAAGGAAGCCCAGCCAGCGCCAAAGTGTCACGATGAGAGTGTGGGCTTCATGGAGGCCTCTGAGGAGCGGGGGCATCCCTCCACGTGGGCCTGGGGCCTGAGGAGGGTATGAAGAGTGGCTGTATGAAGAGTGGCTGGGGGCGCGGGTCCCAGGCTGAACCTCAGCCCAGGGCAGGCCGTGGGTAGGAAGCTCTCTGCGGTGGCCGCAGCAGGGCAAAGGAGGCTGGGCCTTTCCCGGTCTGAGGTCCCCAGCCCTCCGCGCTCCACCAGCCTGGCTGCACCTGAAATCCACCCATTTGGGACAAGGAGGAGAGTTTTTGAGGATGCATAAGTCCCAGTGGCCAAGACGCGGGGATCTGTCGGGCTCTCGGCGCACTCCGCGCAGTTGAAGCCACTTCCTCCGTGAAGCCCTCCGGACAGAAGGCGGGTTCTCCGCCGGGTACTCGGTCGCGCGGTCCGTGCCTCCCCACACACCGGCCAGGGCCGCTCCCTGCGGCCCTGCGTGCCTTTTCCCACAAAGCCGGCGCCCAGCAAACACCTCCCCGGCTGAGCCACGAGTTGCTCAGCCAAGCCTTTGGGATCCCGCGCCGCCTGGGCCCAGGCCCGGTTCAACAAGTGCGGACCGGGCCGCCCGTTCCCGCCCGGCGGCTTCGCGCCTCCCCAGGAGCCTTGGGCGCGCCGGGTTGGGCCGGCCCTAGTGGGACGAAGTTTCGTGTCATCACCCGCGGAGCGTGCCAGCGCCGGTGCAAATAACGTTGCCCCCTCCCTCCCTGCTCCGCTCGCTCCGAAACTCCAGTTTGCAAACGCCAGTACGCCTGGCTAGGAGGTCCCGCGGGGGCCGGGCCGGCTGGGCAGCCAGGGGCCGAGTGCCCGAAGCCCGCCCCCCGCCCCGCCCGGCCGCCCCGCCCGGGCCGCGAGGCCACCTCACCCGCAGCGGAATGGAAACCGGTTCGACAGGTAACAAATAGGTGGGTTGTCACCGTTATTTCCCAACGCATGCGCCGTCGCTCCCCGGGCCACCCCAAGCTAATTAGATCAGATCACCGCCCCCCACCCCCACCCCCCCGCCCCAGCCACCAACACACAGCGCCGCGAGCCAATAAAGCGTGAACCCGTCCGTCCGGCTCGCACTTTAAGACTTCCCGAGCGGTGGCGGGGGACGCCAGTCGAGCCGGGAGACGCTTACCTGCCGCTTCCCCGCGCCGCCCGGTGCACCTGGCCGCAAGGGACCTCGTTCGCAGGGAAGACGGCGACACTCCGCGGAGGTGGAACCGGCGCGCGCCGTCCGGGCTCGGACCTTACCCGGAACGTGAGGGCGCCTTAGCGACTCCTTCCCTGCTGTGCCCCGTTCCCGGCGTTCAGCCCGGCCCCGCAAAGGTGGGACGGCTCCCGGCTTCAGTTACGGAAGCGGCCCGTGTCCAGCGACGAGGGTTCGAAAATGCCGCGCGCGTTCCTGGTGAAGAAGCCGTGCGTCTCCACGTGCAAGAGGAACTGGAGCGAGCTCCCCGACGAGGAGCGCGGCGAGATCTACGTGCCAGGTGAGGCTGCAACCGCCCTCCGGCCTGGGGCGCCCGCGGCGGCGTCGAGGCTGCGGGCGGGCGGGCGCAGGTCCGCGGAGCCAGGCGGCAGGCGCGGTGTGGGCGCCGGGGCTGAATGCGGCCGCGGCCTGGGCTCGGTGGGCCCGTGGCTCTCTACCCGGGACTCGGGGGGCGGGGGCGGGGGCGGGGGCGGGGCCGGCGGAAGAACGCTGGTTGGGGCGGGGGCTGCATGGTGGAAGGGGAGCCGCTCGAAAGCCCGGGGGGCGCGGAACCGCGGCACAGAGGAGGCAGCGGGGTGTGTCACCGCTCAGGCGACCCTCGGCTCCGACGTCGTAAATCCAGAAAACCGGGACTTGCATGAGGCGGGAGGAAGGCACTGGAGCGATGCCACTTCGGGGGGCGGGGAGCGAGCTGGAGTTTCGGCCGAGATTTGTGTTAAAAGACTTAGAGCTTCAGCCGCTCGCACGGGTCCTTCCTCCTCCCCCACAACACTGGTGGCCGGGTCGGAGTGAGGGTCGGGCCGGTGGGGGGCGTGGGCCCCCAAATTTTCGTTGGGCTCCGGCTGCTGGTCCCGCGCAGTGAGCCGACACGGTGGGGCAGGCGCCCGCTGCGCTCCGCTTGCCCTTAAAGCAGAGGTGGGATCGGGTCTCACCTCTGTTAGAAACGCACTTCCTTCACCTTGCGGAGGGCACAATTGCATGGAAAGCAGCCGCAGGGAGCCCACCCCACAGCGGAGGGCCAGGCCCGGGGAAGCTGGTGTACCCAGTTATTTTTGGCAGACGCCTAGAGAGCGTCGACTGTGAGAGTTGCTTCTTCCTCCAGCGGCATCTTCCCCTGAACGCCCCAGGAACACTCCTACCCCTTCTGTCCTCCCCCACCCCCAACAAAGTCTTTGGTCTGAAGAAAGCCTGCTTCCTTCCGAACGCCCCCTCCCCAGGCCTTGGGGGCGGGGCGGGGACGCTCTGAACGCCCAGCCCAGCCCCTCCGAGGGGGGAGGGGAGGAGTAATTAACCAACTGACTTTGACCCTTGATCTGCAGACTCCCTGGCACCGCCCCAGGCCTTGTAGGAAAGTGGGGAAATGAGGGCAGCAGTGAGGGGCCCTGTGAGGGCTCTTGCTCAGTTTCCCTCCTGAATAAGCTGTTGGAGACAGTGTCCTGGTGAGGTCTTGGTGGCCTGACCTTCCAGGACCCAGTGGTCTGTGGCGCTGGCAGGATGTTTCACAGCTTAACCTGATCTCAAGGGGACCCCTCTTCCACAGTTCCTTAAAACAAGGGAATGTGCCGGAAGACCCTGATAACCCCAGTGGGGAAACTGAGGCAAAAAGGGAAGTGAGTGGCCTCCTCACCTGAGGCAGATTAGGGTGTGGGCTCAGAATCCTGTTTATAGCTTCTTGCTTGGCCACGCTCCCTGGTGAGCTGGCTGGTTCTCTACCTGGGGGTTGGTAGGGGCATGCAGAGGGCCAGAGCCCCCTCCCCGCTCCACCCTCCGCCCTCCGCCCTCCACCCTTACCTGTGTTTGACTTGCTGCTTAGCTGCTCCTTGGGATCTGATAAACTGAACTTGGACCGTGGTAAAGGTGAGCTGAGCCCTGAGCCAGGCTCAGTGTACTGTTATTTTTAGTTTTATTTCACATCCCAATCAGTAACAGATCATGTGTTGACTTTTACAAAGGACAAAGAAATTCCACTGGTTGAAATCATTGACTTCTTTTTGTCCTAGCGATTTTCTCCGCCACACTTCTAGTGACCACAGTGGAAGTGGCAGGGGAGACTTATGCCCCAGGGGCTTCCCGTCAGGTGCAGGGGAGGGCCTCTGGGTGGTCCAAGCCCCCCACTGCCACCATCCAGGTGAGGGAGACCTGCCGGCTTCTCTGTAGGCTCCTCCAGGATGTGTGGCGGGAGTCCAATCTCAAGGAGGAAGGGAGAATTTGTCCTCATCCCCATGGCAAGGAGAGAATCCTGTGGCTCAAGGAAAGGGCAGAAGATAGAGAACTTCATTTTATCTCTGAAAGTCACGTGGCCCATTGGAGAGTTTTCCCACAGTTTTTGGCAATGAGAAAGGGAATGTCCTCAGTCCACGCTTGGGTGCCTCAGATGGCTGGAGAGTGGGGGTGTGTTTTGTGCTGGCCTGTCCCCTGGCTGGGCCATTCCATCACCAGCCAACCATGACCCCAGAGCCAGCTGGGCACGTTTCCGTTCACCTCACAGATTCCTGGTAAGTTGTGACCAGCTAAGCGTTGACCCCATTTCCAGTGGAGGGCCCAGGAACGTGGGAGTGTTTGAGTTCTGACCTTCCTGCCAGGTTCCTCTGAGACCCTCAAACCCTCCCAGAGACCACCTGGAAGGAGAAGGTTTTACCAGCCAGAGACGCTGGGCCCCAGCCCGACAGCACTGATTCCAGGGCCCCAGTTTGCCAATCGCATCAGCCTCTCTCCCCAAGGCAGAATTCTAGAGCTTCTCACTCCCAGGGCAGAATCTTTCCCCTGGGAAGAGGTGAGGATGGTTGCAAGCACCCTGGAGACTTGAAAGGATTACTGGCCAGGAAGCCACCTTGAACTGCTCCCCCCCAGCCCCCCCAACCACCTTCCCCTCGCCTTCCTTTGTTATGTCAATATGGACTTGGAGTGACAGGGAGTAATGCTGGTTCCTTGAGGATAAACCCAGGCACCTGTACCCAGGGGGTAAATTCTACCTCCTGGACTGACCAGGGAAGGGCTCCGGGAACAGGGTTGAAGCTGGTTCCCCTGAGCCCCACCCCATGCTGAGTGAAATCTCCAGGCCAGGAAAGCACCTGAGGACAGACTGAGACTGGAAGCTGGAGTCAAGGAGCATCCCAGGGCCTCTCCCAGGCCTCCCACCACTGCTTCCCAGCCTCCCCTCTGTCACTGGGCTGGCTACGGTCTGCTCTGCCACTCACCTGGTGGACAATCGAGCTCAGGGAGGCCAGCAGGCTGGGCGGTGGGACACTGGAGCTTCCTTCAAGGAATGCGGTCCAGCCTGGCTCTACCACTAGGTAGTGTGGGCACTTGGGCAGATCTCTTTCCAGCTGGTCAGGAAGGCTGAGAGTGAGCTTTGGGGCCCAAGGATGTGTCAGGGGTGAGGATAGGGAGAGCTCCGGCCTCCGATGGGATGGTTATCCTATAGTCATTCCTGGGCCGTGTTTGGCAGCGAAGGAGATGTTTGCTGTGCTCGCCAGGGAGCGGGGCTGGGAGAGTGGACAGCCACACAGTGGACAGAGACAGAAGAGCAGCATGGGCCTGGGCAGCCAGCTAGATGAGACTCCTACCTGTCCCCCGGGATCCTGTCACCCAGGCTGCTAGGCTGTCTGTGTTGAGCTTGGGTGTCCCGAGGCGGAAACCTGGCAGATGACTTGTCTCAGAAAGAACAGGTGAGGGCGAGTCCTTTGGCCGCAGGGAGGATGGCGAGGGAAGCTGGCCATGGGTGAAGTCGGGGCTCCTTTGTATCATCGGCCATTTCAACAAGTCCTGGACAGAGTCCCACTGAGGCACTGGGCCTGTGCCTGGCTGGGTGGGGGCTGCAACAGGAAGCACTGCTCCCACTGTTCTGGGCGGGCACCCTGGCACTAGGGCCGAGGCACAGTTTTAACTTCTTTATGGATACCCAGTGAAAAGCGGTTGGGAAAGAGGGAAAATATACTGTCTGAGGGGACCTGTGGCAGTTCACAGCGTGGAAACAGAAGGCCAAGAGACAGGCCCGTGCGTTTCCGGGCTGGCCTGCCTCTGGCTGGTGCTGGGTCCTTTTGGATGATTGCTAGCTGACCTACAGGGACCAGAGGAGATGGGCACGGGGGGCACCAGCCCTTCCTGATAAGGGTGCAAGGCTGCTGAGAACCAGCTGCACTGTGCTGACATGCTGGGCCCTCGTCTCACCTTCAGAACTGGGCTGACCCCCATGTTCTGGGGCAGCACCCATGTGGTCAGTGGGGCCCAGGAGGGGGTCATCCTTGCATCTGCTTCACTTACTCTCCCCAGAGAGCCAGGGACAGGCCTCATGCCCAGCCCTGTCCTGAGGCCTTGGATGGGGGGACCCGGCACTTTCCCCAGCATCTGGGCCAGCAGCTTTCCATCCAGATGCTAAGAGGCTAAGGCAGGAGACAGGCCTCGATGGGCAGCTGCCCTGGACACGGTCCCTCGGTGTCCATGCCTCTGCTCTGGGCCTGGCCCTCAACATTGTCCAAGTAGAGGCAAGTAGGGCCAGCAGGAGGGGACCCATAAGCCCCCAGGCAGTAGGAAGAGGACCAAGCTAGTTTGACCTTGCCATACTCCACAGCTGTGGGCGGGTGCTAAGTGGTCATAGCGCCACCGCCTTGCCGGAAACATCTAATTAGGGACAGAGAGCACCACAAGCAGGGCCCAACCAGTTCTGCTTCCTGCCTCCTGCCACTCAGCAACACTCAGTGCCAGGTGACACGCCAGTGCGCACTCCCTGTGCGTGTGGCCGCAGAAGGGACATGCTTATGGGGGTGGCAGGGAGACAGGTTTGGCGGGGTGGGTGGGATGAGGCAAACGTCCCCACCCTGGCAGCGGGTGGCCGCCCATCCAGCCTCCTCTGCCCCTCGCTCAGTGTGGAGGTGGACCAGAGAGCCAAAGCAGGCAGGCCCACTCCCTGGCCCCGGTCTCCCAGCACCAGCTCAGCCAGGTTTGTGTGGAACAGCAGAGGTGGGCAAAGGACACAGGTCTCCTCCCAAATGCATGGATCTCAGGACCCTAACCATGAGCCTCCCCTCTCATGGAGCAAGGCAGCCCAGAGCAGCCACCCTTGTGGGCTCAGCCCATCCCTCACCTGCTGTCTCCTGCCCTGCTGTGGTGCAGCTGGGGGACCTTGCTCACACCATCCAGTACTAACAGGCAGAGGAGGGTAGAGGTTCCTGTTTGTCTCCACCTGGATTGAGAAATGGAAACTGTCATCCAGCTTTGAATTCTCAGCCAAGGTCTCCAATAGCTGGTGAGCCTGCATCAGAAGCTCACCATCGCCCCTGCCCACCCCCAGCCCTGTGGGCACAGACAGCTCCTGCGGCAGGGGAACAGGCTTGGGTAGACAGCCAGACCCCGACGACTTGAGCCTGACACTGAGGCTCAGAGAAGGGTGCAATGCCAGCCCAGAGGCCAGGCTGGGGCCAGGCGCTGGTGAATCAACCCTAGGAATGAGGTGGCTCATTAAAGGTCCCCGGACAGACGGACGCCAATGCCTGCAGGACGGGTTCTGGGCGGCGGCGGGCGCATTCTTCTCTCTCAGACCTTTGTTGTGTTTTGAGGGGGCGAGAGCTGGGGCCTCTCCCGAAACTTCAGCACTGTCAAACGCACCCTTGCTCCACAATCACATTCCTCTGCTTCCCCCACGTCCCTGTCCTCCTGGGAGAAGAGGTGAGGGCGGCAGCCCTCCTGCCCGGGCCCAAGCCCGTTCTCTGTCTCGCCGGCTGCAGGATGGCAGGGTGCACAGGGCCGTGCTCCTGCTTCTGCAATCCCACATCAGCCTCCCTCGGAAGCTCACTTATCCTTTTGGTCATAGGCCCCTCGTGATTTTTCCTTCTGAAGCTTGGAAGATGTCCTTAGCTTACAGGTTTCAAGTACTGAGCTCAGGCTCTTTGGAAGAAAAATATTAAGTTGAAAAATTTGCCCCAGCTCTGTTGGCTTTGAGAATTGTCTGTCTGTGTCCCTCGAGAGTGCTGTCTTTCTGGTCCTCTCTAGTCAGCACTGGACTCAGGGTCTGAAGCCAAGCCTCCCTGGCCCGTTCGGTGTGAGGTGTCTGCCGTGGGGCGTGGCTGCATCCAAGGGCTGCCAGGTATCGGTGCTGCCGCTGCTGAGGGAGCCCAGCCCGACATGCCCCGGCGAGCGGTCCTGCCGAGGGGGAGGGTTGCATAAGCCTGGGCAGGCTGCCGAGACTGTTAGGCTGCATCCACCTGCGGCTCCCTGACCTCCTCCCAGTTCCACCCACCTGGCCTGTTTCCCTGCAGAGCTGGGACCAGCTGGGAGTGGAGAGCCTGGAGCCCTAGGGTGCAACAGCAGGGACCGGCCTGCTGGGGTGGGGGTGGGAGGCAGGACTAGGACCACCCAAACCCCCAAGGCCACCAGCCAGATCTGTTGGAGGAGAGGCCTGGAGTGGCCCAGACCACCAGGGACCCTTCTGATGAGGTTCCAAGAGCTGTTCCTGGGCAGAAGGTCTCCACTGGTGCCCTTTGTCCCTGCAGGAGAGAGGATGAGGCCTGGAATTCAGAGGGACCGGCCCAGGTGGGGCAGGCAGACAACTCCGGAGGGATAATTGGCAAGGCAGTTCAGTCCTCCCAGTTCCGCTAAGACACAAATTACTCAGCGGGCAGTGGCGCTTGGCTGGCATCACCTGCAATTACCTTAATAGGGCGGGAGGGTGGTGCAGCAGTGGTGGTCGGGGCAGCCCCGCTCTGCTGCATGCCTGCGATGGGAGGGACAGAGTCTCCAGGTTCCAGCCGTCTCACGGCTAGGGAAGCTTCTAGAAACTCGCTGGACCCTCTCTTCTCTACCAAGCCTCTCACCTGTCTGTTCTCTCCCCAGTCAGCCTGGGCTTCTGCCCACCACAGCCCTACCGGGAGCCGGAACCCTCCGTGGCCGAACCCCCTTCCTGCCCCCTGGCTTTGAACATGAGCCTTCGAGACTCTAGCTACAGCATGGCCCCTGGGCCCTGTGTGGTGGCCCAGCTGCCCTCTGAAGACATGGGCCACTTAACAGGCCCCCAGAGCAGAGACCATGGCTTCCTGCGCACCAAGATGAAGGTAATGCCACTCACGCTGTCTCCGAGGGCCGGGGGCGAGCGTGTAGACCTGCGTCCAGCTCATGAGACATGGCACAAATGAGATGTAGGCAGAGACTGACCTGGGACCTGGGCCAAGGTTTCTGCAGAGGAGTGCCGATCTCCGGGCAGACGGCACAGAGCTGTGGTCTCTGGGAGGTGGGCACCACCCCCCTCAGGGGCACTGGGGGCTGGCATCCACGTCTTCCCAATCTGCCAGCCTGTGGCCCCAACTTCTGGATGTGTGTCAGCAATGCTGTCCTCACCCACAGGTGACCCTTGGGGACAGTCCCAGTGGAGACCTGTTCACCTGCCATATCTGCCAGAAGGCCTTCACCTACCAGCGCATGCTGAATCGCCACATGAAGTGTCACAACGACGTCAAGAGGCACCTCTGCACGTACTGCGGGAAGGGCTTCAATGACACCTTCGACCTCAAGAGACACGTCCGAACTCACACTGGTAAGTGGAAGCCCATGGCTGGGAGGAGCACACCGGATCCGCCTGGCCGCGGCCGTGCAGGAAAAGTCCAGCACCCCCTGCTCTCCCTCGGTGACGGGCAGCCTGGGAGGGCATCCTGGAGCTCAGGGCCAAAGTCCTCCTGAGCTCATCAGTTAGGCGTTTTGATTTGAGAGTCACTCGGGAAGTTGGTGTTGGACAGGCCTCCGTCCATCCCTTGGCCCTAGAGGCAGGGGTCCTGTCTTTTCTGTGTCTGGAAGCAGCCGACAGCCTCTGAAGTCCCTGCCAGGTCTCTGATGCTGGCCCCTGTCCTCCCCACAGGCGTGCGGCCCTACAAGTGCAGCCTGTGTGACAAGGCCTTCACGCAGCGCTGCTCTCTGGAGTCTCACCTCAAGAAGATCCATGGCGTGCAGCAGAAGTACGCGTACAAGGAGCGGCGGGCCAAGCTATACGTGTGTGAGGAGTGCGGCTGCACATCTGAGAGCCAGGAGGGCCACGTCCTGCACCTGAAGGAGCACCACCCTGACAGCCCGCTGCTGCGCAAGACCTCCAAGAAGGTGGCCGTGGCACTACAGAACACTGTCACTTCCCTGCTGCAGGGCAGTCCCCACCTGTGAGCGGCTCGAGCCCTGGGGGTGCTCCTGGAGGCCCCGAGAGCATCCAGGATTGCCTCCCAGCTGCCTGGCCAGCCCACCCTTCTGTGACCTCTCACCCGAACACCAGTGATCAGGACTGGAGCCCCCGTGCCTTGGTCTCCCCCCGGGCACACGTGCTCACTCAGGCCCAGCAATGACCTCTGCTCATTTTTGCATTTTTGACTTATGGGCCGAGGCTGTTCTGAGCCTGGGAAGATGTGCCTATGTCAGGAGAAGGGATGAGGCCAAGGCTGCCTTCAATTAGAAGCAGCCGCCCACAGAGACAGGCACTGTGTGCCTGGCAGCAGGACTTCCTACCCAGAGGAGGTTCGAGCTAGGATCCCACTGCCCCCGCCTCTCAGCACAGGGCAGGGGCTGCAGGTCCCCAGTGGACATCAGAGTCAAAAGCACTGGCAAAGGGTTCCCCTGCAAACAACTGCGGTGGGGGTTGGCTGCGGACCCCCCAGCTGGCAGGGCTTCTAATGCTCAGGGTTCTGGAGGGCTCTGTCCTTCCGGCAAGGAGAGGCACACGTGTGCCCAGCCATGTGTGTGCGTGTGCTTGTGTGTGCACTGCTGTGTGTGTGCATGTTCACGTGCAGGAAGCCTTTCCACATTTCACCTCATTTCTACGAAATAAACTGCAAGGTGCCAAGAAGGTTTTATTTCCCTTTTTTTTTTTTTAAAGATGACAAATGTACAGATGTTAATATATTTTTGGTGCCAATGGCGATGTTTTTAAGAGTGGGATGGAGCTGGCTTTTCTCCATTCCCATGCACTTCTATTTATCCTGGACATTTCAAACCTCCTCTGTGCCTTGGCTCTGGGCGGGGGCTGCCCCAACCCACCCCTATTCTTTGTACGTGCTGAGACGGCCACTGGAAGATCTTCCTCCAGTGGCGCCCTGGACGGCTGCTCCTGCGAACAGCCCATGGCATCTTCTGCTCTTTCCTCCCGGCTCTGCCCTGCACATCGTGTTGAGGCAAGCCCCAGTGACCCGGAGAGCTGGCCTGATGCTGAGGGTGTGTCCTTCTGGGGCTTTAGGGGGCAGGCAGGTGGGATGAATGACGATGCCCATCCACTACCTGAAGCACTAGGACACTCTTGCAGGACCAGGCTGGAAGACCGGCCCTTTTCTTGGTTGAGTCAAAAGCCCTAGCGCAGTGGCAACACATGGGACAGAATGATGACCAGCACCTCAGAAACTTCCAGAGGGAGGAGAGGATTTGACGGCTACCAAATTGTATCTGTTGCCTTTTTTCTGACTTTTTCACCTGGTCAGGCTGGGGTTTGGAGTGGCTGTGGGGAGAGCCGTCCTGGCTGGCTGGCTGGCTCCCTTGCTGCAGCTGGGAAAGGGGTTCTGGGTGTAAAGGGGTGTGTGTCTTGTGGGCCAAAGGGAAAGACAGGCAGGGGTCAGAGCCAGCCTGCCAGAGGCAAATGCAAAAGAGGTCCCCAGAACACAGCCAGCTGGGCAGCCCCTTAAAGCCAAACCCCACCCGAAGCAGAACCACTTTGGCCTCCCCTGCCCAAAATGGGTAGTGTCTACACCACCCCGGGCTCAGGCTCAGGCCCAGCCCTGGGCTGACCTAAGAGGAAGGCTCCTTCCTGGACTGCCCTCTGAAATGTGTATAGATTGATTCTCAAAACTCTTGTTTCACTTGACTTTAGAGTGTCTGGGGAGCTGCTGTATTCTGAAAGTTACATAGCACACAGTAATGTTATCTGGAAGCTCTGTTTTTGTTTACATTTCTGTATCCCTGGGTTGACTGCCAATCCGAGGCCGTCATGAAGCTCTGTGTTGTCTGTTTTATTTTATAACCTTCCTCTCAACTATTAAAATTAGAGATCTAATGTTTTCTGTGTTTCCGATGTTTTTGTCTTATGGGCCCCTTTTTCCCCATGCAGAGAAGTAATCGAAACAATTGACACATTCTTATCCAAACACTTCCTCGTTACGGTAACCGAAGGGGGCCCTGGTCAAGACAAGAGCCTGGCTCAGACAGCTTAAGTGACCTGCCCAGGGCCTCGGACAGTCACTGCCTGCTGAGTCCTGGTTCAGCATGCTCTGCTCTCGGCAGCGGCAGCAGCGGGGCCCCCGGGCTCTGTCCATCAGCCTCATCCTACCCTGCGTCCTGACTGGTGGCCTCTGCCAGGCCGAGACCGCCAGGCTTTATGTAGTCACCTGGGGATCCTGTCTTGGCCTCCCAGGACCCTCCCAGGGTTAGACCACAGGAGGAGCCACAGTCCCAAAAAGAGGGTGCAAAGCTCACATCACTTCTGGTCAGACACTTAGGGACGGCCACACTCTGTGTCCACACACCTAGGGACAGCCACACTCTGCATCCAGGCACCTAGAGACAGCCACGCTCTGTGTCCACGCACCTAGAGAGGGCCACACCTTGTCCACGCACCGAGGGACAGCCACACCTGTATCTACACACCTAAGGATGGCCACACCTGTACCCACACACCTAAGGATGGCCACACCTGTGTCCAGGCACTGAGGGACGGCCACACCTGTGTCCAGGCACCTGGGGACAGCCACACCTGTGTCCATGCACCGAGGGATGGCCACACCTGTGTCCAGGCACCTGGGGACAGCCACACCTGTGTCCATGCACCTAGGGACGGCCGCACCTGCACAGCACTTGTGCGAGGCACACTCAGAAGTGTTATGCGTATTCGCTCACTTGACTCAACTTGCTTCTGAGGCAGGTTCTGTGACCACCTCCACCCTGGCAGAGAGAATTTGGGTAGCTGACACAGTGTCTCACAACTGACCAGCAGGGGAGCTAGGCTGCCACCCGCCCGGCCTGGCCCAGGGTCTGCTCAGTAACTGCTCACGCTATGGATGGAGAAAGCAGGAAGGGACGTACGGTCCCTCTAGGCAATTCAAACTAGGAGGAAATTTGGAGCTTGCCTGGCTTTCCCTGTCGCTTACTAGGATTGCTCTGGGAGACTGATCTCCTTGGGGGTCCTGGTCCCTGGGTCCCAATTCGTGCTTTTCCACCATGGCCTGGCCAGATGGACAAGAAAGCTACAGGTCTGGGACATTGGTCTTGTTCCAGGAGGCGTGAGAAGGGTTGGTACCAGGCGCTGTGAGGCGAGGGAAGACATCCTTTTCCAAGGCTCCCTGTAGCCGCCCACAGGACTAAAAAGGGCCCCAACCCATCTTCTGTCTCTAAATAGCTGGCCATGAAGGATTTCTCTTATCCAGAGGGGCCTCTCTGTGAAAGGCCAACTAAATCCCATTTCCTATCCCAAGACGTGCACCCCGCTGTTGGGA
The DNA here is from genome assembly GCF_028885625.2 of Pongo pygmaeus. NCBI lineage: Eukaryota > Metazoa > Chordata > Mammalia > Primates > Hominidae > Pongo > Pongo pygmaeus. The sequence goes on along the minus strand of NC_072382.2, from coordinate 8,878,394 downwards.
ACCCAGGGGACTGCCCGCCACATGAACCTCAGGAGGCAGGACAGCCTCCAGGAAGCAGGGGCAGTGTAGGGGTGGAAGAGGCTCCCTCTGAACCTCTGCACTCCTTCCCATGCCTTAGATGAGCTCAGGTGGGTGCCGTGCCCTGTGCCACCCAGAAGAGCTCTTCCCTCGCAGGGTGGGGCCAGTCATATTTCCAGGCCCAGAATATTCTCCAGGCTCTGTTGGTATTCTCCAGGCTCTGTTGGATTGCGGCTGTGAGGCAAATGAAAAGCGTATAGGGCTCTGCTGACTGGGAAAAAGAGAGGAGATTATCTAACCCAGAACAAATGGTGTGGCCAAACTACAAACACTATGGAACCCAAAAGCAGTCTTTTGCATCAGAAAGAACAAAGGCTTCTTGGAAGAGGTGGGTCTGCGGCTGGGCTGGAAGAACAAGAGGATGTGAGTAGAACAGAGGAGGAGGTGTTTCAGGGAAGGAAAGTGGGCTCAGACACCAGGGGAGAGGAGTGAAGCCAGGAGGGGTGTGGAAGGTGTCCCTGTTTCCACTAAAGCCGATGCCTCTTCATTCAGCCAGTCACACTGTAGGCATTTTTTGAGTCCCGCCTAGGTGCCAGGAAGAACTGGTAACTATACAAGATTCTGAGACACAGGAGAGCTGGGGGATGTAGCCAGACAGCCTTATCAAGGATGAACGGAGAGTCCTATTTTTATACCTAAAAACAAAGCAAGCAAGGGCAGAGTGGGAAAAACTTTACAACAACAGTAAGTGCCATTAAGATTTATATTCTATCTTGGAATATTTTCCAATACATATATTTTTTGAGACGGAGTTTCGCCTTGTCGCCCAGGTTGGAGTGCAATGGTGCCGTCTCGGCTTACTTCAACCTCTGGCTCCCGGGGTTCAAGCTATTCTCCTGCCTCAGCCTCCCGAGTAGCTGAGATTACAGGTACCCACCACCAGGCCTGGCTAATTTTTTGTATTTTTAGTAGAGACAGGCTGGTTTCACCATGTTCGCCAAGCTGGTCTCGAACTCCTGACCTCAGGTATTCCACCCATCTTGGCCTCCTAAAGTGCTGGGATTACAGGTGTGAGCCACTGCACCCGGCTTCATTTTTTTTTTTATAGTGAATATATATTATTTTTACAATCAGAACAAAAAGTTATAAGACAATTTAGGTGTTTTCAGTGACCTGAAGTTCAACAGGTCAACAGGAAAATGGGGTGGTCCCTTCCCCTGCCACCGAAAAAAGAGCTAATGATGGCTGAGAGTGGCGGCTCACAGCTTAATCCCAAAACTTTGGGAAGCCAAGGCAGGAGGATCGCTTGAGCCCAGGAGTTAGAGGCAAGCCTGGGCAACATAGGGAGATCCTGTCTCTACAAAAAAATTTTAAAATTAGGCCGGGTGTGGTGGCTCATGCCTGTAATCCCAGCACTTTGGGAGGCTGAGGCGGGTGGATCGCCTGAGGTCAGGAGTTCCAGACCAGCCTGGCCAACATGGCGAAACCCTGTCTGTACAAAAAATACAGAAATCTGCCAGGTATGGTGGCACACTCCTGTAATCTCAGCTACTCAGGAGGCTGAGGCAGGAGAATCGCTTGAACCCTGGAGACAGAGGTTGCAGTGAGCTGAGATTGAGCCACTGCACTCCAGCCGGGGTAACAGAACAAGACTCTGTCTCAAAAAAAAAAAAAAAAATTAACTGGGCATGGTAGCATGTTCCTCTAGTCCCAGCTACTCCCAGGGCTAAGGTGGGAAAATTGCTTGAGCCTGGGAGGTCAAGACTGCAGTAAGCTGAGATCGCACCACTGCACTCCAGCCTGGGTGACAGAGCAAGACCTTACCTCGCAGAAAAATAAAAAGAGCTAATGTGATTTTGGACAATATCCGAAGTGTGGCACCAACAGCCAAGGCTGCCTCCCTCTGCTTGGTCAGGCACCCATCAGTGGTGCAGGGGAAGAGCAGGGCCTCAATCAGGAGCCTGGTTCAGAGCCTAGCCCTCTGTCACTGTCTGCGTGATCCCAGGTGAGAGACCACCTCTGTTTCCTCATCTATAAAATGAGGTGGGCTCCTAAATCCAAAAGTTCCAGTTCCTCTCTGCTCTAAAGACTCCGTAAAAACTTTTTTTTTTTGAGACAGAGTCTCACTTGCTCTTGTCACCAGGCTGGAGTGCAGTGGCTCAATCTCGGCTCACTGCAACCTCCACCTCCTGGGTTCAAGAGATTCTCCTGCCTCAGCCTCCTGAGTAGCTGGGTTATAGGCGCCCGCCACCATGCCCAGCTAATTTTTGTACTTTTAGTAGAGATGGGGTTTCAGCATGTTGGCCAGGCTGGTCTCGAACTCCTGACCTCAAGTGATCCACCCGCCTTGGCCTCCCAAATTGTTGGGATTTCAGGCATGAGCCACTGTGCCCGGCCTCATAAAAACTCTTGAAGACACTTGCTGGCAAACTGGCAGAGGTGAGGAGGCTAAAGGCTGGGAGGTTGCCCTGCAGGAGGGGCCAAGGGCAGGGAGGCCAGGAGAGCGGTGCAGGCAGCGGGAGACTCTTCCAAGTGCCCCAAGCCCCAGCTGCTGGGAACGGCTGGAGGGCTGCTGGCCTGGCTGGGGGTCATTTGCTCGAGCTCACTAAAGGGACCTAATTCTGGCGCTGCAGGTGGGACACAGCCACAAAATCTCCTAGCCACAAAATCCTCTAAGGTCAAAGTGAGCTGGCCGTGACTTCCAGGCCTGCTCATCAGATCCAAGAAGGCAGAGCCAGGGAGAAAATGCTGGTGAGCCGAGTGGGATGGAAGAGACAGCCGAGCAGACAGCAAGACCTGCAGCAAGGCGGCTCCCTGTGCTGAACCTGGACTCGCCACAGGCAGGCGCTCCCCTCTGATCCTCTCACTGTCCTCTGGGTCCACTCCCTCGGGCGATGGCAGCTACCTGACCCAGGATGTCCTGCTCTTTTCACAGCCAAATCTCTCTTCCTGAGCTCTGGAGTCTGTCTGGCTCCTGCTCTCCCACCTTAGGCTCCAGGGCCTGGCTCTTTCAGTCCCTACAACCAACCAGTCAGCTCCCAGTTCACCATCCTCCCCCAACACCCCAGCTCTCCCAGGCGGAGGTGGCATGTGGGCAGCGGGGGCAGCAGGCAGGCTGCATGTGGGGGCTCAGGCACCTCACCCCTGCGGGGCCCATGCCAGGGGTAGGTTGACTCAAGTGTGGAGATCGGGGTCTTGGGCAAGGGCACTCCCTTGTGACTTAGATCTTCCAGGTTCTGTTTCCTGATTGTAAGAGCTGGGTATCAGTGCCTGATTTCCTCCATTCCTCACTTTCTGTCTCTCTGTGAAATGATTCCATAAAATCCTACTTTGACCAATCTTTTAAAATAGAATAAAGGCCGGGCGTGGTGGTTCACGCCTGTAATCCCAGCACTTTGGGAGGCCAAGGTGGGCAGATCACGAGGTCAGGAGATCCAGACCATCCTGGCTAACACGGTGAAACCCCATATCTACTAAAAATACAAAAAAAAATTAGCCAGGCATGGTGGCACGTGCCTGTAGTCCCAGCTACTCGGGAGGGTGAGGCGGGAGAATCACTTGAACCCAGGAGGCAGAGGTTGCAGGGAGCTGAGATCGCGCCACTGCACTCCAGTCTGGGCGACAGAGCAAGACTCTGCCTCAAAAAATAAAATAAATAAATAAAAATAAAATAAAATAGAGTAAAACACAAAGAAAACAGATCATTTAAAATGTGTTCAGAGGCCAGGTGGCTCACGCTTGTAATCCCTGCACATCGGGAGGCGGAGGTGGGAGGATCACCTGAGATCAGGGGTTTAAGACCAGCCTGGCCAACATGGTGAAACCCCGTCTCTACTAAAAACACAAAAATTAGCCGGGCATGGTGGCACACACCTGTAATCCCAGCTACTCAGGAGGCTGAGGCAGAGATCGCTTGAACCCAGGAGGCGGAGGTTGCAGTGAGCCCAGATCGTGCCACTGCACTCTAGCCTGGGCAACAGTGTGAGACTCCATCTCAAAAAAGAAAAAAAAAAAAAAAGACCAAGAGTTCTTGGGGCAAGATTTGGCTTTGGGGGCAGAAGTAAATAGTCCTGTAATAGCAGCTAATCACGACTTGCACTACCTGATCTCCCTCTACGCATCAGGCCGAAGCCTCTGACATCACCTCTAGTCCCCAAAACAACCCTAGGAGGTAGCTATTATTGTTGCTATTTTTAGACGAAAAACTGAGGCTCAGGGAAATTAACCATCTTGCTCAAGGTCACACGGTGAGCAAGTGATGAAGCTGGGCTCTGACCTGACGCCTGCTAGACTCTAAAGTTTGGGCTCTTGTCTCTCAGATCCTCAAGTGCTTATGAAACTCCTTCCCATTCAGTTTTTCATTTTGTCTCCGAACATTCAGTCTCTGCACCCACTCTGTGCCAGGGGCGGTGCTCAGGTTTTGAGGGTGCAAAGATGCCTAAGATGACCTCCGTCCAGAAGGTCACCTTTGAATTGGGGGAACAAATATGGCCCAGTCCAGGCAGCGGAAGGGGAGGGTGAGAAGTGGAGACTGGAGGGGGCCAGGCTGCCCCAGGGCGCACAGACTCCACCACGACAGACTCCACCCTCCAGTAGGAATCTCTTGAGCTCCCAAATGTCACCCCATGTCAAGACAGTTGAGAAAAGACAAAGGAGGAAGAAATACTAACACGGGTGGGCACCTACCTGCCATCTGTCTGGCATATTGCACATGGCATCTCATTTAATCTTCCAGCAACCCTGAGAGGCTGGCACTGTTACTGTCACTTTCTAGACAAGGGCAGTCAAACCTAAAGAAGTTAAGAAACAGCCAAGGTCAGCCCACGTTCCCTGCAGAGCGGAGCGTCCCGGCTCCGAGCCTAGGCTCTCTCTAGAGCATGCCACTCTCTTCCCAAGAATGTGTAGAAGGAAAGAGAGTTGGGGACACCCCGAAGCCCAACTGCAGGGAACTAAACCCAAGACCCGGAGGGAGACCACAGGTGCCTGGGGCTGGTCCCGCCACACCACTGTCAGGTGTGTTTGCTCCTGCTAATGTCGCAGCCACAGCTATCTCTTAAATGTCCCAAACCTGGAGGAAGGGTGGGACGGAGGTGCAGGAAGGAAGATGCTGGGGGATCCGGAGTGAGCGAGGACATTCCAAACCCACAGGAGCTCTGGAAGGAACTCCCGACGTCCGCCCCTGACATGCCCTGAACTCCTCCCTACAGTTCCAATTTTCCAAAGTAATGATCTTGGTGGGTAAGAAACTCATCCTGTCCTCACCGCCTCGGCCTTGGCGGGCCAGTCCAGCCGGCTCCCTCCGCCTCTCCCCCTTGAGGACTCCAGGCAGGTAACAGGCCCGAGCGCTTCCCTCCCCACGCACAGCGGACAGGCGAGACCAGGAGGACTGGAAGGACTTGCATCCCTGTCACCAGCAGCACAAATGAAGCCGCCAGCGGTAATAACAGGGCAAGGGCGCGCTCACCAGCTCTCAGGCCTTGCTAGAGTACGGGCCCTGGAGGAGTGGGGTTCCCTGTGTGCCAGACTGGTGCCTCCTGCCCTCCCCAACCAGCACACTCTCCTCTGACTCAAACGCCCCCTAACTGTTTGCTCCCCTCCACTCCCTTCCGGGAGCTGTAAGAGGTTCCTGCCGGGGTTCTCAGAAGCCTTGTGTAGGGACCTCTGTGGGGCCACCACAGCCCTCAGGCCACAGCCCTGTAAGGGAGGCAGTAGGTGCTGGAGTCAGGGCAGAGGGGCTGAGAGCTGCCCTGGCTGAGTTTCGTGCCCAGGTCGGGAGGAAGTGTTCCCTAAGGAGGCCAGGAGCCCTCTAAGAAGTTTGATTTGTTTGGGGTTTGAAATTTCAGCCTTAATATAAAGAGTTCCTATATATCTGTAAGAAAAATAAAATGTGGCTGGGCGCAGTGGCTCACACCTGTAATCCCAGCACTTTGGGAGGCCAAGGAGGGTGGATCACCTGAGGTTGGGAGTTCGAGACCAGACTGACCAACATGGAGAAACCCTGTCTCTACTAAAAATACAAAAAATTAGCTGGGCGTGGTGGCACATGCCTGTAATCCTAGCTATTTGGGAGGCTGAGGCAGGAGAATTGCCTTAACCCAGGAGGCAGAGGTTGCAGTGAGCCGAGATCGCACCATTGCACTCCAGCCTGGGCAACGAGAGCGAAACTCCGTCTCAAGAAAGAAAGAAAGAAAGAGAGAGAGAGAGAGAAAGAGAGAAAGGACGAAGGAAGGAAGGAAGGAGGGAGGGAGGGAGGGAGGGAGGGAGGGAGGGAGGCAGGCAGGCAGGCAGGCAGGCAGGCAGGCAGGCAGGCAGGCGTGGTGGCTCACGCCTGTAATCCCAGCACTTTGGGAGGCAGAGGTGGGCAGATCACTTGAGCCCAGGAGTTCAAAACCAGCCTGGCCAACATGGCAAAACCCCGTCTCTACTAAAAAAAACCCACAAAAAATTAGCCGGGCGTGGTGGTGCGCACCTCTAATCCCAGCTACTCAGGAGGCTAAGGCACGAGAATTGCTTGAACCCAAGAGGTGCATGTTGCAGTGAGCCAAGATTGCACCACTGCACTCCACCCTGGGCAACAGAGCAAAAAATAAAATAAAAATAAAAGAAAAAATAAAATATGTACCATGGGAAGCTGGCAAACAGTATGGATTATTCATAAAACAGCTTCAAATGATAACAATTATACGAAAAAAATTCAACTTCATTCATAATCCAAGGAATAAAAATGAAAATTAGGTATCTGTTACCTATAAGCAAGTCTATCAAGGCCCAGTGTGGTGGCTCACGCTTGTAATCCTAGCACTTTGGGAGGCTGAGGTGGGCGGACTGCTTGAGGCCAAGAGTTCAAGACCAACCTGGCCAACATGGTGAGACCTCCATCTCTAAAAAAAAAAAAAAAGAGGCTGGGCGCGGTGGCTCGCGCCTGTAATCCCAGCACTTTGGGAGGCTGAGGTGGGCAGATCACGAGGTCAGGAGTTTAAGACCAGCCTGACCAACGTGGTGAAACCCCGTCTCTACTAAAAATACAAAAATTAGCCAGGTGTGGTGGCACGCGCGTACAATCCCAGCTACTCAGGAGGCTGAGGCAGGAGACTAGCTTGAACCCGGGAGGCAGAGGTTGCAGTGAGCCAAGATCACGCCATTGCACTCCAGCCTGTGCAACAGAGCAAGACTCTATCTCAAAAAAAAAAAAAAAAAAAAAGCCTATCATAAAACTAGTTATAATATTGAAAAAGTAGAAACAATCTAAATATTTAACCTGAGTACATTAAAAATTACAATTAAATAAGCTGTGTGTGGTGGCTCACACCTGTAATCCTAGCACTCTGGGAGGGTGAGGCAGGCAGATCACTTGAGGTCAGGAGTTCAAGATCAGCCTGGCCAACATGGTGAAACCCCATCTCTACCAAAAAATACCAAAAAAATTAGCTGGGCGTGGTAGCGTGCTCCTGTAGTCCCAGCCACTTGGGAAACTGAGGCACAAGAGTTGCTTGAACCTGGGAGACAGAGGTTGCAGTGAGCTGAGATCACACCACTGTACCCTAGCCTGGGCAACAGATTGAGACCCTGTCTCAAAAAAAAAAAAAAAATTATAATGAAATATGTGTATCTCTTAAATATGATGGCATAAAAATATTTCAGGAAAATGCTTACAATATATTAAGTTTAAAAGCAATTTCCAAAACAGTATTATGGGGTAGGCACCCTTGTCATTTTTATAAACATAAGTCAGTCTACATGTCCGTAATAAAAATCTCGGAAGTAAAAATCTTAAATTCTTGTTCAATGGCGGAATTATGGCTTTTATTTTCTTTTGTTTTTCTATATTTTGTACTTTTTTCTACAATGTTCCCATATTGCTTTTGTAGTGAAATCTTCTTGATGATTTTGAAAGAGTCCTTCAGGAAGGCAATGTTGGAATAATTGGCTGCAAAAGGATGTTCTTCATTGAACAGTGAAAATTCTTGCCAATTTAGGCCGGCCGCGGTGGCTCATGCCTGTAATCCCAGCACTTTGGGAGGCCGAGGCAGGTGGATCACTTGAGGTCAGGAGTTTGAGACCAGCCTGGCCAACATGGTGAAACCCCATCTCTACTAAAAATACAAAAAAATTAGCAGGGCGTGGTGGCGGGCGCCTGTAATCCCAGCTACTCAGGAGGCTGAGGCAGGAGAATCACTTGAACCTGGGAGGCAGAGGTTGCAGTGAGCTGAGATTGCACCACCGCCCTCCAGCCTGGGTGACAGAGTGAGACCATGTCTCAAAAAAAAAAAAAAAAAAAAAAAAATTGCCCATTTGATGGTTATAGAAATGGGCTGGGATGGCAATGGGTGAGAGGAAGGCCGAGGGAATAAACTGCTCCAGATCCAGGAATCCTGATTTTTGATGTTACCATGAAATCTAAATGTGTAGAAAGCACAAAGAATCTGGAGTCCCCGGACACAGAGTTTGAATCCTACAGCTGCTTTGAGGAAGATGCCTTAGCTTTCTGAGACTGACTGTTCATTAAGTGGAAGTAAGAGCAATGTAGGATGATGGTGAAGATTAAGATAATGAGTTGCTTTGTGAAGCAGAAAGCTCTAAACAAATGCTGGATGCAGCAGATAATAACATCCATGTCTGGTTTAGCTTCGGTAAGACGGGCGGTGGCTGCCGTAGTTGAATTTGCCCTGACTGCTGAGAACGCTGGGCACGTTGAGGGTGAGAGACAATTTTCCCATAGGCTACAGGCAAACTCTTGGATTTTCCGGTCCACAGTAACATAGAATATAAAAATAAACTAGCTGGGCTCGGCGGCTCATGCCTTTAATCCCAGCAACTCGGGAGGCTGAGGCAGGAGGATCACATGAGCTCAGGAGTTTCAGACCAACATTGTGAGATCCTGTTTCTGCAAAAAATTTAAAGATTAGCCAGATACAGTGGCAGGGCCTATAGTCCCAGCTACTTGGGAGGCTGAGGTGGGAGGATCACTTGAGCCCAGGAGTTTGAGCTTATAGTGAGCTATGATGACACCACGCATCCTGTGTGAATAGAACGAGACTCCGTCCCAGAATTTTTTTTTTTTTTTTTGTGACAGAGTCCTACACTGTTGCCCAGGCTGGAGTGCAGTGGCAGGATCTCAGTTCACTGCAACCTCTGCCTCCCAGGTTCAAGCAACTCTCCTGCCTCAGCCTCTCGAGTAGCTGGGATTACAGGCATGCGCAACCACGCCCCGGTAATTTTTTTTGTATTTTTTAGAGACAGTGTTTCACCATATTGGCCAGGCTGGTCTTGAACTCCTGACCTTGTGATCCACCCACCTCAGCCTCTCAAAGTGCTGGGATTACAGGCGTGAGCCACTGCACCCGGCCTAAAAAAACTTATTTTAATTAAAAAAATTAAGTAAAAGTAAACTTATTCTGAGTTCAGAGGAAGGTGTTTGGTGACCTGCTGACTACCCTTTGAGGAATGAATAGACGGCCCCTGATGAGAACCCCTGGTTAGTTGTGTGCTGAGCACTGGGAAGGAGAGAAAACGGCACAAAATGCAGACACCTGTGACCTCCTTCACCTATACCTGCTTACTGATGTTTTGGCAAAATGCTTGGGGGCTGAGTTGGGTGGACCGAGGATGCCAGAGCTTGTCATCTAAGGAGGCTGGGAGAGGCTGGGTGGTGGTTCCGGTTAGATGGGTCTCCACCCTGCACGAGACAGATGGGCAGGCTCATGAATCATGAGCCCCTCGTGTTCATAACAGATTAGCTAGTTTGTCGCAGCGCCACTCTTGACTTTCCCACAATATGGGCCCAGACATCCTCAGAGAGTACCACGTTCTTCAGTCCACCCAGATGAAATGGATTTACAAATCCAATGATGAGCTTTCTGAGTACTGACTGTGTTTGGAGACTCGTTCTTGACTGTGCCACTCCAAGTCCTTCAAATGAAAGACAATGTTCACCCTTTTTTTCCTTCCTCTTCTGCTCCTTCTAGGATACCCCTCGCCACGTTTTCTGTTTTACCTCCTTGTCTTTCAAGGAATCATTTTAATTGCTCTTCCTCTCCTTGTTCCTCAGTTTCCCTCACCTTCTCCTCATGTCCTCCTCTGCCTCTGGATCTAGCCAGCATCTTCCTCTGTGCTCTTCATGTCACAGGCACCTGCCACCAGGAGCCACTGATGCCAGGCTGTCCTGAGCTAACGCACAGGGAGGACTGTGTGACGAGGGAGTGCAGACGGCAAGACAGCCACTCGACAGCAGAATGGGGGCTGCCCTTGCCGCCCAGGCCACCCAGGCTGTGGTTCCTGAGCTGCATGGTCCTCCCTTCATCACTCGCCCCCTCTGAATTCTCCCATAGCCTTTTACAATCTTTTCAAACAGCCCTCCTCCCCTGCTCTCCCTCCGAAGGAGCCCTTGGATTTATCCACACCTGCTGGTGCTGACATGCCCTAGACTGAGAGCGCCGCTCCCAGTGTGGTTTCGCCTGGTGAATGGAGAGGCACGGGGCGGCTCTGTGTCCAGAGGTGGGAGAGGCCGTCCAGGGCCAGCCTTGCGCCTGGGTTCAGCCAGCGTGGCTGCCCCCGTCCATGCCAGGCCACTCCGTTGATCCCCGCTATCGAGCGGAGCGTCAGGACAGGAGCTTTTGCTGTCTCCTTCCTGCGTCAGAACCCCACCCACTATGTTTTTTCTCATCTGAATCTCATTTCGAAATCTCCAGCCCAAGGGGTTTCCCAACACCTCCCAGTTTTGAATCAACCTGCTGATGCCAGCATTCCCAGATGAGGAATAGAGATGTGAGGTGGGACCTGGCCTGGCACTGTGCGGCGAAGACACTCCTGTACCCGCAACAGTCATCCGACTGGTGGCATCTGGACAAACAAACCTAGTCCCCTCCTTAGCTTCCACGAAGGAAAAAAACAAGTGGGTACAAGCTGAGGACACGGCTGGGAGTGGAACTGCAGGAACAAGGACTGGCCAGATGGCGACACCAAGGCGGCCATGCTCCTCCCCTGAAGCCGCAGCTGCAGGTCTGGCCTGCACCAGGTGGTCCTCTCTGGCAACCAAAGAATTCTCTGCCCCCAACAGTGTCTCGGTGGAAACCATGCCCAGTCTCTCTTAGAGCCACCCCACAGGAATATGCTTTTAGTTCCCCACCTATGGCTTCATGGGGAAGACTTCTGGCAGCAGAGGCCGGGGCATGGCAGCAGGAAACAGAGAACTGGGTCAGTCTTCTTTGTCCTACTGCGGCCTCGGGGTCTGGTCATTCTCCGAATGGGGCTGAAGGACAGCAATAGGGCCAGAATGGCAATCTGGGTCTGTGCATCATGTTCTAGCCAACAAAACATCCCACCTTGGATTTTATTTTTTAAATCTATTCAAAGCTTTGGTTCCGCATCCAATTCCCAGAGAGGCCATCCCCTTGTCCAAATGGGCAGAGTGGCATGCCGGCACTGAGCCACCTCTGGAGGGGGTTGGCCACCTCTGGATGGGTCGGCACCCTCTCACAGGGGTGAACACCGCAGACTGGAACTGAGCTTCTCTCTGCTCCTCTGATTTGAGGAGAGAGCACACCTGACACCACAGCAAGCACTTGTTCTTGGCACTTGGTGTCACTCTTGCTTCATCTTGGCTCAGCTTAAACCCTTCAACTGAATGGTGGCGATCACCACAGAGGAGAACTCTCTTCTACCCCCTCCGCGCCACATGCACACACATGCACATTCACACACACACGCACACAATTGTACACACATGCAGACTCACACGCTCACACTAACATACGTGCACAATTGTACACACATGCACACTCAAACACGCACACCCGTGCACAACTGCACACGCACTCACACATGCACACACGTACTCACACACGTACAATTGCACACATGCACACGTGCACTCACACGTACACACTCGCACACACGTGCACACCTGCACACACGTGCACTCACATGTACACACTCGCACACACGTGCACACCTGCACACATGTGCACTCATACGTACACACTCGCACACACACACGCTCACACTTGCACTCACACACGCACACTCACACACATGCACACTCACATGCCCGCCAGGGCAGGCGCCTGGCTCTCCAGGAGGCAGGGCAAGTTTCCAGACAGAAGGATGAGAGCCATGTTGTGGCACAGGAGGGCCCCATGGCGGATGATGGGGAGGAAAGGCCATGTGGACAGGCAGGGGTGGGGTTGGGAGGGGCTCCTCATCTTTCCTGAGCAGGGCCTGGGTGGAACCAAGTCTCCTGGAATTGTTTATTGTTGACTTCACCAACATATTCTTAAAACTCAAAACTGCTCAGAAGATAATCTAACTGCACAAACATGCAGACACAAACAGTAAGGGTCCCTTGGCATCAAACTGGCAAACTGTGGTGGCAGAAACACAGGAAGGAGCCATTCCAGGTGTGAGGCTTGCTGTCCCTCCCTCTTCAGTGCGCTGGCTACCAAGCCTTTGCCAATCCCCAGTGCAGCAGTTCACAGATTTTTACTGCTAAGAACGGCTTTTGGCAACCCCAAAAATGTGATGTGCCCTTTTGGTGGGTAGAATTAATTGGCGTAATATAAGGTGTCCTCCTCTCAGGCTTCAGCGCTGCTGCTGCATCTTCGCAGCCTCTCTCAGCCTTGGTTCTGCCACCTTTCCTCACTCAGACAACAACAGGCTCCTCCTAGCGAGGAGGTAATGAGCTCCCACTGGACTTTGGGGTCCTCTAGAGTCACCTGCAAACTCCACTCCTCCCTCCCAATGTCGCCTCTAGAAAATTCCTTTGTCCTCGAGGCTCTCCTTTCAGGGAAGGACCCTCATGGGGACACAGTGCCTCCTCTGGGACACACAGCCATAATACTCTTCTCATAAGAAATCCAACTCCTTGACCAGGCATGGTGGCTCACGCCTGTAATCCCAGCACTTTGGGAGGCCAAGGCAGGTGGATCACCTGAAGTCAAGAGTTCGAGACCAGCCTGACCAACATGGTAAAACCCCATCTCTACTAAAAATACAAAAATAGCTGGGCGTCGTGGTGCGTGCCTGTAATCCCAGCTACTCGGGAGGCTGAGGCAGAAGAATCACTTGAACCCAGGAGGCGGAGGTTGCAGTGAGCAGAGATCACACCACTGCCCTCCAGCCTGGGCGACAGAGCAAGACTCTGTCGAAAAAGAAAAAGAGAAAACAAAAGAAAAGAAAAGAAATCCAACTCCTCTGCTACCCATGAGGGACAGTGGCTCAGGATGAAAGAGAAGTTTGACAATCCCTAAATATCACAGGCTTAAGAAGAGCCATTACCCAAGAAGTCGGTGTGGAAAGAGCTGCCGGCCTCAGCCACAGCTGTCCTCTACCCACACTGCCGCCTGCCGCAGGCCACAGCACCATCAGCCAAAAAAGCCCACTGATATCTGGGTTACAGGGCTTGAGGCTGCCTTGATTTCTGGCTAACAGCTGGGCCGTCCTCGGCAAGAGCTCTCCTGGGAACGGGTTGGGGAGATTCCCTGTGCCCTGTCATTCTGACGTCTCCCTGCACAAGGGAGCAGGTTAACCATGTCCTTGCCACCTCATCTTTGAAAACATCTCATAAAAGCGCATCAGAGAAAACAGTCTTTTCATCCCACCTATCATTAGTTCCCAGAACAGGGGCTGGAAGTAGGCAGCCTCCCTGAGAGTTTGCGGGATGAGGCAACACCGGCGCCTGAGCTACCATTTAGCCTATTTCTAGAGATAAGCCTGTTGATGTCAAAGTCAGGAATGACCAACTCCAGCCAACAGCGCCCTGTGGGACTGGGTCTGTGACATCTCCTTTCTCCCAGGCACCATCCCCAGGGCAGGAGACAGGAACCCTAGATCGTGGGGGTTTGTGAACTGACCTAGGTAAATAATAACAAGTTGGGCTGCACTCTCCTTGAAGTAATTCAAAGTACTTTATCACCATTACCTCACTGATCTTAACTAACATCCAAAGAAGGAAGGAAAGAAAAAAGGCAGAAGCTTTCTCATTTCCTAAAACAAAAGTGAATGGGGGCTGGGTGCGGTGGCTCACACCTGTGATCCCAGCACTTTGGGAGGCCAAGGCAGGTGGATTAGCTGATGTCAGGAGTTCGACACCAGCCTGACCAATATGATGAAATCCCGCCTCTGCTAAAAATACAAAAACTTAGCTAGGTGTGGTGGTGGGCACATGTAATTCCAGCTACCCAGGAGGCTGAGACAGGAGAATCGCTTGAACCTGGGAGGCAGAGGTTGCATTGAGCCAAGATCTCACCACTGCACTCCAGCCTGGGCAACAGAGCAAGACTCCATCTCAAAAAAAAAAAAAAAAAAAAAGTGAATGGGGAGTGGGAGCTTTTAGGTGAACCAGCTCCTGTTCACCTATGGTCAGTGAAGAACAAGTACCTCAAATATACACAATAACACTAATGGGGAGGGGGGAGGGCATACAAATGAACTCCAAAGCCCTGACTGTGGCCCATAGCTGGAGAAAACAAAAAAGATTCCTGATTTGGGGAGAAGAGTCCTCAACTGGGAGTTTGACAGTTCAGACTGATTTCAAAAGACAGGCTGAATTTTACCCCTCTGTGCTGGAAAGGGTATCGAACCATAAACTCCCCCTGCCCTGACTTCACCAAACTTTGTAAATAACAGAGACGCGCACCCGAGTAATTAGAAGAAAAAGCTAAGTGGCTTGTCAGCTAAGTGGCTTGAGTAGGCACAGGTGTGGCTGGAAGCATTCTGTGTATTTTCTCTACAGCCAAATGTGTAAATAGTCAGAAATACTAGTTTAATGAGCTTATAAATTTGGAGTGACTCTTTACATCTGACAGTGAGGTCTGGGGTTCAACTATTTCGCCTCTGAAATCAAAGAGGCTGTGATGGGGTATTCATCTTTTACCTTTTTTTTTTCTTTTCTTTTTTTTCTTTTTTTGAGATGGAGTTTCGCTCTTGTTGCCTAGGCTGGACTGCAGTGGCACAATCTCAGCTCACTGCAACCTGTCTCCCGGGTTCAAGCAATTCTCCTGCCTCCGCCTCCTGAGTAGCTAGGATTACAGGCACCCACCACAACACCCGGCTAATTTTGTGTATTTTTAGTAGAGACGGGGTTTCATCATGTTGGCTAGTCTGGTCTTGAACTCCTGACCTCAGGTGATCCACCCACCTCGGTCTCCCAAAGTGCTGGGATTACAGGCGTGAGCCACCACGCCTGGCCCATCTCTGATCAATTCTTCCAGAATGTTCCACAGGTTTCTTCTTCACACTTTATGATTCTATTTTACCGACCCAAACAATTCGCCCTCCAATGTTTCGTGGAGGGGATAACAACTCTGGGTATTCGAAGATGTTTTCTGACATCTTATCTCTTTCCTTCCCTCCTTGGTCTGCGCTGGGCTACCTGAAATGCCTCCTAAACGCGTGCTTCCCTTATGAATGTTCATTAGATGGGTACTTGTCCTGCTTAACTCCTACAAATTCACAAGTTCTCTAATGCTCAAGTTCAAAGCACTTGCATCTCTAGGTAATCACTGTTTGCTAAAATGCTCTTTAGCTTTTTCTAACTACAATGTTTCTAAACGTTAATTTAATTGAACTTAAAAGCGATTGTGCATAATGTGCCGCAACTTGGCACTCAGGTCTTGTAAACAGTGTCTTGCTGACAGGGTAGGTCCAGTGCAGGAAATAACCCCGTCAGCAGCGCTGTCCCACACAGGACTACAAATCCATGACAGCCTCAGGGGCTCCCCACGAGGCACACTGGGTGATGTCATTCTTCTGGGGCTTGGCTAGGCCATGACTGGGTCTAGAGGCACTCTCTCTTCCCAGTCCGTTTTTAGAACTAATATTTGCAATGCCACTTCCACATTTCCCTCTATTTCTGATTCATGTCAGCCTGGGGCCTGAGACAGAACAAGCCTGCAGCTGAACACATGGTTGCCACTTTTTTTCCAGAACCTTAGGAAAACGCTGTTAATATTCAGGGCTATGAGTGACCTTGCCGTCCCACATCGTGGAACTGTTTATTAAACAGACGGATGGACAACCTTATAATTAGGTCAACTACGTACACTCCGATTCAAGCCCTTGGTTCCATTCCTTTTCTCTCTAAGATTAGGGAATTTCTCAATGACCAATAACGCAGAAATACACTCCCTCACATCCCGAGGGAGATTGCTCAGCCTACAGCCACCCCGTGAAGATCCCATGACTTCTGGCATCTGCCCTAATAACCTGAGTCTCTTATCTGTGAGTTTTGGTTTGTCAGACCCTGTTGTTCGCATCAGTCTTCCTGTGCCTGTGAGGACAGAACCCGGACAAAGTGGGAGTCCTGAACCTGCGTATGCTGGTTGAATAGGTAAACACCCTCAGATAAGGAGGCCTTGGGAAAACCATTGTGACGTCCTCCTAAGAATGCAAGGTGTAAAAGTTCCGATCCCACTCTCCCACCCCTAAACCAGCTGAGACACAGACCTGCCCTTCCCCAGGTTGACTTGGCCCGACTAGATAGCATCTGCAATCTGCACTCGCTCCCTCCCTCCCAAGTGAATCAGTCCCCAACCGGTTACCTCCCCAGGCTCCTTGGAGACAATGCCAAGTACAGCCTAGGGGGTGATGGTTCCATTTGAGGAGCCTGGCATCTCGGAGAGTGCCACCCCAATCCCCCGCTTTGGGCAGGTGCATGGGGAGGACTCAGGAAAGAGGTGTTCTGCCATGGACCAGTCCAGGTCCAAAAAGTCTTGAGAAACGCCCGGGAGCCAGGAGAAGAGCTAAGAGATGAAAGGAGATGCCTGAGGTGCCGCAGCCCAGGTCTGAGCCGGGCTAGAAACCGCGTGACAAAACAACGATGCGTTCTTAGCCTTGATGGAACTCGCAGATTAGCTCGGCTTTCTTCCTTTTGTTTTGTTTTGTTTTATTCATCTCTGTCGCATCTATTGTCCTCTGGGCATGTGACACTTCCACTTTTTCTCTTCTTTGGTCCTCTTCCAGAAGTTCTGTTCTGTGCTGGATTAGGTCAGGAGTGATGGATTCTTATTATACACATGAGATATGGTGGATGAATGTGTTGATCTGACACTCATTGAGAGTTCTAAACAGGGAATCATAGCAGTGACAAGTGGTGACAGACATGGTTCCTGCCTCTTGAGCTTCTGTGGGACCCAGCAGGCTGGAAGGCGCACCCAGCTTTATGCATCTGCCCTCAGGAGAGCTGCACAGGCTCCAATTTTTCTACTTTTATTTTTAATTTATTTCTTTTTTTTGAGATGGAGTCTCACTCTGTCGTCCAGGCTGGAGTGCAGTGGCACAATCTCTGCCCCCCAGGTTCAAGTGATTCTCCTGCCTCAGCCTCCCAAGTAGCTGGGATTACAGCTGCCTGCCACTGCGCCCAGCTAATTTTTGTATTTTTAGTAGAGACAGGGTTTCACCATCTTGGCGAGGCTAGTCTTGAACTCCTGACCTCGTGATCCACCTGCCTTGGCCTCCAAAAGTGTTGGAATTACAGGCGTGAGCCACTGCGCCCCGCCTCAGGCTCCGATTTTTCTAAATGAAAGCCTCATCTCTTACTGACCCACTGGGTAACTGAACCCTTGATTTTCATGTAAGACTGATCTCTTGGCCTGGCGCAGTGGCTCACGCCTATAATCCCAGCACTTTGGGAGGCCAAGGCAGGCAGATCACCAGATCAGGAGATTGAGACCATCCTGGCCAACATGGTGAAACCCCGTCTCTACTAAAAATACAAAAATTAGCTGGGTGTGGTGGAGTGCACCTGTAATTCCAGCTACTTGGAAGGCTGAGGCAGGAGAATGGTTTGAACCCAGGAGGCAGAGATTGCCCAGTGAGCCAAAATCACGCCACTCCACTCCAGCCTGGCGACAGAGTGAGACTCCGTCTCAAAAAGAAAACAAACAAAAAACGGATCTCCCACTGGTAACAACTGGTTAATTAGTCTCTGGTTTTCTGTCCTTCTACTCAAATGCTCCAGAAGAGCTCTGTATTTAAATACGCCCAAGTATGAATCTCTGGTCAAGTGAAGACTATCTCTAGAAAATGAGTAAGTCTTCCCAAATTCATCTGCCTCAGCTAGGACTGGCATAAATCACTTTTTCTTGAATTGGTCTCCATTGCATATCCCATTTTCTTCTCATCTTTTTTTTTTAATTGCCAAACAAGATGTATGCCACCCAAGCCACAAAACGGTAGGCAACCAATTTCTGTCCTGCTACATCCAAAATTCTCTAAGGTTCTACAAATACGAGCAATGATTACCAAAGGACTTGTGCTGTAAGGGAAGAAGAGCAATTGGAAATATTCCGGCTAGTGCCAGGAGCTCTGGGGAGCCCAGCTCTGCCTGGCTGCCTGGGTCCAGTCATTCCCAAGGAGATAATGTCTATGGCTGCTGATAGGTCTCTCTGGTGACCGCAATTTCAGAACTGGGAATTGGTGGTGGTCTGATGCGTAGCCTAACAAAGGGCCAGTGTGTCTCTGTCCCAGAAATTGAGATTGTCCCAGAAATCTGAGGCCACATGATTGCCCGCAGGACAGCTCTGAGAAGACGCCATTTAGCTGATTAAAGCAAATGTTCAAACTCTCCTCCAAACCCACCTATCTACTCACAATTTGCATCCCCCCAACCCCCATCAGTCTCCTTTTTTAAAAAAAGAGATATGCTAGGCCAGGCATGGTGGCTCAGGCCTGTAATTCCAACATGTTGGGAGGCTGAGGCAGGAGGATCACTTGAGACCAGGAGTTTGAGACCAGCCTGGGCAACAGAGCCAGACCCTGTCTCTAAAAAAAGAAAGAAAAAAGAGAGAGAGAAATGCTAGCGGTAAAAAAACGTAACTTAAAGCCTGTACATTCCCCGCAGGGGGGTCTTTATGGCCTTGTATCCAGCTGGCTCTTCCCAGATTCAAAAGCAATTATTCCAAAAGAATGCTTTATGGTTAAAATTAAACCACAGTCCAAAAGCTATTAGAACTGGACTTTGAACAAATGCCAAAGAGGACAGTTATGAACATCTTCTTGACAGAAAAAGAAGGAGACCCACCAGAAGGAAGAAATTTAAAACAAACAAAAAATTAAGTAAAATGTTGAAACCTGTTCAACCACCCTACTTCAGTTAGAACGCACTTTTTAACCACATTAGGAAAGCGAAACTCGCCGTGGGTGGGGTGGAAACGCTGCCAGGTCATCCTGTCTAAAGAAACTCTTGGTCGCGCCTACCTGAGGGACGTGCGGGCGCGGCTCGGCCCCCACGAGGCGCCCCGACACCCCGCCGGCCGCGCGGCTCCCGCAGGCACAGCGCCCGCCCCGGCGAGCACCAGCGCATCACCCCGGTGACGTGGGTCACCTGCCCTGATGCGTTATTCCGCCGCTTGATGAAGAAACCAGCATTTAGGAAAACACAGAGGCGCACATTAGCGTGCACGAAAACGCCCGAGGGAGCTGAGAGCTGGCGAGGTCACGAGTGCCGGGCTCCGGGCGGGGGGTGGGGCAGGGCGGCGGGGCAGGGCCGGGGCGGGAGCGGCGATCCGAGGCCGGATCAGCAGCGCCCCCTCCTGGAACGCCGGGAGCGCCGCGCGCGCGGATGCCGCTCTCTTTCCAGCCCGGCGCGCCGCTGCCCCCTATCGGACAAACGCTTTGACCGTTGGCTAAAGCAAGTATCAGACGTCAGCCCCTCCAGGTGGCAAGCACGCCTGGCCAAGCCTCAGTTTCCACATCTCTCAAATGGGAGCGATGGCAACACTATCTACCCTTGCACACCTCAGAGGGTGACCAGGAGCAAATGAAGGAAGCACCGCAGTTTCTCCCTGGGCCGGCCTCGCTGCTTAGGCCCCAGCAAAATCCGGGTCGCCTCCCCGAGGTCATCTTTCTCCCCCGTGTCTGAACTAGGAGCACAGTTATAAAACCACAGTCATGTTGTTCTAAGAGTGGCGTCTCTCTTCTAGTAGCTTCGATAACTCCACAAATGTATTTAACATAATTTTCAAAACATTTTTTCTTATAAGCATGTATCATAATTTAAATTAGTTTTCTGGCAATTATCCATTCACTGTCTGAATCCCCCACCACACTGTGAGTCCTGGGGATGCAGGGACCTCCCTGTCACTGTCATTGTTGTGTCTCCAGAATCTGCCTAGCATAGTGCCTCCCACACAGTAGGTGCTCAATAAATCGCTGTTGGAAAAATACATGGATGAAGCCTAGGAGCTGGAGGCTAGCCAGAAACAGAAAGGACAAAGTCAGATACGGGGGGAAATCCTATTTCCAGAATGGTAACTCAAGTGAATATTAAAAATGAGGCGCCGGGCGCGGTGGCTCACGCCTGTAATTCCAGCAGTTTGGGAGGCCAAGGCAGGCGGATCACGAGGTCGGGAGATCGAGACCATCCCGGCTAATGTGGTGAAACCCTGTCTCTACTAAAAATACAAAAAAAATTAGCCCGGCGTGGTGTTGGGCACCTGTAGTCCCAGCTACTCGGGAGGCTGAGGCAGGAGAATGGTGTGAACCCGGGAGGCAGAGCTTGCAGTGAGCCGAGATCGCGCCACTGGACTCCAGCCTGGGCGATAGAGCGAGACTCCGTCTCAAAAAAATAAATAAATAAAATAAAAATAAAAATAAAAATAAAAATAAATAAATAAATAAACAAATAAATAAAAATAAAAATGAGGCCAAAGGCTGGGTGCGGTGGCTCATTCCTGTAATCCTAGCACTTTGGGAGGCCGAGGTAGGTGAATCATTTGAGGCCAGGAGTTCGAGACCAGTGGGGCCAACATGGTAAAACACTGTCTCTACTAAAAATAGAAAAAAATTAACTGGGCGTGGTGGTGCGCACCTGTAATCCCAGCTACTGAGGAGACTGAGGCATGAGAATCTCTTCACCCTGGGAGGCAGAGGTTGCAGTGAGCCGAGATTGCACCACTGCACTCCTGCCTGGTGACAGAGTGAGACTCTGTGTCAAAAAATAAAAATAAGAAAGGCCAGGCACAGTGACTCACGCCTGTAATACCAGCACTGGAGGAAGCCAAGGTAGGAGGATCACTTAGGCCCAGGAGTTCAAGACCAGCCTGGGCAACAAGGTGAAACCACATCTCTGCAAAAAATACAAAAATTAGCCAGGCACTGTGGCGCATGTCTGTAGTTTCAGCTATTTGGGAGGCTGAAGTGGGAGGATTGCTTGAGCCCAGGAGGTGGAAGCCGCAGGGAACCATGATCACACCACTGCATTCCAGCCTGGGTGACAGAGTGAGATCCTGTCTCTAAATAATAATAATAGTAATTAATAAAATAAAATAAAAATGAAAGGCCAGGCACAGTGGTGAGTGCCTATAATCCCAGCTACTCAGGAGACTGAGGTTGGAGGATCACTTGAGCCCAGGTGTTCTAATCCAGCTTGGGCAATGCAGGGAGACACCATCTCTATTTTAAAAAGAAAAAAGAAAGAAAAGGTGGGGATGATGAAAAAGGTTTTTAAATAGAAAGAGGTGGTGGTTGCACAACATTGTGAATGCACCAAATGCCACTGAATTGTGTGCTATAAAATGATTAATTATATGTTATATGCATTTCACCTCAATAAAAAAATGAAAGGGCAGAATTGTAATATAATCATTATGATCATTCCTGATTTAGACACTGCAAATACTTGATGAAGTCAACATAAAGAGAATAACTTTTATAGAGTGTTCTACAGTTGACATAAATGTTTTCATATAAATGATTTCATTTGTCCCTCCCAACAAGCCCATTAACTTGCAGATGAGGAAAACAGGATTGCAGATCAGTGGCTTCCTTCCAACGGGTAGGACACACTCCCACTCGGGGGCTCTGCCCTTGAGGCTCCCCGCTATGAAAAGACTTCCTCCAAACCACAGCTTCCCCCTCCCCTCTTGCTGGGCTCTGCTTCAAGAGTCACCAGAAGGGCCTTCCTCAAAGAGCAGCCCTCCTCCCCATCGTCATTCTCTCTCCCTTACCCTGCTTGAGTTTTTCTTTAAAATTCTTAGGACATATTATATTGACATTATTTCTTTTTGTCTCCTTCCACGATAATGTAAGCACCAAGAGAACAGGGCTATTTGTCAGTTTTGTTCTCTGTTATAATCCTGACATCTGGAATGGTGCCTGACAAATAATAGGTGCTTAATAAATATTGTTAAATGAATGCATTTGTTAAAGGAATGAATAACTTTGCCATGAACTTGGCCAGATCTTTTGAGGAGCCAAGGCTGTTTAGGTCACACCACAAAAACGAAATTACAATGTGATGGAGATAAAATACCAGTTGTGAGAGGCCTGTAATGAAGCGCTACCCAGTTCACTGATTGTTACCTGCGTGTGCTCCACTTATCCCCCAGGGAGGCACCTGTCTGTTGTATCCCTGGCTCCCAGCATGGTGCTAGACAGCTAGTATTAGGCACTGGTCTGCATCAGTAAGAAACAATGGATTCTGAGCAACACAAACAAGAACAGAACTGGCCACAGTGCACGTCCCGGTCCCGCCCTAAGTGTGCACATGGCGGGGAACGGGGAGTCTCTGAGGACCAGAAGAAGGAGGAAGGAGGACGTGCAAGACAGGGGTCAGAGTCCAGGGAGCAGCAGAGCATGGCCTTGTGAGCCCCACGTGATTTGTGTAGAAATGGCTCCCGATACCAAGCTGATCTGCCATGCAAACCTCGCACGATTACTTCCTATTCCCAGGGGAGAACTTGCAGGGCTAGCCTCTCGTGAGTGGAGTCAGCGTGGTCTGACAGGATGGATGACCCCTGTGCTATGGACATATGGACAGTGAGCCTCTGAGAGGCAGTGGCCACTCCATAATACTGTCCAGTGGCCTCTGAGAAATTCCTGGCCAGCAGTGGCCGCCTTCCTCCAGTTCCTGAGCCAGGCAGCCAGGTGTGATGGAAAGTTGTCAGGTGTAACTCAAAGAACATAGATTAAGAGTCTAGAGGCTGAGCGGTGGCTCACACCTGTAACCAACCCCAGCACGTTTGGGAGGCCAAGGCAGGTGGATCACCTGAGGTCAGGAGTTTGAGACAAGCCTGGACAACATGGTGAAACCTCATCTCTACTAAAAATACAAAAATTAGCCGGGCATGGTGGCAGACACCTGTATTCCCAGCTACTTGGGAGGCTGAGGCAGGAGAATTGCTTGAACCCGGGAGGCAGAGGTTGCAGTGAGCTGAGATCAAGCCACTGCACTCCAGCCTGGGTGACAGAGCGAGACTCTGGCTCAAAAAAAAAAAAAAGAAAAGAAAAAGAGTCAACTCCTGCGCTTTGCTGGCAGCTCTGCTTCCTGCACCTGTTTGAACCTATATCTCTAAGGGCACTATACAGATCGCAAACAAAAACTCACACAAGCATGAAATGTGGTCATTTGTCCAACCTGACCATGGGCACGGGGAATTATTGTTATACTTTAAATGGAACATAATATTTAATACAGATAAATACCTGTTTGCCAGTGTGGGCCTCACATTTGAACGTTATGGTACAGAAACGTCTTTTCACCCTTTAACAAATCATAAAAGTTTATTAAAATGTTCTCTTTTTTTGAGACCGAATTTCGCTCTTGTCACCCAGGCTGGAACGCAAAGGTGCAATCTTGGCTCACTGCAACCTCCGCTTCCTGGGTTCAAGTGATTCTCCTGCCTCAGCCTCCCGAGTAGCTGGAATTACAGGCACCCGCCACCATGCCTGGTTAATTTTTGTATTTTTAATAGAGATGGGTTTTCACCATGTTGGCCAGGCTGGTCTTGAAAAAATGTTCTGAAAGTGAAGTTTGTTTCCTTCCTTCTTTCCTTGCTTTCTTCCTTCCTTCCTTTTCTTTCTTTTTTTTTTTTTTTTTTTTTGTTTTCATGGTCTCGCTCTGTCACCCAGGCTGGAGCGTAGTGGCACAATCTCAGCTCACTGCAACCTCCACCTCCCGGGCTCAAGTGATCCTCCCACACCAGCTTCCAGAGTAGCTGGGACTACAGGCATGGGCCACCAGGACCCTCTAATTTTTGTATATTTTGTAGAGACGGGGTTTTGCCATTTGCCTAGGCTGCTCTCAAACTCCTGGACTCGAGCAGTCTGCCCACCTTGGTGTCCTAAAGTGCTGGGATTATAGGTGTGAGCCAGGGCACCCAGACTCTGAAACTGAATTTCTACAGAAAACTCCAAGCTTTGTAAACTGTGGTCCATGCCCCCATAAACAAACATGCACAGGTGTGCGCGTGCGCGCGCACACACACACGCAATCTTCCCCCACAGCTTCCTTATCATATGTCCAAAGTACGCAGCTCAAAATTCAAGCAAATTATTTCTTACAAAACAAATTTTTAAAAAATCACAACGTGATTCGCATACTGGCAATAAGCTGTTACTTGCCATTTTCCAGGGTACTATTTGTATTTTGTTTTAATTTATGCTGGTTTCAGGAACTATGGCCATTTGCCTTTTTCCTGCACTACCTGTGCAGAACCCTTCTCCCTGTGGGCACTCAAGCATGAGTGGGCATTTAGTTTTTCTCAATTCCCACAGCATGTTTTTATCTTATATTGCCTACAATTCAGAAAAGGTATTTAGCCATCAGTGGAGGCCTGGGCTTGGCATGCATTAAATGCACAAACACAGCCTGGTGTCAAAGCCAAGCTGAGTGGCGCACCTCGTGACAGAACAGCAGAAAGGCAGACCCAGGTGCCTGCGGAGGTGGCAGGGACCCCAGGCAGGCCAGGGGGGCCTGGCCAACTGGGGTGCCCAGGCCCCAGCGGAAGGAAACAGAGAGAAGCAACTCCAGTTCCTACATGGGCCCAGTGTGGCCAGATCTTCTCATTTTCCAAGAAAAGCCAGAAACTCACTTTTTAATGTGAATCTCTGCATTTCAAAAAGGTACCAATTAATTCTAAACATGGTCTTAAAATATTCTGTGAGGCAAACATAACACATCTATGGCCGATGTGGCATCAGAGCCACCTAACTGTGAGCTCTCCAGAGCAGAAGATGGTTCCAGCAGGCTTCTGCCCGGAATTGGCCATTCATTCACTGCTAACTAGGGAGGTCGCTTTACCTCCTAGTCACATGGCACTGAAGACCCAGCCAGCTGGTAGAGCTACCACATAGGTCCAAACCCTCCTCACACCACCACTTACTACCAACACATACTAGCTATGTCGTTTCGATTGACCACTCTGACGGGCTTCAATGCCACCTATAAAATGTGGATAATAATACAATCTTGCTTATAGGGTGGTTGTGGGATTAAGTGAGATAATGCGTGTAACGTGCCTAACGCAGAGTAAGCATTTCACATCAGCTACTGCTATCCATGCGCCTGGCACCTCCTTCCTCACTATCCATTCACATTAATCAGCCAATTCTGTTAAATGGGACGTTTAATATTCTCTCAAGTCTTGTTTTTATTCCTCCTCTGTCTGCTGTAACTCATAACCTCATCCTCTCTACCCTGAACTATTTATTTATTGTGTGTGTGTGTGTATAAGTGTGTGTGTGTGTGTGTGTGTTTGAGACAGGGTCTTGCTCTGTCACCCAGGCTGGAGTGCAGTGGTGCGATCAAGGCTCACTACAGCCTCAACCTCCCAGGCTCAAGTGATCCTCCCACCTCAGCCTCCTGAGTAGCTGGAACTACTGGCATATGCCACCATGCCCAGCTAATTTTGTTTATTTTTGTAGAGATGGGGTCTCACTCTGTTGCTCAGGCCAGTCTGGAACTCTTGGACTCAAGCAGTCCTCCTGCCTCGGCCTCTCAAAGGGTTGGGATTTCAGGCTTGAGCCACCTTGCCAGGCCTGAACTACTTACCATAATGATCTAGTAATCATATCTCCACTTTACTGAGTGCCCGCACACCATGCCCCGGTGACTCCATCTCTAAGCCGGACTTCTCTATGTGAAGCACAGATCTGATGGCATCATCTTCCCTGTCACCTACAGAACAGAGTTGCAATTCCTTAATCCTGCCTTTGAGGCTGCCTCCCCAGTCTGGCCCTAGGCTCATATCCTGCTAGTTTCTTTAAGATTCTCTCTGCTCTGGACTGGGCGTGGTGGCTCACGCCTGTAATCTCAACACTTTGGGAGGCCGAGGCTCAGGTGGATCACCTGAGGTCAGGAGTTTGAGACGGGCCTGGCCAACATGGTGAAACCCTGTCTCCACTAAAAATACAAAAATTAGCCAGGTATGGTGGCACATGCCTGTAATCCCAGCTACCTGGGAGGTAGAGGCAGGATAATTGCTTGAACCCGGGAGGTGGAGGCTGCAATAAGCCGAGATTGTGCCACTACATTCCAGCCTGGGTGACAGAGCGAGACCCTGTCTCAAAAAGAAAAAAAAAAAGGCCAACGCCAAGAGCCTGGTTTTACACATTTTTTGCATCCCCAGAGGGCACACGGTAAGTGCTCACTGTTTGCTGAATGAATTAATTGGACCAACTAAGAATGCATTTTAACCAAAAGTTAATGTTACTTGTTTTTTGTTTGTTTGTTTTGTTTTGTTTTTTGTTTGAGACGGAGTCTCCCTCTGTCGCCCAGGCTGGAGTGCAGTGGCATGATCTCTCCTCACTGCAACCTCCACCTCCCGAGCTCTATCAATTCTCCTGCCTCAGCCTCCTTAGTAGCTGGGATTACAGGTGCGCACCACCACACTTGGTTAATTTTTGTATTTTTAGTAGAGATGGGGTTTCACCATGTTGGCCAGGCTGGTCTCAAACGCCTAACCTCCAGTGATCTGCCTGCTTCAGCCTCCCAAAGTGCTAGGATTACAGGCATGAGCCACGGCACCCAATCAAAAGTTAATGTTACTTTAACACATTCTGTTACAAGAAACAAGGCTGGGACTATACAAAGAATAAAATAATAAAAATTTTAAAAATCGTCCATGCTTGGCCGGGCACGGTGGCTCATGACTGTAATCCCAACACTTTGGGAGGCTAAGGCAGGCGGATCACAAGGTCAGGAGATCGAGACCATTCTGGCTAACACAGTGAAACCCCGTCTCTACTGAAAAATACAAAAAAATTAGCTGGGCATGGTGGTGGGCACCTGTAGTCCCAGCTACTTGGGAGACGGAGGCAGGAGAATGGCGTGAACCTGGGAGGCGGAGCTTGCAGTGAGCCGAGTTCGTGCCACTGCACTCCAGCCTGGGTGTCAGAGCGAGACTCCGTCTCACAAAAAAAAAAAAAAAAAAAAAATCATCCAGGCTTGAGCCCAGGAGTTTGAGACCAGCTTGGGCAACATAGCGAGACCCCATCTCTATTTTATATACACACACACACACACACACACACACACACACACACACACACATAGATATATATATTTTTTAAATATACATATATGTGTATATACATATATAAATGTATACATACACATATAATTATACATACATATATGTATATATACTTAAATATACATATATATAATATATAAAATCACTCAGGAGCCCTGGAATGTGTGTGTTTTGGTTAATTTTAGTAGAAAAGGGTATTACCTATGCAAAGCTCTAGCTACCTAGATAACTGAAAATATCTGCACTTACGAGGTAGTTGGCATTTGTCACGGTATCTTGGTCTTCATTTTTCTTTCTGTGGCCCTGGTGAAATGTGTCTGATATCCCAGGAGAAAATGCAATCCAAAGAACGAATGTGGTTGTCTGGTTCATCATTTGTATACTGTGCGGTGCAATCTGAGAGATTTTCACAAAGCCAAAAACTGCCCAAGTATGATGACCTCGTGCCTGTGCAGTCCTCTTATGAAAGAGACGATTCCCCGGCTCTCAGAGAGTTTCCAGAGAAGGCTAGGAGTGATGATCTCGGGATGGCAGAGATCTAGGAAAGAAAATAAATGTCATTGTTTTTTGACATTTATATGTATATATATAAAATTATTATTATTATTTTTGGAGACAGAGTCTCACTCTGTCACTCAGATTGGAGTGCAGTGGCACAATCTCAGCTCGCTGCAACCTCCACCTCCAGGATTCAAGTGATTCTTGTGCCTCAGCCTCCCAAGTAGCTGGGATTACAGGCGTGAGCCACCACATCTGGCTAATTTTTGTATTTTTAGTAGAGACGGGGTTTCACCGTGTTGGCCAGGCTGGTCTTAAACTCTTGACCTCAGGCGATCCGCCCACCTCAGCCTCCCAAAGTGCTGGGAGTACAGGTGTGAGCTACCGCACCCCGCCAACATTCATATTCTTAAATATTTTCCACTGAAGCGCTCATCCAGTAAGCATGCGCCGAATGAATGGAGGGGGTGCTGCACAGCCTCATTCCCTACCCCCATTCACGATCCCAGGCCTTGCTTTGGCAGGTGAGGAAGCCAAGGTTCAGGGCTTGTCTGGTAGGACTAGAGGAGGCCATTCAGCAGACAGAGCGGTTTCCAGCTCAGCTCTGGAGTCAGGCTGCCTGGACTCTGTGCCTGGCTCTGGCAGTGTCTAGTGGGTAGAGTCGATGGAGTAATAATAGTTCGTATCTCAAAGAGCTATTGGACTAAATTATAGAGAACATGTAAAGTGCTTAGCATGGTGCTGATTAAATTACTCTGATTATTAAAAGAATTCAGTAAATGTTAGCTATCATAATCATTTGTCAAGAAGATCCTACCATGAGGCTTGAGCCATCTATAGCTTACCTTTACAACTCTGCCCACTCCCTATTAATATCTCTTTATTGTCTAACAATGGGATCAGAGTTCCTAGAAAATGAAAGAGCAAGCTATCAGCTTCTCCCCAGTAAAGAAGCAGAAATAGCGGAGCTGGGGAGAAGCAAACAGGTCTCATACACGGAACACCTGGTTGTGCAACTGGCTCGGCTTAGAAATAGATCTGGACTCTCAATGGCCATGCAGGAAGGAAGAAAACAAAGGCGCACGTCTTCAGGCTGCTGAGGGAAATTCTATACCCAGAAAAACCTCAAGTACAAGTATGGAACAAAGACAGTTTCAGGCTTTTGAGGTTTCAAAAAATGTGACATTCTAAGAAACGGTAAATTATTATAGCAATTTCTCAATAGATATTAAATAGTACTGAGATTGATAAAGTCACTGAATATGACGGGTTGATTTATTCTGCAAACATATGCTGAGTGCTACTATGTGCTGGTTACACACTGGACTAGAGAGGGTAACCAGACAGACACATATTGCTGCCTTCATAGAGCTCATTTACATCTTAGTGAGGACAGATAGATGTAAACAGCTACAATGGGAAAGCTCTGAGTCAGAAGGTGATGAATATGATGGAGAAAGAGAAGCCAGGGCCTCTAGCCTCAACTTCCAGGAACTGGAACTACAGAACTACAGGAACTACAGCAGACAGATGAATGAACTACGGCCGGGTGCGGTGGCTCATGCCTGTAATCCCAGCACTTTGGGAGGCTGAGGCGGGCACATCACAAGGTCAGGAGTTCGAGACCAGCCTGGACAACACGGTGAGACCCCGTCTCTACTAATAAATACAAAAATTAGCCGGGTATGGTGGTGGGCGCCTGTAGTCCCAGCTACTTAGGAGGCTGAGGCAGGAGAATGGCATGAACCCAGAAGGTGGAGCTTGCAGTGAGCTGAGATCATGCCACTGCACTCCAGCCTGGGCAACAGTGCGAGACTCTGTCTCAAAAAAAAAAAAAAAAAAAATTACCAGCAACTGATGGCTTAAAACAACAGAGGTTTATTCTCTCACAGCTCTAGAGGTCAGACGCTAAAACCAAGGTGCTGGCGGAGGCCACATCTACAGAGACTCTGGGGAAGAATCCATTCTGTGCCTCTTCCAACTTCAGGCGACTATCGGCACTCCTTGACTCGTAGCTGCATAACTCCAGCCTGTGTCTGGGAGGTCACACTGCCTCCTCCTCTCCGTGTGTCTGTTCTCCTTCTCTTCCTCTCTCTTATAAGGACACTTGTAATGGCATTTACGACCCACCTCTAAAGTGTGCCCTTCTCTCAAGATCTTTAACTTAATTACATCTTTTGCCATATTAAGGTAATATTCACAGGTTCCTGGGATTAGGAAGTGAATATATCTTTGGTGGACCACTTTTGTGCCTACTTTAAGGAGTAAGAAAAATGGGACAGTCACTAGAGGGAAAGGTAGGGTACAGAGAGGTTTTTTGTTTTTGTTTTTTAAGATGGGAAAAGTTGGTGGGGTGCAGTGGCTCATGTTGGTAATCTCAGCACTTTGGGGTAGAGGCAGGAGGATCGCTTGAGCCCAGAAGTTCAAGACCTGCCTGGGCAACATAGAGAGACCTCATCTCTACTTTAAAAAAAAAAAATAGCTTCGTGTGGTGGTGTGCATCTGTAGTCCCAGCTACTTGGGAGGCTGAGGAGATTGCTTCAGCCCAGGAGGTTGAGGCTGCAGTGAGCCGTGATCATGCCACTGTACTCCAGCCTGAGTGACAGAGTGAGACCCTATCTCAAAAACAACAACAATGACCAAAAAAAAAAAAAAGTTTGGAGATGGAGCGGAAACCAACTTGGCAGAGTGGAGGTAGCTGGCACTTAAGTGCTTAAAGGTAATAGAAACGAAAAGTTAACAGTTCATTCTACTTATCCCCAAAAAAGTTCAGGACATGGAGGGACCAGATACCTCAGATGGAAGGAAAAAGGCATAGATCTGAGAATGAGAAATTATTTAAGAGTCTGTATATAAAGCAGTTAAGCTCACAAATCCCCTCCCCAACATTTTTAGCTGGGCACCAACTCCCATAGCACAGCAGAGGGTTTACTCTTTGGGGAAACTGAATCTGAGAAGCACCAACTCGGGGACACCAGGCACAGCTGAAGGTGGAGTGAGCACTAAGCTGAAAACAAGGGACTGGGTAAAAACATATGTAGCAAGTGGTGGCTCCACAGCCGTCTCCCCCAACCCTGCTGCTGTAACCTCTATAGCAGGGGCCATGCAGATATCCCCCAGACAGACTGGAGAATTCTCTGTAGAAACCAGATGGTCCCTTCAGTGAGATTTACAGATTCTGATATTTGTGTGTAGCCAGTAAAATATCCTGCTTGCTTCAGTTGCCACAGAGTGAAGCCCATAGATCAACAAGCCCCAGATTGTGCTTCTAATTGCCTCTGCTTAATGCCTCATTCTTAAATATGGACAGCCAAAGATCAAACATTTGAGGAAAACTTCCAACAATACACACACACAAAACAGAGTGGGGGGAAGCAGGGGAGGGGAACTCAGGGGAAACAATAAGAAAAGCAGAAGAAAACTTAAAAACTGGAAAAACCCTTGGAGAGCTAAGAGAACAGACTCATGAAACAAGAACAGAAATACTATATATAAAAAAAGAAGCATGGCTGGGCACGGTGGCTCACGCCTGTAATCCCAGCACTTTGGGAGGCCGAGACGGGTGGATCACCTGAGGTCAGGAGTTCAAAACCAGCCTGACCAACATGGCAAAACCCCGTTTCTACTAAAAATACAAAAAATTAGCCAGGTGTGGTGATGCATGCCTGTAATCCCAGCTCATGCAGTGAGCACGGGAGGCTGAGTCAGGAGAATTGCTTGAACTGGGGAGGCGGAGGTTGCAGTGAGCCAAGATCACGCCATTACACTCCAGCCTGGGCGACAGAGCGAGACTCCAGACTCCATCTCAAAAAAAAAAAAAGCAATCAATGAACAACAGAGTTAAAATGTAAAATTTCAATAAGAAGGATAGAAAGATACAGTTAGTAAAGTTGAAAGTGGATCTCAGGAAAATAGAGATGAGATTGGTGGTTACTGGAGGCGAGGAAGGGTGGAGGAAATAAAGACATGTTAATGAGTAGAAATGTACAGTTAGATGGAAGAAATGGGACCCAGTGTTCTATAGATCAGTACGGTGACTGTAGTTAACAATAATCTATTGTACATTTCAAAATCACTAGAAGAGAATAATTCAAATGTTCCTGGCATAAAGAAAAGATAAATATTTAAGATGATGGATATCCCAATTGCCCTGATTTGATCTTTACACATTATATGAATGTATCAAAATATTACATGTACCCCCAAAATATGTACATCTATTATACATCAATTGTTTTAAAGTTAATGAAGTTGCCCAGAGAATAGAATAAAAAGAGATGGACAAAAGGAGAAAAAAAGATAACAGCTATAATTCAGGGTCCAACATCCTCTAGTAAAGCCAGAGAAAATGGGGTGAGGATGCAGGTTGAGTTAGGGAGTGGAAGCAAACAGGTAATTTACATAGAAAAGAAAAACACTATCTATAGAATTAAAAGAAAAGAACAAAAAGACTTATAAATAGCAATACTTGGAAGTTAGAAGATAGTGAGGGAATTAGCCAGGCATGGTGGCACATGTCTGTAATCCCAGCTACTTGGGAGGCTGAGACAGGAGAATCGCTTGAGCCTGGGAGGCAGAGGTTGCAGTGAGCTGAGATCGCGCCACTGCACTCCAGCCTGGGCAACAGAGCAAGACTGTATCAAGAAAGAAAAGAAAGAGAGAGAGAGAGAGAGAGACAGAAGGAAAGGAAAGGGAAGGGAAGGGAAGGGAAGGGAAGGGAAGGGAAGGGAAGGGAGGGGAAGGGAGGGGAGGGGAGGGGAGGGGAGGGGAGGGGAGGGGAGGGGAGGGGAGGGGAGGGAAGGGAAGGGAAGGGAAGGGAAGGGAAGGGAAGGGAAGGGAAGGAAAGGAAAGGAATAATGAAGGACATACCAACAAACACAATCACCATCATGGCATGTGGCTTCTTACGTTTTTTCTCACTTCTTTCTTATCTCCTCTCCTGCTTTTGTTACTTGGGAGCCCTTTATTCTTCAGGCTCCTCTTTCAGAAATTTTGCCCACTTCAGTCTGCACCTTCTTCCACAACCCTCAAAATCTACCCTTTATCCTGCTGCAATTCTGCATCTCATACACCCCATCATGTGTCAGACTAAATCCTTCTAGCCCATCCTCCATCCTTTTCTCAAACATTTCCTTATGAGCTCCCAGTCACAGCTTTTCTCCCAATATCCAAGTGTCCTCCGTCAACACGTTACCAAGTCTTCTCTTTCTCCTCCATATGTTCCCACTTCCCTCTGAACCAGACACTCCTCTTTGCTTCCTTTGATCCTGGCCTCCGCCTTCAGCCCCAGCAGCTCTTCTTCCTCACTCTCTTTTATTTTAGGCTCAGACTCTCTCCTTTCCTTTCTCAACTTTACCCCTTCAGTGTCAATAACGTTCTGCCTGGCTCTAATTTCTCCTCTGACTTTCAGTACTTCTCCTGTCTGCCTCTTTCCTTCTTTGGTGTCAATCCTTCATCTACCTCATTCACTGGTACCTTCACCTATAATATCTTTCTTTTCCATAGAAACAGATTCATTAGTGATATCTTTCACTTCACTCAAGATGCCCCCCTCAACTCCCACTCCTTTCTCAGTCCCTTGTAGTTCCTCACTCCTTTTGACACTTTCAAAAGGAATTTCCATCTCATCATCAGTAAATGCCATCACTCTTTCATCGCCAGTAACTTCTACCACTTTTTCAATGTTCTTCTCATTTATGCTCCCCATTCTTGAACCCTCCAATTTCTCCCCGCTGGTCCCCAACTTCTCCTCACTAGATCTCAGCTTCTCCGCACTTGACCCCAGCTTCTCTCCACTCAACCTCAGCTTCTCTCTGCTTGATCTCAGCTTCTCTCCACTGGTTCCCAGCTTCTCTCTGCTTGATCTCAGCTTCTCTCCACTCAACCTCAGCTTCTCATCACTTCTTCCCAGCTTCTCTCCACTCAACCTCGGCTTCTCTCTGCTTGATCTTAGCTTCTCTCCACTCAACCTCAGCTTCTCATCACTGGTTCCCAGCTTCTCTCCACTCAACCTCAGCTTCTCTCTGCTTGATCTCAGCTTCTCTCCACTCTACCTCAGCTTCTCTCCACTCTACCTCAGCTTCTCTCCACTCAACCTCAGCTTCTCATCACTGGTTCCCAGCTTCTCTCCACTCAACCTCAGCTTCTCTCTGCTTGATCTTAGCTTTTCTCCACTCAACCTCAGCTTCTCTCTACTGGTTCCCAGCTTCTCTCCACTTGATCTCAGCTTCTCTCCACTAGTTCCCAGCTTCTCTCCACTCCATCTCAGCTTCTCTCTACTTGATCTCAAATTCTCTCCACTTGATCTCAGCTTTATGCCACTGGACCTCAGCTTTACTCCACTGAATCCCTGCTTCTCTCCCCTGCACACCAGCTTCTCACTAGTAGACCTCAGGTTCTCTACACTTGATCTCATCTTGTCTGCACTCGACCTCAACTCCTTCTCATTCTGTCCCAGTTTATATCCACTGGATCTCAAGTCCTCTCCACTGGTCCCTACCTTCTCCCCAGCAGACCTCAACCTCTCTTTAAACCCAGACCCTTTCATAGGCCCTGCTGTCATCCCTGCACTCTTAGATTTAGCCCTTATTTCGTGTTTGACCTCTTGCTTTCCCCAAATCCCCCTTGGGCTGTCTTTCCCCAAATCTGCTGAAGCTTGTGATGCACTTGCTCCACGGTACAGCAGCTTCACATCCATCCTTTCCTGACTCGGGCATGACTTCCCTTTCAAGATCGTCTTTTCCACATCTTCCAGTCTCCAGTACTCAGACTCCAGCTTCGGCTTTTGAGTGTTTCTAGTCAGGAGCTCCACTCTCTTCCCAATCACCATGAGCCCGTTCCAAGGTCCCCAGGTTTTCTCTCGCAGCATCGGCACCCCCTTGCAGCCCCGCTCCAGTGGCGACCGTTCGCGGACCCCGGCCTCGCTTGGGGCGACCTGGCCGCGGGACTTGTGGAGCCCTCTAGTCCTCCTAGGCTGCTTACCCCGCCGCTCCCTCCCGTCCAAGGGCGGAAACCTTAACAGAGCCCCCTTCTCCACAGACATTGTCCCCTGCCCTCGCCCCTGGTCCACCACCCACATCCCCACCACTGCTTCCCATTCCCCGTCCCCATCCTGCCACCCTCACCCTCTTCCCCTTCCCCTTCCCCATTGCCTGGTGGGCGCCAAACTGGGCGAGTGCGCACGCGCAGGTCGCACGTGGCCATTGGAAGGAGGGGCCCGGAACGGCGGCACGGGGTTGTGGGGGGGTAGGGGTCAGTCCGCCGGGGACTGGAGGGAGACGCGGCACGCGGCCTCTGCGACCCTATGAGCTCTGACCCCAGCTCCCACACTGTCGCCTATCACCGGCCCACTCTCCGTGCCGCGTGCCCCTTAAAAGCTGGGGCCTGGGACAGGAACGACAGACATTGCAGCCAATGGCGTCACGCACGGTGCCCCGCTACCCAATCGAAAGGCGCGGCTGAGGGAAACGCGGTGGGAACCGCCCCCGACTCCAGGCGACTCCTTGGCCGGGCGGGGGAGAGCGTCCCCGTCAGCTGAGAGCATTCTCACTCGGTCGGTTCCTCGGGCGAGTTACGGGGACGACCTGCGGGAGCACGCGGGCAGTGGCCGGACGCTGAAGCCCAGGAGAGCGATGGAGACGCATGCGGAGGCTGGGAAGGAAGGCAAGGTAGAGGAAGGATGAAGACCCCCACCCCAGCCTCCCCTCACTCCATGAAAGCCCGTGACTCCCAATCATGCGGTGGTGTGTGTGTGTCTGTGTGTGTGTGGTCTGCCTCTGTGTGTTTCTGTGTGTGTCTGTGTGTGTATAGTCTGCATGTGTCTGTGTCTCTGTGTGTCTGTGTGTCGATGTGCCTGCATGTCTGTGTGTGTATCTGTGTATGTCTGTGTTTGTGTCTGTGTGTCTCTGTGCGTGTCTCAGTGTGTGTCTGTGTCTTTGTGTGTCTCTGTGTATCTGTGTGTGTGTGTGTGTCTGCGTGTCTCTGTGTGTGTGTGTATGGCCTCTGTGTGTGTGTGTGTGCACACGTATGCGTCCGCGTGGGTGTTTGTGCATGCATGTCTGTGTCTGTCTCTGTGTGTGTCTGTGCATGTCTGTGTGTGTGTGTGTGTCTGTGTGTCTGTGTCTGTGTATGGTCTGCGTGTGTCTTTGTGTCTGTGTGTGTCTGTGTGTATGGTCTGCATGTGTGCACGTGTGCATCTGTGTGTGTCTCTGTGTGCGTCTGTGTGTGCACGCATGTGTCTGTGTGTGTCTGTGCATGTCTGTGTCTCTTTGTGTCTGAGTGTGTGTGTGTCTGTCTCTGTGTCTATGTATGGTCTGCGTGCATCTTTATGTCTGTGTGTGTGTGTCTCTGTGTGTGTGTGTATGGTCTGTGTGTGCCTGTGTCTGTGTGTCTGTGTATTTCTGGGTCTCTGTGTGTGTTTGCATGTGTCTGTGTGTGTCTGTGTCCGTGTGTCTCTGTGTATCTGTGTGTGTCTATGTCTGTGTCTGTGTGTCGTGTGTGTCTGTGTGCCTATGTATGATCTGTGTATGTCTTTGTGTGTGTCTGTGTGTGTGTTTCTCTGTGTCTGTGTTTCTCTGTGCCTGTGTGTTTGTGTGTGTCTGTGTATCTGTGTGTGTTTCTATGTGTGTCTGTGTGTGCGTGTGTCTGTGTTTGTCTCGTGTGTCTGCGTGTGTGTGCGTGCCCATGTGTATCTGTGTGTGTGTGTGTGTCTGCGCAAGTGAGAGAAGGGAGACTTGAGCAAGGGAGTGGGGAGCCTCTGTGGCACCTGTGTGCAGACTGATGAGGATGCCAAGGGAGGCAGTGTTTTGCCTTTGTCCTGACAGATGGAAAGGGACCCGTCACTGTCATGCTTACCCTCCCCAGGACCAACTCACGCTGGCTTGATGGGGGTAGGCGGGAAGGGGGTGGTAGGTTAGGGCGGGGAGGAGGGCAGGATGTTAGGGATTGAGCAGAGGCTGGCGTCCTCGTCTCCTTTCCCAAGGCGAGAGAATCCTGTTCAGCCCTAATGGCTTCACTTGTGTTCTGAGTTCATATAATGATACGACCATTTCTTCCTTTTGACTTCCTTCAGCAAAGAGTTGTCAAGCATCCACGTTGTGCCAAGGATGGTTAGAGCATGGAGAGGTGCACCCTTTTGGGAGATGGAGGCATATGCATAGTGGGCCATGGCTGAGGATGAGGATGGAGCAGCTGTGGTCCACCTTTGAGGCCCATCTCCCTCAAGCAGCTCCAAGCAGTGTAGGTCAGAGTAGAGATGCTAAGGCAGGAGGAAACAGGCTGGGGACTAGGGGACCTGCTGCACCAGTTAGCAAGACTGCATGTGTTTGGGGTCTGGGGCAAGTGGGAGAGCCTGCCTTGGGAGTGTCAGAGAAGCCAAGAAATGAGGAGCGGGGTTCAAGTGGTTTAGAGGGACAAGAGGGGCTGAGAGACACAAAGCATGGAACAGAATGGTCTGCTTCAATGTTTATCTATGTATGTTCATCTTCATGGTTAAAGGAGTTAACATATATAAAATGCTTAGGGCATATACATGAAATGGTTAGAGTGGTGCCTAGCATATTGTAAGGGCCAACATAAGGGTTAGCTATTATATTATTATTATTGTTATATTATTATTGCTGTATGTTCTGAGGATGTGCTGAGCTATTGAACAGATGGATGCACCCCCCCAGCCTTTGCAGGAGCCATACTCTCTGAAAGTTCACTACCAATACTTATCCTCTAGGTTAGGTATTGCCTTCTCTAAGATCTTCCTTTAAATATAGAGACATTAAAAGAATATATAAGCAAAAATATAATAGAGGAGAAAATGAAATAATATAAAATACTGGCCAGATGTGGTGGCTCAAGCCTGTAATCACAGCACTCTGAGAGGCCAAAGCAGGCAAATTACTTGAGGTCAGAAATTCAAGACTAGCCTGGCCAACATGGTGAAACCCCATCTCTACTAAAAATACAAAAAATTGGCCAGACATGGTAGTGTGCGCCTGTAATCCCAACTACTTGGGAGACTGAGACAGGAGAATAGCTTGAACCCAGGAGGCAAAGGTTGCAGTGAGCCAAGATCGCACCATTGAACTCTAGCCTGGGCAACAGAGTGAGAATCTGTCTCAAAAATAAATAAATAAACCCAGAGGATTATAAATAATTATACTATAAAGACACATGCACACGTATGTTTGTTGCAGCACTATTTACAATAGCAAAGACTTGGAACCAACCCAAATGCCCATCAATGATAGACTGGATAAAGAAAATGTGGCACATATACACTGTGGAATATTATGTAGCCATAAAAAAGAATATCATGCCCTTTCCAGGGACATGGATGAAGCTGGAAGCCATCATTTTCAGCAAACTAATACAGGAACAGAAAACCAAACACCACATGTTCTTACTCATAAGTGGGAGTTGAACAATGAGAACACATGGACACAGGGCGGGGAACAACACACACTGTGGCCTGTGGGGGGCTTGGGGGTAAGGGGAGGGACAGCATTAGGACAAATACCTAATGCATGTGAGGCTTAAAACCTAGATGACAGGTTGATAGGTGCAGCAAACCAGCATGGCACATGTATACCTATGTAACAAACCTGCACATTATGTAAATGTATCCCAGAACTTAAAGTAAAATTTAAAAATTAAAATAAAATAAATAAATAAAAGGAATAATATAAAATACTATTTAAATAATCCAAAAGAAGACAAGAAAGAAAGAATACAGGAATAAAAACAGATGGGACAAAGAGAAAGCAAAAAGCAAGATGACAAGTTAGTAGCCTGCTACGTCAGTAATTACAATAATTATGAATGGACTAAATTCTCCAATTTAAAAAAACATTGTCAGATTGTATTTTGGAAAAAAAAAGCAACTAGAGTCTGTTAAAAGAGACATATTTTAAATATAAGGACACAGAAAGCTTGGCATAAATGGGTGGGAGCTGGGCATAGTGATGCACACCTGTGTTCCCAGCTATGTGGGAGGCAGAGGTAGGAGGATTGCTTGAGCTCAGGATTGTTTGAGGTTACAGTGAGCTGTGATTGTGTCACTGCCCTCTAACCTGGGACACACAGTAAGACCTTGTCTTAAAACAAAAACAAAACAAAACAAAACAAAAAAAAGGCCAGGCGCAGTGGCTCACACCTGTAATCCCAGCATTTTGGGAGGTCAAGGCGGGCGGATCACTTGAGGTCAGGAGTTCGAGACCAGCCTGGCCAACAGAGTGGAACCCCATCTCTACTAAAAATACAAAAATTAGCTGGGCTTGGTGCCACACACCTGTAATCCCCACTACTCAGGAGGCTGAGGCAGGAGAATGGCTTGAGCCTGGGAGATGGAGGTTCCAGTGAGCCAAGATCATGCCACTGTACTCCATCCTGGGCAACAGGGCAAGACTCTCTCAAAAAAAAAAAAAAAAGAAGAAGAAGAAGAAGAAGAAGTATATTAGAAATAAAGAAGGATGGCTGGGTGTGGTGGCTCACGCCTGTAATGCCAGCACTTTGAGAGGCCAAGGTGTGTAGATCACCTGAGGTCAGGAGTTTGAGACCAGCCTGGCCAACATGGTGAAACCCCGTCTCTACTAAAAATACAAAAATTAGCCAGGTGTACTGGCAGGGGCCTGTAATCCCAGCTACTTGGGAGGCTGAGGTAGGAGAATCACTTGAACCCGGGAGGCGGAGGTTGCAGTGAGCCGAGATCACGCCATTTCACTCCAGCCTGGGTGACAGGAGTGAAACTCTGTCAAAAAAAGAAAGAAAGAAGGAAAGAAGGAAGGAAGGAAGGAAGGAGAAATAAAGAGGGACATTTTATAATGATGAAAGACTTGATTCCACAGAAAGATAAAACAATCCTAAATTTATATGCACCTAATAATATAGCATCAAAATATGCAAAATAAAAGATGACAGAACTAAAAGGAATAATAGGCAAACCTACAAATAAATAGTAAGTAATTGTATTTATTTTTTTAGAAATGGGGTCTTTTTATGTTGGCCAAGCTGGTCTCCAACTCCTGAGCTCAAGTGATCCTCCCACCTCAGCCTCCCAAAGTGCTAGAATTATAGGAATAAGTCAGCATGCCCAGACCAGTTAGAAATTCTAACACAATTCTCAACAACTGTTAGAACAAGCAGACAAAAAAATTAGTAAGGATTTAGAAGATTTAAATAACATGATTAATCAACTTGATCTAATTGACTTATGTAGAGTTCTATACCCAACAACTGCAGAAAATACATTATTTCAAATGCACGTGAAACATTTACCAAAATAAATGATACGTTGAGCTATAATGCAAGTATCAATAAATTTTAAAAGACTGAAATCATATAGATTATATACTCTGACCCAGAATTAATGTGGAATCAAAACAAAAACATAACTAGATTCCAAAATATTGGAAATTAAGCAACATGCTTCTAGATAATTCACAGGCCAAAGAAGAAATTATAATGGAAATTAGAAAATATTTTTAAATTTATGATTATAAAAATATGACATATCAAAACTCATAAGATACACAGTTTCCAGAGGGAGATTTATACAACCACATGCATATTTTAGAAAAGAAGAAAGCCTTGAGTATATGACACTAAAGGAAATAAGTAATTATTATTATTATTATTATTTTTGAGAGGAGTCTCACTTTGTTGCCCAGGCTGGAGTGCAGTGGCATAATCTCAGCTCACTGCAACTTCCGCCTGCCAGGTTTAAGCGATTCTTCTGCCTCAGTCTCCCCAGTAGCTGGGACTACAGGTGTGTGCCACCATGCCCGGCTAATTTTTTTGTATTGTTAGTAGAGACGGTGTTTCACCATGTTGGCCAGGCTGGTCTTGAACTCCTGACCTCAGGTGATCCACTCACCTCGGCATCCCAAAGTGCTGGGATTACAGCATGAGCCACCACACCCAGCTGGAAAATAAGTAACTAAAAAAAAAAATTTTGTGAACCATGATCACACCACTGCACTCTAGCCTGGGTGACACAGTGAGACCCTGTCTCAAAAAAAAAAAAAATTATCAAGCTGAATAAGCAATATATAAAAGGATAATACTTCATGAACAAGGCCTTCTTCCAGGAATGCAAGGTGGTTTAACATTTGCAAATCGATCAATGAAATTCAGCATATAAACAGATAACAAAGGCCAGGCGCGGTGGCTCACGCCTGTAATCCCAGCACTTTGGGAGGCCGAGGTGGGCGGATCACCTGAGGTCAGGGGTTCGAGACCAGCCTCACCATGGAGAAACCCTGTCTCTACTAAAAATACAAAATTAGCCTGGCATGGTGGTGCATGCCTGTAATCCCAGCTACTCAGGAGGCTGAGGTAGGAGAATTGCTTGAACCTGGGAGGCGGAGGTTGTGGTGAGCCAAGATCGCGCCATTACACTCCAGCCTGGGGAACAAGAGCGAAACTGTCTCCAATAAATAAATAAATAAATAAACAGATAACAAGAACATCCATATGATTATCTCAATCAAGGGAAAAACGATTGATAAAAATCAACACTCTCATCAAATTAGGCATAGTGGGGAGCTCCATTAAGCTTCATTAAGATACCGTTGATTAAAAAAAAATCTAAAAGCACTTTGGGGTTAAATTTAAATGCAGTCCCTCTGAGATTAGGAACACGTCATCATATCATCACTTCTACATTGTACTGGAGGTCCTGGCAAGTATAATAAGGCAGTAAAAAGAAATAAAGGTATAAAGGTTGGAAAGGAAGAACTAAAACTGTCGTCATTTTAGATTATAGGACTGTATATGTAGGAAATCCAAAAGAACTGCCCAGGAAGGTGGCTCAGGCCTGTAATCTCTGCACTTTGGGAGGCCTAATTTAGGAGATCTCTTGAGCCCAGGAGTTTGAGACAACCTGGGCAACATAGTGAGACCCTATCTCTACAAAAAAATACAAAAATTAGCCAGGCATGGTGGCAGATGCCTGTAGTCCCAGCTACTCAGGAATCTGAAGTGGGAGGATCCCTTGAGCCTGGGAGTTCAAGGCTGCCATGATCCAAGATGGCACTACCACACTCCATCCTGGATGACAGAGCAAGACCTTGTCTCAAAAAAAAAAAAAGAATCTACAAATGATTAAATTAATAAGTGAGTTCAGCAAGATATTTTAAAAATTCATTAAAATTAACAAGTAAATTTGTGGGGACACAAGGTAGATATATAAAACTGTATTATGGTTTTTTTTTTTTCGTTCTTTCTTTCTTTCTTTTTTTTTTTTTTTGAGATGGAGTTTCACTCTTGTCACCCAGGCTGGAGTGCAATGGCACGATCTCGTTTCACCGCCACCTCTGCCTCCAGGTTCAAGGGATTTTCCTGCCTCAGCCTCCTGAGTAGCTGGGATTACAAGCGCCCCCCACCACACCTGGCTAATTTTTGTATTTTTAGTAGAGACGGGGTTTTACCATGTTGACCAGGCTGATCCTCGAACTCCTGACCTCAGGTGATCCACCTGCCTCGGCCTCCCAAAGTGCATGAGCCACTTCGCCTGGACTTTTTTTTTTTTTTTTTGAGACAGGGTCCTGCACTGTCATCCAGGCTGGAGTGCAGTGGTATGATGGTGTGATCATGGCTCACAGCAGCCTCGACCTTCTGGGCTCAAGCGATCCTCCTGCCTCAGACTCCCAAGTAGCTGGGACTACATGTGTTTGCCACCACACCTGGCTAGTTTTTCTATTTTTTTGTAGACATAGGGTTTCGGCTCACTGCAACCTCTGCCTCCTGGGTTCAAGGGATTCTCCTGCCTCAGCCTTCCAAAGTGCTGGGTTCACAGGCATGAGCCACCATGCCCAGCCTATTGTGTTTCTATATACAATTAGAAGATGAAACTTTTAAAAATATAATTTAAAAAGCAAAGAAA
This sequence comes from Pongo pygmaeus, assembly GCF_028885625.2. Classification (NCBI taxonomy): domain Eukaryota; kingdom Metazoa; phylum Chordata; class Mammalia; order Primates; family Hominidae; genus Pongo; species Pongo pygmaeus. The sequence goes on along the minus strand of NC_072382.2, from coordinate 8,835,755 downwards.
GGGCGCCTATAATCCCAGCTGCTTGGGAGGCTGAGGCAGGAGAATTGCTTGAACCCAGGAGGCAGAGGTTGCAGTGAGCCGAGACCGCGCCATCGCACTCCAGCCTGGGCAACAAGAACAAGACTCTGTCTCAAAAAAAAAATAATAATAAAACAAAAATAAGAAGCAAAGAAAAAAGAGAATCATCAAATACCTAGGAATAAATCTCACAGAAGACATGCAAGACCTTTACACAGAAAACTACAAAACATTAAAGAAGACCTAAATAATTGGAAAGATATTACATGTTTTTAGATTGGAAGATTAAAAATTATAAATTATAAAATTACGAAGAGATCTAGTCTTCCCAGATTGATCTATATATTTGATATAATCACAATCAAAATCCCAGTACGTTTTTTAGGGATAGAAATTAACAAGCAGAATATCTGTAGAAATGTAAAGGACCTATAATAGCCAAAATTATTTTGAAAAGAAAGAATAAAGTTGGAGGCTTTGCACTATCTGATTTCAAGTCGCGCCTGTCAAGTTACAGTAATCAAGACAGTAAGATATTATCATAAGGATAAACATTTGGGCCAATGCAACACAGTAGAGAGTCCAAAATTTGTCACTCTTAATAGGTCAGTTGATATGTGTACACCAAAGCAATTCAATAGCAAAAGGAAAATCTTTATAACAAACAGTGCTCAAATAGCTGGCCACATGGCACAGTGAATCACAACCCATACCTCACACTGCATATTCAAAATGAATTGAAAACCGCCGGGCATGGTGGATCATGCCTGTAATTCCAGCACTTTAGGAGGCCAAGGCTCAGGTGGATCAACTGAGGTCAGGAGTTTGAGACCAGCCTGGCCAACATGGTGAAACACCGTCTCTACTAAAAATACAAAAAAATTAGCCGGGCGTGGTGGCACGCGCCTGTAATCCCAGCTACTTGGGAGGCTGAGGCAAGAGAATCGCGTGAACCCAGGAGGCGGAGGCTGCAGTGAGCCAAGATTGTGCCACTGCACTCCAGCCTGGGTGACAAAGCGAGACTCCATCTCAAGAAATTAAAATTAGGCCAGGCACAGTGGCTCACGGCTGTAATCCCAGCACTTTGGGAGAACAAGGCAGGTGGATCGCCTGACGTCAGGAGTTCGAGACCAGCCTGGCCAACATAATGAAACCCCGTCTCTACTAAAAATACAAAAATGAGCTGGGCGTGGTGGTGGGCGCCTGTAATCTCAGCTACTTGGGAGGCTGAGGCAGGAGAATCGCTTGAACCTGGGAGGCAGAGGTTGCAATGAGCCGAGATCCGCCATTGCACTCCAGCCTGAGCAACAAGAGCGAAACTCCGTCTCAAAAAAAAAAAAAAAAAAAAAGAAACACTTTGGGAGGCTGAGACAGGCGGATCATGAGGTCAGGAGATTGAGACCATCCTGACTAACACAGTGAAATCCCGTCTGTACTAAAAATACAAAAAATTAGCCAGGCGTGGTGGTGGGCGCCTGTAGTCCCAGCTACTAGGGAGGCTGAGGCAGGAGAATGGTGTGAACCCGGGAGGCGGAGCTTGCAGTGAGCCGAGATCGCACCACTGCACTCCAGCCTGGGCGACAGAGCAAGACTCTGTCTCAAAAAAAAAAAAAAAAAAAAGAAAGAAATTAAAATTAAAATGAAGAAAATGAATTGAAAATAGATCATAGCCGGGTGGGGTGGCTCACGCCTGTAATCCCAATACTTTGGGAGGCCAAGGAGGGTGGATCACTTGAGGTCAGGAGTTTGAGACCAGCCTGGCCAAAAGAGTGAAACCCCATCTCTACTGAAAATACAGAAATTAGCCAGGCATTGTGGCGGGCGCCTGTAATTGCAGCTACTCAGGAGCCTGAGGCAGGAGAATCACTTGAACCTGGGAAGCGGAGGTTGCAATGAGCCAAGATCGTGTCACAACTGCACACCAGCCTGGGCAACAGAGCAAGACTCTGTCTCAAAAAAAAAAAAAAGAAAAGAAAAAGAAAAAGAAAATGGATTATAGACACAAGTGCAAGAGCTTAAACTGTAACACCTCTAGAAAAATAAATAGAATATCTTTATGACCTTGGGGTAGGCAAAGTTTTCAACAAGACACAAAAAGCCTTAACCATAGAAATAAAAGACTGTTATGTTGAACTTGTAACATTTGAACCATTAAGAGAGTCAAAGGCAAACTATAGACTAGGAAAAGATACTGACAAAACGTATAATCAACAATGGGTTTGTCTCCAGGAACAGAGTTCCTACAAATTACTGAAAAACAGATAATCTGATCTTTCAAAGAGGTGGCAGGAAAGAATCAGAGACCTGAATAGGCACTTTACAAAAGAAGATATGCAGATGGCTGATAAATACAGAAAATGCCGCTCAACATCATTCCTCACCAGGTAATACCAGTTACACTCCCCATGTGCAATGACCATGCCTGGACTAACAGGGTGAAAGTAAAAGACTAACAATTCTGAGCTGTCACAGTGGTTTGTGCCCAGACTGATCTGTATATTCGATGCAATCACAATCAAAATCCCAGTATGTTTTTCAGGGGTAGAAATTAACAAGCCAAATATGTGTAGAAATGTAAAGGACCTATAACCACCCAAATGATTCTGAAAAAAAAGAATAAAGGTGGAGGCCTTACACTATCTGATTTCCAGTCTCACCTGTCAGATTACAGTAATCAGTCCAGTGAGATATCGTCATAAGGACAAACATAGACCAATGGAACAGAGTAGAGAGTCCAAAGTTTATCATACTTAATAGGTCAATTGATACGTGTACACAAAAGCAACTCTCAGCTACTCCAGAGGATTGCCTGAGCCCAGTTCAAGGCCAGCCTGGACAACATTAGCGGGACCCCTTTTCTTTAAAAAAAATAATAATAATAAATAAAGAGAGAGAGAGAGAGATAAAACGACTAACAACTCTGAAGTATTGGCAAGGATGTAGTACAACTGGAACTTTCATGCACAGTGCTGCTGGGAGTGCACATTGGTTTAGTCACCTTAGAAAACTGTTTGGTGGTATTTACTAAAGTGTTTTAAACATACAATATGTCTTCCCTGTAACTAAGCAATTCTCATGCCCAACAGAAATGGGGACTTAGGTCAAAAGTCCTCAAAAGACGGCTGGGCGTGGTGGCTCACACCTGTAATCCTAGCACTTCGGGAGGCCGAAGCGGGCGGATCACTTGAGGTCAGGAGTTCAAGAGCAGCCTGGCCAACATGGCGAAACCCCATCTCTACTAAATTACAAAAATTAGCCAGGTGTGGTGGCGGGCACCTGTATCCCCAGCTACTCAGGAGGCTGAGGCAGGAGAATCACTTGAACCTGGGAGACAGAGGTTGCTGTGAGCTAAGATCACGTCACTGCACTCCAGCCTGGGTGACAGAGCAAGACTCTGTCTCAAAAAAAAAAAAAAAAAAGTCTTCTAAAGACCTGTATAAGAATGTTCATGGAAGCCAGACATTGTGGTGCACACCTGTAATCCCAGCTACTTGGGAGGCTGAAGTGGAAGGATGGCTTGAGGCCAGGAGTTCAAACCAGCCTGGGCAGCATAGCAAGAACACCCCCCTGCTTAAAAAAACAAACAAACAAAAAAAAAGGCCGGGCACGGTGGCTCACGCCTGTAATTCCAGCACTTTGGGAGGCCGAGGCGGGCGGATCACAAGGTCAGGAGATCGAGACCATCCTGGCTAACACAGTGAAACCCCATCCCTACTAAAAAATACAAAATTAGCTGGCCGTGGTGGTGTATGACTGTAATCTCAGCTACTCGGGAGGCTGAGGCAGGAGAATGGCTGAACCCAGGAGGCGGAGGTTGCGGTGAGCCGAGATTGCGCCACTGCACCCCAGCCTGGGCAACAAGAGCGAAACTCTGTCTCAAAAAAAACAACAAAAAAGAATAGGCCAGAATAATCTACAGTGATAGAAGTCAGAATGGTGGTTAGTTCTGGGGTGGGGTGGGGGATAATTGATGGGTGTGGGGCAAGAGGGAGCCTTCTGGAGTGTTTAAAAAAATGTTTTTTGCCAGGTACAGTGGCTCACGCCTGTAATCCCAGCACTTTGGGAGGCCGAGGCAGGCGGATGACCTGAGGTCAGGAGTTCAAGACCAGCCTGACAAACATGGAGAAACCCCATCTCTACTAAAAATACAAAATTAGCTGGGCATGGTGGCGGGCGCCTGTAATCCCAGCTACCCAGGAGGCTGAGGCAGGAGAATCGCTTGAACCCGGGAGGTAGAGGTTGCGGTGAGCTGAGATCGCACCGTTACACTCCAGCCTGGGCAACAAGAGTGAAACTCCATTTCAAAAAAAAAAAATTAGCTTTAGTTTTTTTTTTTTTTTTTTTAGACAGTTTCTCACTCTGTCACCTAGGCTGGAGTGCAGTGGCGAGATCCTGGCTCACTGCAGCCTGCACCTCCCAAGCTCAATCTTCCCACCTCAGCACCCCCCCAAGTAGCTGGAACCACAGGCACGTGCCACCACACCCAGCTAATTTTTAAAGTTTTTTTGGGGAGGTGGAGGTCGAAGGGTGTCTCACCATGTTGCCCAGGCTCGTCTCAAACTCCTGGGCTCAAGCAATTCTCCTGCCTCAGCCTCTCTCCCAAAGTGCTGGATTATAGCACTTTTAAAAAAAATTTTTAAAAATTAGCTGGGCATGGTGGCACATGCCCGTGGTCCTTGCTACTTGGAAGGCTGAGTCAGGAGGATTGTCTGAGCCCAGGATATGGAGGCTGCGGTGAGCTGTGATGGCGCCACCAAACTCCAGCCTGAGTGACAGAGCAAGACCCTGTCTCCAAATAAATAAATAAATAAAATATATATCTATCATGATCTGAGTTGGGTGATGGTTACCCAGTTGTATACATATATACAAATAATTGGTGCTTTACACTTAAAATTTGTGCACTTTCCTGTATATAACTTATACCTTAATTAAAAAAACAAAAGGGGGCCGGGTGCAGTGGCTCACACCTGTAATCCCAGCACCTTGGGAGGCCGAGGCAGGCAGATCACTTGAGCTCACAAGTTCAAGACCAGCCTGGCCAACATGGCAAAACCCCATCTCTACTAAAAATACAAAAATTAGCTGGGAATGGTGGCGCGCGCCTGTAATCCCAGCTACTCAGGAGGCTGAGGCAAGAGAATCGCTTGAACTTGGGAGGCACCGTTTGCAGTGAGCCGAGATCACTCCACTGCACTCCAACCTGGGTGACAGAGCAAGACGCTATCAAAAAAAAAAAAAAAAAAGCAAGAAACAATGTAGAGATAACCCTGTAAACAGTGGCCAGTGACCTCAGGGTCAATTCCTTCATGCCGGACAGCCAGGAGGAGGGGACAGATGCAGGGATCTCCATCCGGGGAGGAGACATCACTAGACCAGCTGCAGATGGGCCACCATCAAGCAAGGTCTTGCCTGTTTCTGGACCCACATATCACCACGCCCCATCTCAGGGACCATCTCCAAAGTGTGCCAAAACCAGAGAGAGGAGAGAGTGAGGAGGCCTCCAGATTGAGAGGTGGGATAGGTGCCTGTTGTATACTGGTGAGCAATGCTGAAAGGTAGAGTGATTCCTAAGCCTCTTCCCTTCCCCCTAATATCACTTGGCACTATGGTGTGGACACAGTAGGTATTCAATAAATGCATGTTGCTTCCGGCCCTTTGGGAGGCTGAGGTGGGAGGATTGCTTGAGCCCAGGAGTTTGAGACCAGCCTGGGCAACATAGCAAGACTCTGTTTCTAAAAAAAAAAACAAAAAAAACAAAAAAAAAAAACAACTTGGCATGGTGGTACATGCCTGTAGTCCCAGCTACCTGGGAGGCTAAGGCAGGAGGATCACTTGAGCCCAGGAGTTGGAGGCTGCAGTGAGCTATGATGGCACCACTGCATTACAGCCTGAGTGACAGAGTGAGACCCTGTCTCAAAAATAAATAAATACATGTTGAATAGCTCAATGCAAGAATGAGCTAGTAGCTTGGTGTCTTGTGGATCTTTTCACTTGAAGAAATACACATGCTTTGCATGTAAGCTGTTGCCTCTTGGCACCAAAAGTAGTAAATGGAATGGTTTTGGCAACCTCCCCAAAAGAGGTGGGAATGTCTCATCCAACTCACTTGAAACCCTGGTTAAGGGATGCCTGAGGTAGCCAGCTGGGGAAGGGGTGGGCAAGTGACTGAGAAAGTGCATGGGCTTGGGAATTAAGAAACTGGGTTTCGCTGGGCACGGTGGCTCATGCCTGTAATCTTAGCAATTTGGGATGCCAAGGCAGGTGGATCATTTGAGGTCAGGAGTTTGAGACCAGCCTGACCAAACATGGTGAAACCCTCTCTCTAGTAAAAATACAAAAGTTAGCTGGGTGTGGTGGCTCATGCCTGTGGTCCCAGCTACTCGGGAGGCTGAGGCAGCAGAATCGCTTGAACCCGGGAGGTGGAGGTTGCAGTGAGCTGAGATCATGCCACTGCACTCCAGCCTGGGCAGCGCAAGACTCTGTCTAAAAAAACAAACAAACAACAACTGGGTTTCAATCTGGCGCTGTCGCTTTGCAGCTGCATAACCTTCGACAAGTTACTTCCCCTCTCTGGTTGTCTCAGCTTCAATAGGTGTAAAATGGGAAGCTTTCTGCCTGCCTCCAAGGATGGGAGGGTTAAAATGTTTTGGCAGTTGCAAAACTCAGGTCAGTGCCTTATCAGGACCCCTCTCTGGTGACCTGGGGCATTGCTGAAGCAGTGCTGCTGAAGAGGGTTCTGCAGGTGGATCAGAAGGCCTGCAGGGTGAGGAAGCGCAAAGGGGCCGTGTTCAGCCAGGCCAGAGACCTCCCCTCCTCCGCAGCCTTCCTGTGCATCGGTGGATCTGCAGGGAGACAGCTCCTTACAGGTGGAGATTTCTGACGCAGTGAGTGAGCGGGACAAGGTGAAATTCACTGTTCAAACCAAGGTGAGGCGGTGTGGGGCACGAGGAAAGGTCCTGGTGGCTGCCCGCAGGAGGCCTCCCCCAGGGTGGTAGGCATGTGCCAACACAGCCTGTGGGCACTCTTCCTCCACCTGGCACTTGCCCTCAGCCCCTCCTGGAAAGCGAGCCTCTTAGCTCTGCCTAAGGCCCCAAGTCCTAATCATCCCTGTCCACCATTCTAAATGAAATCATGCACACCTGAGCTCTAACTTGGTCCTCCCTGGGATGTGGGATGAGGGGGCCCCAAAAGTGGGTGCCCAGGAGACTTGCTGAGGCAGGGCTTGGGGCAGACAGAGGACCTCAGTTGGCCTTCCCACTTCCAGAGCTGCCTCCCTCACTTCGCCCAGACTGAGTTCACAGTCGTGCGGCAGCACGAGGAGTTCATCTGGCTGCATGATGCCTACGTGGAGAACGAGGAGTACGCCGGCCTCATCGTGAGGAGGGGCCGGGCAGGGGCTGGGAGGGACAGGCAGAGCACTTGGGTGAGGACCAAAGGCTGTGATGGCCGTCTCGGCAGTGAGAGGCCTCCCAGCTCCGTCCCTCCTTTGAGCAGATCCCCCCAGCCCCTCCGAGGCCAGACTTTGAGGCTTCGAGGGAAAAGCTACAGAAATTGGGCGAGGGGGACAGCTCTGTCACTCGGGAAGAGTTTGCCAAGATGAAGCAGGAGCTGGAAGCGTGAGTGCCCCCTCCTTTCCCTGCCATCCCCAGAGCCCAGATGTCTTCCCCAGCTATCCCCCCATGAATGTTTAGCGACCCTGACCTCTGACCCCAGAAAGGGAGCAGGCAGGATGATGGGGCTGAGGAGGGCCCGTGAGCCGCTGCCACTCTCGCAGGGAGTACCTGGCCATCTTTAAGAAGACAGTTGCGATGCACGAAGTCTTTCTGCAGCGCCTGGCGGCCCACCCCACCCTGTGTCGAGACCACAACTTCTTTGTGTTTTTGGAATATGGACAGGATGTGAGCTGGGCCGAATCCCTGGGGTCACCCCTGGGGCAGGAGTCTACCTTGGGTGGGGAGGCACCCAGGGGTGGCAGGGCTGGAGAAGGGGCCCAAGTGGGCCCAATCCTGTGTCACAGCTCCGTGAGTGGCTTGCGACTCGGGATGGGAGGCGAGAACGCCCACCCCAGCATCATACCCTCCCTGTGTGCCTCAGCTGAGTGTCCGGGGGAAGAACAGGAAGGAGATCCTCGGAGGGTTTCTGCGGAATATCGTGAAGTCCGCGGATGAAGCCCTCATCACGGGCATGTCAGGGCTCAAGGTAACCCCTGGTGCTCCTCTCCGGATTCAACCCAGCACCTCAAGTCCACAGCACAGATTGAGGCCCAGGCTGGGTGTGGGAAGGAAGCCACTGGTGGGGCCTGGCCTGGGTTGGAAGGAGATTTTGCCAACCCTGGGTGCCTGTGCTGCCAAGCTCCTTGGTGACCCAGTGTAAATGGGGTCCTGCCTGGCTCCCTTAGGAGGTGGATGACTTCTTTGAGCATGAGAGGACCTTCCTGTTGGAGTATCACACCCGTATCCGAGATGCCTGCCTGCGGGCCGACCGCGTCATGCGCGCCCACAAGTGTACGCAGGGCCCAAGGGGTCCTGGATCCCCCTGCCCCTCTCCCCAGTGGTTCAACTCCTTGGGGGAGAGAAGAGAGCAGGGCATGCCTTGTTGTTTGTCAGTGGCCACAAGCACCAGGGCTTGACGTGCAGATGTAGGGGCTCTGATGGGGGCTGTTCCCCAACAGGCCTGGCAGACGATTATATCCCTATCTCAGCTGCGCTGAGCAGTCTGGGAACACAGGAAGTCAACCAGCTAAGGACGTGAGGACTCCCCCCACTCCTACCCTCTCCCTATGCCTGTAATACCATGTCTTCCCATGAGGGGTCACTCTGTAGATGTCTACTGTCAGCTCTAGGTGGGAGGTGTAGGCTCTCCTGTTGGGGGAGGGTGTTGGGAGAGAAAGGGGAACGGGAGATTCCCAAGGAGGGGCTGAGACAGAGAGGCTTTGAGCTGTTCCTCAGCCCCCTACCCTAACTCCCTCCCTACTGCTTCCTAGGAGCTTCCTCAAACTGGCAGAGCTCTTTGAACGGCTGAGGGTGAGTACCACCTTCTGTGCTCAAAGGCTTTCCTGGTGAGCTTTGCAGGGAAGATGAGTCCTGGCAGAGGGAAGAGCTCCAGGATCATCTTGAGTTCAGTGATAACTTGGGCCCAGTGGCAAGTTGGGCTCACACTCCAGACTAGTTTAACAAGAGGTGGGGTGAAGACAAGGATCTAGCTTCGTGTGTGTGTTGGGGGGTGCGGGGGCACGCGCGTGCACGCACGTGTGCGGCAGGGGAGGGCTGGGAGGCACAAGGGTGTGCCCAAACCTCTGGCAGACTGCACCCAGCTGCCAGCACACTGCCCGGGCACACAGGTCCCCCACTCTTCCCCAAGAAAGTCACTGGAGTGTTGCCGTCTTCCTAAAATGTCTGTTGGACCGCATCTCTTCCCTGCTCAAGGCCCTTCAGAGACCCTGCCCCTTCTGGAAGCTCCTAAAGTCCTGAGCTTCCACTTTCAGCCTCTTGTGCTCCAGCCACTGCCTCCCTTCCCTGCTTTGCCCAAGTGCCCTCCCTGAACTAAAGCTTCTCTGAACACATAGCTGGGCTTGCACAGCTGCCAAGCCCTCGGCGCCCTCTGTCTGGCTCTTACTCAGTCCCCGAGATCCAGACTAGATCCCACTTCCTCTGTGAAGCCTTCCCTGGCCTGCAGCCCTCAACACCAGACCTGACCTGGAACAGTTACCTAAGGCTTCTTTGCTGGATATTTAGATGAAGAGGTGCCTCCCACCCCTTAGCTGCCCCTCTGACAAGCTCCCTTCCCAGTGCCTACCTTTCTGATGCAGAAGCTGGAGGGCCGGGTGGCTTCCGATGAGGACCTGAAGCTGTCGGACATGCTGAGGTATTACATGCGTGACTCACAGGCAGCCAAGGTGAGAGGCAGCCCCAGCGCAGCGCTCAGGCCTGGAGGCCAGGACAGGGCAGCAGTGACCCTGTGCCCATGGTTCTAGGACCTGCTGTACCGGCGGCTGCGGGCACTGGCCGACTACGAGAATGCCAACAAGGCACTGGACAAGGCGCGCACCAGGAACCGGGAGGTGCGGCCCGCCGAGAGCCACCAGCAGCTGTGCTGCCAACGCTTCGAGCGCCTCTCCGACTCCGCCAAGCAAGGTGAGCCCGCAGCCCCCAGCCCCGGCCTGGGGCCACATGCCCTGCCCTGCCCGGATCCCCATGCCTCTTCCCCTCCTCTCCAGAGCTCACGGACTTCAAGTCCCGCCGGGTCTCCTCTTTTCGAAAGAATCTCATTGAGCTGGCAGAGCTGGAGCTCAAACACGCCAAGGTGTGCCCTCCCACCTCACTGGACCCTTGTGAGGCCTCCCACCTCCCACTTCCCTCCCTCCCCCAGGCACCAGGGTGTGCGTGCATGTGAGGGTGTGCACGCATGTATGTGCGTGGGTGTGTGCACATGCATACGTGTGTGTGTGCATGAGAGGAGCCCCAGCTAAGGCTTGGGGCCATGCTTCCCTGGCTCAGGACCCGTGCCTTCTGGGTAGGAAGGCCCAATTAACAGCAGCTGTTATTGCAGAGAGCAGGGGTGTGGGGAGCGAGGGAGCATCTAAGGTACAGAAAGAATGACAGCCTGACTCAGGGAGCAGGGGACTTCAAGGACCTGTTTCTCCTCTGCAGGCCAGCACCCTGATTCTCCGGAACACCCTTGTTGCCCTAAAGGGGGAGCCTTAGAGCAGCCAGAGCTCAGCCAGACCCTACTCTGGGATCTCCAGTGACCAGGGTATCCCAACCCCTCTCTCCGGCAAGATGTCTCCTTCCCTAGCACAGCGCCACTAGCCACGCCCTCACTCTGCCCCACATCCTCTCAGGGAAAGCCCAAACCCCCTACCACCACCACCACAGGTGCCAGGCCCTGCAAGACACAGGGCAGCATGGGCATCATAACTGGCCACAGTCAGCAGAGCCCCAGAGACCCCGACACCCCTCCCCAGGAAGCTGAGGAACAGCCTCTACCCTCACCCCTAGCCCTGAAGGAATCATAGCTCACTTGATCCCAGCCTTTTCTCCTTCGCAAATAAAAACCCTGGTTTTGTAGCAAGGAGGCCTGTTGTCCTTACTTCCCTTCCCACAGCTCAAAGGTCCACCAGGCACACTTTCTGCCAAGGCAGTATGATCAGATCCTGGAGACACCAAGGAGGGCACCCCTGCAGCATCCTCAGCCCTCCAGTGACAGCAGGCTCCCTGTGGGAAGACGCAACACCCAGGAGCTGGGACCTAGGAACCCCAGAAGTCTTCCAGGTTTGCCCCCACCCCCATAAACCCTAGCACAAAAATGAATCCCAAGTTCTCCACACCTATTTCCTAACCAGAAAAGGGATCTAGCCCTTCCTCCCAGAACTGCTCACAAGCTACCGGGAGTTATGGAGCCAACTGTAACACCAGGAGGCCTCTTCCTCTACCACTCCCAACTCACCTCACCCTAGGGCCAGATTTCTTGGATGTCTTTGCCTGCTGGGCAGGTGAAAGCCCAAAGTACAGGCTGGAAACAGCCCTTGACAATACTGGCAAAAGGCTCAGGGTACTGGCAACACCCTTTTCATTAAACACAGGGAGGCGGTGCTCAAGACACCTGGGTCTGAAGTCCCGGGCTCCACCTGGCTGGCCCCACCCTGAATGTACTCCAGCCACATCTAGAGGAGGTCAAAGGCTCAACCTGGCCTGACTCACAGCAGCCACTGAACCTGACCCTCATAAACTTGAGTCAGCCATCCAGGGAAGACAGCAGACCAAACAGAACCTTTAAGCTACCTCTGACTTGCCTATCAGCCCACACCCAGGCAGGAACAGAACCGAGTATCGGATGGACCTCACTGTCCATCCAGGCAAGGCTACAGAGCACCCAGTTCAGGCATAAATCACTTCCGCTGGAAGACCTCTGTAGCCAGCACCCACTCCTTAAACAGCCAGTCCAGTGTCAATCACAGCACCAAAAGAATAATGGTGACCATCAGAAAGGCGTCTCAGCCAGTCATTGGAGCCAGATAAGGGTGTGCAGGGGCTGGTTGGGTATGGGGTACAGAGGAGAGAGACAGCACCATTATCCCAGTGCACCCCCAATCCCGAAGTCTCCTGGGCCCCAACCTTGAAACACACATCCCATTAATGAGCCTTTTTATTATTGTCTTTTTTTTTTTAATCGAAGGTCCCTTACTGCTCCTGCGTCCATGAGTAGCAGTGACCAGGGGAAAAGGGAGAGGAACCAGCCGGCACAGGGAGGGGTCATCTCCACAACATTCCATTTATACACAGAACTAAACAGACAAGCACAGAGTCACTATTGCGGTTAGAAGTTGGCAGCATGGGAAGGGGGAGGACCAGGTGGGGAACGGGGATGTTGTTAAAAAAAATACAGGCTCCCCCACAACTGGGGTGCCTGGGGGGAACTTGGTCTGCTTCAACCCAAGAGGAATCAAAAGATCGAAAGCAGTTTGGGAAGGCCAGAACCGTCAGGGATGGAGGAAGAAGGAAAATCCAGGGGGTGGGGAGTCTGTTTGGCAACTAGGGTGAAGGGATTGCCCTCCCCCTGCTGGGATCACCCCAGCCCCTCCGGTCTGGCAGGAAGGGGGGCAGCCTGCAACCCCCGAGGGCAGGTGTGGGGCTGCCAGATGCTCCAGGCAGGGGGCCAGAAGGGGCTCACAAAGGCTTGCCCTCCAGGGAGATGACGGCACTGCCCCCCAGCTTCTCTGCCAGGGTGCAGCGGTCCTTGACCTCCTCGTAGCAGTTTGCTTGCAATTCATGCTTGATCCCTGTAAAGAAGAAAGGGGAGCATCTGTGAGCAGGAAGCACTGGGGTGGGGGTAGTTTCTGTGGCTGGGAAGGAGCCAATCAAAGCAGATGGAAGGAACAAGCAGGCAGCGAAGACAAGGGGGCGGACCCCCTCTGCGTGCCATTCACCCGACCTGCAGCCAAGGCCAGGGCAGAAGGGCACTCAGCACCAATGCCAGCCCTTACCTGTCAGCTTCTTCTTGATGGCGTCCTTGGAGCTGGCATAGATCATTTTGCTCTTAAGGGGCGCAGACTCGGGGGCCCTGGACAGAAACACGCGTCAGGCAACTCGCAGCAACAGCAAAGCCATAGGTGACTTTGAGAAACCCTTGGGGCTGGCAGTGAGGAGTCTTTTGTTACAGCCCCCTCCCACTCCAAACCCACACATCTGGGTTGACCAGGAGCCACAGAAGTTCCCATCATGAGAAAGGGGGCAGGTGACAGGAAGAAGTGCCAGAATGAGCTCACCAGAAGATAAACACCAGGTCCTCTTTCTTGCTCTCCTTGGTCTCATAGGTTGCATCATAGAGGGCATAGCGGCAGTCCTTATCTGGCAGCATCTTGACAAAGGTGGCGTAGGGGTCGTCGACAGTCTGGCCCACATCGCCCACCAGAATCTCCTTGCCCTCCTCCAGGATGATGTTCTTCTTGTCCTCACTCAGGCAGAAGAGCACCGCCTTCTTGCGCTTCTTCACTTCCTCTGGCGTTGAAGACTTACGCACCTTCATGTCGTTGAACACCTTGATGACACCATCAGAGACAGCCACACCGGAGGCCTAGGAGACATGCCACGTATACCTCATCAAGAAAAGGATTCCAGGGAACTGCCCCTTGTTTTCTCAGAAGATCCCAGTCCACGTCCCGAGTGGTCACTAGTGCCCTTCCCAAGGCAAGTCACTAGTTTTCCTACCCAAGCCACTGTCAAAGAACCAAATGGGACACAACCTCAGAATGGCAGCCATGGCCTCTGATCACCTAGTTCAACAACCCCTTCCCTCACTTTACAGGATAGAAATGGAAAACTCGTGAAAAGCACAGCCTTGACCAAAATGTGAACCCAGAATTAAAAGATCCACCAGCTACTGACTCACTTGCTACTCACAGTACTTGCTCTCAGCCTTTGGATAAAACTGGTGACTTAGAACTTCAGATATGGAGAACCCAAACACCTGAGCCAAGACTCCTCTTCAGAAAGAGCCAAGACCCCACAATGCTAGATGGGACCCCAAGGACACCGAACAGTTACAACAAACCCACCAGAACTGCTTAATACAGTTACTACACAAACGACCCCTGTTCCCAGCTAGGCTCTTTCCCAACCAAGACAAGAATCGCAACCCCCAATAAGGACCCTGCCCGACAACTCCCTTCTTCCGGGAATGGTGCTAGGCCCCAGAAGTCGCTGATAAAAATTAACACGCCAAACTCAAGAGGCCTCGAGGTCTTTAAACTCTTCCTACTCTGCGTCGTGCTTCGGGGTGCCCGAGCCAGGAGAGGGAGGGGCAATCCAAGGTAAATCTGGTCCCCCAAACTCCCCGGAACTGCAGAGGAAGCCGGCCACGTGACTCGGCCGCTTCCGGAGTGGGCGGGGAAAGGAGATCGGCTGGGCCCGGCCCCCTCCCCAATGCAGAAACGCGTACCCGAGAGGCAGCAGCATCTCCAGGTCCCAGGTCCCTAACCCTGTGGAATCGCCCTAAAACAACGGGTGTATCAGACCCATCTGCTGCAGGCAGGAGCCTGGGCAAGCTACATAACCTTCCGTTTTCTCAGCCCTCGGGCCGTATACAGGGGGCGGGGTGGTTTCCGGGCGGTGCCCGCCTGGGTCACTTCCCTAAACTCGGCTCCACCCTCAGGCCCATCCGGGAAGGCCTAGCTGGCCCAGGGCTTCGGCACCGGCGGCCAGGCCTGAGCGTGCGCGCACGCACCGACAGACAGCGCCGTTCCAGCCCTCGCCCGATGCACGGGTGAGAACGCAGCTCGTTAGATGCGCTCCCGAACGGGCCGCGGTCTCTGCGATGCCCCTTCCAAGCCTTGCCGTGCAAGGCCCTAATCGCAGGCACCCACGCCCCCACGGTGACCCTGTCTTCCCAGCATCACCCCTCGCCGCGCCAGCGCCCGCCCCTCCCGGGCGCAGGCATCCCTGCCACCTGCTCCCTAGACGGATCCGGCTGCCGAGGGAGGGTGACGCGCAGACAGGAACAGCCTTGGGTGGGGCGCGCGCGCCGAGACCTCTCGCGCGCTTTTCCCTCGCCGCCCCCGGGCCGGGTTTGGACGCCGCGTGCTCCAGTCGAGAGCGCGCCCCTAAGAAGAAACGCGCGACGCCGGCCGTTCCGCGAGGGGCGCCCCAGCGCGCGCCCCGGACCCCTCCCCCCGCGGCCGGTGTCCGCGCGGGCGCACCAGCGGGTGGGGGAGGGGAGCCCAGGCGGCGCGCGAGCGACGTCCAGACCTGCCCTCCCCGGCGCCCACGGGCGCGCACGCGCATTCCGGCACCGCCCGCCCCTCCGTGCGAGACCCTCATCCCGCCCGGGGCGCTGGGGGAGGGGGTGCGGACGTCGCTCCCCCGTCGCCTCCCGCGCACAGGCGACCGACCCGCAGCCGCCTCCCTCGGGCGCCGTGGCCTGCGGCTCACCATGTTTCCGGAAACGAAAAGAAGAGGGCACCGAGAGCCGCAGAAGACGAGAGCGCTGCAGCCGCTGCCGGGACCCGACTGAACGCGGCCTCTCCCGGCCCCTTCCGTTTAGTAGGAGCCGCACAATGAGGGGTGGGGCGGGCTTCCGGCGCTCCCACCGCGAGCCGACGGGAAATGGAGTCCACCGGCCTTGCGCCGCCGCCTCGCTCGCTGGGTAACGGAGTCTTCCCGCT
Organism: Pongo pygmaeus; assembly: GCF_028885625.2. Taxonomy (NCBI): domain Eukaryota; kingdom Metazoa; phylum Chordata; class Mammalia; order Primates; family Hominidae; genus Pongo; species Pongo pygmaeus. The sequence continues at coordinate 8,820,076 of NC_072382.2, read as the reverse complement.
GGCCGGCCCCGAGCTGCAGTGCATGCGGGGAAATGTAGGCCCGGGTCCCAGGCGGCACCGCAGCGCGCAGCGCGAGCCCATTGGTCCAATTTCCCAGGAACCGCTCTGAGCCCGGCGAGGCGGCGCTCAGTAAAATGACCCGAAAACGATCCCCGACTAAGCGGCTCTTTATCCCGCAGCAAAACGGCCTTCTTAAGACCCATCTGGTATTATCTGGATCCCTTGGTCTGAAATTTTTGAGTGAGGTTAGGGTTTTGCATTTCTGAATGGAAGCAACTATTGATTAGCCTGGAATCCCGACCTAAAGCAAAGAAAATCACAAGTATGAAGGCGTCATCAGTCGGATAAAGACTAGTACTCCGCATGTCTAAAGCCACTCTCGTCTTCTGAAAAAAGGCCATGTGCAACGTCAGTAAAATAAGAATAGGAGGAAAAGGCACAGGGGAAAGGTACAAGGAAATCTCTGAGAGCTTTGTTCTTGTTTAAAGATGTTTGGCAAAGTCATGAGGCGTTAAAGGGTAAAGACGAGGGTTTGTGCATTCAATTCAAGGCTTCTTTACATGCCTTTACGTGCCAATGAGAAGAAACAGATATTAAACCAGACTTGAACCCAGCTCTCGAGTTGATAGCCAGGTACATGGTTATTCTAACACCTGAAAAACTGAGACAAGTTCTGTGGTAGTATATGCCTTAAAAAAAAGAAACGAGCGGGGGACTCCGGGATGATTTTGTTGTCCTAGAACAATGACCACAGCCTCACACTATGCAGGAAAAGACTGGGTCGCAAACAAGTCAGAGGCAAACCCAGAAAGGGAACTGGGGGCCCTAATCCTATAAACGGAATTAAGGGTGTAAACGGAGAGCGATGCCTGGGAGTGGGGTACCTTGCAGAGCATACCGGGGGTTGTAGTCGGGGACATTCCACAGCACCGCCCCCGCCCGGACTCCCGGCGCTCCAGGTGGAGACAGCAGCTTGACCCCCGCCTCCCGCGAGCGACCCTGCATGAATAGGAGGCTAGGGCCCCCTTTTCCGAGCCTTAGAGTTTCCAAGAGCAACGGGGAGAGGGAGGGGGCTTCGCAGTTACCCTGGAGACGCGCTCCCGCCCGCCCCCAGCCGCGGGATGCCCTAGATGTCCTTATTAGGACAAGAGACTCGAGGGGGCGGGGCCATCCCGACAGCCGGCTTCAGGCTCCTTATAAGGCCGCGGCGGGCGGGAGGCGGGAGTCAGAGCCCATTGGTCCGATTTAGCCCGGCTGGGGCTACTGCGCCGTGGGCTAGGCATCGTCCTGAGGGGCGGGCCTGGAGCTCTGGCGCCCACCTTTCCCTTCCTCGCAGGCTGGAGACCTGCGTGTCGCGACTTCCGGCATAGCAGCTAGAGGCCGGGTGCTGCTTCAAACCCTGGCGGGTCGCCTGTGTCCAACTCAGCTATACGTGTCCTTCACGCTTCTCAGGTTGAAGCCCTTTGTAGGGTTTCCATCTTCAACCTCCCTGAGGGTCTCCCACTTCCGATTAGCCACAAAAACGACGAAGTGTTCTCCCCTCTACCTGTGTCTGGGCTTCTTAACCCGCAGCCTGCTCCTCCGCCCCCAAACCCAACCACGTGCCCATCTCAGGCCTCCCCAACTGCCAGGATGCCCAAGCACCTCTTACTTACAGTCCTCCTTCCTCTAGGCCTCTGACCCCCGACCTTCCGAGTCCTATTTTGGGCCTTCTCGGCACGTCCCCGACTTCCTCTCCACGACACACTCTTTGCCCTGTATCCCGGGGATGAGGATCACCATTTCTTCCAAGGGTCCTGCAGCTCCTCCTGCCTTACCTTTGTGTCCTCATCCCCGGCACCCATTTCTAGGTGTCCCTCCCACCAATACGTTTGCACCCGTTTGTCTCGTAGCCTTCGCCTCTCCTGGACTCTTCAAGACCAGTCTCCATCTCCAGCCTCCTTCAAGCTTGAGGCTGAAGCTGACAATCTTAAGAGACCTTAGAGCAGCCAAGTTCAGGTTAGTCCGTTAAGCGCCGCCCAGCCAGTCCTCCCCGTCACAGGGGGCGCTGTCCGCCTTCCTCTCGTCTACACAAAGACCCCGCTCTCGAATCTGGGGTGACAGGAAGGAGCCGGTCCAGGCTCCGGGGGCTGGGGATGGGCGCGTCTCAAAGGCTGGCTGGCGTGGGGCCAAGGGAAAAGATCGTTAGAGACAGCGCCCCTGACCAACCACTTGGAGCAGCGCAGGGGTGGGAGGGCGGCCGCAGGCTCTCCTCTCGTTAGTGCCCCGTGTGTTTGGGGCCCCGTGATCTCAACGGTCCTGCCCTCGGCCTCCTTCTTCCCCCGCCCCGCCCTGGGCCAGGTGTTCGAATCCCGACTCTAGAACTGGCGGCGTCCCAGTCCCGCGGGCGTGGAGCGCCGGAGGACCCGCCCTCGGGCTTATGGCGGCCCCGGTTCGCCTGGGCCGGAAGCGCCCGCTGCCTGCCTGTCCCAACCCGCTCTTCGTTCGCTGGCTGACCGAGTGGCGGGACGAGGCGACCCGCAGCGGGCGCCGCACGCGCTTCGTGTTTCAGAAGGTGGGTCCTGGTGTGGCCCGATGGGAAAAGCTGCTGGCCAGGTCAGGCCTGCCCTGACCAGGTACCCTACCCCTGCCCGGCCAGGCCCTGCGTTCCCTCCGACGGTACCCACTGCCGCTGCGCAGTGGGAAGGAAGCTAAGGTCCTACAGCACTTCGGAGACGGGCTCTGCCGGATGCTGGACGAGCGGCTGCAGCGGCACCGAACATCGGGCGGTGAGCGCCTGGGAAAGGGGTCGGTGATCCCCTACCTCCCCCAGGTGGAGCCTCCGTACTCACCTGGGAGCCCTTGGCTTTAAGCTCCCCACTCCTGTCCAAGTTGCCGTTCTGCCTAGGGCTAGCGGCTGGCGCTCCCTGAGCCTCCCTCACCGGTCTCACTTAACCATCTAAGCAGGTTGCATCCCAGATCCTCTCAGCTGCCGGATTCGTGCGTGGAGTGTGGAGTTAACTCTCTTCTGTTCCCGCAGGTGACCATGCCCCGGACTCACCATCTGGAGAGAACAGTCCAGCCCCGCAGGGGCGACCTGCGGAAGTCCAGGACTCTTCCATGCCAGTGAGGAAGGGGCAAGGGGAGTGGAAGGCAAAGTGGGAGTGCGGGAGTATGATTTTCTGGCTTGGGGGATTTGGCAAGCCTGAGTCCAAATCTCACCAGTGATGCCTGGCCTTGGGCAAATGACTTATCCTTTTTTCGACTTAGTATTTTAACCTGTGAATAGGAATATTGGTAACAGCCAATGAGGGAATTCCATGATCAAGCTACTTAAGGAGCCCAGCTCAGTTAGTTACGGGGTCACCATTATTGAGTTTTCCTGTCTAATTACACCTGTCCTGCAGCGCATGGTAGAACTGAGGCCAGGCTGGGCAGACACCCCCACCCACTGCCCCAAAACTGCCTGCTGTCTTATCCCAGATTTGCAGCGGGTCATCTCATCACCTGGCCCATTTTACAGAGAAGGAAACAGAGACAACTGAGTGACTTACCCAGGGCCACAAAGCCTGCTGGGGACTTATTTAAAGATGACTGGTTGGCTTTCACGTTCAGAACTCCTCTGTACCTTTCAGGTTCCCGCCCAGCCCAAAGCGGGAGGTTCTGGCAGCTACTGGCCAGCTCGGCACTCAGGAGCCCGAGTGATACTGCTGGTGCTCTACCGGGAGCACGTGGTGAGTACTGGGCTACACCGGGAGGCGGAACCATGGCAATGGGGTAGGAGGTTCCCAGAGGGGCCTGGCCCGGGCAGGGCAGGCAAAGATTATCCCAGCCACCTGAGCAGGATGAGGAGGGGCCCTGGCACTGAGCCTACCCTGTCTTTTCTACCTTTGTTTCAGAATCCTAATGGCCACCACTTCTTAACCAAGGAGGAGTTGCTGCAGAGGTGTGCTCAGAAGGCCCCCAGGGTGAGCACAGGGATCAGGGAGGACAGGCCCAAGTGGCTCTGGGGCCCACCAAAGACTGCCTTTTCTTGCAATGGGCCCATGTGTGGCCTGTGGCTGGGGACATAGGGAATATGGACTTGTGGTGGTACCAGATGCTCTCTGAGGATCTCTTTTCTGATCCACAGGTAGCCCCTGGGAGTGCTCGACCCTGGCCAGCCCTCCGCTCCCTCCTCCACAGGAACCTGGTCCTCAGGACACACCAGCCAGCCAGGTGGGGCCAACTGCAGGAGATACAGGAGAGCATGCGTGACCTTCTTAGTAGGGCCTTAGAGTTACCCAGTAACTCCCAGAGCTGATGCTGTTGAAGGTTGGGGGGCGTGGGCCTTTCCTCAGGAGCCCCCACTGTTGGAGTACCTGGAGGGTGTGAAACCGCAGCAGCGGGGGCAGGAGGGTGCAGTGGTTATTGGAGGAGGAGAAAGCCTTTTCGAGAGAAGATAGCATTTGACATGTTTTAGGATTTGGCGGGTAGAGATGCAGGATAAGTATTCCGAGGAGGAGGAAACAGCATTAGTGAAGACAGGAGGAATGAAATTGTCTGAGACACGCTTCTTGCAGACCTGAGAGTGGCGCTGAGCAGGCCCAAGGAACTGCTCTGAGAGCCAAGAAGACCAGGAGGAGCAGGAGCCATTGGGGTCATTTGTGTAGGGTGCCAAGGGGGTGGTGAGGCCAGCCCAGCAGGGGGCAGGCAGGAAAGCCTGCCAGGAATGAGTGAAGAAGGGAGAGCTGTGTTTGTCCCCTCTGCCTCCCAGGTATTCATTGACCCCAGAGGGCCTGGAGCTGGCCCAGAAGTTGGCCGAGTCAGAAGGCCTGAGCTTGCTGAATGTGGGCATCGGGCCCAAGGAGCCCCCTGGGGAGGAGACAGCAGTGCCAGGAGCAGCTTCAGCAGAGCTGTGAGGAGGAGGGCGGAGGAGGGGGGAAAACAGGGAGGAGGGGATGGGAAATGAGGCCAAAACCCCACCCGAACCCATCACCTGCAGCTGAGCTGTGGCTGCCTCCCTACTGTGGGTGGGTGGTGGGTGTGGGGCAACTGCCCTGGCACAAGGGGTTCTGGCCTCACATACCAACACCCCCCACTTAGTGCCAGTGAAGCAGGGGTCCAGCAGCCGCCACTGGAGCTGAGGCCTGGAGAGTATAGGGTGCTGTTGTGTGTGGACATTGGCGAGACCCGGGGGTGAGTGAGGTGGGGAGAAATGAGGGAGATGATCGGAGGAGGCTAGGGGGTAGGCACTGCCCTGCCCTGATCTAGGCTTCCCTCCTTGCCACTCCAGGGGCGGGCACAGGCCGGAGCTGCTCCGAGAGCTACAGCGGCTGCACGTGACCCACACGGTGCGCAAGCTGCACGTTGGGGATTTTGTGTGGGTGGCACAGGAGACCAATCCTAGAGACCCAGGTGAAGGGCCATGGACAGGCTGGCGCCAGGGGCAGGGCCTGGTGGGTAGGGGATCGCAAGCTAACGGCTGGCTTGTCGGCAGCAAGCCCTGGAGAGTTGGTACTGGATCACATTGTGGAGCGCAAGCGGCTGGATGACCTTTGCAGCAGCATCATTGACGGCCGCTTCCGGGAGCAGAAGGTAATTTTCCTGGCTTTGCCAGGCTTCCCCGCCTGCTCTGAAGCCCCCTTTTCAGCCCAGAGCAATCCAGGGGCACTTCTGGCAGCCTCCTTGAGGCAGAGCCCTTTGGAATCCAGCCACACCCACCCTGTGGCTGCTCCAGGATCAGACCCCCACAGGCCCATCCAGGTGCACAGTAGGAAGCCAGGTACCTGCATGCTTGGGCTGAGCTCAGGAGCATTTTAAAGACCTCTTGGGTACCCAGCCCCTGCAGTCTTGGATAAACAAGGCATAAACCTCCAGGAGTGGAAATACAGAGGCTGTACCTTGGTACTTGCTGCTGGGTGGACCCCTAGTCACAGAGGCCATGTACTGGCCCAGGGGAGGCTTGAAGGATGGGCAGTGTTGAGAGATGGAGGAAAGGCTTTCTAGACAAGAGTGTCAGCATGAGCAAAGCTGCGGAGACCCCTCTGAGGCAGGTGGAGAGGCTAGGGAGGATGCAGAGGCTAACTGGTGGGAACAGGGTCACAGCACCATTTTGAGTGTGACATCATGGATGCCCAGGCATGTGGTCATCCAGCCTGACCCTCCCTATCCACTCTGTACACTTCCCTAGTTCCGGCTGAAGCGCTGTGGTCTGGAGCGCCGGGTATACCTGGTGGAAGAGCATGGCTCGGTCCAGAACCTCAGCCTTCCTGAGAGCACACTGCTGCAGGCTGTCACCAACACTCAGGTGAGCTGGGAGGGCAGGGCCAGGTAGGCAGGCAGGGGCCCCTGTGGTCCATGGTTCATGGTCTGGGCCAGGAGCCACCTTCCCTCTCTTGGGTCCTCTTCCCCAGGTCATTGATGGCTTTTTTGTGAAGCGCACAGCAGACATTAAGGAGTCAGCCGCCTACCTGGCCCTCTTGACTCGGGGCCTGCAGAGACTCTACCAGGTGAGCAGAGGCCCCTTTCCCAGTGTCGGGGCAGAGCCCACAAGGAATTCACCTTGCCTGGGCCCTGTGCATCCCCAAAAGAAGCAAGGTGGGTGAGATCCCCATTTCTCAGGCTGGCCCCCCAAGGCTGAGGACTGGGCAGGGGCTGGCTGGAGTTGTCCCTTCGAGCTCCAGCCTGGCCTCAGTCCCTTCTTCCTTCAGGGCCACACCCTACGCAGCCGCCCCTGGGGAACCCCTGGGAACCCTGAATCAGGGGCCATGCCCTCTCCAAACCCTCTCTGCTCACTCCTCACCTTCAGTGACTTCAACGCAGGAGCCATCAAGAATAAGGTACTGTCTCTGCCCAGCTTCTGAGACGTGGCCTGGCCCAGACCCCCACTGATCCAGCCCTTCCCCGAACCCAGGCCCAGTCGGTGCGAGAAGTGTTTGCCCGGCAGCTGATGCAGGTGCGCGGAGTGAGTGGGGAGAAGGCAGCAGCCCTGGTGGATCGATACAGCACCCCCGCCAGGTAGACCCTAAAGGGCCCTTAGGTGTCCTCAGCCCCTGCCCTCCGTGCATGGAATTCACCTTAATCCATGCTTCGTGGAGGGGGCCTGGCCTTGTGTGGGCTCTGCAGACCAGAGATAGACAGATCCCCGGGTGCTCGTGGAGGTCAGGTGGGGAGGAAGCCAGCAGGCCCACACAGTGTCCCAGGCAGTGGAGGCCACAGGAGGGAGGGAGACATCCCACCTGGTGGAGCAGAGGCTTCCTGGAGAAGGGGGTTGGGCCATTAAGGGGAGTGAGGGTGATGGTTTTGCCCCAGAGTTCCCACAGGGAGGGAGGACAGCCAGGCTGGCCTGGGGCCTTGAGTACCAGGCTCAGGAAGTGGGGCAGTGTCTCAACTCTTCCATCCCATGCTGACCCCTCTGCCTGGCCCCTCATGGTGCTGGCCCAGAGTGGGCCACTGTCAGCCTCAGAAACTCAAACCTCTGCCCCCCAGCCTCCTGGCCGCTTATGATGCTTGTGCCACCCCCAAGGAACAAGAGACACTGCTGAGCACCATCAAGTGTGGGCGTCTACAGAGGTGAGGGCAAGAGACGGAACCTGGAGGGAGTGGTAGGGACTGGGGCTGCCCTAGGCCCAGGGTGTGACCCTCGCTGCCTCTCTTCCTGCAGGAATCTGGGGCCTGCTCTGAGCAGGACCTTATCCCAGCTCTACTGCAGCTACAGCCCTTTGACCTGAGCTTATGCCGTGAAACAGTCCCCAGCCCCCGTCTGTCCCCCAACCCAGGCTTGCCAGCCTTTTAACAACATATTTTGGGGTGCAATTAGAATCTAAGTGTTTGCAGCCATATTTGTCATGCGGAAGATGCCTAGCCCTGGGGACCTTGTGAAATACGCAGGAACCAGGGATACCATCTGGTCCAGTGGTTTTTAAACAAAGCTGCTTAGGACCTGGAATTCCCTGGTCAGGGAGATGGAGTCAGTGGGGCATTGCAGCTTTGAATCGATTTTATGTCACCAGTTGGTCCTCATCAAATAAAACTTCCTTAGGAGTGCAGAGGGCTCATTGGGAAAATAAAAATAATAAAAATAAAACTTCCTAAAAGAAAAGCTTGAAAACCACTAACAGTCCAGCTGCCTCGTTTTATAGAAAAACAGGCCCAGGGAACTACTAGGGCTTATCCAAATGCACAGTTTGAGGCAGAGTTAGGAATGGAACCCAGGGCCTCCTGGCGCTGTCCAGAGTGGAGTTTCTTAGGACCCCTGCAAGCCAGCCAAGTCCAAATCTCTGGGCCGGGGCCTGGAGTCCGCCCTCCTCGTTACCTCCTCTCCTCTCGGGGTGACTGAAGCTTGTGGTACAGAGCTCCCAGCTCCTGTCAATGGGGCCCCCTGGGCCTGAGCATATAGAGACTCCCATTTAGGTGAACCTGGCCTGCCCCTCCAAGTGCCACCCTGCCCCAGCCTGAGGCTTGCTGCTGTGTGACCCGCCCACCTCAGCCACCAGGACTTTCTTTCTCCCTTTATTGCCTTTCTCATTCTGCCCCTCACAACAGGCTCCTCAGCTAGGGTAGCTGCAGGGAGGGTGGCTCCCTCCTGCTCCTCAGAAGGTGTAGGCCCCCACAAAGACGGTGAGCCTCAGTACAGAGCTGGCCCGGTAGCTCATGAGGGAATTCATGGTGACCATCTCCAGGTCCAGCACGTACTCCCGGGGGCCCGTCACCGGCCGGGCGAGGACCAGCATGGCGCTGACGTTGTTGATTTGCTGCAGGGCAGTGGGTGGGGGGGACATATATATTGTGTCAGCCTGTGTGCTAGGCCCCTGCCCCAGCGTCACCTCCCTGCCCCGTGGCTGTGAGGCAGAGGAACAGCCCTGGCCAGGCTGCCACCCCGGCCTCTCATGCAGCTCTTTAACACCCTCGATGTCTCTCCTCCCCCACCCAGGCTCCTGCCCTCAGAAATCTCCTGCTGGGGCTCTTCCCACCCTCTCCAGCTCCTTCCGTCTCACCCAGGCTAACTGATGATTCAAGGCCACATGTGGCTCTTGGGAGTGGTGGGACCTTTGGTGACCCAAAGTGAGCAGACTCCCTTCAGAGCATTCAATTTCAAAAAGAAAGAGAAGCGCTGGTACCAGACAAACCCCTTCTCCTGCTGAGACCCATGCATGCCGCTGCCAGTCACTGTGAGCAGCTCACTGTGAGCCACCCTGGCCCCCTCCCACCTAACAGATCCACCAGCAAGGAGTGGACTTTCTGACCCCAGGCCCCTGCACACGCCATTCCCTTGGTTTGTGGGTGAAGAAACTGAGATCAGATATGGAAAACCAGTACCGGGACTCAAACTCCCGTGTCCGAGTGCTTCGTTAGAATTGCATTTAACCATCTGTCCTTTGCACGGGAGTTTAGAGTACCCCGGTCTTCCTGCAGAAACCCCGCCTCCCAGGGGCGGGGCTTTGGGGAGGGGTGGGGCATAGCAGCCTGGCCGAGTTCCCCCTTAAGGCGTCCTGGAGTTCAGTTTTAGATTGTGCATGTCAGTTGAGGGTTGCAGAAACCTTACCCTAATGTAAAAGTCCCCCTGCGAGTTTCCAGCACGGATCTGAAAGGCATTGTAGGCACCGGGGTAGACGGAGGTCGCCTGGATCTGGAACACGTCAGCGGGCACGCTCCTCTCCGAGGTGATGGTCATGTAGCGGTGCACAATGGATGAAGGCTGCTCTCGACACAGAGGGTTGGAGGCCGGGCAGAGGCAGCGGCTAGAGACCCCGAGGTGGGGGACACGAATGAGCTCCTTGCCCGTCCCCCCAATTTCTCCTACCCTACAAAGGGAGGGAATCCCAAAAGGACCCTCCCACCCCTGTGACTGGTTGTCATGAAGGACTATGATTCCCATCATCCCTCAGGGGCACTCGCTGGTCTGAATAGATGCCAGTCAGCCCCAAAGCCCCCTGGGAGACGTAGTTTCTGTGGGGGCCTGGCATCGACTTGACTCACTTCTCAGAGACCTGGATGTAGGGCTCCACACAGCGGTTGGTGTCCACGCAGCGGTAACCCCCATGGAAGTTAACACAAGTTTGGGCCTCGGAGCACTGGTGCGCACCAGACTCGCACTCATCAATGTCTGTGCCAGGGGAGAGGGGCTGGAATCGGGGGCGTCAGGCTGCCAGCTCCTGACACCATCCTGCCCATCCCACCCGGGCAACCTGTACCTTGGCAGAGGCGTGTGGCCAGCAGCTGGTAACCCTGTGGGCACTGGCAGGAGAAACGGCCTGGTTCGTTGACGCAGCGGTACTGACAGAGGTAGCTGGAGTAGCTACACTCATCAATATCTGAGGAAGCATGGGATGGGGACCCCGGGTCAAGGGCATTCCTCACCATTCAGTCCCACAAACATTTCCCAAGAAGGCCCAGGCCCATGTTAGACTGAATGTAGGAAGACAGAGGGGGATGAGACAAGCCACAAGCTCAGCCGGGAGATGGAGGGTTCAAAGAAAGCTTGCCCAGGCTGCCCCAGCTCACAGACTTCTCTCTGCCCAGAACTGGAAGAAACACTAAATAAGTTACTGGGAATCTAGAGGCTTGGGTGTGAATCCCACCAGCTGATCTAGGGGAATCTTATTTTCCCAATCAGTAAAATGAGTGTGTTAGACTAGATGAGTCTTGTGGGTCTGGCCTGTGCTGTAACACCCAATTCCTGCAACCCACAGTCAGCCCGAGCACCCAGTGGTCACCTCCAGCTAACTGTGAGCTTCACAGGCAGAACATTTCCTTTCTCTTGTTCCCCTCTTGCTGTCAGGTAGCAGTGAGGCCTCATCCCGCAGCAAAGCATAACATAGAGGGTACATGCCAGTTTACAGGGTGTAAGAAGTCTGGGATCGAGCCCTGGCCCCATCTCATCCTGGCTGTGTGAGCTTGGACAGGTCACTTAACCTCTCTTAGCTGAATAATGAAAGTTACCATTTACCCAGGACTTCGTGATTATTTTTATGTAATCCTCCCAACAAACGTGGAGGGAGATATGAATGTCCTCATTTTGTAGAGGAAGGAGAAAATCATACCTCCTAGGGTTCTTGAGAGGAAGGAGGTCAAGTGTGTCAGGGAATACACTACGAGGGCAGGTTCTCATTAAGTGGCAGTTCATTCACTTTAAAGCACTGCAGCTTGAGACTTGCTGGAGCCCATCTATCACACTCTCACCTAATCCTCAAGACAACCCATTTTATAGAAGAAGAAACAGGCTCAGAGAGAAGAGTGACTTGTCCTAGTGCAAAATTCAAATGCAGGTAAATGCAGGTGAGCCTGACACGTGGGACAGGTGGCACCCACATGCTCAGTCTCCCCAGTAGGCTTCAGTAAGGACCTAGCTGCCTCTCCTTGTGCCTCCCCCACTAGCCTGGGAGTGCTCCACAGCCAGCCGGGGTGGAGTACCCAGGAGGCAGCTGGGTGCACAGTGACAGGATGCGGAGGCCTCAGATGGAGAACTGTGTGGCAGGAGGCACGGCATAGCTAGGTCCTGGGGGCCCACGGAGGAGTACGCAGCAGGGATGGAGCTCTCACCACTGCAGGAGAAGCCATCCCGGTGCAGCTCATAGCCCTGGTGGCAGCGACACAGGAAGGTCCCATAGGAGTTGAAGCAGCGCTGCTCGCATGGGGCCCCCATGTCACACTCGTTCACATCTGGGGGTGCCAGGAAAAACAGGAGGGATGAAAGCGGAGGAGGAGCCCAGAGCCTCCACTCTACCTGGGCTGGTCAAGAAGGGAGCGCTCCCACCTCACACCTCCCTGCCCAGGACCTAGGAGCCTGGCCCAGCCCAGCCTCACCAACACAGGAGCGGTTGTTAGGCCCCAGCTGGAAGCCTGGCTCGCACTGGCAGCGGAAGGAGCCAGGCAGGTTCACGCAGCGGTGCTGGCAGTAGCGGTAGCGGCACTCGTCTATGTCTGGGGATAGAGGCAGGAGAAGGAGGGCGGAGGGCAGAGGGCAGAGGGCAGGTGGGCTCGAGCCGGCTGGGACTCAAGGCTTCACCACCCATAATCCTGTGTCCGGGGAGCTGAATTAGGCAGGGTCAGGCAGGACACCTCCCAAACATACCCCCCTACAGTCCTCTGTGTCTGATGACAGGAGGGTGAGGTGGCAGGGGCCGGGGTGAAGCCTGGGTTGAATGGGGGTCAGGTGCTAGGGCAAGGGCCAGACCAGGGACACAAAGCTGGGACTAGAGAAGCTGTTTCCTGGACTCACCCACACACTCGGGCCCGATCTTGCGGTAACCATCAGGGCAGGTGCACTGATAGGAGCCAGGCAAGTTATGGCAGTCCTGGCTGGGGCGACAGTCATGCAGGGCCTGGGCACACTCGTCCACATCTGTGAGAGACACCACTCAGCCCCTGCCTGGGATCCCGCACACCACCCAACATGACAGATAGTTCCAACACTTGGATTCGGTTCTCTTCAACAGCACACGTAAGAGTTCACCAGCCTGGAGCCAACAGGAAAGGCACCCCTAACCTCTAAAACCGCATGTTGGGGGTTGCATAGAAAATAAGGTCCTGTCCACACACCCCCAGTAACACTGATTCCTAGACTCTCCTTCCTCCAAGGCCTGCGGCTCCCAGGGGACAGACACTGGAAGGCAGAGTTCCTGCAGTGTCTCTGCAGCAACCGAGGGGAGGGGCCCGGAGCTGGCTGAAGCAGTGGCACACAAGCTGGGGCCACCTGCGGCAGGTCCTAAACAACACGAGTGTCTGGATGAGGGTGTGGACATCACCAGTGGCCCTTTTGAGCCCGGGAGGAACATGAGGTCTGAGTTTAAGACGCCTGGTGAGAGGACTGGAAGCCAGGCACCAGAGCAGTCCCCACTCACCCACACAGCTCTCCTGATCATCGGGCTCATAGCCTGGTGGGCAGGGGTTGGGGTGTTGAGCGGGAGGCACTGGTGGCGGGGGTCCCTCGCTGTGTAGGTCGTTGATGACGGCAGCAGAGCGGGGCAGGCACAAGTAGCCCCCGTAGTGGTTGATGCACTTCATCTCCCCCTTGCAGGCCTCAGGGATGGTCAGACACTCGTTGACATCTGCAGAGAGGGGCCTGCTGGGCACAGCCAGTCTCCTGGGCTGGCCCTGGAGGGAGCGGAGGCAGGAACCCAGCTCGGCCTTCTCTGAGATGTGTGGCCCCAGAAAAGCCTTCCCACTCTGCTCAACAAGCTAAGTCTGCCTGCTCAGGACCCCTCCCCAGGGTTGGCCAAGGCTGGAGGTGGGGCAGCTGTTCCCACTGTTGCCCTCATTCTCGGCCTGCAAGTGGGTCTCTATCCCTCCCCATGGCCCTAGCCCTAGCTCAGCCCAAGAGGGGGGCCTCCTTACCCACCCCTGGGGACACTACCCTCCCAGGTTGTGATGAGACAAAGAGCTGGGACAGGAGAGTGGGTCAGAGAAGGCGTACAGGATCCAGCTCCTCTGAGGGGTAGGGGCAAGGTTTCCTAGGTTTCTGGGAGAGGGTGAGGCCACCCCTAGCTCAACTGGCCTCCAGAGAGCCAGAGCTGGCCTCCGTGTAGCAGAGCTGGGCATAGAACGGGCTGCTGGGCTCCCACGGCAGCTCTTGGAGGTGGGGCTGTCCCTTGGAAAGCAGCTATCAATCCCTTTCCGGGTTCCTGGGGGTGTTTGGTCCCCCAGGCACACACACCCCGGCAGTGCTGGCTGTCTGGGTCCCACTCATAGCCATCTGTGCATTCCTGGAAGGGAACCAGAAGTGGCCAGTGGTCACCCTAAGATCTCCAGCTGGCCAGGCCAAGACTAGGGCCTGAGCCTGGCCACCCTCCGGCCTGCTCCAAACAATGGTCCCCAGCCCTCCACCAGCCAGGGGAGGAAGACTTCCCCAGCAGCAGCCACCCCGGAGTCCCGGTCTCTTCCTCCCTACCCTTCCCGTCCCAGGCCAGCAGCCCTCACTGTCCCCACCGTGTAGCTGTCGGGCTCTTCGGAATCCTGAGGAGAAGCTGACCCCAAGAGCAACAGTAGCAGCGCCCAGAGCAGTAGAGACCCGGGTAGGCAGGAGGCGCAGGGGAGCATCCTGGGGCTGCGAGATGGTGGACACGGGTCAGGGGCCTCTGCTCGCGGCACCCCCACTCCCGGTACCGGGAGCCCGAGTCCAGCCCCCGCCACTGCCCGCTCAGGACCATGCTTCGGCCTCGGGGCCTCCTAGGGCTGGGGGCCGACTCCTCACAGGCCCAGGTCCCAGGCCCGGGTCCCAGGCCCACCCGCCCCGGCCAACCCGCCCCCGCCCTGCGCCCCTGCGGCGAAGGCCGAGGAGCGCGGGCCTCTGTGGGCGCTACGCTGTCGCGGACTCGGCCGAGACTCCGGCCCGCGCCCTCCCCCACGGACGGTCACAGCCACTCACTTGGGCCCGCGACGCCCCCGCGGCCCGAGGCTCTGGCGGCTCGGCTGGCTCGGGCAATGCCTGCGGGCAGACGGACGGGCGGACGGCACAGCTCCCTGGACGCGCGGCCCCAGGAAGCGCCCCCCGCCCGCCCGCCTGCCGCGGCGCGGCCCACCCCGGCGCCTCCGCCCGCCCTTCGGCGGATTCCTGAGCCCGCGCCAGGGGGAGGGACCCCGACCCCCCACTTCTCCGCCCCCGGCCAGCCACAGGCCCCTACCCGGTCCCCAGCGGCGCCACCAGGAGCCGCCTCCCGGCGCCGGACCAGGGTCCCACAGCGCTCGACCCTGGGGCCCTGACCTTGATGCCAGGCCCCCAGACTCACCCGGGGCCCCCAGACGCTCACTAAAAATGTCATCTTGCTCACCTAGATCCTACCTAATCTGCGCCCCCAGAATTTCATCCTGTGCACCCATGCCGTAATCCTGGAGCCCCAGATTCTCATTGTGCGCCTCCCGAGATCGTCCTGGGTACCTAGAGCCCACCTAACCCAGTCCTCCAGACCCTCAATCTGCTCCCTGCAAAATTTTATTCTCAGCCCCAGACTGTCATTCTAAAAGATCCTAAAACTTCATCCAGGGTCCCCAGACACTCGCCCAGGAACGAGAGGCTCCCAGGAGCAGAACTGTCCTTCTCGCTCCCTCCTGCCCTCCACCCCCAGGACCGTCTTCAGCCAGGTGGTCCTTTCACTGCACACGGCTTCCCCCACACCCTCCATCCACAAAGCTACAAGTTTGGGGGCGAGGGCGGCAGTTCCCTTTTGGCACAAAATGAATGGAAGCCCCTGAGAAGGAGGGCAGGGCTGATGTCGGACGTGCAGGATGCCAGAGTCGGGTGCCAACGCGCCTCTTGGATCTCCTCGCACCCGCGTCCCCCGCCCGGTTTCCGCCTCCGCCCCAAGTGGGGGCGTGTCCTTGGGGGCGGAGTATGGGCGGGGCTGGCTCCCAGGAAGGGGCGTGGCCTCTGTTTGCCCACGTCTCTGGGCGGGACCAGGCGGGAAAGCGCTGCGTGTCCGGGGATCTCCCGCCTGGGGCCCGCCCTTCCTTTCCGCTTGCTATCCTTGCTTATCCCTGCAGTCGCCCTCCACGTGACCCCGGGGAGGGAGCCTGCCGAGGAGGGGACGTGCTGGTGGGTCCCGAGGCGAGCGCCTGGGGCTCAGGTGAACTGCGCAGTGCCCGCTCCTCGCCACTCTACCACCACCATCCCTCCCAGCTGCTGGCGCCAGAAGATTAAATAATAGCTCTTTAGGGGCCGGGCGCGGTGGCTCACGCCTGTAATCCCAACACTTTGAGAGGCCGAGGCAGGTGGATCACCTGAGGTCAGGAGTTCGAGACCAGTCTGGACAACATGGTGAAACCCCGTCTCTACTAAAAATATAAAAATTAGCCAGGCGTGGTTGCGCGTGCCTGTAGTCGCAGCTACTCAGGAGCCTGAGGCAGGAGAATCGCTTGAACTCGGGAGGTGGAGGTTGCAGTGAGCCCAGATCAATCCGCTGCACTCCAGCCTGGGTGACAGAGCGAGACTCCATCTTAAAAAAAAAATAATAATAGGCCTGACGCGGTGGCTCACGCCTGTAACCCCAACACTTTGGGAGGCCGAGGTGGGCAGATCACAAGGTCAGGAGTTCAAGACCACCCTGGCCAACATGGTGAAACCCTGTCTCTACAAAAACACAAAGAAATTAGCTGGTGTAGTGGCACGTGCCTCTAATCCCAGCTACTCAGGAGGCTGAGGCAGAATAATCTCTTGAACCCAGGAGGCAGAGGTTGCAATGAGCCGAGATCGTGCCATTGCACTCTAGCCTGGGCGACAGAGCGAGACTCCATCTCAAAAATAGTAATAATAATAATAGCTCTTTAAAACGAGAAAGACAATAACAAGAGTTGGCAAAGATACGGAGAAACTGGAGCCCTCATGCACTGTTGGTGGAAAATGGCCTGGCAGTTCCTCAAAATGTTATCACATGACCTGACAATTTCACTCCTAGGTATACATACCTAGGATAACTGAAAAGATATGTACACACACACAAATCTGTACGCAGCGTTTATAGCTGCACTATATATAAGAGCCAAATGCAGAAACAACACAAAATCCGTCAACTGATGAATAACAAGATGCAGTACATCCACACAGTGGAACATTATTCAGCCATAAAAAGGAATGAGGTACTGATGCATGCCACAATATAGGTGAATTCGTGAAACGACTGTGAAGTGAAAGAAGCCAAACACAAAAAGCCACATATTCCATTTATTTTTTATTTTTTTTAGATGGAATTTCGCTCTTGTTGCCCAGGCTGGAGTGCAATGGCATGATCTTAGCTCACTGCAATCTCTGCCTCCCGGGTTCAAGCAATTCTCCTGCCTCAGGCTCTGGAGTAGCTGGGATTACAGGCACCTGCCACCACACCTGGCTAATTTTGTATTTTTAGTAGAGATGGGGTTTCACCATATTGGTCAGGCTGGTCTCGAACTCCCGACCTCGGGTGATCCACCCACCTCGGCCTCCCAAAGTGCTTGGATTACGGGCGTGAGCCACCACGCCTGGCCCACATATTCCATTTATATGAAATAACCAGAATAGGCAAACCCAGAAAAACAGAAAGTAGATTAATGGTTGCCAGAGGAAGGTGGGGAATGGGGAGTGTCTGCTAATGGGGTCTGGGTTTTCTTTGGGATAATGAAAATATTCTAAAACTAGATAGTAGTGATGGTCACACAACTATGCAAACATACAAAAACTCACTGAACTGTACACTTCAAAAAAGTGAATTTTCTTTGGGAGGCCAAGGCGGGTGGATCACGAGGTTAGGAGATCAAGACCATCCTGGCTAAGACAGTAAAACCCCATCTCTACTAAAAAAATTAGCCTGACGTGGTGGCAGGCACCTGTAGTCCCAGCTACTCGGGAGGCTGAGGCTGGAGAACAGCGCAAACCTGGGAGGCGGAGCTTGCAGTGAGCTGAGATCACACCACTGCACTCCAGCCTGGGCGACAGAGCGAGACTCCATCTCAAAAAAAAAAAAAAAAAAAAAAAAAGTGAATTTTATAGTACGTAATAATACCACAATAGGCCAGGCACAGTGGCTCACGCCTGTAATCCCAGCATTTTAGGAGGCCAACGTGGGTGGATCACCTAAGGTCAGGAATTCCAGACCAGCCTGGCCAACATGACAAAACCCTATCTCTACTAAAAACACGAAAATTAGCCGGCTATGGTGGCGAACGCCTGTAATCCCAGCTACTCAGGAGGCTGAGGCAGGAGAATCACTTGAACCCGAGAGGTGGAGGTTGCAGTAAGCCGAGATCGTGCCACTGCACTCCAGTCTGGGCGACAGAGCGAGACCCTGTCTCAAAAAAAGGAAATATAAAAAAAGGCAGGAAAGGGGTACTGCTATCACCCCATTTCACAGATAGGGAGGCTGAGAGACTTGTCCCAGGTGAAGGATGGGACTTGCACTCATGTCCCACGGACTTCAAGACTTGCTGGGCTCCTTGCCCCGTATTAGAGCATTAAGGACTCGCCCTGCCAACACCCACTCTGTGCCAGCCATAGTGGTGGGTGCTCCACTAAGTATCTTCCACTCAAGCCTCAGCCTGAGAATTGTCATTGCCAATTAGAGATGAAGACATGAGGCCCAGGGGGGATGACTCAGTGCACAGCTGGTGCACAACCTAGACCTGAACCTCCATCTTTGCACTATCCAGCCCAAGTGAGCCTCCCACTTGGAGTTGCCTCCTCAGAATGCCTCCCTCGTCCTCTGCACCCCCAGTGACTTTCCCTGCCTTCGCCTGCTCTGCACTGGGTCCCTTTCAAGGTCCCAGACACCACTGGATCAGTGTCTCCCTCCTACCAAGCAGGGAGCTCCTCTCAGGCAGTGAGGCCCCTGTGCCCATGGCCCAGCCCTTACTGGGTGCCAGCTGGGATCTGCAGAGTAGGCAGCTGAATGAACAGATGAGTTAGTGGGTGGAGGAAGTTCATGATTCACTCAACAAACGTTTACTCGGCCAGATGCGGTGGCTCAAGCCTGTAATCCCAGCACTTTGGGAGGCCAAGGCAGGTGGATTGCTTGAGGTCAGGAGTTTGAGACCAGCCTGACCAACATGGTGAAACCCTGTCTCTACTAAAAATACAAAAAAATTACCCGGGCATGGTGGCGCACACCTGTAGTCCTAGTTACTTGGGAGGCTGAGGCAGGAGAATTGCTGGAACCAGGAAGGCGGAGGTTGCGGTGAGCCGAGATCGTGACACTGCACTCCAGGCTGGGCGACAGAGTGAGACTCTGTCCGAAAAAAACAAAGCAAAACAAAACAAACAATGTTTACTGAGTGGCCACTGTGAAGCAGATGCTGTGGTGCTAGGCACCAGGGACACAGCACTGACCAAAAACAGACCCAAACCTCCTGGCCTCGGGAGCTGTTGTTCAAGGGAAGGAAGGAGAGGATCAAAGGGAAGGCCACTGGGCCCCATACCTCCAGTTCCTTTTCCCGGTGGCCTCCCACATCCCCTACCATCACAAGAGGCCCACACTGGGACCTCCACCTCTGAGGGCTGACATGGAGCCTTAACCATCAGTCACACACAGGACAAGACTGGCTGGGGCCCATAACTGGGCTGTAGAACCACAGGGCCAGGCACCACTCTGGGGATGGTCTGTCCACGGCATTTCAATAAAGGCAGCAGCATGCTTTTCAGATAGAGAAGCCCCTTGGTTTACTCTCTGGGCAGGGTGACAAAGTGTGGCCTCATGACTCTGGGAGGAATCCTAATAAATAAACGTGGTAGGCCGGGCGCAGTGGTTCATGCCTGTAATCCCAGCATTTTGGGAGGCCGAGGCGGGCGGATCACGAGGTCAGGAGATCAAGACCATCCTGGCTAACATGGTGAAACCCCGTCTCTACTAAAAAATACAAAAAATTAGCCGGGCGTGGTGGTAGGTGCCTGTAGTCCCAGCTACTCGGGAGGCTGAGGCAAGAGAATGGCGTGAACCTGGGAGGCGGAGGTTGCAGTGAGCTGAGATCGCACCACTGCACTCCAGCCTGGGTGACAGAGTGAGACTCCATCTCAAAAAAACAAAAAAACGCGGTAGTGAGCATGTAAGTGAATAAATCGCAGGATTATAGCTGTCCTGTCTCCCACCCCATGGAACCCTAGAAAGCCAGCTCTTCACACCCTTCTCTGGTCTTGGTCACCAGTTCTCAGCCTGAACTCCTATAGGGGAGGTCCCCAGCCCAAGGACCCACTTCGAACAAAGGCAGCAGTAACAGGTGTTAATGCTGCTGCCCAGCCCTCGACCCCACAAGTCAGGCTTTGGCCTCCCTCTGTCTGTGATGCTCACCCTGTTATCCTTCTGGTTCTTCAGCCCCCTCATCCTCATCCCTAGACCGTGGGAGGGATGAGGAACAGGAGGCACTAGCTGCAATTGCTGCTCCCGGACTTTGACTCTGCGCTTTCCTGTTTTGTTTTGTTTTTTTGAGATGGAGTTTCACTTTTGTTGCCCAGGCTGGAGTGTAATGGTGCGATCTCGGCTCACTGCAACCTCCACCTCCCAGGTTCAAGTGATTCTTGTGCCTCAGCCTCCCGAGTAACTGGGATTATAGGCGCCCGCCACCATGCCCAGCTACTTTTTTGTATTTTTAGTAGAGACAGGGTTTCACCATGTTGGCCAGGCTGGTCTCAAACTCCTGACCTCAGGTGACCCACCCGCCTCCACCTCCCAAAGTACTGGGATTACAAGCGTGAGCCACCGCGCCTGGCCTGGTTTTGTTTTTTTGACACAGGATCTTGGACCCAGGCTGGAATGCAGAGGCATGATCATAGCTCACTGCAGCCTTAATCTTCCAGGCTCAAGCAATCCCGCTGGCCTCAGCCTCTCCAGTAGCTGGGACTACAGGAGAGCACCACCATGCTTGGCTAATTTTTTTTTTCTTTTTAAGTAGAGATGAAGCCTTGCTCAATTGCCCAGGTTTGTCTCCAACTCCTGAGCTCAAATGATTCTCCTACCTTGGCTTCCCAAAGTGATGGGATTACAGGCATGAGCCATTATGCCCGGCCTGCTTTCCTGTTTAAAACTCATGATGATCAATTGTTCAGTCAACAAACACCTAGCGAGCCTGCCTCATGCCTAGCCCTATTCTGGGCACCGAGGACACAAGCAAACCGAACACTTCTGGTGTGGTTGGAGGCAGATGCCCAATGGGCACAGGTGCAGCTGGGCTGAAGGGGCTGCAAAGCTTCTACCAGAGGTTGGGGAAGCAGGGAAGGCTTCTTGAAAGAGGCGGCCATTGAGCTGACTGAGCTTCATAAGATGAGCAAGAGTGGTTCCCTTGGCCGGGCGCAGTGGCTCACACCTGTTATCCCAGCACTTTGGGAGGCTGAGGCAGGTGGATCACCTGAGGTCAGGAGTTCGAGACCAGCCTGACCAACATGGCGAAATCCTGTCTCTACTGAAAATACAAAAAAATTGCTGGGCATCGTGGTGCATGCCTGTAGTCCCAGCTAGTTGGGAGGCTGAGGCAGGAGAATTGCTTGAACCCGGGAGGCGGAGGTTGCAGTTAGCCGAGATCATGCCACTGCACTCCAACTTGGGTGGAAAAAAAAAAAAAAAGAAAGAAAGAAAAAGGGGTGGGATGGGGAGCAGACAGGCAGAGGACTGAAAGCCTGAAGGCCTGAGCAACTTGTGGGTTCTAGGGGTCCACCCCCCACCCACCCACCAAGCCTGTCTTCCCCTTCGTGGTTTCTCCAGCCCCGCCCTCACACCCTCCTCCTCGATCTGCACGGCTTCCTGCCTCCATGCCACTCCAGACTGCACCGGCATGGCCCTGACTGCCCACTCCTCCTGCCTCCTGGCCCTGTTGGTGGCAGGCCTAGCCCAAGGCATCACAGGCTCCCTTAGGGCCCAGGTAAGTGCTCCCAAACCCTTACCTATGCCAGTCCCACACCTGGGGTCACCCCTTCAGAAACAGCTGGCCTGTCATTCTCATTTTTCAGAGGGAATCATTGAGGCTGGAGAGGGGGCTGACGTGCCCAAGGGCACATGGGAAGACAGAAAAGGCTAACTGGCTGACCCCTAGCCCAGTCCTTGCACGGCTGGGAGCTAAGGTGGGGCCCCAGCAATGATTCCTCTGCCCACTGCCCCTCTCCACCCTTGGTTCCTTGCCAGGACCTAGGTCCCCAGCCGCTAGAGCTGAAAGAGGCCTTCAAGTTGTTCCAGATCCAGTTCAACCGGAGTTACTTGAGCCCAGAAGGTATCACAGGGCACATACATCTCCAGTCCAAGCCCCCACTTTTTTTTTTTGAGACGGAGTTTCACTCTTGTTGACCAGGCTGGAGTGCAATGGTGTCATCTTGGCTCACGGCAACCTCCACCTCCCGGGTTCAAGCGATTCTCCTGCTTCAGCCTCTGAGTAGCTGGGATTACAGGCATGCATCACCACACTTGGCTAACCTTTACATTTTTAGTAGAGACCGGGTTTTACCATGTTGGCCAGGCTGGTCTTGAACTCCTGACCTCAGGTGATCCGCCTGCCTCGGCCTCCCAAAGGGCTGGGATTACAGGTGTAAGCCACAGAGCCCAGCCATCCCGCTTTGTAATAGATGAAGAAATCGAAGCTCAGGGTGGGGAACAGGCATGGCCAAGGCCACTCAGCAGGACAGGCCAGGGCTGGGGGTGTGTTCCCTGGTTTCCCGAAGGCATGAGTGGGTCCAGGATCATTCTTTGCTATGGATCTGGAGGGCAGTGGCAGGGGGTGGGGTCCTGCCCTAGGCCTACGTGATCCCCTGGCTCCAGAGCCAGTTCCCTGCGATTCTAGGCAGTGGGCAGGGGGCCACCACCTAGTCATTTGCTCATTCAGCAAACACCCAAGGACACCCATTTTCTCCCCACGTTGGGGACTTCTTCTGTAGCTCATGATCTAACCCCTGCCCCTGCCCTCTCGCTGTGCTGATCTCTCTAGGGGGGTGATCTGTGTGTGCCTTTTAGCCCAGGCTGCCCGTGCCCTGTCGTCTCCTCTCCCTGCCATGTTCCAGCTCTCCTCCTGTGGTCAGAGGTGTAAAGAAGGTGGCCTCACAGGAAGCTGGTCTCCAGCCACACATCCTTTCCTTGAGTCACCGCCACCAGACCCCTTGCCTGGCTTCCCACCTAGGGTGGCCAGAGATGGTCCTCTGGCTGCCTCTGGGGAAAACCCAACCCTCGGTGGGCTGGGTAACCACTTCCTGGGCCTGGGTATCTGCAGTGGGGCCTTGTGGGGGCTACAGGAAAGGAGCCAGTGCTCAACTGGGTGGGTGTGGGTGGAAGGGTGCCCAGCCAGCGGCTACTTCCTGCCCCTAAGGGCTTGGGAGTCAGCCTAGGACAACTCCCTCTTGGTCCAGAGCACGCTCACCGCTTGGACATCTTTGCTAACAACCTGGCCCAGGCTCAGAGGCTGCAGGAGGAGGACTTGGGCACAGCTGAGTTTGGGGTGACTCCATTCAGTGACCTCACAGGTACCATTAACCTTTCTGGCTCGTAGGTGGTGGTTGCGGAAGCGGTCTCCCCAGGGACATTGGCAGCTGAACCAAGCGGACCTTCAATTTTCACTCCCCAGGGAAGGAAATTCGTTTCCCTGAGGACCAGGGGCTTGGGTGCTGGTATCAAATCACCCAGTGCAGGGGCAGAATCTCTGCAGTCCTGTGTCCTAGCCCAGCCTAGGGGCCAGCGCAGCAGCTGCAGGGAAGCACCCAGCAGGGAGCCCAGCCTCTCTAGGCTTGGCACCCTTGCCTTTTTGAGAGAGTCTTGCTCTGTTGTCCAGGCTGCAGTACAATAGTGCAATCACAGCTCACTCAGCCTCCACCTCCTAGACTCAAGCAATTCCCCCGACTTCTCAGCCTTCTAAGTAGTTGGGACTACAAGCCAGCACAACCACACCCAGCTAATTTTTCTACTTTTTGTGGAGATGGGGTCTCGGACTCCTGACCTCAAGTGATCCACCCACCTTGGCCTCCCAAAGTGCTGGGATTATAGGCGTGAGCCACCACGCCAGGCCTATCCTTGCCTTTTTGCCCCTCAGGGAATTATGGGACCAACAGCTGGAGTGGGAGAGGCAGAACAGGGAGAAGGGTCAAAACGGAGACCTCAGTGGCCCTGTCTGTTCCCCAGAGGAGGAGTTTGGTCAGCTCTATGGCTATCGGAGGGCAGCTGGAGGGGTCCCCAGCATGGGCAGAGAAATAAGGTCTGAAGAGCTGGAGGAGTCAGTACCTTTCACCTGTGACTGGCGGAAGGTGGCCGGCGCCATCTCACCCATCAAGGACCAGGTATCTGCCCCTACCCAGCTCGCTCGAATTCAGCTAAGTGGTGGGAGGGAGAGGGGCATGGCCGAACACCTAGCCCCGCCCCACCCTCTCGCCCTCCAGAAAAACTGCAACTGCTGCTGGGCCATGGCAGCGGCAGGCAACATAGAGACGCTGTGGCGCATCAATTTCTGGGATTTCATGGACGTCTCCGTGCAGGGTAGGGTTGGGAGAGGGTGCGCATGTGACAGGGGAGGGAGGCCTAGGGGCCTGGTCACCCACAATGTCCCTTCTTGCACCAGAACTGCTGGACTGTGGCCGCTGTGGGGATGGCTGCCATGGTGGCTTCGTCTGGGACGCATTCATAACTGTCCTCAACAACAGTGAGTGCACTGCCCCACCACTCTGGACATCTGCAGGCGGACAGGGTGGGGAGGAGTGGAGCCTCCTCCCTTGTCTTGCTTATCTGCAGGCGGCCTGGCCAGTGAAAAGGACTACCCATTCCAGGGCAAAGTCAGAGCCCACAGGTGCCACCCCAAGAAGTACCAGAAGGTGGCCTGGATCCAGGACTTCATCATGCTGCAGAACAACGAGCACAGTGCGGGCAGGGCAGGGACACGGGCGGATGGCAGGGACAGACACCGGGGCAGAGGCAGACACGCTGGGCTACTGGGCTAGAAGACAAGAGGGGGTCGGGGGAGCGAAGGAGCGAGAGAGACCCACACACCCACATGCCAAGGGTCTGATGATGCTCCCGTCCCCAGGAATTGCCCAGTACCTGGCCACTTATGGCCCCATCACCGTGACCATCAACATGAAGCTCCTTCAGGTGAGATGGGGGAGCTGATACAGGAGGGGCATACCGGAGACTTGGCCCCACACTTAGCCCCTCGGCCCCCACCCCCTGCAGCTATACCGGAAAGGTGTGATCAAGGCCACACCCACCACCTGTGACCCCCAGCTTGTGGACCACTCTGTCCTGCTGGTGGGTTTTGGCAACGTCAAGTCAGAGGAGGGGATATGGGCAGAGACAGTCTTATCCCAGTCTCAGCCTCAGCCTCCACACCCCACCCCATACTGGATCCTCAAGAACTCCTGGGGGGCCCAATGGGGAGAGAAGGTGAGTGTGATCTATTGGGGGAGGGGGCAAGGCAGAACAGGCCTCTTCCCACCTTCCCGCCCCTATGTCCCCTAACCTCCTAGGGCTATTTCCGGCTGCACCGAGGGAGCAATACCTGTGGCATCACCAAGTTCCCGCTCACTGCCCGTGTGCAGAAACCGGATATGAAGCCCCGAGTCTCCTGCCCTCCCTGAACCCACCTGGCCCCCTCAGCTCTGTCCTGTTAGGCCAACTGCCTCCTTGCCAGCCCCACCCCCAGGTTTTTGCCCATCCTCCCAATCTCAATACAGCCTGAATAAACCAAGACAAGACCTCTGGCTTGTGAGCGGACTCTTCTGGTGGATGGGCCGAGCACAGACACCATTCCCTGAGATATGTCCCAGTTCCCAAGGGGCCACTGTACACATCCATCCTTGTACACGGACACCAGGTGCTCAGAGACAGACACAGGCACATCTGCACGCCCCCCACTTGCTCCCCGGAGCAGGACCAGTCTCCAAACTCAGAGCAACTTTATTGTCAGTGTGGGCGGAGCGTTGGGAGGGTCCTCAGTCATGATACAGGCGCAGGAGGCAGCCACGGAGGGTGCCCATGTAGCGGTCCCAGAGGGCCTGGTGTCTGCAAGAACAGGAACAGTGACAGCTGAGTTTTCACAACACTCACCGTGATGGAGGCCCTGCCCTGAGTGCTTTCTACACCTTCATTCATTTCGCCCTTAGAAAATTCTTACAATTCTTCTCATGATGAACCCCAGTTTGTATATGAGGAGACTGAGGCATGGAGAGGTTAAGAAACCTGCCCCAAATCACACAGCTTCTAAGAGGGAGAGCCAGAGCTTTGGTCCAGAGACTTTGGTCTCACCCCTAGGGTAGCAGAATGGGGAACCTTGAGTCTGCAGGAGGCGAGGTCCTGGCAGGTGGCAGGCTGGGGCAAGGCCAAGCTGGACAGGAGGACAGGGCTGCTCACCGGAAGCCATCGAGGGAGTGGACAGACACTGAATACTGATTCAGGAAGAACCGCACGTCGCTGAGTGGCCAGTGGTCGGAGCGGCAGGGTTCCACAAACTGCGGGCCCAAGAGAATACTTAGCGCTTGTATAGGCCAGGGGCAGACCAGGTTGGGCGTCAGAGAGCACGACAGCTCACCTTCTCCACGAGGTCCACAAACAGGTCTCTGACATCTTTATTGTGGGTCAGCTTGGCGGCCACGTTCACCAGCCCCCGGGACAGGTTCTGTGGGGCAGGGATCCTGGGAGTTCTGCTTTCTGCCCCAGAAGTTGGGAGCTGAGCACAGAAGCTGGGGGAGGAGAAGCAGGCCCCTCCCCAGATCTATCCACCTCCCTCCATCAACCCAAGTCCCCATTGTTTATGAGCTGCTCCCGTCAGCGGCCACCAGAGGGAGCAGCAGCACCACCTGCCGGCCAATCCCTGGCAGGGGCAGAGCTGCCCGGTAGGGGTGGCGAACTGGAGGCTGAAGATGCCAAGGGTCAGAGGCTGGATGGGACCACAGACCTTGAAGTTGGCTTCCATCTCAGAGAAGACGCCCAGCTTTCCCCGGAGAGCAGTGCACACCAGGCTGCAGAGAGACAGGGTCATGCCTATAGCCACCTGGGCCCCTACTACAGGCC
Organism: Pongo pygmaeus; assembly: GCF_028885625.2. Classification (NCBI taxonomy): domain Eukaryota; kingdom Metazoa; phylum Chordata; class Mammalia; order Primates; family Hominidae; genus Pongo; species Pongo pygmaeus. The sequence goes on along the minus strand of NC_072382.2, from coordinate 8,793,698 downwards.
CCGCCCCATGGCCCCTCTACAAGGTCACCTCTTGTGCAGGTCCAGAAGGTCCTTGTCAGCCACTAGCACCTTGAGCTCCTTCAAGTCCTGGAGAAATTCCTTGTCTAAGTCCATGTCCATGTCATCCATCTGTGAGTCTGTGAGGCCATGAAGGGGGTTGGGGTGGGTGATAAAAACCCCTCCTGTGATAGCCTAAGCCTTTCCTCACCCACCACCTCATTTCCCCCCTGGGGACAGAAGAGGAAATGGAGTGTCAGAGACATGGAGTGACATGCCCCGGGCCACAGAGAGGCAATGGGCCCTTTGTCTGCAGACAAGGTGTGTGTGGGGAAAACAGTCTATGGGCAGGGGGAGCCTGGGTGGGCTGGGTGGGGGCCGTGAATAGGAGCAGATGCCAGGAACTGGGGGCCTGTGGGAGAAACTACTGGTGGGGAATCAGGTCCTGAGGATGGGGAGGCGTCCAGGCACCTGGGTCAGTGGGGGCCTCACCGACGGCTCCAAGGGTCCAGTTTTGGATCATGAGCTCAGCGCAGAAGGCAAAGTCACCGAAGCTCAGATACTGCAGTTTTTTCTTCCCTGTCTCAAAGCGGTTGTTAGCAAAGAAGACGATGGCTGCATAGTCCCTGCACAGAAGAGAGGAGGGTCCTCTTAGGGCTTGAAATTCCTTCTTAGGAAGCAGCTCCCACCTGCAACCTCAGCTGGGTGTCCGAGTTCTGGCCTCTCTCTGCCTTAAGTCACTGTGTGACGTGTCTCAAGTCACTTCTCTATGCCCCCTTCCCCATCTGTGCAAAGAGAAGGTTCCAGCCCAAGTTTACTAGTGGATACAGTGGGAGACCATAAGGGTAACAGTTACTATTTACTGAACACTTCCTAAGTGCCAGGGCTGCGCCATGGGCTTTACATATGGCACCTCTCAACAGCCCAACTGGAAATTGCTGGACTGTGCTTTGAATGCAGGTCAGTCTGGTCCAAAGTACAGACCAAGCTGGGTGTGGTGGCTCAAGCCTGTAATCCCAGCTACTCGGGAGGCTGAGGCAGGAGAATTGCTTGAACCAGGAGGCAGAGGTTGCAGTGAGCCGAGATTGCACCATTGCATTCCAGCCTGGGCAACAAGAGTGAAACTCCGTCTGATAAAAAAAAAAAAAAAAAAAAAAGTACAGGCCAAAAGTGGGATAATCATTCCCCCAGCATAGTCAGGAGGTCAGAAGGTTTGGGGTAGGGAAGGTGGACGAGCCTCAGGGCCCAGGAAGTAGTGTGTGGGATGGGGAGGTGGCTAGCTCCTCACCTGGCCAACCGGTCAGAGAGGAGGAAGTGTTGCTGAATATTGTCCACCAGGGAGCCCCGCATTTCCTCTACCACCTTGAAGACCCGCTTAAAGTTGTCAAACTGCAGGGCAGTTAGGGTAGAAGAGAGGACTGGTCAGAGTGTCCACTGTGTCGTTCACCCAATAAACCACTTACTGAACATCTCTCCCTTCCCCATCCACCTATCCAGTCAGCAGATGCTGATTTAGCATTTTTTATTCCTTCAACCAACTATTAGTTATTAGTACTTGTTATCAACTCAAATGCTTAGCAGCTCCTGCCGTATCTTGCCTTGGATAAATGTTTACTCAATCTTATCTCTAAATCCAACCCCATTTTAGCACCATGCTCTCCAGATCTTCACAAGTTTGAGTTGGAAGAGACTTTCCTGGCTAAGCCCTAGGAACTAAAAAATAAAAAACAAATGCTAAGCTATAAACAGAAAGCGCACAGGAGATACAAAAGAAAGGCATCAAAGACCCAGAAGGGTTACTTCTTCCTGGCGTACCAAAAAGGCTTGTGGAGAAGGTGGCATCTCACCTCCTGTCTTGGATTTCAAGGGGTAGATATTGCCAAGAACAGTACCCTCCAGGTAGAAGCAACATGAGTAAAGGAAAGCCTGGGGCTGGAGAAACGTAAGCCTAGAGAGGTCTGCAGTGATGAGATCACAGGACAGCCCATAGGTCAAAGCCAAGGAGTGCAGCTGCTACCCAGGAGGCAGTGGGAGCCAATGAAAGTTTATCAGGGGTCTGATAAACTTTCAGGTCATTCTGAAAGGTCACTCTGGCCATACGGTACAGGATAGCTTGGAAGGCACAACAAGGAGCCAGGCACGGTGGCTCACGCCTGTAATCTCAGCACTTTGGGAGGCCGAGGCGGATGATCACTTGAGGCCAGGAGTTCAAGACAAGCCCGGCCAACATGGTGAAACCCTGTCTCTACTAACAATACAAAAATTAGCCGGGTGTGGGGGCGGGCGTCTGTAATCTCAGCTACTGCAGAGGCTGAGGCACAAGAATCACCTGAACCCAGGAGGCGGAGGTTGCAGTGAGCCAAGGTCACGCCACTGCACTCCAGCCTGGGCCACAGAGCAAGACTCCATCTTGGAAAAAAAAAAAAAAAAAAAAGGAGGGGAAAGGGGAAGGGAGGAGAAGACTAGGTATGAAGCTGCTGCCACAATCAGAGGCTGGAGCTGGACCAGTGGCCAAAGGGAGGGAGTGAAGTGTAGATGGGATGCTGTGTCCGTGTGGGTGCAGTGCCTACCTGTCTCCGGCAGCTCTTGAGGGTGATGCCTGTTTTGGTGCTGATGTCATCCAGGTCTTTCTTGGTGCCTTTGGACAGCTTCTTGCCCAGCACCTCCCGAACAAAGGCCTCATCAAAGGCATAGTACCTTGTGGAGTCAGAGAACACCACTGACCCTCCATAAAAGAGAGGAAAGGGGGTCTGGCGGGGCCTGGCAGGGCCTGGGTCTGACCCCTTCTACTGTCAACTTTCTGATGGCTGGGTAAGTCCCATCCCTCCCTGGGCCTGTTTCAGCCGGCAAAATGGGTATACAGTCAGACTGGTTGATGTCTCCACCATCCCACAGGGTGAGCACCTCTCGATGAGTAGTGCCTGCCGGGAGGGCGGAATCTGGAAGATGAGCTGGTGCAGTAGCTTGGGCGGCGCGTGCAGCAGCCGCTCGAGCATGTGGAAGGTGCGGTAATGGTCCATGGTGTCGCTCTGCAGCACCGCTGCCGTGGCGCCCGTCTGCTCCAGGATTCCCGAGCGCACCCGCAGGGCCACCGCGTCGGTCACTGGAAAGTGGACGCTAGCATCAGGCCCCGCCCCGCCGACGCCAGAGGCCGTTAAGGGATTCCATCCCCGACCCCTATAACACCTCTTATTCCCAGGCGCTCGCCCACTTCCCTAAAGGATGCCCAAGTCCTAGCCCCGCCCCCTCTCCCATTCAACACAACCGCTCCGCCGACTGGCTTCCCCACACGCCCCTCACGGACCCGAGTAACCATCGAGCCAGAGGCGATACACGTCCTCGTCGATAAGTGTCGTGTTCCCCACGAAGATGTCCAGCTCGCTGGTCATGGCGACGCCCGGGGCCGCAGCGCCCCGAGCAGGAGCGAGCACTGCTCGGGACTGGCGCACAGCCTCCGGGCCACTTCCGGGAGCGCCGAGATTCCGCTCCCGGCATCGGGACCCAGCTTATGACCACTTCCGGGACACAGCCAGTCGGGGCGGGGACGGGGCGGGAGCGGCGAGGGAAGAGAGGCGGAGGCCTGCACGGAGAAGCACCGCTTCCTCCCGCCGGGAGGGGGAGTCCCGGGCTCCTGCGTCCTGTCTCCCTCCCCGGCCGTCTGCAGGAGCACGAAGGGAGTGCCTAGGTCCCCGTAACTTCTCCCCTCACTTCCTCCTGGCTTTTCTCCCACCTTCTCTGCCCTCTTCGGGACCTCCTAAGTTTGACCTGTATCCTAAACTTAGAGGTTTCACAGGGCTCTATCCTAAATCTCCGCAAAAATGGGGTATGACCCGACTTCCTCGGGCTCTTGCTGGAGACCGGTTTGTCCATCCTGCGCATGAGCACCTCTCCTGGGTTTGGGGCACCTGCTCCCACCTGGTTTTAACCCCACCCCCACCCCCACCCCCACGAGCTACTGACGTCTCTAATTCTGCCCCTCGGAGCTCTGCCTGGAAGTCCACATCCGGAGGGGCCGCCTATCAGCCAAGTCTGTCCACACTCTTCCCGTAAGCCCCTCAAAAGCTCAACATATTCTAGACAGACCTCTCCCTCTCCCCATTTGTTTCTTTCCTGCGTCCCTATCTCAGTGACAGCCGTAACATCCACCAGTTCTCATACGAGAAACCTGGGCGTTCTTCCAGACTCCTCTCTCCCCACATTCAGTTCGGCTGATTCGCCTCCCGAATATTTCTAGTATCTGTTTGTCCCTTCCACCCCCACTGATGCTGCCTAGTATCTGTTTGTCCTCTCCACCCCCACTGATGCTGCCCTAGCCGTCTTTCTGCTTAGCTCTCCTTGCTCCTTGACACAGTTACTAATCTCCCTGTTTATGTCCCCTCCCCGCAGGGTCCGGCCCACACAGATCAGCCCAATCTTTTTAAATACATTTTTTTTTTTTTCGAGACAGAGTCTCGCTCTGTCGCCCAGGCTGGAGTGCAGTGGAGCGATCTCGGCTCACTGCAACCTCCGCCTCCCAGGTTCAAGCAGTTCTCTGCCTCAGCCTCCGGAGTAGCTGAGATTACAGGCTCCTCCCACCACGCCCGGCTAATTTTTGTATTTTTAGTAGGAACGGGGTTTCACCATTTGGCCAGTTAAAGGCATATTTTAAAATGTTACTCCCTTGCTTAACATCCTTAGTGGCCTTTGGAAATGCTCCAACCTGGTACTGGAAGTTCTTAAGAATCTGGCTTTTACCTACCTTTGAAGCCTCGCTCTCTCTCTCTTAGCATTTTCTCGACACATGTGCTTTTCAAAAACCATCAAGCTATCCTCACTGTTCCTAAAGCAGCTAGGCTCTTTCGGGCACCAGTGTCTTTCACCATGTTATTCTCTCTCCCTGAAATAGCTCTTTACTTGGCAAAGTCATATGGATCTACCAGAGCCTCTTGGATAGCATCTCTTTTGGGAACCCTCTTAAGGACCCTCAGACCATACGCCTCCCGGATTTATTTCTTGCTTAACACAGCTTGTCTTCCCGGACAGACTGCGACCTCCTTGAGGATGGAATCAGTATTTTGGTTAAATTTATTTCTGCATGGGCCTTGCACATAAAAAACGTTTGTTGAACAAACGAATCCTGTATGTTCCTCCCCCCAGGCCGGAAACGCTCCCTGGGAGGGAGGGTAGTCTATTGGTGAGCTAGGACGTTTGGACTCAGGGTTCCGAGGAACCAGGAGCGATCCTTAGTGGGCCGAGACTTCCGAATCTGATCAAAGGTAAAGAGGGACTGGAGAGCGGTCCATCTGACTTCTGTGGGGGATGGGCAGGAGTCAGGGGCGGACGCCTGAATCTTGGTTCTCAGAAGAGCCGAGAGGCCTAGGCTCAAGCTTGGGGCGATCCAGTACTTGGAGGTTCGAAGCTCCTAGTTTCGGGTTGAGACCGATGCGGAGGGCGATGACGCGCGGGTTCCTTGACATCGAGGATCAGTAACACCCGGAGTGGGTGGGGAAGGGGGGGGGGAACCCTGAGCTCAGGCCCCGCCCCTTTCCGGGGACGTTTCACCGGACTGGCTGTCCTTCCATAACGTCATGCGGCCCCGCCCCGGCGCGCGCCCTGCCGCGTGCCCAGCCAGGGTAGCTGCTGCAGCCTACGCTGCCTCGGCCACTGCCTGCCGCGCGCGGAGCCGGAGCTCGAGCCTGAGTGGCGCCGGGCCCGACGTGGGGCTCCTGGGCCGCGGCGGCGGGCGGGCGATGCTCCAGCGGCCTGACCAGCCATGGAGGCCGAGGCAGGCGGCCTGGAGGAGCTGACGGACGAGGAGATGGCGGCGCTGGGCAAGGAAGAGCTAGTGCGGCGCCTGCGGCGGGAGGAGGCGGCGCGCCTGGCGGCACTGGTGCAGCGCGGCCGCCTCATGCAGGAGGTGAATCGGCAGCTGCAGGGCCACCTGGGCGAGATCCGCGAGCTCAAGCAGCTCAACCGGCGTCTGCAGGCAGAGAACCGTGAGCTGCGCGACCTCTGCTGCTTCCTGGACTCGGAGCGCCAGCGCGGGCGGCGCGCCGCGCGCCAGTGGCAGCTCTTCGGGACCCAAGCATCCCGGGCCGTGCGCGAGGACCTGGGCGGCTGTTGGCAGAAGCTGGCCGAGCTGGAGGGCCGCCAGGAGGAGCTGCTGCGGGAGAACCTGGCGCTTAAGGAGCTCTGTCTGGCGCTGGGCGAAGAATGGGGCCCCCGCGGCGGCCCCGGCGGCGCGGGGGGCTCAGGAGCCGGGCCAGCACCCGAGCTTGCCTTGCCCCCGTGCGGGCCCCGCGACCTAGGTGATGGAAGCTCCAGCACTGGCAGCGTGGGCAGTCCGGATCAGTTGCCTCTGGCCTGTTCCCCCGATGACTGAAGGCACTGCTTCCTCCACGCCGACGCCCGCCCGGATTGCTCCCCGAGCCCCAGGACCGCTGTGGACCTCGGGACCTGGACGCCCTCCTGGCTGCGCAGGAGGGGCCGCTGGCATGGACTAAGAAATCCTGACACCAAGAAGGGCCCCTCGCTCTTGCTGGCAGGGCAGCAGGGGGACTGAAGGCTGGAGCGGAGGGACTTGCTGGGGGTTGGATTGGGGGTAATAAACCCGGACGGAAGCGGAGCCCACGGCCTGGGCAGCGTCTGTTTGGTACTCGCCGGGGTTGGGGCGAGGGTGGGGTGCTGATACAGGGTACCATTCCCATCCAGGACTGCAGAACTAATGATTCCCCCATTACTTCAAGCCTGGGGTGGGATGCGGGGCAGTGGTAAACCAGACTTCCCCCATCGGGCGCCGGGACCGGCCGTAATCCAGCCCCTGAAGTGGCTCCAGCTCCCTTCCCGGCTCCTTCCTGTCCAAGACAATGGGGCAGGAAGCAGGTGCTGGGGGCCTAGAACCACTCGGCCGCCTCCTCTGAGGCTGGAAGGGGGCATAACAGCGCCCCCCCCCGTGGCACACGCAGCAGCACTGTCGGCCCCCACGGGGAGAGGGGCGGTAAGCCTCTTCGCTTTTACCCCAGAGGACTGTCTCCCCTCAGTCCTGGAGATGAGGCCGAGCGGATGTAGCCCCACTTGTCAGATAAGACAAAGTCCAAAAATATCAAAGAATTTGTCCAAGGTCATGCAGTGAGTCTGTAGAGCTAAGGCTGGGACCTAGGGCTCCAAATATTCTCCCATTGGCCTCTGGGTCCAGTGAGGCACTCAGGCCACAGCTTCAAGCCTTTTATTCCTTTTTGGTAGGTTTGTATAAAAATACTCTCTTTAGGAAAATAAATAGCAGCTGCCCTCGCTGTGGAGGCTTGGATTCCCTGGAGCTGAAGGCTTCTCAAAGCTGAGATCCGCAGATCAGCTCATCACAGAAGCCAAGGGCGCCTCCTGAGCTGTGCGGTTCAGGAGGGGGCGGCAGAATGGCCTGGTCCAATCACCTGCTGCTGCTGGCAGTGGGGCTGGTGAGTTAGTGTTCTAGGTGGGTAAAGTGGCACCTTCTGTCAGGAGATAGGGTTGGGTGGATCACAGGAAGAGGGTGATGGGGAGCGTGGCAGTGATCTGGAAGGGGTTAGGGCTCCAGAGGACCTCTAAGGATCTACAAAGTCTCTGGGCTGCCAGGATTCCTCTGGCACAAATGGGAAATATTTTGTCTCTGATTTAGTGCAAATTGTGCTAGAGAGGCCAGCTCTAGAGAAACAGTGGGCAGCTTTGGTGGCCCCAAGCTGGCTCTACTGTGAAGCACAATATGGTCAGTCTCATTAGAGGGATGGAGAAGAAGCTGCTGGAGTTGGATGTGGGATACTGTCCAGGCCAGCTGGACCAGTGGGGGAAGGGGAGGAGACGTTGGCTAGGGTGGCATCTGTAGAGAGTAGGGCTCAGGCGCCTCACAAAGCGAGGAGGGTTGGAGAGCCAAGGGGGTCAGAGGATGGGTCTCCGCTGCTGCTGCTACTCTTGCGATGAGCTGAGGCACAGGGCTCAGGAGTGCTGGGGTAGGTGAAGACCAGGCTGGGGGTGAAAGGAGTTAGGGAGGGTGTGGTCATGAGTGTGGGGGTGTGCAGTGCCTCAGGTTCAAGCACAGGCCCTGGGGAAAGGGAGATACAAGGTACAGGGCGGCAGGGGGCTGGTGGGCTGCTGGTGCCGCTGGTACTGCCTGTGTCCCCGTCCTTTGCTCCTTCCGGGATTTTGCAGATGGGTCGGTGGGCTTCCAGCACCAGCTCCAGGCGCTCCTTCTGCTTCTGGAGCTCCTCAATCTCTCGCTGCAGCCCAGATTTCTCATCTTCCAGTTTGTCAGTCTCCTGTAGAAGATCAGGAGAGGAGTCAGGAAGGTGAGGGCTAAATACCCCAGAGCCTCAGACGTTTGGACTCAGGGTTCTGAGGAGCTGGGATTGGGTGGGGGTGGGGGGGGGCAGTGGAGAGTCCCCAGCAAGTCTGGACTACAACTCCCATGAGCCCCTGGGAGAAAATGGGCACAACTCCCATCAGGCCCAGACGTTTTAGGAGATTGCTGGCACCAGGCAGTGGCTTCGGCCTGTAATCCCAGCACTTTGGGAGGCTGAGGCGGGCGGATCACTTGAGACCAGGAGTTTGAGACCAGCCTGGCCAACATGGCGAAACCCCGTCTCTACTAAAAATACAAAAATTAGTCGGGTAGGGAGGCAGGCGCCTGTAGCCCCAGGTACTCAGCAGGCTGAGGCATGAGAATTGCTTGAGCCTGGGAGACAGATGTCACAGTGAGCCATGAGCCGAGATCTCGTCACTGCACTCCAGCCTGGGTGACAGAGTGAGACTCTGTCTCAAAGAAAAAGGAGATTGCTGGCTGAGCTTCAGCTCTGCTCTGCTGCGAGTGAGACATGCTGCAGCCAATTTCTAATCAATTTTTCGTCATCATTTTCCCAGAAGGACTGCCCCTCGGACAAGGAGCTAGGATGGTGGGAAGGGGGCTACATATACTGGGGCTCTGGGGGCTCTGGGAGACAGGGTCCCTCTGAGCTCAGTGGACCAGGGCTGGTGCTCACCGCCTGCAGGAAGTCGGTCAGTTCCTTCCTCCGGTTCCTGCACTTGGCCGCAGCCAGCTTGTTCCGCTCGCGCCTTACTCGGCGGCGCTCCTCTTCCTCCGGGCTGATCTAGGGGTGAGACCGGCAGTGAGGAGGACCCTGGGCTACTGGCTGCCTGGAACTCGCCCCTCACGGTGGCCCAGTGGTAGGACCCTGGCAGAGGTCATGGTAGGGCCCCCTCAGCCTGTGATTTAGGGATCACTGCACCCAACCAGTTCCCTGCACTGAGGCGCTGTCTGCTTGGATTGGTAAAACTTCCTCCTCACACCTAGCTTTAGTGCACATTCCTCTCCCATAATGCCCTCCCCCTCCGCAAACCCTAACCCTCCTCATCTCCCAGGACTCAACTAAGATGCTCCTGCCTCCAGGAAGCCCTCTTATTCCCCAGCCAGAAGCGACTTTTCCTTCTCAGCACCCTCTTTGCAGGACCCTCATCCTTCTGGATCTCTGGACAACCATCTCCTCTTCCATGAGCTGTAAGCACTAGGAGGGGCTAATGAGTGCTGCTGATTAAGTTGCAATTTATTGGAAAACTACTATGTGCCAGCCAAGTACTTTACATAGATTCTTGTTTTTTCACTGAGAATATGGAAAGATTTTTTTTTTTTTTTTTTTCAGACAGAGTCTCACTCTTTCCCATGCTGGAGTGCATTGGCCCAATCTTGGCTCACTGCAACCTCCACCTACTGGGTTTAGGTGATTCTCGTGCCTCAGCCTCCCAAGTAGCTGGGATTACAGGCATGCACCACCACACCTGGGTAATTTTTGTATTTTTAGTAGAGACGAGGTTTCACCATGTTGGCCAGGCTGGTCTTGAACTCTTAACCTCAGGTGATCCACCCTCCTCAGCCTCCCAAAGTGCTGGGATTACCGGCATGAGCCACTGTGCTCGGCCTTTTTTTTTCTTTTTCTTTTTCTTTTTTTTGTGTAGTGACGGGGTCTCACTATGTTGCCCAGGCTGGTCTGGAACTCATGGGCTCAAGGGATCCTCCTGCACTGGCCTCCTAGAATGCTTGGATTACCAGGGGGAGTCACCACAGCTGTCCTCTTTTTTTTTTTTAAACATAGATTCTTTTTTTTTTTTGAGATGGAGTCTCCCTCTGTTGCCCAAGCTGGAGTGCAGTGGCGCAATCTCGGCTCACTGCAAGCTCCGCCTCTCGGGTTCACACTATTCTGCCTCAGCCTCCCAAGTAGCTGGGACTACAGGCGCCCACCACTAAGCCCGGCTAATTTTTTGTATTTTTTAGTAGAGACGGGGTTTCACCATGTTAGCCAGGATGGTCTCGATCTCCTGACCTCATGATCCACCCGCCTTGGCCTCCCAAAGTGCTGGGATTACAGGTGTGAGCCACCCCGCCTGGCCTTAAACTAGATTCTTAACCCAACTTTCCATGAAAAACTGAAGCCCAGGGAGGATAACTTGCTTATGGTTCCAGAGCAGGACTTAGAACCCATAGAACTCACTCACTCTATTCCACATTGAGTGACAGGCCAGATGAGAGAGACCATTTCACCAAAAGTATCCAACTCACAGCTCACAGCCCTACCTGGAGAACCCAGGATCAAAGGGTCACTCTCAGGACCAGGCTGAAGGAAGGACGCACAGGAGGGTTTACCCCTGGCCCGCTTCTGTGGCTCACACCACAGTCCCTCCTCACCACAAAGGCCAGACATTCTGTTCTGGGAAACCTGTCCCTGGCTGATCTCTCATCTTTCCCAGGGCCCTAACCTCTCTCCCCATCCTCTACCTGCCGACCGAGCTTTTTAACCTCATCCGCTGTAGTCTCCCACACCAAAATGCCCCAGGGAGAGGAAAGATGAGCCACTCCTTTAAAGACTCGCCATCTCTTACTCACTTATTTTGGTAAGGGCTTTGGGGAGCCAAGAATTGTCAGTTCCCTCTACTTTGAGCCTTCTGTTAGCTCCCAGTGAGACAGCGTGGCTTGGTGATTAGTTTTGGGGGTTTTATTTTACTTTGTTTTTTCGGTAGAGACAGGGTCTCTCTATGTTGCCCAGCCTAGTCTTGAACTCCTGGCCTCAAGTGATCCTCCTGCCTAGGTCTCTCAAAGTGCTGGGATTACAGGCATGAGCTACTGCACCTGGCCCTGGTTTGGTGGTTAGGATCTGACTTCAGAGATGTATAGACCTGGGGCCAAGGCCAGTCCTGTGTCATTACTCACTACTTGTGTGATCTTGGGCAAGTGACTACCCCTCTGTGCCTTCATTTCCTTGGCGGAAGATGGGGAAAACCAGAGTACATTCCCCAGAGAGATTTTGTGAGGATTAAATGAGACAGGGAAACTGAGACTGAGGGAGTAGCTGAAGGGAACCCTCTTGTTCCTGTTCTCTCCCAGATAACATAAGCGCCCCCTCTATGCATGTCAGCAGGTGGAGACCCCCTCACCATTCCGTGTGTGCACCTTACATGTTCTTGCCTCCGCCTCCATCCTTGCTCCTGCCACCCCCTCTACCTGGAACGTCCTTTCCTTCCTCTCTGCCTCTGCCAGTCCTACCCATCCTTCTAGGCTAACATGCCACCTCCAGGAAGCTTTCCCTGATCCAGAAGTGACTGTTGTACCCTCTGGGCCTCCCGTGGGGCTCCTATCACTTTCAGCCTTGGACAGTAGTCACCCGTAGCCTACCTTACCCCCTCCTAAGCCTGCGCTCTCCTTTCTGGCAGGAGCTTCTCTGCACCCTAGCACTCCTGGGCAGGGTCGGAACCACTGCAATGCCTCTGTGCCTTACCTGTTCACAAGGCCTTCGACGTACCCCTGGAGGCGGCCCCAGGGCCCGGATGACTCCTGGTCGGGGTTGTGGGGGGCTGTACTGAGGGTAGGTCAGAGGCCTGGGGTAACTGCTGGGCCCCAGGAAATGAGGCTGTACCATCCACTGCAGCTCCTGACTGCCACTCATGGTGTTGATGCTTGGCACCAGGTGGAACTTCTAAGGAATAAGAAATGGAAGGCCACAGGTGAGGTCCATGTGGATTGAGGGGCTTCCGTTGGGCAGAGGCTACACTGCTGTCTACCTTCAATGTACAGGCTAGCTCTGGGAACAAAAAGAGCACAGTTTGGCAGTCAGAGACTGACCTGGTGGCAAATCCCTGCTCATAAGCTGTGTGGCTTTGGGCAGGTCACATAACCTCTCTGTGCCCCCATTTCCCCATTAGAGCTAACATTTATAAAGCATAAACTGCCAGGAACTGTTCTAACCACTTTACAAATACTGACTCATATCATTGGCACAGCAGTAACATCTTCATTTTCTTTTCTTTCTTTTTTTTTTTTTTGAGATGGAGTCTCACTCTGTTGCCCAGGCTGGAGTGTAGTGGCATGATCTTGGCTCACTGCAACCTGCGCCTCCCAGCTTCGAGTGATCCTCCTGCCCCAGCCTCCCGAGTAGCTGGGATTACAGGCGTGCACCACCACGCCCGGCTAATTTTTGTATTTTTAATAGAGACAGGGTTTCACCATGTTTGCCAGGCTGGTCTCCAGCTCCCAATCTCAGGTGATCCACCCACCTCGGCCTCCCAAAGTGGTGGAATTACAGGCATGAGCCACCGCGCCCAGCCTAGTATCTTCATTTTCAGACGGGAGAACAGTTGTCCACAGACACAGAGCCAGTGAGTAGGAAATGGGATTTGAGCCCAGCAGCTTGGCTCTTACCCACTCCTGCACCTGTTTGCACAAAGAGGATAAATTACAGCTCCCAGCTCACGGGGAGGCTGTGAGAATCAGGTGAGAGAATGTGTGCGACAGTCTGGTAAGTGGCAGGTGCCCAGCGCAGAGGGGCTGAGGCAGAAAAGAGTCACTGCTCTGAGTTCAGGCCATTCCATTGCTTTTTTTTTTTTTTTTTTTTTCTTGAGACAGGGTCTCACTCTGTCGCCCAGGCTGGAGTACAGTGACCTGCGGGCTCAAGCAATCCTCCCACCTTAGCCTCCCAAGTAGCTGGGACTACCGACGTGCACCACCACATTTGGCTAATTTTTTTTTCTTTTCTTTTCTTTTTTTTTTTTTTTTTTTGAGACAGTCTCACTTTGTCGCCCAGGTTGGAGTGCAGTAGCCGGATCTCGGCTCACTGCAACCTCCACCTCCCGGATTCAAGCAATTCTCCTGCCTCAGCCTCCCAAGTAGCTGGGACTACAGGCGCCCACAACTGTGCCTGGCTAATTTTTGTATTTTTAGTAGAGACGGGGTTTCACTATGTTGGCCAGGCTGGTCTTGAACTCCTGACCTCAGGTGATCCACCCGCCTTGGCCTACCACAGTGCTGGGATTATAGGCATGAGCCACACCGCACACGGCCTGGCTAATTTTTTTAAATTTTTTTGTAGAGACAGGGTCTCACTAGGTTGCCCAGGGTGGTCTCAAGTTCCTGAGCTGAAGCAGTCCACCCACCTCAGCCTCCCAAAGTGTTGAGATGACAGGCTTTAGCCACCTGGCATGGCAGGCTGTCCCAATTCTAATCTCAGCTCTCAGCTACTTACTGGCTGTGTGACCATGGGCAAGTTATTTAACCTCCATGTGCCTCAGTTTCCTCATTTTTAATATTGTTACAGGTGAGGATTACAGGATTTCACTGATGTTAAGAAGTACCCTTTAATAGCTCTGAAATCATAGTTTAATTGGCAATTAAAAAAATTTTAGTGGACTAGGCACGGTGGCTCATACCCAGCATTTTGGGAGGCTGAGGTAGAAGGATCACTTGAGCTCAGGAGTTTGAGGTCACACTGGGCAACACAGTGAGACTTCATTTCTACAAAAAAATTAAAAAATTAGTTGGGTGTGGTGGTGCGTGCCTGTGGCCAGGTCGCTTCCCAGCTAGGATCTCAGTAGGATTGCTTGAGCCCAGGAGGCTGAGGCTGCAGTGAGCTGTGATTGCGCTACTGCTCTATAGTCTGGGCAACAGAGGGAGACCCTGTCTCAGAAAAAAAAAAGGAAAGAAAATTAGTGGCATAAAGTTATAGTGGATTTTTTTTCAATCGATGAGGTCTTTGATTCTGTGAAATATGGTAAATGATGTAGCAAGCGCCCAGCACGACGTCCCTGTTCCCATTCTATCAGCCAGCTATCTGAGGAGTGGGTTGGGATGGGGCTCAGTGTTCTGAGAGAAGTGGGTTCGAGCTCTGCCGCTGAGCCCTGGGTGTGGGCGCCCAGTCGTCCGGGAAGCGCCCCACAAGCCCAGGCAAGTCCCGACAGCGGTAGCCCGAGCCCAAGCGCTGCGGGCCCGGCGTCCCAGTGACCCCAGTTCCGGGTCCGAGACACCGCCGGCGGCATCTCCCACTCCCGGGCCCGGGCCGCTCCGGGCCAGGAAGGGAGGGACGCCCCGGGTGACTCAGCCGCCGTGACTCGGCCGCCGTGACTCGGCGGAACGGACGCCCCTCCTTCCCTCCCCTGTCGACACGTGCTCTCAGCCCCTCGACAGGAAACGGGCACCTGCAGCCTCCCAGGTGCCCCCGGCGGGCAGCGGGCGCCGTTAGGGGCCGAGAGTGGGGTCGCGAGAGTCGCCCGCAGCCTGACCCCGCGCACGTCCCGGAACCTCGAGGTCTCTATTGGCCGCATTTGCCAAAGGGATCGAGGGCTGGTCTCCAGGGACCTGGCAGGTTCCACTGCCCGGACCCCCCCGGGCTCCCCAGGCCGAGAAACGATAGGGACTTGGCGACGGAGGGGCGAAGGACAGACAGACGGACGGACACGCGGAGGGTCGCAGACCGGGCCGGGACTCCCACCCTGGCCCAGCTGCTCTCCCGACGGATCCCGCCTCCCTCCCGTGTGGGGACGCTCACCCCAGCCCAGACTCCAGATCCCAGGAATTCAGCCCGAGGCGGAGAGACCCTCCTAGCCGTCGGGGCGACCACCCCAGGCGCCCACGCCCCTTCTGAAGCAGGGTGGACGCAGAAGTCACAGGTGGGCAGAAGGAGAGAAAGCGGGCACGGAGACGGAGGGACGGACGCGGACGGCGAGGGAGAAGGGAGCGGCTGGGAGAAGGGGAGTTCGCGGGTCTCTGCCGCCCGCTGCGTGGTGGGGGCAACTGGCCCCGGACGGCGAGGGGCAGGATCCTCGCCGCGACCCCCAGCCCGGCCCCGATTCCGGTTCCCGGCTCCAGTCCCGGAGCGTGCGGGAGTTGACCCCGGCCTCCCACGCGCGGTCCTCCCGGGGGACCCCCGGCGTCGGGCCCCTCTCACCTGCTGGGCTGCCTGCGCTGCGGCCGGGGGCTGCGCGGGGCCGCCGTACCCGCCGCCGTTCCCGGAGCTCGGGCCGGGTTCCCCGAAGTCTCGGAACATGCCCGGGGCTGGCGGCTCTGCGGGGTCCACGGCTGCTGGGTTCTGACTCACCCGCGCCGTGCGGAGTCTTTTCTTTTTATGAATGAAAAGTTCTCGGGCTGAACCACTGCGACCGCGGGGGGTGGGGGCGTTGCAGCGGCGCGGTCACCTCCAGGCTCCACCCCCGAGACGCGCCGCCTTGGCCCGTCGGTCCCGAACTTGGCGACGCCTCCCCAAGTCCAGCGGCAGCCTTTTCACCGGGATGGGCCCGGCTCGGCGTTCCCCGGCGGCTGCGGGCCCGCCCCCCTGACGTAGCTGCCCATACATGGTGTAACTTCCTCGCCGCGCCCAGGTGGAGCCCCGGGTTCCCCTGCGGACTGACGCACCTGCCAGAGCCCGCGCCCCGCCCCAGCCCTCTCAAGGCCTGGGCTAGCCTCCGTTTCTGCTCCCACAAAATAGCACGAAAGAATCACATCTCTAGGAGCCACGCCAACCGCCACCCAAAGCTTCGTGGAGTGAGGTCTTTCCACTGGCCTTGTTTTAAGGCTTCGAGTATATGAAAAGTGAATAAATGACAAACCAGAGTTACAAAAATGGTGGCATATTTTATTTTACTTTGTATTTTTGAGACAGGGTCTCTGTCACCCAGGCTGGAGTGCAGTGGCTCGATCTCGGCGCACTGCAGGCTCAACTTCCTGAGCTAAAGGGATTCACCTGCCTCAGCGCCCCCTCCAAGTAAGTGGGACTACAGGCGCTGGTCACCATGCCCAGGTAATTTTTGCGTTTTTTGTAGAGATTGGGTCTCACCGTATTGCCCAGGCTGGGTAGTATATTTTAAATGTTTGCGATAAGGTAATGCTTTGAACTAACCACACATAAAATGCAATATAATTGTATTACTCAGGATAATTTCAGGAGCTATGACGAGTTTTAATTCAGGGCCACTACAGGTGTCCTGAGGTCTGATAAACGCCATCTTCTTTATGGTCAGTGCCTTTCGGAGGCTTATGGCCACCAGACTTGTTTGGAGAGTATGTCAAAGGTGAGTGAATGTGAGGCAGGTATCATCCTCATCCGTGTTTTACAGATGGGGAAACTGAGGCTGGGAGATGCTGAAATGAATTACTCAAAGTCGCTAAGTGAGTAGCTGGCACAGGTTGCCAAGTCACAGCCGTGGGCACTCCAAGCCCAGGCTCAGCCAAGATTTTTCAAAGCCCTTACACCTTCACAGACACCTTGTCGCACATCCAGAATGTTAGTGCTGGGCACCATCCCAAAGCTTCTCTCTGATTACTTCCATCTGTAGATGAGGAAACTAAGGCCCAGATGGAGTACTGAGCTCCCAGTTGTCACACGACTAGAGAAAGAGGGCTGGGGCCAGGTGTGGTGGCTCATGCCTGTAATCCTAGCACTTTGGAAGGCCAAGGCAGAAAGAACCATTTGAGACCCCATCTCTACAAAAAATTATAAAATTTTCCGGACATGGTGGTATGCCTGCCTTGTGGTCCCAGCTATTCTGGAGGCTGAGGAGGGAGGATGGCTTGAGCCAGGGAGGTCGAGGCTGCGGTGAGCTGTGACTGCGCCACTGCAGTCCAGCCTGGGGGACAGAGCAAGACTCAAAGTAAATAGATCAAGAGGGCTGGGCTCTCCTGCTTCTCCATTGGTCCTTCCATTTCCTCAGCTCTAGCTTTGCCCTCTGGGCTACTTTCCTTGGGAACACAGGCCAGCAGTCTGTGGGTGCACTGAGGACTTACAACCAGGAAGTCCAGATTGCCCCTGGGGTTCTAGTCCCAGAGCTACCATCTTCTGTCTGTGTGACACTGGGAAGGTCACCTTCCCTCAACTGGGCCTCCCTGCTGATCTCATGGAGCTGTTGTGGGATCAAATGAGATCACAGATGTGAAAGTGCTTTGTAAGCTGTAAAGTGTTATGCACTCAGAAAGTGGTTACCAGCCTGGTGCCTCTCCTTTGCCTCTGAGCGACCCAATGCTTGTCACCCTCTGGTCATCATCATCTCTCTGTGTGTGTGTGTGTGTGTGTGTGTGTGTGTGTGTGTGTGTGCGCGCGCGTGTGAGAGAGAGAGAGAGAGAGAGAAAGGAGAGGAGAGTGTTTTTGAGGCAGTGTGATCCGTGGACAGAACACCCATGCTGGGGTCAGACAGCTCAGGGTCTGGGTTTGAATGTGGTTAGGCTGCTCACCAGTTGTGTGACCTAGATGAGGCACACAATCTCTCAGAGCCTCTTTCTTTATCTGTGAAATGGAGACATAATGATAACTATCTCAAGGGTTGTTGGAGGACACAAGTAATGTCACATGCTTAGCACAGCACATAGTAAGAATTTGACACATAGGCTGGGTGCCGTGGCTCACACCTGTAATCCCAGCACTTTGGGAGGCTGAGGTGGGTGGATCACGAGGTCAGGATTTTGAGACCAGCCTGACTAACATGGAGAAACCCCGTCTTTACTAAAAATACAAAAATTAGCTGCGTATGGTGGCCCACGCCTGTAGTCCCAGCTGCTTGGGAGGCTGAGTCAGGAGAATCGCTTGAACCCGGGAGGCGGAGGTTGCAGTGAGCCAAGATTGCGCCATTGCACTCCAGCCTGGGCAACAGAGCGAGACTCCGTCAAAAAACGAAACAAAACAAACAAAAAATCCCAGGGGTGAGAGCCTTTGGGACTGATCACACGTGAAGACACTCACACAGCACATGTGCACACACACTGATACCTCAACTTCTTGGCAGAGCCCAAGCTGGACAGGTCAAGTGTGATACAGGTAACCAGGGGAGGGGTGACACAGGTCAGCCTTGACTGTGTTCACTTGCCTGCTCCAGAAACATCACCCTGCACCCGACCCCACCACCCCCAAGCAGTGGATGCTGGGGCCACTCGGGCAGCTGAGGGAGCAGGGGTTCAGGTCTGGGGTGTGTGTGTGTGTGTGTGTGTGTGTGTGTGTGAGAGAGAGAGATTACATGACTTTGAAAGTCTCTTCCTGCTCTAACCGTCGCTGGAGCCACAAGGAGGTCCTTTCAGAGGGAGCACATTCCAACCTCCTCAGTCACTAACCCCCGTCTTGTGGCCGTAGAAACGTTCCTGGCCTCTGACCTCACCAGCTTCCACCCAGGGAGGCCAGGAGAGAACCCCAGGGGGCCACAGCCATCGCTGGAAGTTTGGGGGCAGGGAGGCCTGAGAGACCCTGCCACTGTGCCTTGGTGGCTCTGTGAGACTGGCTCAGTCCCTTCCCCTCTCTGAGCCCCAGAGAATCCCTGTCTTTTGGAGCTGCAGTGAAGGAGAGGAGGCTTGGCACCCTGTGCGTTCTCAGTGTGGCCAGGACATTGGAGGTGATATTTATGTTTATCAGTTTCTATTCACTCTTTAATTGAAGTTTATGTTGTTTTTGTTTGTTTGTTTTGAGATAGGGTCTCACTCTGATGCCTAGATGCCTAGGCTGGAGTGCAGTGGCAGGATCACAGCTCACTGCAGCCTCAACCTTCTAGGCTCAAGCGATCCTCCCTCCTCAGCCTCCTGAGTAGCTGGGGCTACAGGCGCGTGCCACCACGCCCAGCTAATTTTTTTTGGCTCAAGCAATCTGCCTGCCTTGGTCTCACAAAGTGCTAGGATTACAGGCGTGAGCCACCGCGCCTGGCCTTTGAAGTTTACATTTTTACTTGAGATTAAATTCATGTAACAAACAATTAACTACTTTAAAGTGTACACTTCAATGCCATTTATTACATTCACAATGTTGTACAACCACCACCTTTCTTTAGTTTCAAAACTTCGTCACTCCAGAAAACACCCCACACCTATGAAGTAATTACTCCCTATTTCCCCCTTCCCTCATCCCCTGGTATCCACTAATTTGCTTCCTGTCACTAATGGATTTGCCCATTCTGGGCATTTCAAGTAAATGGACTCATTCATATATTATGTGGTCTTTTGTCTGACTTCTTTACTTAGCATAACATTTTCGCTTTTTTTTCTTTCTTCCTTCTTTTTTTTTTTTTAGATGGAGTCTTGCTCTGTTGCCCATACTGGAGTGCAGTGGCCCAATCTTGGCTCACTGCAGCCTCTGCCTCTTGCACTCCTCAAGTGATCCTCCTGCCTCAGCCTCTCGAGTAGCTGGGATTACAGGCACCTGCCACCACACCTGGCTAATTTGTGTATTTTTAGTAGAGACAGGGTTTCACCAGGTTGGCCAGGCTAGTCTCAAACTCCCGACCTCAAGTGATCTGCCTGCCTCAGCCTCCCAAACTGCTGGGATTCCAGGT
This sequence comes from Pongo pygmaeus, assembly GCF_028885625.2. Classification (NCBI taxonomy): domain Eukaryota; kingdom Metazoa; phylum Chordata; class Mammalia; order Primates; family Hominidae; genus Pongo; species Pongo pygmaeus. Next base: position 8,774,144 of record NC_072382.2, on the reverse strand, counting down.
GTGAGCCACCGCACCGGGCCAGCATAACATTTTCAAGGCTCATTCATGTTATAGTATGTATCAGTACTTTGCTCATTTATATGGCTGAGTATATATAACCATTTATTTATTTATTTATTTATTTATTTATTTTTGAGACGGAGTCTCGCTCTGTCGCCCAGGCTGGAGTGCAGTGGCGCAATCTCGGCTCACTGCAAGCTCTGCCTCCCGGGTTTGCGCCATTCTCCTGTCTCAGCCTCCCGAGTAGGTGGGACTACAGGTGCCTGCAACCACGCCCAGATAATTTTTTGTATTTTTGGTAGAGACAGGGTTTCACCGTGTTAGCCAAGATGGTCTCGATCTCCTAACCTCGTGATCTGCCCACCTCAGCCTCCCAAAGTGCTGGGATTACAGGCGTGAGCCACCGTGCCCGGCCTATATATATAACCATTTATTTATTCATAAATTGATGGACATGGGATATTTCCACTGTTTGACTATTATGAATAATGCAGTTATGGACATTTCTGTACAAGTTATTGTGTGGATATATGTTTTCATTTCTCTTGAATATATACCTAAGAGTGGAATTACCGGGTTACATGGTAATCTTCTGAGGAACTGCCAGACTGTTTTACAAAGTGACTGTACCATTCTACACTTCCATCAGCAATGCACAAGGGATCTAATTTCTCCAAACCTTTGCCAACCCTTGTTATTTTCCTTTTTTTTATATTAACGACAGACATCCTAGAGGGTATGCAGTGGTATCTCATTGAGTTTTGATTTGATTTGCATGTCCTTAATGACCAATGAACCTCTTTTCCTGTGTCTTTGGTTTCATCTGTATGTTTTGTTTTGTTTTGTTTTGTTTTGTTTTGTTTTGTTTTGTTTTGTTTTAGATGGAGTCTCGCTCTGTCGCCCAGACTGGAGTGCAGTGGCGCGATCTCCGCTCACTGCAAGCTATACCTCCCGGGTTCACGCCATTCTCGTGCCTCAGCCTCCCCAGTAGCTGGGACTACAGGCGCCTGCCACCATGTCCGGCTAATCTTTTGTACTTTTAGTAGAGATGGGGTTTCACTGTGTTAGCCAGGATGGTCTCAATTTCTTGACCTTGTGATCCACCCGCCCCAGCCTCCCAAAGTGCTGGGATTACAGGCATGAGCCACCACGCCGGGTGTTTTTTGGACAGATATCTATTCAAACCTTTACTTTTTTTTTTTTTTTTTTTTTTTGTAGAAATGAGGTCTCAATATATTGCCCAGGCTAGTCTCAAATTCCTGGCCTCAAGTACTTCTCCTGCCTTCACCTGTCTTCACGCTGAAATGATAGGTGTGAGCCACTGCTCCTAACCATTGCCCAGACTGGAGTGTAGTGGTGCGATCTTGGCTCACTGCAGCCTCCACCTCCTGGGTTCAATTGAGTCTCCTGCCTCAGTTTCCCGAGTAGCTGGGATTACAGGCATGTGCTACCATGCCCGTGTAATTTTTGTATTTTTAGTAGAGACAGGGTTTCACCATGTTGGCCAGGCTGGTCTCTAACCCCTGACCTCAAGTGATCCACCCGCCTCAGCCTCCCAAAGTGCTGGGATTACAGGCGCCCGCCACCACACCTGGCCCATTGCCCATTCTTAATTTTTTTTTTTTTTTTTTTTTTTGATATGGAGTTTTGCTCTTGTCACCCAGGCTGGAGTACAATGGTGCAATCTCAGCTCACCGCAACTCTGCCTCCCTGGTTCAAGTGATTCTCCTGCCTCAGCCTCCTGAGTAGCTGGGATTACAGTCATGTGCCACCACACCTGGCTAATTTTGTATTTTTAGTAGAGACAAGGTTTCTCCATGTTGGTCAGGCTGGTCTCGAACTCTCAACCTCAGGTGATCCACCCGCCTGGGCCTCCCAAAGTGCCGGGTTTACAGGCGTGAGCCACTGTGCCCGGCCATTTTTTTTTTTTTTTTTAATGTTGAGTTGTTCTTTTTATATTCTGGATACTAAACTTTTATCAGTTATATGATTTGCAAACATTTTCTTTTATTCTGTAGGTTGTCTTTTCACATTCTTGAAAATGTTCTCTTTTTTTTTTTTTTGGAGACGGAAAAATGTTCTTTGATGCACAAAATGATGCATTACTATTTTTTATTGAAGTCCAATGTATCTTTTTGTTGTTGTTGCTCATGCTTTGGGTAAAAATCCATTGCCAAATTCGAGGTCATGAAGATTTACTCCTATTATTTCTTCTAAGAGTTTATAGTTTTAGCTCTTAGGTTTAAATTGTTGACTAAATTGAAGTCAAGCACACATACAGTAAAGTGCACACATCAGTGTGTTCAGCTTAATGACTTTAAAATAATTCATTTTTTTTTTATTATTATTTTGAGATGGAGTCTCGCTCTGTTGCCCAGGCTAGAGTGCAGTGGCACGATCTCAGCTCACTGCAACCTCCGCCTCCCGGGTTCAATAAATACTCTTGTCTCAGCCTCCTGAGTAGCTGGGACTACAGGCACGTGCTACCACACCCGGCTAATTTTTGCATTTTTAGTAGAGATGGGGTTTCACCTTATTGGTCAAGCTGGTCTCGAACTCCTGACTTCAGGTGATCTACCTGCCTCGGCCTCCCAAAGTGCTGGGATTACAGGTGTGAGTCTCCACACCCTGCCTTATTTATTATTATTTTTAAGACAAGGTCTCACTCTATCTCCCAGGCTGGAGCACAGTGGTGCAATCATAGCTCACTGAAACCTTGAACTCCTGGGCTCAAGCTGTCCCCTAACCTCAGCCTCCCAAGTAGCTGGGACTACAGGTCTGCCACCTTGCCAATTATTTATTTATTTATTAGTAGAGAGGAAGCTGTTGCCCAAGCTAATCTCGAACTCCTGAGCTTGAGTGATCCTCCCGCCTCTCTCTCTCAAAGTATTGGGATTACAAGTAATGAGCCACCAAGCCCAGCCTCAATGACTTCTGCATATATATAAACCCATGTAACTACCACCCTTATCATGATGATGTTTTTAGCAACTCGGAAGTCTCCTCTGAGTCACACTCCCCACCCATAAGTAGCCACTATTCTGACTTCTGTCATCATAGATTAGTTTTGCCTGTTCTTCAACTTCATATACATTTGACTGTATGGCGTGTTCTCTTTTGGGTCTGGCTTCTTTTAGTCAACATGTCTGTGGGATTCATCTGTGTTATTGAGTGACCTGGTAGTTTGGTCTTTTCTGTTGCTGCATCCCATTGCGCAGATATTCCACAACAGGTCTCTCCATTATCCATTCCCCTGCTGATGACTTGGGGGGCCTTCCAGTTTTGGACTATTATGAATAAGCCTGCCATGAATATCCTCGATACATCCTTTTGGGAGCCAGTTGTATTCATTTCTCTTGGCTATGTGCCCGGGTTGGGAGGAATTATTGGGTCATATGGTTGGTGTACATTCAGCTTGAATCGATCGTCTCCACCAGTGCTCCAACGTGGATGTACCACTTTGCATCCCACCCATGTTGTTCAATGGGTAACAGTTCCAGTTGCTCCACATCTGGAGATGATTTTTGTTTGTTTGTTTTTTGAAACAGGGTCTTGCTCTGTCACCCAGGCTGGAGGGCAGTGGTGTGATCTCAGCTTACTACAACCTCTGCCCCCAAGGCTCAAGCGATTCTCCTCTCTCAGCCTCCCAAGTAGCTGGGACTACAGGCGCCTGCCATCATGCCCGTCTAATTTTTGTATTTTGTAGAGATGAGGTTTCACCATGTTGGGCAGGCTGGTCTCGAACTCCTGACCTCAGGTCATCCGCCCACCCTGGCCTCCTAAAGTGCTGGGATTACAGGCGTGAGCCATGGCACCTGACCTGGAGATGACATTTGAATTCACTTCTACAAGCATTTATTTTCCTTGGTCCTGGCCCCACTCTCTCTCCCCCGAGTGCTCTCCACAGCTTCCAGCTCAGCACTTCCCACCCTGCAGCCTCAGGGATTGTTTTAGTCACGAAAAATTTTAAGAGTCTGAGCATTTCACCCTCAGACTTGGACCTACCTCAGCTGGAATTGCTACCCAGGAAGGCCTGAAGCCTGGGAAGGGATGGGCTAAGGGTGCTTGGCGTACCCTGTGTTCTTTTAGGTTACGTGCTGCCTGGGAGACTTGAGGGGCTAAGAGGATAACACTAGTGGCTCTTGCTCACTGAACTCTGATGAGCCAGATGCCATTCCAAGTAACATGTTTAATCCTCACAGCAACCCTATGAGAGAGATGGTATAATACACCCGTTTTACGGATCAGGAAATGGAAGCACAGAGAAATTAAGCAACTTGCTAAAAGCCACACAGTGAGGAAGGAAAGTGTGCAGAATCCAGACCCTCACAAATCTGGCGGGGCTTGGCCGAATGCACAGGCTTTTCCTTCATAGGTACCTGCTCACTCTCAGCCCCAGGCTGCCAGACCGAGCCCCTCACCTTTGCACAGATGGCTCCCTCTGCCCAAGGGACCTCCCTTGTCCCCTCACCTGGCTGACTCTTATGCTGCAGCTTTCAGTTTCCCCACCATTTCCTCAGCAAGGTCTTCTGTGAGCCCCAACCCAGGTGAAATCCCTTAATCCCTTATGCAATGAGCAATACAGTCCCCTCGTGCAATGAAGAACGTTACCTTTTATTCTCCCTGCTTGGAATAATGTTTGAAGGTATTGCATTTTGGAGATGGATATGCGTGTATCTATATGTATATCTGTATCTGCATCTACCAAGTTGATGGCCATAAAAAGGGGATGTGGAAAAGAAATTATTTTATCATATTGTATTTATTTATTATTTGAGATGAAGTCTTGCTGTGTCGCCCAGGCTAGAGAGCAGTGGTGCGATTTTGACTTACTACAACCTCTTCCTCCTGGGTTCAAGCAGTTCTCCTGCCTCAGCCTCCTGAGTAGCTGGGACTACAGGCACCTGCCACCATGCCCGGCTATTTTTTTGTATTTTAGTAGAGACGGGGTTTCACCATGTTGCCCACGGTGGTCTTGAACTCCTGAGCTCAGGCAATCAGCCCACCTTAGCCTCCCGAACTGCTAGGATTATAGGAGTGAGCCACCACACCTGGCCTGGAGAAGAAATTATTTTAAAACGTCGTTTTTATTTTTTATGTTGCTTTACACTAAAAACATTTCATTGCATTTCTTTTTCGACTAGGTAATACATTAAGATATTTTGAAATTCAAAAGTTACAAAAGGGGTAGAGTGAGGAGCCTCTCCTCCACTGTAACCAGTTTCTTGTGTATTTTTTTACCCAGAGGGTAGCCTATCTACATCCCGTATAGTTTCTTGCTTTTTGGTTTTCTAATAATAATCTTGGAAGATCTTTCACTGAGTATATGTAGATCTGCCTCGCTGAAAAGAAAAATCTAGCTGAGCACTGTGGCACACGCTTATAATCCTAGCACTTCGAGAGGCTAAGGCAGGAGGATCACTTAAGCCCAGGAGTTGGAAGCTGCAGTGAGCTGTGATCAGGCCACTGCACTCCAGCCTGGGCAACAGAGTGAGAGCCTGTCTCACGAAAACAAAAACAAAAGCTACCTCGTTGAGGTTTATCTTATATTCAGTAGAATGCACGCTTTGTTAATGTGCTGGTTATGTGTATACAACTGTGTAGCCACGTTCCAATCCAGATACAGAACATTTCCATCCCCCTAGAAAGTTCTCTCCTGTCTCTTTGCAGTCGATTCCTCCACCCCAGGAAATCACTTAACTCATTTCTGTTGTCATCGATTAGTTTTGTCTCTTGCAGAATTTCACATCAATGGAATCGTTCACCACGTGCTCTTTTGTGCCTGGCTTCTGTCCCCCACTGCACGGATGTACCACAGTTTCTTTATCCATTCTTCTGAATTAACTGAACTAAAAGTTGAATGGAGCCAGATGTCGGTGAGGTAGGGACGATTAAAGACTTAGTCCCAGGCGCGTGGTTGCGGGTGCCTGTAGTTCTAGCTACTCGGGAGGCTGAGGCAGGAGCATGGCGTGAACACGGGAAGTGGAGCTTGCAGTGAGCCGAGATCGCGCCACTGCACTCCAGCCTGGGTGACAAAGCAAAACTCTGTCTCAAAAAAAAAAAAAAAAAAGACTTGGTCCCAGGCCAGGGGTGGTGTCTCATGCCTGTAATCCCAGCACTTTGGGAGGCCAAAGGGGACAGATCACTGGAGGTCAGGAGTTCAAGACCAGCCTGGTCAACATGGTGAAACCCTGTCTCTACTAAAAACACAAACATTAGCTGGGTGTGGTGGCGTACTCCTGTAATCCCAGCTACTTGAGATGCTGAGGCAGGAGAATCACTTGAACCCGGGAGGCAGAGGTTGCAGTGAGCTGAGATCGCGCCATTGCACTCCAGCCTAGCCGACAGAGTGAGACTCCGACTCCAGAAAAAAAAAACAAAAAACAAAAAACACCCAGCAACTTCATCCTCCTGGCCACAAGGCACTTTCAGCCCAGAGAGGTGGTCAGACACTCAAGACTAGTCCTGGTGCTAAGGAGACAGTGCTGGGGGGAGGAGCCAGAGAGTGCCAGGGCCATTACCGGAGCCCCAAAAGGAAGAGTTCTTTCCAACTGTGGTGGTGGTGGGTAGGAGAAGACTTCCTGGCAGAGGAGGATTTGGGAGAAATATTCATAAAAAGTGGGGCTCCCTTTCCCTCACCAGCCACCCCTCCAGTTCAGGACTGTGGGGTGAACATCAAAGACACAGCTCCCGCCTGGCTGGGTCTCTAGTAGTTCAAGTGACTTCATTATGTGACTTCGGGTCAGTCTCTTTCCCTCTGGGAGCCTCAGTTTCCCCTTCCTGCAGATGAGTGGTTTACATACTGTGGACCCTGAAACTAGAGGTTTCCACGGAGATGGCAGGGGCTGGGATGGGGTTTTGGGCCCCTCATCCTTGCTTCAATAAGCGCCACTCAGCAGGCAGGAGGGGCTCTGGCAGTGGACGACTTGGGTTTGAATTTCAGTTCAGCCACTTCCTGGCTGGGCAAGCTAGGCAATTCCCTAACTTCTCAATGCCTCAGTTTCCTCACTTGTAAAGAGGATGCTGGCTGGGCGCAGTGGCTCACGCCTGTAATCCCAGCACTTTGGGAGGCCAAGGCGGGCGGATCACCTCAGGTCGGGAGTTCGAGACCAGCCTGACTAACATGGAGAAACCCTGTGTCTACTAAAAATACAAACTTAGCCGGGCGTGGTGGCGCATGCCTGTAATCCCAGTTACTCGAGAGGCTGAGGCAGGAGAATTGCTTGAACCTGGGAGGCGGAGGTTGCGGTGAGCCAAGATCATGCCATTGCACTCCAGCCTCAGCAACAAGAGTGAAACTCTGTCTCAAAAAAAAAAAAAAAAGAGGATGCTAATAATCGGACCTACTTTTCACGGTTGTTGGGGAGTGACTGAGCCATGGCAATGGACAGTGCTGAGCATGGCACCAGTACAGTAAGGGATGGATAAATGTTAGTGAGAATTTTCTTGCTGTTTTATTTTGTGCTTTATGGGCAATTTCCCCTGAAGGGAGATGTCAGGGGCTCTGCTGTCAGTGCCCAGGATGGATTTGCCCGCTCAGCCTGGCCCCTTAAGTTTCTTGGAGTGGCTCCTGCTTCCTGCAGACTCAGGCTCAGACAGTTGGAGCCTGTCACCCAGTTCTCAGGCTCCCCCTAACTCCTCAGACCTGGGCCATACCCCGACCCAGTACCCCATGGGTGCCAGCTCCTGCTCTGGGCCAGGAGTGGGATGAAATGCCCGTCCTGGATGAAAGGCTGGCAGGCCTGGGCTGGGCCAATAAACCGCCCCACCCATCCTGGGAGGACCTCTGGGCACCGGTGTAAACTGAGTCATGGGGGGTGAGGGGGTGAGTCACACAGCCTGGAAGTGGGAGCCAAATGGGACAGAGCTCGCCTGTGTGGGGTCCCTGGCCCCATCTCAAACAGCCACAACTCAGCCCACCTCCGACACCCATCAGGCCCCTGGCCCACGGCAGAGGTGAGCGGGGCCAGACGAGGTTCCCAGAGCGCAGGAGCCTGGAGGCTGGACTCCCAGCACGCACGCATGTGTCTGTGTGTGAGTTTGTGTCATGTGTTGTGAGGGGCGGGTGGCAGACCGGAAAGGGAGGCTCTGACTCGGGAGGAAAGGATGGATTGGGGTTTGGAAAAGAGTCAAAGCCCTAGAGAGATTTTGGCGGGAATGCTTCGCTGCCCTCTCCTGGCCTCTGAGGGTTGGGCTGATTTTCCTGCCTGAACCAGCTTTCTCCCTTTAGGGGAGGGAGGAAGAGGAACTGGGGCCTGGTGGGTGACCTCCCTGTCCTCTAGGGTCTACAGAGGGCAGAGTCGGTCAGAGGAGGGAAGATCCCCAGAAGCCAATTTGGGCTTCACCCCAGAAAGGTCTTTACCCTCGGGGCCAGAGCTGCTCAGGGACCAGGGACAGAGCTCCCTGCGACACGGGTGTGTACAAGGACTCTTGGGAGTTGTGGAGGCCCCCAGAGCATTTCTAGCCTTGACCTTGGCCAAGTTGCCAAGTTATTTAACCTCTTTCTGTCTCAGTTCCCTCATGAGTAAAAGGAGGAGGTCTGTGAGGACCATAATGAGTTAATGCATCTGAACTGCTTAGGGTGTGTCTGGCGCAGAGTAGGTCTGTATACAGGTTTGCTTTTTTTCTTTTTCTAGACAGGTTTGCCAGGCTGGAGTGCAGTAGCTGGATCATGGCTCACTGAAGCCTTGACCTCCCAGGCTCAAGCGACCCTCCTCCCTAATAGCCTCCTGAGTGCTGGGAGTATAGGAATGTGCCACCATGTCTGGCTTTTTTTTTTTTTTTTTGGGTAGAGATGGGGGTCTCACTGTGTTGCCCAGGCTGGTCTTGAACTCCTGAGCTCAAGCAATCCTTCCGCCTCGGCCTCCCAAATTGCTGTTATTATAAACATGAGCCACCATGCCCAGCCCATGTTTACTTTTACTATTTGAGCCTGTTTTCTCATCTGTAAAATGGGTGAGAAAGGACCCCTGAGGTGGCCCTTGTCCAGCTTTCTCTCTGGTCCCAGTCTCTGATTTTATTCCCTGGGAAGTTGCCCCCTAAGCCCTGCCACTCTGCCTGACTCTATCTCCCTGGGATTTTTTTCCCAGTAAGCAAAGGAAGATGGGGTTGGTGGGCTTCTCAGCTGGGTGTCCTCAGGTTTACCCCTAGGTGCCTGGGGGATGTGTGTCAGAGGAGTGGGGAGTTTCCCTCCTCAGATGAATCAGCTGTGTGACCCGATCCTCATCCCTGCCAGAGCCCCTCCCAGCCGGCAAGAGCGGGGCGCAGCTGCCCCACTGGGAAAATCCCCCAAATCCTGCCAAAGCTCTTGCTGAAGCATTCTCTTGACTCAGCTGTTTTAGTCCTCTTTGAGTCTGCCCAAGTTCCAACAGGAGTCAAGTTGGGCAGATTCTCTCCTTCCCTGGACAGACCCTCTGGAGCCTCCTCCCTGGGGTCTAGGGTTTGCAGTATGTGGGAGTGGGAGGAAAAGGAGTTGGGGCTTTTTCCTGGCCTCAGTCACCCTTCCCCGGGTTTTATAAAAGGAGAAGAGCACAGGACTTGTCCAAGTTTGCCCAGCACCCCCTGGGCCAAAGGCATTTCCCTGCTCCAAGGTAGGAACAGGCCAGCCAAACAGGGCAGAACGCACTGCCAGCCTGAGGGGGTGGGTTTTCGGGGGCCATTGACCTGGCAGGGGGCTAGTTCCCACTGTAGACCTGGAGACCCTTCCTGCCCAGTAGGCTTGGTCACTGAACTCTCTAGGCCTCAGTTTCTTCATCAATAAAAAAGGGAAAAAGGGACTTTCGGCCGGGCATGATGGCTCATGCCTTTAATCCCAGCACTTTGGGAGGCAAAGGTGGGCGGATCACCTGAGGTCAGGCGTTCGAGACCAGCCTGGCCAACATGGCAACCCAGGAGGCGGAGGTTGCAGTGAACCGAGATCATGCCACTGTACTCCAGCCTGGGTGACAGAGTGAAACTCCATCTAAAAAAAAAAAAAAAAAAGACTCTCAGTTTTGGCCCAGCTTCTCTCCCAGGTGGTTCTGAGGACCCAACCTCCTGTGTGCTTTAGAAACCACATCCTGAGTCCTTGCAGGGTCTCATCTATCCTTGCAGCCCCCACCCCAACAGCACTTCGATAAAGTGGGGGTTCAACAGTGCATAAGGTTCCTTGGAGTTGGATGAACTGGGTTTGAAACTTGGCTCTGCCACTTACTTGCTCCATAACCTTGAGCCAATTATTGAACTTGTCTGGGTCTCAGTTTCCTCTTCTGCAAAATGGCAATAATAATAGAGCCAGGTGAAACTTAGATGAAATCATGTAGGTAAATGCTTAGCACCGTGCCTGGCTCTTGTCATGAACAGAATGAGGAAACTGAGGCCCAGAGAGAGAGTGGCTTTCATTCACTCATTTATTCAAGAATGTTTGGCTGAGTGCAGGGGCTCCTATTTGTAATTCCAGCACTTTGAGAGGCTGAGGTGGTAAGATCGCTTGAGCCCAGGAGTTCAAAGCTGCAGTGAGCCATAATCATGCCACCGCATTCCAGCCTGGGCAGCAGAGCAAGACCCTATCTCAAAAAAGAGGCCGGGCACAGTGGCTCACGCCTGTAATCCCAGCACTTTGGGAGGCCAAGGCGGGCGGATCACAAGGTCAGGAGATCGAGACCATCCTGGCTGACACAGTGAAACCCCGTATCTACTAAAAATCCAAAAAATTAGCCAGGCGTGGCGGCAGGCGCCTTGTAGTCCCAGCTACTCGGGAGGCTGAGGCAGGAGAATGGCGTGAACCCGGGAGGTGGAGCTTGCAGTGAGCCGAGATTGCGCCACTGCACTCCAGCCTGGGCGATAGAGCGAGACTCCGTCTCAAACAAACAAACAAACAAACAAACAAAAAGAATGTTAATTTGGCATCTGCACTAGGTTGGGCCCTATGCCGGATGCTGGGGGATAAAGCATTGCCACTGTCTGAAGGGATCTTACACACAGATGAGAGCAGCAGGCGGGCAGGAGCTGTGGGAGCCTGGGGGACATGCCTGCAACAGTTGGGGTGAGGAAGGATCCGGAAGCATCCTGAAGAATTACACCTGAGCCAGTGGGTCTGCAACGTGGCACCAGCCAGGGAAGTGGGCGAGGGTAAGCTAAGCAGAGGCTACGGCACCAGCAAAGGCGTGAAAGTGAGAAAGGCTACCACGTGTACAAGAAAGTCACACGCAGCTCAACGTTCTTGGACAAGGAGTGCAAAGCAGGGAATGGAGAATGGGATGAGGCAGAAGGGTCCAGCAGGGGCTGGAGTCACCAATTACCACATTCATTCATGTAATAACTTATGGAGTCGTTGTTCTGCCCAAGCACTGTGGTAGGCTCTGGGAACAGGGCTGAGATCTAGCCACTGTTCCTGCCTTCACAGAGCACAGTGTGGGCATGGGGCTTAGGGGCCAGCAGGAGACAGACATCAATCAAGCCATTACACAAGTCACCACACACTCCCGCCATCAGGGCTGCAAGGCAGGTGCTCAAGCAGAAGGAATAGCCCGAGGCCCAGGGCTGTGCACCAGGGGGTGAAGGAATTAACAGATGGCTCCAGCAGGGTGAGCATGGGCAGAAAGGGGTGCCCGAGGGAAGCGGGGACAGTCTATGGGCACCAGGTCATGGCCAGTGCAGGAGAGCAGACTCTATCCTGCAGGCTGTGGGGAGCCGTGGAAGGGCTTTTGGCAGGACATGGCCACTCTGCAGGAGGGATCTGTTGACCTGGCTGTGGAGAACGGAGCGGGGACAAGAGGAAGGTGGAAGTGGCTTGGGAGACGGTGAGTTGTGGGCTGGGGCAAGGCACAGGGATGGAGAGGAGCTGTGTGTGTGACACACTCAGCTATGGAAGAAGCCAGTGCTGTTGACCCCACTTGGGCATCTCTGCGGGACCCATGAGGTACCTTGGCCCACTCTGGTGGAGTGCAAGGCCCTGGCAGCCCGAGGGAGGCAGAGCACCAGGCTCCAACTCGGAGACCACCCAGCTCTGGGGACTTCCCAAGGCTGGGCAGAGGGGGACTCAGCCCTGGGGAAGCTCAGGGTGGGGAGGAAGCTGGAGAGAGCACTGAGCAAGCATCTCATGACTCAGCCACTTCCACCCAGTCAGCCCGGTGGCATCTCCGCTCCCCTGCTCTAAATTCCGATTCGATGAGACTGCTGGAGGCTGAGTCAGTCCCGACACGGCACGAGAGCTGTGTCCCAAGGGGCTCCCTGCCAGACATCCTGGCCCCCAATCAAGGCCAGGGCCAGGCACAGAGCTGGAGAGGTGGAGGGGTACAGGAGCCAGGCTCCGAGGCTACAGTAAGTCCCAGCAGAGTGGGGCGGCCTAGTGAGATCACGTAAGTGAACATGCTTTGTGAGTTATGAAGAGCTCACTGTTTTCCTCGGTGGGCTCAGGGACCTCACTGCCTGAGGAAGGGACTGGGATGCAAGTCCTAGCTCTGCCCACCTCATCGCATGACACTGAGAAAACTCCTTTCTCCTCTTGGCTTCAATTTCCTTGACCGCAGAATGTGGCCAACATCTCCTAAAGAGGCTGTGAGAATTAAATTGAATGCATATGGAAGCGCTTTGCAAACCGTCCAGTGGGCCCTATGATGGTCCTCAGGGTGGCAGGAGAGTATGAATGGCAGGGCTTCCAGAGAGACTACCTAGGGTTGCGCAGGTTGTTCACTGCACAAGGATGTCCAGCCTAGGGTGCCAAAATCCAGCCCATCCCATCCTCGGCTCCCCAAACTGCGTACCCCGGCCTAGGACTGCTTGGACTTGGTACCTTTCTCTAATATGTACAAATGCACCCTGAGGGCTAGCAGTGGCCCCTTAGACGTTCCTGGAGGGGTCAACCCCTGGAATTATGGGAAATCTCTGAGAAACTGATTTGGGATGGAGGGGAAGTGGGGCTGGTTTTGCAGAGGTTCCTAGAGACAAGGCCTAACCTCAGCAGTGAGGCACAACTTATTCCTAGGGGCAGCTATGGGGGCCTGGCCGGGTCAAGGGGGTAGTCTCTCCTGGCCCTGCCTCTCCCTAGCAACGAAAGCAGGTAACCACCAAGACAGTATTTTAAAAAACACTCAAGACACAGACCCAAGCCGGGTTTTATTGAAATGCCAGGAGCAGGCACATGTCAAACTAGCCAAGGAAGGGGGGACGGTGGTACAGGCTGTGTGAGTTGGCAGGGACGGGCAGGCCTCATGTCCATGGTCCTGGCATCCCCTCTGCCAGGGGACAAGTAGGCACAACGACCTTCCCCTCAAAAGGGCATGCTCGGGCCAGTGGGGCCCTTAACACTGGACCATGAAGGCTCCAAGAGGGGCTGGAAGCACTAAGTTTTCTCCCTCCTGAGGGGGAAGGAAAGAAGGGGAGATGCAGGAGGAAGGGGAGGTATAGCGGGGGACAAGCGTTCCAAGGAAGTCTCTCCTCCTAGGTGTCTGCACCTAACTCATGGTCCTGGGCAGTGGAGAGGAGCAGCATTACAAAGAGAGGCTGAAGGCTCATCCCTCAGGGAACCGGAGCCCCCCAGCCTGTGGGGCTTGTGTCAGCCCTGAACAGAGGGCAGAAGTTCAAGGGGACTGAAGATGCAGGTAGTTCCCAAGTGACCTAGGAGTCCCCAGAGCTGGGGGCTGTGGCCTTCATGAGACAAGGAGGAAGACAGGAGGATCCATCCCCAGCATGGAGGGGGGAGAGGGCAGTCTCCCCAATTTGGCCCCTCTAGGTCAGTTCCACGTTGTTGGCACGGTCAAGCACTCGGGAGCCACGGGCACTGCCCCCAAGCTGGAAACGGCTCTCATAGAGAGTGGGGCAGAGGTGCCAGCGATTGGCCCGGTAGATGCCCAGGTAGGTGTAGACATCAGGCTTGTAGGTTAGCAGGCACTTAATGCCCGCTGCACGGATGGCTGAATCCGCCTCCAGTACACCCAAGCGGTCCGTGAAGTCGTCTGTGTAAACACAGATGACCTGGCGCCCACCCTCCTTGGCCCGTGGGCTCACCTTGGCCACCTGAAGCCGGCCTTCAACCACGGCCCGGGCAATGCCAGCCCAGGCATGGTCCAGCTTGAAGCCCGGTGCCAGATGCATAAGCCACTTGCCCGAAAGCACGTGGTGGGTGATGGCGAGCTGGCGCAGGGTACCCGGTGTGATGGGCCGCCCACTGGTCTGCAGAGCTTCCCAGGCTGCCTGCAGGCCCTGCACGTCCCCAGAGTTGGGGCTGTAGCCCTGCCCATACACTGCAATCCAGCCCACAGGCTCTGAGTTGGGTGAACCGGGGTCCCCATAGCGGGTAACTTGGGATGGTGGGTACTTGGCCAGCCAGGCATCCAGCTCAGTGGCAGGCGTGGTGCGGGCATCAAACACTAGCCAGGGGTCCATGTCAGCTGCCATGGCCTCTGCAGCCAGGTGCTCGGCGGTGAAGCCATCCTCACGGCCACCTGGAGAGTCCTCCTCTTCCAGCTCCTCACCTGGTTCCATCCTGCTGTGAGGGAACCGAGTCAGGGCGGGGTCTGACACAATAACTACAGGTGCCAGGCACTGGATTAAACTGTGGCCTTGGGTAAGAGTTACTGTCGATGCGCCTCAGTTGCCTCATCTTTACAATGGAATAACAACTGTTCCTGTCCCGTAGATCCGCTGTGAAAATTAGATGCCTGAGCAGTGAGCGCTCCAGAAGGGTTGCTGCAGTTATTACTATTCTCTTTGACTTACAGAAAAGGAAACTGAGGCTCAGAGAAAAAGGACTTGCCCAAGGTCACACCTGTAGTGCGTGGCAGGGCCGAAGGATGAATCCAGGCGTGGGAGCAACCGGCCCCAGCTACACCTCCCGGCCCTGCCAAGGCCCCCTTTTTCTGGTAGGTATCCGGTGCGCTGGCATTTAATAGAGGAACGCAAAGAAGCGCACGTTCCCGCAGCTCCCGAGGCCGGCTCTGTAAGGCCAGGCCTCCCGGGCAGGCGTTATCGGGCTCACTTAAAGACGAGGACACTGAGGTCCAGAGAGGTTACAGGCCGTTCCGAGGCCAAAGGGGCGGTTCCCGGACTCGAACCTGGGCTTGTTAGAGCCCGCAGGAGAACCAGGCTCCGGCCGTGCCGCGCCCGCCGCCATTAACGCCCACGGCCCGAGCTGTGCTCCCGCCCCGGCCCTGCCCTGCCCCTCCCGCCGCCCGCAGTCACCTCCGGCCTTCGCTGCGTTCGACGCCGGCCCAGCCCCGGGCCCGGCTCCGCTCCTGCCGGGGCTCCGCGCCACCGCCGCCGCGCCCCACCCCCGCCACGGCCGCCGCCATCTTAGCGCCGCGCCACCTCAACAACAACTTTATAGACAAGCGCAGCCACAGGGCGGAGCCGCGGGCCTCTGCGGCCGCAGCGGCCGCGCCGTGGGGCGGGGCCGGCAGGAGAAGGGGCGGGGCAGACGGGGAGGTGCTGGCTCGGGGGCGGGGCCATCGCGGGAACCCCGGGAGGGGCGGGCCGCGGGGGGCGGGGCCAACGTTCGCTCTTCTGGCTTTGGGGGCGGGCGGGAGCGGCGGTCCAGACTGGGGAGGGACGCGCACCGCCCAGGAGGCTCCAAGAGGAGGGCACTAGGGCCCTGCGAGCGGCGTCTTACCGGGCGGCGCTAGGACTCCGCGGGAAACAGCGGGGGCGGAGCGGGCGGCACCAGGACCCAGGGGAACCGCGGCGGGCGGGCGGCGAGCAGGCCCGGGAGCCGGGAGGCTGCGGGTGGCGGCGCTGGACCCGACGCGGCGAGAGAGGCCCCGAGATGCCGAGCAAGAAGAAGAAGTACAACGCGCGGTTTCCGCCGGTGAGCACGTGGCAGAGCCCGGCAGGAGTGGGCCCGGCTCCCGGGTGGCTTGGGCCCAGTTCCCGCTGGGGAGGCGGGCGCGCCGCGGTGTTCGGGGGCCTGGACGCCCCGCCCCCTCCGTGCCCTCCCCGCGTCCGCGTCCCCCGCCCCCTTTCTCCGGGGATGCCCCTTCCTCCCCCAGCACCCCCTTAGGGGACGGAGGCGACGGGGTCTGAACTCTGCTCCCCCACCCTCAGGCGCGGATCAAGAAGATCATGCAGACAGACGAAGAGATTGGGAAGGTGGCGGCGGCGGTGCCTGTCATCATCTGTATCCTGCCGGGGGCGGACCGGGTCCAGGGGCGTGGGGGAGGGAGGCAGCGGGTCGCCCTCTCCCGCCCCGGAGTTCTCCTTGACGCCCCTCAGCCCGGGCGCTCGAGCTCTTCCTAGAGTCGCTGTTGAAGAAGGCCTGCCAGGTGACCCAGTCGCGGAACGCGAAGACCATGACCACATCCCACCTGTGAGCGGCGAGGAGCCGGGAGGGGCCGGCGGGGCTGGCGCGGGGAGTTCACACACTGAGGGAGGCAGAGCCTGGGTGGCGAGGGAGGTGGGCGGCAGCTGGGACACCAGCAAGGCCACAGACTGGCAGAGGAGAGGCTGGGCTTCCAGGCAGAGGGAGCCACCTGAGTAAAGGAGGGCAGGCCCGGGAGCGGAGATCGGCCCGGGCTCCAGTCTGACATCTGGGGCCCCTTGCTGCCACCCACTGAGAGTTTGGGTGTCTGGGCCCCTCTTGAGTGCCAGCCCCTCCTCACCTCTTCCAGGAAGCAGTGCATCGAGCTGGAGCAGCAGTTTGACTTCTTGAAGGACCTGGTGGCATCTGTTCCCGACATGCAGGGGGACGGGGAGGACAACCACATGGATGGGGACAAGGGCGCCCGCAGGTGGGGCCAGGGCCTGGCATACAGTGGGGAAGGCCACGGCCACAGGGCTTAGGGGTGGCCAAGGAGTAGGGAGACCTCCGGGCAGATGGACTGTACCTTCCCAAAGGGGCCGGAAGCCAGGCAGCGGCGGCCGGAAGAATGGTGGGATGGGAACGAAAAGCAAAGACAAGAAGCTGTCCGGGACAGACTCGGAGCAGGAGGTGAGTGAGGCCCCAGCCCTGCGCCCTGCCCTTGGTGATGGGACAGGCAGCCTCGCCCCAGGCTGAACTGGCAGGAGGCCAGCTCTCATCCTTTTCTGCAACCTCTTTGCTCACTGGTTTATTTGTAAATTGGGGCTATGAGGATCTACTGCTGTCCCTGCCACTCCCAGTGATGGGCTCGTGTCTTTTCTTGTCAACTCTGATCTCTGCGGTGCTCACAGGATGAATCTGAGGACACAGATACTGATGGGGAAGAGGAGACATCACAACCCCCACCCCAGGCCAGCCACCCTCCTGCCCACTTTCAGAGGTGAGCAGCCCAGAGGCATGGGAGGGTGCTGGCAGACTCCCCAGAGCCAACTTACCCCTCCTGTTCTCCCTGGCCCCTTGGTCTTGTTGATTGTGGTACATTTGGGGGGTAGGAGGAGAATAACTGAGGAGGGCTTGAAGGCAGGAGACTGTTCTCCTGAAAGATCCTGCTCCACCCTGCCAGGGCCCGTGGGTGGGGCCTGGGCCTGCCCTGCGTGAGCTGCCCTGGGCCTTGGCCCCATGGATCTGGAGGGTGGTGGTGGGAGGGTCAGATGGGGGAGGGAGGGTCTTGGCAGCTGCCCCTGTGGAGGGCACGGTGGGGCTCAGGCCTGACTCTCTCCTGCCTTTTGCCCTGCAGCCCCCCGACACCCTTCCTGCCCTTCGCCTCTACTCTGCCTTTGCCCCCAGCGCCCCCAGGCCCCTCAGCACCTGATGAAGAGGACGAAGAAGATTATGACTCCTAGCGCCTTCCACCCCCCAGGCCATAGCCCCTTTTAGTTGGTTTTAGTTGCTCTGGGGGGAGGCGAGAAAGTAGAGCTGTTCTTAAATTTATTAAAAAAAATAATAAAAGGGAATCTCAGTGTCTGTTCCAGGCTCTGCGCAGGATGTCATGGTTGGCATCCCATCCACCCACCTGCCTTTCCCACATGAAACTGGGAGCTGGGGCCGGGTGCGGTGGCTGACGCCTGTAATCCCAACACTTTGGGAGGCTGAGGCGGGCAGATCACCTGAGGTCAAGAGTTCAAGACCAGCCTGGCCAACATGGTGAAACCCTGTCTCTACTAAAAATACAAAAATTAGCTGAGCGTGGTGGTGCATGCCTGTAATTCCAGCTACTAGGGAGGCTGAGGCAGGAGAATCACTTGAACCTGGGAGG
Source organism: Pongo pygmaeus (assembly GCF_028885625.2). NCBI lineage: Eukaryota > Metazoa > Chordata > Mammalia > Primates > Hominidae > Pongo > Pongo pygmaeus. The sequence goes on along the minus strand of NC_072382.2, from coordinate 8,756,058 downwards.
TGGAGGTTGCAGTGAGCTGAGATCACGCCACTGCACTCCAACCTGGGCGGCACAGTGAGACTCCATCTCAAAAAAAAAAAAAAGAAACTGGGAGCTGGGGCCGTGTCAGTGGCAAGTGAGGTGGCAGCGAGGGGAGAGAGGGGTCCTCTGGGGAGGCTAGAGGCCCTGGGTCTGCTGAGCACACCAGGGCTGCTGACAGAAGGGAGGTGGGAGAGCTCGCGAGTGCTGGGCATGCGGATGCGGGGGACACTTGTCCCGTGGTGCTGGTGACCCCCGGCGGGCTGCTGCCCTGCTCTGAGCAGCCCCTTGTCTCTCTGATGAAGACTGTTCTGCCCCCTATGGGCTGTTGTGAAGGGATAAGTGGGACAGGGAACAGGAACAGCTCTTGGAAACTGTAGAGTCCCGTGTCCAGTGTAGTGAAGGGCAGGTGGAAAGGAGCAGACATAGCGAGATTGTGGAGGGCCTTGAAGGTGGTTTTTGAGCAGAGCAGTGACACAGTCTGTTCATCCAGATAACCTTTCAGAGCAGACCCAGGAGCTGTGCTGCCTGTAAAGCAGAGGTACTCGGTGAGACTGGGGAGGATGCAGGTGGCCCACATGGGGCCTCCTGGGACCCGCAAGGCATTCAGTTTTAAAGGTCTGCTGGTATGGTGGCATATGCCTATCGTCCCAGCTGCTTGGGAGGCTGGGACAGTAGTTCAAAGCAGCAGTGAGCCATGATTGCACCACTGCACTCCAGCCTGGGCAACAGAGCAAGACGTCGTCTCAAAAAAAAATCTCAAAAAGAAAATGTATACATATAGTCTGTTTCTTAGCAAGCTCACTGGCTTTCTCGTGGGCACTGGTGGCAGCAGGGAACTGACTCAGAAGTCTGGGTGAGGGCGATGGCAACTGGAGCAGGACGAGGTAGGGGCACAGTGAGCAGTGGGCAGACTTGGGTCTGTGCTGGCCTCAGCCTTGAGCATGGAGATGGCTGACTGGACATGGAGGTTGAGGGGATTGTTAAGGGCGACCCCCAGGTTTCTTTCTGCAGCAGCTTTGGTGGGCAGGGGCTCCTTCCCTGCTAGGGGACACAGGAAGAACAGGTTCAGCCTGAAGGTCACAGTCTGGCTCTGATGACTTGGGGGTGCCTGTGAGGCTGCTGAGGGAAGGTGCCGAGTGGATACGTGAACGTAGGGGGACAAAGACGCGTGTAAGTCTCAAAAGCAGGTGACCTCGCCGAGCATGGGGTGCTGGGGCAGACCACCAAAGGAGATGAGAGGGCCCAGAACCCAGGCCACCCAGGATCCACGGTGGTGCCCATCCAGGTACATCGGGAAGCAGGGAGAAGTCAAGTGTCAGATGCCGTGGACAGGAGGTGGCACCTGCAAGGTGTCCCTCAGCTTTCCTGGAGCCTCTACCAGTGCTGCTTGGGCCTTGGTGGTGGTTGTAAGGGGTGAGGGGGCTGGAGGTGAGAGACCCTGAGGCATGTGGAAGCAGCACTTAGGGATGCCAAGCAGAGACCACTCAGAGTGAGGGGCACGGGGGGGTGGGTGGTTTGTTTATTTACATATATATTTACATTATATATTGTATATACATACATTTCTCACACTATATGGATGTATAGGGTGGTTTTTAGATGGCGAGAATGCGAGCCTAAAGAGAGGGAGGGGCTGCAGGGATAGGATGGGAAAGAATTGATGGGGTGAGGTGGGGTAACCTCAGGCCAACCTCAACCTGCCACGGGACAGGGCAGTAAGTGCGTTTTGGGGGGGAGGACTGAGATAACTTTTTTTTTTTTTTTTTTTTTAGATTGAGTTGCTCTTTGTCCCAGGCTAGAGTACAGTGGCGTGATCTTGGCTCACTGCAACCTCCACCTCCTGAGTTCAAGCGATTCTCCTGCCTCAGCCTCCTGAATAGCTGGGATTACAGGCGCCCGCCACCATGCCCAGCTAAGTTTTGTATTTTTAGTAGAGACGTGGTTTCACCACGTTGGCCAGGCTGGTCTCGAACTCCTGACCTCAAGTGATCCACCTGACCTGGCCTCCCAAAGTGTTGGGATTACAGGCATGAGCCACTGCGCCCAACCAGAGGTAACAATTTTTTTGGGTTTTAAATTTTTTGTTTTGTTTTGTTTTGGAGCCAGGGCCTCTCTTTGCCACTGAAGAGCAGTGGCACGATCATGGCTCACTGCAGCCTTCTGGGCTCAAGGGATCCTCCCACCTCGTTTTCTGGAGTAGTTGGGACAATAGGCGTGGTGTGTGTGTGTGTGTATATGTGTGTGTGTGTGCGTGTGTGTGTGTGTGTGTGTGTGTATGTGTGTGGAGATGAGGTCTCACTATGTTGCTCTGGCTGATCTCGAACTCCTGGGCTGAAGTGATCCTCCCACTTTGGCCTCCCAACGTGCTGGGCTTACAGACGTGAGCCGCCACACCTGGCTGGTTTTCACAGTTTTTATCTGATGGTGTCTGACTTCTCTGTGAAGTAGGGGGCGGGTCTCCTAACCTGAGTGAGGGGCCCAAAGAAGGAGAAGATGGGTTAAAACACCCAAGGCTGATGGGAGGGTCAAGGATTTGAGGCATGGAGAGGGAACAGCCCTGGGGAGCTGGAAACGGGCGTCTATGGGCCCTGCCTGCCTCTGGGTGCCCTGCTGTGGTAGCAGTGCTTTTGGTTTCTTTTCAGGAACCATCTCTGCTGGAACCTGTGCTTTGTGCAGCTGAGCCCCCTCCCTGGGGCTGAGGGGTGGGAGTGGTGCACCAGGCTAGTTCATCACAGAGCCACCCACACTCCACCACTGGTTGGTGCAAGGGTGGGGTCCTGAGCCCTGGGACTTCAAGTGGGACCATCGGGAAAGGGTTTTGACAAGATCGCTGGCAAGGTGACAGTGGCCACACTGGGGCAGCAGAGCTGGCGGAATGCATGTGGGCTGGGAGCTGTTGGAAGCCACTTATTACCCCAAGGGCCCATCCTGCCTGAGAACAAAGCCAGCACAGGGAGCAGAGCCAAGAGGTCCAGAGACAAGAGCTTCCTGATGCCATCTGGGCACCTGGGGCTGAGCTGGCTCGAGGCCTGTGGACCTTGGACTTCTTAAGTCACAAGAGCCAATAAACATTTTCCTCCTGTAAGCCAGTTGGGTTTCTGTCACTTGTCACTGAAAGAGCTCTGGTTGGCATAGTCTGTGGACAGGAGGTGGATCTCACTGGCCCAGGGGCAACTTTCTCTCAAAACAGGTTGGGGGTAGACCCAGGGAAGGTAGACACTTGGGGTCACCAGAGCAGAGATTGTGCCAAGTGCATGTGACGAGTGGGAGAGGGAAAAGCCCCTGGAAGCCTGTTGGCTGGGTCCATCCAAGAGGCGAGGGTCAGAACGGGGAGGGTTCAGGGTGATGCCTGGGAAGGCAAGGAGGCTGGGGTGCAGGGTGCAGCCCTCACTGCATCCAGGTGAAAGGCCCAAGGAGGCCTAGGTGGGCGGGAGGAGCTGCCTGGAGCAGCCGGCCTGCACCTCTGTATTCTTGGCCTGCTGGTTCAGCCTTGAGGCGGAGCACTTAAGACTGGAACCTCTGGAGCCAGGCCCAGGGTTCAAATCCTGACTCCTCCACTTACTAACCTCAGACAAATTCTCCAACTTCTCTGTGCGTCCGTTTTCTCATCTGTAAAATCGGGCTAGTTGTTACCTATGTTAATGATATGTACTATATATTTTCTTTTTTTAAACATATGTACTATATATTGAATAGTCACTCCTCAGTATCTGGGGGATTGATTCCAGGACCCCATGGATACCAAAATCCGTGGATGCCTAAGTCCCAAAGTTTGCTCTGCAGAACCTGCCAATAGGAAAAGCCAGCTTTTCATATCCACGGGTTTCACATCCTGTGAATATTGTATTTTTTATCTGTGGTTGGTTGAATCCACAGATGTGGGACCCGCGGGTGTGGAGGGCCAACTGTACTGTATATACCTGTATGAGGGCAAAGCTTGCTGATGTCATAAAGCCCCAACATACAGGTTCAAATGCAATGGAAGTTTGTATCTTGCCTACATAAGGTTCATAATGGGATTTATCTGATCAGTGGGTAGCACTTCTCTAAGAGGGACTTCAGGGCCTTGGCTCTTGTGATGCCATCTTCTTCAGCCCGTGACTTCCAAAGTCACTGTGGAAGGGGAAAGCTCAGAGCTTTTTATGGGCTAGGATGGGAAGTAGTCCAGTGCCTCTGCCCACCTCCCACTGGCTAGGAGTTTCTGCTGACCTCACAGGCCACGCCCAGCCTTTGCCAAGTGTTAGGATGCAGCCTCCTGAGACAGAGGGCAGGGGCCCAGGGGAGATGGTGTTCCTGGCTGGGCCATGTGGCCTCTGGGTGCTTCCTAGGAGTGGTGAAAGATGGCCTCTGCCCAATGGGTGCCACTGGACACCGGGAAGGGGCAGCCTGTCAGTGCCCTGTCTGCAGAGCTCTGCTGGGGAACCGATGACTTTCTGTCTTTTTTCTAGCTGTGGGAAGCCTTTAGCCTAGTCTGTCTGAATGTCTTGGTCTGATCTCAGCTGCGCCCGGGGTGTAGGTGTGACCAGTATGTGGAACGGGGAGCAGCTTCTGAGGCCAGCATGGCAGCCAACAACAGTGACACTCCCTGCCAGGTGGAGAGCCACTCTCTATAGCCCACCACAGGGTTCTATCAGCAGATGTTTCCTGAGCACCCAACATCATTACTCAGCAGGGAAATGAGATGACAGTCACGCACCCATTAAGAGTCTGACATCCCCAGCCGGGCGCGATGGCTCATGCCTGTAATCCTAGCAGTTTGGGAGGCTGAGGCAGGTGGATCACCTGAGGCCAGGAGTTGGAGACTAGTCTGGCGAACATAGTGAAACCCCATCTTTACTAAAAATATGAAAAATTAGCTGGGCATGGTGGTAGGTACCTATAATCCCAGCTACTCGGGAGGCTGAGGCAGGAGAATTACTTGAACCCAGGAGGCGGAGGCTGCAGTGAGCTGAGATTGCACCATTGCACTCCAGCCTGGGCAACAGGAGCAAAACTCCATCTCAAAACAAAACAAAACAAAAAACCAGAGTCTGACATCCCCAAGTACTGGAGAGGAAGAGGCTACACAGCACTCATACACGGCTGGTGGAAATGTCAGTAAGTACAACCACTTCGGAAAACCGTTCAGCAGTTTCTTATTAACACACACACTTCCCCTATGACCCAGCAATTCCACTCCTAGGTAGCTACCAAGAGATATGGCGGCATAGGGCCACTGGAAGACATGTACAAGACTGTAGCCCCAAACTGGAAACAGCTCAAATGCCCATCAGCAAGAGCATGAATACTCAAATGGTGGAATGTTGTATGATAGAACAGCAGTGAAGGGAACCACTGTCAATGCAACACCGTGGGTAGATCTTGTAGACCTTACGTGGAGCAAAAGAAGCCAAACAAAAAAGTACATGGGCCAGGTGCAGTGGCTCACACTTGTAGTCCCAGCACTTTGGGAAGCCAAGGTGGGCAGATCGCTTGAGCTCAGGAGTTCAAGACCAGCTTAGGTAACATAGTGAGACCCTGTCTCTGCAGAAAAATACAGACATTAGCTGGGCATAGTGGTGCCCGCCTATAATCCCAGCTACTCAGGAGGCTGAGGTGGGAGGATGGCTTTAACCCGGGAGGTAGAGAGTGCAGTGAGCTGAGATTGCTCCACTGCACTCCAGTCTGGGCGACAGAGTGAGACCCTGCCTCAAAAATTAATTAGTAAAAATGAGAAAGAGTACACACTGATGTAATTCATTTAAGCCAAGCTCAGGAACAGGAAAAACTAATCAACAGTGATAGAAGTCAGTACATCCATAAGGGGTGGGGATTGGCTGGGGGTCGGGTACAGGGAGCCTTCTGGAAGTGTTCTTCAACTTGACCTGGGTTGTGTATAAAATGATTAAGCTGTACACTTAAGATTGGTGCACTTTTTTGATACCTTCATAAAAGTTTTACTTAATCTTATCTATCTATTGAGACCCTATTGCACACCAGACACTGTTCTAGGTAGTGGCAATCAAGTGAACAAAATGTTCTTGGAGTTTATTTCTGAAGCGGTGAGACAGACAATAAAGATGAATCATGCCAGCCATGGTGGCTCACGCCTGTAATCCCAGCACTTTGGGAGGGCGAGGCGGGTGGATCACCTGAGGTCAAGAGTTCGAGACCAGCCTGGCCAACATGGTGAAACCTCGTCTGTACTAAAAACACAAAAAATTAGCCGGGTGTGGTGGCAGACGCCTGTAATCCCAGCTACACGGGAGGCTGAGGCAGGAGAATCACTTGAACCCGGGAGGCGGAGGTTGCAGTGAGCCAAGATTGTGCCATTGCACTCCAGCCTGGGCAACAAAAGCGAAACTTCGTCTCAAAAAACAGGTGATCCAGGGTGAGAAGGGAGGCCTGCATTCTTTTTTTTTTTGAGACGGAGTCTCGCTTTGTCTCCCAGGCTGGAGTGCAGTGGCACGATCTCAGCTCACTGCAATCTTCGCCTCCCAGGTTCAAGCGATTCTCCTGCCTCAGCCTCCCGAGTAGCTGGGATTACAGGTGCCTGCCACCACACCCGGCTAATTTTTTGTATTTTTAATAGAGACGAGGTTTCACCATATTGGCCAGGCTGGTCTCAAAACTCCTGACTTTGTGATGTGCCTGCATCGGCCTCCCAAAGTGCTGGGATTACAGTCATGAGCCACAACACCCGGCTTTGGGGGGCCAGCATTCTTAACTGAGTTCAGGCAAGACTCTGGTGACAGTGAGCATGGAGTGGGCGGGCTCACAGCCCTCCGTGGGGAGAGGGCTCCAGGCAGAGGGAACAGCAAGGGCAAAGGCTGGGAGGATTGGATTTAATCTGTCAGTTTCCCCATGGTCTTCTCTGCTCCCACTGCGCCAGCCACCACCCAGGGCCTGATTTAAGGGCCACCAGCTCTGGACTCAGCCCGCCTTAGCTGAGAGGTGTCCCTGTGGCCCTGGCAGCCCCTTGGGTCTGAGAAGCTTGGTGCAAAGGGAGAAGGAAGAAGCATGGGGCACCTACCACACCCCTGCCCTGGTGCTGCTGGACCTGGGGCCCCAGAGGCTGGGGAAGGAGGCAGAAGGGGAAGGAGAGTTGAATGACTGAGTGAACCTGCTCGTCCTCTCCCAGCCTCATCCCTGGCCTAGTCAGGGAGCTGATGTGCTGTGGGATCTCTTGATTTCCCCTTTCCCTCTCGGGGCTTTGCCCTCCACAGCCATGAAATAGGTCTGCGGATGCCTCCCCCGTGGTTGATGGGAGGCAGGAGGTGTTGCAGCAGCGCGTCGCTCTGTGCTTGTCAGGTCTGAGGCCACTGTCAGTTTCCCTGCACCCCCGAGCCCTCCTCTAGGAGAGATGTCCTCATACCCCCATCTTATGGATGAGGAGACTGAGGCTCTAGAAGTGACGTAGTGGCCCAGAGGTAGGCAGGGGTTTGTTCTAGGCGTGTACGTCATCCAGGACGTGGAGAGGTGGAGTTAACAGCTTAACCCCCAATACACACCCGAGGGCCATCCCTTTCTCTGGCGCAGGGACACTTGACTTGGCTCCAGGACATAGACACGACCAAATTCCCACTCAACTAGGCTATGGGCCCTGAGGCAGGGGACTGGCACCCATGATCTGGACAATCTACCAGGGTCCTGGTCCCTCCCCTCTTTGGTGCAGGGCCTTTGATGAGAGTGGGTCTGGACTTTCTCGGGGAGCTCCTTGTAGCTGGAGAGTGACAGGGCTGTGTGACTGCTACCTCCCATCATCAGAGTGAACTATTTCTATTCTGAAATCCCATTTTGCCTATTGTGTGTTCAAATGTCGTTTTAAAAAATGGAATAAGGACTAAGATTTTTGCCAGTAATCAGAGAGCTACAAAGAAAAACAGGATCCCACACGATGCCCATCAGATAAAACTGAAAACCAGATAAAACCTGTTGCTAGTGAGGATGCCAGTGAATGGAATTCTGGCATTTGGTAGGCGTAAGTTAGTGGGGATGTTTGAAAGGGCATTTTGGCAGTTGTGTGTCCCCTGGCAGGTCTACTGATGGGTTAAACCTCTCACAAGCAGAGAGATGTGTCCTAGGCATAGTTTGAGGTGGCAGAAAAATCAGTGTCCATCAATGGGGAAGTGCCTGGGCAGAAAGCAACAGGGATAGAGCTTAAATGCAGAGTGCTGAGTGAAAAATAGTCAAATAGAGAACAAGAAACAAAAAACGCAGACATACACGAGAATCCTTTAATCCTTTATACGGCATTTCTGCCACTTACTCTGTTACCTTGGACAAGTGACTTTAAGCTGTCTCCACCTCTGTTTTCTTTTCCTTCCTTCCTTTCCTTCCTTTCCTTCCTTCCTTCCTTCCTTCCTTCCTTCCTTCCTTCCTTCTTTCTTTCTTTCTTTCTTTTCTTTTCTTTTTTTGAGACAGTCTCTCTCTCTGTCGCCCAGGCTGGAGTGCAGTGGAGCAGTCTTGGCTCACTGCAACCTCCACCTCCCAGGTTCAAGCGATTCTCCTGCCTGAACCTCCTGAGTAGCTGGGACTACAGGTGCGTGCTGCCATGCCTGGCTAATTTTTGTGTTTTTAGTAGAGACAGCGTTTAGCCATGTTGGCCAGGCTGGTCTCGAATTCCTGACCTCAAGTAATCCGCCAGCCTCGGCCTCCCAAAGTGCTGGGATTACAGGTGTGAGCCACCGCGCCTGGCCTGTTTTCTTTTATAAATAAAAGAAAGGCAAGGGAATGGCACTTGTGATCCAGGCCCTCTACCAGGGGTCTGGTCCCTCCCCTTTTTGGTACAGGGCCTTTGATGAGAGTGGGTCTGGACTTATACACAGGCGTGTTCGTGGAACAGGGCATGGAGAGGTGAAGTTAACAACCTATCCCGCCACACCTGAGGCCATTCCTTCCAGGTTGCAGGGATGCTCGGCTCCAGGACATGGATGAGACCGTATAGATACCAATATATATGTATATGTCTCTATATACACAAATATATATATATTTATATGTATATGTGTGTGCCTATATGTGTGTGTGTGTATGTGTATATATATATGTATATATATGTTTTTTGAGAGATGGGATCTCATTTTGTTGCCCAGGCTGGTCTCAAACTCCTGACCTCAAGTGATCCACCCTCCTCAGCTTCCCAAAGTGCTGGGATTACAGGCATGAGCCACCCCATCCAGCCTCTACCTCTGTTTTCTTTTTTTTTTTTTTGAGACGGAGTTTCTCTCTTGTCACCCAGGCTGGAGTGCAGTGGCGCTATCTCAGCTCACCACAACCTCCGCCTCTCGGGTTCAAGTGATTCTCCTGCTTCAGCCTCCAGAGTAGCTGGGATTACAGGCATACGCCACCACACCCGGTTAATTTTGTATTGTTTTTAGTAGAGACAGGGTTTCTTCATGTTGGTCAGGCTGGTTTCAAACTCCCGACCTCAGGTGATCCGCCCGCCTCGGCCTCCCAAAGTGCTGGGATTACAGGCGTGAGCCACCGCGCCCAGCCTACTTCTGTTGTCTAATCTGTAAAATGGGGATCATAATAGCACCTCTTTCAGGGACATGTGATGGTTTCATGATATATGATACGTAAGTTGCTCAGCACAGTGCCTGGCATATAGTAAGCACCCAATAAATGGTGCCTGCTGTTACGGACATTTATGGAAATAAGATCCTGGAAAGCAGATTGGAAGGGCATGTACTAAACAGACAAGGGGGTGTTGTGGCTCAGAGCAGCAGGAGTAGGACTGGGATGCAGGGAAGGGGAGAGTCCATTGAAAAGGGAAACTTTAGGCTGGGCACAGTGGCTCACGCCTGTAATCCCAGCACTTTGGGCAGCCGAGGTGGGCGGATCACCTGAGGTCGGGAGTTCCAGACCAGCCTGACCATCATGGAGACACCCCGTCTCTACTAAAAATACAAAATTAGCCGGATGTGGTGGCGCATGCCTGTAATCCCAGGTACTGGGGAGAATTGCTTGAACCCGGGAGGTGGAGGTTGCGGTGAGCCAAGATCGTGCCATTGGACTCCAGCCTGGGCAACAGGAACGAAACTCCATCTCAAACAAACAAACAAACAAAAAAACAAAAGAAAAGAAAAGGGAAACTTTTCAGGGCCCTATGGCTGCATGGAGTGCCCCAAACTAAGGCGCATGTCTGCTTGATTCTATACACCCTGTGTTCAAAACACAGAAAAGATATTGTCAGAATGGGCCCAACCTCAGGGGACAGCATCACATAGGGCAGGGTAAAGCATGGCCCTGCAGGATTCACGGGATCATACATTGTCTTCATTCAGTCACTCAAGAAATATTTGCTGAGCACCTACTCTGTGCCGGGCCCTGCACTGGGCTTGGGGAAGGTGAACTCAGAGAAAACACACAGAGCCTCTGCTCCCGAGCTCAGTCCAGTTGGGGGAAGGGGCAGCAGACTGATGGTAAACAAATAGATAGATACACGCCTCTCCAGGGGTAGTGGGGAGAGGGGACTCCGAGGAGGCCAGGGTGTTGAAGCCACAGCAAGCAAGTGGGTGGGCAGGGCCCTGGTTCCTCCGGGGGGGTGCGGCTGCCCTGTTTTTAGCCACAGATGCTCTTCCGTTCTAGCCTGGTGCCCGGGGTCGGTTTCACTTTCCCCTTACCTGTTTTCTTAGAGTTTGGTTTCTGTTTTGTGGGTTCCCTGCCCCCCTTCTGCCTATGTCTGGAGTTGCGGATTAGCCTAGTGGTTCTCAACCCTGGCTACATCTTAGAACCCTGGGGAGCTTTTTTTTCTTTTTTTCTTTTTTTTGAGACAGGGTCTCATTCTGTCTCCCAGACTGGAGTGAAGTGGCGCGATCTCGGCTCTCTGCAACGTCTGCCTGCCGGGTTCAAGTGATTCTCCTTTCTGCCTCAGTCTCCCCAGTAGCTGGAATTACAGGCACTCGCCACCACGCCCGGCTATTTTTTTGTATTTTTAGTAGAGACAAGATTTCACCATGTTGACCAGGATGGTCTCAAACTCCTCCCGACCTTAAGTGATCCACCCGCCTCGGCCTCCCAAAGTGCTGGGGTTACAGGCTTGAGCCACCGTGCCCGGCCAACCCTGGGGAGCTTTAAAATACCCATATCTGGGCCTGTCTTCAGTTAGATAAGAAGCCCTGAAGATAAGCCTTCCCAAACTCTGGTCTCGTCTTCTTAACTTGGTGAGAACGATGGTTGCCCTCCCAGCGCAGCGGTAGAAAAATCACCTATGCAATGTCAGGGCTCCTCCCCTTTATCTTCCGTTTCTCAGGGATCACAGCCCTGAGCTGCCCTTTGTCTAATATCTGAAAACACTTGTTTCCTGTGCTTTGTCCAGTTTCTTAGCTGTTTGTAGAAAAAGGGCAATTTCAGTTCACCTTACTTCCTCAAGGCCAGAACCCAGAGTCCCTCCTCATCCTTCGAACTCCCCAAGTCTTTCACCCGTCCCCTCTCCAAGTTTCTTCCTGTGCTCTGGCTGGGATCGTAACTGTGCATGCAGGTTTCACCTCCACTTCTGGAAAGTGCCCCTCTTGGGGGCACAGGGCCTGTCAGATTCACGTCTGTGTCTCCAGGATGTCTCACAGGGCCTGGCACATGGTAGGTACGTGGTGGGCATGTTTTTGTGCATGGGTCTGCCCTGCCCTTCTTCCTTCAGGCCACCCCAAATCATATCCTTATCCTTAGAGAACTGACACCCACCCCACTCCAACCAGGTGGCACCTCCAGGACCGCTGGTCAAGATACCCTCCCCATGGCCATTGGTCAGGGGTGGCCGTGAGACTCAAGACCGCACATGTGGCTGGGCGCAATGGCTCACGCCTGTAATCCCAGCACTTTGGGACGCTGAGGCAGGCAGATCACCTGAGGTCAGGAGTTCAAGACCAGCCTGGCCAACATGGCAAAACCCCGTCTCTACTAAAAATATAAAAATTAGCTGGATGTGGTGGCGGGTGTCTGTAATCCCAGCTACTCAGGAGGCTGAGGCAGCAGAATTGCTAGAACCTGGGCAATGGAGGTTGCAGTGAGCTGAGATCGCGCCACTGCACTCCAGCCTGGGCGATAGAGGGAGACTCCGTTTTTTAAATAAATTACGCAGTTCCAGGTTTTCTGTTATAAGCAACAGAGAATGGATGAAGACATTTATTTTTATCTTTATTAATGTATTTAGGCCAATTGTATGCCAGAGAGACCTGACTACTACAAGACATCATTGTATACTTGCTGAATAAATGAAATACCATTGATTAATTTGCAAACCGCATTCTCAGTGCACCTGAGGTGGCTTCCAACAAGAACAAGGAAGGTAAAATTTAAAAAACAGAAATGAGATTCAAAAATGTGGATGGGTGCAGTGGTATACACCCCTGCTACCAGTGGTGCACTCTCAGCTACTCTGGAGGCTCGAGGAGGGAGGATCACTTGAGCCCAGGAATGTGAGTCCAGACTGGGCAACATAGCAAGATCTTATCTCTAAAAACAAAAAATTTTAGGCCGGGTGTGGTGGCTCATGCCTGTAATCTCAGCACTTTGGGAGGCTGAGGTGGGCAGATCACGAGGTCAAGAGATCGAGACTATCCTGGCCAACATGGTGAAACCCTGTCTCTACTAAAAATACAAAAATTAGCTGGGTGTGGTGGTGCATGCCTGTAGTCCCAGGTACTCGGGAGACTGAGGCAGGAGAATCTCTTGAACTCGGGAGATGGAGGTTGCAGTGAGCCAAGATCACACCACTGCACTCCAGCCTGGTGACAGAGTGAGACTCTGTCTCAAAAAAAAAAAAGAAAATTTAGGCCACGTGGAATGGCTCACACCGTAATCCCAGCACCCAGGACTTTGGGAGGCCAAGGCAGGAGGATCACTTGAGGCCAAGAGTTTGATACCAGCCTAGGCAACATAGTTTTTTAGAGACCCTGTCTCTAAAAAAATTATTTAAAAAATTTTAAAATAAAATAATAAAATGTAATTAAAAGAGAAAATAAAGATCAGAAACAATAGCATAAATATACAAATATGCAATCCATAAAGGCCTGTAAAAGTGCTTTATTAATTCAATATCAAATTTAGTTCTGAGCTTTCTGGCAGCCAAAGCAAAAAGCTTTTTTTTTTTTTTTTTCCAGAGAAAACTTCTTCAGTGGAAAGAAATTTTTTCCTAGACTTTAGCTGCAAAAGAACAGTTTCAGATGGGGCCTGCAGTGTGATGTGGTGAAGGCCAATCTCAGCCGCATTCGCACAGCCAAAGCCTGTAATGAGCCTCCCACAATGAGTCCTTGGAGAATGGGTCCAGGCGATTCAGTTGTTCTCATTTGGGCTCGCCTTGACCTCTCAGTGGCTCTTGTCATAGTTGGTCGCTTTCCTCCTCTTTGAAACACTTTCTTCACTTGGATGGGGGCCCTCACTCTCTTGGCAATCTTCTTCCCCACCGTGGGCTCTGGTCTTGTCTCCATGGCCACATCTCCCTGACCTCTCTTGATCTCCGAATGGTGGCGGGCCCAGGCTCAGACCCCTCCCCTTCCCTCCCCTCCCCTCCCCTCCCCTCCCCCTTCCTGGATGACATGCCACTGTTTCCACCCCAGGCCCTCCAGTATAATTTCTACTCACAGCCAGAGGGAGTTACAGTCATTACGTTTTGTGCCATTTCCTCATTGTCCTGTGATCACCTAAAGTTACTAAACAAATCTCTATTAAAGTGCCCAGTTTTGTGTAGTGGCCAAATCCCAGAACTTGATTTAGAATGAAGTATTCTTGGGCTGGGCGTGGTGGTACGCACCTGTAGCCCCAGCTGCTCGTGAGGCTGAGGCTGCAGGGATCGCTTGAGTTTGAGGCTGCAGGGACCCAAGATGGCACCACTGCACTCAAGCCTGGGCAATAGAGCGAGAGCTTGTCTCAAAAAAAAAAAAAACAAAAAAAAAACACAAAGCGTTTTCCACTTCTGGCCATTGCAGCCCCCACTGATAAGGAGTGGGGGAAGTCGGGTCTGTGCCTCTCCCTGGCCCCACTCCCAGGCTTGAGAAGATGCTGCCTTTGGAGAACAGGGAGGGAGGGCAGTGGATGCAGAGAGTGCATCCTGGATTGACACTGGTGTAAGATGGCATCTCACTCCTCGGGTGGCAGCTGTCTGAAGCTGGCTCCTGCCCTCTGAGGGGTTTTATGGGCTCCCTTATGTACTACTCCCTTGACTGAAACTCCTGGGAAAGGGGCAGCCCCTCTCTGTTGACTGGCTCTGGTTTTCTTTCAAGTGGCATGCACTACCCCACTCTGTTGCATACCCTGTGCCAGAGAAAACAAGCCCGTGGGGCCAGACCCCTTTTTCCATTCCTGCTGTCCAGTGCCCACTGCAGGTCACCTCCTTTCTGGAGGCCTTTCCTCCCAATGATCCACAGGGGTGCCATGACTGCAGGGAGCCCACCTCGAGCGCTCTGGGGGGCTTCCTTGAAGCACTTCTCACCAGATTTGGGGTTAGAAGGCAGCTCCCCAGCTCCACCCCCTGCAGACTCAGTGCCATAGCAGCTCTTTCCAAATCAAATCACCGCAAACTGCCCCTTTCAAATCCACCCTGGATCCCTTTATACTCTTGCGGTGGATGAGGGGCTTCGAGAGTGGCAACATGGGTTTCTGCTTTCTTTAAAATATTGCAATTTGGCCAGGAGCAAGCACTTCACTTTGGCATTTCATATCTATTCCATTCTGGAGCCTCAGTCAAATATTCTTCCATGCTGTTCGTCCTTAGGACAAACCCAGAATCCTTTCCCTGGCTCCCAGGCCCCACGTGATCTGACTCTTGAGCCCCCCCACAACCAATGGAGGTTTATTTATTTATTTTTTTGAGGCGGAGTCTCACTCTGTCGCCCAGGCTGGAGTACAATGATGCGATCTCGGCTTGCTGCAACCTCCACTTCCCAGGTTCAAGCGATTCTTGAGCCTCAGCCTTCCGAGTAGCTGGGACTACAGGTGTGTGCCACCATACTCGGCTAATTTTTTTGTGTTTTTTTAGTAGAGATGGGGTTTCACCATGTTGGCCAGGCTGATCTCAAACTCCTGACCTCAAGCGATCTGCCCAACTCAGCCTCCCAAAGTGCTAGGATTACAGGTGTGAGCCACCATGCCCAGCCCCCCATGGAGGTTTAAAATATCCAAATACCAACCTGGCCACAGTGGCACACACCTGTAGTCCCAGCTACTCAATAGGATCGTTCTAGCCCAGGAATTTGAGTCCAGTCTGAGCAACACAGCAAAACCCCATTTCCAAATAACATAAAATATCAAAATACCAAAAAACATTACAAATAACTGTATGTTGGTAAATATAGAAACTTAAGCAAAGTAAATACCTTTCTGGAAGAATGTGAAATGTCAAAATTGGCACAAAAATATCAAAACTTCAGTAGACCCATAACCAGGAAAGAAAATTGAGTAGCTCATGCCTGTAACCTCAGCACTTTGTTGTGTTTTGTTTTTGAGACAGAGTCTCACTCTTGTTGCCCAGGCTGGAGTGTGGTGGCGCAATCTCGGCTCACTGCAACCCCTGCCTCCCATTTTCAAGCGATTCTCCTGCCTCAGCCTTCCGAGTAGCTGGGATTAAAGGCGCCAGCCACCACGTCCAGCTAATTTTTTTGTATTTTTAGTAGAGACGGAGTTTCACCACGTTGGCCAGGCTGGTCTCGAACTCCTGACCTCAGGTGATCCACCTGGCTCAGCCTTCCAAAGTGCTGGGATTACAGGTGTGAGCCACTGTGCCCATCCTAACCTCAGCACTTTGGGAGGCTAAGGCAGAAGGATCATTTGAGGTGAGGAATATAAAATCACCCTGGGAAACATAGCGAGACCCTGTCTCTTGGGAAAAACAACAACAACAACAACACTAAAGTAGACTGGGCACAGTGGCTCATGTCTATAATCTCAGTACTTTGGGAGGCTAAGGCAGGCAGATCACCTGAGGTTGGGAGTTCGAGACCAGCCTGACCAACATGGTGAAACTCTGTCTCTACTAAAAATACAAAATTACCCGGATGTGGTGGCACATGCCTGTAATCCCAGCTACTTGGGAGGCTGAGGCACCAGAATCACTTGAACCCGGGAGGTGGAGGTTGCAGTGAGCCGAGATCACGCTACCGCACTCCAGCCTGGGCGACAGAGCAAGACTCCATCTCAAAAAAAAAAAAAAAAAAAAAAAAACTAAAAGAAAAAGAAACTTGTAATCTGAGACTCCAATGTGAAAAAACCCAACAGAAATGTTTTTATAGGGCAGTTCTACCAGCCTTTGGAGGAACAGATGGTACTTATCTCATACCAGTTGTTACAGAAGACAGAAAGAGAGAAGGCTGCCCAATTTCTTGTATGACCCCCTGCAAGCCAGATAAGGACAGTATCAGAAAAGTCTGTACACAGAGCATTTCATTATGGACACAGATGTTAAGCATAAACTAATAGAATAGAATATAGGAAAATACCCCACCTAGGGATAGGAAAAGGACTTCTTAAGACTCCCAAAATACAAAGCTTTATTCAAAAACATTTATGAGTCTAACTCCATCAAAATTAAAGATTTTTTTTTACCAGCCTTAAAAAAAATTAAGGATTTCTGGCCAGGCACAGTGGCTCACACCTGTAATCCCAGCACTTTGGGAGGCCGAGGTGGGTGAATCACTGGAGGTCAGGAGTTCAAGGCCAGCCTGGCCAACATGGTGAAACCGCATCTCTACAAAAATTAGCCAGTCGTGGTGGCACATACCTGTAATCCCAGCTACTCAGGAGGCTGAGGCAGGATAATTGTTTTGAACCTGGGAGGCGGAGGTTGCAGTGAGCCGAGGTCGCACCACCGCACTCCAGTCTGGGTGACAGAGCGAGAATCTGTCTCGAAAAAAAAAATTACCAGACCTCATTTTATGACCACAGGGTTAGTCAAAATTCGTAAGGTGAATAATGTCAACGTCTGGTGAGAATGTGGGCAGACAGAAATCCTTGGTCCTCTGTAGGCACATAAACTGACACAGCCCTTCTCTCAAGCAATCCAAGATTAGGTGTATGTTTATGCCAAGACCTTACACTCTCAGTCTTGGATAAGTAGGCCAGAGAGATTCTCATGCAGGTGTACAAAGAGGCATGTGCAGAGGCGTTGCCCAGGGTGTTCTTTGTGAGAACAGGACTTGGGAGCCAGTCTGGCATCCATTGTCAGAAGGATGAATTAAGTAAAGCGTACAAAGGGAAAATACGGAACACTATGCAACAGTCAGGATCTACAAGGCTTTTAAAACACAGTGTGGGCCAGGCATAGTGGCTCACGCCTGTAATCCCAGCACTTTGGGAGGCCGAGACAGGCGGATCACCTGAGGTCAGCAGTTCAAGACCAGCCTGGCCAACATGGTGAAACCTGGTCTCTACTAAAAAAAAAAAAATACAAAAATTAGCTGGGTGTGGTGACTGACGCAAGCCTGTAATCCCAGCTACTTGGGAGGCTGAGGCAGGAGAATTGCTCGAGCCTGGAAGGTGGAGGTTGCAGCAAGCCAAGATTGCACCACTGCACTCCAGCCTGGGCAACAGAGCGAGACTCTGTCTCAAAAAAAAATAAATAAATAAAAATCAAAAAACAAAAAACAAAAACAAAAACCACAGTGTTAGCAGGGGAGGGTGGCATGTGCCCATAATCCCAGATACTCAGGATGCTGAGGCGGGAGGATCTCTTGACCCCAGGAGTTTGAGGCCAGCCTGGGCAATATGAGACCTTGTCTCTAAAAACAAAACAGATGGGGCATGGTGATTCATGCCTATAATTCCAGCTTTTTTTTTTTTTTTTTTTTTTTTGAGATGGAGTCTTGCTCTGTTGCCCAGGCTGAAATGCAGTGGCATGATCTCGGCTCACTGCAAGCTCCGCCTCCCGGGTTCATGCCATTCTCCTGCCTCAGCCTCCCGAGTAGCTGGGACTACAGGCGCCCGCCACCATGCCTGGCTAATTTTTTGTATTTTTAGTACAGACGGGGTTTCACCGTGTTAGCCAAGATGGTCTCAATCTCCTGACCTCGTGATCCACCCGCCTCAGCCTCCCAAGGTGCTGGGATTACAGGCATGAGCCACCGCGCCCAGCCTAATTCCAGCTTTTATTTATTTATTTATTTATTTTTCAGATAGAGTCTTGTTCTGTCACCCAGGCTGGAGTGCAGTAGTGTGATCTCAGCTCGCTGCAACCTCTGCCTGGGTTCAAGCGATTCTCCTGCCTCAGCCTCCAGAGTAGCTGGGACTACAGGTGTGTGCCACCACGCCCGGCTAATTTTTGTATTTTTAGTAGAGGCGGGATTTCACTGTAATGGCCAGGCTTGTCTTGAACTTCTGACCTCAAGTAATCCACCTGCCTCGGCCTCCCAAAGTGCTGGGATTACATGCATGAGCCACCTTGCCCAGCCTAATTCTAGCATTTTGAGAAGGCTTAAGCGGGAGGAGTCCTTGGGGCCAGGAGTTCAAGATTAGCCTAGGCAGCATAGTGAGACCTCTGTGTCTCCAAAAATAATATATATTTTTTTAAAGTAGCCAGGCATGGTGGCACATGCCTGTAGTCCAAGCTACTCAAGACGTTATGGTTGTGGTAGGAGGATCACCTGAGCCCAGGAGTTCGAGGCTGCAGTGAGCTTATAATCACACCACTGCACTCCAGCCTGGGTGACAGAGTGAGGCCCTATCTCTAGAAAATAAAATAAATTTTAAAAACCCTAAAACACAGTTTTGAAAGAAACGAGTAAGGAACAAAAGTGAGATCAATACTGCTTATGCAAATTAAATACATACAATACCATTTATTTATTTTTGTACTTAGTTTTATTTTTTATGTTTTTCTTGAGACAGGGTTTCACCCTGTCACCCAGGCTGGAGTGCAGTGGTGTGATCATAGCTCATTGCAGCCTCAACCTTCTGGGCGCAGGTGATCCTCCCGCCTCAGCCTCCCAAGTAGCTGGAACTACAGGGACACACCACCATGCCAGCTAATTTCTTTGTATTTTTTTGTGGAGCTGGGGTTTCACCATGTTTCTCCGGCTGGTCTCCAACTCCTGAACTCCAGCGATACACCTGCCTTGACCTCCCAAAGTTCTGGGATTACAGGCCTGAGCCACTGCACCTGGACCACAATACCACTTACATAAACAAAAAATATATACACACAAAAATGATGAAAGCTTCACAATGATCCATTAACGTCTTTCTTTCTTCCTTCCTTTCTTTCTCTTTCTTTCTTTCTTTCTTTCTTTCTTTCTTTCTTTCTTTCTTTCTTTCTTTCTCTCTCTCTCTTTCTTTCTCTCTTTGTTTATTTATTTTTTTTTGGAGTCTTGCTCTGTTGCCCAGGCTAGAATGCAGTGGCATGTTCTCAGCTCACTGCAACCTCTGCCTCCCAGGTTCAAGCAATTCTCCTGTCTCAGCCTCCTGAGTAGCTGGGATTACAGGCACGCACCACCACGCCTGGCTAATTTTTGTATTTTTAGTAGAGATGGGGTTTCATCATGTTGGCCAGGCTGGTTTCGAACTCCTGACCTCAAGTGATCCACCTGCCTCGGCCACCCAAAGTGCTGGGATTACAGGCATGAGTCACCACGCCCAGCCCATTCACATTTAAATAGGATGGAGCAGGGATCAAAGATGAAGAAGAAAATACAAAGGCAAAACAAGAGTTGCCTTGCATGCATTGATGCTTCTTGTATGCTGTGAAATAAGGAATACAATAAACTCAGCTCTCTGCTCCCCAGGACTAAATGAAGAAGAGAAACGTGCAAAGGACATGGACAGGAATTCACAGAGGAAGCACAAATGGTCTATGGAGATAGGAAAATACTTGAACCTCACAAATAATGAAGGTGTGGAGACGAAAGTTACCCCATCTTGGACGCGAATCCGCCATGCTGACTTCTGAATAGCCCCAGTCCCATGAATACCTCCTGGTTCCTACTGTATTTACTGCCCTTAGTGTAAGACTATGTCCATCTTGATGTTATCACACCAATTATAGGCTATGGTGTATGCAGATTCTTGCCTGTTCTGGAGAGCTGCCTTTAATTGTCTTGCACAGAACACGCATACCCTTTCCCTATGGCACATAAACCTTGGGTCTAGGGTGACACGCATGGAGATCTGTTTGTCTTGTGGCCGCCCAAGACCAAACTTGTCTGTAAAGTCCCCCAAATAAATCACCTTGTACCAGCAAACTGGATTTGTCTGCCTTGTTCTTTGGTTTCTCGGCTCCTTCAGCATGCGGGAGCTACCTTGCATATCTGGCCCTTTCATGAAAGAGAAGAGAATGCAAGTTATTGCAACGATGCAATAATGGCTTTTCATCTATCGGATTAGCAAAGTGAAAATTATAATTGCTGGTGAGGGTATAAACACTGTTGTTGGAAATCTATATTGATTGAGCATTTAGGGGGAATAATTAGGCACTATCAAAATCTAAATGGCTTAGAGCTAGCTAGTTTGCTTATAGAACATTATCTTGCAGAAATCTCAAGACACATTTCCAGGGATGTCCGCAGCTGCAGTGTCTGGAGTAAGGAGGCAAGCGGAAGCAGTCCCCGTGTTTGACAAAAGGACACAGGTGAAGTACATTAGGTGGGTCAGACAGCCAAACAGTGATGATGGTAAAGACTGGGTGGCTCTGTATGTCCTGACATGGAAATAACATAACATTCTAGTATGCAAAACCAGGATGATCCCATTTTTGTTGAAAAATATGTATATGTAGGTTTGTATACACACACATGTCTATCTCTAAAATCACAAGATATTCAAATGGTACACTGGCTCAGGTCTTGGTTTTGCATCAGAGGCCAAGGACAAAGCAATAGCCCCAGGGCCCTGCGTTGCTAATCAGGTGCCAGGCCCCCCCTGCAGGGAGGACAGGACACTCCTGACCTCAAGTGATCCACCCACCTCAGCCTCCCAAAGTGCTGGGATTACAGGCTTGAGCCACCCAGACTAGACATTTCAATTTCTGAGGCTGTTCTTAGTGATCAGAGGACTTTTCACTACCCGAGGTGACTTGAGAAGTCATAGCGCCTGCTCACGTCTTATCCAGGCCTGGAAACGGCTTGGCCCAAGGGGGAGTGGGTGGGTGGAAAAGGATGCGGCAGTCTCTGTCCGAATGCTGCGCTCCCCGTTGCTCAGGGTGTCAGTTCCACATTTGTTTGTGCTCACAGGGGAAAAACACGGGCCAAATACACACCCAATAGTTAACAGCAGTTCTACTGCACAGATTTAATTTTTTTTTTTTTTAGACAGAGTTTTGCTCTTGTTGCCCAGGCTGGAGTGCAGTGGTGCGATCTCGGCTCACTGCAACCTCCGCCTCCCTGATTCAAGCGATTCTCCTGCCTCAGCCTCCCGAAGTAGCTGGGATTACAGGCACCCGCCACCACGCCCTGGTAATTTTTTTGTACTTTTAGTTGAGACGGGGTTTCATCATGTTGACCAGGCTGGTCTCGAACTCCCGACCTCAGGTGATCCACCTGCCTCAGCCTCCCAAAGTGCTGGGATTACAGGTGTGAGCCACTGCACCTGGTCATATTTAAATTTTTGACAGTGTGCATATATTACTTCTATTATCTGAAGAACCAATAAAGATATGTTTTCTATCTGTACATGTATTTATTATTTTGTTTTGTTTTATTTTATTTTATTTTATTTTTTGAGACAGTCTCATTCTGTTGCCCAGGCTGGAGTGCAGTGGTGTGATCTCGGCTCACTGCAGCCTCCACCTCCTAGGTTCAAGCAATTCTCCCATCTCAGCCTCCCAAGTAGCTGGGACTACAGGCATGCACCTCCATGCCCAGCTAATTTTTTGTATTTTAAATAGATATAGGGTTTATCCATGTTGCTTAGGCTGGTCTCAAACTCCTGCGCTCAAACCATCCTCCTGCCTCAGACTCTCAAAGTGCTGGGATTACAGGCGTGAGCCACTACTCCAGGCTCCCATTGCAGGTTTTAAGCAGAAGTCTTTAAAAAATGGCCCAGGCTGCTGGGTTGGGAATTGACCATGAAGAGGCAGAAAGTCTATGTAGGAGACGACTGATGTTGAGAATGCTCCAAATGGCTGGTGGTAAGCGTTCAGGTTCTGAATGCACTTTGAAATCAGGAACAACTGTTGGATAGGGCATAGCATTTCAGAGAGAGAAAAGCCTAGGTTTTTGGCTCCAGAAACTGGAAGGATAGCATAGTCACTAGGCCAAGATGGAGAGGGCTGTGGGGAGGGTCAGGGAGTCAGTTTCAGAGTTGTTGAATGTGAGATGCCTGTTAGACACCTAGGTGGAGCAGTGGACTGGATCATTCGAGTTTGGGAGGCAGGACTCACCTTCTAAGCTTGAGGGAGATGTCTGGACTACAGATAAAAGTGGGGTTCATTGGCTGATAGATTTTATTTAAAATGAGCCTGTCATGCCTGTAATCCCAGCACTTTGGGAGTCTAAAGCAGGAAGATCTCTTGAGCCCAGGGGTTCGAGACCAGCCTGTGCAACATGGCTAAACGTCATCTCCACAAAAAATACAAAAAATTAGCTGGGCATGGTGGTGCACACCTTTAGTTCCAGCTACTCGGGAGGCTGAGGCGGGAGGGTCACTTGAGCCCAGGAGGTCGAGGCTGCAGTGAGCCATGATCACGCCACTGCACTCCAGTCTAGGTGACAGAATGAGATCTTGTCTCAAAAAAAAAAAACAAAAAAAACACACCAAAAACCCCAAAACACAAAACCATGAGCCTGGTGAATCCAATAAAAGAGTAGCTGTGGCCGGGCGTGGTGGCTCATGCCTGTAATCCCAGCACTTTGGAGGCCGAGGCAGGCGGATCACAAGGTTAGGAGTTCGAGACCAGCCTGGCCAACATAGTGAAACCCCATCTCTACTAAAAATACAAAAATTAGCCAGGCATGGTGGTGCGCACCTGTAGTCCCAGCTACTTCGGAGGTTGAGGCAGGAGAATCGCTTGAACCTGGGAGGCGGAGGTTGTGGTGAGTCAAGATCTCACCACTGCACTCCAGCCTGGGCAACAGAGTAGCTGTGGACAAAGAAGACAGACCGGGCAGCTGTCCCTCTCCTGGAAGAGGAGGAGGAACTGGCAGAGGAGCTGGGGGAGAGCCGGCCACTGACTTCACGTTAGTGGGAGAGAAGGCACCAGTGATTTTGGCACGTGCAGGCTCACAGGGTGGTGGGGGTGACAGCCTGGCTGAAGTGGGTGCAAGAAAGAAAGGCAAGGGGGAAATTGACTTTGCCCAGTGAAAACTCTTTCAGGAGGTTTTGCTGCAAAGGGAACAGAGAAATGGGGCAGTGTTGAAGAAGGGGAAGTGAGTCAAGAGAGAAGGAACAGTAGTGCTGATGGAAATGAGGCCAGAGAGATGAGAGACATTGCTGATGCAGGAGAGAGTAGGAGGACGGCCGGAGCCACATCGCTGAGCAGGCAATCAGCAGATGAATAAATGTGTGTGAAGTGGTGATAAGAGAAGCAGAGTAAATGGTGGTGCCTCTTAGGGACTTAGGGGATCTGGGCAGGGAGGGCTTCTTTGGCAGGTGTCATTTTAGCAGAAACCTGGAGGTCCTGAAGGAGTGAGCCATGTGGATTCTGGGGAGAGAGCATTTCAGGAAGAAGAAACAGTCCGTGCAAAGGGCCTTAGGGGAGACTGGCTGGTGTACTGAAGGGACAGTGTGGTTGGATCAGAGTGAGAAGAGGTCATGGTGGCACTTGCGGGTAAACACCTGTGAAACATGCAGGACCTAGTGGGCCAGTAAGGACTTTGGCTTTTACTCAGCGAGACCCAGGACCCATCACAGGCGTGATGGACTCTTTTTTTTTTTTTTTTTTTTTTTTTGAGTTAAGGTCTTGCTCTGTCACCCAGGCTGGAGTGCAGTGGTGCAATCAGGGCTCATTCTGCCTCCTGGGCTCAAGTGGTCCTCCTACCTTAGCTTCCCGAGTAGCTGAGATCACAGGCACACTCCACCACACCTGGCTAATTTTCGTATTATTTTTTGTAGAGAAGGGGTTTTGCCATGTTTCTCAGGCTGGCCTCGAACTCCTGGCCTCAAGCCATCTGCCTGCCTCAGCCTCCTAAAGTGCTGGGATTACAGGTGTGAGCCACTGCGTCCAGCCGGGCTCTATTCTTCACAGGATCACACTGGTTGCTGAGTAGAGAATGGTATCAGGACAAAAGCAACAACTGGGAGGTTGGGTGTGGTGGCTCACACCCGTAATCCCAACACTTTGGGAGGCTGAGGCAGGTGGATGGCTTGAGGCCAGGAGTTTGAGACCAGCCTGGGAAATATAGTGAGATTCCATGTCAACAATAAATAAATAAATAAATAAATACATAAATACATAAATAAATAAATAAGCAAAAGCCGGAGATTAAGCGTTACTGAAATGATCCAGAGGAGAGAGGGTGTTGGTTTGGAGAAGTGCTGGATTCTGCATGTATTTCAAAGGTGGAGCTGGTAGGGGTTTGCTAAGGCATTAGGGGCAGAATGTGAGTCAAACGAAAGAGTCAAGGATGATGCCAGGGCGTTGACCTGAGCAACAGGAATCTCAGACATGCCCCTGACTGGGATGAGGCAGGCCAGTAGTCTGACCTTCAGCATGTCAAGTTGAAATGCTTATTTATCCAAGTGGGGATGTCAGATGGGCCACTGGATATTTAAGTCTGGGAGAGGTCAGGCTGAGATATGTAAACCTGGGGACAGGTGGAAAACAGCAGGTGCTGGCCTGGCACAGTGGCTCATGCCTGTAATCCCAATGTTTTGGGAGGCTGAGGCGGGCCAGGGGTTCAAGACTAGCCTGGATAACATGGCAAAACCCCATCTCTGTAAAAAAATACAAAAATTAGCCGGGCATAGTGGCACGTACCTGTAGTCCCAGCTACTCGGGTGGCTGAGGTGGGAGGATCACTTCAGCCCCGGAGGTTGAGGCTGCAGTGAGCTGTAATGGCACAACTGCACTCCAGCCAGGGTGACAGAGTGAGACTCTGTCTCAGAAAGCAAGCAAGTGGCTTTTAAGGCCATCAGACTGGATGAGCTCACTTAGGGAGGGAGTGTGGTAAAGGAAAGAGGTCTGTATGCACCTCGTGAGAATATCAACCTGAGAAATCCAGACTTGCCCTCTGCCAAGGAAGAAAGTAGCCCAGAGTTCTGGACTGTCCAGGAAATCACCTGGGTTGAGGTCTGGAAGGGGCTCCGTTTCTGAAAGTGGAGCCACCTACATGTGCCTTCCACTGGGCCCCAGGTGTGAGAGAAGGATGGAAGCCCCCTAGAAAGAAAAGAGTGCATATTTTGGGTGGCAAAAGAGCTTTACCTGGAGCATCACTATTTAGGATATTTACATTGGATGTGCTCGTTGTGAGGTGCTACTGGGATGGAGTCTGAGAGCAGAAGAGGGGCCACAGGGCCACGGTCTGAGAAAAATCCTGCCTCTATGGCATCTTCCAGGATAACCTGCTTCCCTGGGGCCACATCATTGATTAATTAATAACGGCAACACGGCCCGGTGCAGTGGCTGACGCCTGTAATCCCAGCACCTTGGGAGGCCAAGGCGGGTGGATCGCTTGAGGTCAGGAATTCAAGACCAGCCTGGCCAACATGGTGAAACCCTCTCTCTACTAAAAATACAAAAAATTAGCCAGGCATGGTGGCGCATGCCTGTGATCCTAGTTACCCGGGAGGCTGAGGTGGGAGAATCGCTTGAACCCAGGAGGCGGAGGTTGCAATGAGCTGAGATCACGTCACTGCACTCCAGCCTGGGCAACAAGAGCAAAACTCCATCGCAAAAAAAAAAAAAGATAAGAATAACAGCAACGCTAACATAGCAGTTCCCATGAGCCATGAGGATGTTCTGTTTGTATCTGCATAGTGATTTAACCCTTACCACTACCCTGGGAGTAGATCCGATTATAACCAGCCCCTCCCCATTGCCTATGAGAAAACAGGCACCGAGAGGGTACAGGACAAGTGGAGGAGCTGGGATTTGCACCCAAGCGCTTCCTCTGTGCTCTTAGCCATGATGCTCTGCTGCCTCAAAAGAATGGTCAGCTAGTGTTAGTTAATAATAATAACATTTACCGATTTCATCGTTTGGGGTTTCATGTAGTCCTTGCAACAAACCTATGAGCTGGGCCCGTGATTCCAGTTTTGCAGAGTGGGGAGTTGGTCACAGAGACCAGGCCTCCAGCCCAGCTGGTCCGTCTCCAGGGCCTCAGCTCAGCACTACATCCCTGTACTGCAGGCCTCAGTGGTCAGCACCAGGCGTCCCATGGGGACTTAGGATTCCAAGGCTTTTGAGCACTGCTTAGAAGTTTGGGGTAAGATCTTTTACTTTTTTTATATTAAAAAATATATATTTTTTTTGAGATGGAGTCTCACTCTTTCGCCCAGGATGGAGTACAATGACGCGGCCTCGGCTCACTGCAACCTCCGCCTCCCGGGTTCAAGAGATTCTCATGCCTCAGCCTCCCGAGTAGCTGGGATTACAGGTGCCCACTACCATGCCCGGCTAATTTTTGTATTTTTAGTAGAGATGGAGTTTCAATCCAGGTGGGAGATGGTGTTTCACCATGTTGGCCAGGCTGGTCTTGAACTCCTGACCTCAGGCAATCTGCCCACCTCGGCCTCCCAAAGTGCTGGGATTCCAGCCACTGCCTGGCCTGGGGTAAGCTTTCAATGTTGTAACTCCCTCCAGAACCTCATGGCCTATGAATATGGCCAGGTGGGCCTGGGCCCAGGCTCTGAATGGCCTGCTGCCTCTCTCCTGGACACAGCATTCAACTTCCTGGCTGGGGCTGGGAGTGCAAAGATTTGTTTATTTGTTTATTTTTTATTGAGACAGAGTCTCACTCTGTCGCCCTGGCTGGAGTGCAGTGGTGCAATCTGGGGTCGATGCAGCCTCTGCCTCCTGGGTTCAAGTGATTCTCATGCCTCAGCCTCCTGAGTAGCTGGGATTACAGGCATGCGCCACCATGCCTGGCTAATCTTTTTTGCATTTTTGGTAGAGACGGGGTTTTGCCATTTTGGCCAGGCTGGTCTTGAACTCCTGGCCTCGAGTGATCCACCTGCCTCAGCCCCCCAAAGTGCTGGGATTACAGGTGTGAGCCACCGCTCCCAGCCTGGGAGTGCAAGGATTTAAATAAAATCTTGTGAAAGTTCAGTTTGGCTCTTTCAGGGACTCGGCCAGGCCTGGGGGGCAGCACAGGAGACAGGCTGACTCCTCTGTACAGATGGATGGGGAAACACAGGCGGAGTAGGGACAGGGGACTTACACCAGGTCACACGGGGAGCCTGTGGATGAGGCAGAGGCAGGACTTGGGCCTGGGTCTCTGCACTAAACGACTCCTGGGCATCCTGCTGAACTCTCTCCCAGAAGGAGATTGGCCTCAGATACCCCACTGACCCCTTCCTAGTATGCTTTTACCGGACCCGTTGAGACTGGCTGAGGACTGGTTGCCATAGAGATGGCCTGTTAGGCAGTTCCACGGTGGGGATGGGGGATGGGGCAGGATGGGGCAGGACACCGATATGCTAAATACCTACCAACAGTTGGTTAGGACCCCGTTGGCGCGACCAGGGCAGGACGTGCGGCTTCAGGCTCCAGGAACCAGCACGGGGCTGCTCAAGCTGCTGTCGACCATCTCTCAGGACAAGCAGGTGAGGGAGGCCCAGTGAGGACACTTCCAGCTGCCTAGAGCCAGGTGGGTCAGGGAGGCCTGGGCTGGGGAGGCCCTTGAGAAGCCATGAGACCTGAGCTGAGGTCCAGGTGAAACTCAGGGAGGCAGGAGTGGGACAGGGACCACAGGGAGGCCTAAAGGCCTTGGGAGAAGCCGAGGGATGACGCCTGGGAGTGACTCCCAGGGATGATGGGGCCATTCAGGGAACACTGCGGGAGGAGCAGCATTTCAGGAAAGATGAAGACCACCTCGATGAAGACCACCTTGGTTTCTGCCTTGGCTGTAGCAAGTCCAGGGCCCAATGGGACATTTGGGAGTGCAGTCCAGGGCCCAGAGGTGGCCTAGTGCAATGGTGACAAATCTGGGCTCCACCACTTTCCAGCTGTGTGACCTGTTACTCAGCCTCTCTGAGCCTCAGCTTTCTCCTCCACATAACGGGGATGATAGTGAGTACCGGCCTCCTAGGGTCCTTGGGAAGGTTATGTGTGTTTATGCATGAAAGTCCTGAGCACACAATAGGTGCTCAGCAGGTGGCGGCTGTTGCTATTTTAATATGCAGAATGGAGGTGGTGTTCAGTCTGGTTTTTTTTGTTTTTTGTTTTTTTGAGATGGAGTTTCACTCTTGTTGCCCAGGCTGGAGTGCAATGACACAATCTCGGCTCACTGCTGCCTCCACCTCCTAGGTTCAAGCGATTGTCCTGCCTCAGCCTCCCAAGTAGCTAGGATTACAGACACAGGCCACCACACCCGGCTAATTTTTTTTGTATTTTTAGTACAGATGGGGTTTCGCCATGTTGGCCAGGCTGGTCTCGAACTCCTGGCCTCAGGTGATCCGCCCCCCTTGGCCTCCCAAAGTGCTGGGATTACAGGCATGAGCACCACACCCAGCCCTGTTTGGTTGGTTTTTATGGTAACGAGGGCCCAGAGGGGCCCAGCCAGGCCCAGCCAGGTACACAGAAGGGAGCACCCGGGTGAGGTGCAACACAGTCCAGGAGGCTGCTCGAGCTGGCTGCTCCTCTGCTACTGCCTCTGCCCAGGGCCGCCTGGGGAGTGGGGAGTGGTGATGCCAAATCAAGACCTGCAGCGGAGGTCTCAGAGCTCAAGGCAGACAGCAAAGAAGGACCGCAAGCCCAGGGGCCAGGGCAAGAAAGGACAGGGCTCTGAAGAGGCTGAAGAGTAAGGAGCAGTGGGATGGGTCAGGAGGCTGTTGGGGGTCAGGGCCCTCTGGGGGCCGGCGCCGACCCTGACCCCCACCCTCTCCTTCTTCAGTCTCTTCCCGCTTCCTCCTCGGAAGCCCTCCTTCCCCTTCCAGTGGGCCTGGGAGAGCATCGCCACAGATGTCCGGGCTGTGCTTCAGCCAAGCTCCACAACCCCTGGCCACCAAGCCCCGCCCACGCCCTCCTCGTTCTCCCAGCGCCAGTCCAGGCGCAAGTCGATGGCCAACCTCCCAGAGGCCCATGGCTGCTGCTGGAAGACAGAGGCGCAAAACCTGAAGGCGAGACAGCAGCTGGGAGCCTGGGGCGGTGTCTCCATCCCTACTGGCAAAGGGGAGTTAGGACCAGAGTCCCCCAGTGGTCTCCAGCTGCCTGGGAGGAGGCCGGGATCAGGATCAGCGTCCGACAAGCAGGTCCAGCTGGAAGGCCCGGGTGCTGAGGAGGCTGAGAGGGGTCTGAATTCTGGGGTGCTGCCTCAGCACCCCAGGAGGGGGTCGATCTCAGAGGAGGAGCAATTCTCAGAGGCCACAGAGGAGGCTGAGGAGGGAGAGCACAGGACTCCCTGCAGAAGGAGGGCTGGTTGTCAGAAAAAGGGGCAGATTTCTGGAGAGGAGGAGGCCTCGGATGACGGGGAAGTGCAGAGCCAGAGCCAGGGGAGCAGCCCCAGCTTCAACAACCTCCGAGGGCCACAATGGAGGAAGACAAGGGCCAAGGAGCTGCAGGGGCCATGGGACCTGGAGAAGCTGCACAGGCAGCTACAGAGAGACCTGGACTGTGGTGAGCGTGCCGCTCAGAGCCTGGGTTCCCCCGAAGCTATACCGCAGGGAACAGGGAGCAGTCAGGGAGGCAGGGGCTCAGGCAGGCTGGGCTCTGCTCTGGGTGCTGGGGGGATTGCCCGGCGGGCTGAGAGAGAGAGGGCAGCCCCTGACTTGGTCCCACTGTGGGCAGGCCCCCAAAAGCTGCCCTGGAAGGCTTTGAGGGCTGCCTTCCAGGCCTCCAAGAGGAATGGAAAGGCCTGTGCCTCGGGATACGATGAAACTTTTGTGTCTGCCAACCTCCCTAATCGCACCTTCCACAAAAGACAGGAAGCTACCAGGTAAGAGGGAAGAGAAGGGAGTGGGAGCCCAGGGTGAGAAGTAGAGATGGAGCCAGTTCTCCAAGAGATGCTTAGGCATTTGAACTCTCATTCATTTCTTTCTTTATCCATTCACCAGACTTTTGGATCATCCATCCATCCATCCATCCATCCATCCATCCATCCATCCAAACTACTGATAACATCCACTCAACCATTTATCCATCTCTCTGAATACCTGGCCAATTATCTATTGATACAACCACTTTTATTTCCCATCTTTTCTTCTATCCATCCATTAAATTATTAACTAAGTGATTAATGCAACATTTATTATCTACTCATGGGCCCTTAGGATATAACTATTAAAAGACTTGGAATTAGCTGGGCATGGTGACACATGCTTGTAGTCCCAGCTACTCAGAAGGCTGAGGTAGGAGGATCTCTTGAGCTCAGGAGATCAAGACTGCAGTGAGCTATGATCCCGCCACTGCACTCAGCATAGGCAACAGAGTGAGACACTGTCTCTAAAAAAGAAGTTAAGGGGCCAGGAGTGGTGGCTCACGCCTATAATCCTAGCACTTTGGGAGGCCAAGGCGTGTGGATTGTCTGAGCTCAAGAGTTCGAGACCAGCCTGGGCAACATGGCGAAACCCTGTCTCTACTGAAAATATAAAAAATTATCCAAGTATGGTGGTGCGTGCCTGGAGTCCCAGCTACTCAGGAGGCTGAGACATGAGAATCACTTGAACCTGGGAGGCGGAGGTTGCAGTGAGCTGAGATTGCAGCACTGCACTCCAGCCTGGGTGACAGAGTGAGACTCTGTCTCAAACAAACAAACAAACAAACAAAAAAACCAGCCTGGTCAACATAGCGAGACCCCTGTCTCTACAAAGGAAAAAAAAAGATTAGCCTGGCTTGGTGGAGAGTGCCTGTAGCCCCAGCTACTCTAGAGGCTGAGTCAGGAGGATCTCTTGAGCCCAGGAGTTCGAGGCTGCAGTGAGTCATGATCACATCACTGCATTCTAGTCTGGACAACAGAGCGAGCCTCTGTTTCTAAAGCAAAGGAGACAGTGGGAGCCGAAGGGGAGACGGTGAGGAGACTGTTGGCAACACTGAGGTGAGGAACCAGGAGGCTCTGTGGATGGAGGGAGGGGATCAATTTAAGAGACACTTACAGGCTGGTTCAATAGGCCTTGGTGACTGGTGACAGGAGGCATGTGAGGGCAGGGGAGAGTTCATTCAGCATTCTTACAGCACCCCACAATTCTTTTTTTTTTTTTTTTTTTTTTTTGAGATGGAGTCTTACTCTGTCGCCCAGGCTGGAGTGCAGTGGCACGATCTCGGCTCACTGCAAGCTCCGCCTCTCAGGTTCACGCTATTCTCATGCCTCAGCCTCCCGAGTAGCTGGGACTACAGGCGCCCGCCACCACGCCCAGCTAATTTTTTGTATTTTTAGTAGAGATGGGATTTCACCGTGTTAGCCAGGATGGTCTCAATCTCCTGACCTTGTGATCCACCTGCCTCGGCCTCTCAAAGTGCTGGGATTACAGGCATGAGCCACCGCGCCCGGCCTTTTTTTGAGGCAGTCTCACTGTGTTGGCCAGGCTGGAGTGCAGTGGCACAGTCTTGGCTCACTGCAACCTCCGACTCCCAGGTTCAAGCGATTCTCCTGCCTCAGCCTCCCAAGTAGCTGGGACTACAGGAGCCCACCACCACACCCGGCTAATTTTTGTATTTTTAGTAGAGACTGGGTTTTACTATGTTAGCCAGGCTGGTCTTGAACTCCTGACCTTGTGATCTGCCCGCCTCGGCCTCCCAAAGTGCTGGGATTATAGGCATGAGCCACCGCGCCCAGCCACAATTCTTTTTTTTTTTTTTATTTTATGTAATTGATAAATAAAAATTGTATTTATGGTGTACAACATGAGGTTTTGAAATATGTGTATATTGTTGAAGGTCTAAATCAAACTAATTAACATATGCATTATCTCGCTTTTTTTTTTTTTTTTTTTGAGACAGAGTCTTGCTCTGCCCAGGCTGGAGTGCTGTGGTGTGATCTCAGCTCACTGCAACCTCCGTCTCTGGGGTTCAAGCAATTCTCATGCCTCAGCATCCCAAATGGCTGGGATTACAGGCACCTGCCACCACACCTGGCTAATTTTTGTATTTTTAATAGAGATGGGGTTTCACCATATTGGCCAGGCTGGTTTCAAACCCCAGACCTCATGATCCGCCCGCCTCAGCCTCCCAAAGTGCTGGGATTACAGGCGTTAGCCACCACTCTCAGTCTTACTTGATTTTTTTTTTGTAGTGAGAACACTTAAAATCTACTCTTTTATTGATTTTTAAATATACAATACATTGCTTTTAACTACAGACACCAGATCATACAATAGATCTCTTGAACTTATTTCTCCTCTCTAAATGAAATTTCTTATGCTTTGACCAACATCTCCCTTCTTCTCCCCACAAACCCAGTGAGACCTTGGTAACCACCATTCTACTCTCTGCTTCTATGAGTTTGACTTTATTTATTTATTTATTTAGAGACAGGGTCTCGCTGTGTTGCCCAGGCTGCAGTGCAGTGGCACAATCATGGCTCACTGCATCCTTGACTTCCAGGGCTCAAGTGATCCTCCCACCTCAGCCTCCTGAGCTCTAGTACTACAGTCATGAGCCATCATGCCTGGCTAATTTTTTTTTTTTTTTTTTTTCTGAGATGGAGTCTCGTCTCACTGTCGCCCAGGCTGGAGTGCAGTGGCGCGATCTCCGCTCACTGCAAGCTCCGCCTCCCGGGTTCACGCCATTCTCCTGCCTCAGCCTCCCGAGTAGCTGGGACTACAGGCGCCCGCCACCACACCGGCTAAGTTTTTGTATTTTTAGTAGAGACGGGGTTTCACTGTGTTAGCCAGGATGGTCTCGCTATCCTGACCTCGTGTTCCACCCGCCTTGGCCTCCCAAGGTGCTGGGATTACAGGCGTGAGCCACCGCACCCAGCTGCTGGCTAATTTTTAAAATTTTGGTAGAGATGGGGTCCCATTATGCTGTTTGACTTTTTTAAGATTTGGCACATAAGGGAGATTATATGGTATTTGTCTTCATGTGCCTGGCTTATTTCACTTAACATAGTGTCCTCCAGGTTTATTCATGTTGTTGCAAATGACGGGATTTTCTTCTTTTTAAGGCTGAAGAATGCCATTGTGTATATATACCACCTTTTCTTTATCCATTCTTCTGTTGATGGAATCTTAGGTTGATCTCATATCTTTGCTACTGTGAATATTCCTGCAATGAACATAGGAGTGCAGCTACCTCTTCAACATACTAATTTCATTTCCTTTGAATATGTACCCAGAAGTGGGTTGCTGGATCACATAGTAGTTCTACTTGTAATTTTTTAGCGAACCTTGATATTGTTTTCTGTAATGACTGTACTAATTTATATTCCCACCAACAGTAAACAGAGGTTCCCTTTTCTCCACATCATCACCAACCCTTATCTTTCATCATTTTGATAATAGTCATTCTAACAGGTGTGAGGTGATATCTTATTATCATTTTATTTTGCATTTCCCAGGTGATTAGTGATTAGTGATGAAAAAGACATTTGTATGTCTTTTTTTGAGAAATGTCTATTTGGGTTATTTGCTTATTTTATTATTATTATTATTATTATTTTGAGATGGAGTCTTGCTCTGTTGCCCAGGCTAGAATGCAATGCCACGATCATAGCTCACTGCAGCTTTGAATTCCTGGGCACAAGCGACCCTCTCACCTCAGTCTCCTGAGTAGCTGGGATTACAGGTGCATGCCACCACGTCCAGCTGATTTATTTTTTAACTTTTTATTTGTAGAGATAGGTATCTTGCTATGTTGCCCAGGCTGGTCTCCAACCCCTGGCTTCAGGTAATCCTGCTGCCTCCACCTCCCAAAGTGTTGAGATTACAGGTGTAAGTCACCATGCCCTGCCTCTTTGCCTTTTTTTTTTTTTTTTTTTTTTGAGTTGGAGCCTCACTTCGTCACCCAGGATGGAGTGCAGTGGCATAATCTTGGCTCACTGCAACCTCCCCCTCCCAGGTTCAAGTGATTCTCTTGCCTCAGCCTCCTGAGTAGCTGGGATTACAGACGTACACCACCAGGTCTGCCTAATTTTTTTGTATTTTTTAGTAGAGACAGGGTTTCACCATGTTGGCCAGACTAGTCTTGAACTCCAGACCTCAAATGATCTGCCCGCCTTGGCCTCCCAAAGTGCTGGGATTTCAGGCATGAGCCATCGCGCCTGGCCTTTGCCCATTTTTTAATTGAGTTATTTGCTTTCTTGTTACTGAGTTATTTGAGTTCACGTATTTTGGATATTAACCCCTTTTCAGATGTATGGTTTGCAAATATTTTCTCCCATTCTGTATGTCATCTCTGTTGATTGTTGTCATTGCTGTGCAGAAGCTTTTCGGTTTGATGCAACTTCATTTGTCTATTTTTGCTTTTGTTGCCTGTGCTTTTTGGGTCATAGGCAAAAAACCATTGCCCAGACAAGTGTCATTAAGCTTTCTTTTGTGTGTGTGTGTGTGTGTGTGTGTGTGTGTGTGTGTGTGTATGTGTCTGTGTGTGTGTGGCAGAGTCTCAATCTGTCGCCCAGGCTGGAGTGCAGTGGCTCAATCATGGCTCACTGCAGTCTTGACTTCCTGGGCTCAGGTGATTCTCCCACCTTAACCTCCCGAGTAGCTGGGACTACAGGTCTGGGCCACCATGCCTGGCTAATTTTTTGTATGTTTAGTACAGATGGGGTTTAAGGCTGAAGAATGCCATTGTGTATATATACCACCTTTTATAAACAATATATACACAATATATACCATTGTGTATATACACCATGTTGCTCAAGCTGGTCTCAAACTCCTGGGCTCAAGCGATCCACCTGCATCAGCCCCAAAGTGCTGGGGTTACAGGTGTGAGCCACCATGCCCAGCCTTTTTTTTTTTGGCTCAAGATTGCTTTGGCTGTTTGGAGTATTTTGTGGTTCTATATTAATTTAAAATTGTTTTTTATATTTCTGTGAAAAATTTCATTGGAATTTTGTTAGGCTTGCATTGAATCTGTAAATTGCTTTGGATAATATGAACATTTTAACAATATTAATTCTTCCAAAGCACCCTTCATTTCTTTTTTTTTTTTTTTTTTTGAGATGGAGCTTTGCTCTTGTTGCCCAGGCTGGAGTACAATGGCCTGGTCTCGGCTCACTGCAACCTCTGCTTCCCTGGTTCAAACAATTCTCCCGCCTCAGCCTTCTGAGTAGCTGGGATTATAGGCATGTGCCACCACGCCTGGCTAATTTTTGCATTTTTAGTAGAAACAAGGTTTCACCATGATGACCAAGCTGGTCTCAAACTCCTGACCTCAGGTGATCCGCCTGCCTCCGCCTCCCAAAGTGCTGGGATTACAAGCATGAACCACCGTGACCGTGCCTAGCCTGGAAGCAGGAGACCTCTAGAAAGAGTAGGGAAAGGCCTTGAGCTGGGCCCGAGGGCTGAGCCTCCAGGGCAGTCTCTGTCATGGACTTCCATGACAAACCCTACTCCCAGGACACTGGCTCTGGACACTGCAGCCCCTCCCCACAGGCTTCCATATTCCCTTATCCAGCCCCTGGCCCTCCGTGAGGCTCCTGCTGCCCATAAACCTCTCATTCCCCTTCCCTTTATCACCCAAGGAGCCTGCTGCAGGCCTGGGAGCGGCAGCGGCAGGAGGAACGGCAGCAGGCCGAGCTGCGGCGGGCCCGGACGCAGCATGTACAGCGGCAGGTGGCCCGCTGCCTGGCAGCCTATGTGCCCAGAGGGAGCCGGGGCCCTGGAGCGGCCCAGCGCAAGCTGGAGGAGCTGAGGTAAGGAGCCTGGGTTTCGGGAGGCCTGGTTGGGAGACGGCAGGGAGGCTGTGCCAGGTCTCAGTCTACAGGACCGAGGAGCACCAGCCTTCGCCTTCCCTGGGGCTGGCCAGGCCACTTCACCGCGTTTCCAGATGAGGATGCTGAGCCATGTGGAGAAGGGGTCTGTCGAAGGCCACCCAGTTAATAATGACAATCTCTGCAGCTGCTGAATGGTCAAGGATAAAATATTCTACATGTATGATCACACTTTCAAATCTTCATTTCCTGATTTCCAATGCCAGACATGCTTGTTGTAACATTTCAAAGATTACAGAAATAATGCCTGGAGAAGGTGAACAGCCCTGTGACCCCACTCTGGGAGACAACCATTGTTCACAGTCGGCTGAAGAGTCGCGTTTTGTTCTCTTCCTATATTGTGACCATTTTCCTTTTTTTTTTTTTTTTTGAAACAGAGTCTTGCTCTGTCGCCCAGGCTGGAGTGCAGTGGCATGATCTCGGCTCGCTGCAATCTCCGCCTCCCGGCTTCACGCCATTCTCCTGCCTCAGTCTCCCGAGTAGCTGAGACTACAGGCGCCCACCACCACGCCTGGCTAATTTTTTTTTTTTTTGGTATTCTTAGTAGAGACGGGGTTTCACCGTGTTAGCCAGGATGGTCTCAATCTCCTGACCTCGTGATCCACCCGCCTCAGCCTCCCAAAGTGCTGGGATTACAGGCGTGAGACACTGCGCCCGGCTGTGACCATTTTCCTAATAAGCAAAGCAAATTTGTGGGCAAACCTTTTTGGACTCCTAACAGGTCTGTGAAGCAGGCAGTATTGCTGCCCGTGGGCCAGGTCGGGTTCTTCCCTTGGCCGCACAAAAGAATTTGAGAGCAAGTCCAAAAGAAGAGCAGGCAAAGAAGTTTATTGCAAAGCAAAGGCCACCCTGACCAACATGGTGAAACCTCATCTCTACTAAAAATACAAAAATTAGCCAGGTGCGGTGGCGCACACCTGTAATCCTAGCTATTCGGGAGGCTGAGGCAGGAGAATTGCTTGAACCCGGGAGGTGGAGGTTGCAGCAACCCGGGAGGTGAAAATTGAGCCACTACACTCCAGCCTGGGCGACAGAGCAAAAACTCCATCTCAAAAAAAAAAAAAAAAAAACCCACCCTGAGGACTGCTCAGAGGGAGAGACGGCAGCTTGTGCCTCAAGAGGAATTCCTTTTATGGAAGTTGTTTATACCCAGTCACAAAATACTGGAGAGGTCAGGTATGCAAAGGCGGACCTGTGGTTGGCGCATGCGCTCAGCATCTGCATGCTCTAATGCGCATCACATGTAACATTAGCATATAAAATCTTTACTTAGGGGTGTGTTTCTTACCATTAAAATGAGGAAAATGTTGCTATAAGCTAAACCTTGAGCCTAGCTGTGTATGCGGAACCCCGAGAAGTCCTTAGCTCCCTCCAAGGCAGGAATTTGTAGCTAATAGCTTCTCGGGCTTTTGGTGCTGATTGGCTGGAGACTGGGGAAGCTACATTATGAATAAGGGGCTTTTGTTTTCTTTCCTGGGCTGTGCTAGGTATCAGGGAACTTGTAGCCTTCTGGAATCCCCTAGGACTGCTTATCTTGCAAAAGAGTTAGGTACTCGGCTGTGCGCCGTGGCTCACGCCTGTAATCCCAACACTTTAGGAAGCCGAGGCAAGTGGATCACCTGAGGTCAGGATTTTGAGACCACCCTGGCCAACATGGTGAAACCCTGTATCTACTAAAAAAAAAAAAATACAAAAATTAGCTGGGTGTAGTGGCGCGCAGCTATAGTCCCAGCTACTTGGGAGGCTGAGACGGGAGAATCACTTGAACCCGGGAGGCGGAGGTTGCAGTGAGCCAAGATTGCACTATTGCACTCTAGCCTGGGTGACAGAGAAAGACTCCATCTCAAAAAAAAAAAAAAAAAAAAAAAAGAGTTAGGTGCTGATGCACGAGGGCACAAGGGATGCAGAGCCCTGCGAAAGGAGCCCCTGGGGCTTCACACAATGGGAAAAGTCAGTATGGCCCGCTCACCTTACTATCCTATGGGGAAAAGTCAGTATGACCCGCTCACCTTACTATGCTACCTCGGTATCTCCACCTGCATAACCCCACCGGTGAGCAACCTGAGGCTCAGAGATCTTAAATAACTTGCCAAAGGTCATGCGTGGGCAGCAGAATTGGGTTCCAGCCACGATGCCACCCTGCCTGAGCACTCAAATCCTCCACTTTTAGACGAAAGGCACCAGGGCCTTCCCCCAAGAGCCCAAACCAGTGACACACGTAACACAAATAAATCAAATAAATGTGACCAAAACGAGTGCCATTGATTTGAGCACCTCCTGGGTGCAGCGGGTGCAGGGCATCTTTTTCTGCACCCTGTCTCCTTTGGTCCATGGCAAGTGGGGTGAGGGTCCTGCCCTGCCATAAGGCCACTGACGGCTCAGCGGGGTTCTTATCATCTACTCTTTGAGGCTCAGTCTTTTTTTTTTTTTTTTTTTTTTGAGACGGAGTTTCGCTCTTGTTGCCCAAGCTGGAGTGCAACGGCGTGATCTCGGCTCACTGCAACCTCTGCCTCCCGGGTTCAAGCGATTCTCCTGCCTCAGCCTCCCAAGTAGCTGGGATTACAGGCATGCGCCTCCACGCCCAGCTAATTTTGTATTTTTAGTAGAGACAGGGTTTCTCCATGTTGGTCAGGCTGGTCTCGAACTCCCGACCTCAGCTGATCTGCCCGCCTCAGCCTCCCAAAGTGCTAGGATTACAGGCGTGAGCCACCGTGCCCGGCCGAGGCTCAGTCTTAATCACCCCAATTTTACAGATTTGGAAACAGAGGCTCTGAGAGGTCAAGTGTGTTTTGGGGGACTGCTTGGGCCAGTGTTTAGGGGGATCCTTTCTCCTTCCCAACCTCGCTCTGTTGCCCGGGCTGGAGTGCAGTGGTGTGATCTCAGTTCACTGAAACCTCCATCTCCCGGGCTCAAGTGATTCTCCTACCTCAGCATCCTGAGTAGCTGGGACCACAGGTGCACGCCACCACACCTGGCTAATTTTTTTGTATTTTTGGTAGAGACAGGCTTTCACCATACTGCCCCAGCTGTCTCAGACTCCTGACCTCAAGTGATCTGGCTGCCTCGGCCTCCCAAAGTTTTGGGATTACAGGCGTGAGCCACTGCATCCAGCCAAGTGTTTTGTTTTCATAGTAAGGCAGGAAGTGTAAGTTTCAGAACTCCAAGTGGCAGGTGCAGCAAAAAGAGTGATTCAACCTCAGTCCGTTTACTTTCTATTTGAGAGGGCTAAGGCATAAGTAGGTATCTCCCATGCAGTCTC
Source organism: Pongo pygmaeus (assembly GCF_028885625.2). Classification (NCBI taxonomy): domain Eukaryota; kingdom Metazoa; phylum Chordata; class Mammalia; order Primates; family Hominidae; genus Pongo; species Pongo pygmaeus. The sequence continues at coordinate 8,716,914 of NC_072382.2, read as the reverse complement.
TCAGCCATTACAGCCTATGAACTTCACTGTCTGAGCGGAACGGGAGACTCTGTCCTGCCTAGGAAGGGCAGGCACAAAAGAGGTTGTCCTGTGGGAGGGACGGATGTGTCTCCTTCCATTCTGAGATGATGGACAGGGCTGACACCCACAGGCACCACTTCCCTTTCTGCTCAGGGCTCCTGTCATTGTTTTTTTGAGACAAAGTCTTGCTCTGTCACCAGGCTGGAGTACAGCGATGCAATCTTGCCTCACCATAAGCTCCAACTCCCTGGTTCAAACAATTCTCCTGCTTCAGCCTCCCAAGTAGCTGGGATTACAGGCGCACGCCACCACTCCCAGCTAACTTTTGTATTTTTAGTAGAGACAGGGTTTCACCATGTTGGCCAGGATGGTCTCGATCTCCTGACCTCGAGATCTGCCCGCCTCGGCCGGCTCCTGTCACTTCTAACAGAAATAGCATAAAGTATCCAGCAGGAAAAGTGCACACAATATCACAGAAAAGATAGGGACTGCCAGCTCATCTCCCACCTCCCCTTGTAACTGCCATAAATTCCTTCCTAAATGGTGAAAGCCCTTTTTGCAGTAACTTGTGTTCCTGGCCATGGGTTTTCAAGTCTATGTCTTTTTCTCAATGAAGGACGGTTCCTTCCTTGGCACAGGGCCAAGGGGCATGGCCCAGCAAGGCTGCGTTTTTCCACCAGGCCCAGCACAATCGCTGAGGTCCCAGTATAGGTCTTGGGGTCTTGTCTGTGTCTCCCTGCCCCTCCTGTCCTCTTGTCTGTGTCTTCCCTCCCCTCCTGTCCACGGGTGCTGCCTCCACACCTCAAGGCCTCTCTTCTATGCTTCACAGATGGATGCCTGGTCCCATGTGGGTGTGGCTCGAAGGCCCCTCTTGCTGCTAGAGTGCTCTCTTCATGAGTGGCAGTGACACTCAAGTTTGTCAAACACACACATTTCTGACAAGTGCACAAACTGGGTTTTGGGTTTTTTGAGACAGGGTCTCGCTCTGTTGCCCAGGCTGGAGTGCAGTGGCACAGTCTCAGCTCACTGTAGCCTAGACCTCCCAGGCTCAAGCGATCCTCCCACCTTGGCCTCCCAACTACCCAGGACTACAGGTGCACACCACCATGCCTGGCTAATTTTTGTAGAGACAGGATTTCACCATGTTGCCCAGGCTGGTCTCAAACTCTTGGGCTCAAGCGATCTACCCTCCTTGGCCTTCCAAAGTGCTGGGATTACAGGTGTGAGCCACCACGCCTGGCCAAACTGGGTTTTTATAAATGAAAATTGTGCTTCCCCAGTGGAACCCTGATCTCTCAGGGGTGTGTTTTATAAATTTGAAACATTTTTTTTTTAGTTTCCCTGTCCCATTTTCCAAGCTGTCTGCTTACAAGAACCACAGAGAATGCTGGCAAGCTTGTCCGATCCCTACTATAGCACAGTGAAATAAACTGAGCCCAGAGCCAAGAGCCCAGAGAGAGGCCTTGCCCAAAGTCACACAACCAACAACCACAGCTCCCCCTCAAGGGGAAGAGGATGGGGAGGGGAAGCTATGTAAGCAGGTGTCTGGAAGCTCAGAAGCCAGCACTGGCCCCTTTCCCATGGGGGTGGCACAGGACGATGGGCAAGCCCGGCTGCACAGGGCTCGGCCCCCCACTTCCCAGCTGCACAACTTCGAACAAGTCCCTCAACCCTCCCGATCCATCAGTAAAGTGGGTGAATAATTTCCACCTTGGCTGACTTCACAAGGAATCTAGGCAAGAATGGGAATGAAATAGCTTTGTAAAGGTGAGGGTGAGGACATGAATATCAAGTCCTTAGTGAAGATGAGCGGGCTCAGGAGTGGAGATCAACAGTTGTGTCCATGGTTAGCTGCACAAAGGCCTGTCTCCCCTGCAGGCGCCAGGAGCGACAGCGCTTTGCTGAGTACCAGGCGGAGCTGCAAGGCATCCAGCACAGGGTGCAGGCCCGGCCCTTCCTGTTCCAGCAGGCCATGCAGGTGAGGCTGGCACCTGGGCAAGCACATAGCTGCCCCCTGTGAAGAGCTGGCTGAGTGGGTAGGGAAGCAGGATGCGAGTAGGTCCCTGCAGATAGGATCCCAGGGCTGCTGCCCTCTGGAATCCCTGGGACCCCATCAGTAACCTGAGCCCCACCTTGCCCTCGGCAGCCCTGGTGCAGAGCAGGAAGCCCTCTTCTCTCTCCTCAGGCCAATGCCCGGCTCACTGTCACTCGGCGCTTCTCCCAGGTGCTGTCAGCACTGGGGCTGGATGAGGAGCAGCTGCTGTCTGAGGCAGGAAAGGTGGACAGAGAGGGCACCCCCAGGAAACCCAGGTGAGTCTCCCCGTCAGGTCAAGAACTGGCTCTGCCATGCTGCTGCGGGAAGGGGCGCCCACACCAGCACTCTGGGCTCTGGAGGGCCTCCCCCAGGACAGGCAGAGAGCCCAGAGGAACGCAAGGCCAGGGTTGTCATTCCTACTTCTCATGAGGAAACTAAGGACCTGAGGGGCAGGGCCTTTTTTAAGGACACAGAAGCAAACAAGCTGCAGAGCCAGTCTGGGACTCTGCAACCATCTGAGCGGCCACACACCAAGTCCCTCATTAGGGGCTGGCACCACCACACTGGTCACCCCATGCCTTAGAATAACCTGGTACAGAGCAGGGATTATGAGGCCCACTTGACAATAAGGAAAGTGAGACTCGAGAAGAGAGAGTCACTTTGCCCAGGATCACACAGCAAGCCAGCACTGAAGCAGGGTTTGAAGCCACATTGCCAGTTGTTTCCTTGGGCAGGGGGTGGGAGCTGCAGAGTCAGGGGCCTCTATCTGTGTCTTGAAGGAGCCACAGGTCAATGGGGGTGAGAATGGAGCACTCTCCTCAGAGGCCCCCAAGGACAGAACCCACCGGCAGCCAGCCTGACAGGCACTACAACCCCAGCCTGGACCCGGAGTGCAGTCCCTGAGATAAAATTAAAGGCTTTATGGCAAACACAGTGTGGGATTTCTGGTGGTGGGGGTGGTGGAGGCTATGGGTTGGAAGTTGGAGGTGGCAGGTGGGTGGGCAGCAGGCTTAGCTCTGTCCCCGCACCCCCTCCGCACCAGGAGCTTTGGCTCTTTTGGTTCCCCCCACCCAGCACACACAGCCCCTTCTCTGCTCCTGAGGAGTGGGGACATCTCGAAGAGCAAGAGCTGTGACTTCTCCACCCCATCTCCAATGTATATGTTGGGTCCTATAAATTCAAGCGTGAATAAGATGGAATGACTCCTGCCTCTGAGGACGCCCAGTGAGTGGGAGAGGGGGTGGATCCTTAAAGGGGTGCATACAACATATCCTAATGCTGAGTTGCACCACACAGAGAGCCAAAGACTGAGCAACCGTTGGGTGAGGGGAGGGGTTTCAGGAGAGATTGGGATTGTGTGCACTGGGCCTTTTTTTTTTTTTTTTTTTTTTTTTTTTTTAAGACGGAGACTCGCTCTGTCACCAGGCTGGAGTGCAATGGTGTGATCTCGACTCACTGCAACGACTGCCTCCCAGGTTCAAGCGATTCTCCTGCCTCAGCCTCCTGAGTAGCTGGGACTACAGGCGCGCACCACCACACCCAGCTAATTTTTCTATTTTTAGTAGAGACGGGGTTTTACCATGTTGGCCAGGATGGTCTCGATCTCTTGACCTCGTGATTCGCCTGCCTTGGCCTCCCAAAGTGCTGGGATTATAGGCGTGAGCCACCGCGCAGGGCCTGCACTGGGGTTTTAAGTCCCAGTAGTTTTAAGTTAGGGCTGCTCTCCTCAAGAAAAAAACTCATACACACAGATGTGCCACATTTTGCATTCAATTTCAGGGGTTCCAGGGATACACTGACGCCCGTGTGGAGCTCCTTAACAGTCTTAACAGTTCACGGGGCGCAGGTTTTAAAAATCCAATCCAGGGCCAGGCGCAGTGGCGCATGCCTGTAATCTCAGCACTTTGGGAGGCCAAGGCGGGTGGATAGCCTGAGCTCAGGAGTTCGAGACCAGCCTGGCCAACATAGTGACCCCCTCCCCGCCCACCAACCACCTACAAAAAAATACAAAAATTAAAGGGGGTGGTAGCTTACGCTCGTAGTCCCAGCTACTGGGAAGGCTGAGGTGGGAGGATCACTTGAGCCCAGGAGGTCGAGGCTGCAGTGCGCTGTGATCGCGCCACTGCACTCCAGCCTGGGCAACAGAGTGAGATCCTATCTCAAGGGAAAAAACAAAACAAAACAAAACAAAAAAAACAGGGAACGTGGGAAGGAAAGGTTCCCTGACGATACTGGTTATAGCGGGTCTGAAGCTGGGCTGTGGAACTGGAGATCTCGCGAAAACAACACCCGTTGGAGACACGACCCTAGGAGTCCACTAAGCGAGCGCCCATTGTAGGAGGGAGGTGTCTACGGAAAGACCGTGAGGTAGTGAACACCCCGTTGCCGGTGAAGTGCAAGCGCAGGGAGACCGGGGAGGAACTTCCAGCCACGAAGACACAGGCTTAACGGGCTCTAAGTCTTTCCAGTTCTGGGATCCCACCTCCTGGTTAATACCGCCTCCCTTGAGGAGCGCATGCGCAATGGGGCCACTGGCTCAAAGAACCCACCCGACCGGAGACCGCGCGAAAGTGCAGTCGAGCGCTGACACCGGCCTTCCCATGAGCCTTTAGGGCAGGCTCCAAGGCGAGCGACGGAAGCAGCCGCTCTTAGTTTCCGGCAACACGACAGCGGCTGCCGAGCGACCCGGAAGTATTCCCATTTTGCGTTGTCTGGGCTCGGCGGCAGCCGGGCTCGGAGTGGACGTGCCACTATGGGGTCGTCCAAGAAGCATCGCGGAGAGAAGGAGGCGGCCGGGACGACGGCGGCAGCCGGCACTGGGGGCGCCACCGAGCAGCCGCCGCGGCACCGGGAACACAAAAAACACAAGCATCGGAGTGGCGGCAGTGGCGGTAGCGGTGGCGAACGACGGAAGCGGAGCCGGGAACGTGGGGGCGAGCGCGGGAGCGGGCGGCGCGGGGCCGAAGCTGAGGCCCGGAGCAGCACGCACGGGCGGGAGCGCAGCCAGGCAGAGCCCTCGGAGCGGCGCGTGAAGCGCGAGAAGCGCGATGACGGCTACGAGGCCGGTGAGGAGGCGGGGCCTGCGCAGGGGGCGGGTCGGGCAGAGGTCCCGGGACGCGTGGGTCTAGGTGTGCGCGCAGTGTCGGCGAAGCTCTCTAGGCCAGGAAACCCCCAAGCTGTCTATCAACTCTATTAAAATAGTCTTCTACGGGATCCTTTGAGCCCAGGAGTTAGAGGCTGCAGTGAGCTGCGGTCCCGCCAGTGTACTCCAGCCTGGGCAGCAAAGCGAGACTCTGTCTCAAAAAGAAAAAAGTCTTTCTACGGTTGTTTGGGAATAGAGGTTGACTTTCTCCACTTAGCTCCTTGAGGACAGAGAGCTTCTGTTTTCCTCAGTTGTCTGGTACAATGAGTTTCTCAATAAATATGTTGAATGAGTGAATGAAGTAGTGTCAGCATATACAGAGGCAAGAAAAACCTGGTATTGGACGAATCGTGTAGGGCCCATGGTAGAGAAATGAGGGAGTAAGATAGATAGGGATGTGAACACAAAGGGCCCTGTACTGTAGGCTGTGTTAAGAACTGTAGATTGTCTTGAGGAGAGTAGGGAGCCATGGATGTGAGTTGAGGAGTGAGTTGCTCAGATCCGTATTTTGTAAACATCACTGGATTGAGAACTTAGTCAAAGGTAGTCAGAACTGGAGACCAGGAAACCAGGAGGGCTATAGGCCAGGGGAGGGCTGATGGTGGCCTGCACCAAGGCAGCAGCAGTGGGATTGAGAGAAGTGGACAGGTTGGAGAGGTGTTTTGGAGGAGGAATGAACAGAACTCAGCACTTGTATGAGGGTGGGAAGAAGGAATGGAGGATGACTCCTTGACTTTTGGCTTGAGCAGCCAGATAGGTAGTGGGTGTCATTTCTACTGAAATTGAGGAGTAGGGAAGAGAAGCAGATTTGGAGCGGGGGTGGGGGGAGATAGTTCACTTTTGGGGTTGTCAAGGTTGATGGTAATGGGGAAATCCAGAGTTTGGACTGGATAAAGCCATTGGGAGTCAGTATCTGGGTGGCCAGTGAAGCACCTGAAAGAATGTGACATGAAAAGCGGGGGTCAGGACTAGAACCTGAGAAATGCCCTTATGTTAGTAGTCGGCAGAGAAAGATGTTACCAAAAAAAGGAGACAGAGTAACCAAAAAGGCAGGAAAACCTTTGTGTCATGGGAACTTTGGAAAGAGAGTATTGTTAGAAGGAGGGAGTGATCAGCAGTGCCACATACCACAGGAGATCAAGCAAAACCAGAACCAAAAAGAACCCATTAGATTTAGAAACGAGGAGGCTGGTGACCTTGGGGAGCCTGGAGAGGTTGGGATCCAGGGCCCAGGTGGAGAGAGAAGCCTTTAAGATAAAGGAGAAGGTAGGATGTGGGATGGGAATGCAGGAAAGGAAGCGTTGTTTTTTTGTTTTGTTTTGTTTTTTTGAGACAAAGTCTTGCTCCGTTGCCTAGGCTAGAGTGCAGTGGCACGATCGCAGCTCACTGCAAGCTCTGCCTCCTGGGTTCAAGCAATTCTCCTACCTCAGCCTCCCGAGTATCTGGGATTACAGGTGCGCACCACTGTGCCTGGCTAATTTTTATATTTTTAGTAGAGACGGGGTTTCACCATCTTGGCCAGGCTGGTCTCGAACTTCTGACCTCGTGATCCATCTGCCTCAGCCTCCCAAAGTGCTGGGATTACAGGCATGACCCACCATACCCAGCCCAGACCTTGTCTCTTAAAAAAAATGAAAGAAAAAAGTAGAGGGCAGAGTGGTGACTACAGCATTTTGGATGTCTTGGGTCGGGAAAGGAAGGTGCGCAGAAGAGGCAGGGCTCTGAGACTGGACTCGGGCAGAGGAGCTGCTGGGGAGCTTTGGTGGAAGAAGCTGCTGTTTTCTGGTGTTTCAGCAGGCCCAGGTGCTGGTGAGGGGCCCTCATCTTTGATCCTGTAGCTAGAGCCAACGATGCTGGCTTCTTGGCCCTGTGTTCAGCTCCTGAGCCATGCTTCTTCTTGTTCCAGCTGCCAGCTCCAAAACTAGCTCAGGCGATGCCTCCTCACTCAGCATCGAGGAGACTAAGTGAGTACTGTCTCCCTTGCTTCTACTTTGTTTTTCTAAGAGAGGTGGCTCTGGGGCCAGCATGGGGGAGGCTTTCTCACATGAAAGTGTGCTAATCGGAGTTGGAAAGATTGTTTAAATCATCTTAGCCAACAGTTGAGTTATAGAAGAGAAAACTAAAACCTAAGAGTAAGGTGGCATTCACTGGTTAGACGCAGACCAGGCTGGCGCCCATGGTTCCTGCTTTGGAGGCCAGGACCCTTCCCAGTGTCCTAGGCTGCCTGGGGCCGACTGTGTGTTTGGGACCACTCACTCCCACCCTGTTTCTCCTCCTGTCTGTCTGGAAATGCACATGGCACCCTGTGTCTTTGATAGCCCCTAACACTTGTATCTCTTGTTCTCAGTAAACTCCGGGCAAAGTTGGGGCTGAAACCCTTGGAGGTTAATGCCATCAAGAAGGGTGAGTATGGGGCTGAGAATAGGGTTTGGGGGAAAGAGGCCATCTGAAGGGGTCTTTGAAGAGGGTGGGGTTAGAGGGCAGGTTCAGCAGTGTTTAGTGGTCTTACACATGCATATTTGCCGGAAGGCATGAGGTCCCTCCTTGCTGGTATAATGGGGATCTGGGGCTCCGCCTGCTCTCTGAGTTGGAGCCGTGGCCGTCGCATACTCACTTTGGTTGTGAGGAGTTGTTAGATGGACTGGAAGATGTGCACACTTGCTGTAGACTGGGCTGTGCGGGGGTGGGTTTGTTGTTTTTCTTTAAAGCACGATTTGAGGGGCTTTGGAAGCCACAGAGGGTCCTGTCGTGCTGCATGGGTTGGCCAGGAGTGTGGGGATGACGTGGGAGCAGGGAGGTGAAGGATTGTTCCTTCCTGTCCTGACCCCTTCTGGCCCCCTGAGCTGGAAGGGGGCAGGGTGAGTGGCTCCCTCCTCTCCCCACCAGCCATGGGCGGGCATAGCCTCACGTCTGGGCCCCCCTTCCAGAGGCGGGCACCAAGGAGGAGCCCGTGACAGCTGATGTCATCAACCCTATGGCCTTGCGACAGCGAGAGGAGCTGCGGGAGAAGCTGGCGGCTGCCAAGGAGAAGCGCCTGCTGAACCAAAAGCTGGGGTGAGGGGTCCAGGCCAGGGCAGGCAAGGGAAGGGCTGGGGAGGCCACCGTCCTTGGCTGCCTCTTGAGTGGGGTGGGGAGCAGGAGCTGGGCTCCTCGAACATCACTTTCTCCCCTCTTCAGGAAGATAAAGACCCTAGGAGAGGATGACCCCTGGCTGGATGACACTGCAGCCTGGATCGAGAGGAGCCGGCAGCTGCAGAAGGAGAAGGACCTGGCAGAGAAGAGGGTGAGCACCTGGGCAGCATGAGGTGGTCGCCTAGTGCTTCTGGTGGTGTGACTGGGCACTGAGGCAGGGACCGACCCCAGAGAGGTGAGACGGGGCTCGGAGAGGGGAAGGGCCGTGGTCAGTAGCATCCACTTTGGATTCTCAGCAGCTTTCCTGCAAGGCCTGCCCTTTTTGCACTCCGCTTGGTAGAGCCCTGAGTGTTTTCTGGTGATGCTGAGTGGCCTGAGGTCCTAGGTCACCCCTCCCTGTCCCATAGGCCAAGTTACTGGAGGAGATGGACCAAGAGTTTGGTGTCAGCACTCTGGTGGAGGAGGAGTTCGGGCAGAGGCGGCAGGTGAGGCTGCAGCAGCCAGGGTGGATGGTGCAGGGGGCATTGGTGACCTTGCTACTGGAATCCCAAGGTTGGGTGCGTGGAGGGAGGTTTCTGACTCGCCAGTTCTTCCCTTAGGACCTGTACAGTGCCCGGGACCTGCAGGGCCTCACCGTGGAGCATGCCATTGATTCCTTCCGAGAAGGGGAGACCATGATCCTCACCCTCAAGGACAAAGGTGATGCGAGCTGGGTGCCCTGGGTGGGGGCACAGCCTCTGCTGAGTTGCAGACAAGTGTGAATGGCCACTGCTCTGTGCTATCCCCAGGCGTGCTGCAGGAGGAGGAGGACGTGCTGGTGAACGTGAACCTGGTGGATAAGGAGCGGGCAGAGAAAAATGTGGAGCTGCGGAAGAAGAAGCCTGACTACCTGCCCTATGCCGAGGACGAGAGCGTGGACGACCTGGCGCAGGCACGGCCCGGGCAGGCTGGGCGGTGGGGGGCTGAGACGGAGAATGTCGGGAATGGGGGCTCGGAGGAGGTGGTGGCTCAGTGGCTTTTCAGAAGCCAGCCTGGGTCCCAATCTGTACCTCTTGCCTTGCAGCAAAAACCTCGCTCTATCCTGTCCAAGTATGACGAAGAGCTTGAAGGGGAGCGGCCGCATTCCTTCCGCTTGGAGCAGGGCGGCACAGCTGATGGCCTGCGGGAGCGGGAGCTGGAGGAGATCCGGGCCAAGCTGCGGCTACAGGCTCAGTCCCTGAGCACGGTGGGGCCCCGGCTGGCCTCCGAATACCTCACGCCTGAGGAGATGGTGAGCCCTCCCGCGCCTTATACTCGGGGTCACGATTCTCCCTCCCCCCGGGGCTCCTGCACTGCCTACAGGCACTGAGAAGAGAGGGCGAGTATTTGTGTTCACAAAGTGCTTGGCCTTGTGGGCGAGCACTAAATGGCAACCGGGGGAGGCACCAGGTGTGGACGGGTCAGGGCTGCTGAGCCAGATGGGCCCCAGTCTGTTTTGGCTCTGCCATGCTGCCAGCTCATGCCTTGGGTAAGCCATTTAACTGTGAGCCTGGGGCGCCCCATCTGGAATGGCAATGACAGGAGCCACCTCCTGAGGTTGCTGTGAGGATGAGTGACAGCGTAGGTGGGGGGTGACTGAAAAGGTTTGCGTGGATTCTGTCCGCAGAGTGACTGTGTGAACGTCAGGTAGACAGCTGGTGCGGTAGGCGTCTTGCTCAGTGGATAAGAGCAGGACTCTGGAGCCAGACTGTCCAGCTCTCCCACCTAGGAGCTGGGCAACCTTGGGGAAGGTACTTAACCTCTCTGTGCCCCAGTTTCCCTAGCTCACCAGTGGAATTGAGATAGTAACCACCCCACGTGTTGCTCTTGTGTGGGAAGCGCTCAGGACAGTGGTTAGCACAGAGGAACACCAAAGAGGCGTTCACGCTCGAGGGCTTGTAGTGGCCTGCCTTTCCGTTGCCCCCGCCCCATGTCTCGCCCCTCTTCCCCTCAGGTGACCTTTAAAAAGACCAAGCGGAGGGTGAAGAAAATCCGCAAGAAGGAGAAGGAGGTGGTAGTGCGGGCGGATGACTTGCTGCCTCTCGGGGACCAGACTCAGGATGGGGACTTTGGTTCCAGGTGGGCTTGGACACGATGGTGGGGTGAGATGGCTGGGCTGGGGTGGCCTGGGGGCTGGTGCTTACCAGAGAGGCCTCCTTCCCTCAGACTGCGGGGACGGGGTCGCCGCCGAGTGTCCGAGGTGGAGGAGGAGAAGGAGCCTGTGCCTCAGCCCCTGCCGTCGGACGACACCCGAGTGGAGAACATGGACATCAGTGATGAGGGTGAGGGCCCGGCTGGGGGTGGGAGGGGCAGGGACAGGAGCCACGGGTTGGAGGAGATGGTCTGAGCAGGCATCCCCTGCCTTTCCCCCAGAGGAAGGTGGAGCTCCACCGCCGGGGTCCCCGCAGGTGCTGGAGGAGGATGAGGCGGAGCTGGAGCTGCAGAAGCAGCTGGAGAAGGGACGCCGGCTGCGACAGTTACAGCAGCTACAGCAGCTGCGAGACAGTGGCGAGAAGGTGAGGCTGGGCACGGGCAGGCCTAGGGCTGCCAGTGCGTCGGCAGTCACCTGTCCTCACGAGCACCTGTGTCATAGGCAACAGCCACATTCCTGTCTGAAGCCTCTTTTCCATTTGTTGTTTGTTTTCTGGGGTTTGTTTTTTTTTTTTTTTTTGAGACAGAGTTTTGCTGTGTCACCCAGGCTGGAATCCAGTGGCGCGGCCTCGGTTTACTGCAACCTCCACCTCCCAGGTTCAAGTGATTCTCATTCCTCAGCCTCCCGAGTAGCTGGGATTACAGGCGCCTGCCACCAGACCCAGCTGATTTTTGTATTTTTAGTAGAGATGGGGTTTCACCATGTTGGCCAGGCTGGTCTCCAACTCCTGACCTCATGATCTGCCTGCCTCTGCCTCCGAAAATGCTAAAATTACAGGTATGTGCCACCGCGCCCAGCCCTTTTTTCTGTTTAAAGTCATGTTTTGCAAAAATTTTTAGATGCCTGCTTTAGTAGGGGATCCTTTCCTCGCCTCTCTCTTCTGTGCATGTTTGTTGAATGCCTGCTGTGAGTAGTGCATTGTTCTCGGCCGAGAAGGTCATTGGTGAACAGGACAGCCATGGGGCCCTGGGCTCATGGAGCTGGCTTTCTAGAGTGTGTGGGGGAGAGCGTGGGGAGCAGCAGTGACTTTGTGAATGCAGGAACGGTAATTTCTGATGGTAATGGGAGCTGGGCACTCAGTAAACCAAGATAATGTGCTGGGGGTTGGGATCTTAGACAGGAGAGTGCAGGGAACACCTTTCCAAGGTGCTAGTTCAGCTGAGACTTGAGTCACACAGAGAAGCCAGCCTTGCGGGGGGTTAGGGGTGGCAGCAGGTGGACAGGCTGGCGTTTACGCAGTAGACCAACCAGCAGGTGTCTCAGGAGAAGCGACCTGAGAGTGCCTGAGGGCCAGGGAGGCTGGAGCAGAGTAGAGAGTGAGGGGGTGGCGTGAGCTGAGATGGAGAGGTAGGGGGCCAACGCAGGGGGAGCCTTGAGCCCATGGTCGTTGCTGCCCCACAGGCACAGTGGGCCGGGCACTGCTCACATGCTCTGTGTTTGTTGATTCATTCCATCCTCCCAGCAACACCCTATGAGGAAGGTTCTGTCACCTCCATCATTCCAGAGGCCACACTTTTTAGCCCTACCCCACATTTCTTACCTAGGAAGAAGCCAAGAAAGGGTGTCCAGGAGAGGGAGCAAGGGAGGGAAGCTTCTGATACTACTGGGAGGCAAAGTGGGGACAGTTGCAGTGGATTCAGGACCGGGAGGATAGGGGAGTTGAGGAAGTGAAGGCTGAACCCAGGACGGAGGCCAGGCTTACTGTTGAACGGCTGGAGAGGACGTATTTGAGGTTTAAGGGCATATGGTCTCTGTCAGGCACCTTGGATGCTCTGCTGTTACAGGGAAAACAGCCAAGACAGTCTGTAAGTGAGTGGGCGTGGCTGGGTTCCAGTAACTTTATTTCTAAGAACAGGTGTTGGGACATAGTTTGCTTGGCTAAAAAGGAACAGAGAAATGGGGCGATAGGCTGACAGGACTGTTTTATGACTAAAATGAACATAAGGGTTTCTAGCCGCATGGATCTCAGCCTGCCTGCACACTAGACTCACCTAGGAGGTTGTTTTTGTTGTTGTTTTAAGAAACAAGATCTCGCTCTGTTGCCCAGGCTGGAGTGCAGTGGTGTGATCATAGTTCACTGCAGCCTTGAACTCCCGGGCTTAAGGGATCCTCCTGCCTCAGGCTCTCAAGTAGCTGAGACCACAGGCGTGTGCCTGTGGGTCTCAGTGTGTTGCCCAGGCTGGCCTCAAATTCCTGAGCTCAAACGATCCTCTCGCCTCCACCTCCCAAAGTGCTGGGGTTACAGGCATGAGCCACCAGGCCCAGTCTAGCCTAGAAAGTTTTTGTTGTTGTTGTTTGAGACGGAGTCTTGCTCTGTCACCAGGCTGGAGTGCAGTGGCGTGATCTCGTCTCATCCTGGGCTCAAGCAATTCTCCTGCCTCAGCCTCCTGAGTAGCTGGAACTACAGGTGCGTGCCACCACGCCCAGCTGATTTTTGTATTTTTTAGAAGAAACAGGGTTTCACCATGTTGGTCAGGCTGGTCTCAAACTCCTCACCTCGTGATCCACCCGCCTCAGCCTCCCAAAGTGCTGGGATTACAGGCATGAACCACCACACCCGGCCACCTAGAAGGTTTTTTAAACATATGAGCCACACCCCACACACTGTGCAGGCAAAAAAGTGGAAAGCCTATCACAGTGAAAACCTTCGTCCTCTAGAGTGGAAAGCCCATCACAGTGAGCACCTTCGTCCTCTAGAGTGGAAAGCCCATCACAGTGAGCACCTTCGTCCTCTAGAGTGGAAAGCCCATCACAGTGAGCACCTTCGTCCTCTAGAGTGGAAAGCCCATCACAGTGAACACCTTCGTCCTCTAGAGTGGAAAGCCCATCACAGTGAGCACCTTCGTCCTCTAGAGTGGAAAGCCCATCACAGTGAGCACCTTCGTCCTCTAGAGTGGAAAGCCCATCACAGTGAGCACCTTCGTCCTCTAGAGTGGAAAGCCCATCACAGTGAACACCTTCGTCCTCTAGAGTGGAAAGCCCATCACAGTGAACACCTTCGTCCTCTAGAGTGGAAAGCCCATCACAGTGAACACCTTCGTCCTCTAGAGTGGAAAGCCCATCACAGTGAACACCTTCGTCCTCTAGAGTGGAAAGCCCATCACAGTGAGCACCTTCGTCCTCTAGAGTGGAAAGCCCATCACAGTGAGCACCTTCGTCCTCTAGAGTGGAAAGCCCATCACAGTGAGCACCTTCGTCCTCTAGAGTGGAAAGCCCATCACAGTGAGCACCTTCGTCCTCTAGAGTGGAAAGCCCATCACAGTGAGCACCTTCGTCCTCTAGAGTGGAAAGCCCATCACAGTGAGCACCTTCGTCCTCTAGAGTGGAAAGCCCATCACAGTGAGCACCTTCGTCCTCTAGAGTGGAAAGCCCATCACAGTGAGCACCTTCGTCCTCTAGAGTGGAAAGCCCATCACAGTGAGCACCTTCGTCCTCTAGAGTGGAAAGCCCATCACAGTGAGCACCTTCGTCCTCTAGAGTGGAAAGCCCATCACAGTGAACACCTTCGTTCTCTAGAGTCAGTAATTATGAACGTTGTTATAGTTCTTTTCTTTCTCTTCTTTTTTTCTGACCACTGCGAGTTGCAGATATCATGACACTGCATCCTTAACGACTTCAGCAGGCATCTGGCGAAATCAGGGCCTTCTCCCGCATAGCCACACTGCCCTAACAAGCCCATAAATGCTGTAAAACAGCAGCTCACATGCCCAGATTCTGCAGTTATCCCCCAAAATGTCTTTTTAATTTTTTGTTGTAAGCAGCATCCAATCAAGTTTCCCACCCGCAAAGGAGCCTTTTCTGACTAATGGAGATTCTAGAGTATGTGGGAGAGACAAATTTATGACGGAAGAAGAAAAAGATTTTGGCAGGCGGTGGTGGGGCCTAGAGTACAAGTGGAGGGTGGGCTTGAGTGAAGCCAGCTCGTATCGTCATTTATTTCGGGAGGGAAGGTGGGGAGGGCACAGCAGCTGTGGGTGACCTTGTTTAGGGGAAGTCAAGGCAGCCCATATCCGATTGTTCCGGTGTTTTCCAGTGAAGAGGTGGCAGGGGGTGGCGGTGCGAAGAGACGGGAGATGCTGTTCTGGAGAGTGGAGGGCAGATACACCACGGGAGAAGAGCAGGCCTCCCAGGCAGCGTGGATGGTGGGATTCATGAGCTGAGGAGGGGGATGGTGGGATTCATGAGCTGAGGAGGGGGATGGTGGGATTCATGAGCTGAGGAGGGGGATGGTGGGATTCATGATAGGAGGGGGATGGTGGGATTCATGAGCTGGGGAGGAGGATGGTGGGATTCATGATAGGAGAGGGATGGTGGGATTCATGAGCTGAGGAGGGGGATGGTGGGATTAATGCTCTGAAGCAGTGGATGATGGGATTGAGGATTGGGTTTTCTAGGGAAGAGGGACAAGGCAGTTAAGGGTTTCACAAAGGAGAGGTTCTCTTGATTTCCCCCTGAGTCTAAACTGGATAATGAGGGACATAACAGAGAATGATGGGTGTGAGGACAGGGCCTGGAGTTGTGATGTAGTTGAAGAATTGCTGGATTGAAGTTGTTTTTTTTTTTTTCTTGAGATGGAGTCTTGCTTTGTTCCCTAGGTTGGAGTGCAGTGGCGCAATCTCTGCTCACTGCAAACTCCGCCTCCCGGGTTCACACCATTCTCCTGCCTCGGCCTCCCGAGTAGCTGGGACTACAGGCGCCCACCACCACGCCCGGCTAATTTTTTGTATTTTTAGTAGAGACGGGGTTTCACCGTGTTAGCCAGGATGGTCTCGATCTCCTGACTTCGTGATCCACCCGTCTTGGCTTCCCAAAGTGCTGGGATTACAGGCATGAGCCACTGCACCTGGCCTGGATTGAAGTTAATACAGTCAATGAGCTAGAAAGAAAGGATGGAGAGGACAGAAAGGATCCTTGGAATTGAGGGGTTGTTTTGTCTTGTGACAGTATCTCACTTTGTTGCCCAGGCTGGGGTGCAGTGGCTCTATCTTGGCTCACTGCAATCTCTACCTCCCTAAAGGTGCTCTGTCCACATACAGTCACTAGGGGTTAGGGCTTCCCCATATGAATTTAGGGGGTACACAATTCCTAGATAGGACAATATATTATCAAGATGTCCATCTCATGTAGTTCATTTCTAGGTTAAATGCAATTCCAGTAAAAATCCCAACAGGGATTATTTTGGAAGCTGGCAGACTGATTCTGAAATTGGATAAAGTAGGGGCATGGTGGCAGTGTGGGATTGCATAAGGATAGACTAATAGAACAGAGAGGCCAGACAGAGGGGCCCCGAGACAGAAGCGTGTCCCAGTGGGAAGAGATGCTCATCAATGCAGCGAGTGGGCGTGGGACAGTCCGTTATCTATTTGGGGAAAAAATGAAATTGGGTTTGTACCGCACACCTTGCAGATAGATTAAGAACTTCAAAGTAAAAACTTAACATTTGGGAATAAAATTAAGGAAACTACATTTATAACTTTTTGGTAGAAAAGATTTTTTCAGTTGTTAGCATAGCCAAGGCAGGAGAATTGCCTGAGGCCACGAATTTGAGACCAGCCTGGGCAACATAGCAAGACCCGCCCCCCCACCAACCCCATCTCTAAAAATGTTTTTTTAATTAGCTGGGCATGGTGGCATGTGTCTGAAGCCTCAGCTACACTGGAGGCTAAGGCAGGAGGATTGCTTGAATCTAGGAGTTCGAGGTTATAGTCAGCTGTGATTGGACCACTGCACTCCAGCCTGGGTGATAGAACAAGATCCTGTCTCAAAAAAAAAACAAGAAACCCACAGGTTCCATGGGTGAGTTTCTTCAAGAAACCATGAAGAAAAAAGTGAACACATAACTACATAGAAATTGAGAACGTGGCTGGGCACGGTGGCTCATGCCTGTAATCCCAGCACTTTGGGAGGCCGAGGTGGGCAGATCACGAGGTCAGGAGATGAGACCATCCTGGCTAACACAGTGAAACCCTGTCTCTACTAAAAAAAATACAAAAAAAATTAGCCGGACGTGGTGGCGGGCGCCTGTAGTCCCAGCTATGTGGGAGGCTGAGGCAGGAGAATGGCGTGAACCCAGGAGGCGGAGCTTGCAGTGAGCCAAGATCGCACCGCTGCACTCCAGCCTGGGCGACAGAGTGAGACTCTGTCTCAAAAAAAAAAAGAAATTGGGAACGTAAGTTTTTTTTTTTTTAACAAAACATATCATGAAGAATATAAAAAGGCAGACCAAAAAGAGAAGATATTTGCCCATATATACAACCAAGAATGGGTTGGTGTCAAGAGTATACAAACAGACAAAACAAATCAACAAAATAGAAAAATAGGCGAAAGATGTAGATAAGACAGGCAGTTCACAGAAGAGAAAGCCTAACTGACCAGGAAATAACCCAGTGAATCCAGCTTCAGGAGGGATCACGGAAAGGTGAGCCAAAACAGTGAGGCACCTGCCACCCGCCAACAATTCCGCAGAAAGGTGCAAGCCTGACAGTAGCGAGTAGGAGTAAAGGACATGGAGCGGCCGGAGTCCTCAGCCACGCTGCTCACAGCCATGGGCAGGAGTCTCATCAGACAAGAGAGGGAACGTGTGTGTGCCCAGGGCCCACCCCACACCTCTCCTGAGTGTGCCCATGTGCACCAGGAGACATTGTCAGTGGGCCTGCAGCCGCAGTACTTGTGACAAAAAAAGTCCATCCTCAGTGGGCTAGAGAGCCAGATCAAGGAGCATCCAGCTCACGGGCTGTGATTCCATAGTGGAAACTGATGAGCTACAGCCGTGTGCATCAGGGTTACTCTCAGAGGCACAGATCTTTTTTACAAAACAAATCATAGAAGAGTCATACAGTGTGACTCAGGTTATAGAATAATTAATACACAACAAAATAACTGTTCAGGGGCAGGTCCTTATGTGCCAAAGCCATGAAGACGAGCCGGTGAGTCATGACCATGGATGGGGAGGGGACACTCAGGTCTGGGCAGGGCGTTAGTGATGCTGCCCCAGCCCCAGGCAGGGACATGGGTGTGTGTTTAGTTACTGTTTTAAAAACGGTATCAGGGGCCGGGCTCACACCTGTAATCCCAGCACTTTGGGAGGCTGAGGCGGGTGGGTCACAAGATCAGGAGATTGAGACCATCCTGGCTAACATGGTGAAACCCCCTTTCTACTAAAAATACAAAAAAAAAAAAAAATTAGCTGAGCATGGTGGTGCATGCCTGTAATCCCAGCTACTCAGGAGGCTGAGGCAGGAGAATCACTTGAACCCGAGAGGCAGAGGTTGCAGTGAGCCAAGATCGTGCCACTTCACTCCAGCCTGGCCAACAGCGAGACTCTGTCTCAAAAAAAAAAAAAAAAAAAAAAGAACCATATCAGCCGGGTGTGGTGGTTCACGCCTATAATCCCAGCACTTTGGGAGGCCGAGGTGAGTGGATCACTTGAAGTTGGTTTCGGGACCAGCCTGGGCAACATGGTGAAACCCTGTCTCCACTAAAAATACAAAAATTAGCTGGTTGTGGAGGCGTGCACCCGTAGTCCCAGCTGCTTAGGAGGCTGAGGCAGGAGGATCACTTGAACCTGGGAGGTGGAGGTTGCAGTGAGCCAAGATCGCACCATTGCACTCCAGCGTGGGTGACAGTGAGATGGTCTCAATAAATAAATAGCATATGATGCATTAGATAATACCTCCTTTTATGTTTACAATGTTCATTAAAAAATAAATGTTCCTGGCTGGGCGCAGTGGCTCACACCTGTAATCCCAGCACTTTGGGAGGCCAAGGCAGGTGGATCATGAGGTCAGGAGATCGAGACCATCCTGGCTAACACAGTGAAACCCCGTCTCTACTAAAAATACAAAAAATTAGCCGGGCGTGGTGGCAGTCGCCTGTAGTCCCAGCTGCTCAGGAGGCTGAGGCAGGAGAATGGCGTGAACCTGGGAGGCGGAGGTTGCAGTGAGCCAAGATTGCGCCACTGCACTCCAGCCTGGGCAACAGAGCGAGACTCCGTCTCAACAAAATTAAATAAATAAATAAATAAATAAATGTTCCTGGCCGGGTGCAGTGGCTCACATCTGTAACCCCAGCACTTTGGGAGGCCAAGGCGGGCAGGTCATGAGGTCAGGAGATGGAGACCATCCTGGCTAGTACGGTGAAATCCCATCTCTACTAAAAAAAAATACAAAAATATTAGCCGGGCGTGGTGGCGGGCACCTGTAGTCCCAGCTACTCGGGAGGCTGAGGCAGGAGAATGGTGTGAACCCAGGAGGCGGAGCTCGCAGTGAGCCGAGATCGCGCCACTGCACTCCAGCCTGGGTGACAAAGTGAGACTCCGTCTCAAAAAGAAAGAAAACTTAAAAAAAAAAAAAAAAAAAGTTCCCGGATGTCCTGGAAGATTTTTTTTTTTTTTGAGACAGGTTATTGCTCTGTTGCCCAGGCTTGAGTGCAGTGGCAAGATCACGGCTCACCATAGCCTCGACCTCCAGGCTCAAGCGTTCCTCCCACCCCAGCCTCCCAAGTAGCTGAGACTACAGGCATACACCACCATGCCTGGTTGATCTTTGTATTTTTTGTAGAGACTGTGCTTCACCTTATTGTTCAGGCTGGTCTCGAACTCCTGGGCTCAAGTGATCCTCCAGCCTCGGCCTCCCAAAGTGCTAGGATTATAGATGTGAGCAACCACCCAGCCCCTGGAAGAATTTTTTTTTTTTTTTTTTTTTGAGACGGGGTTTCACGCTGTTGCCCACTCTTTTGAGTGCAGTGGTGTGATCTTGGCAGCCTTGATCTCCCGAGCTCAAGCAATCCTCCCACGTCAGCCTCCCCAGTAGCTGGGACTATGGGCGTGTGCAACCACAATGGCTAATTTTTATATTTTTTGTAGAGATGGGATTTGGGTATGTTGCCCAGGCTGGTCTTGATCTCCCGAACTCAAGCAATCCACCCGCCTCAGAAGATTTTTTAAAAAAATGAATGTAATATAAAGTGAAAGAGGGGTGCAGAAGTGGACATAGTGACTCGAACCTTCACTGAGCAGTGAGGACTTTGCTGTCTGGGCTGCGGGGTTGAGGGAGAAGTTTTTTAAAGAGGGGAGATAGTGGGTAATCGTTGTGTGTGGCTGGGCATCTGCGACAGGAGGGAAAGCAGAGGGTGCCCATGCCCTTGTGGGGTTCGCTGCATTTAGTGCTGGCAGCATGAGTGAGTTCTCTTCCCGTGTCACGGAACCTGCTTCCTTGGTGAAGCAGGAAGCGAGACGCTGGGCCGTGGGAAGTCAAAAGAGTGGGCCACCTCGCCGCCCTGCGGGTTCTAGAAGTGCTGTCTACAGAGTCCCAAAACCGGAGTTTGTCGGGGGAGGGGCGGGTGGCAGGAGGGAGCCTGGAGGAAGGAGTTTGAGGCTGAGGTAGTGTGTGAGGGGCTTTGGAGGGGGATTGGCACAGGCCTGGTCAGGAAGGCCCTGTAGGATGTTGGGTGTTCATTGAAAGGGCATCCAAACCCATTGATGGGTTTGGAGCAGAAGAGTGACCCCAGTGAAAGAGGTGCAGAGTGGAGTCAGGAGGCAGACAGCAGCTGGGCCTGCATGGGCTGTGGGCGTGGCCTGTCTTGCTGCTGCCAGGGAGGACCCTTGGGTTCCTGGGTCTCAATGGCATCACCCCAGAAATTGCTGGGTTTGCCCACAGCCGCTCCCTCCCCCAGGTGGTGGAGATTGTGAAGAAGCTGGAGTCTTGCCAGCGGGGCTGGGAGGAGGATGAGGATCCCGAGCGGAAGGGGGCCATTGTGTTCAACGCCACGTCCGAGTTCTGCCGCACCTTGGGGGAGATCCCCACCTACGGGCTGGCTGGCAATCGCGAGGAGCAGGAGGAGCTCATGGTGTGTCTGGGGCAGCCCTGTCCTCTCCTTCCCTCGGCTGGGTGGGCTGGCTGGGGACCGGGGCCGACCCTGGTCTTTTGTGCCCCAGGACTTTGAACGGGATGAGGAGCGCTCAGCCAACGGCGGCTCCGAATCTGATGGGGAGGAGAACATCGGCTGGAGCACGGTGAACCTGGACGAGGAGAAGCAGCAGCAAGATGTGAGGGCCACGCCGCTGGGGGGTGGGTGTGGCGGGGCGCTCAAGCTGGAGATGAGCACCGGGCTCAGTGTCCATCCAGAGTGGGCTCTGCAGACCTCCCAGGGCGATCTGAGGAGTAAATGAGGAAATTAAATGTTGTGGAGGCCTGGTGCCTGGCGGGTGGTGACCAGTGCGTGGGGCTGAGAAGAGCCGGTATGGCCTGCTAACCACCCCTGCCACGTGTCCCCTAGTTCTCTGCCTCCTCCACCACCATCCTGGACGAGGAACCGATCGTGAATAGGGGGCTGGCAGCTGCCCTGCTCCTGTGTCAGAACAAAGGTAGGGAGCTCAGGGCAGCCATGACTTGGGTGGGCCTGGGTGCTGCTGCAGGTGCAGGCAGGGCCCCCTCCGGTCCCCTCTGCTGCCCCTTTCAGTCCCAATGCTGGAGCCAGCTGTCCGGCCCATAGCCACTCCCTCCCCTCCACCGTGGCATCTGTCCGTCTGCTCTGCCTTTGAGGCTCCACACCTGCTCCGGGAAGGAGAGGGGAGTTGAAACTGTTCCAGCTGTGGCACAGAGAGCCCTGGTGTTAGGACCCCAGCTCTGGCATTTCCCTGGCCAGTGGCCCTTGGCAAGGGGCTCATTTCTGCATTTTTGCTTTGTCTGTAGAACAGGCCTGATGGCTTTCCAGAGGCAAGGAAAGGGAGATGCCCCCGCAGGGCCTGCTCTGCCTTCTCAGGCGGTGCTGGAGCTGCGGCTCTCAAGGGGTTGGGAGTCTCACAACCCCTCCGTCCCTAGGGCTGCTGGAGACCACAGTGCAGAAGGTGGCCCGGGTGAAGGCCCCCAACAAGTCGCTGCCCTCAGCCGTGTACTGCATCGAGGATAAGATGTGAGTGTGGTGGGGCGTGTGCAGGGCTGAGGGGCCTGTGCCAGCTCAGAGCTGCGGGACCACAGCAGGCAGCAGCTCCTCACACTAAGGCCCCCTCTGTCTCGGGCCAGGGCCATCGATGACAAGTACAGCCGAAGGGAGGAGTACCGAGGCTTCACACAGGACTTCAAGGAGAAGGACGGCTACAAACCCGACGTTAAGATCGAATACGTGGATGAGACGGGCCGGAAACTCACACCCAAGGAGGTGAGCAGGGCCTTTTGCAGGCGGAGGCCCAGCCTGCCACAAGGAGGCCAAGCCCAGGGCCATGCAATGCCCCAGGGTCCTGGCTCCACCAGCCTCTGGCTGGGGGCCTGGTGAGTGCCACGGATGGGGAGGGGGCCCTCAGGGCCAAGAAGGGCTGTGCCTCAGTTTGTCTCTAGTGGGCACAGCAGTCTCTTCGCAGGCCTGGCAGGAGGGTCAGACAGGCACTCGGGACCTCTGCCCTCCTGTCCTCACCTGCGTGAGCCCTTCCTGACCCGCAGGGCCATTGCAGCGTCCAGGCCCTTGTAGCACTCTCGTAGGCTGCCTGACCCTCCTGCCCCACCATTCAGCTGCCCCCGTGCTCTCTGGGGTTTGTCTCCCTCCAGCCCCAGCCCCAGCATCCAGGCCCAGCCCCTGCGTGGCAGGTCTCCAGGTTCCCCATGCTCTGCCACCATGGCGGTGCATCCACTAGCCAAGCTGGTCTCCCGGCCTCTGCTGGGGCCCTGCAGGGTGCCAGCGTCTGTTCTCTTTTCCCATCCCCTTCCCACTGCACCCCAGGCCTGGCATTGGGGTGAATCAACACCCGCCCTGTTATTATACACCTTGTGGGCACAGGTGGCTCTGGCCCCACCCAGGGCCCTGCAGCTCCCCTCATGCCCTGCGCCCCCTCATGCCCTGCGCCCCCAGGCTTTCCGGCAGCTGTCCCACCGCTTCCATGGCAAGGGCTCAGGCAAGATGAAGACAGAGCGGCGGATGAAGAAGCTGGATGAGGAGGCGGTGGGTGCCCTTGGGGACGTGGGGGGCCCTGTGCCTGCCGGGGCAGGGGTGGCTGGTGTGTGGGGCCTGCTGCAGCCCTTTCTGAGTGGCCCTGACCCCGCAGCTCCTGAAGAAGATGAGCTCCAGCGACACGCCCCTGGGCACCGTGGCCCTGCTCCAGGAGAAGCAGAAGGCTCAGAAGACCCCCTACATCGTGCTCAGTGGCAGCGGCAAGAGCATGAACGCGTGAGTGGCTTGAGGCTGGTGGGGTAGGGTGTGGTGGGGAGGGGTGGCATGGCCTGTGCCCGCCTCTGCAGCCTCACGCCCCTGTTCTTCTCTGCAGGAACACCATCACCAAGTGACAGCGCCCTCCCTCCCTGGCCCTGCCTCAACCTTCATATTAAATAAAGCTCCCTCCTTATTTTTTCCTCCCTGGTTGTGGTACAGATTCCAGGGTTAGATCTTTGGTTGGGTGTGGCACAGAGTCTGGCTCCTGCTAGGTGAGACCCGGCCATCAAATGACACAAACAACTAAACGACGGAAGAGAGAGCGATTCTGGGTCCTCTAAGGCTCCTTCCTTCTCCCCTCGCTGTCGGTCACACCTCTGCAGGGCCGGCTCTCTGATAGAAAGTGGAAGGCGGTTTTAGAAACTCGTCACCCTGCTCTCTCCTGGCCTCGGGGGCTGCACAGGTCACTGTCCTGTAATGTCTCCCGGTCAGAGAGCCCAGGACTGCCCAGCCTGGTGGGCTGGGGATTGGGCTTTGGGTAGGGCACAGGTGCCACCTTCTGTCCTGGCTGTCCTGTGCCACCCTGGTCTGTGTCTAGAGGAGTGAAACTCCCAGGGTTGGGCTGGGAGTATTTGGTGCACGCGGTATGGGGAGGGCTGAGCCCAGTGCCTCCTGGGAGACTTGCCCCATGTGCAGTGACCCACAAAGATGGGATTCCTTGGCCTGAACTCTGTGATAGAGTGTGACTGAGCTGCTGGGGGACATGTGAGCCTCAAATCTATAGAAAGACAAACAGCCACCTTGGGTGCCCAGGATACTGGTGCCCGGCCCCACATACACCCACATACTTCCCAGATGGCTCCCACATTTTAAGATTTTAAAAATGAAACCAAAAAATAAATTGAAGAAAACTGTAAACTTTAAAGAATAATTAGCTGGGCGCGGTGGCTCATGCTTGTAATCACAGCACTTCAGGAGGCTGAGGCAGGAGGATCGTTTGAGCCCAGGAGTTTGAGACCAACCTGAGTAACGTGGCAAAACGCCATCTCTACCAAAAATACAAAGATTAGCCAGGCGTGGTGGTGAGCGCCTGTAGTCCCAGCTACTTGGGATGCTGCGGTGGGAGGATTGCTTGAACCCGGGAGACACAGGCTGCAGTGGGCCCTGATTGAGACACTGCACTGCAGCCTGGGTGACAGACAGACCCTGTCTCAAAAAAATTAAAAAAATTTAAAATAATCTTGGGGTGAGAAAACTGTAGACAAGGTGCAAAACCCAGTAGACTGAAAATGCACGCTTGGCCCTGACACCATCGCTTTTGTGCGGCTAAAGCTGCAGGGCTGAGTCTTAGCCTGAAAATGCACGGTTGGCCCTGACGCCATCACTTCTGCGCGGCCGGAGCTGCAGGGCTGAGTCTTCGGGTGCCCTTCCTTGAGCTCTGTATTCTGTGTGGTTTGACGTCTGACTTGATTCTGTTTTCACCTTGGCTGCTTCCTTTTCTTCCTCAGGAAGGGTATCCTGGGGTGTCTAGGCTGGGACTAGGACTTGGGGCAGTCACAGTCTGTTTCTCTCAAACACCTAGGAAGAGGCTGGGAACAGTGGCACACGCCTGTAATCCCAGCACTCTGGGAGGCTGAGGCGGGTGGATCACTTGAGGCCAGGAGTTCGAGACCAGCCTGGCCAACATGGTAAAACCCCGTCTTGACTAAAAATACCAAAAAAAAAAAAAAATTAACATGGCATGATGGCGAGTGCCTGTAATCCCACCTACTCAGTAGAATCGCTGGAGCCCAGGAGGTGGAGGTTACAGTGAGCCCAGATGGTGCCACTGCACTCCAGCCTGGGTGACAGAGTGAGATCCTGTTTCAAAAACACAGAAGCCTAGGAGGTGCTTCCAGGGTTGGGACTGGGCAGTCAGGTGTCCCTGGCATGGACCCCAAGCCCCAGCCTAGTGTCCAAGTCACACCTTGACGTCTGCAGGAAATGGCCCATTAGGAGGCTGTCAAACCTGCTGTCACAGCTGAAAATGACCACAGCCTGGACTAGAGCTTAGGTGGAGCCAGGGTAAAACAGACCAGCTTCAGCTCTGAGGCCAATTTTCTGGCTCTAGTAACTGGGCAGACTACGTGGTGAACCAGGGGCCTCTTCGTTCGCACCATCTTGCCTCCTCTGTGCATCTCTGGCTCTTGGTCCCAGCCCAGAGACTTCCCTTCTCTGCCCTGGTGTACTCTGCTCTGCTCCCCAGCTGTGTCCTGCCCATGTGCCCAGGGCTGGGAGGGGTTGGGGACTACCAAATCCCTGGAGGCCTGAGCCCCCAGAGCAGACAGAACCCAAGGAGGCTTCCCACCTCTGCTGCTCGGTAGCCAGACGACACCAACAGTGCTTCCCCTGCCCTCAGGTACCTGAGGGGCAGCGATGGCTCAAAGGCTGCCCTGAGGGTCAGTGAGGCCTCAGCCAGGGCCTCAGCCAGGGCCTCAGCCAGGCGGGTGGCACTCAGGGAGGACAGGGTGCTTATGTTTGCCCTCTGTGTTTCCCTTCACTGCTGCCTGACCTGGGGCAGGCATGGACAGACCAAGTCTGTCTTACCTACAAAATGTGCGTGTTGAGGGTGGGGGGTGTGATCTCAGACTTCTAGGGCCACCCTACTGCATAGTTGAGGACTGATCCTTCCACAACTTCAACAAAAATGTACCAAGCATCGGCGAGCGCTGCCTGAGAACCCAGAGCAAAGCCGGACAGGCTGCCTGGGCCCGTGGGACATGGGCCCTAAGGGCAAGCAGCCACTGCCCAAGGGCACAGCTAGGTGTGAAGGATGGGATGAGGCCCAGCTCCTGCCCTCCCAGGGCCCATCTCTCCTCGGGATGGGCCTTCCGGGTGTGGTGATGCCAACCCCAGCCCACAGCCCAGCAGTCCAGTGATGCGTGGCCTTGGCTCTGAGCAAGGCCAGGACGGGGTCTTCATCTTGCTCTCGGGGCCTGCCCCCTCCTGTTCCCACCCCCTGCCCAGGTCCTCCAGGCTCCTCCAAGCCTTAGCCTGTGGCCCCAAACCTGCCCTACCCAGCCCCAGGCAGGGCCCTGCCTCTTCCTCCACAATTCAGAGATGCTCTGGAGGGCCCAGGCAGGCCCTGCCAGCACGAGCTCCCTGTGGACCTGGGAAAAGGTGCCCTTCTGGGCAGTGGGCGCAGGCCTCAGGAGCATGGCCTCGTGGGCAGATTCGCCCCCATTCATCCTACAGCGTGGTCCCTGGCGCCCCTCAGTGCCAAACCCACGATTGCCCCAGGGCCTTAGTTCCCTGCCCTGCCTTCCCCAGCTGGTCCTGTCATTGTCCCTTGGCATCCTCAAGAAGGGCTCAGCTTAGGTGTACATTGGGCAGTGGGCTGAAGGGGACAACCAGGGTGAGGACCTGGCTTTGCTGGTGTCGGGTCTCTGCATTTCAGTGCCGTGGGTGGGAGGGGCAGGCTGGTCCCAGGAAAGTGGGGATTCAGCAGTAAGTTCCCAGGAGGAGCAGGATTAATTGGCTGGAGTTCCCAGAGAGATCCACCAGCAGCCACGTGGACAGTGGAGAGCAGGGTTGGGGCTGAGGACCCTGGCAATGCAGAGGTTGCTAAAAAGACTTTCTGAAACTGTGATACTATTTAGAACCCACAGGAAAAGTTGCAAGTGATACAAACTGTTTCCCCTTGAACCATTTGACAATCGGTGGACAAGGGGATTCCGTACCGCCCCAACTAAGTGTGTGTTTCCTGCAAACAAGGGCATTCTCCCACATAAACTAGCGCCACCCAGGACATGGGGAAACGTACCGTTGATGCGTCACTTCCACCTCATTTTAGACCCCAACTGTCCTAATGTCTATTTTTTTTTTTTCATTGAGTCGTGGTCTTATTTATTTACAAGCACTGGATGAGTCCCTGGCCACCCCCAGGACAGAGCAACCCTACACAGCCCCAGCCCAGTTAAATACTACAGTTGGGAGCTAGGGGGCTGGAGGGAGGAATTAAGGGAAATACAGGACTAGGGAAAATACAGGACTAGGAGGAAATTAAGGGAAATAGGGACACATACTCTGTTAAATGGTCACATACGGGCCAGATCCTGTGGTCTGCAGAGCCACGGCTGTCACCAGCCCCACACCAGGACGTGGAAGGCAGGGAGAAGAGCCTGAGGGAGCCAAGGCAGGCCAGGGGTGCCCACCCGTCGTGCCCTGGAACGTGGAAGGGACAGGAATGGCTCTTGGAGTGTATGGGTGGGAAAGACAAGGCCAGAACTGTCTTCTTATGGGACCCAGTTTTAGGAAGAACACCTGGTTTGCTTTTCCGTAAACAGCAGCCTTGAGGGAGCGGCTGCCCAGCAGAGGCTCTGCCTACCCCAGACCCGAGCACAGCCCGGCTCCTTCCCACCTCTACCCAGAAAGGACGGTAGCTGCTGGCTCCCAGCTCCCTTGAAGGGGCCAGGCACAGTCTGTGAGTCCTCGTGGGGCTCAGGAGAAGCTCTGGACAGGGTGGCTGACCTTCAGGCAGGCCCGAAAGAGGGCCTGGCCCAAACACAGCACAGCCAGCAAGATGACAGACACCAGGCTGCATGGAGGCCTCCGTGTCGCCCTGCATGCTTCCCTGAGCCAAAGTAGGCAGCAGATATGTCACTTCCACGGATATCTGCACCCATAGAGGACACTTGCCTACAGTGAGGGTGACATGTGAACTCTGTCCACGGAACAGTATTCCTGCAGTGCCCACGGATGGCCCTGACACCCACCTGAGGTTCTGGACCCCACAGTGATGATTCCTTTGCAGTAGGGCCGAGGGCAGGTAACCCGCCGGGAAGTCACTTTGCAGATGAGACAGCTAGGAGGACTTCAGACATCTTTCTCCCTCGGGTGCATTCTGGATTGGAGCAGCTTTGTTGCAGGCACTGCATTGACTACAAGCTGATGAGTTCTGCCTTCCACCTTGATGAGCAGTGGACAGTCACTCCCCAGGCTGGTCAGGGTGAGTAGGGGGCTGGGTGTACCTCATAGAAGGGGGTATGCCTGGGGTGGGGCAGGTTTACTGGCTTCACTCAATGGTACAAAGAGGGTCAGCTCCTCTGGGCCCAGCCCCACCCCCATCCCACCCCACTAAATCATTGCCGAAGGAAGCCTCTCCATCTGCGGCCACCACTAGCAGGTCACCAGCCTAGTAATGTCCTTTTTACTTTTTTTAAGACAAAGTCTCACTGTGTCGCCCAGGCTGGAGTACAGTGGTATAAACATGGATAGCTGCAGCCTTGACCTCCTGGCTCAAGTGATCCTCCCACGTCAGCTTCCTGAGTAGCTGGAACCACAGCTGCATGCTATCATGTCTGGCTAATTTTTTTGCAAAGATAGGGTCTTGATATGTTGCCCAGGCTGGTCTCAAATTCCCGGGCTCAAGCAATTCTCCTGCCTCAGCTTCCCAAAGTGCTGGGATTGCAGTACAAGCCACACCCAGCCAATAGTCTGTTTTAGAAAAAGGATTCAGTTCAGGCAACTGCACCCATTGCAGTTCTGGCCGTGAGCCACCACACCCAACCAGAATTATTTCAAAAGATTTTAAGACAGAATATTTTGACCTCACATCCCTAGTAGAATATCTATTAAAAAAATTTTTTAATTAACATAATGAAATCTTAAACACATTTAATAGTCTTATTGTTAGTAATAATAATAATGATGATATTGGCTGGGCATGGTGACTCGTGCATGTAATCACAGCACTTTGGGAGGCCGAGGCAGGAGGATTGCTTGAGGCTAGGAGTTGGAGACCAGCCTGGGCAACATTGCGAGATCCCCATCTCTACAAAAAATTTAAAAATCAGCCAGGCATGGTGGCATGCACCTGCAGTCCCAGCTACTCAGGAGGTTGAGGCAGGAGGAGTTGGAGACTGCAGTGTTCTAGGATCACGCCATTGCACTCCAGTCTGGACGACAGAGCAAGACCCTGTCTCAAAAAAATCCCAAAAAATACAAAGAAAAGAAAACTGAAGCTGTGTAACAGGTACAATGGGGTTCATTATTCCATTCTATCTACTATTGAGTATGTTTGAAAATTTCCATTATAGAACTTTGTTTAAAAAGAGAGAGCAAGAACATGTTGGCTTAGCAACAGAAAAGTATACATATGTTCAGCCAAAGACATGAATAAGAATGTTCTTAACACCACTATTTATAACAGCCCCAAACTGGAAACAACCCAAATGTCCATTAACAGAAGAATGAATAAATAGCTGGGCATGGTTCTTAGTGCCTGTAATCCCAGCTACTCGGGAGGCTAAGGATCCCTTGAGGCCAGGAGTTCAAGACCAGCCTGGCAACATAGTGAGACCCACCTCTAAAAATATTTTTTAAATTTAGCTGGGTGTGGTGGCTCATGCCTGTAGCTATAGTCCCAGCTACCCGGGAGGTTGAGGCAAAGGATTGCTTGAGCCTGGGAATTTGAGGCTACAGTGAGCTATCCTCACACTTGTGAATGGCCACTGCATCCCAGCCTGGGTGACAGAGTGAGACTCTGTCTCTAAAAAAAAAAATCAACAAAGGGTAGACATTCATATAACCGAATGAGTAACATGGATGAACCTCACGGACATGAAATTGTACATACTGTCTGCTTCCATTTAATACAAAATCTGGAAAAATTCTTTTATTCTGTTAGAAGCAGTATAGAAGCCTGGGTGCGGTCACTCATGCCTGGGAGGCCAAGATGGGAGGATTGCTTGAAGCCAGGAGTTCCAGACCAGTCTGGGTAACAAAGCAAGACCCTGTCTCTACCAAAAAATTTAAAAAATTAACTGGGCATGGTGGTGTGTGTCAATAGTCCCAGCTACTCAGGAGGCTGAGGCACAAGAATCACTTTAACCTGGGAGGTGGAGGTTGCAGTGAGCCGAGATGGTGCCATTGCACTCCAGCCTGGGCGACTGAGTGAGGCTCTGTCAAAAACAAAACAAACAAACAAAAAGCATCGTTTTAAATAATGACATAAATATAAAAAATGGCCAGCATGGCTGGGCGCGGTGGCTCACGCCTGTAATCCCAGCACTTTGGGAGGCTGAGGCGGGTGGATCACGAGGTCAGGAGATCGAGACTATCCTGGCTAACACAGTGAAACCCCATCTCTACTAAAACTACAAAAAATTAGCCGGGTGTGGTGGTGGGTGCCTGTAGTGCCAGCTACTCGGGAGGCTGAGGCAGGAGAATGCTGTGAACCCGGGAGGTGGAGCTTGCAGTGAGCCGAGATCGCACCACTGCACTCCAGCCTGGGCGACACAGCGAGACTCCGTCTCAAAAAGAAAAACAAAAAAGGCCAGCATGAGAATGAGTGAAAGTTCATAAACTCTTCCTATGGTGACTCACATATGGCATAAGGAACTAGCTCATTGGTTTTGCCTTCTCCTTCCTTTCTTCTGTAAGGTTCTTCATTTCCCAGGCCTGTAACTTGCTGTCTTCCCACTACGGTGCCTTCTAATAAAGAGCTTCCAAAGCGAAAAACAATGTAAATCTTTGCTGTGGTTATTTTTTGACTCATCAAAAAAGGCACCAAGCCTAGATGTTTTTAAAGCTTCAAAAGTTTATTGACTGGCACGGTGGCTCACACCTTTAATCCCAGCACTTTTGGAGGCCAAGGTGCGCGGATCACCTGAGGTCAAGAGTTCAAGACCAGCCTGGCCAACATGGCGAAACCCTGTCTGTACTAAAAATACAAAAATTAGCCGGGCATGGTGGCAGGTACCTGTAATCCTAGTTACTCAGGAGGCTGAGGCAGGAGAATCGCTTGGGGCCTGGGAGGCGGAGGCTACAGTGAACTGAGATCATGCCATTGCATTCCAGCCTGGGTGACAGAGTGAGACTCTGTCAAAAAAAAAAAAAAAAAAAGTTATTATCTAAAGGCTTTACCTTTGGATAATAGATCATTCAAATGCTATTTAAACTACTCCAGATCAGAGAAAAAGATAGTAAGCGCTCTTAACATATTTTATGATATTAATAAAATACTGATAGCCAAATCTTATTATTTCTGAAGTTTGTTTCCTAGAAGTTCCTTCCGTCTGTTGGTGATAAACTCCTATATTCTGTTGGTCTGAATGTCTTCACCGTGGTGTAGGGAGGAGACAGCCGTCCTGGCCCCCAGGGCTATGGTGAGAATCAAAGCTGTCCTGCCTTGGGCATGTCTCCAAAGCCCAAACACACTGGGAAGACGGAGTTGGCCGCATTCAGGGTCTCCACTCAGGCCAGGCTGGGTCCCACTTCCCTCTCCCTGAGCCCCGGACACACCGATGCTGTCATTGTATGCTGATTCTCCGAGTCCCTGAGCCCCGTACCTCCCGGCCTTAACGAGCCTTGCCAGTGTCCTCCCCACCTCTCCGCTGCCCAACAGACACAGCACGCCACCTGCTCTGCCTTGGGTCCCAGGCCTTTCCCTCCCCAGGCACCTGTTCAGGGGGAGTGAGAGAAGCAAAACAGCCTTTCTGTGCCAATGCACACTCCACCTGGGGGAGGAGGCAGAGAGGAGGAGGGGTCCTCAGAAACGGCTGATTTGTCAGCCCTGGACAAAATGAAAGGGAGAAGCAAGAAGCAGGAGGACAGACGGGCAGGTCTCCCTGCGGCCCACCCCCCCAAAAAATGAATGTGTGGACCGGGCGCAGTGGCTCACGCCTGTAATCCCAGCACTTTGGGAGGCTGAGGCGGGTGGATCACCTGAGGGCAGGAGTTCCAGACCAGCCTGGCCAACATGGTGAAACCCCATCTCTACTAAAAATACAAAAAATTAGCCAGGCGTGGTAGCAGGTGCCTGTAATCCCGGCTACTCAGGAGGCTGGGGCAGGAGAATCTCTTGAACCAGGAGCCGGAGGTTCCAGTGAGCCAAGATCATGAAGCAAGGAAGGAAGGCAGGGCGGGAGGAAGGAAGGGTGTGGCCACAGATCGTGAGTAGGATCGATAAGACAGACCTCCATTGCTGAAAGCTAAATTATGGCAGACACAAGGTGGCTGGGAGACCCACGTGAAAGAAGGCACTTGGAACCTTCAGAGAAGAATGCAGGGAGGCAAAACCCCCAAAGGCCTGAAAGCTTCAGCAGTCACTAGAAGGGGAGCTGAATACATGTGCTGAGGGGCCCTGGGGAGACGACCCCTTCAGAGGCCACAGTTCTTAGGTCTCACCAGCCCCTCCTTGCTGCCCACCTACCAGGTCCCAGGCTCCCTGAATCCTCAGACATTAACTACAGGGGTACCTCATCCTTGTCCAGAGCAGGGTTTCTGGGGGACACAGCCACAGACACCACCCTGTGAGTCCTCCTGTACCTCAATTTGGGTGCTTTCTAACTGAAAGACCAGGGCGGCCGGGTGCGGTGGCTCATGCCTGTAATCCCAGCACTTTGGGAGGCCGAGGCGGGCAGATCACCTGAGGTCGGGAGTTCAAGACCAGCCTGACCAACATGGAGAAACCCCATCTCTACTAAAAATACAAAATTAGCCAGGCGTGGTGGTGCATGCCTGTAATCCCAGCTACTCGGGAGGTTGAGGCAGGAGAATCGCTTGAATCCAGTAGGCGGAGGTTGCGGTGAGCCGAGATCACGCCACTGCACTCCAGCCTGGGCAACAAGAGTGAAACTCGGTCCTCAAAAAAACAAAAAAACAAACCAGGGCAGTTCCCCCCACCCTCCAAGCACTGTACTCCATCTTGTAAATGCTGCTGGGGAGGAAGGCCACTTCTGATCATGCTTGGTGAGTGAATCCATCTCTGGGAGCGTGGAACTTGTGTTCACAGTGGTCTACCAGCGTCCTAACTGCTGTTGGGGCATGTGGACCCTTTGATTGGACCAAGAATGCAGTTCCCTTATGAGACTGTAACTGGGTTAGATGCTTTCCGGTTCTGTAGCCCAAGGCAAGGTGCTGACTTGCTGGTTTTACGTGCTTAGGGTGACCTCTGCTGGTGGCTTCTCTAAATGTTGACTGAATACACAGCCAGGAACTGCCGGTACCTTCTTACATCAGCCAGTAGTTGGGGCCACATTGCTACCAGGAGGAAAAGAGAGTGCTCTTCTCATACAAGAATTATTAAAACAAAGTGATGCCCAGTGCTATTCAAGAATGAACAGCCTGGTCTGGTTAGTAACAAAGGATTCTGGTACTTGGCAACTCATTGTGGATTAGCAAGGGTTAAATAACAAAGTGGGTATTTTAGCGTCATGAGAATCTATAACTGAAAGAATTGCTGCCAGTACTGGCACCTGCTGTACAGCCCTGGGCACTACTAGTTGTTGGTTTTTTTTTTTTTTTTTGGTTGGAGTCTTGCTCTTGCCCAGGCCGGAGTGCTCTCAGCTCACTGCAACCTCTGCCTCCCCTCCTGGGTTCAAGCGATTCTCCTATCTCAGCCTCCCAAGTAGCTGGGATTACAGGCGTGTACCACCACACCCGGCTAATTTTTGTATTTTTTTAGTAGAGACAGAGTTTCACCAGTTGGCCAGGCTGGTCTCGAACTCCTGACCTCAGGTGATCCACCTGCCTTGGCCTCCCGAAGCGCTGGGATTACGGGCGTGAGCCACCGTGCCCAGCCTGTACTGCTAATTCTTCATTCCTCAGTGTCACCAGATGAGGCATGCGGCATGCCTCCACACCTCCCACAGGGGCTTTTGGATTCTCTTGCAAATGTCACCAGTGGATCAAACACATACACAGCATGAACCGCTGGTGGTGTCCGTGGTGTCCTGACTTCTCGCTTCATCAATGATTTTCTGAGAGCGGCTCCCACTGAGGAAACTGCCCACACTTCTCTGCATGCTTCTCAGACACAGGTCAGAAGAGATGGTTGGGCCTTGAATGAAGACAAAACCCAGGGTTCTGTGGCCCAAGTCACTTTCCTGGGGGACAACTGGGCAACTACTAAAGATGAAGCACCAGGCCGGGCATGGCGGCTCACACCTGTCATCCCAGCACTGTGGTAGGCCAAGGCGGGTGGATCACCTGAGGGCAGGAGTTCGAGACCAGCCTGGCCAACATGGTGAAATCCCGTCTCTAGTAAAAATACAAAAAAATTAGCTGGGCGTGGTGGTGCAGGCCTGTAATCCCAGCTACTCGGGAGGCTGAGGCAGGAGAATCACTTGAACCCTGGATGCGGAGGTTGCAGTGGGCCGAGATCACACAGTTGCACTCCAGCCTGGGCGACAAGAGCGAGACTCCATCTCAAAAAGTAAATAAACAAATAAACAAACAAACAAACAAATAAATAAAAATAAGTAAAAATAAAGCAAGCCTTGTAAAAAGAAAACAAGTGCACATGGAATTCGGACAATGGCTGCCTTGGGTGGGACAGCAGAGAATGGGCTGGTCAGGGTAGGACGGGAGGTGGAGTATGTTACTTGGGTTATTATTAAAGTAATTATTAAAGCTTTTATTTTGTGGTGGTGGGTTTGAAGCTGCTCACATTATTAAAAATAACCAACTAAATATTTAATTATTCTTGACTTTTAATTTTTTATTGAAAGGGAGTCTCACTATGTCATCCAGGCTGGCCTCAAACTCCTCAAGGGCTTAAGCAATCCTTTCCCTTCAGCCTTTCAAGTAGCTGGGATTACAGGCATGTGCCACCATGCCCAGCCAAAATGTTTAAATATAGGCCAGACTCGGTGGCTTACGCCTGTAATCCCAGCATTTTGGGAGGCCGAGGCGGGCAGATCACCTGAAGTCAGGAGTTCGAGACCAGCCTGGTCAACATGGTGAAACCCTGTATCTACTAAAAATACAAAAATTAGCCGGTGTGGTGGCGGACGCCTGTAATCCCAGCACTTTGGGAGGCCAAGGCGGGTGGATCACCTGAATTCAGGAGTTCGAGACCAGCCTGGCCAACAGGTGATACCCTGTCTCTACTAAAAATACAAAAATTGGCTGGGCGCAGTGGCTCATGCCTGTAATCCCAGCACTTTGGGAGGCCGAAGCAGGCGGATCATGAGGTCAGGAGTTTGAGACCAGCTTGACCAACATAGTGAAAGCCTGTCTCTACCAAAAATACAAAAAATTAGCCAGGCATGGTGGCAGGCACCTGTAATCCCAGCTAGTCAGGAGGCTGAGGAAGCAGAATCACTTGAACCCGGGAGGCAGAGTTTGCAGCGAGCTGAGATCGCACCACTGTACTCCAGCCTAGGCAACAAGAGCAAAACTCTATCTCAAAAAAAAAAAAAAAAAGTAAAAACTGTATGCATGTGTGCATGTGTAGAGAAATAGAACGTGGCAAAATGTTAAACTGGTGACGCTGTTGAAAGGCAAACAAGCACTTATTTTACAATTCTTTCACCTTTTCTTTAGATTTGAAAATTCTCTAAATAGTTCGGGGTGATGGGGAGGTAAAGCTGAAAAGTAACCAAAAGGGTTAGAAAAAGAACTACAGGGGTTGGGCACAGTGGCTCATGCCTGTAACCCCAGCACTTTGGGAGTCCGAGGTGGGCAGATCACCTGAGGTTGGGAGTTCAAGACCAGCCTGGCCAACATGGTGAAACCCTGTATCTACTAAAAATACAAAAATTAGCCGGTGTGGTGGCGGACGCCTGTAATCCCAGCTACTCGGGAGGCTGAGGCAGGAGAATCCCTTGAACCCGGGAAGCAGGGGTTGCAGTGAGCTGAGATTGCACCACTGCACTCCAGCCTGGGTGACAGAGCAAGACTCCATCTCAGAAACAAAACAAAACAAAACAAAACAAAGAGAGGAAAAAGAAAAAGAACTATAGGATAAACCCAGAGGGATTGGTCTGTTTCCCATTGGTTATGAGAAAAAAACAAAGGGAGTATAAGTGGGAAATACGGTAAGAGCAGCAATTAATGAAATACCAATACAAAAAATGACAACAAAAAGCTGGTGCTTAGAAAAGACTAATAATGACCTTCTGCCAAGATTGATCAGCTATAACAGAGAGAAGGCACAAATAAACAATATTACATATAAAAAGGGGGACATAACTTTGGATACGGCCAAGATTACAAACATAAGGCAATCATACAAATAACTTTGTGCCAGTAAATTTGAAGTCATAGCAAACATGAGAAAATATGAGAGCTGGGTGCGGTGGCTCACGCCTGTAACCCCAGCAATTTGGGAGGCTGAGGTGGACAGATCACCTGAGATCGGGAGTTTGAGACCAGCCTGGCCAACATGGTGAAACCTCATCTCTACTAAAAATACAAAAATTAGCCTAGCATGGTGACACATACCTGTAATCCCAGCTATTCAGGAGTCTGAGGCATGAGAATCACTTGAACCTGGGAGGCGGAGGTTGCAGTGAGCCGAGGTGGTGCCACTGCCCTCCAGCCTGGGCAACAGAGCAAGATCCTGTCTCAAAAATAAATAAATAAATAATATGAAAATATTTTTCCTTGAAAATATGACTGAATAACAGAACACCTGAGTACTCTATTACCACTGACAATCTAATTCCAAACCTACCTACCCAGCCACCCAAAAAATCACCAGGCATGGTTGGTTTTACAGCAAGCTTTACCAAAAATTGTAGAAATGCAAAATTCCAATCTTATACAAACTCTCGTAATGAAAATAAAGGGAAAACACTTTCCAACTTATTTTATGAAGCTGGTATAACCTTGATACAAAACAAAGGGTGGTGGCAGTACGGAAAAGGAAAAGCTTAAACCATTTCACCTATACACCTGGATGCCAAAATACCAGAGAACCAAATCCGGCAGTATAATAACAAATCCATCGTGACTATCTTCTTCCAGGAATGCAAGGATATCTTAACGTGAGAGAATGTTATGATATTCCACCACATTTACAGATTAGAGGAGGAAAACCATATGGTGAGCTCAGACTGCCATCTGTGCTCCCTGGCACACACACAGGGGTGGCTGGGTGGCAAGAAAGGAAAGCGCACTGGGCCACACGGGGAAGCCCTAGTGGAAATGACCTGGCTGTAGAGGTTAGTCCTGAAGTGACAGAGGTGCAGATTCTGAAGGGCCACAAAGTCTCAAGCATAACTGCAAGAGAAGCCAGTAAGTACTATTAGGCAGCCAGCCACAGGGACTGGCCGTGACATCGGGACAAGGGGCTCTTACATCAGATCTCAGCTCACTCTGGGAGATCTATTCATACATGGTTGGATCCCACCATTCAGTTGGGAGAACAGAGGTGGAATCCAGCTTCAGAGAATGACATAGGATAGTAGTGTGCAGAATACAAGGACCCTACCTCCATCGGGACCCTTAGCTACAGCCCACAGAAGCTAAATGGCTGGTAAGAGATGAAGAAGTGGAAACGAAAAGGTTTTAGGGGGAAAAAAAGATGTTACTAGGTGGATCACAGTATCACTGAGAAAGTGGAGAAGAACATAAGACCAAACTTACAGATAAAACGCCAAAAAAACACAAAGTGGGGAACAGTCAAAGGACTATTTAGAAGAAAATGTATAGCCCTGAATATATTAGAAAATAAATTGTAATTAAATTAGCTAAGCACACATCTCAAGAACCCAGAATGAGCAAATACACCCAAAGAAATGAAGGAAAAGTCCAGTAAGGAAGACCTCTTGCAAAGCTAGCCAAATAAAATACACAAAATATAAACATATTTTGTTGATTTCACGGGCCCTCACCCCTTGCCCCAGTTTTTCCGGTGATAGAACCTCTCTATTCCATGGGAAACATATAAGAATTACTTGTGGCTCATCCTGCCCCACCCCAGTCCTCCACACCCTCCCACCCCCAGCCCTGGCCACAGTGACTGCTCAAGCACAGCAAGTGACCTGAGGAAGACCAATCGCCCTTCACGGAAATACAGGGATCCTCAGGAAGGGGCTCTGTCTACAAGGACTATGTATAAACTTGAGCTTCCTCAAGCTCACGCCTTGTAATCCCAGCACTTTGGGAGGCCGAGGTGGGCGGATCACGAGGTCAGGAGATCGAGACCATCCTGGCTAACACGGTGAAACCCTGTCTCTACTAAAAATACAAAAAAATTAGCCGGGCAAGGTGGCGGGCGCCTGTAGTCCCAGCTACTCAGGAGGCTGAGGCAGGAGAATGGCGTGAACCCCGGGGGGCAGAGCCTGCAGTGAGCCGAGATCACGCCACTGCACTCCAGCCTGGGCGACAGCCGTCTCAAAAAAAAAAAAAAAAACAAAACTTGAGCTTCCTACAGAAAACATCTGTAGGAGGGAAAGAAATTAATCAGCCGGGAGCAGAGATGACAGAGATAAATGAGAGAGCCTGAGGAATTCATGCTGCTGGCATTGGTTCATCCCTGCCCGATGCGCGCCACTCAGAGACCTCAGGTCAATGAGCCTTGTTTACTTCTCCTAATTTGAGTTCAATTTTGTCATTTATAAGAAAGTCCCATATAGGCCAGGCATGGTGGCTGTCACCTGTAATCTCAGCACTTTGAGAAGCCAGGGCAGGAGCATCACTTGAGCCCGGGCGTTCAAGACCAGCCTGGGCAACATAGCAAGAGCCTGTCTCTACTAAAAATAAAAAAAATTAGCCAGGTGTGGTGGCACGCACCTGTGGTTCCAGCTACTCAGGAGGCTGAGGTGGGAGAATCACTTGGGCCTGGGAGGTCAACGCTGCAGTGGCGCCATGATGGCCTGGGCAACAGAATGAGAGGCTGTCTCAAAAAAAAAAAAAATTACCGGGAGCAGTGGCTCACCCTTGTAATCCCAGCACTTTGTGAGGCCGAGGGGGGCCAATCACCTAAGGGCAGGACTTTGAGAACAGCCTGGTCAACACGGTGAAACCCCATCTCTACTAAAAATACAAAAATTAGCTGGGCGTGGTGGTGGGCGCCTGTAATCCCAGCTACTCGGGAGGCTGAGGCAGGAGAATCACTTGAACCCGGGAGGTGGAGGTTACAGTGAACCGATACTGCACCACTGCACTCCAGCCTGGGTGACACAGTGAAACTCTGCCTCAAAAACAAAACAAAAACAAACAAACAAAAAAAGAAAGTTCCAAATAATACAAATATTATGCATGAACCTTTGCCCAAAAAGTTTAAATATATATGAAATATGATCGTAGAATGATACGAATTATCAAAAGTGACTCAAGGATAGAAAAGTTTAGACAGAACACAACTGAATAAACTAAAAGGCAGTCAAAGATCGACACCTGAAAAAGGTACCCAGCACAGATGTTTTTGTAAATAAGTTCTACAAAACGTTGAAGAAACAAATGCCTGGCCTATGAACTATTCAAGCCTGAAGAAAAAGACGTCTCCAAACCCATTTGCAAGGCTAGCACAAAGCTAATCTCGAAATAGAACAGGAAGGTCATTTTTTAAAAAGAGGGAGGGGATTGGCCCAGGGAAAGAGATAAAATTCCTAAGTAAATACATAATATACTGTAAAACTAAGCAAGGTTTATAACAGAAAGCAAGGTGTGTCCAACATTAGGAAACCTATTACTGTAACTCAGTACAATCATACAAAAAAATCTTTTGATTTTCTCCATAGATGTCAACATTCATCACTGTTAAACAAAAGGGAAGAAGAAAAAAAAACCAGTAAGATAGAACAAAGAAAACATCTTCATTCTAATGAAGATCATCTACCGGAAGCCCAGAGCAAGCGTCCTACCTCAGGACGCAACGTGAGAACCATTCCCACTGAGAAAGCGTCAATCAAGGGTGCCATGCAACCACACTGGAGGTCCTGGCCTCTGAGATTCACAAGAAATAGACATGAGTGTAAAGGAGGAGATAAAACTGCCATTAGTGGGATACGATTTGGCTATCTAGAAAGCCACAAGATCAGCTGAAGAACTATGCATTCGACAAGGTGGGCAATACAAAGATGGACACACAGGTGGATGCCAGGGATGGGGAAAGGTGATTTCCACAGATCCTTCACTACCAGTAACTAGGACTTTCATAAAACTCCTAAGACTAAACCAAATTGGAAGTAAAGGCCCATTTGAAGACCACACCACCTTACCAAAGAACATACAAGAACATACCTCATTTCTGGACAGGAAGATGAAAAACTGTTAATTTTTCTACAATATTTATTTTAAAAAAATTAAAAATAAACTGTTAAGATACCACTTCTTGGGTGGACGTAGTGGCTCACACCTGGAACCCCAGCCCTGTGGGAGGCTGAGGCGGGAGGATGGCTTGCCCAGGAGTTTGAGACCAGCCTGGGCAACATCATAAGACTGGCTCTACAAAAAAAAAAAAAAAAAAGAAAAAGAAAAATTAGCCTGATGTGGTGGTGCACACCTGTGGTCCCAGCTACTCAGTAGGCTGAGGTAGAAGGATCGCTTGAGCCCAGGAGATGGAGGCTGCAATGAGCCGTGATTGCACCACTGTGTTCCAGCCTGGGTGACAGGAGTGAAACCCTGTCTCAAAAAAATAAATGTTGAAACTCCGTCTCTACTAAAAATACAAAAATTAGCCAGGTATAGTGGCAAGTCTCTGTAATCCCAGCTATGGGGAGGCTGAGGCAGGAGAATCGCTTGAACCTGGGAGGTGGAGGTTACAGTGAGCTGAGATCACGCCACTGCACTCCAGCCTGGGCGACAAAGCAAGACTGCCTCAAAAAAAAAAAAAAAATGCAGTATGGACACACAGATCAATAGGACAGATTAGAAATTCCAAAAAAGATCCATATATATGCAAGAATTTATGTTTTAAAAGGTATTTCCGGCCAGGCGTGGTGGTTCACGCCTGTAATCCCAGCACTCTGGGAGGCCGAGGTGGGCGGATCACGAGGTCAGGAGATTGAGACCATCCTGGCTAACACGGTGAAACCCCGTCTCTACTAAAAATACAAAAAATTAGCCGAGCGTGGTGGCAGGTGCCTGTAGTCCCAGCTACTCAGGAGGCTGAGGCAGGAGAATGGCGTGAACCCGGGAGGCGGAGCTTGCAGTGAGCTGAGATGGTGCCACTGCTCTCCAGCCTGGGCAACAGAGTGACACTCCGTCTCAAAAAAAAAAAAAAAAAGATATTTCCAGTGAGCAAAGAATGAACCTTTCAAGAAACAGTATAGGGACAAGTGACTTTCCCTTTAGGAAAAGTTTGCTACCTCTCAGAAAAAACAAACTTCAGATGAATTAAAGATAGATACACACACATACATATCTTTAACCCATCTCATTTATTTTTTGTATATACATCTACATACATTTTATACATGTATATTTATACATACATATATACAGATGTATATATGTTTAAAGCCACACTATAAGAGGAAGTAAATGAGAAACAGATAAATGAAGTGGTAGCTGGAGGATGTGGGAATCAGTACAGGTTTTCACGCCTGTTTCAGAAATGGGAGATTCTACAGCACGCTCGACACTAACACATCACATCCATAACATATCACATCCAATAGACAGGACAGCCAAAAACACAAAACAAAAAAAGAATCAAATACCCAAACCCAAACAGAACAATACCCAACAACACAAATACCCGACCAAAGTCTTTAAGAAAGCAAAAGAGGCCGGGCACAGTGGCTCACACCTGTAATCCCAGCTCTCTAAGAGGCCAAGGTGGGTGGACCACTTGAGGTCAGGAGTTCGAGACCAGCCTGGCCAACATGGCGAAACCTCGTCTCTACTGAAAATATAAAAATTAGCCAGGCATGGTGGCGCATGCCTGTAATCCCAGCAGTTTGGGAGGCTGAGGCAGGAGGCTCATTTAAGGTCAGGAGTTCGAGACCAGCCTGGGCAACATGGCAAAACCCCGTCTCTACTAAAAATACAAAAAGTTAGCCAGGTGTGGTGGTGCGCGCCTGGAGTCCAAGCTACTCGGGAGGCTGAGGCAGGAGAGTTACTTGAACCCAGTAGGTGAAGGTTACAGTGAGCTGAGATCACACCACTGCACTCCAGCCTGAGCAACACAGGGAGACACTCTCTCAAAAAAAAAAAAAAAAAAAAAGATAGGCTCCAAAGCACAAGAGGTAAGGTTTAAGTCCCACTGGCTTACGACAGGAAGATATGTGAGCACATCTGCAGAGCTGGTAACGGGGAGGCAGGCGTTCCCTCTGATGGTTGCTGTTTCTTAATCAGGCATGTGTTGTGGTAACTACCACAAGAAGGGGGAATTGATAGGTAAGACAGAAGTTTTGAAATAGACATCCCAGAGTAGATCTGCTGGGCAGTGCTTAGTGTCCGTCTGAGGTTTGTAATGATAAACATAAGGTACAACTGGTGGCCAGGCTGGCTGTTTTCCCACCTACTGATGGTGACTTGGGTTTGGGCACAGAGGTGAATGATTGGGTTTACCCAGGGTTAGGGTTTTACTAGCCGAACAGAATGGAGGGAGACGGGGGTGTAGGGTGGACCATGGAATTGATGCTACACAAGAGGGAAGTGAAGGCAGAAGGTTAATCATGAGAATGTCAGGGCTGGTGAGATGAAGGGTGAGGGTAGAAAAGCAGCCTCTGTTTAAAAGGTTATAAGATAATCAATGTCCTCCGGGAATAATCAAGTTTCAAATAAAGTCAGGAGATGGATGGACAACTCAAAACAAAGTTAAGGATAGAGAGATTTGCCAGCCACCTTCTGGAAGTGATAGACGGTGCAGAGTGGGAGAGATGGGGTCGCATGTGGGGATGGACACAGTAGCTGGAGGTGAGCACTCCCGTACACAGGGTGACTAGAAAGGCGGGGAGAACAGCACGAGGCACCATGGGCTCCTGAGCGTCTCTTAGAGGCAGGTGGGTGTTAGGTCCTAGGGCTGTCATCTTGAATGCTTAAATTGGTACGAACTGCAAGCAGGCAAGGAAGTAGGAGTGCTCCCAGCTGTTAAACACATGCAAGGAGGCCCAGAGCACGGCCTGGCACTTTCTAAGTGCCCAATAAGAAAGAACAAACCACCTGGGAAAGACTCCAGCCATTTTCCATTTCCTTCCCATTCAGCCCACCCACCCACAAGGTCTCTAATAAATAGGGAGCAGTTTTTCACTTCATCACAAGTCTCCCTCCCCCGAGAGAGCCACTCAGACACCAGAACAAGTCACCAACCCACCAGGGGTTTAATTCTCCTAATCTAAAGATCAGTTCAGAGAGGAGCCCTGCTTTGTCCTCATGCAGGGGTGAAGATCTGCAGAGCACCCTGGGAATGTCCAAGCCCAGAAGAGCCAGGGGCCAGTCCCTGAGCAAGTGGAGAATTAGGTCCTGGAGTCTCAGGCTGCCTCCTCCTCTTCGCTCTCCTCCTCACTCTCACGATACTGTCTGCGGTTTGTGTTAACAAACAGGTCAGAATCATCTTCTGAGCTGGACTCCTCTCCTGATAACTGTGGCTCAGCTGGGAGTTCTGGTTGAGTTTGTCTGCACGAAGGAAAGAGAACAGAGTTAGCCCAGTACCTTCTGGGAAAACCAGATCTACAATCAAGGAGTTCCAAAAAAAGGAGGACCACCCGGACTGGCAGTCAGGGCCCTACAGCACCCTTTAAAGACTAAAACAAGGGACAGAGGCAGAGCAAACAGTGGGGAAACGTGGCCAAAGAAACAGGCTAAAGACTGACCCCACTCCCTAAACGTGTGCCACAGCCATTTGTTTTAGTTAGAAATAATGATTCTATGACCACCAACTAACACTTAATGGACCTATATCACATAACAGATACTGCATTAAGCAATTTTACAAGCCATCCACTTCTTTAATCCTCACAAAGCTCCCATTTTATATATAAGGAAAATAGAGTTTGAAGGAATTAAATAACGTGCTTAAAGTCATTCAGCTTTAAGTGGCAAAGCCGGGATTTTAACCCAGAGCATCTGACCTTCAAGCTCCATTCATAACCATGTTATACCACATGCTTAGGAGCTCTCAACAGATACCCTATGTAAGGAGGAAAGAATGCTCTATTTTTCCCTCAAGGCACCAAAGCATGAACCCCTTATTTTCCATGTACCCCACCCCAAGGCTTGTTCCTCACCTGTTCCTGTTGTTGTTGTGTTTCTCAGCCACTTCAGAGAAGGCCTCAGGCCTATGCCAAGAGATAAGCCAAAGTCAGAGAGGACAAATAAATTTCTCACAAAACAGCTGCTTCCAGCTGTCTCTGCCTGGGATGCCATGACCTTCCTTCCCCTAATTCCCAAGCTAGGAAGGCAATGCCTCCAGAAGCCAGAGAGCCAACGATCAAGGGGACCACCTACCAAAACCCCTCCTTCTGCAGAGAGCGCACGTGGTCCTTGCAGAGCACAAACGAGATTTCAGCCTTCACCTTTTCTCCCTCTTCAATGGGGTCAACAATGAGAAAGTCCCCTGTAGGTAAGAAGAGAAAAGGCAGTCAGGCCTGCTTGCAATAAGGAAAGCCAAAGCCATTGGAAGTGGTTCTGTCTCCTAGAGAGGGCTGCCTCTCTCACCTCTCTCTCTTATTTTTTTCTTTTTTTTGAGACAGGGTCTTGCTCTGTTGCCCAGGCTGGAAAGCAATAGCATGATCATAGCTGACTGCAGCCTCCACCTCCCAGGCTCAAGTGATTCTCAGGCCGCAGGCTCCTGAGTAGCTAGGATCACAGGCAGGTGCCCAACTAATTTTTTTCTTTTTGTAGAGACAAGGTCTCATTATACTGCCCAGGCTGGTCTCAAGCGATCCTCCCACCTCAGCCTCTCAAAGTGCTGGGATTACAGGAGTAATCCTCTCACCTCTCTTGATCCAGATGTTCTTGCGGTATTTGGAGGGCATGCTCACCAGGAAGCGCTGCCCTTGGGCTGTCTCCACCTCATGCAGATTGTTCCCTGGGGTCCTGAGTACCTGGTTCAGGAGAGACCAAGAATCAGTCTCATCAGTCAGATCAAACACCCTCTCAGACACACTGCACCCTACCCCCACCCCAGGGGCCCTCCAGGGATGCAGGGGTGGGAAGCAGAACAGCTTGTGCCCAAAGCCACTCACCCTGACAATCTGCTGCTGGTCGGAGGGCACTATGTGCTCTCCTAGCACCTCCTTCACCACATGCTTCCTCTTGGTGGCCTGAGACATGCTGAAGTTGTCCCAGGGTGGTTAGGAACGAAGACGGTCAACTCCTCCTCCTGAGTTCCTTGGATGGCAGGCTCAGAATCCAGGACTGTTCTGAAGATGGGGAGGGGCCTTTTTCTGAGGGGTGACACGGTGTCTTGGTTAGGAACATGGGCTCTGAAGTCTAACTGCCTGGATTCAAATCCTACCTTGGTTTATTTTCTAACTATTCAACTTCTCTAGGTCCCAGAAAAATAACAGCTAACTCAGCATTGTTACAGAATGGGACAATACAGTGCATGTCATGTAAAAGTAACTCCGGCCGGGCGCGGTGGCTCACGCCTGTAATCCCAGCACTTTGGGGGGCCGAGGTGGGCGGA
The DNA here is from genome assembly GCF_028885625.2 of Pongo pygmaeus. Lineage (NCBI taxonomy): Eukaryota > Metazoa > Chordata > Mammalia > Primates > Hominidae > Pongo > Pongo pygmaeus. The sequence continues at coordinate 8,671,985 of NC_072382.2, read as the reverse complement.
CCACGATGTCAGGAGATCGAGACCATCCTGGCTAACACGGTGAAACCCCGTCTCTACAAAAATACAAAAAATTAGCCGGGCGTGATGGCGGGCGCCTATGTAGTCTCAGCTACTCGGGAGGCTGAGGCGGGAGAATGGCGTGAACCCGGGAGGCGGAGCTTGCAGTGAGCCGAGATCGCGCCACTGCACTCCAGCATGGGCGACAGAGCGAGACTCCGTCTCAAAGAAAAAAAAAAAAAAGTAACTCCTACAATCTTAAGTACTGGTGTAATATAAAACTATACGCATGCTCCAGAGAAGTCATCCTGGCAACCTCCCTGGAAGGAGTTTGAAATAAACCGTATCTTTCTCAACACGCTTGTACACCCCAAGTCTAGCATAGTCACACAACAGAGAAGTTCAGTCTGGCATCACACTACAGCCAGAGACAAATTAGGTGGCCACCGTGATGGTCCAAGCCAGGAACTAGTTAATTAAAGATTGAGGTGAGCAGGCTTGTCTGCGACATTTGCATATTTCTGACGCGTACTTAGAAGACGAAGGCCAGTACCCTTAAGACTGACGGTTTCCGAAGGAAACACTGTCATCTCTAGTTGCTGTCCTCCTTCCTCCTCCCTGTCTATCCCGGAGAAAAGACCCTCAGAGAAACACCCACACTTAGTCTCTGGCCCTCGGCTCCCAGGAACGCTGCCGGAGCAACCCCGCCGTCTAGGCTGGACGCTGAGAGAGGATCGTCCACGACTCACTTCAAGGCTGAACCAAGAAAAGACAGTAAAGGAACTTGCCGGCGGCCGCGACGCTAGCGTCAGCTCGAAATCAGGTCTCCTGTGTTCCCACTTCCCACCAGTCCAACTGCGAGGAGCGCGACGTGAGTCTGAGTAAGAGCCCTCCGAAAACCGTACTTCCGGCGCTGTCTCGGAAGCCTCCTGTTCCCTCCCTAGTCCGTCTTCTAACTCTTCCCCACGCCAGGTCCGTCAAGCCTAAGTCCTTGAGTTCCGGGTCGGGGCAGCAGAGAAAGGAAGTCCTCTCCCTGGAGGCCTCTCTCCGTCAGAACTGCGCGAGAAGCGAGACCTTAGAAGGCAGGGCTTCCCGCGAAGGACCGGAAAGGAGCGCCTACTAAGGACGCCGTCGAGGTCCGGGGCGCCTCAACTCTATAGCTCTAACTGGCTAGAAGTGCCCAACGTGGAAGGTTTCTTTTTTTTTTTTAAAGGCGGCTCTTGAAGCGACCCGGAAGCGGAAGTGGAAGAAAGTTCTAGTGGCTTGAGGTATCCGCAGGAGCGCACGGGTGGCGGGAGGAACCGTTACGGGAACTGAAGTTGCCGGTGAGCGCGAGCCGCGGAGCAGGGCCCTGGCTGGAGGCCAGAGGGGTTGCGGGGAGAAGGGGAGGAGAGGGGTCGCAGGCGCTGTGGCGGGCCCTGGGGGGAGCTTGGCCGAGCTGCGGGGAGGGGGCGGGGTGCGGCGCGTGGGAGCCGGGCCGCGGGAAGGGGCGGGCCGCAGCGGCGCGCGGTGGGGGCGGAGCTGGGGTGCGGTGCGAACCCCGCGGTCGGGGAGCCGGTGTGCGCAGCGCTAGGTGTGCGCTTCGCCCTGTAGGTAGAGACCCTTTGGCTAGCTTTCCACGCCAAGTGGCCATTCCAGGCAGAGTCAGTGTCTTCTTGGTTCAGCCAAGGTCACAGAGGGAGTGACAGCTTCCGCGCAGCCCTGGCTACTGACTCTGGGAATCTTCCCACTGCCCCGCTTGCGCCACCTGTTAGGCAGGATCGTTTTTCCTCTGGGGCAGGATCAAAATCCAGGTCCTGCAGGAAGAAACTCTTCTTAAGAATAGTAGGGAAGAGTCTCCCTGGACCTGTTTTCTCCTTTCAGGATGAGGGGGATCGAGCAAGCCACCGTAACCCCTGGCTTGGCTTCCTCTTACTATGAGATTGCTAGTGGGCCCTTAGGAGTTCCAGGTCTTCAGCCCTAACCTGCCTTTTTTTTGGGATTCCTAGATTAAGCGTGATCAAGATGACAACCTCCCAAAAACACCGAGACTTCGTGGCAGAGCCCATGGGGGAGAAGCCAGTGGGGAGCCTGGCTGGGATTGGTGAAGTCCTGGGCAAGAAGCTGGAGGAAAGGGGCTTTGACAAGGTGTGGGGTGGCTGCGTGTACCTGGTGCAGGCAGGGGGTGGGAGGGAAGTGAGTCCATCTGCTGGGGGATGGACAGTGAGGTATAATCTGAAGAGGCTGCCAGAGCCTGGGCACCTGGTGGAGAGGAGAGGGGGGCAAAACCCGCGCTGCTTCCTGGGCTTGTGTGCTCTGAATGGCACAGGAATGGCTGTCTTGCTCTTACCCTTCACTGAGCACTGAGCAGCACGCCCCTTTCTTTTCCCTGTTTTGCAGGCCTATGTTGTCCTTGGCCAGTTTCTGGTGCTAAAGAAAGATGAAGACCTCTTCCGGGAATGGCTGAAGGACACTTGTGGCGCCAACGCCAAGCAGTCCCGGGACTGCTTCGGATGCCTTCGAGAGTGGTGCGACGCCTTTTTGTGATGCTCTGTGGGAAGCTCTCAATCCCCAGCCCTCATCCAGAGTTTGCAGCCGAGTAGGGACTCCTCCCCTGTCCTCTACGAAGGAAAAGATTGCTATTGTCGTACTCACCTCCGACGTACTCCGGGGTCTTTTGGGAGTTTTCTCCCTTAACCATTTCAACTTTTTTGGATTCTCGCTCTTGCATGCCTCCCCCGTCCTTTATCCCTTGCCAGTTCCCTGGTGACAGTTACCAGATTTCCTGAATGGATTCCGGGCCCCGTCCCTCACCCCCACCCTCACTTTCAATCCGTTTGATACCATTTGGCTCCTTTTTTGGCAGAACAGTCACTGTCCTTGTAAAGTTTTTTAGATCAATAAAGTCAGTGGCTTTCATGACTGGGCTTTGTGCACTGAAAAGCAAGTGGGCTGGGAGTTGCCTCTCCTCCAGGGACTGACCATGTTTCCCTCACTCCTTATCAGTAGAGACTGAAACTGGCAGCTTCCCTTCCACTCCCAGAGGGCAGCCACCCTAGCCATGTAGGCCTCAGGCAGGTGACTTGTGTCTCAATCCCCGAGTGATGTGGGAGAGGGTGTGGGTGGATCTTTTCCTGGAAGCCAGATGGACTGTGCTCCAGATGTCAGTTAAGTCAACAGCTGGGCTAGGCAGCACCTGGTGGAAAAGTCAATGGGAGTCAGAGGTACCAGACAGGGTGGGCCGGATGTGGGTGAGAGTTCACCTGCCAGTCATCATATCATCTGCTCTCCCGGCCTCTGCAAGGGTGGGCAGGGTGCTTGCCATCTTCCGTGGTCTCTTAGGGAGAAGGAGCACAGGCCATCACAGCTGGAAGGATGTGAGGGGAGTACACCCCAGTACATTTTAGTCCTGTTCTTTTTGTTTACTTTTTAACTTAATAGAGACGGGGCCCTGCTGTGTTGCCGAGGCTGGCCTTAAGCGATCCTTAAGCCTCCCAAAGCGCTATGACTATAGGTGTGAGCCACCATACCCGGCCAGCCCTATTATTTCTTGAACACTTAGTATGAACCAGGCTTGAAGCTAAAATCTTTGCAAACATTTTTTTCTTTCACAGTAATAAATAATTATTTTCTCTTTTACAGGTGAGGAAACTTGAGGCTCAGAGAGGCTAATTTGCCCATGGACTTGCCCCTGGGAAGTAGCCAGACTGGAACTCAAACAAGCTTGGAAACCCATGGACCCGGCCATGTGTTCCTTGGTCATGTGGCTTAGCCTCTCTCAACCTCAATTTCCCCACTTGGAAAATGAGGTGGTTGTAGGGAAAGGATATTTGCAGCAGTATAAACAACAAAGGACTAGTTCCATAGCACATACAGAATTGCAATCGAGAAAAAAGCGGACTGGCTGGGCGCGATGGCTCACGTCTGTAAGCCCAGCACTTTCAGAGGCCGAGGTGGGTGGATCACCTGAGGTCAGGAGTTCAAGACCAGCCTGGCCAACATGGTGAGACCCCATCTCTACCAAAAATACAAAAATTAGCCGGGTGTGGTGGTGCACGCCTGTAATCCCAGCTACTCGGGAGACTAAGGCAGGAGAATCGAACTTGGGAGGCAGAGGTTGCAGTGAGCCGAGATCACACCATTGCACTCCAGCCAGGGTGACAAGAATGAAACTCTGTCTCAAAAAAAAAAAAATAGGCAGCACAACAGAAAAATGGGTAAAAGACCTAAGATGGCCACAGAAAAGGGTTCCCTCCCAGTAAATAAGCACAGGAAAGGTGCCCCATATTGCTAGTAATAAGACATCACATGCCATTAACACCCACCTGACTGGCAAACACTTTCAAGTTGGACAATACCAAGTATTGATGAGATAATGAAGCAACAGGAACTGATACCCAGCTGGTGGGAGTATAAATTGGTCTAAATAATTTGGGAAGACAGTTGGGTGTTATTTAGTAAAACTGACACGCCCTGTGATCAAGCAGTTCCACTCTCAGGACTGCCTTGAAGAAAGTCCCGAACACCTGCAGCAGGACCTAGATGAGTTTGCAGCTGCATTGTTGGGAGCAACGCTAGCGGCTGTCAATACTAGAGTAGATAAATAGGCACTCATGCCACCGGACACTGGACGGAGGTGAAAATGAACAACTGATAGTTGTGTACAACACGAATCTCAATAGCAAATGAAGCCAAACAAATTCTTAGGAATTCCTACATAGATGGTAAAACTAGAAGGAAAACAAAAGAAATGATTATGGTAAATAGTAAAGGAAAAAGTCTACAGGGATTATCTTTGGGGAAGGGTGTGGAAGGGCTTAAGGGTGGGCTTTGCCTACCCTGACCTGTGTTTCTGACCTATGGGTGGTGGTACAGGCATTGACCAAAAGTGTATGTTCTGCGCCCTTTTCTGTGTATTAGCTACATCTCAACAATAGAAAGATAAACGGAAAACCAAAAATAAAGACCTGAGGCTGGAACGATTGCGTGAAAGGTCAGAAACTAAATTGTTATTTGTAGGGATGAGAGTTCTGTGCAAGGCTGGGACCGGGAAGTGCGAGTGGCCCAGCCTGAAAGGGACACCGGGTGGCTGCAGCAGGGCCCAGCTTGTGCTTCAAGCCGCTTCCTGGGAGGCTGCTGGTCTGAGGCCCGGCTGAGGTGGTCACGAGGGCTCTCTCTTGCGTTTCAGACTGTTTCTGATGTCTTCCTGGATAAGTCCCCTCAGCCTTGACCCTTGTGCTGTGATGCTGTCGCAGGCCTGGTGTGCTTAGGTGGGGGCTTTGCAGGGCTCCGGCCTCACCACACCTCAGCCCTGATGCTGCCAGATTGTTGCTGGTGCTCTGTGAGGTCATGGAGACTCCTCCTCCACGAAGCCCTTCCCTGGGCTCCTGCCCACGCTGGCCTCCTGGTTTGGCCTTGCCTGGCTCTGGCACTGGGACCCTGCTGGAAGCCTGCAGCTCATGCTGTCTGCTTTATTTCCTTGTCATCTGCCTTTCCCAGCTCACCCACAGGCTTTGCCATAGAAGGGGCTGGAACCTGCCTTCTCACCTCTCCCTTGGGGCGCAGGCAGTGCATATACCAGGTGGCAGGCCACAAATCCTTTATCAGGACTCCATATTGCATCCCACACAAGTTCTTGGCTCTGTCCTGGGACAGCAGTAGACAAAGGGCATCTAGAATGTACCTTGTGACAGTGTGGCCTCTCAGATCCAGCCCAATTCAGCCAGCAGGACAAAGGGACCATGGCTTGGAATGCTGGCACAGAAAGCAGACCTGGCTGGTGAGGGGTAGGAGTCAGGTTGTCTAAGTGTCAGCCTGTGGTGTCCAACAGGACATGCCTGGCCACCCACTAGCCTGCGACATGGGTGGGCCCGGAAATCAGCAAATACTGACCCCATCCCCCCATCGCACCTAGCCAGAGCTTGACCCCCTCAGTCGGTCTAGTCATGAATGTTCAGAGCCAGCCTAGAACTTGGTGTGAACCCAGCCCATGCACTCCGGGGTCCCGAAGGGCTCCTGCTGCCCCCAGAAAGGAAGAGGGAGAGGCTACCTGGACCACCACAAGCCCTGCCCCGCGGCAGCCTGCTCAGCATGGAAGGCTCCCAGCAGGTGCTTGTGACTGTTGATCCCTTTCCAGGCTGGCCCCTCCCTGTGGGGACCAGGGCTCTTTCCTGTCACTCCCAGCCTTGACTGGTGGCAGCCTTGAAGAGCCAGCCAGGCCCGATTCTGGGCCTTTGCTCCCCACGCGATCTGGAGCAAGTTGCTTCACTCCTCTGAGCTACAGCCTCCTCTGCCAGCTGATGCAGGGTTGTGAAGATTCAACCAGTGAATCAGCAGCGTTTAGGAGGGCTCCTCCCCAGAGGGGAGCTTTAATCCCTGTTGGATTACAGGTTTCCTTGCCGAAAGATCTCCTTTCCAGGATATAGGGCTACAGAGCCCTGGGGGGAGGGCAATATCCTCTGCCCAACTGAAGGTTCAAGGAAGAGGGTTCTGGGGGAAGCATCAAAGCCTTGGAGAGCCTGATCCCAGAGGGAAGGAGATGTCAAGAACCTGCCCTGGTCATCTCCACCCATCAGGCCAGGGGCAAGAGAGGGGTGCTGAGGACAACCTGGGGTGGGATGTCTGGGCCACTGAAAAACTGGAGGCTCTGCCCTGTGGCCAGTACATTTGACCAACCTCAAGCTCACGCTTGGCCCAAACCTCCTGGAAGCCAGAGTGGTCCAGACGGGATGGAGTCAGGCCCTGGGAAAGTCTGCTCAGGGACACCCCACCTGCAAGAAACAACCCCTACACCATGCACAGCAGACCTCATACCCCTGTGGAGCAGCCCAGGACTCATGCACCAGGACCCACCACTAACCCTTCCCCTTTGAACTCCCATTTCCTCCTTGTAGGAAGAGGTAATAATCATTGTCTGTGCAGAGCTGCTATGGGAATGAAAGAACATATATTGAATCCCTGGTGCAAGGCCTGGCACACAGCAAGAGCTCTTACCATTGTTAATCCTCCCCACCTTTTCTCACCAAGATACCACTTCTAGCTGTGTGACCTTAGACAAGTGTCCCGACCTCTCTGATTAACTTTTTCATCTGCAAAGTGAGGATAATGTGTTCTCCCTCAGAGTGCTTGTGAGAATCAGTGGGTGAAAAGTGCTCAGAAATTGCTAGGTCGTACTGCAAAAGAGTCCTTGGCATCAGCACAAAGCAGTGGCAGGTGGAGTGAGCGCCCTTGGTGAGTCGCAGACAGGCCTTGGCTAGTTTTTGAGAGAGCTGTTGGAGGTACCTGTGGCCATGGCTAAGCTCCAAGTGATGAGACAGCAGGCCCAGGGGAGCTGCCTCTCCCACCTCGCCCCTGTGGCACGATCCTGGGCCTCTTCCTCTACCCCTCCCAGGCTTTCAGCTCAGAGTCCTGGCCAGGCGTCATCCTCCTGATTCACTCAAGCTCGGCCAGCACTTCCACAAACTGGAGTCTGTCCCTTTAAGCCAGACACCTGAGGCTGCCAGGAACTTGTGACGGTTCCTTGGAATCCCAGGAAGATGGCAGAGTTGGTTTTCCACAGCTGGGCTGAGGAAGCGATGTGGGTAGCAGGCTGGCAGCTGCCCTGGGAAATGAGTGACTGCTCTGGTCTAGGTCTCTGTGTGGGAAATCACTTCCTTTTGTGGTCCTGGGATTCTAAGGCCCAGAATCAGGAAGGGAGGGTGACACGCTGGATGCCTACATACAATATCCATCACAGTGACGGCTGCCAGCTGCTCTTTACGTACTGTGACCTAGCACCTCTTCCAAGCCCCAGCGAAGCCCCTGGAGGCTCTAAGCACTGCAAGATCTTAGTGCCCCAGGGACAATAAGTCCCTGCCCCCCAGCAACATGGAATTACAAATACAAACTACACTGAACTCTAAAATGCAGACAAATAATTCCAAGGCCTGCCTGTAATCCCAGCGCTTTGGGAAGCTGAGGTGGGAGGATCTCGTGATCTCTTGAGGCCAGGTATTCGAGACCCACCTGGGCACTACTGTGAGACCCCCATCTCTACAAAAAAATTTAAGAATTAGCCAGGTGTGAAAAAAAATTAACCAGGCATGGGGGCATGCGCCTGTGGTCCCAGCTACTTGGGAGGCTGAGATGGGAGGATAGCTTGAAGCCCGGAAGTCGAGGTATAGTGAGCTATGATAGCGCCACTGCACTCTAGCCTGGCTGACAGAGTTCTGTCACACACACACAAAAAAATTCAACAAAATCCAGACTTTTCTTGCGTTGACTACTTCAACACTGCTTTTCATCTGTTCCTTTTTTTTTGAGACAGGGTCTTGCTCTGTCACCCAGGTGGAGTGCAGTGGCACCATCACTGCTCACTGCAGCCTCGACCTCCCAGACTCTAGTAATCCTCCCACCTCAGCCTCCCGAGTAGCTGGCGTGCACCACCATGCACAGCTAATTTATTTTAGATTTTTTGGTAGAGACAAGGGCTCACTATATTGCCCAGGCTGGTCTCAAACTCCTGGCCTCAAGTGATCCTCCTGCTTCCGACTCCCAAAGTCCTGGGATTACAGGTGTGAGCTACCGTGTGATTAATAGATCACCACCTATTAATAATAATCAATTAATTATTGGAGTCTTTTTTTTTTTTTTGAGATAGATTCTTGCTCTGTCACCCAGGCTGGAGTGCAGTGGGTGCCATTTCAGCTCACTGCAACCTCTGCCTCCCAGGTTCAAGTGATTCACCCACCTCAGCCTCCCAAGTAGCTGAGACTACAGGTGTGCGCCACCACGCCCAGCTAATTTTTGTATTTTTAGTAGAGATGGGGTGTTGGGAGCCGAAAGGGCCAAAGGGATTGTGACCAACTCAGCATTCTGCTGAAGGCTATATGATCAAACAGCCACCTGTTTATCACGAATGCAGGATGTGGGCAAAGTCCCACATCCTTGGCACTGGGCTCCCTGAAGTTATCTACTGAGAAAATTAGCACCTATTGTTCAAAGGATGCAGTCTCACAAGCCTGCTGTAAACCGAACTGCTGATTGACAATTACCTGACATACCTGACAATCACCCTCCCTTTCTCGCTATCTCGTTTGCCTACTACATACAGAGGGCTGTGTAAAGTTCAGGGCCCTTGTCCACTAGAGGCAAGGTGCTCCCTGACCCCTTCTTCCAGATATACTCTTTTGTCTCTTGTCTTTTATTCCCACGTTTGCCTGGCTTTGTTCAGTCCCCCTAGGTCCGTGCGGGCTACAATGGGGTTTCACCATGTTGGCCAGGCTGGTCTCGAACTCCTGGCCTCAAGTGATCTGTCCACCTCGGCCTCCCAAAGTGCTGGGATTACAGGCGTGAGCCACCATGCCTGGCAATTATTGGAGTCTTTAAAAACACAGTCATGGGCCTTGTTTGCTGGTACCTCCAGCACATGCTCACTGTATCCACGGGAGAGCCAGATTCGAAACATCAATATCAGAACAAACTTAGGAGATAAGGTGTCTTTCAGACGAGGGCACGGAGGCTCTGTCTGGGAGGTTGAGGGACTTGCCCAAAGCCATGCCGTCAGTAAGATGGCAGAGCTGACATGACTGACACCCCCTCCTTCTGGGCAGTTTGTGTCCTGTGGGCTCAGTCTGGTTTAAGACCACAGATTTGACTTAGACTGTCAGCACACACAAGCCAGTGTCACCATTTATTTCCTGCGGGTGTCTTTGGGCAAATCCATTTTCCCTTCTCTGTAAAGTGGAAACTATTTTTTTTCTTTTTCTTTTTCTTTTTTTTTTTTGAGACAGAGTCTCTCTCTGTCACCCAGGCTAGAACGCAGTGGTGCCATTTTGGCTCACTGCAACCTCCGCCTCCCAGGTTCAAGCAATTCTCCTGCCTCAGCCTTCTGAGTAGCTGGGAATTCAGGTGCACACCACCACGCCTGGCTAATTTTTGTATTTTTGGTAGAGACGGGGTTTCACCATGTTGGCCAGGCTGGTCTTGAACTCCTGACCTCAAGTGATCTGCCTGCCTCGGCCTCCCAAAGTACTGGGATTACAAGTGTGAGCCCTCAGGCCCGGCCTTCTTTTTTTTTTTTTTTTTTTTTTTGAGTCAGCGTCTAGCTCTGTCGCCCAGGCTGGAGTGCTGGAGTGCGGTGGTGAGATCACGATTCACCGCCCTGAACCCCTTGGCTCAAGTGGTCCTCCCACCTTGGTCTCTCAAAGTGCTGGAATTACCAGCATGCCTAGGCGCCTGGCCAGGTGAAAACATTAGTCACTCGTGCTCCGGGAAGGTTGTCAGGCAGCGCTGAGCAGTAATGTGTCCTACTCACCTGCTGTTTATACAGCAGGCCTCTTCTAAGAACTTTACCTGTTTCAGCTCACTGAATCCTCACAACACCCATTGTACAGAAGAGGAAACTGAGGCAGCGAGTGGTTAAGTGACTTCTCCGAGGTCACACAGCTAGGAAATGGTGGCAACAGTAAGAGCCCACGAAGAGCTGCGGTTGGTAGTTCATTCTGGACAGCCCTCCCGTGAACCGTCCCTGTACTGGCACTTGTTGCTGGGGACCGTAGCTGTCCTCTCCCTCCCCGGGCCAGGTGTGTCCTGGAGGGCAGGGAAGCGTCTTGGCACGCGGGTGCGCGCCGCCCCCTCGGCCTCCTGGGCTCCCTGAACCTCGCAGGACCCCGGAAGCCGGCAACTTCGAGCCCCGCCCCAGCTCCGGGCCGCGGGGGCGCATCGCGGGCGTCGGGCGGGGCGGCCCAGCGGGTAAAAGCTGCGCGGCCGCGGGCTCGGCACTCACGGCTCTGATGGCTCCGACGGCACTGACGGCCATGGCGCGTTCGAACTTCCCGCTGGCGCTGGGCCTGGCCCTGGTCGCATTCTGCCTCCTGGCGCTGCCCCGCGACGCCCGGGCCCGGCCGCAGGAGCGCATGGTCGGAGAACTCCGGGACCTGTCGCCCGACGACCCGCAGGTGCAGAAGGCGGCGCAGGCGGCCGTGGCCAGCTACAACATGGGCAGCAACAGCCTCTACTACTTCCGAGACACGCACATCATCAAGGCGCAGAGCCAGGTGCGGCGGGCGGGGTTCTGGGAGGGGACACCCGGCCCAGATGGCGGAGACCACAGGCGCTGCCCGGGCGTGCATGAAGGGGGCCTAAAAGCGCAATCGGGATATTTTCATGCAATATTTTAAAAATCGAATTAATGCTGAAACTCCACGATGGACAACCATCTAAATTTCAAGGAAAGACATAATTAAACCCTGTATTGCACTACCTGCTTTCCTGGCTTGCCTGGTCCTAGTCTGCCCTGATGGGGTGGATCGGGGAGGAGGGAAGGCAGGTGGGGACAGTGGGCAGCTCCCTAGATGGGGCATGTCTGATGTCTGCCAAGGCTGCTGGTGGGGCTCAGCCTCCAGGCCTCTCCACCCTCCATCCCCATCAGAACTTCCCCCACCCCCCACCCCGGGTCTGAATCATCCCCTCTCCCTCTCTCCCCACCTGAGTGCCTGGGGGCAACAGGAGAATATATCAAGAGGTGAGAAGTGAGGATCAAGGGTCAAGACCCCTGACCTGCCCCTACCCTATGTCCCCAGCTGGTGGCCGGCATCAAGTACTTCCTGACGATGGAGATGGGGAGCACAGACTGCCGCAAGACCAGGGTCACTGGAGACCACGTAGACCTCACCACTTGCCCCCTGGCGGCAGGGGCGCAGCAGGAGGTAACAGCTGGGCTCCTCCAGCCCCAGCCCTCCCCAGAGCCTCAGGCACTCGGGTTGTCCATCCTGAACTGGTTTGGCTGGACGCGTAGATGTCTAGATGTCTGGCTGAACCTGTCGTCCTTCTGGATGAGTCAGCCTCTGGGCCAAGATGGGGTGCAGAAAGGAAGCTGGGGCTTCCCTCGGGAATGGGGAAGTTGGCTACCAAGATCTGGAGTCTCGCCCCAGACATGTGGCTTGACATCCGTTGGGTCAGTGATTGTCCCTCTCTTGGCCTGGAGTGGCCTGGCAGGCAGAGGGCTGGCTGTTGGGAGGAGACAGGTCGAGGCTGGGCTCACCCCTCCTTCTCCCCCATATTCTCTCTACAGAAGCTGCGCTGTGACTTTGAGGTCCTTGTGGTACCCTGGCAGAACTCCTCTCAGCTCCTAAAGCACAACTGTGTACAGATGTGATAAAGCACAACTGTGTGCAGATGTGATAAAGCACAACTGTGTGCAGATGTGATAAGTCCCCGAGGGCGAAGGCCATTGGGTTTGGGGCCATGGTGGAGGGCACTTCAGGTCCATGGGCTATATCTGTCACAATAAATGGCCAGTGCTGCTTCTCGCATTGGTTTCTTCCAAGTGCTTTGCTTCTGCCCCCATCCCCCACTCCCACTTCTGGCAGCTCCCAGCTCCCCAGCCCAAACTGAGAGGTCACCCTGCCACCTGCAGCAGAGCTGCTGCTGTCCCAGCCCAGACAGTGCTGAAGGTGCAGGGCTGAGCGTCCAAATGTGGAGCCCCCCAAACACCCCAGCATCACAGGCGTAGAGGAACAAACCTTAGAGCCCCCACACACAGCCAGAGACTCCCAATATTCTCAGAGGTCAGGGGTGGGGGCAGACTCACAGAGGAGGGGCGATGGCCTGAGATAAGAACAGGGCCGGCTGCCTGGGAGCACTCTGAGGAGGAGTCTGTGCTCTGCTCCTGCTCAGCCCCAGGAGGAGCTCATGGGTGGCATGGGGGGCTTCAACCAGGCAGTGTCCTCACCCAGGACACTGAGCTCCCAGCCTATAAAGATTCCTCCACCTGCGTGTGGCCCAATGATGGCAGAGTCCCTGCAGGCCAAGAGAGCACGAGGGCTAGGACAGCGCCTCTCAGTCCACACTATGGGCTCCACACCACAAGGACGCCTCTCATGCCTTGCCCTGGGCAAGACACCTGAAAGGGGCTAGACTGGGAGCCGTAGAGGGACAGAGCTTGTCTATCGCCCACAGGAGGGGTGAGGGGACAGATTCAATGTAATGTCATTTAAACAAAACAGCATTGCGGCCGGGCTCATGCCTGTAATCCCAGCACTTTGGGAGGCTGAGGAGGGCAGATCACGAAGTCAGCAGATCGAGACCATCCTGGGTAACACGGTGGAAACCCGTCTCTACTAAAAATACAAAAAATTAGCTGGGCGTAGTGGCGGGCGCCTGTAGTCCCAGCTACTCGGGAGGCTGGGGCAAGAGAATGGCGTGAACCCAGGAGGTGGAGCTTGCAGTGAGCCGAGATGTTGCCACTGCACTCCAGCCTGGGCGACAGAGCCAGACTCCGTCTCAAAAAAAAAAAAAAAAAAAAAAAAACCAGCCTGGACAACATGGTGAAACCCCATCTCAACCAAGAATACAAAAATTATCTGGGTGTGGTGGCAGGTGCCTATAATCTCAGCTACTCAGGAAGCTGAGGTAGGAGAATCACTTGAATCCAGGAGGCAGAGGTTGCAGTGAGCCGAGATTGTGCCAATGCACTCCAGTCTGGGAGACAGAGCGAGACTCCATCTCAAAAAGATTAAAAATAAAAAAAGAAGAAGAAAACAGCATTGCAACATTTGCACATCTGAATTTGTGGCTGCAATTCATACCCCCCCATACATATACACACGCACACACCCAAAGCACAACACACCAGACAAACCCACACAGACACCCACAGCACACACTCAGATGCTGGCAGATATCACATGCATACCCAGAGAAATACAGCCTAGCAACTCATGAGCACAGAAGCAACACACCCTAGAGAAACAACCTGGAGATGTACACACAAAACTCAGACACAACCCAAGGACCCACATGCCACACCCAGAGGTTCCTCAGATGCACAAGCACACACCCACACTTGGGATATGGGCCTTGGGGGTGCTAGGTATCGGCACCATCAGGCCCAGGCAGGCAGCACTGCAGTGGCTGCGGAGAGCATCCCACGGCCCTTCCTTTCTGACAAGGCCTCACACCCTGCTTGTGCCTGCCTGGTCCCCTGCCCAAGGCTGGGGCCTAATAAGCAGCAGCCCCAGCTCCCAGGCCCTGCCGTCGGCCTTCGGAGGCCAGATTGGGGTAGAGACGGGGAAACGGGAAGTAGACCCTGGGTCCCACCTGGGAGTGAGAAGCTGAGGGGTGGCATTTGACAGGAGCTGGGGACCCAGGAGACGACATCCAGCCCTGCTTCTGCTCAAGGTTGTCAGATGTGGCAGCTCAGACAGCCCAGGGTGTGTGTGGGGCCTGCTGCTTGGAAGGGCTCCCATGTGCCACCAAGCAGGGACTCCCAGCATGGGGCAGGCACAGGGTGGGTGGCAGGAAATGCCTGCTGAATGAATGTGTGAGGTGGTGAAGAGAAGTAAGGCCCAGAGACGCCTGCCCGGTGACCTCTCCGCCCCTGGAATCTGTGCCTGAATCCCAGATGGCATTTCCTCCGCATAGTCTATTCCTGGGCCCTGGGCCAGCCAGTGCCTTCCGCCAGACCAGGGAGGAGAGGTGCTTCTTCTGTCCTGGGACCCTGGAAGCTCCAGCACTGACTGGTCTGGCCCAGAGATGGGAGGGTTGGCAAAAAACTATTGCCCTTCAGCTCCAGCTCCTGACTCCCTCCAGCCTGAACTGCACCCTGGATTTGCCTCTACTAGAGGTGAGATGGCTGTTGTAGATAATGGAAAACCCTCCACTCAAGGAGAGACCCCTGGGGCCAGGGTGAGGCTTGAACTTAACTCAGTGATAGGTCTCCAGCACCCAGCATAGGCCAGTGTCCCACTGTCACCCCCAGTCATGGGGACAGGGGCTCTGGACATCCAGCCTAGGCTCAGGCTATCAGTCTGGGAGGTCATCTAAGTCCTAGAGCAGGCAGTGGGGCGCAGCCTTCAGCCTTATTCCCTGCTTCCCTCTCCCAGCAGCAGGGTCCTCCACACATCCCTGCCCGCCCCTTGCCCTGAGGCCAGAAGGACTTGAGCAGCCCCGACTCCACCTCCCCTCAGTGGGGCTCTAGAGTCTGACCCCAGAAAGGGCAGGATATGGCAATGACCTCTGACCTCTGGGTTCATGATATCCCCATCTGGTTGGTGCTCTTCTACTGGAGCTGAGGGTCCTGGCGGGACTGAGTTCCTGGGCTCTGAGTCCCCATTCCTAGAGCCCATTGGGTCCCCAGGCCTTGGTAACCCTGGGGTGTTCAGGCCTATTCTTTTTCTCCCGACTCTTGGGCCAGATGGGCCTTCCTCCCCAAAGCAGGGTTACTGCCTCCTCGGCCCTCCCGGCACTGCCGGCACCTGAGCTCAGCCCACGTTCTGCCTCATCCCTCCAGCTGCTGCTAATGCGCTGCTGGGCTGAGCTAGCATGCGGGCCCCGGTAGGGCTGGAGGAGATCCGAGAGCAGCCCCTGTCACATGCAACACTGGCGCACACTCGTTTGTGCTGTGCACCAATTCCTTTCCCTGCGCCTTGGCCTAGCCAGTGAGGACATGGAGCCTCCTGGGGTTTAAAAACTCTGTTGGGGCCCCTGCTCTGCAGGGCCCGGACAATCATTCCAGCAGATCTGGGGACCCGTCCCAGTGCACCCAGGTGGGCAGACTGCCAGGGGCTGAAGTCTGTATCTGGTGTCCTCCTGGGTTCAATTCCTGAAGTCCTCTTCTCCAGCCTGCAGGGGTTAGTGGGGCACGGGTGGGTGAATGAGCCAGACTCTGCCCTCCGCAATTCCCATGGGAGTTACTCGGAGCCATTTCTAGCTACAAGCCCCTGGGGTTCCCCTCGCCGGCCCCTTCCCGCTCCTGCCTGGTTCACCTCAAATGTGGTGTCCACAATCTCATCGATGACGGCTGCCTGGGAGCGGAACTTCTGCTGCTCCTGCTCCACGCTTGCCACCAGCTGCAGGTAATGGAACAGGAGCTCCTGCTGCCTGCGGGTGGGCGGCGGGTCACAGAGACAGGGGCTGGGCTGACCTGCTGGCTGGGCCTACTGGACCCCAGAACCACCCAGAGGCTCTTCTTGCCTGCCTCCTCCCCACAAAATTTATATGACTGCAGACCTCCATTTCCAGGAGGTCTCCTTTTCCAGATACGAGAAAGCGCCCAAGTCTGCCTGTAGCGCAGAGGCTTCTGGGTTTAATAGTTCATCTTCCTAACCACCCATCCCTCCACCCACCCATTTGTCTGCCCCATTCCTCCCCATACGCCCACTCAACCATCCGCCCATCCATCCACCCACCTCCTTATCCAGTCACTCACCCATCCGGCCCTCCAGCCACTCACAACTCACCTCCTCCTCCATCCACCTGCTCTTCCCTGTAGCCACCCCCCACCCACCCATTGACACCTTCACCATGCTGTGTAGTCAGTCACCCACCTGTCCCTCCACCCACTTATCCGCCCACCGCATTACCCATTGTCCCATTCACACCCGCCCCGCCATCTTGTCAACCCATTCATCAAGGAACACTGGAAACAATGAACACAGCAAGGTGCTCTGAGGAGATGGAGATGAACGAGAGACAGCTTGCCCTCAGAGCCAGACAGCTGCTGACACTTTGAGGCGTGAAGTTGGGTTCTGAAGGGCCCAGAGGAGGGAAACCTCGCCCGATGCTGGAGGCCTGGAAAGACTTCTGGAGGCAGCGTCAATGAGCTGAGTTTGAAAGATAAGTGAGAGGCCAGGCGCGGTGGCTCATGCCTGTAATCCCAATACTTTGGGAGGTCGAGGCAGGTGGATCATTTGAGGTCAGGAGTTCGAGACCAGCCTGGCCAACATGGTGAAACCCTGTCTCTACTAAAAAAATACACACACACACACAAATAGCCGGGTGTGGTGACATGCACCTGTAATCCCAGCTACTCGGGAGGGTGAGGTGGGAGAATCGCTTGAACCCAGGAGGCGGAGGTTGCAGTGAGCCTAGATTGTGCCACTGCACTCCAGCCTGGGTGACAGAGTGAGACCCTGTCTCAAAAAAAAAAAAAAAAAAGAAAAAAAGAGAAAGATACATGAGGGTTTACCAGGCTTGGGCAGGGCTCCTGGTGCTCCAAGGCCTGGTTCCCCAGAGATCCTTCTCATGGGGACAGCATGAGTCCCCAAATGTCCTGGCCCAGCTGGCCACTCAAGTGGACAGGAATGGAGGTTGAGCATCTGACTTCCAGGCCTTGATCTAAGCTGTTCCTCCAACTGCCTCATTATCCCTCCACTTGGCTGAAGTCTACTCATTCTCCATGGCCCAACACAGGTCTTCAGAGGTGGGGTCCTCATGGGCAGGGGCTGAATCTGTGTCCTCTTTGAGTCCCTGGAGCCCTCACAGGGCCCGGACTTGACAAAGGTTGGGGATGGTTCTGGGGTGAAGGAATGGGTGGAGTCCCTGCTGCTGCGATTAGCCAGGTGGCACACACACCTCTGGATGTGCAGAAGCCACCCAGGGTCTCCTCATGGCACCCACAGGCTCATCCACAAGCCTCAGCGCTCCATCCCCTTCTAGAGGGGCAGGCAATGTCCCTTTCCCTCCCAGCCCTCCAGCCAGGCCCCCAGGCCTCACCCTCAGACCCCCGGCCTCGCTCCCTTCCTGTCTCCTCACTTCTCAGTCATGGTCCCAAACTTTTTCTCGATGAGCCGCTTCAGCATGGTGCCTTCACTCGCCACCTCTTTGGGCTCTGGACGTAGAGAAAGAAGGGTGAGGTCAAGGCCTGGATTTGGAGAGGAGGCAGAGGAACCCTATGTGTCAGGAAGATAAGGGCTAACGGAGTTTCTGGCCAGGCTGCTCCAGGAGGTTGCTTATCTGGGCGTGCAGCACGATGCAGTTCCCTTTGTTTGTTTGCCCATCCAGCACCCACCTCACTTCTGGAAGAAGTGCCCCAATTTTCTTGAGGAACAAATCACTTCTACCCCCTTTCAGTACATGTCCTTTGGCTGAGGTTAGCCCCACCCCCAGCTTCAGGGATACCCCCTTTCAGTCCATGTCCTCTGGCTGAAGTTAGCCCCACCCCCCAGCCTCAAGGACAGGTAACTTAGGCCTAGCCAATTAGAACACTTTTTTTTTCTTTTTTTTTTTTGAGACGGAGTCTCACTCTGCCGCCCAGGCTGGAGTGCAGTGGCACAACCTCGGCTCACTGCAACCTCTGCCTCCCGGGTTCAAGTGATTCTCCCGCCTCAGGCTCTGGAGTAGCTGTGATTACAGGTGCCCACCACCATGCCCAGCTAATTTTTCTATTTTTAGTAGAGACAGGGTTTCACCATGTTGGCCAGGCTGGTCTTGAACTACTGACCTCAGGTGATCCGCCCGCCTCGGCCTCCCAAAGTGCTGGGATTACAGGCGTAAGCCACCGTGCCCGGCCCCAAGTAGGTCTTTTAAGATTTGACCAGCACAGTCAGACATGGTGGCTCACGCCTGTAATCTCAGCACTTTGGGAGGCTGAGGTGGGAGGATCATCTGAGGTCAGGAGTTCAAGTTTGAAACCAGCCTGGCCAACATGGTGAAACCCCATCTCTACTAAAAAAAAAAAAAAAAAAAAAAATATTGGTGAGTGTGCTGGCACATGCCTGCAGTCTCAGCTACTCAGGAGGCTGAGATGGAAGGATTGCTTGAGCCTAGGAAGCATAGGTTGCAGTGAGCAGAGATTGCAGCACCACACTCCAGCCTGTGTGACAGAGCAAGACTCTATCTCAAAAAAAAAAAAGATTTGACAAGCAGTTTAACTGGCTTTGGGAGGATTGTTCTAGAGTCCTCTGGACTAAAGTCCTCCTGAGTCTCAAATTCTAAAACTATAAAACTGAGTCTGGAATTCTGTGACTGTGGAAGGAGGTTAGGGGGAGGGAGAGACTGGCCCCCACTGAGGACGGACAGGTGGGGCCAGGGCGGGCCAGGCCCGTACCTGCGGCTCTGAGCTCCGTTAGTGAGTCTTCCAGCAGCTTCTCTTGGATCCGGGCGGCCCTCTGGGAAGAAGAGGCCTCAGATCTGCCAGAGTCCCAGGTCTGCTCAACCCTGGAGGCCCCTGGCCTCGCTCCTCCAGCTTCCTGATCTGGTCCACCTGTCCCACCCCACTCGGTACCTCCTGCTTCGCTTTCTCGAGGCCTTTGAACAGCGCCGTCTGGAAGCTATCCACCAGGACAGTAATCACCAGGCTGGGGAGAGGGACAGGGGTGTGCCCTCAGCGAGGAGGCCAGAGGAGAGGGGCACCCTATACTTCTTGTGGGTTCAGCGTGGCATGACCAGGGTGAGAGGGCTGGGGTAAGGGTCCCAGGGGAGAGGAGGAAGCGCGGGTGGTGCTGGGCAGCAGAGCAGGGGCGAGTCCTCACTTGAGGAAGATGAAGTACTGGATGATGATATAAATTATGAGGATGGGAATGATGTACCAGGCGCCTAGGGGGAGCAGGCCAGAGGGCACAGTCAGGCTGTGCTCACCACCCCCAACCATGACCCGCTCCCTTCCCACACCCCGACATGCAGGCATCAGAAGCCCCACTTTGCTGATGGGGTCACTGAGCCCTGGCCGGTCCACCCCGCCAATCTCCAGCCCTCCCTGCAGCCTGGGGCCTGCCCTACCCTGGGCACGGCTGTCCAGGTAGATGAGGGACCAGTCATCCAGCGTGAGCAAGGTGAAGAGGGTGAAGATGGTGGTGAAGATGTTCTGGAAGCGCTTGGGGTCAGATTTGCGGAACAGTGCCCGGAGGACCGCGGAGAAGAGGACTGGCTGTTCAGGGCCAAACTCAGCTCTCGGGTGCTATCCCTGCCCCAGTGCCCCTTATCCTGCCCCATCCCTGCTCCCTGCACCCCTTTCACTGCAGCCCCTCAGGCCCCCACCCCAGCCCCTGCAGCACCAGGATACAGAGGCAGGTAAACATGAGGATGAGGATGGCTGCGATGGATGGCAAGGACTGGCCCAGGATCCCTGTCACTTCCTGGACGCTGGTCAGGAAACTGTGGGCAGAAGGAGCAGGGGCTGATTCACCGGTGGGGGGCGGGGGTGTGTGTCTGTGCCCAGCAGCCACAGCTGGCGCTGAAGGCAGGAGGCTCCTGACTTGTTGGTGACTTGGGTGAGTCCTGGCCCCTCTCTGGAGAAATGAAGGGGCTGATTCCAGTGCATGGCAGGAGGCAGAAGCAGGCTGGGGTCAGCAGCCTCCTGTGCCCCCATCCCTTGAGCAGGTCACAGTGGATTTCTTGGGGGCCCTGGTCTGTGTCCCCTCTTCCTTTGGAGTCCCCACCCCAGGTGGGAGCCGTGGCCACCGACCTGAGCCTCCGCAGGACCCGGATTGCCCTCAGGGCCCGCAAGCTCTTGAAGACCTTGAGGATCCGGAAGAGGCTTTGGTGGTAGATGGCGAAGGAGTGGGTCTGCATCAGCAAGAAGTCCAGCATGGCCATGGCCATAATGAAGAAGTCTGAGGGCACGGGGTGCCTGAGCCTGGCGGGCTCCCAACACCAGCACCCCCTTCCCCATCCTTCTCTCATCCCGAGCCTCCCCCAGACTAAACACACACAGCCTGGCCCCGGCCCCACCCACCCAAATTGTTCCAGAAGTCATAGAAGTACGAGAGGCCCAGGGCGATGATCTTGAGCAGGGCTTCCACCACGTAGATGCAGAAGAATATGGAGTCCAAGGCCATGAAGTACCAATCTGCAGGGACACAGGGGTGCGCTCAGAGCTGTCCCCAGCACCCAGTGCCCTCTCTCTCCTCAGCATGAGCCTCACACAAGCCCGGATTCCCAGGCTCTCCCCAGCTCTGCCTAAGCAGGTGCGCGACTTCACTACTGCTGTGTCTTAGTTTTCTTGTCTTTAAAATTGGGATAATTGTGTCCGGGAGCAGTGGCTCACACCTGTAATCACAGCACATTGGGAGGTTGAGGCGGGCAGATCACTGGAGGCCAGGAGTTCGAGACCAGCCTGGCCAACATGGTGAAACCCTATTTCTACCAAAAATACAAAAATTAGCCGGGTGTGGTGGCGGGCACCTGCAGTCCCAGCTACTTGGGAGGCTGAGGCAGGAGAAACACTTGAACCCGGGAGGCGGAGGTTGCAGTGATATCGCGCCACTGCACTCCAGCCTGGGCGACAGAGCGAGACTCCGTCTAAAATAAAATAAAATAAAATAAAATGGGGATAATTGAAGTCCACTTGATAGAGTTGTGAGCATTAAATGCATGAACACAAGCGAAGTGCTTAGAATGGAGCCTGAGACAGCGAGCCGGGCACCTCCTGTCCTTCACCCTGCTCCACGGCGTTGGAGGGCCCAGCCTTCCCCGGCCTTCCACCCTCGCCCCTCCAGGGCCTTCTCGGGCTCCCGGCCCTTCCGCGAAGCTCGGGCTCCCGGCCCTTCCGCGAAGCTCGGGCTCCAGGCGCCCGCCCGCCCTCAGCCGCACATTTGGAGCAGATGCGCCCCCTAGTGGCTGCGGCGCGAACAGCACCGCCTCCCGCCTAGCCGGTCCTTTTGTCTCGGGCCGGCCGACCTCAGCGGGGTCTTGCTGAGACGCTCTCTAACACTGGGCAAGGCCATCTACTTCCCAGGGGTGAGTATCAAGTGAGCTGAGTCCTATAAACCTCCCGGCACTGGATCAGGCCCACGGAGGTCCTGGAACAGCATTGGTGGCTTCTCCATGGGAACAGGACTCCCTGGCTCTTACCGCCCCGGATCTCGACTTCAGCGAAGGTCTGGGCCACCAGCATGACAGTGTTGAGGCAGACGATGAAGAAGATGAAAGTTTCAAAGGCCAGGGATTGGGTCAGGTTCCGGATCATTTCCCGGAAGCCCTGAATGAGGAAGGTTAGCTTTTCCCACAGCCACTGGAAGACATTGGTAGAGTGTCCCTTCTTGCGGGTCCGCTGGAGCCGGCCGGCTGAAAGGAACAGGGCCAGAAAGTCAAGTGTGTGCAAGGCGGGACACGAGGTCCCAGGCACCCTCCAGCCTGGCTCAGCGTCCATGGTCACTCCTGCCTGCTTGCCGGCCCTCTGCCTCCCGGGTTCAAGCAACTCTCGTGCCTCAGCCTCCCAAGTAGCTGGGACTACAGGTGCCTGCCACCACGCCCGGCTAATTTTTGTATTTTTGGTAGAAACAGGGTTTCACCATGTTGGCCAGGCTGGTCTCGAACTCCTGGCCTCCAGGGCTTCCACCACGTAGATGCAGAAGAATATGGAGTCCAAGGCCATTAAGTACCATTCTGCAGGGACACAGGGGTGCGCTCAGGGCTGTCCCCAGCACCCAGTGCCCTCTCTCTCCTCAGCATGAGCCTCACACAAGCCCGGATTCCCAGGCTCTCCCTGGCTCTGCGTAAGCAGCTGCGCGACTTCACTACTGCTCTGTGTCTCAGTTTTGTTGTCTTTAAAATGGGGATAATTGTGGCCGGAAGCAATGGCTCACACCTGTAATCGCAGCACTTTGGGAGGTTGAGGCAGGCGGGTCACTGGAGGCCAGGAGTTTGAGACCAGCCTAGCCAACAAATCCCCAACAGGCTGGTCCTGTGCCTTCTGTGGCAGTGGCCAGCCTGTTGGGGATTTGGAGTTGGCTTCTGGGGATCCTGAGGGCTCCCGCTCCTATGCCTCCATGCCTTTCTTTGCTCCAATGGCAACTCACACATGGAAAACCCACCCTCCTCATCATCCCATCCTCTTGGTAAACTTATCCTCTCCCTTTCAGGTCCTGATGAAATGTTCCCTCTTCTGGGCTGCCTTTCCTGTCCCCATTTAATAACACACTTGCCCCTCTCTGCTTGTTCCTGAGACTATTGTCATATTTTGTTTGTTGTTGTTTTCTGAGATGGAGTCTCGCTCTGTTGCTCAGGCTGGAGTGCAGTATCGCGATCTTGGCTCACTACAACCTCCGCCTCCCAGCTTCAAGTGATTCTCCTGCCTCACCCTCCTGTGTAGCTGGGATTACAGGCACGCACCACCACACCTGGCTAATTTTTGTATTTTTTTTTTGGTAGAGACAGGGTTTTGCCATATTGGCCTGGCTGGTCTCCAACTCCTGACCTCAAGCAATCTACCCACCTTGGACTCCCAAAGTGTTGGGATTACAGATGTGAGCCATCTCACCCGGCCTATTTGTTTGTTTTTTGTTTTTTTTTTCTACGGAGTCTTGCTCTGTCACCCCGGCGGGAGTGCAGTGGCACGATCTCGGCTCACTGCAACTTCTGCCTCCTGGGTTCAAGCGATTCTCCTGCCTCAGCCTCCCGAGTAGCTGGGATTACAGGAGCGCACCACCACGCCCAGCTAATTTTTGTATTTTTTTGGTAGAGACAGGATCTTGCCATGTTGGCCAGGCTGGTCTCGAACTCCTGACCTCAAGTGATCCGCCCGCCTCAGCCTCCCAAAGTGCTGAGATTACAGGCGTGAGTCACCGCGCCTGGCCTGTTGTCATGTTTATTGAACTACTAGGAAGAAAGTTTGGTGGAGTATGAGCTAAAGGCCATGGTCCTTCCTTGCCCTCCAATAAAGCCCTCATTCAGGCATTAGTTCCTAATCTCTGTCCTCAAGCAGCTCACAGGTGAGTGGAAGAAATCTGGACAGATAGGATCCACCGTGGTAAATGTTCTGAGGAGGGCAGGCCCTGAGCACAGGATGATCTGTGGTCGGCTAAGTGACCACCCCTAGTCTTGGGCCCCTCAAGGGCAGCGACTGTGTTGAATTTTTCCCTGTGCTGCCATGGCCCAGGCAGGCCACGCATCCACACTGGATGAGTATCAGTGTTTGACTGGTGGACATATGAATAAATAAGGCAGTGACTGAATGAACAAACACCTCATGGCCTAAAGAGGTGCATAATTCAAGGAATAAAAGATGGGACCATGAACAGTCAGGACAGTGAATAGCCAGTGGGGGACCTGTGCAGGAGGGTCGGGCCTTACGATCTGCCGAAGGACAGTGCGGGGCCAAGATCAGGTCTGGATCCTGCGCCAGGCAGCAGGAGTTGGCATGGGGGGCCTGGCAAAGACTCACTTTTGCGTTTCTGAAATTGCCCCTCTTCTTTGCGCCAGTCTTCTGAATCTTTGGTGGAGATATCCTGGGTATGGACTTTTTTGGACATCTGGGTGGCACGTGAATGGATTGTGCTGGAGGACCGAGTCATGCTGTGAGCCGAGCCCCGTGGGTGTGCCACGTGAGAGGGGAAGACTCCTGTACGAGAAGCAGCAGGGCCGGGGGCATCATGAATCAGGCTCCAGGACGTGTGTGGGATAGAGAGCTGGGAAGTGCTCTGGACGTAGTCCCTGTCCTGGTAGTCGCCATGGAGGTAACCGGAATGATACGTGCCGTGGTGGTCTCGGTGCTGATGGTGGTCTCGGTGCTGATGGTGGTCTCGGTGCTGGTGGGTCCGGTGGTAGTGGTGCTGTGTGTGGTGGGGATGCTCGTCATGGTGGTACTCACTGGGGTGGTGATCACCTTGGTGGTACTCGCTGTGATAGTCAGATAGCCCACGCTGGTAGGACCCCACAGAGGAATGAGGAGAAAGGGTCTCTCCGTGATGAGGAGACCTTCCATGCTGGTGGGCTTCATGATGATGGGACCAGTCATGGTGGTGGGCTTGGTGATGGTGGGGCCAGCCATGGTGGTGGGCTTCATGATGATGGGACCAGTCATGGTGGTGGGCTTGGTGATGGTGGGGCCAGCCATGGTGGTGGGCTTCATGATGATGGGACCAGTCATGGTGGTGGGCTTGGTGATGGTGGGACTCATCATGTTGGAGCCCGCTGTGGTGGGAAGCCTCGCTGTGGTGGAAGGACTCACTGTAGGGCCTGGGTCCATGGGGCAGGTAGGACCCACCATGGTGGGAAGCCTCGCTGTGGTGGGGCACGCCAGAGGAATAGTGGGATAAATTCTCACCGAGATGTAGGGGTCTGCCATGGTGAGACCCCCTATGGTAATGGGAGTCACTCTGCTGATGGAACCCACTGTATTGGGACCCATCATGATGCCTCCGGCCATCACGCTGGAGCTCATCATGGTAGTCCTCACCATAGGAATGGTGGGAGGGGACGGCGCCTTGAGAGGGAGCCAGGCCAAAGCCTATGGGGCCATGGGCTCTGCCATGATTCCGTGCCTCGCTGTGGTGGTGAGATTGGTGGACATGGGAGGACAAGGCTTGGTCGTGGAAGCCTCGGAACTCCGGAGGGTGGTGAGATCCACCACGTTGGTGGGGCATGCCGTGATGGTGCAACTCGTAATGGTGGAGAGCTCCGCTGTGGCCTGGCCTGTGGTGTGGGGGTGATGAGTGAGAGCGAAAGAACCTATCTGCATTATTGGTGTCTGCCTCATTCTGAGCCTTTTCAGGCACTGAGTTTTGATCCATGACTGTGCTGGGAACTCTGGAGCAAACAGAGCTCAAGACCTGGGCCCAACAGGCCCCGCCTGGATTTCCCTTCTTTCCTGAGCCGAGCTCAGTGCAGACTGTGGCACTGGGCTTCCAGAAAGGCCTGACTATTCTCGTGGAACTCTCCCCTCTGTGATGTCACCAGCAGGCCAGGGCCTCATTCCCAAGTGCCTCTTCCTGGGCTACAGTTCGGAATCAAGAATTACTATGTCAAACTCCTTCATTGTAAACGAGGAAACCGAGATCAAGAAAAGGGAAGGACTGGACCAAGGTGACCCCACGGGTCACTGGCAAAGCTGGACAAAGAAGTCCATGGGGGCGCCATGGCTTCATCAGCTACTTTAGCCCTGTTGTTGGAAAGAAAATGGTCCAAGTGGTCCAGTCTCCAGTCCCATCTAGAGATCAGTTGGCTCTGGGGTGAAGACTGCCTGACTCCCTCATAAGTAGGTGTGTGACCTTGGGCTAGTTGCTGAACTTTCCCGTGCCTCAGTTTCTTCCTCTGTAAAATGGCAATAATAGTACCTAGCCCACAGGATCAAAAAAAGTTAAGATATGTAAGCCTTATATTAACAGCATAATACATGGTTTTTGTTGTTGTTGTTGTTTGTTTCTTTCTTTGTTTGTTTTTGAGATGGAGTCTCGCTCTGTCGCCCAGGCTGGAGTGCAGTGGCACGATCTCGACTCACTGCAACCTCCGCCTCCCAGGTTCATGCCATTTTCCTGCTTCAGCCTCCCAAGTAGCTGGGACTACAGGCGCCCACCACCACGCCCAGCTAACTTTTTCTATTTTTAGTAGAGACGGGGTTTCCCACGTTAGCCAGGATGGTCTTGATCTCCTGACCTCATGATCTGCCTGCCTCGCCCTTCCAAAGTGCTGGGATTACAGGCATGAGCCACCACGCCCGGCCCATGTTTTTTTTTTTTTTTTTTTTTGAGACAGTCTCACTGTCACCCAGGCTGGAGTACAGTGGCACGATCTCCACTCACAGCAATCTCTGCCTCCCGGGTTCAAGTGATCCTCCTGCCTTAGCCCCCTGAGTAGCTGGGATTACAGGCACCCACCACCATACCCCACCCCGGCTATTTTTTTTTTTTTTTTTTTTTGAGACAGAGTCTCACTCTGTCACTAGGCTGGAGTGCAGGGGTGCAATCTTGGCTCACTGCAATCTCTGCCTCCCAGGTTCAGGCAATTCTCCTGCCTCAGCTTTCCTAGTAGCTGGGACTACAGGTGTGCACCACACCCAGCTAATTTTTGTATTTTTAGTAGAGACGGGGTTTCACCATGTTGACGAGGCTGCTCTTGAACTCCTGACCTCAAATGATCCACCCATCTCGCGCTCCCTAAGTGCTGGGATTTCAGGTGTGAGCCACCATGCCTGGCCAATACATGTTAATTGGCATTATTATTCTCTTCTTGATCGTGGAAACCCCCTTTTAGGGTTATCACCAAAATAAAACTATCAGCCATGATTTATTGAGGACTGGTTCATACACATTTTGTTTTCTTTCTTTCTTTCTTTCTTTTTTTTTTTTTTTTGAGACAGAGTCTTGCTCTGTCACCTAGGGTGGAGTGCAGTGGCATGGTCTCAGCTCACAGCAACCTCCACCTCCTGAATTCAAGCAATTCTCCCGCCTCAGTCTCCCAAGTAGCTGAAAGTACAGGTGTGCACCACTACGCCCAGCTAATTTCTTTTGTATTTTTAGTAGAGATGGGGTTTCACCCTGTTGGTCAGGCTGGTCTCGAACTCCTGACCTCAAACAATCTGCCCTCCTCGACATCCCAAAGTGCTGGGATTACAGGCGTGCGCCACCGTGCCCAGCCCATACACATTAAATTTAATCCTCACAATAGCCCCACATGGTAGATATTGTTTATCCCCATTTGACAGACAAAGGTGCTGTGGCTCAGAGAATATAAATGAGTTGCTTGATGAATGAAAACTTACCGTCAGTGCTATCTCACTCCAAGTCTGTATCTGCAACCTTTATGCTGTCCTGTCTTCCTCCTGGAATCCACTGCAGAGCTTGCCCTGTATGCTGAATTCATATGTGCACAGCGCAGCTCTTCTGGAAGCTTATGGGTCTCAGCTTCTTGAGTGCTTGGTCAGAGCCATGTCCATAGTGGTTACTGGGTTCCCAGTGATGAAAGAGGCATGGCTCCCGTTTTACGGAGCTCACTGTCTGTTGCCAGTAGCAGACAAAGAAACAATTTGTGTGGGCTGGGCATGGTGGCTCACACCTGTAATCCCAGCACTTTGGGAGGCTGAGGCGGGTGGATCGCCTGAGCTCAGGAGTTTGAGACCAGCCTGGGCAATATGGTGAAACGCTGTCTCTACTAAAATACAAAAAATTAGCTGGATGTGGTGGAGTGCGCCTGTAGTCCCAGCTGCTTGGGAACTTGGGAGGCTGAGGCACGAGAATTGCTTGAGCCCAGGAGGCGGAGGTTGCAGTGAGCCAAGATCACACCATTCCAACAAGAGCGAAACTCCGTCTCAAAAAAAAAAAAAAAAAAAAGAAAAAAAAAAGAAAGAAAGAAAGAAAAAAGAGAAGACTCTACCCTGAGAGAGAACAACAACCTCACATATTGACATGATCTCTGATACTGAACAGGTTTTCGTTTTTGTTTTCTTGATAATAAACTGAAAAATAACTCGCTCTTTTTTTTTTTTTTGAGACAGAGTCTCCCTCTGTCGCCCAGGCTGGAGTGCAGTGGCGCGATCTCGGCTCACTGCAAACGCCGCCTCCTGGGTTCACGCCATTCTCCTGCCTCAGCCTCCCGAGTAGCTGGGACTACAGGTGCCTGCCACCATGCCCGGCTAATTTTTTGTATATTTAGTAGAGATGGGGTTTCGCCATGTTAGCCAGGATGGTCTTGAACTCCTGACCTCTTGATCCGCCCGCCTCAGCCTCCCAAAGTGCTGGGATTACAGGCGTGAGCCACTGCACCTGGCCACAACTTGATCTTTATCCTGGCTGATGAGTCAACTGATTTCACCAATAAAATGGTGAATGCTTATCACACTATAGCACTAGTAAGATCTGTAAACGGTCAGCATGATCATCAAGAAAATGTTTCAGCTTTCCCAAACAAACAAAAAGCCAAGATAGATTTAATGTCATTTCATATCAGGAATCATCAAAAAGTCTGTCTTGGAAGAACTACCTTGGCATTTATACTGATGGTTCAAATCAATGGTTAGCTCCATAAGAATTTTTACTGTTCTTGGAAAAAAACAAAACCAACAAACAAAAACTTGATGTTGCCACAACACACTGCTTTCTTCACAGAGAGGCACTGGTGTCAGAAACTCTGGCAGATGAAAAGTAATGATGGAGCAAAACGTTTGCCTTTATTCAACAAAGACTCGCTCACTTGAAAATGTTTTAAAAACTGGCCAGGCAGGCTGGGCGCAGTGGCTCAAGCCTGTAATCCCAGCACTTTGGGAGGCAGAGGCAGGCGGATCAGAAGGTCAGGAGATCAAGACCATCCTGGCTAACATGGTGAAACCCCATCTCTACTAAAAATGCAAAAAATTAGCTGGGCGTGGTGGCGGGCGCCTGCAGTCCCAGTTACTTGGGAGGCTGAGGCAGGAGAATGGCATGAACCCGGGAGGCAGAGCTTGCAGTGAGCCGAGATGGCGCCACTGCACTTCAGCCTGGGTGACCGAGCGAGACTCCGTCTCAAAAAAATATATAAAATAAAATTAAAAAAATGTGGCCAGGCAGGCTGGGCGCGGTGGCTCACAACTGTAATCCCAGAACTTTGGGAGGCCGAGGCAGGCGGATCACTGGAGGTCAGGAGTTCGAGACCAGTCTGGCCAACATGGTGAAACCCCGTCTCTACTAAAAATACAAAAATTAGCTGGGTGTGGTGGCGGGCGCCTCTAATCCCAGCTACTTGGGAGGCCAAGGTGGGAGAATCGCTTGAACCCGGGAGGCGAAGATTGCAGTGAGCCGAGATGGTGCCACTGCACTCCAGCCTGGGCAACAGTGCTGGGATTACAGGCGTGAGCCACCAAGCGTGGCAACATATTTATTTTTAATTTTAAAAACTAAAAGAAAAGCCAGCATAGTGGCTCACGCCTGTAATCCTAGAACTTTGGGAGGCCGAGGCAGGTGAATCACTTGAGGCTAGTAATTCGAGACCAGCCTGGCCAACATAGCAAAACCCTAGCTCTACTAAAAATACAAAACCAAAAACAAAATGCAGCTGGGCATGGTGGTGGGAGCCTGTAGTCCCAGCTACTCAGGAGGCTGAGACCCGAGAACTGCTTGATCCCAGAAGGTGGAGGTTATAGTAAGCCAAGATTGTGCCACTGCACTCCAGCCTGGGTGACAGAGCAAGACTCTGTCTCAGAAAAAAAAAAAAACAAAAAACTTAGAAAAACTGAAACGAATTAAAAGCACTGTATAAAAACATAGACACAGGCATTCTTTTTCTTTTTTCCTTTTTGAGATAGAGTTTCACTTTTGTTGCCCAGGCTGGAATGCAGTGATGCGATCTTGGCTCACTGCAACCTCTGCCTCCCAGGTTCAAGTGGTTCTCCTGCCTCAGACTCCCGAGTAGCTGGGATTACAGGCATGAGCTACCGCACCTGGACTGAGCACAGCCATTTTCTTTTCTTTTCTTTCTTTTTTTTTGAGACGGAGTCTCGTTCTGTCGCCCAGGCTGGAGTGCAGTGACACGATCTCAGCTCACTGCAACCTCCACCTCCCAGGTTCAAGGGATTCTCCTGCCTCAGCCTCCCGAGTAGCTGGGACTACAGGCGCCTGCCACCACACCTAGCTAATTTTTGGTATTTTTTTGGTAGAGACGGGATTTCACCGTGTTAGCCAAGATGGTCTCTATCTCCTGACCTCAAGTGATCTGTCTGCCTTGGCCTCCCAAAGTGCTGGGATTACAGGCGTGAGCCACTGCGCCCGGCCAATTGAGCACAGCCATTTTCTAGCACACGCAGACATCTGGTGGTGGAGCACTCTGTATGGGACCATTGAGAAACCATGGGTCTGGCCGGGTAAAGAGGCTGACACAATCTACAGCATGAGATCCTATCTCATCACCGATGAGATCTCCTCATCGGTGGAGCCTATCTCCTCCACCGATGGCTCTCTGATGGGCATTTCATATGGGAATCTTCCCACCCTGTGACTATTTTGAGAAACTGGCCACAGTCCTGTCTCCTAGGCTATTGAATTGCCAGTTGTGCTCTTTCCAAGTCTCTGCAGCTGGCCAGCCTATCAGATGCTGCTCACCAGTCCGTGTAAATCTGTACCTTAGGCCACCTTTCCTCCACAGAAAGCATCCACAGATGTATTGCCCCAAAGTTCCACCCACTGGGAGAATTTTCCTTCACCACTGTCTGTAACCTCAAACTCCTGGGCTCAAGCAATCCTCCCTCCCCTTTTAGCCTCCCAAGTAGCTGGTACTACAGGTATGCATCATTACACCTAGCTAATTTTTAAAACTTGTTTTTGTAAAGACTGGGTCTCACTATGTTGACCAGGCTGGTGTGAAACTCCTGGGCTCAAGCGATCCTCTCATCTCAGCCTCCTAGAATGCAGGGATTACAGGCATAAGTGACCATGCCTGGCGCTCTTGTCTTGTCTGTCTGTCTGTCCTTCCTTCCTTCCTTTTCTTTTCTTTTTTTTTTTTTTTTTTTTTTTTGACGGAGTTTTGCTCTTGTTACCCAGGCTGGAGTGCAATGACGCAATCTCGGCTTGCTGCAACTTCCACCTCCCGGGTTCAAGCAATTCTCCTGCCTCAGCCTCCCAAGTAGCTGGGATTACAGGTGCCCACCACCACGCCCCACTAATTTTTGTATTTGTAGTAGAGTCGGGGTTTCGCCATGTTGGCTGGGCTGGTCTCGAACTCCTGACCTCAGGTGATCCACCTGCCTTGTGCTCCCAAAGTGCTGAGATTACAGGCGTGAACCACCAAGCCCAGCCTCTTTTCTTAAAAAAAACTGAGTTTCACTGTGTTGCCCAGGCTAGAGTGCAGTGGCACAATCTTGGCTCCCTGCAACCTCTGCCTCCCAGGTTCAAGCAATTCTCCTGCCTCAGCCTCCCAAGTAGCTGGGATTACAGGCACCTGCCCTGACGCCCAGCAAATCTTTGTATTTTTAGTAGAGATGGGATTTCACCATGTTGGCCAGGCTGGTCTCGAACTCCTGGCCTCAAGTGATCTGCCTGCCTTGGCCTTCCAAAGTGCTGGGATTACAGGCATGAGCCACAGTGCCTGGCCCCTCCAGTGTTTTCTTAAATCCAGGCTAGAGGTCAGCAAACTCCTTCCATGAAGTGGTAAATGTATTAGGCTTTGGGAGCCATATGATCTTATTGCAGTTACTCAACTCTGCCAGTGTAGTGCATAAACAGCCTTAGACAAGAAGTAAATGCGTGAGTGTGGCTGTGTTCCAATAAAACTTTATTTACAAAAGCAGGTGGTAGGCCAGATTTGCTTGTAGTTTGCTTATCCCTGGTCTAGACAGTCAACAAATCAATAAAACCTCTGATGTATAATGTTTGTTGATTTGTAGTGTAAATACTCTCACGATGGCTGATTTCAGGCTACCAATGTAACACCACCAAGTGCTGTCCTGGAAGAGACAGGCAGTAAATAACACACTACTGGCTGGGCGCAGTGGCTCACACCTGTAATCCTAGCATTTTGGGAGGCCAACGCCAGCAGATCGCTTGAGGTCAGGAGTTTGAGACTAGCCTGGGTAACATAGTAAGACCCTGTCTATTAAAAAAAAAAAAAATTAGCCTGACAGAGTGGTGCCAGGGATGCCAGGCTGAGGTGGGAGGATCACCTGAGCCCAGGGAGGTCAAGCCTGCAGTGAGTCAAGATCTCACCACTGTATTCATCTGGGCAACGGAAGTGAAACCCTGTCTCAAAAAAAAAGTAAATTGTAGTAAACTAATTAGTAAGTGATGAGTTTTGAGTATTTATTGTCTTTATTACTTATTTATTATTTTTTTGAGATGCAGTCTCACTCTGTCACCCAGGCTGTAGTGCAGTGGTGCAATCTTGGCTCACTGCAACCTCCGCCTCCCGGGTTCAAGTGATTCTCCTGCCTCAGCCTCCTGAGTAGCTGGTATTATAGGCGCACGCCACCATGCCTCGCTAATTTTTGTATTTTTAGTAGAGACGGGGCTTCATCATGTTGGTCAGTCTGGTCTCGAACTCCTGACCTCGTGATCTGCCCGCCTTGGCCTCCCAAAGTGCTGGGATTACAGGTGTGAGCCACTGAGCCCAGCCTATTGTCTTTATTATTTATACAATTTATTTAATTGTAATTTTATACAATTTAATTTTTTTTTCTTTTTGCACCAGAGTCTTGCTCTGTCACCCAGCCTGGCGTGCAGTGGTATGATCTCGGCTCACTGTAATCTCCACCTCCCAGGTTCAAGCAATTCTCCTGCCTCAGCCTCTTGAGTAGCTGGGATTACAGGCACGTGCCACCACGCCCAACTAAGTTTTCTATTTTTAGTAGAGATGGGATTTCACCATGTTGGCCAGCCTAGTCTCAAACCCTGACCTTAAGTGATCCACCTGCCTCGACCTCCCAAAATGCTGGGATTATAGGAGTGAGCCACCGCGCCCAACGACAATTTAATTTTTAATAATGGTTGTGTCCAACAACTGTCTTGCACAATTCAGCTTTCTTTTTCTTTCTTTTTTTTTTTTGAGACGAAGTCTCACTCTGTTGCCCAGGCTGGAGGGCAGTGGCGCAATCTCGGCTCACTGCAAGCTCCGCCTCCCAGGTTCACGCCATTCTCCCGCCTCAGCCTCCCCAGTAGCTGGGACTACAGGTGCCTGCCACCGTGCCCAGCTAGTTTTTTGTATTTTTAGTAGAGACGGGGTTTCACCGTGTTAGCCAGGATGGTCTCGATCTCCTGACCTTGTGATCCGCCCGCCTCCACCTCCCAAAGTGCTGGGATTACAGGCATGAGCCACCGCACCCAGCCACAATTCAGCTTTCAAGAGCCAATAAGAGGCTGACCTGACATACCGTTGTGTTCAGGGAATGGAATGTAATTCAGTGTGGCTGGAATATGATGGCGTAGGGGGCAATGGGAGATGTAGGTGGAAGGTTTTGGGGATCAGATTAGTTTGGCATGGGGAGAGGTGGTTTCAAACAGGGGAGTGAAAGGATCATATTGCTTTAACAAGGATCACCCTGAATACAAAGTGGGAAGCATGTTTGGTGTGGGGAAACTCCGAGGCAAACTGTCGGACTAAGGCAGATGTTGTGGGGAAAGAGGTGTGCAGAGTCACAGTTATTCAGGAGTCAGAATCTACAGATGTGGTGACAGGTGGCACTGGGGGAAGGGGGAAGGAGGCATTGGGAGGTGCCAAGGTTTGGGCTCAAGCATCAACTTGAGTGGGGGGTTTCAGTCATGGAAACTGACAGACTGGAGATGGAGCCAGTTTGGGTAGAAGACGAGATGTTTGGTTGTGAGAATAGTGGGTTTGATCAAGCTGGGGGACACCCAAGTGGGGAGCCCTGGGCTGGAGACAGAGTTGGGATACACGAGCCAGGGTCCTGCCCCTGTGGCCCCAGCTTATGGGGGTGTCCTCACTCTCAGGGCTCTGCCCTGGCTCTGGGCCACCTCTGGGAGCCACATTCCCTCTCTAGGTCTCAGTCTTCCCATTTGTTTTTTTTTTTTGTTTTCTGTTTTTTGTTTTTGCTTTTTGTTTTTCTTATTGAGATGGAGTCTCACTGTTTTGCCCAGGCTGGAGTGCACTGGAGTGCAGTGGCGCGATCTCACCTCACTGCAACCTCTGCCTCCCAGGTTCAAACAATCCTGCCCCAGCCTTGCGAATAGCTGGGATTACAGGTGTGCGCCACCATGCCCAGCTAATTTTTGTATTTTTAGTAGTGACAGGGTTTCACCATGTTGGCCAGGCTGGTCTCAAACTCCTGACTTGAAGTGATCCACCTGCCTCAGCCTCCCAAAGTTCTGGGATTACAGGCGTGAGCCACCGTGCCCAGCCTGAGTCTTCCCATTTGTAATGGGGTATGAGAGCCTGACTCCTTCGCCCTCTGTTGCCTGGGTGTTGTTGCAATCGCATGAGATCGGGATGAAAGTGGAGGATGGGGGTGGCAGAGGGTGATCCTGTCCTGTCCTTTGCCCACTGGAGGGCACCAGGGGAACTCTTGCTGGGGAGAAGAGGATTGGCTGGCAGGGATCCTCAGATTTCTGTAGCCCTGCTGGACCAGAGGAGCTAATCTAGAGTCTACGAGGTTGAGAAAGGGGCTCCCCTTCCTCTTCTCCATGCCCTCCTCTGGCTGGGACTGACTGTCTAGCCCCTTTCTTCAGGCATCTCTGCCCCACAGCCCCTCTCCACGCCTCTGGCCCATTCTGCGAAGCTGCCCGTTTGTGTTGGCGGAGCACCAGCTTCTCTCTCTTTGCCCCGCCTCACCTTGGGCTCCCAAAGAACTTGGGCTCTCTGCCTCTCCCTCCCACTCAAACCTGCTCCCAGGAGGCTTTTATAATAAGGCTTTTTAATAAGGAGGCTGCAGGGATGGCTGGGAGGGTGTTTCACGGGGTCGGGTAATGGATTGTGGTGGGAGGACCTGGGCTTTGGAGCCTGAGCAGTCTGGTTTCTGTCCTAGCTCAGCTTCTCCCGGCTGTATGAGCCTGGGTACTTCAACTTTTTGTATCTCAGTTTCCTCTTCTACAAGAGGGGATATAGCTGGGTGTTTAGTGGTACCTGCCTGTAATCCCAGCTACTCAGGAGTCTGAGGGAGGATTGCTTGAGCCTGGGAGTTTGAGGCTGCAGTGAGCCATGATTGCACCACTGCCCCCTCCGAGTAGCTGAGACTTGTCACTTGGGTGACAAGTGAGACCGTGTCTCTAAAATAAATAAAACGGGGAGAGAACAGTAACAGCTACCTCTTAGGGTGTTGTAAAAATCAAGTAAGTTGGCTGGGCCTGGTGGCTCATGCCTGTAATCCCAGCACTTTGGGGGGCCAAGGCAGGTGGATTGCTTGAGGCCAGGAGTTTGAGACCAGCCTGGCCAATATGTGAAACCCTGTGTCTACTAAAAATGCAAAAATTAGCCAGGTGTGGTGGTGGATGCCTGTAATCCCAGCTATTCGGGAGGCTCAGGCAGGAGAATCACTTGAACCTGAGCGGCAGAAGTTGCAGTGAGCTGAGATCATGCCACTGCACTCCAGCCTGGGCGACAGAGCGAAACTCCATCTCAAAAAAAAAAAAAAAAATCAAATAAGTTAAAATACATAAAGTGTAGAGAAGAGCACCTAGCACAGGGGTCCCCAACCCCCAGGCCATGGACATTACCACCTGAGCTCTGCCTCCTGTCAGATCACCATTAGATTCTCTTAGGAGCATGAACCCCCTACTGTGGACTGCATGCGTGAGGGATTTAGGTTGTGCACTCCTTATGAAAATCTAATGCCTGATGATCTGAGGTGGAACAGTTTCATCCCAAAACCATCCCCCTTAACCCCTCACACCATGGATAAATTCTCTTCCACAAAGCCAGTCCCTGGTGCCAAAAATGTTGGAGACCACTGAACTAGCATATAGTAAGTGATATGGTTTGGCTGTGTGTCCCCCCACCTGCCAAGATCTCATGTTGAAATGTGATCTCCAGTGCTGGAGGTGGGGCCTGGTGGGAGATGTTTGGATCATGGGGTGGATCCCTCATTAATGGCTTCGTGCCATCCCCTTGGTGATCAGCGAGTTCTTGCTCTTGAGTTCACAGTGATCTGGTTGTTTGAAAGTGTGTGGCACCTCCCCTCAGAGGACATTGACCTTGTTCCTGCTCTTGTCATCTGATAAGCTTGCTTCCACTTCACCTTTCACCACAATTGTAAGCTTCCTGAGGCCTCCCCAGAAGCCGAGCAGATGCCAGCACCATGCCTGTACAGCCTGCAGAACTGGGAGCCAATCAAATCTTTTCTTTTTTTTTTTTTTCCACTTTGTAGCCCAGACTGGGGTGCAGTGGCTGATCTCAGCTCACTGCAAGCTCTGCCTCCCGGGTTCACAGCATTCTTCTGCCTCAGCCTCCTGAGTAGCTGGGACTACAGGTGCCCGCCACCATGCTCAGCTAATTTTTTTGTATTTTTAGTAGAGATGGGGTTTCACCCTGTTAGCCCGGATGATCTTGATCTCCTGACCTCGTGATCCACCCGCCTCGGCCTCCCAAAGTGCTGGGATTACAAGTGTGAGCCACCGTGCCTGGCCCCAATCAAACCTCTTTTCTTTAATTACCCAGTCTCAGGTATTTCTTCACAGCAATGCAAAAACAGCCTAATAGAGTAAGTGCTCAGTAAAAGTTAGTATCATTGTTCTTATTAACGTGCCTTCTCTCAGTGGCATTTGCAGCTTTTTTTTTTTTTTTGGATGGAGTCTCGCTCTGTCACCCAGGCTGGAGTGCAGTGGCACAATCTTGGCTCTCTGCAACCTCTGCTTCCTGGGTTCAAGGCATTCTCCTGCCTTAGCCTCCTGAGTAGCTGGGATTACAGGCGCACACAACCACACCCAGCTAATTTTGTATTTTAGTAGAGATGGGGTTTCACCATGTTGGCCAGCCTGGTCTCAAATTCCTGATTTCAAATGATCCATCCCCACTTGGCCTCCCAAAGCGCTGGGATTACAGGCATGAGCCACTGCACCTGGCCATGCAGCTTGTTACTAAAGGCCTTTCTCCTGCTTACCTCAGTGGCTCCCCATCACCTACAAAAGAGCTGTCCTTACATGCCACAGCTGCAGATGGACAGAGACAGTGACTTCCTCAGCTCTGGGGACAGCCCGGCCTCCCCTGCTGGTCATCTCTGGCAATTCCACTTATGCCAGCATTCCATGCAAAACAATCCCAACTTTTAGAAAAATTATTTTAAAATCTCCCTCCTGATTTGGCCCAGCAAATAAGACTGACTGACATAGTATGGCCTTTTGAATCATTCTCAGAGGAATTCAACTGGGATCAGGAGAAATGGATAAATGTTTTTTGAGAGAACAGATGGCATCTGGGGCAAGAGCCCACCCCCACCCAAAGAAAAAAAGTGCCTTAAATGTTCATTGATCCTTTTTTTTTTTTTTTTTGGCCTCAAAAGTCACATTTATTCAACGAAAAGAATGACAAGGCTGAGTGCAGTGGCTCACGCCTGTAATCCTAGCAATTTGGGAGGCTGAGGCAGGAGGATCACTTGAGGTCAGGAGTTTGAGACCAGCCTGGCCAACATGGTAAAACTCCGTCTCTACTAAAAATACAAAAATTAGCCAGGCATGGTGGCACACACCTGTAATCCCAGTTACTCGGGTGGCTGAGGCAGGAGAATCACTTGAACCTGGGAGGCGGAGGTTGCAGTGAGTCGAGATCTCACCACTGCACTCCAGCCTGGATGACAGAGCAAGACCAGGTCTCCCAAAAAAAAAAAAAAAAAAAAAAAGGAAAGAGAAAAAAAGAAAAAACTGACAAGATGTCCATCCCTCAGTTCCCTTCCTTCCCGCCTCCTGCTGCTCCTCAGCCCCGAGCAGTGATCTGATCTCAAGTGATCTGTCTGCCTCGGCCTCCCAAAGTGCTGGGATTACAGGCATGAGCCACCGTGCCCGGCCTCAATCTGAACTTCTAAGCCTGACATTCAAGGCCTTTCATAATCTGGCACTGGCATATTTCTCCTCAACCAGATGGCCCAGCATCCCTGTCTCACGGGGCCCAGGCTTTCTCATACCCGGCACCTCTGCATGTTGCATGTATTGTTCCCTCTGTCTGGAGCTCCTTCCTCCATCCCTGTTCTCATTTGGGACATCTCTTCTCCAGAGAGCCTCTCCTGACCTCAGGCAGGCATTCCTGTCCTCCTCTTTGCTCCTGACACACTTTGTGCTTCCTACATTCATGAAAATCAAGGCTGGACTGGGTGCGATGGGTCAGGCACCCACAAGGATCACTTGAGTCCAGGAGTTTGAGACCAGCCTGAGCAACATACTGAGAACCCTGTCTCTACAAAAAAAAGTAAATAATTAGCTGGGTATGGTGGCATGAGCCTATAGTCCCAGCTACTTGGGAGGCTGAGATGGGAGGATCACTTGAGTTCGAGGCTGCCGTGAGCTATGATCATGCCATTGCACTCCAGTCTGGGCAACAGAGAGAGACACTGTCTCAAAAAAAAAAAAAAAAAAAAAAAAGAAGAAGGCTGCTCCTAGCCCATACCATGGCTGTGGGGAAAGTAGAAAAAGTCACCCCTTCCTCAAAATGCTTTCTTCCATCTGCTGAAAAACTCTTGTAATAGATATGTCAAACTATAACATCTATAACATGAAAGGTGTGGACCCTGGAGGAGTCCTGATGAAGCCAGAGATGCCATCTTGGGAGAACCTCTGTGTGCCAGGCCCTGTACTAGGGGCCTGTTTATTTCACAAGTGAGGAAAGT
The DNA here is from genome assembly GCF_028885625.2 of Pongo pygmaeus. Taxonomy (NCBI): domain Eukaryota; kingdom Metazoa; phylum Chordata; class Mammalia; order Primates; family Hominidae; genus Pongo; species Pongo pygmaeus. The sequence goes on along the minus strand of NC_072382.2, from coordinate 8,633,371 downwards.
GAGGCTTAAAGGCTAAGTTCAAAGTATGTAACTGGTAGATGGCAGAGCCAGGGTTTGAACTCCAGAGCCCCAGTGTTTAATCATTGGGCAAGATCATCCCTATCAAGTCATTGTTGGCCAGGTTTGCTGCCTCCACATCTTCTCTAGACCTTAGGGTGAGCTCCTCAAGGCAGGGACCACGTTTCACTCACTGCCAAAGCTCTGGGACTGTTCGGAGTAGGCACAGAGGTAGGCAGCACCAAGTGTTTGTTGGTGGAAGGAGCCTCTTTGCAGGAGTCCTAGGGGCTGAGGCCTGTTCCCCTGGGTTGTGGCTGAAGGTGGAGATGTTCCCATCAAAGAGTTCCAGGGCCCCTGCTCAGCTTTAGGATTTGCCCTTGCCCCTGAGTCAAACAGAGAACCCTCTCCTAGTGCCTGATGATTCCATTTGCCCCGATTCCAGATTTTTCTGAGGCCACAGTTGTGCTCTCTGCTGAAGCGGGGCAAGGTTTTTAAAGGAGGGCCTGCCTGCCTGAGGGCCAGGGAGGCCAGGGGAGGCCTATTGCAGTGGTTTGGCTGTTTGTCCCTTAAACCTCATGTTGACATTTGATTCCCAATGTTGGAGGTGGGCCTAATGGGGGGAGGTGTTTGGCTCATGGGTATGGATTCCTCATGAAAAGATTAATGACCTTCCTGGGGGATAAGTGAGTTTTTTCACTCTTAGTTCCAAGAGCTGGTTGTTAAAAAGACCTGGCACCTCCTCTGACCCCCCTTGCTTCCTCTCTCACCCTGTGGTCTCTGCATACTTGGGCTCCCGAGCGGAAGCAGCCTGAGACCCTCACCAGATACAGATACCAATCCTGAACTTTCTAGTCATCAGGATTGAGTGAAATAAACCTTTTTCTTTACCCAGCCTCAGTCACTCCTTTATGGCAACACATAATGAACTAGGACACTTATCAAAGTAGACTTGGCCGGGCATGGTGGCTCACGCCTGTAATTCCAGCACTTTAGGAGGCCGAGGTGGGCAGATCACCTGAGGTCAGGAGTTCGAGACCAGCGTGTCCAACATGGCCAATCCCCATCTCTACTAAAAATACAAAAATTAGCCGGGCGTGGTGGCAGACACCTGTAATCCCAGCTACTTAGGAGGCTGAGGCAGGAGAATCACTTGAACCCAGGAGGTGGAGGTTGCAGTGAGCCGAGATTATACCACTGCACTCCAGACTGGGTGACAGAGTGAGACTGTCTAGAAAAAAAAAAAGCAGACTTAAAGGCATGTCTGAATTTTCCAGGCCAACTGAGGGCAAGGTGAAGGATGTTCCTGGCAGGGGTATGACCAGAGGCTAGGGCTGGGGGTGCAGATGGAGACAATGGCAAGCACCTTATTAGCTGGGGGCCAGAGGACACCTGTTTTTGGATAGATCACTTTGAGTCTGGTACAATTCTTTACTGCTGCTTAATGTCAGAAACTTAATTATGCTTTTGCATGATTCTAATTATTGCCTTTTTCAGAGCTCTGCTGGTAAAAAGTGGGGTGCCATACAAACAGTCCCCTTTCAAGCCCAGCGTGTCACACGTCCTGCCAATCAATCACTGTAATGTCCATTGTCCAAACAGGTCAACCGTTGTCTCCATGAAAAACTGGATAAAGAGTTGCTGATAGCAGTGTCCTGGTTCTTCTCTTTACATTCTTTTGGGGGAAGGTGCTGGGAATCAGCCTAGCTTGTGGCATGTGACCTTTTTTATTTGAATGGCACTACAGACAGCACTTGTGAGCACAAACTCTGAAGCCACACTGCCTTGGTTAAGATCCTAGTGGCCACTTTCTGACTGTGTGACCCTGACTTAATTTCCCCCAAGTTTCAGTTCCCTCACCTAGAAAACGGCACCCATCTCTAAAGTTAATATACATAAAGCCCTTAAACGGTGGCTGGCACACCGTAGACCAGAATAGCTATTGTTTTTATCACTTGTCCAGATATGTTGATACAGCTCTGAAGAAAGTAACAGAAGAAGTTCCAATTCTCTGTTAGTCTTAAGGGAGATTTCACCTGGAAGTGCTGGCTATCTTGCTGTGTTAAAGGAAATTGCAGAAAGGGACTGGTCTCCATCTGAGTCCAAGTTGTCTTCTTGTGAGGAAAACAGGCCATGAGTGAAGTCAGTGATTCACCGGGTGAGGTCAAATTCTGAGTTAGGCAGCTCCTTACCTGAAAATGATCCTCCTTCCACCCAAGGAGGTGTTTTGCTCTAACCCCTCCAGTCCTTCCTCTTTGCTTACCTGTCTTGCTCCTGTTCCAATGTTTCCCCATAAGCTCCATGAAAATAAGGCCCTATCTATCTGGTTCACCTGTATCCCCAAGTTACAGAGATGATACTCAGTAAATGTCGCACAATTTTGTGAAAAAGAACGATGTGGAAAGTGAGTGGGGCTGAGGTGGCCAGTCTGTGTTGGGGGCCCAGTCAGTCAAGCGGTTGAGGAGGGTTGTGGGCCCATGCCAGGTGGTTGGGGACCTTGAGTCCAGGCCCCCATCCTCATGGGTCCAGCCACAGCTCCTCCTGGGCATCCGTTTCATCCTCAAATGTGGGGAATCCGGCTTCTATGACTAACATACAACTCGCACATTTTAAAGATATTTTATTAAAAAAAAGAAAAACCAACCAAACAAAAATCCCAACCCAAGAACTCTTCGTTCTGGGAGACTGGGAGCAGCTTAGGTCTGTGGGGAGGGTAGAACCTGGAAGACAGAAAAGTATAGGGAGCCTCAAGCCCTGGGAGGGAGAGCAAGAGCAGCCTTTCCCTAGGGCTCAGCCTCTCTCCGCGGGGCCTGGGCTTATCCACTTGGAAAAGACAAGTTGGAGGGGCTCAGCCCCCAGAAAAAGGCAGGGTGAGCAGTTCTGGACAGCCCTCAGGCCTCTCGTCAAAATCACCAACCAGCTGGCAAGGAGAGGGTGGCCCAGCGCTGGATCCAGCCTATCAGCGCCGTGCCCGAAGGCGGGGTTCAGCCCACGATCGGGAGCCGGGGCTCTGATAGGGAGGCGTACCCCAAAGTTCAGCGAGGGACTCAAGCCCCTTGAAAAGAAAGGGCTCTCATGGGGCAGGACATGGAGGCAGCCCCTGGCTGGACTCCTGGGAGGGCAGGGCAGGACCCATACTCCTGGAGGCCTGCGGAGCTCAGGGACCTTGAGGGCCGCGAGGCAGCACTCGGATGGGCCGAGGCGGGGGATTGTCCAGGACCGGCTCGGGCCGAGCCCGCGCACCGCCCCGGCGCTTCTGCTTGCGCAACAGGTAGTTCGAGTACTGGACCTCGGGCATGGCCAGCTTGAGGCAGGCCTCGGTGGCCGGGCCGGCGCCGCCGCCGGGCAGGTCATAACCCATAATGTCCACCTTGCGGCTGGGCTGCCACGGCTGCAGCTGCTTGGTGCGGATCTGCGCGGCAGGCCGCAGCAGTGGCTCGTCCCCGAAGCAGCGCCGCAGTAGGCGCTGGCGGGCCTCGCGTAGCTCGCGCGCCTCGCGCTCCACGCACGCGCGGCCCGCGCGCGCCACGCGGCGCCAGAAGGTGGCGTTGAAGTGGTCGTAGAGGCCGGCGTCCAGGGCGTTCCAGGTGCGCGCCGCCCGCGCCAGCGTCGCGGGGATGGCGGCCAGGCGCGAGCTGGCGGCGCGCGCGTTGAGCTTGGCGTAGAGCACGTCGTCCAGGTCCCAGGCCAGCAGGCGCCGCAGCAGCACTAGCGACTCGTCGAAGTACTCGGCGATCATGACAAGCGAGAAAACCTCCTCCACCTGGCGGATGAGGCCCGCCAGGTAGGCGGCGTCGTCGCGCGGGCTGCGCTCATTGTCGCCGCCCAGGTCGTAGGCCAGCGTGTTGTGTGCGAACATGGCGAAGTGCTCGCCGGCGCGGTAGTAGGCCTCGGGCGCGCGCAGGAAGGCCTCGAGCGAGGCGTTGGGCACGCGCCGGAAGGCCGGGCAGTACTGGTTGTAGTAGCTGAAGAGCGACTCGAACATGGCGGCCGGCTCGCGCAGGATGGTGACATAGACGGTGCCAGGCGGCATGAGGCGCTCCAGCTCTGCACGGTCGAAGCGCAGGTGGCTGGCCAGCACGTGCGGCGGCCGCGTGGCCGGGTGCACGAAGTGCGCCGAGAAGTTGCGCGGGTAGCAGAACTGGTGCTCGCAGCTCGGGTGCGGCAGGGCCACCGTCAGGTTGTGGCGCTCGGCGAAGCGGAACAGGATGTTCTGCACCGTCGTGCCTGCCGTCTTGTGAGTCTTCAGGAAGGCCACGGTCATGTGCTTGGGGCGCGGCGGCGAGTTCCGCAGAGGAGGGCAGCTCAGGGGGAACAGCTTGGGGTACCTGCCAGGCCCAGGGGGTGTGCGGAGAGGAGGGTGTGAGGGGGCTGCCGCTTGACCCCTGCCCTTACCCAAGGACTGTGGGATGTCCCACAGCGTGGCCCCGCCTGGGCTGCACTCATGGAAAGGTCAAGGGTGGTGCTTGGTAGCCTCTAAGATGCCCCCTATGATCCCTGCTGGCCTCCTGGTATTCACGCCCTTGAGTATTCCCCTCACCTGAGTTAGGCTGGACCTATCATTGCATGTAAAGAAGAGAAGAGGGCAGAAATGATGGGATGTCACTTCTTAAATTTCATCATAGAAAGACTGTGGCTGGCTAGTATCTTGGTGTCTTTCACTCAATCTGGGATGACAGATGATGGAGGAAGCAAGCTGCCATATAGTGGGCAATCCTATAGGGAGCTATCACTAAGTGGGAAAAGCCCACAAGGACCTAAGGCCCTCAGTCCGCCAGCCCCCTTGAAGACCTGAAGCCTGTCAAAACCACGTGAATGAGCATGGAAGCTGATCCTTTCCAATCAAGCCTTCGGATGAGACTGCATCACCAGCAAACACCTTGGTTGCAACCCCATGAAAGACCTTGGTCTAGAAGTTCCCAGTAAGCCACACCTGGCTTCCTGACCCACAATAACAGATGTTTGTGTTTTCAGCTGCTAAGCTTTAAGATAATTTGTTTATGCAGAAATAAATAAGGGACAAAGACCCCTGGAGATCTTTGAGGAATCCCACTTAGTATATGTAGAAACTGAGGGCCAAAAGGAGAACAATCACTTACACAAAGTCTGGACACGACTCACATGGTCACTAAATCCTTTTGCTCTTTCTCATTTTTACTCTTTAACTGGCTCCTCACTCTGTAGATGGTTGGCACTGGGCTTTGCAGCAACCCATTGTTATGTTTCTCTTGAGGCCTCTAAAGCCTCATTCATTCTGTCATCAACTATTTTTTGGGTGTCCAGTATGTGCCAGGTTATGCTAGGTTCAAGAAATACAGTAATATACAAAAACAATCCTAGCCCTCGTGAAGCTTTCATTTCTGTTGCTTCATTCTTAAAACATGGGTGTTTGGGATTTCAAACCAAATTATCTGGCAAAGGGGGCTGGGCGCATTCACACCATTCTCAGGGGCAGACAGTGTAGAAAATGGGGACGTGAAGTCCCTGAGAGGTGCAGGGATTTTTTGGGTTCACACAGTGAGTCAGGAACAGGGTCGGGGTTCCCGTGAATCACATGGTATCCTGTATGAGGGTGACTGGCTGTGTCACACATATCATGTCTCACTTTATAGATGAGAAAACTGAGGCTCAGAGAAATGAGGGGACTTGGCCTTGCCCAGCACTAGGGAAGTCGTGAGAAGTTGTTTCCACTGGGGAAATGCTTAGCTGCATGCTGTGGGGAGTTGAGCTGGATTCGGATCTCAGCTAACTGATTCTGTAACTTTGAGCAAGTCACTCTACCCTCTCATTGAAGAGCAGTCCCTGTCCAGGGAGGCTGTGTGGCCCTAAAGGGAAAGCACTTTCAGAATAGAGGGAAGGAGCAAAGCCTAGCAGGACCCTTCTGGCAGGTGGAAGAATGGGGAGGGGAGCTCTAGCCCCCCTGGGGCCCCGCCCCCTCGCCGGGGCCACGCCCCCTTACCAGCTGAGCTGCGCCCCCTGGTGGATGAGAAGGCTTACGGTGCTGCACCCTAGCACCAGCAGCAGGATTTTCCGGCGGCTCATCATCTTGGTGGCCTGCTGCAGGCGCTGGAGGATGGGTGGCATGGCAGAGTACCCACCCCTGGACCAGCCAGGGCCTCGCTATCCAGGACTCCCTTCACAGGCACTCATGGGGGATCCTGCGGCTCTGGTAGCAGGGCCAGTGTTCCCGAGAGGCCTGGCAGAAGAAGGCAGACGGGTTTGCAGTGGGCAGAGGAGATGGGATCTGGCCCCCAGCAGGTCTGATGCAAAGAGCTCCAAGAGGTGGGGTAAGCAGAGAGACCAGGGCAGATCGGATTCCTGCCTCCCGTTACCAAGACCCTATCTCCTCACTGCTCCAGATAACCTAGTCTTGGGTGGAATTACAGGGTCTGGGGTGTAGCCAGCCCTTCAGGCTGTAGCCACTCCCATCCCTCAGCCCTGTCTCTGTCTCTCTACCTGCTCCTAACTCGTCCTTGTCTCATGGTCATTTGTACATGTCTCCCCAGTGGAGTGGCTTCAGCGCCAGGGCTTGGCTCAGAACATAGAGGTCTCAATTCAAAGTTTCCTCTCCTCCAGGACTCCTTGCCCAATTGCTTTAGCCCAGGGTTGGTCCTGACTCCCCAGAGAAACCAAGCTCCTCGGAAACACTGATCAGGCCTTCACCTCCTTGGATCGATATGGCTTTGAGTCGATACTGCAGGCTTACTCTATGTACTATATTATTACATACTTAATCCCATTTAGTCCTCACCACAGCCGTGACCTAGGTATTATTCCCACTGTACAGATAAGGAAACTGAGGCTCTAAGAGATTATATCACTTGTCCATAGCTACACAGCTGGTAACAGTAGAAATGAGATTCATACCTGCTGTTTCTGGCTCCAAAGTCCATGCCCTTAGACACTGTATATGCTATTTCTGTAGAGGACTGGTTTCCCCAACCTTGCCCTAGACTCTGGCAATTCTGCATGCTTCTGAGTCCTGAGCACTCCTAGCTGGGCTCCTGCCCTGAGGGCCCAAGACTGAGAAATTCATGAGGGAAAGGAAGGTCTTGAAATCCTGGAGCCCTATCTGGATTCCATCCCCAGACACCTGAAACCCAGGCGGCCCCATCAGCTGACTCTGCAGGGAAAAGTGCCTGACCAAAGCAATGGGATGGCAGCCTGGGCGGGGTGTGGGTTGGGGCGGGGTGTGGGTCGAGTAAGAGGTGGCTCCTGCTTGTTGCCCTACTGAGGATCTCCAGGAGAAGGTGAGCTTCCATCCCAGGTAAGTCCAGGAGTAAGAGAAGGGAGGAGGGCTTGGTCCCGAACAAGTCTCCTTTCCCCACAGGAATGCCTTGGCTTAAGGGCAGCCCAATCCTGGGCAGCTCCCATAGAAAGTCTGCTTCAGCAGTGATGCCTGTCCCCAAGCTAGGGTGGGGCCTCAGTCTCCAGGTTCAAGTTTAGCTTCAGCCCTCACACATATCCTTCTCTATGGAGGAGGGGGAGCCTGGAACCTGATGGGCATGTGCATGTGGAACTAGGACACCTGGGTCCCAGGAGGGGTGAGGTAATATGAAAACCCTTTTGATCATCACCTTTTCTGGGAGCCCTGGGCTTGGCTTCCAGTCTCTCTTCTTGACCCTGCTCCCTTAATCCTGGATTACATTTAAACCTGTTTGGGTGGAAAGATGTTCTGCTTATGCCTCCCCTTCTCTCTAGGCCTTATCGCCACTTCCCTCCACCTGCCTGCAGACAGACTTTACCCTTGGCCGGAGCCAAGGGTAAAGGGTCCAGCCACAGCGGGCAACCAAGGGCACAGCAGTGGAAGTCAAAGGCCCTCCCTGTCTCTTCAAGGATTGCTGGGGCAGAGAAGGGCTGGCCTGGCCTGGCTGGGGCTGCTTGCAGGAGGAAGTAAGAGCCCTTGGCCCTCTAAGGATACACACCTTTTTCCTCTGTCACTCCTGCTGCTTAGAGAACTTGGTGGTTAGACAGAAGTGTCCCAAGATGGGAAGAGGGAAGTCTACATCCACCTTTGCTAAACTTGCAGAAACCACCCTATTTCTCAGAGGATTCAGGGTCAGCCAAGGAAGTCAAACCTAGCTATGGGGCAACTTTCCCGGGGGCAGAGCTTCTACTGGCCGCACAGAGAGAGTGACAGGTGCCTGGTATCCCCCTCCGTCCCACTCCCGGGCCTTTCCCCACTTCCCCACATGGCTGAGCTCTGGGGAGCTAGCCAGGCCCCAGTCTGAGGCCTGCTTAGGGACAGGGGACAGGACATCCTCAGTGCAGGAATTCCCTGGACACCAGCCCCTGAAGGTGGGCACCAGCTTCTGTATGGCCACTGTCAGTGACAGGGTGTTCATCACCTCCCGATACAGCCTGGTCCATTTCCAAGCAACTTACAACTGTTCAGGTTCTTTCCGGGACAGCCAGGATTACCCTGCCAGTGGTAGCACCTGCTTCGGCCTGCCCCTTCCACCTCCCATTCTGCACTCTTGGTAGTGCTGCCCTCCTAGAGCACACAGAACATTTTTCTCCATGACAGACCTTCAGGTATTTGGAAGCAGTAACCCTGTCTCCTCTGGGTGGGCACTCGGCCAGGCTAAACATTCCAGGTCCTGAGAGAGGGTGCTGCTCGGACATTGTGGGAGGCCTGCCTTCCCTTGGCAATTTGACTCCAAGATACCTGTTTCGGAGATGGGGCCAAGGCAGTGCCTCTCAGGGAGGGGGCCACTGGGCTGGGTTTCCATCGGATTTTCTGGCTGGTGTGGGGTGCATGGTGGTGCTGCTGGAGCCGTGTTTTAGAGCAGTGGCCCTGGCTCCTGCGCTCAGATGCTTCACACGACTCCCCATTGTGCCTGGTGTCTTCTCCATGGAGAGAGTTTTCCCAGCTATCCGAGGCAGGTCAGGATGCCCAGGCTCATCAGAATGTCAGTGCTAATTTTAGTCAGAACAATCTACCTCACGCTGCTGCCCAGTTTTGCAAATTGCTAGCTTTTCTCCAGGGAACCAAAGAAATAGTAGAGCAGACCAGATCTTTGAAAATGGGCCTGGGTGCCCACCCTCCTAAAGGAGCCCTTTCTCCTCTGTCTCCTTTGAGCTCTAGAGCTGAAACCGATGCACTCAGAGGAAAGAGTGCCCTGGACTGGACCACTTGGACCTGACTGCTGGTTGGCCCGGAGACTCCATCCTGTCCTGACTTGAGGGATGGGACAGCCCTGACCCAGGGTGCTCCAGAGGAAGGGACGAAGGGCTCCGGGGGGTCTGCAAAGTACTGGCCCAGGAGAACAAATCTTTCCACCTCCCTCTTTTTCCTCCTCCCCCACCCCGCAGCCTGCACCAGGTCTGCCCCTGGCCCCCCAGCCTCCTCTCTGTCTCATCCACCCCCGCGTCATCCCTGCCTCGGAATTCCCTCCATCCTCCTGTCTCCATTACTGCCCACCCGCACCATACCTCCCACTCCCTCAGTTTCATCCCAGCATCCCCCAGGGATCCTGCCAGTGGGATCTGATCACCATAGGGGATAGGCCAGATTGGCCCGCTCACCCTATCTTCTCCCACTTTCCAGGGGTGGAGCGCCCCACTCCTCATGCTTTCCAGGCACTAGGCCCCCAAGACACTCTCCCGCCCGCCTCTCGGCCCCCATCCCGGTCTGGTCCACTCCCACCCTTCCAACCCCATGCCGGCCACTGCAGTACTCACTCCGCGCGCCTGGGCTCTGCCTCTCGCCCGGGTTGGGGGCGGCCGCCGCTATCTCTGGACCCTTGTCGCGAAATCCGCACGGGGTCCGAGGGTGCCCGGGGCCCTGCGCGCCGAGTGCCGGTGGCTTGCCTCTCAGCGCCTGGATGGGATCAGGTGGCAGCGTCCGCTAGGCTCGCTCCTCCCGGCTCTGCCCGCCCCCCGCCCCCCGCCCCCCATCGCACACCGGAGGAAGGCGAGGGGCGGGGCTAGGCCTCGAGCAAGTAGGGGAGAAGGGAGAGAGGGGAAAGGAAGGGGGACGGGGGTGGGGTGGGGGGGGGTGGTTCCCTGGCTTGCCCGCTGGCTGCCGTGAACAGTCTCTGGGTGGCATCTTCACATGCAGTTGTCTTACCCTGGCAACCTTGCAGAGTTGGACACTAATGTGGCCAGCTCCCTTCTCTCACTCAGGCAGGGAAACTGAGGCTGGGAAGGTGTCTGGATACTCCTGCATTGCTGGGTATTCTGAGGCACCACCGGTCATACTTGGGCTTCTGGGTGAGCCAGACGCAGGTACACTTGCAGGTACCCACATCCTCTCTGTCCTCCTCCAGCAGAGAAGCAGTGCTCCAGCCTTGTCTGGTCCCATCTCTGCCCACACACCCCCTTCCCTTCCAGCGTGTCCCCCATACCCTCTGAGGTAGCTTCTGGCTGCTCACCCATTCTTCCTCACTAGGACTCCAGACCCACTCACTCCTGACCAGAGCTATAGTGAGGCTGGGACCCCTGCCTAGGCACCTGCCATGAGGCATCAAATAACCCAAGTTCAATCCTGGTTTGCTGTTAAATCCCAGAGTCAAGAGGCAACTCCCTGAGCCCTATTGCTTCCAGCTCTAAAATGGGAAGCTGTTCTGAGGTAGCAGAGATAATATACACGAAGGCTCCATGTGAACTTCTTAGTCCTCAGTTCCCATCACCTGGGAGATGGGCAGCAGCACCTCCCAAGGCCATGCCAGACATCAAGAGCCCCACACTGAGTTCTGTGGCTGGCCTGCACACCTGCTTTCTATTTTGCTCTGGGCCTGGTAAAGCAAGGATCCTGGAGCTGGGTAGCCACCCAAAGGTGGGACTGGAAGGGGCTGGATACGCCCTTCTAGGCCCACATAGGAAGTAGTGTGAGGGTCCTTGTTATGGTTGAGGAGGAGGAAATAGGGACTCTCAGAGTCAGAAGGACTGCTGGTGGCCCCAGTTCGGCCCCTTGGGCATGTCACCTTCTCTGCCCATCAGTCTTCCACTGTGTACAATATCGTGGGGGAGGGGGATCTTGAGACCTTGCCTCCTTCCCAGGGCTGTTATAAAATGAGACTCCAGGCCGGGCGCGGTGGCTCACGCCTGTAATCCCAGCACTTTGGGAGGCCGAGGCGGGCAGATCACGAGGTCAGGAGATCGAGACCATCCTGGCTAACATGGTGAAACCCCGTCTATACTAAAAAAAATACAAAAAAATTAGCTGGGCGTGGTGGTGGGCGCCTGTAGTCCCAGCTACTCCGGAGGCTGAGGCAGGAGAATGGCATGAACCCAGGAGGTGGAGCTTGCAGTGAGCGTAGATAGAGCCACTGCACTCCAGCCTGGGCAACTGAGCGAGACTCTGTCTCAAAAAAATAAATAAATAAAGATAAATAAAAAAATAAGACTCTACCGTCAGCCTTTAGTTTATCCTGCCTCAGAGACCCCGCCCCCTTCCCTAGCACCTACACATGCCTTGGGGCCTTCAGCCTCAGATGACCTGCCCTGGGCTCTCCAGTTACAGGGAGCAGAAGAGCCTTCCTTTGGGCTAGAAAGGTTCTGCCTGAGTGGGCTGACAAGCTGGAGGGAAGGGCGCCGTTGTTCTGTCTTCGTTACTGTCCTTTCCGGGTTTGGCTTCTCCTCTGGGAGTGGCTGCAGGAGCCTGCCATAGTGATATTGATGGAAAGGGGAAAGGTCAAGGTTTGGGTAGGAAGAAGAGGACTTCCCACCCAGTGTTAGGATGTGAGCCAACCTTTCTCAACCCAGTCCTTTTCCCTGTCTCTCCCAAACCTCACCTTCCCCGGACCTGGTGCCCCATTCTTTCTTTTCCTCTTCCCAGCTTCTTTTCCACTGGGGGCAGTTGGCAAAATGGAGCTGGAGAAAAGATCTGAAGGGGATGTGCAGGGAGAAAATGAGACCATTTCACTTGAGTCTCCCCACTCCCTTTCTCAACACACATAAAAACACACACAGTGAGCCTAGCTGTCAGTGAGAGGGCAGAGCTAGTGGCAAAGGTGGGGAGAGAAACTGAATTGATGGTGTGGGACAGGGAGAGGTGGATGCTAGGGAGGCAAGAATCCCTGCCAGTCTCTGCCTCTGTCTCCAAAGGCCACGGGGAGTTGGGGTGGGGAGTGGGAGGCAAGGTGGGGCCCCCAGTGCAGGTGCGGCTGAGGGAAAAGGGCCTGAGTGTATTTTCGAGACTAAAAAAAGACACAAATGCGGTCACCAGAAACATTGTTCCTTTTTTTCCAGTAATCATTTATTGGGCGCCTCTTGAACGCCAGGCGATGCGAGACTGAAAAAGATCAAGTCCCTGCTCACATTTTTGGGATGGAGGTAGGAAGAAAGGGCAAGAAAGACTTAACAAGCGGTGGAGATTCGAATGTATTATGGGAGCTCTAAGAAAGGAAAGCGGGAGGAGGCTTAGTGGAGAAGACGACATTTGAGCTGGCCTGGAAGGTGGAAAAGGGGGCTTTAGTGTCGCCCTTCCCCCAGGTCGGCAGCTGGAGCTCAGCCCGGGCAGGCCCGCTCCTCTCCCGGCTCGGATCCCCTTTCAGCCCATTCATCCGGGCCTGGGCCGGGGGTGGGCGGGCAGACAATCAGACACTGTTTTATCCCAGGCATCGGCTCCAGCCTCCCGCTTGGCGCCCGCAACGCGGGGCCGCCGGGGAAATGAGTCTCTCGGGATTCCCTGGGAGCGTAAGCGTCCGAGGCTCTGACCGGCCGGGCCGGAAAGCTTGAGAGCCTTCGCTCCCGCAGGTGAGGTGCAGAAAACCCTCCCTCGGGGCACTGCCAGCCCTCCTCGCAGCCCCGCCCTCCGGCCCGCTGCCGGCCTTCCGGGCGGTAGCCAGGAGCGGAGCCCGCAAAGACCCAGACCTGCGCACTACAACTCCCAAGAGGCCTCGCGACCAGACCGCCGACGGGCCACTGGAGAACGGTGCGTCTGCGGCGAATCCCGTCGCCCAGCGCACTGCAGCGGGTGGGCCTCAGTGCGCGTCGCCTCCCAACCAGAGAGGACGTGGCTTACGGCGCCGCCGGAAGTTCCGGAAAGTGGGCCTTGAGGCTGGCCCGAGCTTCCGGGTTGGTCGCGCGCTTTCCTGCAGCTAAGATGGCGACGGAGCATCCCGAGCCTCCCAAAGCGGAATTGCAGCTGCCGCCGCCGCCACCTCCGGGCCACTATGGCGCCTGGGCTGCCCAGGAGCTTCAGGCCAAGTTGGCAGAGATCGGAGCTCCGATCCAGGGTGAGGAACACAGAAAGTCGAGGGGCCTTTACGGGCCTGCGGAGAAGCGGAACCTGGTTACCCGGGAGACCCGGGCGCGAGGGGCGGAGGCGGGCCGCTGGGGCCTGACCTGGCCGGGCTGGCCTGCCCCGTTGATCGTGTACTTTGCCCTGCAGGTAATCGCGAGGAGCTGGTGGAGCGGCTGCAGACCTACACCCGCCAGGTAGGTGTTGGCGGCGGGACGTCAGGATAGGCCGAGCTTCTCCAGGAGACCTTATATACCCCATCACAGCTCGGTCTTCATTCTTTCTTTATCTCGGCACAGCAAGGCGGAGGCTTGCCCTTTTTGGCTTGTTCTTGCCTTTGCCAGCTTAGTTGTAATTTCTTGTATCCCTCTTGGTCCTCTTCAGTGACCAGCCAGGGCGCTGGCAGACAGGCACTGGGTACGTTTTGTTGAATGAATTGGGAGCGAACGTCGTTGAGTGAAACAGCTAGTTTTGGACTGACCTAGAGTCCTTTCTCTTTTTCAGACTGGCATCGTGCTGAATCGGCCGGTTTTGAGAGGGGAAGATGGGGACAAAGCCGCTCCACCTCCCATGTCAGCACAGGTAGGGAGGTTCTTCCATTTTTTAAGATTCCATCTGCTGATCCTTTTGTAGTTCATAAGCATGATGATTGGGTGTTCACGTGCATGTGTGAGATGTGACACTCTGGCACATTACTTGCCTGACCTGAGTGGGGAAAAAAAAAGATTCCATATGTTCAGGGTAGCCCTTTTCTCACTTGCAGTGTTGGTCAGGGAGGTACTGCCATGACAGAATTGTGAGCTCTTCAGTTCTCTCTTTGATGCTGATACTTGCCTCCTTTTCCACTGTCTGCTTCTCCAAAAGCAGCTTGTGGCCGGGTGCAGTGGCGCATGCCTCCTGTAATCCCACCACTTCGGGATGCTTAGATGGGAGGATCGCTTGAAGCCAGGAGTTCGAGACCAGCCTGGGCAACATAGTGAGACTCTGTTACTACAAAAAAATTTTAAAAATTAGCTGGGCACGGTGGCACGCGCCTATAAAGTCCCTATAAAGAGGCTCAAGGATTGCTTGAGCCCTGGGGTTGGAGGCTGCAGTGAGCTCTGGTTGTGCCACTGTACTCCATGTACTCCATCCTGGGTGACAGAATGAGACTTTGCTTCTTTAAAAAAAAAAAAATGGGGGGGTGATGGGGGAGGGGCTGGGAGAGTGTCAGAAAAAATAGCTAATGCATGCCAGGCTTAATACTTAGGCAGTGGGTTGATAGGTGCAGCAAACCACCATGACACACATTTGCCTATGTAACGAACCTGCACATACTGCACATGTACCCCAAAACTTAGAATAAAATAAAATTAAACCAAAAAATAGGAAAAAAAAAAAAAAAAAGAGGCAGGGCATGGTGGCTCATGTCTGTAATCCCAGCACTTTGGGAGGCCAAGGCGGGTGGATTGCCTGCGGTCAGGAGTTTGAAACCAGCCTGGCCAACATGGTGAAACTCTCTCTACTAAAAATACAAAAATTAGCTGGGCGTGGTAGCACATGTCTGTAATCCCAGCTGCTTGGGAGGCTGAGGCAGGAGAATCACTTGAACCCAGGAGGTGGACGGTGCAGTGAGCTGAGATCAAGCCACTGCACTCCAGCCTGGGCAATAGAGCGAGACTGTCTCAAAAAAAAAAAAAAAAAAAAAAAAAAGGCAGGGCATGGTGGCTCATGCCTGTAATCCCAGCACTTTGGGAGGCTGAGGTGGGCGATCACTTGAGGTCATGAGTTTGAGACCAACCTGGCCAACATGGTGAAACCTCATCTCTACTAAAAATACAAAAATTAGCCAGGCATGGTGGCAGGTGCCTGTAATCCCAGCTACTTGGGAGGCTGAGGCACGAGAATTGCTTGAACCTGGAAAGCGGAGGTTGCAGTGAGCTGAGATTGCACCATTGCACTCCAGTCTGGGTGACAGAGTGAGACTCTTGTCTCAAAAAAAAAAATACAGCTTGAATACAAGCAAGCCTGACTTGTCCTTACCCAGCTGGAAGCAATCACCCTCTTCTTTGCCTGCCCCAGGCACGGTTCCCATGTTCTTTTGTGTGACATCGAGGGCTCCCTGATTTGATTTCATACCCCTTGCGTTTAGTAGTCATTGGGGTTTGCATTGCCTTGATACAGTGGTTCCTGTTTATTTAAGTCCTCTCAATTTCCATGTTCCTTCTCATCCAGGATTTGCCTCATTTTTTCTAAAGCAGTGGCTCTGACCTGGCATCTACTGATCTCTGTGTGTAGGATGAGGAGTCCCTAGATGGCCTCAGAGGCGTCTTTGAGTCTCCTAGAATTGTATACAGAATCTGTATTCAGGATATCTTTCTGGAGAGAGTGGATAGCTTCCTTTGGTTGGTGCCGGAAGTTAACATTCTCATATCTTTATAGGGCTGTGGAGCATTCTCTCTTATGGAGTGGTAACTGTGTATCATTTGACTTAGAATTCCAGCTCCTGACTCAAAGTAGATCCCCCAGATATTTGCAGAATGAGTAGATAAACTCTTCCTAGTTTTATGATCATATTTTCTCCACAGCTCCCTGGAATTCCCATGCCACCACCACCTTTGGGACTCCCTCCTCTGCAGCCTCCTCCGCCACCCCCACCACCTCCACCAGGCCTTGGCCTTGGCTTTCCTATGGCCCACCCACCAAATTTGGGGCCCCCGCCGCCTCTCCGTGTGGGTGAGCCAGTGGCACTGTCAGAGGAGGAGCGGCTGAAGTTGGCTCAGCAGCAGGCGGCATTGCTGATGCAGCAGGAGGAGCGTGCCAAGCAGGTAGGGCAGGTGGAAGCCCTGGCCTTGGACTTATTGGGTCCCTGAAGGGGCAGTGGAGCATTAGAAAAAGCTGGGTCCTAGAACTAAGGCTTCTGGGAAGGTCGGGACTAAAGATTGGAACATGGGCCCTTGACTGGAAGAGGATCTCGAGAAGCAAGAGTTGTGGCAGATTGGCCTGTTGGGTATTGGTGCTGGTATGAACTTGTTTTCTTTTTTAAGCAGGGAGATCATTCGCTGAAGGAACATGAGCTCTTGGAGCAGCAGAAGCGGGTAATACCCCTCCCCCTAACCTTTGACCTCCTGGTCCAATTCGTTGGCTGTCATTTATAGTGCTTAGAGTGCACCATTCAAGTTTTCCCTGGAGGCTACTTTGTTCTCAGCTAAGTTCTAGTATCTTCCAAAGCTTTCAATTTTTCTTGAAGTTCAGGAATTGACAAACTATGACCTGTGGCCTGCATGTGTGTGGCCTGTGAGCTAAAAATAACTTTAAAATTTTTTAAGGGTTATAAGAAAACCCAAACCAAAAATATGTACCAGAGTCTGTACAGCAACCCATAAAACCTAAAATACTTACCTTCTGACCTATTACAAAAAGAGCATGCTGACCTCTGCTTGCCTTACGTGACATCATTCTAGATAAGACTCTGGGTAATTGAGTTATTTGTATTGGATTTAGACAGAATAGGACTATAAGTCTGGGAATGTTATATGTTTGGCCCCAGAGGTGCATTGCATCAGTCATTACCCCGTGGGTTACTCAGGAGTATTAAAAAGTAAGTGTTAAAAAGCAACAAGTATGAGCTGGGTGCCGTGGCTCACACCTGTAATCCTAGCACTTTGGGAGGCTGAGGTGGGCAAATCGCTTGAGCTCAGGAGTTCGAGACCAGCCTGGCCAACATGATGAAACCCTGTCTCTCTTAGAAATACAAAAATTAGCCAGGTGTGACGGCGCATGCCTGTAGTCCCAGCTACTTGGGAGGCTGAGGTGGGAGGATGGCTTGAGCCGGGGGGGCAGAGGTTGCAGTGACCTGAGATCATGCCACTGCACTCCAGCCTACGCAACAGAGCCAGACCCTGTTTCAAAAAAAAAAAAAAAAGCCACAAGTCTGGACCTGTGGATAAAGTATTGTCTTTGCCCAGATTGTGCTGGATCTTGAGGGGTAGATATAAGAAAAGAGCTCAAAAGTTTCTTCTGTATAATTTAATCTTTTGGGGAAGAAAACTCTGAAAAGTAGAAGGCACTGTTTGGCGCAATATGAAATTCTCTGCTAGGAACCAGAAGTTTCCTGGGGTTTTCCTTGGTGTTATTTCTAGGGATTTTCCATTGTGATGAGAGGGCTCCTCCGTTTGGATTAGTAGCCTGGAAGTGTGGGGGTGGAGGGGATGTCAGCACCCAAGTGGTTCGTGATTGTTCTCCTTGGGCCCATTACCTGGCTGAAAGAATGCATTTGCCAGGGGCTGCCTGCCAAACGCGTTTTCAGGCAGTGTCTACTCCCACTTCCCTCCTGTAGGCAGCTGTGTTACTGGAGCAGGAACGACAGCAGGAGATTGCCAAGATGGGCACCCCAGTCCCTCGGCCCCCACAAGACATGGGCCAAATTGGTGTGCGCACTCCTCTTGGTCCTCGAGGTGAGACCCTGGAACTGAGGGGAAGGGCAAGGAAGGTGATTTAGACATTTTAAAAAAGACTTTTAAAGTATCTATCACATTTTAAAAGGGCATATATAGTAAATATATAGTTTAATGGTTTTCTACACACTGAACACACCCGTACAACCAGCACCTGGACCATGATCCAAAACATTACCAGCATTCCAAAAGCCACGCCACGTGCGCTCCTACCCTGCAGGTTTACCATCACCCTTTCAGCAAGAGAGGTAATTTTTTACGTGAGTGTTTTGCCTCTTCTGACATTGGATTTCTTTTTCCCGTCTCTCAGTAGCCGCTCCAGTGGGCCCAGTGGGCCCCACTCCTACAGTTTTGCCCATGGGAGCCCCTGTTCCCCGGCCTCGTGGTCCCCCACCGCCCCCTGGAGAGGAGAACAGAGAGGTGAGACTGATGATTTATTCCTAGGGATAAGAGAGTGGTAGTTTAGGAGGGGACTATTTTTGGATTTTTGGAGAAAGGTTCTCTGAGAAGATGGGGGCACTTAAGTTCTTGGGGGTAGTGGGGAGCCCTACTTATTTAAACTAAGGGTATGACAGAGGGATTGGGGAGAGATTACTGAGTCAGAGTCTTGGGGTCCCTTTGAGGAACACTAAACCTCACTGAGCTCAGTTGGTGTTGCCCACTCTCTGCTGCTTACATCACCTGGGCAGCAGCCTTTCTAGTCCAAGAGGTGGAAGTTGGTGGAAAAAGGGCACTGTGGGCCAGGCGCGGTGGCTCACACCTGTAATCCCAGCACTTTGGGAGGCTGAGGCAGGCGGATCACCTGAGGTCAGGAGTTCTAGACCAGCCTTAACATGCAGAAACCCCGTCTCTACTAAAAATACAAAATTAGCCGGGCGTGGTGGTGCATGCCTGTAATCCCAGCTACTGGGGAGGCTGAGGCAGGAGAATTGCTTGAACCTGGGAGGCGGAGGTTGCGGTGAGCCGAGATCACGTCACTGCACTCCAGCCTGGGCAACAAGAGCGAAACTCCATCTCAACAAACAAAAAAAAAAAAAAAAAAAGAAAAAAAAAGGGCCCTGTGATTTGCCTTCTCTGACTGGTTGTCTCTGGCAGATGGATGACCCCTCTGTGGGCCCCAAGATCCCCCAGGCTTTGGAGAAGATCCTGCAGCTGAAGGAGAGCCGCCAGGAAGAGATGAATTCTCAGCAGGGTGAGTGCCAGGTGTTCTGATGCTGTAGCCACAGAACCTGGAGAGGCTGAGCTGAGTCCTCATCCCTCTGTCCGTCTCCCTGGCTCTTGGTAAAGGCAGGTTACTGTGAACGAGTGCAGGGCAGTGGCACTGTGAAGACTCATCACCACCTTCTTCCTTACAGAGGAAGAGGAAATGGAAACAGATGCTCGCTCGTCCCTGGGCCAGTCAGCGTCAGAGACTGAGGAGGACACAGTGTCTGTATCTAAAAAGGAGGTAGGGATTGGAGCTGAGTCTGGAAGGAAAGGCAGGAGATGGGACTTGGGTACAGAAATAACACAATTTGTAAGTGTTCAGTAAGTAATAGCTTCTGTTTTGTGCCAATTTCCGCCCTCAGCATCTTATAGATATTTTTCATTTAATTGCTTTGAGTTCCAAGTACTATGCGTGCCTACATTTTACAGCTGAAAAAGCAGAGGTTCTGAGACGCACAGTAATTTACCCAAAGGCACACAGCTTGTGAGTGGCAGAACTTTGGAGTCTGACTCCAAGGCCCCTTTGCAGCTACTTCATGAGATGGCCTCCTTGGGAAAAGCCTGACTGTTGAACTGTGGGGGAGAGTTGGGGAGGAGTTTAGGGGTTGGGGTGCTGGCACAGTGCTTGGATTCCCTGACCTAGCTGGTTTTCCTCCTCTTGACAGAAAAACCGGAAGCGTAGGAACCGAAAGAAGAAGAAAAAGCCCCAGCGGGTGCGAGGGGTGTCCTCTGAGAGCTCTGGGGACCGGGAGAAAGACTCAACCCGGTCCCGTGGCTCTGATTCCCCAGCAGCTGATGTTGAGATTGAGTATGTGACTGAAGAACCTGAAATTTACGAGCCCAACTTTATCTTCTTTAAGAGGATCTTTGAAGCTTTTAAGGTACGAGGAGAGCACACTAGGAAGGGGCAGTGCCAAACAGGGAAGGGGCTCAGAGGTGGGTGAGAGGCAGCGGTGAACAGGCATCTTTTTAGTGCTGGCCTTAGGAACTGGGAAGGGGCTCAGAGGGCAGGGGTTTCACCTTGTCTGCCTCCTCAGCTCACTGATGATGTGAAGAAGGAGAAAGAGAAGGAGCCAGAGAAACTCGACAAACTGGAGAACTCTGCAGCCCCCAAGAAGAAGGGATTTGAAGAGGAGCACAAGGACAGTGATGATGACAGCAGTGATGACGAGCAGGTCAGGCCCAGCCCTCCTGGTGGGAAGCAGGGACTCTGGGCACAGGTGGCTGAGATGCATCCAGAGAGGGACCATGGTGAACTCTTGCAGAGCTTTGGTGGCTTAAGGTTGGGGTGGGTTGGGCAGTTTCATTCACATCTGAGTCCTGCTTAAAAGAGCTGATTGTTCTGTTCTAGGAAAAGAAGCCAGAAGCCCCCAAGCTGTCCAAGAAGAAGTTGCGCCGAATGAACCGCTTCACTGTGGCTGAACTCAAGCAGGTAAGACCTGAGAGGATCCTGCAGGCCCTGGAGCCCAGCTGGGAGACCACCTGGGGAGCCAGGGAGGTGAAAAGGAGTTCTTTGAAGGAGGTGTGGGTGATTTGGGTTTGGGTCCTTTGAGGAAGAAGAAGAAGAGCTTCAGAACTGAGAAGTCGGGGCTCTCGAGAACACGCATTACTATGTGTTTTCCAGCTGGTGGCTCGGCCCGATGTCGTGGAGATGCACGATGTGACAGCGCAGGACCCTAAGCTCTTGGTTCACCTCAAGGCCACTCGGAACTCGGTGCCTGTGCCACGCCACTGGTGTTTTAAGCGCAAATACCTGCAGGGCAAACGGGGCATTGAGAAGCCCCCCTTCGAGCTGCCAGACTTCATCAAACGCACAGGCATTCAGGAGATGCGAGAGGCCCTGCAGGAGAAGGTGAGGGCCCGGCAGGGCTCAGACCTGCCCTCGGGTGTCCCCATCCTTCATTAGCAGTGTGCTTCAAAATGGGAATCTGGTTTGAAACCCACCTACCACCTACTTGTTACTTGTCTAATTATCCTTTTGTTTTCCTCCTCTGCTCTTCCTCCCCTCTGCCTTCACTTTGCCAGCTCACCTGGTGACTCCTTTCTCAGATGTACTTTGTGGCTAGAGATTCATGGTGGTTGTGTAACTTCTTAATTTTAAAGCTTTTAGTTAAATGCTTTGAATTAAGGAGGTAGAAAAGAACACGGGGAAGTCTCTGCTTTCCAGAGAACTGATGAGATTCATCTCTTGATGAGATGGTTTAAAAACTAGTTATTGGTATACACAGCTGAGGCTGATATTGTATAGTCTGTTTTGTTCAGTATGGATTGTGTAATTTTGAAACGTTTGAGCAGGAAGGATTTTGGTGACTTGCAGGGTGAGATAATTGAGGCTTCCCATGATCGCTTTTGGAGTTGGGAGCTGGATTCTCTACATGAATTTGGTGAGTACTTGTTAAGGCTTGTCTTCTGCCATTCTCCACAGGAAGAACAGAAGACCATGAAGTCAAAAATGCGAGAGAAAGTTCGACCTAAGATGGGCAAAATTGACATCGACTACCAGAAACTGCATGATGCCTTCTTCAAGTGGCAGACCAAGCCAAAGCTGACCATCCATGGGGACCTGTACTATGAGGTTCGGGAGGGGGGCTGGGAGAGGTCAGGCTGGGCCTTGGGGTTGAGACTGTCTAGGGCTTTTTTTTTTTTTTTAAAAAGATGGAGTTTCGCCCTGTTATCCAGGCTGGAGTGCAGTGGTGTGATCTCGGCTCACTGTAACCTCTGCCTCGTGGGCTCAAGGAGTCCTCCCATCTCAGCCCCCTGAGTAGCTGGGACCACAGGCACACCACACCCGGCTAATTTTTTGTATCTTTGGTAGAGACAGGGTTTCGCTATGTTGCCCAGGCTAGTCTCGAACTCCTGAGCTCAAGTGATCCACCCGCCTCAGCCTCCCAAAGTGCTAGGTTTATAGCCATGAACCACCACACCTGGCCAAGGAGGGCTTTTGAAGCAACTACGATAGTTCCTCAGCCTTAGAATTGCCAATTGACTATCCTCGGATGAGATGGAATTTAAAAATGAGGTTCTATTTGGAGGAGAGATGTAGACCTGGTGGCTTCTTTCCCTGATAGACTCTTCGTATCCTGTCTTAGAAATGATAATAGTTTGTGGTAGGTGGTTTACGGATGGAGGGGCCAAGGGGCAGATGCTTTTAGGAAACTTTTAATATTGGGGGTGGTAGAGAAATTGGTGTTTTTTTCTGATCCTTGAAATCGTAGTCACCATGATGTCATGGAATTTATGAGGTGGAAGAATTTTGCAGATTATCCCATCGAGTGCCCTCATTTTACAGATGAGGAGGCAGGTCCTAACGTTGGCCGTGTTCTCATAGTGGGTTATTGACAGCACTGTGAGTCTGGCCTGGTTTTTATTTCTTCCCCCACTTTGGCCAGGGAAAGAAGTGATGAGAATCAGAGTGGGAGTCAGGTAGCCCTCACTGGGATTTTATATCTGATGTGGGTTAGGATTGTGCTCCCACTGAGTGTCTGGGTCTACAGTGTAGCATGCTCTGCTTTTCCCTCAGGGGAAGGAGTTCGAGACACGACTGAAGGAGAAGAAGCCAGGAGATCTGTCTGATGAGCTAAGGATTTCCTTGGGGATGCCAGTAGGACCAGTGAGTGTCAGTTAGCTGTCTGGGGAAGCAGCGAAGAGGGTGGGGATTGGAGCAGAAGGCAGAGACAGGGATAGGGTTTGGCAGATGGTATCCTGTTCTCTTTTTCCTGCAGAATGCCCACAAGGTCCCTCCCCCATGGCTGATTGCCATGCAGCGATACGGACCACCCCCATCGTATCCCAACCTGAAAATCCCTGGGCTGAACTCGCCCATCCCTGAGGTGAGCATTGTCCTTTCGTTCATTCTTGGCCGTTTCTGCTTTTGAACTGGAAGGTAATTTTTTTGTTTTCCTTCTCTAACTCCACCATGTGTCTCTTTGTTTACTTAAAAAATATTTTATTGACACATAATATTTGTCATATACCATGTGTATGTGTAGAAAAACAAGTAATGGTTTTTGCTTTTTTAAAAAACTGACATGCTCATCATAAAATATTCAGTCAGAATTGACAAGTACAAAGATGAAAGCAAGTCACAATTTTACCACTCAGAAATAGCCAAATTCACTATTTGGTGAATGTGTTTCCAGATGTGTCTCTGAATATTAAGAATGACCAGAGAGAAATAATTTTATCTCAGCCAGATGTGGTGTCTCAACACCGGTAATCCCAGCACTTTGGGAGGCTGAGGTGGGAGGATCCCTTGGGGCCAGGGGTTTAAGACTAGCCTGGGCAACATAGTGAAACCGCACCTCTACTTTAAAAAAAAAAAAAATAATAATAATTTTTTTTTTTAGCTTCACTTCAGTCTATCAGAAATAATTTTATCTCAAGAATGTCTTCAAATTAATTCTTATTTTAAAATAAGCATTAAAAAAATTGACAGATAAGAGTCATTAAAGTAAAAAAGTAGTATTGTTAAACTTTAGGTAGAAATTTCTGCACCTTAAGAGAAATAGATTCTGAACAAGCTAGCTTTCCAAAGTTAGGAAAACTCAATAAGAAATTGAAGCCATGTTTTCAATGTACATATTTTGGTTTCAGACAGCAAAGACTCTGCCATGACAGAAGTTATTAGCATGCTTTCTGCCTCCTGTCTTCTTATCCTGTTGCCTCCAGATTTTAGTTGTTTATTAATTTTGGTTTCTAATGCTTCATAACATTTAATTTTATTCTGCAGTCATAATTTCCGGAGTTCCCAAGTATTAGCTCTGTACTTTTGAGTGTGCCTTTTCTCTAGGGCTTCGGAATTTTGCAGCTAAGGAGTGAACTGATTGTGCTCACTGTCTTGCAGAGCTGTTCCTTTGGGTACCATGCTGGTGGCTGGGGCAAACCTCCAGTGGATGAGACTGGGAAACCGCTCTATGGGGACGTGTTTGGAACCAATGCTGCTGAATTTCAGGTATGGGTCATGTACTGGCGATCTTGGTTTTACTTAATGTCATGAAGGTTAGATTGTTGGTTTATAGCTTCATTATCAGGGAGTTGTGTGTTCTGACACAGCAGAGCCTGGAAAAGGGCATACATTTTCTTGAGATGTTAATGTAAGCTCCTCACTAGAATTTGAGCTCTAGGTAGGTAGGGATTATTGTCTGTGTGTTGACTCTTACACCCCTTCAGCTTAAAACAGCCTGGCACATAATAGGTACTTAGAAAACATTTGTTGAATGATTAAGTGATCTCTTTCAGACCAAAACTGAGGAAGAAGAGATTGATCGGACCCCTTGGGGGGAACTGGAACCATCTGATGAAGAATCCTCAGAAGAAGAGGAAGAGGAGGAAAGTGATGAAGACAAACCAGATGAGACAGGCTTTATTACCCCTGCAGACAGGTGGGGGAAGCAGAGAATGCCTCTTGGAAGTGGCCTATCTTTGGGGGCCTTCTCTTTACTCCAGAGCTTGTTCCTGTCTTTGCAGTGGCCTCATCACTCCTGGAGGCTTCTCATCAGTGCCTGCTGGAATGGAGACCCCTGAACTCATTGAGCTGAGGAAGAAGAAGATTGAGGAGGCGATGGACGGGTAAGGGTACCAGACAGGGCTGAGAGGGGAGGACCTTCACTTCCCTTTGGCTGGCTGGCTGACTGTTGTTCCTTTCTCCCTCATCCCTTTTTAAACAATTATTGAACCAACTCTCTGCCAGGCACTACTCTAGGCAGTGAGGAATCGGCAGTTGAGGTAAACTGGTAATCAGAGAACAAGATACTTTCAGATGTAGATAAGGATATTGAAGCAGAGGAAACTGGGTAATGGGATGGGGTGGCAGGGAGGCCTTTGGGAAGGCCTCACTGGGGAGGTGGTGCTTGAACTGAGACCCGAATGAAAAAGCGCCAGCCACAGGATCATCTGGGTCAGAAGTAACAGTAAGTGCAAGCAAATGCAAAGGCCCTGAGACAGGGATGGGCTAGTATTTTGAAGCTCCATTTTTAGGTAGTTGAATGTGTAGTGTTGTTAGGTCTTCATGAATTGACCCCTTTATCATGAAATGACCCTCTCTTTATCCTTTCTGCTCTTTGTTCCCTTTTTCCTGTTTTTCTACCTTCTTTTGGATTACTTGAACAATTTTATGATTTCATTTTATCTCCAATGTTGGTTAATTAGCTGTTAAGTTTTTGCTTTGTTATTTTACTGGCTGCTCTGGGGTTTATAGATCATGTCTTTATCAGGATCTACCTTCCCTTGATGTTACACTGCTTCCAGATAGTATTAAGAGCCATTATAGTATACTTCATTTCTCTCCTCCCAATTTTTGCACTATATGGTCATATATTCACTTTTACATATGTTATAAATCCTATACTATATAGTTATTATTTTTGTTTAAATGGTCAGTTATCTTTTAGGGAGGTTTAAATAAGAATCATGCATGAAGCCATGTAGTTACCATTTTTGTTTCTTTCATTTCTTTGTGTATATCCAGGTTTCTATCTGATATCATTTTTCCTCTGCCTGAAGGGCTTCCTTTAACGTTTCTTAAGTTAGGGGGCATGGTGGCTTATGCCTGTAATCTCAGTACTCTCAGTACTTTGGGAGAAGGCTGAGGTGGTAGGATTGCTAGAGTCCAGGAATTTGAGACCAGCCTGGGCAACATAGTGAGACCCTATTTCTACAAAATATTTAAAAAAATTTCTTGTATTGTGGGTCTGCTGGTTTTGAATTCGTTCTGCTTGAGTATTAAAAATTCTTTATTTGGCCTTCATTTTTGAAAGATCTTTGCCAGGTATAGGATTCTAGGTTGACAATTTTTTTTCTTTCAGTACTTTTTTTTTTCTTCTTTGAGATGGAATCTTGCTATGTCGCCCAGGCTGGAGTGTAGTGGTGTGATCTCGGCTCACTGTAACCTCCACCTCCTGGGTTCAAGCGATTCTTCTGTTTCAGCCTCCTGAGTAGCTGAGATTACATGTGCATGCCACCACACCCAGCTAATTTTTATATTTTTAGTAGGGATGGGGTTTTGCCATGTTGGCCAGGCTGGTCTCGAGCTCCTGGCTTCAAGTGATCTGCCTGCCTCGGCCTCCCAGCTTGTTGGGATTACAGGCATGAGCCACTGCATCAGCCTTCTTTCAGTACTTTTAAGATGTTACTCCAGTGTCTCCTTTCTTGCATTGTTTCCAGTGAGAAAACTGCTGTCATTCTTACTTTTGTTCCTGTATACATAATGTGTCATTTTTATTTGGCTGTTTTTAAGATTTTATCGCTAGTTCTAACAATTTGACTACAATGTGCCTTGGTGTAGTTTCTGAATGTTTCTTTGCTTGGGGTTTTTTAAGCATCTTAGATCTGGGTTTTTAGTTTTTATTAATTTGGGGAAAATTTTGGTCATGATTTCTGCAGATATTTTCTCTGTTCCCTTCTCTTTCCTTTGGGAACTCAAATTATTCCTCTATTAATGAAATAATAAATGAAAAAATAAATGAAGAGCTCACTGATGCTCTTCATTTTTAAAGAAATTCTTCTCTCTTTGTATTTCACTTTAGAAAATTTCTGTTGCTGTGTGTTCAAGTTTACTATTATTTTCTTCTGTAATTTCTGATCTAACAGCAATCCCATACAATATAATTCTCCTTTCTAGAAGTTTGATTTCGGGTCTTTTAAATCTATTCTTTCTCTCTTAACTTTTTGAACATGTGGAATGCAGTTTATAACAATATTTTATTTTTATTTTATTTTATGATGGAGTCTTGCCCTGTTGCCTAGGCTGGAGTGCAGTGGCGTGATCTTGGCTTACTGCAACCTCTGCTGCCCAGGTTCCAGCGATTCTTGTGCCGCAGCCTCCCAAGTAGCTGGGACTACAGGCGTGCGCCACCCAACCCAGCTAATTTTTTTATATTTTTAGTAGAGACAGGGTTTTACCATGTTGACCAGGCTGTTCTTGAACTCCTAACCTCAGGTGATCCGCCTGCCTCGGCCTCCCAAAGTGCTGGGATTACAGGCATGAGCCACCACACCTGGCTGTAACAACATTTTAATGTATTGTCTGCTAACTCTAACATCTGTGCCATTTCTGGGTTGACTGCCATTAGTTGATTCATTTTCCTCATTATGGATTGTATTTTCCTACTCTTTTGCACGCCTGGTAATTTTTTTTTCTTTTCCTTTCTTTTTTTTTTGAGAGAGGTTCTCACTGTGTTGCCCAGGCTGGTCTTGAACTTCTGGGCTCAAGCAATCATCCTGCCTCAGCTTCCCAAAGTGCTGGGATTACAAGTGTGAGCCACCAGGTCTGTCCAGTGCCTGGTAATTTTTTATTGAATGCTAGGCTTTGTGAAATTTACCTTGTTGGGTCCAAGATATTTTTGTATTCCCGTACATTTTCTTCAGCTCATTCAGGAATATCGTTATATGGAGATAGTTGGATCCTTTCAGGTCTTGTTTTTGGGGTTCTTGAGGCAGGACTGAAGCAGTCCTCCCCATTGTGAGGCACAAGTACCTGTGTACTCTACCCACCACCCTGTGAATCAGGAGGTTTTTCCGTCTGGCTAGTGGGAGTTGCACTATTCCCAGTTCCGAGTGAGCAGCAGGTGCTGTTACGAATCCTTTTGGGTGCTTCTTTCCCTGTCCTTGGTAGGCATGTGCTGCTTAGTACTCCTCTACATACTTGAGGACCTTCTGTAGGTCTCGAGTTCTCTCTCTGCTCTTTTCTCCAGTACTCTATCCTGTGAACTCCAGCTGCCTTGATCTCCCTGGACTTTCAGTTTCATCCTCCCAACTCATGGAGTCCTCAGGGCTCTCCATGAGTCTCCCCTCTGTTCTGTGGCCTGCAAACTCTCAGGTGCGGTATGCTGGGGCAGTTGAAGGGCTCATCGCGTTTGTTTCCTGTTTCGCAGGAATCACTGTGCTTTGTTGCCCCATGTGCAGTGTTTTGAAAACCACTGTTTCATATATTTTACCCATTTTTTGGTTGTTTTAGGCAGGAGGGTGTATGTGGTTCCTCTTGCTCCTTGTCAGGAAGCAGAAGTCTCAAGCTTTGCATATTCAAGGAAGAAAAATAAAGAAGGGTACTGTGGACAGAGTGTAGTGAGGAGGGCTTGGGTAAGGGACCAGGCTATGAACCCTTTAGGTCATGGTAAGGAGTTTGGATTTTATTCAGATAATGATCAGAAGCCTCAGAGGGTTTTGAGCAAAGGTCTGACAGGACCCGACATCCGTTTTAAGGCATTTTCTCTGGCTCCTGTGTGGAGAATAGATTGTCACTTCTTCCAGTGGGAGAGGTGGAGATGATGGGCATAGTCTGGGGTGATAGTGGTAGATTTGCTCTTGTTCCTAGTGTAATCCTTGAAATTAGTGGTGAAACTGGCTGTGGATGGCTCTTGCTTCGGAAGGCCTGGAAGTGTGAATTATGTACATGAGAACTCCAGGCATGACATTCTTCGGGTGGGAACTGTTGTCGCAAGCTCTCTCTTGCCAGCTTCTCTGTACCAAAGTTCTTTTGGAAACTTTGAGCCTCTCTGACCTTTTGACCCTTATGTGCATGTGGGAGTCCTGGTCTGTGATCCCCTGACTTGATTCAGGGGGCCCCTTAGCTCCATCTGTGTTCCCTGGAGTCAGCACTGTGCCACTCCCCACCCCCCCGCCCCGCCCCGCCCAATTCTTTTCTGTCATGGGCAGAACTGCAGAAGCTGCATCCTTGGGGAGCTCAGAACCTCTCCAAGGCGCTGAGTGGAGGTGCCACCTGTATCTTTTGTTTCCGATTCTGGAGACCCTTTTGTCCCTTCCTTTTTGGGCCTGATCCCATTGTCCTTCACAGAAGTGAGACACCTCAGCTCTTCACCGTGTTGCCAGAGAAGAGAACAGCTACTGTTGGAGGAGCCATGATGGGATCAACCCACATTTATGACATGTCTACGGTGAGTACTTGGAGGATACTGCTTTTGGAGGCTGAGAAAGGCAGCAGAAGCTAGGGCTTCTCTGACTCTTTGGAGATGACAGGGTCCTGGTCTCCTTCCCAGGTTATGAGCCGGAAGGGCCCGGCGCCTGAGCTGCAAGGTGTGGAAGTGGCGCTGGCGCCTGAAGAGTTGGAGCTGGATCCTATGGCCATGACCCAGAAGTATGAGGAGCATGTGCGGGAGCAGCAGGCTCAAGTAGAGAAGGAGGACTTCAGCGACATGGTGGCTGAGCATGCTGCCAAACAGAAGGTAGGCGCTTCCAGGGGTGCTGGGCTGGGTGAGAGCCAGGGACCCTGGCCTGCCGTTTTCAGTGGCGTGGTGCCCTCTAGTGGTGAGAGTGAGGGTGGCCTCTGCTTGCTCCCTGTGCTTCCTTAGATTTGGAAGTCTTAGAAATCCTCCAGTGGGCTGCCCTCTTTAAGGAAGATGAGGGGGAGGAACTCAGCCAAGTCTGAGAGGGAGCTCGAAGAGAATCCAGATTCAGCACCTTTCCCACAGACTTCTATGTCTATGTCAGGCTGCCCACCCTTGTTTTGGGGGTCTGGGGGTAGTTCAACCTGTTGTAACCTGTGTCTTTTTCTCCCTATACAGCAAAAGAAACGGAAAGCTCAGCCCCAGGACAGCCGTGGGGGCAGCAAGAAATATAAGGAGTTCAAGTTTTAGGTCCCCTCACACTGGCCCTTTTTTTGGCCCTACGTCCGGATGCCTGGGCTTCACACAAGAGCCACCTCTCCCGCAGTTCCCAAGGACTTGTCATTTCTTGTTCTTATTTTAGACCTGTTTTGTAAATAAAGCTGTTTCCCAAGGAAAGAGATGAATATTTAACACTCCTGAGCCTCCCTCATCTCCTTTTAGCCCCTTCTTGCAAAAGGACTAAAATAGCCTCTTTCTACAATCACTGGGCTGCCCCAGTAACCACGAACATAAACTGGGATTAGACGGCGCTTTTGACTGGTGGTGACGCCAACTCTGGGCTGAAATGTGTGTTTCACCACTGCCCTGCTTTGTAGGAAGGCTTGGGGGAAGTACCTCTAGGTCTGGTTTGACCTTACTACTTTGTCCTTGGGGAGTAAAAATAGCCAGATTAGCGCCCTAGCGCGGCGGAGGAAGTAACAGTGGGCTTGGTAAATAGGCCAGGGCAGGCCTGCCCAACTGACCTTGTGACCAGAAGTTCAAGTCCTTACCTGTGCGATAACAGCTCAAAAGCTAAATTGTCTTGAGTCCATGTGAACCCTTGGGTTCCAGCAACACTAGTCGTTGGGATTTGGGGTTTGTGTGTGGGATGAGGGGACTTACTTTCTTCAGGTTGTAATCCCCTGGTCCTGAGCAGCCTTTCTGACAGACTAGAGCAGTCTGGATCACTGGCTCCCACGGGCATTTGCCAGCCTGTGGGGAGGGGAGTCATGCGCTGCTGTTGTACTACTGTTGGTGTTTAAGTGCACCAGTGGAGGCGCTCACTTGCTGGAGGGTTCAAGATGGTCTCGGGGTTGGTGGGGGTGGTGATCCAGATAGGACGTGGCAGCTGAGCTAGGCCTTAGGAGGAATGGAATTTTAGAAATTTGGTAAGCAACAAAGCACTGGCACTCTAAAGAGGGATTTGGGGGGTAGGGAAAGAAGAGGAAGGTTGGCTCCAGATGGGCCCCGGGATAGCTTGAGAATTCACTTATGCGAAGAACCTTCTGGACTCCAGGTCCCTGACCCCCGCTTGCCCTCGGGGCGGGAACTTCCCGGATCACAGGCACCCGCGGTGGCAGCGGGCCCCGGGTCTCCGCCGACCTCTCTGTTTGCCGGGGCCGCAGGACAGGGCTAGGTCTGCAGGCGGAGAGCTGGCTTCCCCGGGCAGACCCCCACCGCTGGCGGCGGGTTCCTCATTGGCTCCGAAGACCCGAGAGGCCGAGGCGCGCTCCCGCGGCAGCCCCCTCCCTGCAGGGACCGAGTCCCGGAAAAGCCGGGTTTCCGCTGGCGGGGCCGCGGCCGACCGTGGGCGGGGAAGGGAGGAGCAGGGGCGGACGGGCAGCGGATTTGAGGGCAGGACCCGTGGGCGCGCGCCGCTGCACGCAGGGCGCGAGCGCGCCCGGCCCGGCCCCTCCGCGCTGGGTGGGGCCGCGCGGGCCGGGCTCCCCGCCCCCTCCCGGACACGCCCACCCGTGTCGGCCGCGCGGGCCGCAACAGGCAGCGGCGGTCAAGCGCGAGGCCCGCGCGCCCAGAGGCCCCGCGCGTGCGTGCAGCTCGCTGGCGGCTCGCGCTCGGGCAGGCGGGCTGAGGAGGCTGCTGAGCCCCCGCCGCCGCCGCCGCCGCGGGGGAAGCCTGGGAGCCAGATCGGCGTCGCCTCGGCCTCTGTAACCCCCGCCTAGCCGGGCCATGGCGGAACGCGGAGGGGCGGGCGGTGGTCCCGGAGGCGCCGGGGGCGGCAGCGGCCAGCGGGGATCCGGGGTCGCCCAGTCCCCTCAGCAGCCACCGCCGCCGCAGCAGCAGCAGCCGCCGCAGCAGCCGACGCCCCCCAAGCTGGCCCAGGCCACCTCGTCGTCCTCGTCCACCTCGGCGGCGGCTGCCTCCTCTTCATCCTCGTCCACCTCCACCTCCATGGCCGTGGCGGTGGCCTCGGGCTCCGCGCCTCCCGGCGGCCCGGGGCCAGGCCGCACCCCCGCCCCGGTGCAGATGAACCTGTACGCCACCTGGGAGGTGGACCGGAGCTCGTCCAGCTGCGTGCCTAGGTGAGCGCGGGAGGGTGCGGCGGGGCGCCGGGGGAGCGGGGTGGCCGCCGGGGCCCAGCCCTCCCCGCCTCAGCACCCAAGGGGTCCCCGCCCTCCATCTCCCCGACTGTCCCGCGGCCCGGCCTGGCTCCAGCCAGGCCTCCTGGGACTCCTGCCACGGGGACCCGCCCTCTCCTGGCAGCCCCACCTTCTGCCTGGGGCCGGGACCACCTTTCTGTCCTCCCCGAGGGACCTTCTGGCCTCGGCCCGGGCTTTCTCCTGTTGGGCTGACCGAATCTGGCCTTCCTGGCAGTCAGTTTCCCCGAGCATGTCACTCTCCTGCCTCGCCGGCGCCGGGGGCTGTACATACATGGATGTGGTATAGATCTCTTGATATTATTTCCCAATAGACTCAGCATGTGCCAAACTCGATTGTCACCTCTTGCAGGTAAAGCTCATATAATCACCCTAGGGGCTTCTCATTAGCCTTCGGCACACAAGTTCATTTGAACTTCATGTTACACACGTTCTGTCCCAAGCGCTAGGCTCTTAGTTTTGGGGCCCTATTTAATGTGTCCTCAAGTGTATTTTTACCTCCCCTCCCCCACTAAAACTGGTCCCAGAATCTCCCAGCTCTGCAGGGCTCTATGAAATTACTGCCTTGTTCCTAAATTCAATCCATTCCTCTCTGTCTGTTGGAACCATCTGGGGACTTTCCTTCCATTGGCAAAATAGGCCTGAGTTTGGGAATATTTTGTTTCTGTATTGGCAAGGCAGTCTGTCTCCAACTCTGGGGACAGTGTGCTGTGTCTTACAGTTTGCCACTTGAATAAGACGGTGTGTGGAGCTGGTTTCACCCAGAAAGCCCAGAGAAGTGCCTGGAGGTGTTCTTTTTTGTCACCTTTTAGCTGAGTTGATTCTGTTGCCTTGAAGTCTTGGGCTCTCTCCTCACTGTTGGTTAGGCAGACGGATGTGTAAGTCAGAGTTAGAGAGCATTGCTGGGCTCCTCCCTCAACTGTCTTCCTTTCCCCTCCTTTATTCTGGATAATATTGTTATATATATATATCCCAGATAGGAATGATGAGAGTACATCTTTCTGTTTTCACTCAGCTTAAGGAAAAGAGCATTAGCACTTCTGTTGAAGCTCTCAGGGTGCCCCTTCCTATCTCCCCTCTTCCTTCTACAAAGGTAAACACTATTTTGAATTGTGTTTATCATTTCCCTTGTTAGAAAAAAATTAGTTTTACTACATAACGCATCTCTATATATTTTATAGTTCTGAATGTTCTTGAAGTTTGTATAAATGGTGTCATCCTGTATGTGTTCTGTGACTTGATTGGTTTTTTTATTTTTTTAAAATCAGCGTTAGGTTTGTGAGAATCATCCATGTGGTATGGTAGCCATAGTTTAAATATTTTCGTGATGGGTAGTATTCTGTTGTGTGAATGAATATACCGTAATTCTCTTGAATGTGTAGGTTGTTTCCTGTTTAACACCCACAGTAATGCACACATTTCCCCCCAGGACTCCTAGTGCTCTTGTGCAGAAGTTTCTTTAGGTTGTATTCATATGGAGGGGTGGGATTGCTGCTCGCAGGGTATAGATCTGGGACTTCACTAGGCAAAGGTAGATTGTTTCCACAGGCTCCTTCCACTCTGTGTTTCCACATCACTTAACAGATTTACACATTATTTTTTTTCCCTCTGTCCTTTCTCTAGGGAAATCAGGAGCCACATTAGTTTAGTTTGCTGGGGCCAGATCCATAGCACAACACCAAGCTCAAGCGAGAGTTGAGTATGTGATGGTGTTCCTCTCTTGATCCTAAGCAGGCCTCTCTCTTTCTATACAGGCCCATCTATCGCTGAAGTATGCTAACCCACCTCTTTCACACATAGAAACACCGTGTTCCTTCTTCCTACATGGGTCCAGCCTTTCCCATTCCTCCTTCACTTCCATGCCTATGTTTGGTGATGTTTGGGCAGCTGCCTTCTCCATCTTGTTAGGTTGAAAAGGCGTGAGCCTACTGGCAAGGAGCTGCAGCAGAGGGGCGTGAATGAAATCATTGACTGCTGTTGATGTTTGGTCTGCCCCTAGGTCTCTTGGTCACTGCAAAGTCCACGTAATAAATTACTAGCCTAAGAAACAGCCAGGCATCCTGATCAAATGTATAATTATTATGCTAACTTGCTGTGAGCGGCTTAGGCGGACTTATTTTTGCATTCTGGGAGTGTGCAGTTATGTCACGTTTACTGACCAGTCCTTCAGCTTGTCCACTGTCCTGCTCCCACCTTGTTTTCCATCCATCACCCTTGTACCTCCTCACTCCTTGTGGAACACATGCACTCTTTGAGCATTTTGCAGGCCGGAATAACACCCTGTGGGGAGAAAATGGCCTGCCATTGGTCTTTCCAATTATTAGAGTCATCTGGTTAATTTGAGGTCTCCTGGGTGTCCTTGTTCATGTTGTTTAGAATATATTGGCAACGTGCTGCCCTCTGTGGAGGGATTAACATTCTTGTCTCATGTAACTCAAATGGGACACAGATATATGAGATACATGCCCTTTAGAAATGTAAACATGACTGTGGATCTAAGGTTAGGTGTGCATAAGAGTGTCGTGGGATTTGGTCTCTTAGGGCAGAGAAGAGGGGCTCAAACAGTACAGTGTTAGGAAGGTCCTGCTGCTTTTCTTGATGCCTGTCAAAATATAATTTTCTTTTGAAAAAAATACCGTTTCCTGTGTTAGATATTTAAATAAAGAGCAGTGTAGTTATTCCTCAGGTAGGTGTCTGCTCTTATTTAACATCTGTTAAATTCCCCCAGAATACATAGTACTTTTGAAAAACTTTATATAGATGAATAGTTTACTCACAGCTGGTTTTAAAAGAATGAAATTGTTCTGTTGATCACATTTTTCACCAGCATTTTTTGTTTTTTTTCTTTAGATAGAGTCTTGCTCTGTCATCCAGGCTACAGTGCAGTGGCGCAGTCATAGCTCACTGCAGCCTCCAACTCCTGGGCTCAGCAATCCTCCAGCCTCAGCCTCCCAAGTAGCTGGGACTATAGGCATGTGCCACCATACCTGGCTATATATATATTTTTTTAAACAGGGTCTCACTATGTTGCCCAGGCTGGTCTTGAACTCCTTGCTTCAAGCTATCCTCCTACCTCGGACTCCCAAAGTGCTGAGATTACAGGTGTGAGCCTCTGTGCCCAGCCTTTTACCAGCACTTTTTTAAAAGACAAAATGATTAATATATGTCCATGATTAGAAATTTGAGCAGTATGGGAAGATGGAAAACACAAAGGAAAAAGCCCCCAGTCCATCCCTCTTGTCACTTCCCAGAGGTAATCACTGTGAAATACAGTTGGCTTTTAAGATTCTGTTACAAAAAGGTAGTTTTGCTATAGTTCCTTTATCTTTTATGAAATTCAAGCTCTAGAAGTTAGCATTGTTTTCCCTTCATGCTAAGTAGTACTTCCTCTACTATGGTCCAGTATGGCACGGACCGTGGTGCAGGGTTATGGGGACCAGGTGGCATGTTGCTTGATGTTAAAGAAAGGGTTTTAGAGCCTCGTTGTTGATCCCTTCCCTTCTGCCTTTGTATGGTGAGGTTTCCCTGATGTTCTTTTCTTTTTTTGTGTTGCTGTAAGTAGGAGAGGCAGAAAAATTACTAAATTTTACAAGCATTCAAAATTTCCTCAGTGGCATAAAAGTGATTATTAATAGATGAAATGTGCTCTGCTGTATCACTCGCAAACCATATCCAAAGCCCATTTGCATACCCTTATGTGTATGTGAACTTAGGGTAGGATAGGAGTTCGGCAGTTATCAGTCACATTTCTCCTTAGGCCACATTTTTTTTAAGTGGGTGCTGAGGTCCAGCCTTAATGGACAAAAGCGTTGGAGCCACAGAAGGTGGCCATAGCTGAGTCGGCATGACTGACCAGCAGCAGAAGTGTTACTTTCATGAAAACGCTTGGGGGCAGTTGCCCCTTTAACCACAGAAGCACTATACAAGCCAAGATATACTACTCTATCTTCTTACTATATACTAGGACAAACTCTTCCATGCATTAGTTTAATTTTATTAATTTATTTTTTGGTGTTTTTTTTTTTTTTTTGAGACGGAGTCTTGCTCTGTCACCCAGGCTGGAGTGCAGTGGTGCGATCTTGGCTCACTGCAAGCTCCGCCTCCCAGGTTTGCTTCATTCTCCTGCCTCAGCCTCCCGAGTAGCTGGGACTACAGGCGCCTGCCACCATGCCTGGCTAATTTTTTGTGTTTTTTTGTACAGACGGGGTTTCACTGTGTTAGCCAGGATGGTCTCGATCTCCTGAGCTCGTGATCCTCCCGCCTTGGCCTCCCAAAGTGCTGGGATTACAGGCGTGAGCCACCGCGCCCGGCCTTTGTTTTGTTTTTTTGAGACACAGTCTTGCTTTATTACTCAGGTTGGAGTGCAGTGGCACAATCACGGCTCATTGCAACCTAGACCTCCTGGGCTCAAGCATTCCTCTCACCTCAGCCTCCCGAGTAGCTGGGACCATAGGCACTTGCCACCATGCCAGACTGATTTTAAGATTTTTTGTAGAGACGGGGTCTTGCTGTGTTGCCCAGGCTGGTCTCGAACTCCTGGGCTCAAGTGATCCTCACGCCTCAGTCTCCCAAAGTACTGGGATACAGGCGTGAACCACTGTGCCCGGCCCATGCCTTAGTTTTTTCATCTTTATGGGAGTACTTTTACTTACCATCCATTCTTAGATGTGGATGAAATGTATATAAAATTGGATCTATAGAAGCATCGGAGAAAGCATTTCTTAAATTATGGGTATAAAGTAAATGTAATTGATCAAATAAGAAAGACCTGATGAAATTTCTATTACTACCCTAGTATTAAAAGTCTTTTTTTTTTTTTTTTTTTTTGAGACGGAGTCTCGCTCTGTCCCCCGGCTGGAGTGCAGTGGCGCGATCTCGGCTCACTGGCTCACTGTAAGCTCCGCCTCCCGGGTTCACGCCATTCTCCTGCCTCAGCCTCCCAAGTAGCTAGGACTGCAGGTGCCCGCCACCACGCCCGGGTAATTTTTTATATTTTTAGTAGAGACAGGGTTTTACCATGTTAGCCAGGATGATCTCGATCTCCTGACCTCGTGACCCACCGCCTCGGCCTCCCAAAGTGCTGGGATTACAGACGTGAGCTACCGCGCTCTGCCACATTAAAAGTCTTAAAAGCATGTTTGTACCTTAGGAGATTTGAATTTCACATTGTGAGTGTTGTAATAGAATATCATCTCTATCAGGGTAATAGTATCCATCGTCCCTGTGGAAGCTCAGATTACTTGAGTGAGAAAGATAATGACTTTCACAGAGTCCATT
The DNA here is from genome assembly GCF_028885625.2 of Pongo pygmaeus. Classification (NCBI taxonomy): domain Eukaryota; kingdom Metazoa; phylum Chordata; class Mammalia; order Primates; family Hominidae; genus Pongo; species Pongo pygmaeus. Next base: position 8,596,554 of record NC_072382.2, on the reverse strand, counting down.
TTACATGTATTGATTTACAGATCTTTTGGACACCTTAGCGGTTATGTGATTTCTTTCTAAACTAGTTTTCCAATTTCTTAGCTAAGCCAGTAAGTTGTCGCTGTTGTTGTCGGTGCTGGAATGAGGGCGGGTACGCGTCAGAAAATGTTTGAGCTGCGTCTTTTCACTACCTCAGTTCAGGAGGCTTGTCCAGTTTGGACCTGGGCTTTTTTTTTTTTTTCGAGACAGAGTCTTATTCTGTCGCCCAGGCTGGAGTGCAATGGTGCGATCTCGGCTCACTGCAACCTACACCTCCCAGGATTCTTGAGCCTCAGCCTCCCAGGTAGCTGGGACTATAGGCGCGCACCACCACGCCCAGCACATTTTTGTATTTTTAGTAGACACGGGGTTTCCCCATGTTGGCCAGGCTGGTTTCGAACTTCTGACCTCAAGTGATCCGCCGGCCTCGGCCTCCCAAAGTGCTGGGATTACAGATGTGAGGCACTGCACCTGGACTGGCCTGGACTTGAAGGTGTTGATGTAGATGCTAGCATGCATCTACATGGTGGGTCCTCTGAAATTTGGTGTTGGCCTGGCTTGCACCCATGTTGTCACATTCCAGAAATTCCGTGGAAATCTAGCGTAGCTGTGGGAATGATTTGCCAGCATTGGTCTTCTTCCAGCATAGGGCTTGGGGTGATATTGAGGGCTCTTGAGGAAAGTCAGAGTTTGGAGTAGGACTTAGAACTTCTTTCAGAGGGCCATCAAGCAAGGTGGGCAGTCTCTTAGGTCGGTGAGCACTGACAGGGTCTTCTTTGTGGACCTAGATAGAGGAATAACCAGCTTCCAAAGGTTTTAGAGACCAAGATATGCACCAGCTCTAGAGTGTTACCCCTTATAGACGTTCACAGGGCAGTTGACTGGACCTGTGTTCCCCGTTATCTCATTAAAAACCAGAGAATGGTTTTGGTCACAACTCAGGGATCCCCACTTAGGCAGACCTGCACCCTGCCTCTTGACCTTGGGAATCGCAGTAGAACAGACAGCTAACCAATGAAACACATCTAGAAAACTTCTAGAAAATAGTTTATTAAAACATTCCAAGGCTGGGCGTGGTGGCTCACGCCTGTCATCCCAGCACTTTGGGAGGCTGACGCGGAAGGATCACTTGAGCCCAGGAGTTCGAGACCAGCATAGACAACATGGCAACCCCGTCTCCACAAAAAATAAAATTAGCCAGGTGTGGTGGTGTGCGCCTGTGGTCCCAGCTACTCTGGAGGCTGAGGTGGGAAGAGCACTTGAGCTCTGGAGGTCGATGCTTCAATGAGCCATGATCTCGCCCCTGTACTCTAGCCTGGGCAACAGAGTAAGACCCTGTCTCAAACAAAAATGGTTGAATAGAGAATGTTCTAAATCATTACTTTCCTTGTGTTGAGGTAGATGGCGAGGCATAGGTGATAAAAGTGTTGATGGCAGGTTTGTTTATTTAATTTTGTGCAGATCCTTTTAAATTGTAAGTTGTTTTTTTTTTTTGAGACGGAGTTTTGCTCTTGTCACCTAGGCTGGAGTGTAAAGGCGCAGTCTCCTCCACCTCCCAGGTTCAAGCAATTCTCCTGCCTCAGCCTCCCGAGTAGCTGGGATTCCAGGCATGCACCACCATGCATGGATAATTTTGTATTTTTAGTAGAGATGGGGTTTCATCATGTTGGCCAGGCTGGTATCAAACTCCTGACCTCAGGTGATTCGCCTACCTCAGCCTCCCAAGGTGCTGGGATTACAGTTGTAAGCAACCATGCCTGGCCAACTGTAAGGTTTTTAAGGTACAACAAAGGTTGGAATATTTGAGTTTAGTGCTAGCTTCAACAATTTTTCTGAATCTCAAATATCGTTCTTCCTCTTTTCTCCTTGTGAGTAATGATCTGCGTCAACTCTCAGATCAACCTGGGCTCCCTTCATCGTTTCAGCACTTTCAGTACTTTTAGTTTTGTAAATACAGTGGTATCCACAGGCCATTTTGGCAAAAACACTTTTTAGAACTATATGCATCTTAGAAATTGTGCCGTGGGTAATTTGCTGTGTATGTTTTTTAGTGACCTGGTATAAATATAGGTAGATGTGAAAGGAGTGACGCCTTAAATCTGTTCCCTACTGTAACACCTGTTCCCCTCTTTGTAGTCTGTGTAACTCCTCCAAATGACAGATCTTTTGGACACATTAGTGGTTATGTGATTTCTTTCTAAACTAGTTTTCCAAACTACCTCTCAAAACCTTATTATGAATAGGATTTCCCCCAGCTAACATTTTGGGTATGACTGGCATGTTAATTGTCTCTGAGGGATTTTAGACTGCTTATTTTGTTTTTGATTTTGAGATAGGCTCTCACTCTGTTGCCCAAACTGGAATGCAGTGGCATGAACGCAGCTCACTCTGCAGCCTCAATCTCCTGGGTTCAAGTGATCCTCTCTCCTTAGACTCCCAAGTAGCTGGAACCACAGGCACACGCCAACATGCCCTGGTAACTTTTTAATTTTTTGCAGAGACAAGGTCCCACTATGCTGCCCAGGCTGATCTCGAACTCCTAGGCTCGAGCAATCCTCCTGCCTCAGCCTTCCATAGTGTTGGGATTACAGGCGTAAGCCACCGCACCCAGGCTAGACTGGTTATTGTGCTGAGATATAGGAAGGCGTTTTTTCTTTTCAGCTGTTTTCTTTCCTTTTTCTTTTTTCTTTTTGAGACAGAGTCTTGCTCTCTTGCCCAGGCTGGAGTGCAGTGGCGCGATCTCAGCTCACTGCAACCTCTGTCTCCCGGGTTCAAGTGATTCTCCTGCCTCAGCCTCCCAAGTAGCTGGGATTACAGGTGCATACCACCATGCCTGACTAATTTTTGTATTTTTAGTAGAGACAGGCTTTCACCATGATGGCCAGGCTAGTCTTGAACTCCTGACCTCAAGCCCGCCTCAGCAGATTACTGGCGTGAGCCACCGCCCAGCCTCTTTTCAGTTGTTTTTCTGAAACATTGTGTGTGTTTGTGTGTGAGTATGTGCACTTCTGTATCTGTCTGTGAGTTTTCTTTTGTTCCTCTTGGTAGGTGAGACATTCTTTGTAGCAGGTTTTTTTTTTTTTTTTTTTATAGTTTATTGCTGGGAAATGGTCTGGGTAAAAAAAAAGTTTAGAACACACTAAGGCTTGGGGCATCAGTCATCATTTACTGATCCCTCCTCACTAACCTTTTCCTGCCTCTTGTTTACAAACACCAAATGGCTTCAGGGTTTAGGGAACAGCTTTTCCCTTCTGTTTTTCTGTTTTATGGTACCTCTCAAACACATTGCATTGTAATCCCTCCCAACCTCTGCCACCTTAGTCCTTCCCAGAAAGTTACCACTAGTGGCAGTTCAGAGTGATATTTTAAAATGAAAATCAGAACTTCTCACACCCCCCCTATAATCTTCCAGTTCATTCATTTAGCAAAAGCTTATAGACCAGCTGATATGTGCCGCAAGCAAAATCCTTGATCTCGTGAGGTCTGCATTCTAGTGGGTGAAGATAAGAGACACCATCCAATAACTTTCCGTCATACTTAAAAAAGATCCCCTTTTCATGGTTCAGGAGATGCTAAATGATGCAGCCCCTTCCCATGTCTTTGACCTCACCTTTGCGTTCTCCCCTTGCTCCTGCAGTGGGTCACCCTCACCTTAGGGCTTTTGCATTTGCTGTTCCCTCTACCTATGATACTCAGTGATCCTTGGATCACTGAGACTAGCTCCTGGGTATCATTCAGCTCTTCACTGACCTGCTACCTTGGAAGGCTGTCCTCACCTGCCCAACCCCTTCTGGGAGTTTATAAAGCTACTTCACACCTACTCGCCATTACCGGAAATAATCTTGTTCCTTTGTTTAGTTACTTTATAGATGCTCAATAACTACATTTGTCAAATCAATGACACTGATTTTCCTATAGTGTTTTATAATGTTTATTGAATGACTATCTGTTATGCACAATTCATCCATTCACCAAATATTTACTGAGTGTTTCTGTGTGCCAAGCACTGATTGAGGCTCTGGAGAAGCAGCAGCAGACAGGCTGACAAAGTCCATTCTCTCCAAGGGTGTGCTTTCTGGTGGGGGTGACAGATGAGAAACAATTATATTGTTATATCTGTGATAAATGGTCAGATAGCAAGTAGAGTCACAAAGAATAGTGTGGTGGGGAACTGAGTGTGGGGGGAAAGGCTGTCTTGTTCAGGGAGGGCCTCTGGTAAGGTGACAGTTGCGCTGATGCTCGCTGCAGTGAAGCTGATGACCTGAGCATTTACTGTGTGCCACAAAACTGCCAGAGCCAGGTGCTACGATCCCTTTTCTCAGAAGGGAAAATTGAGGCCCTGTGAGGTGAAGGCATTTTTTTAAGACTACACAGTTTAAAAATGGGTGGGGCTGGGATTTGTCTCATGACTCGTGATTGCCGGACACCAGAGCCGTTTCTGTGTTTAAACTTGGTCCCCCAAGCCATGTCTGGTTGTCATAGCTGACAAATAATATTTAATGCCTTATTCTTTGCCAGCTGGAATTACAGAACGCTGCTCAATTTCCATCATAGACAGCGAGAGGCTGTGTGGCATAGAGGCTGTGAGTGTGGGTTCTGGAGCCAGTCAGGTCAGATTTTACTATTTGAGTGACTCTGGGCAAGTTTTTAACCTCTATAATGCTTCAATGTTTTTCATCTGTAAATGGGCATAATAATTGTCCCTGCTGAGTGTGGTGGCTCACACTTACAACCCCAACAATTTGGGAGGCTGAGGTGGAAGGATTGCTTGAGCCCAGGAGTTCGAGACCAGCCTGGGCAACATAGGGAGACCCCGTCTGTACAAAAAATAGAAAAAAAATTAGCTGGGCTTGGTGGCACACGCCTGTGGTCCCAGCTACTTGGGAGGCTGAGGCTGGAGGATTGTGTGCGCTCAGGAAGTCGAGAACGCAGTGAGCTGTGTTCACACTACTGCACTCCAGTCTGAGCGACAGATCAAGACCCTGTCTCAAAAAAAAAAAAAAAAAAAAGAAAAGTCCCTATCTCACAGGATTATCATCAGAATTAAATAAGGTTAATTTTGTTATTAACACATGTTAATCGTGTGTGTGGCAACATAGAAAGCACTTAATATTAGCTATTACTGTTGCTATTTTTCTTGTCAACCTAATTTCTCTGTCTTCCCTGCCCCCCTCTCAACCAAAACAAAACAAACAAAACAAACATACTTTCTTTCTAGAATTAGGGTAATATTCAGATTTCCTCGGTGGGACCATCACAAGGTCTTGGGTTCACCTGAGGCACAGATCCTGCCAAACCCCAAGCTTATTAGACTACAAAGTCAAAACAAAATATTTTGGTTCTCTGAAGCAGTGGCTGGGTCGGGATCCTGTTTCTACATCCTGCCAGCTTATATGAACGGAAGAGATGGTACAGGCCCCGCCTGCAAACCACAGCTTTGTTTTGAGCCAGCTTGACTTGACAGCTTCCCTGTTTTACCTGCTGACTTCTTTAGCCCTGGTTTGGCAGCCAGAAGAGCAACTGAACCGGTTTACAGCTTGCCATTTGTCACCAATGAAAACTGAGCAACTCCTAGGAAAATGAGGGTTTAAATGTAGTTAATTTTTTTTTCTCTTGTCTTTTTAAGTTTTCCTTTTTGTGTCTCAAACCACAGAAAAACTACATTCTGCTTTTACAGGAGAAATCTGATAATACATTTGTGGTCTCTTCTGAAACATGTAGATCTTTGGGTGTATGTTAATTTTCACCTTTAATAAGCATCAGGACTTTATTTTTCCATTTTGGTTGGAAATCTACAATTATATTTACTTGTTTCTGGTTCTTCTTTAAGAATGTATAAAACACAGATTAACATTTCCTTGAATCTGGATCTTAATGATGAATGGATTCTCATGGTAAACATCAGGGCTTAATGAAGAGCATAGACTGGAACATGGGGCACAACTGCTTTCTTTAGTTTTTTGGTTTTGTTTGTTTGTTTGTTTGTTTGTTTTTGAGACAGTCTTACTCTGTCCCCCAGGCTGGAGTGCAGTGGTACAATCATAGCTCACTGCAGCCTCAAATTCCTGGACTCAAGTGATCCTCTAACCTCAGTCTTCCAAGTACAGGTCCGCATCACCATACCCGGCTAATTTTTAAATTATTTGTAGAGATGGGGTTTTGCCATGTTGCCCTGGCCTCAGGTGATCCTCTCACCTCAGCTTCGCAAAGTATTGGGATTACAGGTGTGAGCCACTATGTCTGGCCACCTTAAAAAAAAAAAACAAAAAAACACCTCATTTGTTATGAAGATAGATAAAATGTTTGTTTGTTAAATGTTTGCGCATCAGGCTGGGCGCTGTAGCTCACGCCTGTAATCCCAGCACTTTGGGAGGCTGAGGTGGGTGGATTACCTGAGGTCAGGAGTTACCTGGCCAACATGGTGAAACTCCATCTCTACTAAAAATACAAAAAAATTAGCCAGGCGTGTGGCGGTCGCCTGTAATCTCAGCTACTTGGGAGGCTGAGACAGGAGAATCGCTTGAACCCAAGAGGCAGAGGTTGCAGTCAGCCAAGATCATGCCATTGCACTCCAGCCTGGGCAGCAAGAGCGAAACTCTTGTCTCAAAAAATATAAAATAAAATAAAATAAAATGTCTGAGCATCTATGTTCATAGAAATCATGACCTTCACATCTTTGAGGAGTGTCAGTGAAACTATGAATATGATGGTATAATATTTATATTGCAGCAGCTCTCTCATATTAGCCACCTTTTACATTGTCTTCACGAGCAGGTTTTTGTTTGGTACTTTAAATCACAGGCGATGGAATGGGGCAGTGTAATACGCCTTAAGTCTATTGTTTATGAAATTACGTCCTCAGAGTTAAAATATGTAGAAAGTAGTTGACAGCACTCTGTCATCTCTCCCATGCACCGTTTTTGGTGTGGATGAAAATGAATGAGCAACTCTGGAAACCAAGGTCCTCTGGGAACATAAAAACTCCTGTGGCTATTAATGGATTTAATTGTATTTCCTCTCTGCCACCAAGATATGCAATAAATTGTTTATGCCTTTGCCGTTAGTGGGGAGAATTGTTCATTAAATGCATGTAATGTCATTATCGCTTTGTTTTTATTACTTGTAGATAGTCCTATCTCTCCTTTCAAAAAAAGTATAAAAAGAATGGCCGTAATTATTAAACACTGGCCATTAATCCCTTTGGTTGATTTTTCCCTCCATGGAGAAAAAGGAAAGTATCATCTCACTGGGGAAGCAAGCTTGGGCTGGAAATGGGTCATGGTCTCCCAGATCTAAGATCTGGCAGAAGGTTGGTTTGGTATGCTTTGGACTTGGGCCAAGTGATATATTTACTTAGGCTCCAGAAGGGCCTTGTTCTAAGGCAGCCACACTGATAAATGAATGCCTTGTATCAAGTGTGGAGAGGCTTCATTGTATTTAAATCCACTTAAGAGAACAGCCATAGAAGAATGACTGTTTAGGACTGTGGCTCTGTTTTCTTGTTTGTTATTTAGGTATTTCTGCCAATTATAATAAATGTGGAGGAAAAAAAAGCCAGCAAATTGCTATAGTCTCTTTAAAACCATGTGCCAGAAATGCTTTGACATTAAAGTTTGATTTCTTACTTGGCTTTACCCCACCATGTGGGTTTGAATAAGTCTCTGTAACTCTTCCTGCACGTACCTCTACTGTTTCCTCATTTAGTTGAAAGATACTTATTGAGCACACATTACAGACCAGTCACTGCTTGGATACTGAGGAGAGAGCAGTGAACAAAACAGACAGAAATTCCAGCTTTTGCGGAGCTTACCTTCTGGGGACAGGGTGGGCAGCAGGCAGTAGTGAGTGAGTGAGCAAATATTAGGGTGTGTTGGACGGGAAGAATAAAGCTGGATGGGGATAAGTGGGCAGAGGAAAGAGGTCACGGTTTTAAACAAGGTGGTCTAGAAAGACCTCAGAAAGCGAGCCAGCCACATGGAACACACATTTAGGTAAGCTGGGTGAATTTTATGGGATGAGGCCCCCCAGTAGAAGGAACAAGAAGTACTGGCAGGTTCCAGAGCATCCAGGAGGCCAGTTTGGCTGGAGCCAGATGAATTAAAGAGAGAGTAATGGATAAAATCAGAGAGGTGAAAGGGGTGATCTCACAGGCCATTGTAGGACTCTGGCTTTGACCGTGAGTGAGATGGGAAGTCACTGGGGCATTTGACCATCAGCGAAGAGGCATGATGGTCACTTCCACCCTAAAAGAACCCCTGACCACTGTGTGTGGAAGCAGGGAGTCCGGTCGGGGGGCTGCTGTGATGATCTAGGTGGGAGCTGATGCTGGCTTGGACTAGGGTGGTGGAGGTGGAGATGAGAAAGTGGTGGGAGTCTGGGCATATTGTCAAGCCTGAAGGATTTGCCTATGGATTGGATTTGAGGTGTGACAGAACAAAAGGATTCAAGGATGACACCAATATTTCATTTAACTTCTTTGTGTCAGTTTTCTGTTTGTTTTCTTTAAAAATAATTATTGTCATCTCTTTATCTTAGCGACTTTCTGTGAGAATGAGATCTGTGTAACAGAGCTCTTGAGGGAGTTTTTTTGTTTCCACTTTTGCCATTTGTAATTAATTGGAAATAAAATTTCTTGGGAATGTACTGGGTGATAGAATAATCCATAGGTTGGCACCTGATTGTTTTAAAAACCTGGATGAGTTCTTCTTATGCTTTAGGCCACAGTGATGCTGTGGGAATGGCTGACTCTCAATAGCCCTAATTACTCTGCTGTTGTGTTTGCTGTCTGGTGTCCCCTCTGCAATCCTTATTTATTTGATGGTTTCCAAAGAGGTAGATTGCAGAAGCCATTAATAACTGTAGCCCCATAGCCTTTGTCACTAGCCCAGTGAAATAGGAAAGTCCAAAACATCATGTTTTTTTCTTTTTTAATATTTTTTTCTTTTCTAATGTAACTGTAAGAGTTTTTTCTTTTTTAAAAGACTGGTTTGCTGTATCAGACAGCCTGTCTGCACTTCCTAGGAGCTGCTCTGTGAGAAGGAATCCTGCTGCAGAATGATCTAATTTGTGTAATCTTGAAGGTGGAGCTATTTTTGAAAGAGAACAGAAAAATAATGGAGCCCTTTGCTCAAGACTGCCAAACTGGATCTTACTGTTTTATAAAGGCAAAGGACTCAGAGTTTGCAGTTTGAACTCCTATTTCCCTCTCGTTCTGCTCATTACGTTTAGATCAAATTTATGATAGATATACTTAGATAATTACTCTTGAAAATGACAGCTGGGTTTTCATTTGTTTCTTTCGTTCGTTCTTTTACATTTTAGTTAAGTGTATTATTCAACTTGTGATTTTGGTGAGGTGAGTAGTATAAAAGAATAGTTACCAAGTTTAGGAATTAGAATTCTCTTTACAGTTCTTAACAATAGACTGATGGTTTGTAACTAGTTCTCAACCCTGTCATAGCCTATGACTTCCTTTAATATCCTGAAATAAGATTCCCAGATAAAATCTACTGACCTGTCTACAACGTCTTAACTGTAATATGAAAGAAAAATAAAAGGAACATTGTGGTAATAAAACATTATGGTAATAAAATATGTATTTCTGTGTAAATTCTCAGAAGACAAATGTAAATGCTCACAGCACATTGGAAACTGGAGCCATCAGGTACTTGTGGGTGCACGTGGCTTTATCTGTGTGAATATGACACCTATAAATAAAGGCCAATACAAGTGTATTGTGTTGGTGACTCAGATATGTAGCAATGCCATTGGCGATATGATTTTCTAAAATGGTGAATAAATCTTCATAAAGTTCTACACAAAACAAAGTATAATCTTTCCCTTATTTACATAGTAGTTACATTCCTGGAAAATTTAGTGTATATTTAGTGGTGAAAAAATGCTTATGATTTCTTTGTAAGATCTTTTTAGGTCTAGGCTGAGATAGTTATAAACTGCTTTTTACTTAGATGATGTGTCTGTCAGGGCCAAAGAAGTTATGAACCTGATGAAGCTTAAGTTTTAGGGCCCTATACATGCACAGGCTACTTCCAGGGCCCTAATTAGAAAAACAAAAGCAAAAACACCTTTTTTTTTTTCCCCTTGAGACAGGGTCTCATTCTGTCCGCCAGGCTGGAGTGTAGTGGTGTGATCTCAGCTCATGGCAACCTCCGCCTCCCAGGCTCAAGTGATTCTCGTGCCTCAGCCTCCTGAGTAGTTGGGATTACAGGCACACACCACCACACCTGGCCAATGTTTTAATTTTTTTGTAGAAATGGGGTTTCACCAAGTTGGTCAGGCTGATCTCGAACTCCTGACCTCAAGTGATCCACCCAGCTCTGCCTCCCAAAGTGCTGGGATTACAGGTGTGGGGCCGGCCCCAAACACCTTTTGAGCACGTTTTCAGGGCCTTCTAAGGCTGTGTCATGGAAATAAACAAAAAACCTTTTGTTTGAAATGTCATGTACACTCAGAAAAGGACATATATAATAAGCCCAACTTGATAAATTTTCATAAACTGAACATATATAACCAGCACTCACATCAAGAAACATTACCAACTCCCCAGAACATTACCATGCCCCCTTCTAATACCACCCCTCCCACTCCACCAACGATAACTAGTTTCCTAATTTCCAGCAGCATGCGTTAGTTTTGCCTGCTTTTGTACTTCACACAGTGGATGAAGTACAAAAGAACACTTGTTTTTTTTGTTTTGTTTCTTTTTTTGAGACGGAGTCTTGCTCTGTCGCCCAGGCTGGAGTGCAATGGCACCGTCTCGGCTCACTGCAACCTCCGCCTCCCAGGTTCAAGTGATTCTCCTGCCTCGGCATTCCCATGTAGCTGGGACTACAGGCATGCGCCACCATGCCCTGCTAATTTTTTGTATTTTTAGTAGAGGAAGGGTTTCACCATGTTGGCCAGGCTGGTCTTGAATGCCTGACCTCAGGTGATCCACCTGCCTTGGCCTCCCACAGTGCTGGGATAACAGGCATGAGCCCAACCAAGAACACTTGTATCTAACTTCTGCTGCTCAACATTATGTTTATGTGATGCATCCACCTTGTTGCATGGAGTTGTAGTGAATGTAATCTTGTTGCTGTGTAGTACTGTATTCCATGGTGTGAGTATATCACAGTTTGTGTAAACAGTCTGCTGTTGATGGCTGTATGGGAGATTTCCAGTTTGGGCTATGCTGAATAGTGCTACTGTGGGCATTCTTGTACGTGTCTGTTGGTAGACCAAAGCACTCATTTCTCTGCAGTATATATCTGGGAGTCAGATTGCCGGGTTGTGGGGTATATGGACAGTATATTCAGCTGAGCAATATATGAAAGTTCCTGTTGCTGCACATCTCCACCAACAATTGTTTTCTGTTTTTTGGGTTTTTTTTTTTTGCCTTTTTCAAGACAAAGAATCGGGCTGGAGTAAAATGATTTCTCCTATGGCTTTAATTTGCATTTCCCCGATGATGTTGAGCACCTTTTCATGTATTTGTTGGCCGTGTGCGTATCCTCTTTTATAAACTGTCTGTTCAGGTTGGTTGCACATTTATCTATTTTGGTTGTCTCTCTGTTTCTTATTTACCTTTAGGAGTTGTTTTTCTCAAAAATGTCTTCTCATACTCTGTGTGTTCCTTTTTTACTCTTTATATTTATTTATTTATTTATTTATTCTTATGACATGATATCATCAAGCAACCTTTTTACTCGATGGCTTTCGATGAACAGAAATTCTAAATCTTATAATTCAATTTATCAATTTTTTCCTTTGTTTAGTACCTTTTATTTTCTATTTAAGAAATCTTTGCCTACTCTAAGATCATGAAGATGTCCTCTACTGTTTTCTTCTAAAAGTTTTATTGTTTGCCTTCGACATTTAGAGTTCCAGTCCATCTGAAATTGATATTTGTATGTGATGTGAGGTATGGATTAAGACACATTTCCCCTGATATGGATACTCAACCCTGTACCATTTATTTTCAAGGTCATCCTTTTCCCACTGCACTGCATTATCACCTTGATCATAAGTCCCATGATACTTTACATGTAGTTCTAATTTTAGGCTTTCTATTCTGTACCATCGGTCAGTCTGTCCATCCTTGCATCAACGCCGCCCTGTCTCAGTGACTGTATCTTTATAATAGGCCTGTTACGTAGTGTGTCTTCCCGCTTTGTGCTTCTTCATAATTGCCTTAAGGTAGTCTTTGCCTTTGCATTTCCTTAGAAATTTTAGAATCAGCTTTTCAGTTTCCTTAAAAACTTCTCTTGAGGGAGAAATTTTATTCAGGATTGCATTGATCTATGGATTGATTTGCAGAGAATTGAAATCTTTAAAATTGAATCTTAATTCATAGACATATGTCCCTTTATTTATTTAGGTCATGGTTTTGCATATTTTAGCATAGAAGTATTCTGCACCTTTCTTTAGATGTATTCCTATATATTTGATATTTTTAAACCCTAAAGCTAATTTTGTAATTGTAATTTTGTATGCTTTTTCTTATAGAGGACTCTTTTTTAAGCTGTAGGCCCTACAAAACCTCATTCTGTCCCTGAGCAGAATGTTTTCACTTACATGAATGTTGAAAATCATGTGGGAAGCTAGTCATTTCTTAATTGTGCAGGACTCGAAGGTTCCCACAACTGTGGGTTGTAGGATGTTTGGCATTCTTATTTTTCCCACCACTGAATGTCAGTGAATTCTCAATCATTGTGACAACCCCAGAGACATTACCACCACCATCATTCTTTTGAGACTCAATTGTTAAAGACATTTTGCTCTTATTATGACAGTTATTATAGTCCATAAATGTAAGCATGCTTGAATGTCCCCAAGTGCGTGTGATTTTTTTGCTTCTTTGTTTTAGGAAGAGACCTAAAATAAAGTCAACAGTTTCAAGTGTTGCCATTTATTAATACAACCTAGACTTTAAAAATTAGCAAATGGTTAATCTTTACAGACTTCTGTTTACAAGCTTCCTGGTAGAGTGGATTGAATGCTGGACTTGGAACCAGAATAATTAAATCCTTCTTTTAACAATTAGAAACTCTGTGATTTGGGGTCTATGACCTTTTGAGGCTCAGTCTTCTCCTCGAAATAGAAATAAGTAAATATAACTATCTAGCTGACTACTCAGAGTTCTTGGGAAGAACAGATGAGACAACTTATAAATGCTTTGTATCTCAGAGCACTATAGAAATGCCATTGGTGGCCGGGCGCGGTGGCTCACGTCTGTAATCCCAGCACTTTGGGATGCTGAGGTGGGTGGATCACAAGGTCAGGAGATCGAGACCATCCTGGCTAACACAGTGAAACTCCATCTCTACTAAAGATACAAAAAATTAGCCGGGTATGGTGGCGGGTACCTGTAGTCCCAGCTACTCGAGAGGCTGAGGCAGGAGAATGGCGTGAACCCGGGAGGCGGAGCTTGCAGTGAGCCAAGATCGCGCCACTGCACTCCAGCCTGGAGGACAGAGCGAGACTCCGTCTCAAAAAAAAAAAAAAAAAAAAAAAAAAAAGCCATTGGTATAAATTCATGTATTTGTTAACTCTTCTTTGCCAGGACTGTGGTCATGATTACCAAGAGGAAACCTCCTAAATAGTTTGGATCCATCCAGTTTGGGGTTCTTTGAATGTGGACAGTTTAGCCATAACTTACGGAAAGTGGCTTAGCTTGACTTGGTTTGGCTTGGCTTTTCTTTTCTCTTCTTTCCTTTCTTTTTTTTTTTTCAGATAGGGTCTTGCTCTGTTGCCCATGCTGGAGCACAGTGGCATGATCTCAGCTCACTGCAGCCTGAACCTTCCAGGCCCAAGCAATCCTCCCATCTCAGCCTTGGAAGTAGCTGGGACTACAGGCCCGTGCTGCCACACCCAGATAATTTTGTTTATTTTTTGTAGAGACAAGGTCCCACTGTTGCCCAGGCTGGTGAACTCCTGGACTCAAGCAATCCTCCTGCTTCAGCCTCCCAAAGTGCTGGGATTACAGGCATCAGCCACCGTGCCCTGCCTAAAAGTGGCACCTGTTTTCTAAAAGTGTGTGTATGTAGGAAGGCAACAAGAGCACTGATCTGTTGGGATTCCTGTGTCTTAATTCTGATTTTGTAAATGAAAGTAGGCAAACCACTCACTTTCCAGACCCTTCATTGTCTTACTGCTTAGAAATGCTCTGAGGAGAAAGATAGAATCACTAAAGAGTTTTATGTTCCTCAGTGAAAGGTATCAGATGAATATAGGTGATACATTATTAAAATTGGATTCTCTTTCATATAAATTCATGATAACCCTGACTTTCCAGCCAATGGATTGAGAAATCCTTGGCCTGTTAGTGGATAAAAAGATAATGAGAACTTGGAATGTAAGTTGTGAAGAAGAAGGGATACAGTTTTTACAATTTTAATATGGGATATGCCTAATACTAATAAAATATTGAATTTCAATATGATGTCTCCACCCCAGTAAATCTTAGTCTCTTTAATTAGCATTACATTTAGCATATAGATTCTTATAAAAGACAAATGCTCCTTTTAATTGTGTTTTTGTGTCATTTGAAGTTTCAGCATTTGATTACTTTCCTCCCTGGTTTGTTTTATTTATTTATTTTTTGAGACAGACTCTCACTCCAGCCCAGGCTGGAGTGCAGTGGTGGATCTCAGATCACTGCAACCTCTGCCTCCCGAGTTAAAGTGATTCTCAGGCCTCAGCCTCCCGAGTCTCTAGCATTACAGGTGTGTGCCACCACACCAAGCTAATTTTTGTGTTTTTAGTAGAGATGGGGTTTCACCAAGTTGTCCAGGCTGGTCTCGAACTCCTGAGCTCAAGCAGTCCACCCACCTCAGCCTCCCAAAGTGCTAGGATTATAGGTGTGAGCCACCACACCCAGCCTGGTTTTATTTTTTGGTAGTCCAAATTCCCCAGTAGTTTTTTTTTCTCATTGTTATTGTTTTGAGATGGAGACTTACTCTTTTGCCCACTCTGGAGTGTAGTGATGTGATCTCCGCTTACTGCAAACTCAACCTCTTGGGTTCAAGTGATTCTCCTGCCTCAGCCTCCCGAATAGCAGGGGTTACAGGCACATGCTACCGTGCCTGGCTAATTTTTGTATTTTTAGTAGAGACGGAGTTTCACCATGTTGGCCAGGATGGTCTCGAACTCCTGACCTCAAGTGGTCCGCCCGCCTTGGCCTCCCAAAGTGCTGGGATTACAGGCATGAGCCACCACACCCGGCCTCATTATTGCTTTTATTTTTAATCAAAGTTATACATATATTTTAGAGAGTCAAGTAGTTCTACAGACTTATTTAGAAAACAATCTTTAGATATTATCTGGTGAATTCCAGCTGTCGAAGACTGTTTGGCTTTTTCATCAGCACCCACATTTTCCCAATAAGTTTGTAATTTTTTCTTTTTTTTTTTTTAATTTTTGAGACAGAATCTCACTCTGTTGCCCAGGCTGGAATGCAATGGCGTGATCTTAGTTCACTGCAACCTCCACCTCCCGGGTTGAAGGAATTCTTCTGCCTCAGCCTTCCAAGCAACTGGGATTACAGGCATGCTCTACCATGCTCAGCTAATTTTTTTATTTTTAGTAGAGACGGGGTTTTGCCAGTTGCCCAGGCTGGTCTTGAACTCCTGACCTCAAGTGAGCCACCATGCCTGGTTTTCTTTTATCTCTTTCTTTCTTTCTCTTTCTTTCTTTCTTTCTTTCTTTCTTTCTCTTTCTCTTTCTCTTTTTCTCTTTCTTTCTTTCTTTTTTTGACATACGGTGTTTCACTGTGTCACCAAGGCTGGAGTACAGTGATGCAATCATGGCTCACTGCAGCCTTAACTTCCCAAGCTCAAGTGATCCACCTGCCTCAGCCTCCCAAAGTACTGGGATTAGAGGCGTGAGCCACCACACCCAGCTATTAGTTCATTCTTTTTTATTTCCAAGTATTTCATTGAAAGATGATATAATTTGCATATCCATTCTCCTGTTGATGGACATATAGATTCTTTACAAAGTTGCTATGAATTTTTTTTTTTTTTGAGACGGGAGTTTCGTTCTTATTGCCGAGGCTGGAGTGCAATGGCGCGATCTTGGCTCACTGCAACCTCCGCCTCCCGGGTTCAAGCGATTCCCCTGCCTCAACCTCCCTAGTAGCTGGAATTACAGGCATGCGCCACCACGCCTGGCTAATTTTTTGTATTTTGTAGAGACGGGGTTTCTCCATGTTGGTCAGGCTGGTCTCAAACTCCTGATCTCAGGTGATCTGCCCGCCTCGGCCTCCCAAAGTGCTGGGATTACAGGCCTGAGCCACTGCGCCCAGCCACTATGAACATTCTTATACAAGTGTTTTTACAGACATACATTTTCATTTCTCCCTCTCTCTCTCTTTTTTTTTTTTAGTGTAGAGACAGTCTCGCTTTGTTGCCCATACCGGTTTTGAACTCCTGGCTTCGTGGAATCCTCTTGCTTCACACTCCCAAAGTGCTGGGATTATAGGCATGAGCCACCACGCCCAGCCCATTTTCATTTGTTTGGGGGTACATATTTTGGAGTGGAATGGTGTGTCTTAGAGTAGGTGTATGTTTAAACTTTGTAAGAAACTGCCAATTTTTCAAAGCGATTGTGTCAGTTTACATTCCCACTAACTGAGGCAGACAGATTCTGAAGTGGCCCCCATGATCCCTGTCTCCTGGTATTTATGGCCTAGTAGTCCTGTGCCCTTGGGTGCAGGTGGGACCTGTGATTGACTCCTCACTGATAGAATATGGCAGAGGTGACAGAACATGTATGGTCATGCATACCTGATTATTCCGAGTCAGATTGTAATGCTCATCTTGTGAGGAGACTCTCTCTCTTGCTGGCTTTGGTGCTGTGTTGTGAGCTGCCTATGGAGAGGGACCTGTGGCAGGGAGCTCAGGGCAGCTTCAAACCCACAGCCAGCAAGCAACTGTGGCCCTCAGTCCAGCAGCCCACAAGGAACTGAGTGTTGCCAACAACCATGTGTGCTTGGAAACAGATCCTATCCCACTCAGTTCTCAGATGAGACCATTGTCTCAGCCAACACCTTGATGGCACCTTATAGAGGACCCAGCTAAGCTGTACCTGGGCTTTTGACCTATAGAATCTGTGAGATAATAAACATGCATTAGTTTAAGCTGCTACTAAGCTTTGCTAGTATTATTATGCTACAGTAGGTAACTAATACTAGCAATATAGTTCCTGTTGCTCTGTGTCTTCACCGACATTTGGTGCCTGTGTCTTTTAAATTGTAGCCGTGTTAGTGGGCATGAAATGGAAACTCCGAGGCTTTAATTTGCATTTCCCTAATGACATGGAATACCTGCTAATTGGACATTTGGATACCTTCTTTTGCGAAGTATCTGTTCAAGTCTTTTTCCTATTTTAAAAATAGGTAGGCTGGGCATGGTGGTTTACACCTGTAATCCCGGCACTTTGGGAGGCCAAGGTGGGCGGATCGCCTGAGCTGAGGAGTTCGAGACCACCCTGGCAACATGGTGAAACCTCGTCTCTACTAAGATACAAAAAATTAGCCGGGCATGGTGGTGGACGCCTGTAGTCCCAGCTACTCAGGAGGCTGAGGCACGAGAATCACTTGAGCTTGGGAGATGGAAGTTTCAGTGAGTGCAGATCATGCCACCACACTCCAGCTTGGGCTACAGAGTGAGATTCCGTCTCAAAAATAATAAAAATAAGAAGAAGAAGAATTGATATGTTCGTCTTTTTATAATTTATTTGTAGAAGTTATTTATATATGACAGGTTAAGTTCTTTATCAGATGTGTGTGTGTGTGTCTCTGCATGAATGTGTGTTGTATGTTTGTGTGTGTATCTGATAGAGTTTTCTTCTAGTCTGTGATGGGGAGGAACTTGCACATTCCTCTCACCTCATGCAGATTTCCAAACTGTTCACGTTTTACTGCATTTACTCCATTGTGCTGTTTCTCTCTCTAAATCAGTTTTTTCTGGGTCATTTGAGACCATGTTATGCACATGCTATCCTAGCACCCTTAAATATTTCAGCGTTTATTTTCCCCCAGTTAAGGGCACTCCCAAATAACCACTACATACTCCTTTAAGTCAGGCAATTTGCAGTGATAAAACCCTATTGTCCAGTCTATTGACCCCATTCACATTTTGCTGCCCCAACTATGTCTCATTTCTGTTTTGTCCCAGAATCCCAGGGAGGAGTGTGCATTGCACCTAGCTATCAGCGTCTCTTCACACCCTCCAGTCTGGGATCATCCTTTGTCATCCCGGTCGGCCTTGTCCACAACCGTTAGATGTCTTGTAGGATGATTGGCAAGGCGGATCTTGTAGTATTTCCTTATGACCAAATTCAGGTCATGATTTCTTGACAAAAGTATCACAAAAATGATGCTGTAATAGTCTCAGCACATCACATCAAGGGGCACGTTCTGTTAACCAGCCCTGTTACTGCTGTTGTTGGCCCTCATCACCTGCTCATGTTGGTGTCTTCCAGGTATCTCTGTTTTTCTTACTGTAATGCCATTGTTTTTCTTTTCTTTTCTTTTTTCCCTTTTCCTGTCCCTTTTCGATGGAGTCTTACTCTGTAGCCCAAGCTGGAGTGCAGTGGCACAATCTCAGCTCACTGCAACCTCCGCCTCCAGGGCTCAAGCAGTTCTCCTGCCTCAGCCTCTCAAGTAGCTGCTACTACAGGCGCATGCCACCACACCCAGCTAATAGTTATTTATTTATTATTTATTTATTTTTGAGACAGAGTGTCGCTCTGTCTCCCAGGCTGCAGTGCAATGGCACAATCTCTGGTCACTACAAGCTCCGCCTCCCAGGTTCACTCCATTTTCCTGCCTCAGCCTCCCGAGTAGCTGGGTCTACAGGCGCCCACCACCATACTCGGCTAATTTTTTTGTATTTTTAGTAGAGATGGGGTTTCACTGTGTTAGCCAGGGTGGTCTCGATCTCCCGACCTCGTGATCCACCTGCCTCGGCCTCCCAAAGTGCTGGGGTTACAGGCATAAGCCACCGTGCCCAGCCTATCACTTTCTATATCGTTTTCTTTTTGGGGGGGTTTTGAGGGCAGGATCTGGCTCTGTCGCCTAGGCTGGAGTACAGTCGCTCGATATCAGCTAACTGCAACCTCCGCCTCCTGAGCTCAAGTCATCCTCCCACCTCAGCCTCCTGAGTAGCTGGGACCACAAACATGTGCCACCACACCCAGCTAATTTTTGTATTTTTTGTAGAGTTGGGATTTTGCCGTGTTATTCAGGCTGGTCTTGAACTCCTGAGCTCAAGTGGTCTACCCACCTTGGCCTCCCAAAATGCTGGGATTATAGGCATGAGCCACCATGCCTGGCCTATATCTGTTTTTGTTTTTTGAGATGGAGTTTTGCTCTTGTTGCCCAGGCTGGAGGGCAATGGCGCAATCTCGGTTCACCGCAACCTTAGCTCACTGCAACCTCGGCTCACTGCAACCTCCGCCTCCTGGGTTCAAGCAGTTCTCCTGCCTCAACCCCCGAGTAGCTGGGATTACAGGCATCCGCCAGCACACCCGGCTAATTTTGTATTTTTAGTAGAGACGTGGTCTTGCCATGTTGGTCAGGCTGGTCTTGAACTCCTGACCTCAGATGATCCGCCCGCCTTGGCCTCCCAAAGTGCTGGGATTACAGGCGTGGGCCACCACGCCTGCCTTTTTCTTTATATATCTTAAAAACCATGTATTCAGACTGATCTCTTAAATTCCAATGTAACATTTTAGGGTTCTCTCCAGTGTAAGCCCTTTGCATGTTTATAAGTACCTCTTCCAAGAGGTACTTGGAAGAAACCTAGCTTTCACTATTCTCAGTATATTTACTTATTTGCTCCTTGTAACTGGTCTTTCAACTACCCTGACCTTGCCTTCTGTCTACCACATCTGCACGTGCCCTCACACCCCCACCTCAGCACCCTGTGTCCTTGAGCACTAGTAGGTGGAAGCAGGAAAACAGACATGTGTAAACTTCGTAACAGTGACTCATAAGACAATAGAGGTGGAAAGTGAGAAGCCGATTTACTCTGCAAAATCATAAGTAGTATTTGTTCCATTATATACTGTTGTGTAAAAAAGCCTCTCCAAAAGTTATCACTTAAAATAAGGGCAGAACTATTTCGCATACAAACTGCACTTTGGGCAGAGCTCAGCAATAATACTCAATTCTCTCTGCGGCACTCAAGTGAGGTGGGCTGGTTCGAAGTTGGAGCGTCCAGGGGCGGAGGCTAGAATCTTGTGCAGGCTCCCTCACCATGTGATGTCTGGCAGCTGGTGCCAGCTATTAGCTGGGACCTCCGTGAGAACTGTGGCTGGAACACCTGTAGTGGCCTTTCCATGTGGCTGCTTGGTTTCCTCACAGTACGGTGGCTGGGTTCCAAGGGCAGGCATCACACAAGCAAGAGCGAGCTGGCGGAAGCCTCAGTGCCTGGCCTCCTCCAGCCTAGAGAGTCACACGGCCTCATTTCTACTGCATTCTGCTGGTTAGAAGGAAGTCACTAAAGCCGGCCATATTCAGGGGGAGGGTAATTTGTTTCCACTTTTTCATGAGAGGACTGTTAAAGAATTTATAGATATGTTTTAAGACTGGCACAGAATTTAAAAATACACTATTTTCTGGAAGAATGGAAGATCATTTGTACAGTTGCATTCTTTCAGTATTTTTAATTCATTTTGTTTAAAAGTTTTAAACACTTACATCTACTGGTATATAGGTATGCTTGCCCCATTTCCTTTTCTTTTCACTTTCTCTTTTTGCAGAACCCTGCTGCCAGCTAACTCATGTATGCATCCGTTCATGCTTTTCTTCATTCTTGTGTGGTACAGAAATGTATATACACATACATACAGTGAGTTGGGAATATTGTTTTTAAAAAATAGAATCACATTGAAACTAATTTTTGCATCCTGTTTTTCTGAACACCTTGGAGAAATCCCTGTAAATCAAGAGGTTTCATTCTAATTTGTTCTTTTTAGATGCTGCACATGCTCTGTTTTCTGATTTGGTTATTTGATCATGAGCGGATAGGAATAGAGAGGGACAGGCTTCAAAGAAAAGGTAGTCAGGAATGAGAAAGAGGAGGAGTACTAGGTATTCCTGGGGTCTTCAACCTGATGTGTCATCAAAGTGGGTGGGAAGTTGGGAAAATGGTGGTGGTGGGGGGTGTTGGTTGGTTTTAGCGGGGAAATGAGTATTTTTTTTATATGCACTAAAATTACCTACCAGGCAGTTGAATACATAGGAGCAGGGAGTGAGTCCAAGGATAGGACTGGAGTTGATAGACAAAGCTATAAAGGGAGACGGTTACTGGGGGGAGAGCTCTGTCTCGCTTAGCATCACTTGCTGTTAGTGGTGGGCCCAGACAGTGACTGAAATATTTTCATTCCAGACCAGGGTCCAGTGTATTTATACTTGATGCATTAAGTTCTGATCTTTAAAAAGCTGTGAGTTTTTTAGAAGGAGAGTTTTTATTTTCATTTTATATGGTGTAGGCTGAAGGAATCTTTTGCTAAATATAACAATGTGAGTTTGCTAGTCTTTCTGACGCATTGAAGGCATTTAAAATTTGAAACCAGAGCTACCTGATGGGAACATCCTTGATCTCTTCTCCAAATCAAACCAACCTAGGCCACGTGTAATAATTAGTTCAATTGAATGGCTGAAGAAGGATTTATTTGCCCTTTTATGTTACAGAGGAGATCTGCAGTACAGCTAGAAAAGGGATGCAGAATGAACAGGACAGACAGTGATTCTGACCCTGATAACCACTCTGCTTCCATTGGGTTTACCATTATTATTATTATTATTATTATTATTTTATTTTTTATTTTGAGATGGGTCTCACTCTCTCACCCAGGCTGGAGTGCAGTGGTGCAATCTCTGCTCACTGCAACCTCCGCCTCCCAGGTTCAAGCGATTCTCCTGTCTCAGCCTCCCAAGTAGCTGGGACTACAGGCGCCTGCCACCACGCCAGGCTAATTTTTCTATTTTTAGTAGAGAAGGGGTTTCACCATGTTGGCCAGGCTGGTCTGGAACTCCTGACCTCAAGTGATCTGTCTACCTTGGCCTCCTAAAATGCTGAGATTACAAGCCTGAACCACTGTGCCCAGCCAAGTTTAGTATTATTATTATTAAAAATACTGGTGGCCTTGAAATCAGTGTAAAATAATAATGTCATCTTTTTAGGAATAAAAATACTGCTCTCCCCATGCCCCACCGGCTGTAGGAAAGTTGAGGGAAATGGTTGTTATTTTCTCCTTGTAGGCTGGATTACTGAAGCTCAGAGTGAGATGGCCTGTGAGTTTTATTTATTTTTATTTATTTCATTTTATTTATTTTGGAGACAGATCTTACTCTGTGTCCCAGGCTGGAGTACAGTGGCACGATCTCGGCTCACTGCAACCTCCACCTCCCAGGTTCAAGCCATTCTCCTGCCTCAGCTTCCCGAGTAGCTGGGATTAAAGGTGCGTGCTACCACACCCGGCTAATTTTTGTATTTTTAGTGGAGAATGGGTTTTACCATTTTGGCCAGGCTGGTCTGGAACTCCTGACCTGAAGTGATCCGTCTGCCTTGGCCTCTGAAAGTGGTGGGATTACAGGCATGAGCCACCAAGCCTGGCCAACCTGTGAGTTTTATATAAATGGCACAGTTGAAATGATAAAAGTCCTTAAGATTTAATTTTGATTAGGGGAGGTGAGTGAAAGGTCTTCCTCTTGTTGGTTTTCCCTGTAGTCTGTTTGGTTTGGTCTTTTTTCAGATAAGTTCAACAGAACGTGGGACGTCAATTATATGTAAAGTACATGGAGAAAGCTGCAAGGATGTGTGTGACTCAGGCCTGTCCTTAGAGAGCTCCCCATCTTGGTATATACCGCTCACTGCAAGACAGAGCAGATTGAAATAAGTAACAACTAGAGTTACATGTGAGGTAATTTAGGAGAAAAGGGCATTAGTCCCTTTAGAATCTGGCATTTGACATGGAATTTTTCTTTTCAGTTTTTTGTTTGGATTTTTTTTTTTTTTTTTTTTTTTTTGAGGCGGAATCTGGGGCTGGAGTACAGTGGCACAATCTCAGCTCACTGCAGCCTCCACCTCCTGGGTTCAAGTGTTTCTCTTATCTCAGCCTCCCCAGTAGCTGGGATTACAGGTGTGCACCACCACGCCTGGCTGATTTTTGTATTTTTTTTTAATAGAGACGGGGTTTCACCATGTTGGCCAGGCTGGTCTCAAACTCTTGACTTCAAGTGATCTATCTGCCTCAGCCTCCCAAAGTGCTGGGATTACAGGCATGAGCCACTGTGCCCAGCTGGAAAATTTTTAAATATACAAAAATAGAGAAAGGTGTGTGATGCATCCCTATGTACTCACCACCTTTTATCTGTGCCCCCATCCCCTGCCCCGACTCCCACTCCCAGATTATCTTGAAGCAAATCCCAGACATCATCACATTTCTTTTGTAATAATTTCAATATGTATCTTCAAAAGATAGGGACACTTTAAAAAATACATAACCACAATACCATTATCTCTCCTAAAATAATTAATAGTAAGTCCTTAATTTTATTTGATTTGCAGTCACTTTAGTTGGAATTTACAAAGAGAAGATTTTAATAGATGGTGAATGAGAGGAAGGGAATTCAGATAGAGGGAATAACACATGGAAAATCAGGGACCGTGTGTAAGTGAAAGGTAATAAAAGTCTGATTTAGGGCTGTGGCACTGGGCGGAAAGGAAATTGCAAATGTCAGTCACGGCAAAGGTAAACTTAATGGAATTTTCCAGTTGAGGACAGCACGTGTATCTTCCTTCTATTTCTGGTTAATAGTAGTCATTTTGAACCCTATAGAACAGGGTTGAAAAACCAAGATTTGTAGCCCAAATCCTGTTCTCAGTCTGTGTTTGTAAATAAAGTTTTACTGGAAAACAACCACACCCATTTGTTGATGTATTGTTTTATATGGCTGCTTTCATGAACCCCACGATGGGCAGAGTCAAGCAGTTGCAGCAGAGACTCTATGACCTGTAAAGCCCCAAATACTACTATCTGGCCCTTCATAGAAAAAGTTTGCCAACCTCTGATCTAGAAGAAACTGGGCCCTGGATTTAGTGCTTGCTGTCAGAGGAGTTGAGTAGAGTATATGGATTAGAAACAGCCATGTCTTTGTGATATATAGGGGTATACAGGAGTCAGAAACAGTGGATTTTGTTTTGCTCTGTCTTTATCATTCATTTTATAGCCTGAGAAAGTAAGTCTAAGAAGCTCTGTGCCTCTGTTTGATTATTATTTGATTTTATATTGTGAACTAAGCTCTATGAAATCAGAGGTTTTTGTCTTTTCCTCACTACTCTATTGGCAGGGCCTGGATCAATGCCAGACATTTAGTAGGCATTCAGTAAGTAATTGTTGAATAAGTAAGCAAATATTTTAGTCTTTTTGCTTCTCTTCTGTATTACACACGTTTGGAGTTTCTTGGGGGAACAAGGATGATATATTTGTAGGTGGCAATTATGTTATTATGTAAATCTGTTATAATTTTTCCCGAAAGTTCAGAAAATTGTTTCATTAGTACAATGGAGTATTAAGCAGCAGTTAAAACTAGTAATTATAGGCTGGGCACGGTGGCTCACTCCTGTAATCCCAACACTTTGGGAGGCCGAGGCGGGCAGATCACCTGAGGTAGGGAGTTCGAGATCAGCCTTACCAACATGGAAAAACCCCATCTCTACTAAAAATACAATATTAGCCAGGTGAGGTGGTGCATGCCCATAATCCCAGCTACTCCAGAGGCTGAGGAGGGAGAATCGCTTGAACCTGGGAGGTAGAGGTTGCAGTGAGCTGAGATTGCGCCATTGCACTCCATCCTGGGCAACAAGAGTGAAACTCTGTTTCAAAACAAACAAACAAACAAACTAGTAATTATGATAACTATAGAAATGAGGAGAAATATTTATGGTAGGTCAAAATCTTATGCACACTGCCTCCCTAAAATATGAATGAATACGGACAAAGGCTGGAAGATAATGTGAAAATGAAATCATTTTAAGACAGTGGAATTTTTGGTGGTTTTTCTCTCCAAAATTTTCTTTAATACTATTGCTTACTCATCTTTTCAGAAATGATTTTAAATATGTATAAACTTTCCATGCCCTTCTCTGCACTATATACAGAAATAGAATCTTTAATGTGGATCACAAATAACACAATAATCAGAAATTAGAGATGGTGTTGAAATCTCAGCATTGGTAAGGAGAATAGGCTTTATGGATAGATATTCCACTTTATCCTGAGATACACAGCTATGGTATACTTTCTGGGAGGAGTATGCCTGTAAGCATCCTTGGCTGGAAACTGAATTGGGTTTACAAGCTTACATTTAGATAAAAGCCTTCTTATTTGAGATGAAACCTATACAGGCAGGGTAGAAAGGAGTGGCCTGGGTGAGAATGTCTTATGTTTGGGTTTTCTCAAAGCGTCATTCCTCCTTTCTTCTTATTCTGGCTAGCTTTTCCACAGTGTCATGTAAAGGCAGTATTTTCTAGTAGATGCAAGTCATTTGGAGTAGTCATTTGGTTTTCTTCTCATTTCACTTTCAGCCTGCCTTTAAAAATGTAGCTGAGGCCCACCGCTGTGGCTCACACCTGTAATCCCAGCACTTTGGGAGGCTGAGGCGGGAGGAGCGCATGAGCCCAGGAGTTCAAGACCAACCTGGGTGACAGAGGGAGAACCTACAAAAAATGAAAAATAAAAAATAGAAAAATGGCCAAGTGCAGTGGCTCACGCCTGTAATCGCAGCACTTTGGGAGACTGAGGTGGGCAGATCACTTGAGGCCAGGAGTTCAAGACCAGCCTGGCCAACATGGTGAAACCCCATCTCTACTAAAAATACAAAAATTAGTCAGGCGTGGTGACACGTACCTGTAATCCCAGCTACCTGGAAGGCTGAGACATGAGAATCACTTGAACCTGGGGAGGTTGCAGTGAGCTGAGATGGTGCCACTGCACTCCAGCCTGGGTGACAGAATGAGACTCCATTTCAAAAAATAAAAAAAAATAAAATAAAAAAATTAGCCAGGCGTGGTGGTGCGTGCCTGTAATCCCAGCGACTGGGTGGAGGTGAAGAGGTAGGCTGAGGTGGGAGGATCGCTTGAGCGCAAGAGGTTGAGGCTGCAGTAAGCCAGGATCACACCACTGCACTGCATGCAACCTGGATGACAAAGCGAGACCCTGTCTCAGAGAAAAAAAAAAAAAGATAAATCTTGTCTTTGTACCTCAGTTTCTCCACATGCAAAACTGGTTCTTTATACCTTTCCCAAGGTTGTGTGGTGAGTTTGCTGCTAAATAGGTTTTTGTGTTTCTTCTACCAAACTACATTACCAGGATATCTACAGTTGGTGTTCAAGCCATTGCCTCTGGGCTTCATGTGAGCATTCTTGCCCCAGGCAGGAATTTTGCAGCACAAAACAAAATACTAAAGATTTTACCCTTTGAGAAGCCTACTCCTTAAGGGAATATTACCTCCCAGGTTTAGCAGTGGGGAAGACGATGAAGTACCTGTTCTCATTTCATTCAGACGCCATTCAGTGGTCTGTGAGTCTACATGAAATGACTCCCAGCGGACAGCACCCTCCCCCAGTCTGACCACCTACTACTTCCTCCCAGGTCACTCCCTTGCAGCCACGCAGGCTTCTTTGCTCTTTCCTGAAAATGTCAATTATGACCTGCCTTGGTGTCTGCACTGCCTCTGCCACATAGTCATGGTTCGTTTTCACTCCTCCTCAAAGTATTTGCTCATGTGTCACCGTCCCAGTGAGGCCTGCCCTGTGCTTCCCTCCCCCCACATTATTCCTGCTTCCCTTTCTCCATAGCACTTGCCAACTGCTAACACACTGTATCCTTTTCCTGTATACTATGCTGATTGTTTACTGTCTCCCTGTTTCCAGCTAGAATGAAAGCTCCATGAGGGCCATGATTTTTACCGATTTTGTTCACTGTTCTATCCCCAGTGGTTAGATTAGGGTCAACCACATGGTAAGTGCTTGGTAAATATTTGTTGAATGAATGAAATGGCTGGGACACTGAGTTTCACCCTCTGCTTGGAATTCTTTCACTTATATGATTGTTACCACTATACCACGTTGGCCAGGGATGCTCTGTTCCCCCTTTAATGAACAAGGACAAAAACATCTTCTCTTGGTTTTTCTTAGCATAACTGAGATAGGCTGGAGAGTTCAAGGAAGTGTTTTGAGTACTAAGAACAATAGAGAAACAGCATAGAGAATGCAACAAGTATTACAACAGTCTGGCTTAATAGTGTTTCACTCTTGGAGCTGCCATGTCTAGCTTGCTCTCATCTTTTGCAGATCCCATCCTAATCTACCCACTTAGGAGAAATCTAATTCCAGCTTCGTAGGACTGGTCCTGACCTTGCCTTGATGCCCTGCATGTGGCACCATCTCATAATCTGTTACTAAGGAGCTCCCTTTTGTACATCATGACAGCTGCCAACAAGGCCAAGAGAACCCAGCAAGGCCCATTTTCTAGTTTGACTGTTGTGTTAGTCTGCATGGGCTACCATCACAAAATACCATAGAATGAGTGGCTTAAAAAGCAAACATTTTCTCACAGTTCTGGAGACTGGAAGTCCAAGATTAAGGTGCCAGTAGGGGTTGGTTTCTGGTGAGGCCTTTCTTGTTGGCTGCAGACGGGCGCATTCTAGGTGTGTCTTCATGTGGTCTTTCCTCTGTGCGCAGAGAACATATGTAAGCCCTTGTGTCTTCCTTTAATAAGGATGCCAGCCCTATCAGATTAGGGCCCCACCCTTCTGACCTCATTTAACCATATTACATCCTTAGGGCACTATCTCCAAATACAATCACTTTAGGGATTAGGGCTTCAGTATAGGAATTTAGGGCCAGGTATGGCGGCCCACACCTGCAATCTCAGAGCTTTGAGAGGCCAAAGTGGGAGGATCGCTTGAGCCTAGGAGTTTGAAACCAGCCTGGGCATCATAGCAAGACCTCCCATCCTACAAAAGCTGGCAGCCTGGGTATTAAGATCTTATCTCTACAAAGAAAAAAAGAAAATTAACCAGACAGGGTGGTATGTACCTGTAGTCCAAGCTACTTGGGAGGCTGAAGTGGGAGGATCACTAGAGCCTGGGTGATTGAGGCTGCAGTGAGCCATGATTGTGCCACTGCACTCTAGCCTGAGTGACAGAGAGGCCTTGTCTCAAAAAGAAAGAGAGAGAGAAGAGAGAGAAAGAAAGAGAAAGAAAGAAAGAATGAATGAATTAGCTGGGCGTGGTGATGTGTCTGTAGTCCTAGCTACTTGGGGCTGAGGCAGGAGAATTGCTTGAGCCCAAGAATTCAGGGCTGCAATGAGCCATGTTTGTGCCACTGTACTCCAGCCTGGATGACAGAGCAGCAAGACCCTGTCTCTAAAAACAAAACAAAACTGAGAATTTTAGGATGACACAACTTAGTCCATAACAAGTGATACCTCTTTGACTGGAACAAATAACCTTCTGCTTCAGGTGCAATATCTCACACAGACACTATGGCCTTCATTCACTTTTTAAACTAGCATTTATTGAAGACAAAACCGTATGCCAAGTTTTATGCCAGCTGCAGGGGATATCCCGTACCCTCCACCAGTAGAGGAGACAGAGCCAGTTTCAGAGAAGGGTGGTGAGTACCTGGGGATGGATGGATGTGTCAGGAAAAGTTTCATTGAGAAGGTCGCATATGGCCAGGCATGGTGGCTCACGCATGTAATCCCAGTACTTTGAGAGGCTGAGGTGGATCACTTGAGCCAAGGAGTTTGAGACCAGCATGGGCAACATAGTGAGACCCCATCTCTATTTTAACAAAAAGTAAAAGAAAAAGAGAAGGTCGCATATGGTCTTTCAGGTCTGTCAAGAAATGTGTGCATAGTTTACCACACAACAGCATATGAGTCATGTCACCATCATTATTGTCATCACTCATCTTTATAGTAACAAGAAGGTAGTTCCTTCACACTCTAACCTAAGCCCTTTTTCTTCATCTTCACCTGGCTTTGGTTCTTTCGCTACAGTTATTCCAACCTCTCTCCCCAGCCTTTATCTTCCAAATTTTCTGCCGTGTTGTTTCAACAGCCAGTGACTTTTCTGTTCATACTCTATTGATGATGAAGTAAAAATTGATTTTGATTTGTTTCTGATTTCTTTTCCTTAGTAAGTTTGACTTGAACCTTTAGTTTCTCTCTCCTCATCTCCTCGCTTTCTACAAAGGCAATTCCTGGTGTTAAGTGAAAGCAGTTCCTGTTAGAGCCTACTGTTTGCCATTAATAAGTGATAAGGGAGGTTGTCAGCCAGCATTAATACTCTGTTTATGAAATTACAGTTACTGATGCAGTATTTTGTGAAGTTCTTAAGATATAAACGGCACAAGTGATTTGATAAGTTACAGCTCCAGAGAATTCCTTACATAGTATGCCAGTATTTCTTTTTCCCCTTTCAACGGGACACACATAACATTAAATTAAGTTTGTCTTGGTTGCCATTTACTTTAAACGGATCTGGTGCCTGTGTTCAGATATGTTTATGAGAGTATAATTGATTTCTCTGAAAGCATTGAGATTGAGGGAGTAGCTATATCTTACCTTAGTCTCATTGATGATTCATGGAATTGAAATAATTAAAAAGTACTTATTACATGCCTGATTGCTTCATGACCCTTTAATAAACTACCAACACTCATATCAAATGCCTCCTGATTTAAAAAAAATTTTTTTTTTTTATATATATATAGACAAGTTCTCACCGTGTCACCCAGGATGGAGTATGGTGGCTTTCACAGGCACGATCATTGCTCACTGCAGCCTCGCCCTCCTGGGCTCAAGGGATCCTCCCGCCTCAGCTTCTTGAGTAGCTGGGACCACAGGCACCTGCCACTGCGTCTAGCTAAATGCCTCTTGATTTTAATGGCATGTCTTGTCTTCATAGCACATTCCACAAAAAACTCTAAAGTCTGATAGAAATGATCCTTCTCTTTCCTGTAGTTTTTTTTTTTTTTTTTTTTTTTTCTTTTTTGAGAAAGGATCTCACTCTGGTTGCCCAGGCCGGAGTGCAGGGATGCGATCTCGGCTCACTACAGCCTCTGCCTCCTGGGTTCAAGTGATCCTCCTACCTCAGCCTCCTGAGTACCTGGGACTACAGGTGTGCACCACCACGCCCAGCTAATTTTTGTATTTTAGTAGAGACGGGGTTTTGCCACGTTGGCCAGGCTGGTCATGAACTCCTGACCTCAAGTGATCCTCCCGTCTCAGCCTCCCAAGGTGCTGGTGTTACAGGCGTGAGCCATAGCACCTGGCCAACATTTTACTCTTTATACGTGTGTTCAGCTACAAAACTTTCTTCCCTACCAACCCTCCCAAGTCTAAGTAAAATTGATCTCGGAGTCACTTGACCTATTTATCTGGTATTATCCTGGTACGCCACTAGAGGTATATATACGGGGTCATGTGTCACTTAACGATGAGAATGTGTTCTGAGAAACGTGTCATCATTGAGTACACTTACACAAACCTAGATGGCATAGCCCACTACGCACCTAGGCTGTGTGGTATGGCCTATTGCTCCTAAGCTACAAAACTGTACAGCACTGAATAGGCAATTGTAACAAAGTGGTATTTGTGGATCTAAACATAGAAAAGGTACAGTAAAAATACAGTATAAAAAATGTTGCATCTGTATAGAACAACTCCATTATAATCTTATGGGACCCCTGTTGTATATGTGGTTTATTGCTGACTGCATGTTGTTATGCAGTGCATGACTGTACTAGTTTTAAAAGCAAAACTGTCTCTATAATCCACTTCTTAGCTTCAGGTACTATTTCCTAATATCAGACATGTGGCACTGACTTTTCTTCTTAACTCCAGACTCATGTATCCAAGTGCCTATTTGACATCTGCATTTGGATATTCGATCAGCATCACGAATTTAATACAAGGA
This sequence comes from Pongo pygmaeus, assembly GCF_028885625.2. Taxonomy (NCBI): domain Eukaryota; kingdom Metazoa; phylum Chordata; class Mammalia; order Primates; family Hominidae; genus Pongo; species Pongo pygmaeus. The sequence continues at coordinate 8,565,533 of NC_072382.2, read as the reverse complement.
CCTAACTCTTGATTCTCTCCACAACGCCAAACCTATTTTTCCTGTAATTCTCCCCACCTCAGTCAACTATATTATCCACCTAGCTGCCTAAGCCAGAAACCTAGGAATTATCCCAGATTATTATTCTTTGTTTTTTGTTTTTGACTCACTCACTCTGCCCAGGCTGGAGTGCAGTGGCGTGATCTCTGCTCACTGCAACCTCCACCTCCAGGGTTCAAGTGATTCTCCTGCCTCAGCCTCCCTAGGTGCTGGGATCACAGGCATGCGCCACTACGCCCAGCTAATTTTTGTATTGTAGAGACGGGGTTTCACCATGTTGGCCAGGCTGGTCTCAAACTCCTGACCTCAAGTGATCCGCCTGCCTTGGCCTCTCAAAGTGCTGGAATTACAGGTGTGAGCCACTGCACCCAGCTCAGATTCTTCTTTATAATGCCTGCCTCATCTAGTCTGTCAGCAGGAGCTATTGATTCTGAACCCTTCCCATCCCCCGTGGTTCCCTTGCTCTCCTGTTGTTCACACCACCCTGTCTCACCTGCATCACGGAGTAGCCACCAGATTGATCCGTTTCACTGCCTGCGCAGTCTTCTCTACACTGCCGGCAGAGTGGTCTCTTTGAAATGCAGATCTGATTGTTGCACTCACCTGCCTAATACCCTCCAGTAAAACCCAGACTTCTTCTCCTGGCCTACAAGATCCTGTCTGGCTTGGCCTCTACCTGCTCTCCAGCCTGTTTCTTACCCGCTTCGCCTAGGTCGCTGCATGCCTGCCACATGGCCTGCCTTCTGCTGCTGCTTGGATAGGAGAGGCTCAGTCTCTCCTTAGGGCCTTTGCGCTTGCAGTTCTTGGGAATGCTTGGATCTCAGAAAGTTACATGGCTGTCCCCTTGGTGTCATTCAGGTCTCACTCAGCTCAGAGAGGCCTTCCCTCACCGCCCAGTTAGTCACATGCCTCTCGTTGCTTTCTTAATATTTTACTTTAAACTTTTTTTCTATTACATACCTTATCCGACATGATTTTGTTTGTGGGTTTTACAGGAGAGGGGTTATATCTGTCTCGTTCATGACTGAGTTCTCAGTGCCTGAACAGTTCCTGACATCCAGTAGACCCTTTATATCTATTTGTTGAATAAGTGACTGCTTTTCCCATTGTGCATGGGCCAGTGCCAGGAGTCGAGCTGTAGTGAACTGAGAGTACATGGGCAGTGCTGCATGGGGAAATGAAAGTTATCAAAAGCCTCTGGTGCTTATTCATAGCAGATTTGTTCATAATAACAAAAGCTGGAAAGAACCCAAATGCCCATCAACACATGAATGAATAAACTGTGGCTATGATTTGGCTATAAAAAGAATGATACATGGTGGAATATGGATGAATCTTGAAAGCATTATGCTGCATGAAAGGAAGCCTTACACAGAAGAGCACATACTTAGGTTTCCATTGATACGAAATTCTAGAAAGGACATTTAATTTATAGTAAGTAAAGTGGCTAACCAGAACCCAGGATGGGAGAGGGTTGACTGGGATGGAACACAGAACTTTTAGGGTAATGGAAATGTTCTGTATCTTAAATATGGTGGTGATTACACAGGTATAAATTTGTCAGAACTTATCAAAATGTACAATTAAATCGGTCCACTTTATTGTATATAAACTATTTCTCAAAGTTGAACTGGTGTCTGACATTTAAATGTACTTTGGATTTCCTTTGTTTTATTTACCTACCCACTTCTTGGGCAGATGACTTTTCTTTTAATTTCAAGATCTCCTAGCTACCTGCTGACTCATCCCAGACGTACTTGCATTCCTGTTTCTGAATCAGTTCCAACATCCTTTGGGTGTCTTGTCCTCAATCTCTAGTTGGTAAAACATCTTTCTAATTGCAGGGTTATTGGTTATCTTCAGATATGCTATTGGAACTTACTTACCATCAAGGCTAGTTGGGTCTCCACCTCAAAGACTAAGTATCTCCAAACAGACACTTTTACAACGTAACAAGCAAGGAAAAAAAATGTTTGCAGCACATGTAGTTTAACAAGAAGACATAAGAAGTGTATATTTTAAACTCTCAGGTCCTTTAGGTATGACGACTTGCATACTTTGATCAGACTTCCTCTTCAGAAGTCGTAGTCTTTATGTTTAGGATTCCTCCTGTTTCTGTTAATACAGCAGCTGAACTGAAAGCTGTGTAGAGATTTGGTGAATAGTTGACTGTCTCATGATCAAACTCTTGCTCTGACATTAATACACTTTATTTAGTATCAAGTCTAATTTTCATCTTTTATTTTTCCTCCCTTTAGTTCACAGAATCACCCAGTCCTTTCTTCCTTTATTAATACTTTATTTTACAAGTGATATATGACCACAGCCTCATAAAGTACTCAAGCAAACACATAGGGTATGATGTGAAAGTGCCACTGAAGCTCTTTTGCATCTCTCCACCTCCCCAGACAAGAATACGATTAAGAGTTCGGCAGACATTCTTCCAGATCTTTTCCTAAGCATTGACATAGGACATGTGTACAGATACATAGACATTGTTTACGTAAGCAGAATCACTATGAGTTGTTCAGCTTGTTTTTTTTTTTCACATAAAAACGTATCTTGGGGGCCGGGCGCGGTGGCTCATGCCTGTAATCCCAGCACTTTGGGAGGCTGAGTTGGGTGGATTACAAGGTCAGGAGATCGAGACCATCCTGGCTAACACGGTGAAACCCCGTCTCTACTAAAAATACAAAAAATTAGCCAGGAATGGTGGTGGGTGCCTATAGTCTTAGCCACTCGGGAGGCTGAGGCAGGAGAATGGCGTGAACCCAGGAGGCAGAGGTTGCAGTGAGCTGAGATCCCACCACTGCACTCCAGCCTGGGCGACAGAGCAAGACTCCGCCTCAAAAAAAAAAAAAAAAAAAAGTATCTTGGGGATTTTTCTGTTTTTGTACTTACAGGCCTATCTCATACTTTTTAATGGCTGCTTAGTATGCCATAGAATGGAGAAAACACAGTTTATTTAACTAATCCTACTAAATGGACATTTATTTCTAATTTTCACTCTAACACTCAAAAAATGAATTTAGAAAATGCAAATAATTTGTGTTTTTAGGGTCTTTCATTTCTTATTTAGTTATATAATTATTCTACCTTTTTAAAAAGCTTATTAGGGTGGGAAGTGCCTCACTGATACTGTAATGTTAGAACTACACTGAAAACTTTGTTTCAGAAGAAAAAGTTGAATGTAAGTTCTCTGTGACTGTGGACTTCATTAGCATTGTGTCTTCAGGGCTTTCTCTTTAGGTGTGATTATAAACCAAAAGCACTATAAGTGGTTACATAATTTTCTTACAGTTTGTATACCTCATTCAAAAGAAGCACACATCTCTAAGGATTAGAACTAGAATTATAAGCCAGGTGTGGTGGCTCACACTTGTAATCCCAGCACTTTAGTAGGCTGAGGTGGGAGGATCATTTGCACCCAGGAGTCAGAGACCAGCCTGGGTAACATAGGGAGACCCCATCTCTACAAAAAAAATACAAAAATTAGCTGGGCATGCTGGCTCATGGCTGTGGTCCCAGCTGCTTGGGAGGCTGCGGTGGGAGGATTGCTTGAGCCTGGGAGGTCAAGGCTGCAGTGAGCTGTGATTGTGCCACTGCACTCCAGCCCAGGTAATAGAGCGAGACCCCATCTCAAAAAAAAAAAAAAAAACTAGATCAGTGACCTTTAGTTGTAACATGATCAGCAATTGGTTATAATGAGTGCTTTAAATTAATGTTTTCCCATGGAGCTGGAGCCAAGCATTTGTGAAAAATGTTTTTTCTCTCTCCCTTTTTCAGTTTGAAATCCTGTTAATACACTAATTTCTGTGGAACTTTCTACCAGCCTCTACTGGTGACCAGCTGTTGCTGGTTTATTAGCACTTAAAATATTTAAAACAAGCAAGAAACCTGTCTTTCCGTGTCCTTGCCCTGTATATGGAGATGCACAAATATGGAAAATTCTGATGTTTAAGCAGAATTAGTTATATTTCAGGTAGATGGATTTGAATCTTTCACAACCCCACATGAGGTAAGTATGTTTCTTCAGCTCTGCTTTTCAGCAAATAGTGGGACTGCAGAGCAGGCTGACATTTGTCTTAGCTACCCAAGAAGGACCAAAATTGCCTTCCTGTTAGGTTTTGCCTGCATGTTTAGTTATGAAACAGCCTGAGACCCTGTTTTTCTTTCGTATTAGCTGACCTCGGTATTAACCTCACCTTCCCTCCTCCCCTTCTTTTTTTGGTTTCTGGTTTTCCTTTTCAATTTGTTACAAGTGCGCTTAAAGCACGAAGGCGTTGCAGTTGTTAGAGATTATTTTGTTCTCTGGCGGTTTCAGTTATCTTGACTTTAAGCTTTCCTCCTGTTAGACAAATAATATAGGCAGCTGTCGTATCTGAGGGTTTTAAATTCTTGTCAACCTTGTAACTTACTGTGATTAAGATGAATTTGAAAAGAAAACCATTTCCTCTATTTAAGAATTGCCTTGGCAAGAAGTTGAAAATCCTAGAACCTTGTTGCAAAGGAATGTGTAGCTATTGTTATGAATGAGTCTGGTTGGGTCCAGTGAAACCTTCCTGTTGCTAATGTGCAATTAGGTATCTTCAGTGAGGGAGAGACCGCCCTCTAAGGCAAAGCAGCTAAAGCTCCAGGGGCAAAAGGCAGAGCGAATAAGCAGGGGCCTGGGTCATGGATTTTGTTCTCTGGCCTGAAAGCATTTGACTGCTCATCTCACATCCCTTCTTTCTTCTCAGTCATTAGATATTAGGTCTACTGTGGATGAATGAGACTGTCTACAAAAGGGTTCCTGTGCCCACCAAAAGCTGTTTGTAAATATGAAGTATTACATATTATCTTTCCTAAGGTTGTGAGAACCTAGAAGAACTGCCTTAGATTAATGCTAGAAAACAGCTCTTATGAGACATAAAGTTCATTTAATAATCCCACAAATACTTATGAGCATCTGTTCTATACCAGGCATTTTCTAGGTTTTTGGAAATAGAGTGGTGAACAAAATAGATTAACATCTCTGCCTTCATAGAACTTAGATTCTAGCTGGGCACAGTGGCTCACGCCTGTAATCCTAGCACTTTGGCTGAGGCAGGTGGATTACTTGAGCTCAGGAGTTCAAGACCAGCCTGGGCAACATGGTGAAATCCCATCTCTACCAAAAATACAAAATATTAGCCAGGCGTGGTGGTGCGTGTCTGTGGTCCCAGCTACTCATAAGACTGAGGTGAGAGGGTCACTTGAGCCTGGGAGGTGGAGGTTGCAGTGAGCTAAGATCGTGCCACTGTGCTCCAGCCTGGGTGACCAAGTGAGACTCCATCTCAAAAAAAAAAACAACAAACCAACCCAGATTCTAGTTGGGGAGACATATACTAAATAAGATAACACAAATAAAGGACAGTATATAGTGAATTCGGTAAGGATAAATGCTGGGTAGAAAAAATTAAGCAGGGGAAGAAGACAGGAATTATCAGGGTTAGTACTGTGGCTTTATTATTATAAATTGTTTCCTTTTAAAAACGATGTGTATTATGCATTAAAACATTGCTCTGAAAAGGGGTCCTCTGACTTCTCCAGACTGCCAAAGGGACCCTGGCATTGAAAGGGTTAAGGAGTCTGGGCACAGTGGCTCACACCTGTAATCCCAGCACTTTGGGAGGCCTAGGCGGATGGATCACTTGAGGTCAGGAGTTTGAAGCCAGCCTAGCCAACATGGTGAAATCATGTCTCTCCTAAAAATCCAAAAATTAGCTGGGCATGGTGGCGGGCACCTGTAATCCCAGCTACTCAGGAGGCTGAGGCAGGAGAATCGCTTGAACCCAGGAGGCAGAGGTTGCAGTGAGCCGAGATCGCACCACTGCACTCTAGACTGGGCGACAAGAGGAAAACTCCATCTCAAAAAAAAAAAAAAAAAAAAGAAAGAAAAAGAAAAGGAAAAGGTTAAGGACCCGCATTAGAGTTACAAGACCAGCCCTCAACATGTGATTAAAAGATGTTTGTTTATGGCCGGGCACCGTGGCCCATGCCTGTAATCCCAGCACTTTGGGAGGCTGAGGCAGGCAGATCACCTGAGGTCAGGAGTTCGCGACCAGCCTGACCAACATGGAGAAACCCCATCTCTACTAAAAATACAAAATTAGCCGGGCGTAGTGGCGCATGCCTGTAATCTCAGCTACTTGGGAGGCTGAGGCAGGAGAATTGCTTGAACCCGGGAGGTGAGGTTGCAGTGAGCCGAGATTGCGCCATTGCACTCCAGCCTGGGCAACAAGAGTGAAACGCCATCTCAAAAAAAAAGAAAAAAAAAGATGTTTGTTTCCTCTTTGATGCTTTATGTGATAATGATGCGGTAGACTTTCCACATATCTCCCTATTATATCTGGTAATTGTGGCTTTAAATTATTTGAAGCTGTCATTCACTTTTGAGACTAGTGGTTATAGGATGTTTTTTCCATTTGCGTTCTGTAGAACCCCAGGGTACCCTGAAGCCTTTTTGGCACATGTGGGGGTCATTTTAAACGTATGTTTGGATTATTCGTCTGCATTAGTAATCAGATGCCTGCCTTCGAGGTAGGTATAAGTAGAGAGAATAGACTAAGGGGTTGGTGCATATTTATGGAACATAAACAGCATAGATGGTTAACAGATGCTAAACACAGGTGAACCACTGATTTAACCTGTTATGTGTATGCCATTGAGCCACTATCAAGACCTTGAGCTGCTACCTAGTGTCTGTATAAAGAAAAGAATTTCCAGCCAGGGGCCGGGTGCTGCGGCTCATGCCTATAATCCGGGCACTTTGGGAGGCTGAGGTGGTAGGATTGCTTGAGCCCAGGAGCTCAAGACCACCCTAGGCAACATAAGGAGACCTTGTCTCTGCAAAAAATGAAAATATCAGCCAGATGTGGTTGTGTGCACTGGTAGTCCCAGCTCCTTGGGAGGCTGAGGTGGGAGGATCACTTGAGCCTGGGAAGTCAAGGCTGCAGTGAGCCATGATTGTGCCACTGTACTCCAGCCTGAGTGACAGAGTGAGACCTCGTCTCTAAAAAATAAATAAATAAAAAGGATATTTTCTAGGCCAGGCGTGGTAGCTCACGCCTGTAATCCCAGCACTTTGGGAGGCTGAAGTGGACCGATCACCTGAGCTCAGGAGTTTAAGACCAGCCTGGGCTTAGGCAACATGGCAAAACCCCATGTGTACAAAAAAAAAAAAAAAAAAAAGAAAGAAAAAAAGATATTCTGAGCTTATTTTCTCGTTATTTCCTTCTCTCCTTTCCCAAATATTTTTTTGAGCATCTGTGTCAGCTAGGAATACAGAAACTAAAAAATGTTGCTTGCCCTCGTGATTGGGGAGATATAGACAATTGAATGATCAACCACAACATGTTATGGTAAGTGCTAAGATAAAGGTAGGCACAAGTGTCAGGGAAAACACAGAAGTGGGACGCCTGAGCTGAGTGGGAGTGGGGGTGGCCCAAGAAGGCTTCCTGAACCAGTGGCACCAGATGGACGAGGGAGAGGCCCCCTGCTCCCTGCTTGTCCTCTGCTCTCTTCTGACCGGTAGTGTTAATACTTCTTTGGTTTAATGCAGGATCACCAGACTCTGTGGCCCACAGCCTGTTTTTGTGTAGCCCATAAGACATACCTTTCTAAGTGCTATAGCTGAAAAACATCAAAAGAATAGTAATATTTTGTGACTGTGAAAATTATATGAAATTCAAATTTCTGTCTGTAAACCTCACCGGAACACAGCCATGCTCATTTGTTTGTATATGATCTGTGGCTGCTTTCTCCCTACAACGGTAGAATTGAACAGTTGCATCAGAGACATGGCCTGCAAGGCCAGAAATATTAAGCCCTTTACAGAGAAAGCTTGCTGGCTCCTGTTTAATGCTTTAACTGCCCTACTGAAAGGCAGGAGGCTGAAAAAATGATGGTAGTCAAAAGGAATGCATGAAATCCTGTTATCTTCTGTTAGCTGGTTGCAAGTAGTACACAGAATATATTTGAGACATCTCTTTTCCTATCTCCCACCAAAGCATAATTCAGGCGGATCTCAGTGCACAGGCACAGGCATTTGCCTCATTCTTGTTTTGTCTGTTTTGAATTTAGTTATGGGAATATTTTAATATCTCTCAAAAATAGGGTATCTGGTATGAGTCAGAATGATTATAGAACATGCTTGCCTGGAGAATAGGAAATGCGGGATCCACTCCTGGTGTGCTGTTAGCTGAAGGACGTCAGAACTGTCCTTTAACCTCCCTGCAGGTCTCTAAATGGTAGGATTGTTTGGGATTACACTAGATCATCTCTAGGCACCGTTCAGCTCAGTAGAGACATTGCTGCATGGTGGAAGGAGTGACCTCGGTGTGAATCCTGGTTCTGTCCCTTTCTGCCCAGGAGACCTTGAGCAGCTTATCTAAATGCTGTGTACCTTTGTTAGCTCATCTGAAAATGTGGCTGTAAGAATGACCTCATGAGAATGGACTGAGATCATGTTCTTAAAACTCTTGGCACTAATAGGTATTTAATCTACTATAACTGTGAAAATTATGTCTGTGAACTCTTTTTTTTTTTTTTGAGACAGAGTATCGCTCTGTTGCCCAGGCTGGAGTGCAGTGGCATGATCTCGGCTCACTGCAACCTCTGCCCCCTGTGTGCCACCACTCTTGGCTAATTTTTGTATTTTTAGTAGAGATGGGGTTTCACCATATTGGCCAGGCTAGTCTTGAACTCCTGACCTCAAGTGATCCACCTGCCTTGGCCTCCCAAAGTGCTAGGATTACAGGCATGAGCCACCAGACCCAGCCTGAATGCTAATTATATACTTCATTTTAATCAAACTCAATTTGTGAAATAGCTGGATTTAGGATTTGCTTAATGAAAGAGATATGGCGTTCCTTTAAAAGCCAGCTTTTCTACTAGAATCAGCATTATTTGAATTACATGCAATTATATGAGATCATATCAATGCATAGGAAACTAGACATGTATTAGATTGTGGTTAAGGGCATACGCTTTGGAGCCATATAATATAGCTGTGGTTCAAAGCCTGGCTTTGCCATTTACTTACTAGCTGTGTATGATCTTGGCCTTCCATTTCCTTCTGGGAATGATAATAATACTTGCTGTGAAGATTAATTGAAATTACCCATGTGAAATGCTTAGCTTAGTGCCACTCTAAAGTTTCATGGCCTCCAACTCTCTGGACACATACCTATGCTCTGTCTGCTAGAACTCCTCACTTCTCTATTCTCCTAACTTACTTACCCTTCAGAGCCCAGTTCAAGGGACGTCTGCATGAAGTCCCCCTCGCCCCAGCCCTGTGCTTCCACAGGGCCTGTGCACACCTCTCTCTGCTTCCCACTGTGTGCAGGCCCTACCTCCTCCTTTTATTGTGCTTCACTTTATTGTGCTTCGCAGATGCTGCATTTTTTACAGATTGAAGATTTGTGGCAACCCTACATTGAGTAAGTCTGTTGGCACTATTTTTCTAATAGCATGTGCTTGCTTTGTATTTCTGTGTCACATTTTGGTAATTCTTACAGCATTTAAAATTTTTTTTATTATTGTATTGGTTACGGTGATCAGTGATCTTTGATGCTGCTATTGGGATTGTTTTGGGGTGCCATGAACCGCATCCGTACGAGACGCTAGACTTAATTGATAATGTTGGCATGTGCTCTGACTGCTCCACTGACTGGCCATTCCCCCATCTCTCTTCCTCTCCTCAGGCCTCCCTATTTCATGAGATATAGTATTGAAATTGGATCAATTAATAACCCTACAATGGCTTTTAAATGTTCAAGTGAAAGGAAGAGTTACATGTCTCTCACTTTAAATCAAAAGCTAGGAATGATTAAGCTTAGTAAGGAAGGAATATTGAAAGCCAAGACAGGCTAAAAACCAGGCGTCTTGCAGCAGTTAACCAAGTTATGAATGTAAAAGAAAAGTGCCTGAAGGAAATTAAAAGTGCTACTCCAGTGAACTCCGGAATGCTAAGAAAGCAAAACAACCTTATTGCTGATGTGGAGAAAGTTTCAGTGATCTGGACAGAAGATCAAACCAGCCGCAACATTCCCTTAAGCCAAAGCTTGATTCAGTGCAAGATCCTGACTCTCTTCAATTTTATGAAGGCTCAGAGAGGTGAGGAAGCTGCAGGAGAAAAGTTTGAAGCTAGCAGAGGTTGGTTCATGAGTTTTAAGTAAAAAAGCAACATAAGAATGCAGGGTGAAGCAGCAAGTGCTGATGCAGAAGCTGTAGCAAGTTATCCAGAAGATATAGCTAAGGTGGCTAGATGATGAAATGAAGGTGGCTACACTAAACAACAGATTTTCAATGGAGATGAAACAGTGCTCTACTGGAAGAAGATGCCATCTAGGACTTGCTCTGTTGGAAGAAGATGCCATCTAGGACTTTCATAGCTAGAGAGGAGAAGTCAGTATCTGGCTTCAAAATTTCAAAGGACAGGCTGACTCTCTTGTTAGGGGTGAATGCAGCTGGTGACTTTAAGTTGAAGCCAATGCTCATTGACCATTCTGAAAATTCTAGAGCCCTTAAAAATTATGCTCAATCTACTCTGCCTGTGCTCTATAAATGGAACAAAAAAGCCTGGATGACAGCATATCTGTTTAGAGCATAGTTTACTGAATATTCTAAGCCCACTGTTGAGACCTGCTCAGAAGAAGAGATTCCTTTCAAAATATTACTGCTCATTGACAGTGCACCTGGTCACCCAAAATTCAGACGGAGATGTACAAAGAAATTAATGTTGTTTTCATGCCTGTTAACACAACGTCCATGCCGCAGCCCATGGATAAAGGAATATTTTCAATTTTCAAGTGTTATTAGTTAAGAAACATTTTGTAAGGTTATAGCTGCCATAGGTAGTGATTCCTTTGATGGATCTGGGCAAAGTAAATTTAAAACCTGGAAGGGATTCACCATTTTAGATGCCATTAAGAACATTTGTGGTTCATGGGAGGAGGTCAAAGTATCAACATCAACAGGAGCTTGAAAGAAGTTGATTTCGACTCATGGATGATTTCAAGGTGCTCACGACTTCAGTGGAGGAAATAACTGCAAAGGTGGGGGAAATGGCAAGATAACTGGAATTAGAAGTGGGGTCTGAGGATATGACTGAATTGCTGTAATCTCATGATAAAATTTGAACAGATGAGCAGTTGTTTCTTATGGATGAGCAGAGAAAGTGGTTTCTTGAGATGGGACCTACTCCTGGTAAAGATGCTGTGAACACTGTTGAAATGATAATGTATTACAATAAGTTATAACAATAACTATGTATTACATAAACTTAGTGATAAAGCAGCAGTAAGGTTTGAGAGAACTGAATCCAATTTTGAGAGAAATTCTGCTGTGGGTAGCATGCTATCAAACGTATTGCATGCTTTAGAGAAATCTTTAATGAAAGGAAGAGTCAGTGTGACAAACTTCATTGTCTTATTTTAAGAAATTGCCACAGATACCCCAACCTTTAGCAGTCACCATCCTGATCAGTCAGCAGCCATCAACATTGAGGCAAGACCCTCCACCAGGAGAAAGATTGCAACTTGCAGAGGGCTCAGATAATTGTTAGCTTTTTTTTTTTTTTTTTTTTTTAATGAGACGGAGTCCTGCTCGGTCACCCAGGCTGGAGTGCAGTAGCATGGTCTTGGCTCACTGCAACCTCCGCCTCCTGGGTTCAAGCGATTCTCCTGTCTCAGCTTCCCAAGTAGCTGGGATTACAGGCACGTGCCATCAGGTCCAGCTAATTTTTGTATTTTTAGTAGAGACAGGGTTTTGCCATGTTGGCCAGGCTGGTCAGGCTGGTCTTGAACTCCTGACCTAAGGTGATCCACCTGCCTCGGCCTCCCAAAGTGCTGGGATTATAGGCGTGAGCCACTGCGCCTTGCTCAATAAGCCATTTTTATTTTTTTGTTTTATTTTATTTATTTATTTATTTTTTTGAGACAGAGTTTTGCTCTGTCGCCCAGGCTAGAGTGCTGTGGCGTGATCTCAGCTCACTGCAAGCTCCGCCTCCCGGGTTCACGCCATTCTTCTGCCTCAGCCTCCCGAGTAGCTGGGACTACAGGCGCCTGCCACCGCGCCCGGCTAATTTTTGTTATTTTGAGTAGAGGAGGGGTTTTACCATGTTAGCCAGGATGGTGTCGATCTCCTGACCTCTGATCCGCCCGCCTCAGCCTCCCAAAGTGCTGGGACTACAGGCGTGAGCCACCGCACCCAGCCCATTTTTAAATTAAAGTATATACTTTGTTTTTTTTTTTTAAGACACAATGCTATTGCACAGTTGATAGACTACTGTATAGTGTAAACATAACTTTTATATGCACTGGGAAATAAATAATTTCATGTGACTTGCGTTATTGCAGTGGTCTGGAACTAAAGCCACAATATCTCCAAGGAACTATTTACTGGCTGTGTCGCTATCAGACTGTGAGACTGTCAAGGGCAGGCATTCTGCACAGCAGCTTTGGCAATACCGTCTAGTGGTGAACAAGACGGAACTGTTTCAGGCCATGGGCATTCTAGTGGGAAGACAAATATTTAATCTCGAATGGGCAAAATGCTGCCATAGAACAGGAGTGCAGTGGAGCATAATAGGAGCTCTGGACCTCGTCTGAACACATCAAAGAAGCCTTTTTTCTAAGGAGTGATTGTTTATTTAAGTTGAAACCTGAAGGATGTGTGGGAATTAGCTAAGTGAAGAGAAGGAAGAGTTCCAGGCAGAGAAAACTGTGGACATAGTGGATTTGGGCAAGTTACTCAGCTTCTTCTCTGCTTCAGTGTCTTCATCTATAAAATGGGAATAATATAACCTAGAGTTATATAGTTAGGGTTGTTGTGATCATAAAGACAGTATTTTAAGTCATCATCTTCTAATATTTCTGAAGTGGGGCATAATTGGTTCATTCAGGATAACTTCTGGGTCCACGTTTATGTATTGAATGGCTAAAGGTATGGATCTGCTTACTGCACTTTAACGTTGTTCTTTACCTGCTCTAAAGCCTTTCTTGCATTTTAATGACAAGAACGGTCTGTTTTGCCTTTCAGTGAGTTTGTTAATTATGGAGATCAAACTCTGCCTTTCATTACTGCGTAAGTCTCATGGTGTGCCAGACATCTTAGGTCAGCCTGTGTCATCAGTTAGAATGCTTTCACCTTCAAGAAACAGAAAAGCCAGCTCAATGACTTAAACACACAGATGTTTATCATTTCAGAAAACAAAAGTCTGGGGCAAGGGTGAGTCCAGTGCTGGTTAACTGAGCAGCCTGGCAAAGGCATCAAGGAGCCAAGTTCATTTTGCCCTCCTGCTTTGTCATCCTCAGTACAGGCTTGCCCGCTGGCTCCCCATGGTCTCAGGTGGCCTGTCGCAGTTCCAGGTGCCACAGGGAGACACCAGAACATCCCATTGAGGAGGAGGAACTGTTTCTTTCCATGTCTGTCTCTTTATTGATGAACATTTGGGTGGCTTCCACCTTTGGTCCATTGTGAATAATGCTGCTTATGAACATTGGTGAACAATGAATTCTTTTTAAAAATACAGCATCTGGGAGCTAAGCTATGAGGATGCAGAGGCATAAGAATGATACAATGGACTTTGGGGATTCGGGGGAAAGGGTAGGAGGCAGGTGAGGGATAAAAGACTACAAATTGGGTACAGTGTATACTGCTTGGGTGTTGGGTGCACCAAAATCTCAAAAACCTATGGAAATAAAAAATTGAAGTACCACATCAATTAATGCGTAGACCAAATCTTATTGCAATTAAATTTCTACTTTTAGCATCATTTGCTGCAATGAAGTTCTAGTATTTGAAATATTTTGAGCCACTAGCTTGCTGTTTAATGGGATTTGATCCCATAGTAAAGAAGATATAAACCAAATAAATCAAAAGGATCTTAGAAGTAATTTTATTCCATCCTCTATTTTGAAGATGTTCTGGATTCAGAGTGATTTTCCAGGATCAGAGAGCTAAGTCATGTTAAATAATTCGAAGTGTATGAAAATATACATTACTCACAGATTCAAGTAGAGTAACCAGGGGTGTCTTTTGCCTCTAGTCTTACTCTAACCAGTGTCTAACTATGCCTGTGTAGATAAAATAAAGTAGAAAACTGGGATAATTCAGGTATTCAAGTAATTGAAGAAAATTACTCCTGTTTAAAATATCTGGGCAGGCCGGGCATGGTGGCTCATGCCTGTAATCCCAGCACTTTGGGAGGCCGAGGCAGGCAGATTACTTGAGGTCAGGAGTTCAAGACCAGCCTGGCCAACATAGTGAAACCTCGTCTCTACTAAAAATACAAAAATTAGTCATGCATGGTGGCGCATGCCTGTAATCCCAGCTACTCGGGAGGCTGAGGCAGGAGAATTGCTTGAGCCCAGGGAGCAGAGGTTGCAGTGAGCCGAGATTGTACCATTGCACTCTAGCCTGGATGACAGAGCAAGACTCTGCCTCAAAAAAAAAAAAAAAAAAAAAAATGTGGGCAACTCTAATACTTATCTTTTAGGTATTTGCTTCAGTAGTCCACTTTATGTGTTAGTGTTCGACATTACTAGTGGGATTTTGCTTCTCATGCTCTATTTTCTGATTTCTATCACCAGTGGTTTCATAGTTGTATACAGTAATCTCTGGTTAGAGACAGAGGCAGTGGCCTGCTGAGGAACACACCAGACAGAAAGTGAGAGTTCCTTGTTTTGGGCTTTACTTTGCCCTTGACTTCCAGTAATCAGGGTGTTTCCTTGTTCTGAAACACGCTTGTGTTAGTCACAACAGGTTCACAACTGGCAGACAGGTAATCCCTGAACAAGTAAATCCCAGTGGAACCAGAAAACTAGGTCTTGTTTTCCTTAATTGGAACCTGACTTAGAATCAGCTATTGAACTGGGGAAAAAAAAAAAAGTGTTAGCCATTAGAAAATGAATTTAAATTACTGGTCTGTCCATATTTAGAATTTCTTGCAATCATTTCCACTGTATGTAACACTGAAATCCTTTGTGGTTGTCTGCTGCAAAAATGAATCTTTGACCCAGCAACTTTAAATGCTTTTGACACCATTGGGAATTTTGAGAATTGTTAATTTAATCTGCACTTGTCCTAGGTGGGGGCAGGGATGAGGGAGAAGTGATGTCCTTTTGCATTGGCAGTTATGCTGTTTGTAAGCAGAGGCTTGTGCTTCTGGAACTTATGTTTACTAGGGAGTGATTATTAGCATAATAAGTATCATATTCTAGCTTTTATTTCTGGAGGCAGTAAAGAGCCAGCCAAGCAGAGAGAAGAGTGGGAGGTGACTGGCAGCAAGGGCCTCGTTGCTATTAGTGCAACACTGCTGCAGGTGGAGGAGCCTTTCATCAAAGCGGGAAGAAGGGGAGGCCTTTTCTGCCTATGACTCTAACTTCCCTGCGTGCCTCATCTTTACAGGCCTGCAGTGAGGTTAGGATGCAAACGACTTTCTTTTCTTTCACATCCCAAGCTCATCATGGGTTCTGTCTAACTGATTCTTGTTCTCTTAGTAATTATTTAGCTGTCAAGCAGGGACTTGTCCTGACAAGGAGAACGGGAAGGCCCTCTGGTTCCTGTCTACACAATGTCTGTAGTCCCTTCTCTCAAAGACTCAGTGTTGAGACTCACGTCTCCCCGAAGGGAAGGAGGAGGCATTCAAGTAGAAACACATTTACGTCAACAGGTTTTCTGAACCCCCAGTGAATTTTGAGTTCTCAGCGCAACCTTCCCCTGCTTCACCATTCCTGTTTCTTCTCTGTGCCTCTGTTTTCCGGTTGGGGAAGTGGAAAGGATCCTGACTCTGGAGGAAAGTGGAGAAGAACCAGTGGGCCCAACTGCATCAAGGGCCTCCCCTCAGCAGAGAACCGCCTGGTCCTCCTCACTCACCCGTGCTGTCTGTGTGCAGGGCGCTCATGGGAGATGTTGAAGAGGTATAAGAAGGCTTCTTCTCTGTGTAACTGGGGAGCAGGACACACACACGAAGACAAGTGCATCAGGGTACGTTCAGTGTGTAACTTAAAATAAGTGACAGACATAGTGTGGTGGGCAGAACTGTGTGTATTTCAGACAGTGGCTCAAGGACTGCTTGTCTCTTTGTAGGAACACTGTAGGCCAGAATCAGTCTGTTAAATGGGAGTTGACGTCCTGTGACACTTTTCTAGATTAAATGGTCCTAATACTCTACAGTAAATGCTTTTATTTTTAGTTAGTTGAGGAAAAAGATGGTATTTTTCAAAAAGTGAGACAGAAAAAGGCATATGGGACATTATATGTAAGTCCTGGTATGTGTGCACACCACCACCTGTGAAGCAGCCTTGCTGCCAAAGTAGACCCCGCGTTTGATAAAACGCCTAGATCTTACTGTGTATTTATAGGAAATACGAGGGATGGAGAAACATTGTAAATGGCTTTTTGGGGATAGAATCAGCAAATTCCAAACTGCATTATAGGATAAACAGAACAGTTTTTTCAACAAATAAATCATAAGGGGAAAAGGTGAGAAAAAAGCCTCTATAGATAAAAAGAGATTGAAGAGATGAATGAACCAATAGTCATACGTGATTGATTCAGACAAAATAAAGAAAATGTGAGGCAATCTGGGAAATGTGGACACTGACTGATTATTTGGTGGTATTAATGGTATTAAGAAGTTTATTTTATGAAACAAACCAAAAAAGACAAGAGGAAATTTATTTTATATTGAATATTGACAACAAATAATTAAATTTAAAAAATGTGTTAGAGGAAATTTATTTTATATTGAATATTGACAACAAATAATTAAATTTTAAAAATTTGTGAAGTGTGAAAATTGTGGATACATTTTAAAAGAATATCCTTTAAAGAGACATGTATATTGAAATAGTTACATACGAAAAGAAATGCTGTCTGTGATTTGCTTCAGAATAACTCAGGCAAGGGAGTAGGTGGGAGAATCACCGACACAGGATTGGTTATGCATTAAACATCGTTGAAGCTGGGTGTTGGGCAAACTAGGCTCATTCTACTCTTCTACTGTGTATATGTTTGAAAATTTTAGAGTTAAATTTTAAAATTTAAGAAGTGAGTGAGGGCCGGGCACAGTGGCTCATGCCTGTAATCCCAGCACTTTGGGAGGCTGAGGAGGGTGGATCACCTGAGGTTGGGAGTTCGAGACCAGCCTGGCCAACATGGGGAAACCCCGTCTGTACTAAAATTACAAAAATTAGCCAGGCGTAGTGACACGCGCCTGTAATCTTAGCTACTCAAGAGGCTGAGGCAGGAGAATCACTTGAACCCGCGAGGCGGAGGTTGCAGTGAGCCGAGATCGCGCCACTGCACTCCAGCCTGGGCAACAGAGCCGGACTCCATCTCAAAAAAAAAAAAATGTGAGTGAGATATCTTGACAAAAGATGGAGTAGTGGTTGCCTGGAGCCTGGGTAAAGGGGTGGCGTGGCTGCAGAGGGGCACAAGGGATCTTTTGGGGTGATGGGAATGATCTGCGTCTTGGCTGTGATGATGATTTCATGGGTACATACATTTAAACTAATCAAACTGTTCATTTAAATGTGTGTATTTTATTGTATGTAAATTATACTGTAATGTCAATTTAAAAATTGATTAAAATTAGTAAGAAGGGGCCAGGTGTGGTGGCTCATGCCTGTAATCCCAGCACTTGGGGAGGCCGAGGTGGGCAGATTACCTGAGGTCAGGAGTTCAAAACCAGCCTGACCAAGATGGTGAAACCCTGTCTCTACTAAAAATACAAAAATCAGCCAGGTGTGGTGGCACGCACCTGTAATCCCAGCTACTTAGGAAGTTGAGGCAGGAGAATCACTTGTACCTGGAAGGTGGAGGTGGCAGTGAGCTGAGATCGCGCCACTGCACTCCAGGCTGGGTGACAGAGCAAGACTCCATATCAAAAAAAAAAAAGGGTTTAAAAAATATTATTATTATTATTATTATTATTATTAAAATAGAGACGGGGCCTAACTATATTGCCCAGGCTGGTCTTGAACTCTTGGGCTCAAGTGATCCACCCTCAGCCTCCCAAAGTGTTGGGATAATGGTGTGAGCTATTGTGCTTGGCCAGTAAGAAGGGTTTTTGTGTATTATACACATAGTGTGGAATCAGTAGTGTCAGAGGTGTGAGGCACCCAGCACTGCCGGGCAGCAAGGATTACCTGGCTTGTGCTGCATCTTTATTTTTCCCTTCACCTCAAGTTAACTTTATCGTTCATACTTCTGATTTTGCAGTAGTGTCTCTAATTTCTCCTTGCAGCTGTAGAGACAGCTTGAATTTTGTGATGTTTGTCCATGTGTCTGTCATCCAAAAGGACATGCATTTTTATGCTAGAATAAATGATGTTAGGAGGACATCTACCCATTTATGATAATTCTTTAAACATTCAATTGGCTACATTATAATAGTCAAGCACTAAGGGTACACCTGAGCTGAAAACAATTCAGCTGGATTATAATTTTGATTGATTTTCCATCCAGTCTACCAACCAACCAACCAGTCAGCCAGTCAGCATTTATTGAATGTATTCTTTGCACCATCCCCCGAGTTGGGTTTTGGGTGCATGAGGATGAATATGATACAATCCTGCCCTTAAGGATATGACTTTCAGGGTGAGAAGATAGCTGTGTATATGTATAATTTCAGCAGCATGACAAATGCCATGGTCAAAGTGGGTGCAAGATGCAATATAGTAGGCCACATTTATACATGTTGGCCTCCTCCCTCCCTCCCCTCTAGCCCCCTTCCTTACCTGGTAAGTCAAATGAACCAAATGTCAAGCAGTTTGGAAAGGAGATTTGAAGCAGAAGGAGACTTCCTTCTGCCCCTTTGAATCTGTTACTTTTTCTTCCAAATAAAAATGTGTTATTTTTACAATACCATTATATTGACATTGCAAGGGTCCCTGGTGTTTTTATTGTTTTCTGTTGTCACTTTGTATCTCTTCTCCCATTCTCATCCCACTCCCATTAGCATCTTCTCTGATGTGTTTAATATGTATCCTTGGATATATGTGTATTCTTACATGGTGTTTTCTGTAAATTTATATAAATAGTATTACATGATAGTTCTCATTCTGATCCTTTCTTCATTTAAAACTATGTTTTTCAGTTCTGTTGGTGTTGTGTTTATATGGTGCTTTTAACCACTGCATTGTATTTTTATTGCTCTGTCTACTGCATTTTATTTGCCTGTTCCCCTAGTGACAGACACCTTATTTGTTCTCCCTGTACCACAAATAATGCTCTGCGGGTATAGTGGCTCACACCTATAATCTCAGAACTTTGGGGAGGCTGAGGCAGAAGGATCGCTTGAGCCCAGGAGTTCGAGACCAACCCAGGCAATGTGACAAAAACCTCATCTCTACCAGAAATTAAAAACTTAGTTGGGCACAGTGGCATGTGCCTGTAGTCCCAGCTACTTGAGAGACTGGGGTAGGAGGATCGCTTGAGCCCAGGAGGTTGAGGCTGCAGTGAGCCTTGATTGTGCCACCACTGCACTCCAGCCTGGGCAACAGAGTGAGACTATCTCAACAAATAAAAGATAAAACTAAATAAATTAATAAGAAAATCCTCATATATGTCTTCTTACAAACTTGTACAAGAGTTTCTCTGGCTAAATACCAACAAGTATAATTGTTGGGTCACAGAGTATAATCATATTTAATTTCACTAAGTCATGCATGATTGCTTAATTTGTATTTCCACTACTAAGTGCAGTCCCTAGTATTTGACTTTAAAACTTTTGTGAGTTTGACAGGTTTCACATGTTATTAATATCTTTTTAAACTCACATTTCTCTGATTACTAATGAGCATGGCTAGATTTCTGTATATACTGGGTAGTCTTTGGATTTTCCTTTCATGAATGACCTGGTCATATCATTTTCCCATTTTTCCAGTAGAGTTTCTTATATATTGTAGCTATTAATCCTAAGGCAGTTATAAATGTTTCAGATGTCTTCTTCTGTCCCTCATCTACCTGCTAACTTTGTTCGTGGTGTCCTTTATTCAGCAGAAATCTTTTGTTTTAATTTAGACATTTCCTTTGGTTTTTCCATTTATGAAGATTTGTGCTTTTTGATGTCTTACTTAAGAAATCTTTTCTGGGCCAGGCATGGTGGCTCATGCCTGTAATCCCAGCACTTTGGGAGGCCAAGGTGGAAGGATTGCTTGAAGCCAGGAGTTCAAGACCAGCCTGGGCAACGTAGCAAGACTCCATCTCTATGTAAAAAAAAGGCATTATCCTGTATTTTCTTCTAATTAGGTTTATATGTGTCTCAAATTTACATCTCCAGTTTGATCTTTTCTCTGATCTCTAAATTTGTATACTCACTGTCTACCTGATAGCCCCACCTAAATATCTAATAGATATCTCAAACTTAGCATTGTTAAAATTTATTTTATCCCTTCCTCATTAAAAAAAAAAAAAAATCTGTTCCTCTCCCAATCTTTATTCATCTAAGTACACTTGTCCCTTGGTATCTCTGGGGGATTGGTTCCATGAGCAGCCCTCCACAATGGATACTGATATAGGTTAGCTGTGTGTCCCCACTCAAATCTCATCTTGAATTGTAATCCCCGAGTGTTAAGGGAGGAACCTGATGGCAAGTGATTGGATTATGGGGGCGGTTTCTTCCATGCTGTTCTTGTGACAGTGAGTGAATTCTCACAAGATCTGATGATTTTATAAATGGTGCTTTTTTCCTGTGCTCTCACCTCTCTCTCCTGCCACCATGTGAGACAGTCCATGCTTGCTTCCCCTTTGCGATGATTGTGAGTTTCCTGAGGCCTCCCCTACCTTGTGGAACTGCGAGTCAATTAAAACCCTTTCCTTTATAAATTACCCAGTCTCATGTAGTATCTTTATAGCAGTGTGAAAACGGATTAATACAGATACCAAAATCCACGGATGCTTAAGTTCCTTATATAGTGACACTGTATTTGCATATAACCTACACACATCCTCCCTCGTACTTTAATCTCTTGAATACTTACAATAGTTAATACAATGTAAATGCTATGTAAATTGTTGTTATACTGTATTATTTAGGGAATAAACAAGAAAAAAAAAGTCTGTACATGTTCAGTATAGATGCAACCAGCCTTTTTTTCCCCTAAATATACATATAGGCACATATTTCTTGAGATGGAGTTTCACTCTCTTGCCCAGGCTAGAGTGCAGTGGTGGGATCTCTGCTCACTGCAGCCTCCACCTCCCAGGTTCAAGCAATTCTCATGCCTTCGTCTGCTGATTAGCTGGGATTACAGGCACACGCCACCACGCCCAGCTAATTTTGTATTTTTAGTAGAGACAGAGTTTCACCATGTTGGCCAGGCTGGTCTCCAACTTGTGACCTCAAGTGATCTCCCTGCCTTGGCCTCCCAAAGTGCTGGGATTACAGAAGTGAGCCATGGCACCTGGCTTTTTTCCTAAATATTTTTGATCCATGGATATGGAACCTGTGGGTACAGAGGGCCGACTGTAAATGGTGCTGCCTTCCACCCTGTTGCTCAAGCCAAAAACCCCGGAGTCATCTTTGCTTCTTTTTCATGCTCTGCGTGTGCAATCTATCAGCAAGTTCTATACATTCTGACTCCAGAAAATTTCTGGAATCTGTCCTGGGCTCTTTATGGCCTCCTGCTGCTACTCTAACCCATGCCACCTGTCTTCGTATAGCCATTATTACTCTGCTTTGCAGAGTTTATTTGTTGCATTTATTCATTAAAGACTCTCACTTCAGCTTTATAGCTAGCTTTGCAAGATAGAGCACTAGGTCTGGCTAGCCATATGCTGCCAGATGGAGGAGCTGAGTTTCTTTCCTATGTTCTGCTCCTTGGCTTCACTAGTGGCCGCTGGAGGCATCACTGTGCACTGATGCTTGGGGCAAAGGATCTTGCCAACCTCGATGCAGGTCATTGGAACAGCTGATAATGTCCGTGGTTTATAATGTGATGTAGATCAAGAGATGTCATTGAAAGATTTTTGCCTGCCAGCAGGTCTGAGTCTGAAGACCATGCCCAGGCTGAGGTGGTGCTATCATAGCTCACTGCAGCCTCCGATTCCTGTGTTCAAGCTGTCCTCCAGGGTAGCAGGGACTATAGGCACATGCCACTACACCCAGCTAGCTTTTCAATTTTTTTGTAGAGATGGGGTTCCACATCTGTCGGTCAGACTGGTCTGGAACTTCTGGCCTCAAGCGATCCTCCTATCTCAAACCCCCAAAGTGCTGGGATTACAGGTGTGAGCCACCGCGCCCAGCTAGACTTTTTTGTTAAATATACCTTAAAGCAATGCTTTCTTCTTTTTTTCCCATCACAAATTTAATTATTTATAAAAATATCTAATGGAAAGAAACTGGATTAGCAAGCCAGACGGTTACTTGTCCTGGCTAAGTGTGATACTGGGCAAGTTGTTGACTTCCTTCTTCAGATGCCTGTGATACATACCCCATGTTTATTCTAATTTCTTAAAGATATGAGAACCTAGCTCTAACTTATGCATGAAATGCCTATTCCTGAGGCATTGATCACATTGTCATTGTTCCAGGTTCCTCTCTGTCCTCCCTGAAATCCCCATTAGCGTAATTCCCCACCATCCCCTTGTGTGGAGTCCACTGCCCCACTGTGCTGCTGCCCTCGACCGTTGTGAGGCCGGCTGAGTTTCGGAAGTAACAGGGACTCGGTGATTAAATTTTTTTCTTTTTCTTTTTCTTTTCTTTTCTTTTTTTTGAGATGGAGTCTCGCTCTGTCCCCCAAGCTGGAGTGCAGTGGCACAATCTCGGCTCACTGCAACCTCTGCCTCCCGGGTTCAAGTGATTCTTGTGCCTCAGCCTCCCTAGTAGCTGGGACCTACAGGTGCCTGCCACTACACCTGGCTAGGTGATGAAATTTCTTCAGCTTTCTCTGGCCCTCGCTACTTCTGGGATCCAAGTGACAGGCTACATATTGTTGCCATTTCTGATTTGGATGTACAAATATAGGGACAGATGGCTTTGTGTTTGTTTTTGATGTATTTTTTTTTCTCTCTTCATCTGGCTGTAAAAGCATTTCCAATGGCTTATAGTTTAGTATGTGTTCCCAAAGTGGGAGCAGCCTATACATACGGAAGTCCAGTTAGGTAGGGCTCCCTGTACCCTGGCGCCAGGGTGTTATTCTGACCGATGGTGCCCCCTGATGGCCAGTGTAGAAACTTGGTCACGGTGTCATCTTTTTCTCACCATCACTGAGGATTCCCTTCACTCCCCAGCATTTACTCACTTTTATTCTGTCTTGAATCTTAGATAATTATGCCTGAGATAATCCTTCTTATCTCCTCTTCGGGTTTCTTATTTCTTCTCTTATTTATTGCTCTCTTACCTCAAAAATATCTTATTTCAGCCGAGTGCAGTGGCTCACGCCTGTAATCCCAGCACTGGGAGGCTGAGGCAGGTGGATCACCTGAGGTCAGGAGTTCGAGACCAGCCTGGCCATCATGGTGAAACCCTGTCTCTACTAAAAATAGAAAAATTAGCCGGGTGTGGTGCTACTCCAGCTACTCGGGAGGCTGAGGCAGGAGGATGGCTTTGAACCTGGGATGTGGAGGTTGCAGTGAGCTGAGGTCACATCACTGCACTCCAGCCTGGGCAATATAGATAGACTCCATCTCAAAAAAAAAAAAAATCTTATTTCTTCTCACCACTCATTCTTTTCATTATATTTTGAACTAAAAGCTTGTCCCGGTAATGGCTAAAAAGTACTTAGTGGTGTGTCCATATCAAAAAGAAAGGAGGCCCTTGATTTTGAAGAGAAATTAGAAGCCACGCTAAGGACTCATGGTTGCCGTCTTCACGAGCTCTGAGATAGGTAAGGCGCACCCTTCAGAATCTTTATGGGTTTTTGTTAGCTCCTCAGCTTTCTCCAACTAAAATTGCTTTGGCTTAAGCTTTAGAACTCAATATAAATGAAAGTTCTTGATTTTAACTTTAGTTGATAAATTACTAGTATTACAGAGTGATTTTCTATGTGGAAAACATGCCAGCACTGTCACCCAGACACACTGTGCACAGGTTCAGCAGGTACCGTGGGTGCCTGAGGCCTGCCCTTGTCCCTGCTGGCCTCCTCTCCTGTGCTTTTTTTTTTTTTTTTTTTTTTGAGACAGAGCCTTGCTCTGTCACCCAGGCTGGAGTGCAGTGGTGCAATCTCAGCTCAATGCAACCTCCACCTCCTGGGTTCAAGCAATTCTTCTGTCTCATTCTCCTGAGTAGCTGGGATTACAGGTGCCTACCACCATGCCCGGCTAATTTTTGTATTTTTAGTAGAGACGGGGTTTCCCCATGTTGGCTAGGCTGGTCTCGAACTCCTGACCTCAAGTGATCCACCCCACTTGGCCTCCCAAAGTGCTGGGATTACAGGCGTGAGTCACCGCACCCGGCCTCCTGCGCTCCTCTTAACATGGTTTCAGACTCTGCCCAGGTGCCTTCCAGACTAGCTTCTAGAACACTGTCCACCTGTCAGTTGAATTATTGAGCTACCGATTTGTCTGTGACTTTTAGCTCATAATTGGACTGTCGTAAATGACGTAGATACGTAAGTATGTCCTACGGGTTATGTGGCTATGCTGCTGAGACCTCACACTCAACCCTCCAGCACTAATTCACTCTCTTTCAAAATTGTGCTTTTGCTTTCAGTGTTTGGGGAACCCAGGAGAGGAATGTGAAACAGGACTGCCCAATCCCGCTACCACACACACACACACACACACACACACACGCCAGGAATGTGAAACAGGACTGCCCAATCCTGCTACCACACACACACACACACACACACACACACACACACACACATGCCAAAAACCAAAACAAACCAAAATATTCCTGAGTGCAGGAGTTACGATTTAACAAAACCTTCATGTCCTCTTCCATCCCCACTCCAGAGAACACCCTACTTAGGATAAAAAGCTAGGAGTGATGAGCACCATGGCTTCCAGTCTTTATGGAGCTGTGAGAGCCCATCGTTATTTGATTTATTCTCCTATGTTTTCCAGAGTGGATGTAGTCTTTGAATAGAATTGCATAATTTTAGGGTTTTAAGCACCCTCAGTAATCGTGCAGTTTAGTTTCCCATCTCATGCCTTCCAAAAAACTTCATACAAGTTCACCCTCATCTACCCTTGGCCTCAGTGCTTCCACGGAACAAGAATTCAGCAGTTTTTTAAGCAGGCCCATTCCATTGTATGGACTGCACTGCCCGAATTATTAGTAAGTTCTCTATGTTCAGCTAAAACTTAACTCATGGGAATTTCCACCATAAGTCCTGATTTAACCATTTGTAGAAATGAATGACTCAGTTTTTTCACTCCCACAGAAGTGGTCTTCAGCTATTGAGGACAGTGCCCAGCCTCCATAGGCTCTCCAGCCTCAGCATTGCCCACTTTTCTCTTGGCTTGTTGGGCTTTTTTCTTCTTGATTTTTGGGGATTTTTGAAAATAGCCCTGTGTCTTGGATATGAGTCACAAATTGCCCCCCCCCAACCCTCATTTCGTCATTTGTCTCCAAGCTCTATTTCCATTGGTGTTTGCCATGCAGAATTTTTTCTTTAATGTAATAAAATGTAGCCTTTTTTAAAAAAATGACCTCTGGACTTCATGCGTTTGGAGTTTATTCATACTTAGAAAGGCCTTGTCCACTTGAGGCTGTTTAAAAAATACCCATATTTTCTGCTAGTACTTAAATGGATTTGTGTGAGTGTGTGTGTTTGTGTTTGTGTGTGTGTATGTACTTAAATCTTTTATGCACCTAGAATTTATTTTAAGATAAGATGTGAGGTAGGGGTTCAGATTAATTTTTTTCCAGCTAGCTGTCTAGTTACTCCAACATTATTGAATTACTCATTTTTTCCTGCTGTTTTGAAATGCGATTATATTAAATTCATGACACACTTTTGGATTTATTCCTAGAGTGTTTCATATGTTTTATTTCCAAGCAAACCACCACACACATCTTATACCTTCATTATTGAAATTTTTAACCTAAATGTAAAACTTGTTATGTGCTTACCTGGCATCCGGCCGGTCGGGATGGTCTGACTCTGCTCCCTCCTGCCTCACCAGCCTCCTCTTTTGTGCCACCTGCAGGTTAATAAGCATCTCTTATGTCGTTATCCAGGCCATTGACCAAGGGGTGACAATAATGTTGGCCATTGTTGGGCTGTCCTTTGGACTCCAGTGGAGAGCCATTACTCACTCTTTCCTATTTTAGAAATGCAGCATGATAGGTTAAAAAGTGCTTAGGGTTTTGGTTTCAGTTGCAGAACTAAATTTGAGCATCCCTTCTATTCATTGTTTCTCAGACTTTAATGTGAACAGGAATAACCTGAGAATCTTGTTAAAATGCAAATTATTTTTTTTTCTTTTTTTTATTTTTAGTAGAGATGCGGTTTCACCATGCTGGCCAGGCTGGTCTTGAACTCCTGACCTCAGGTGATCCACCTGCCTTGGCCTTCCAAAGTGCTGGGATTACAGGCATGAGCCACAGCACCCAGCATAAAATGCAAATTCTGATTCAGTAGGTCATGGGGTAGGCCAAGATTTTCCCCATTTATTTATTTAATTATTTATTGGACAGTATCACACTCTGTCACTCAGGCTAGAGTGCAGTGGCCTGATCATGGCTCACTGCAGCCTCAAACTCGTGGAGTGAAGTGATGCTCCTGCCTCAGCCTTCTTTGTAGATAGGACTGTAGACTTCTGCTACCGTGCCCAGGTAATTAAAAAAAAAAAATTTATAGAGATGGGAGTCTTGCCATGTTACCTGGGCTGGTATTGAAATCTTGTCCCCAAGCAACCACCCAAAGTGGGATTACAGGGTGAGCTATGGTGCCTAGCCAGATTTTGCATTTTTAATAAGTCCCCAGGCCATGCTGATGCTGCTGGTCCATGGACTACCCTATACTTTGCAGGACCAAGACTAGGGTGAGTCAAGTGACATGCCCCACGAAGTGTGTGAGGAGGCACTTACTGTCTTGGCACTTGCACACACCTGAGAGTAAGCACTTCTTAAAGTTTTGTTCCCTGGGTCCCTTGCTTGCCTCACCCTAATCACAGCCCTGATATTGTGTTTCTTATTATTGTTAGGCTTACTGCTGATGAACCTACTGAATAGGACTCTTGAGAGGTGAGCTCTTGCTGTCTGCATTTTTTTTTTTTTTTTTTTTTGAGACAAAGTCTTGCTCTGTCACCCAAGCTGGAGTGCAGTGGCGTGATCTTGGCTCACTGCAACCTCCACCTCCCAGGCTCCAGTGATTCTCCTGCCTCAGCCTCCTGAGTAGCTGGGACTACAGACATGCGCCACCACGCCCAGCTAATTTTTGTATTTTGAGTAGAGACAGGGTTTCACCATGTTGGCCAGGATGGTCTCAATACCTTGACCTCATGATCTGCCCGCCTCAGCCTCCCAAAGTGTTGGGATTATGGGCATGAGCCGCCGTGCCTGGCCGCTGTCTGTATTTTTAAACAGGTTACCCAGGTGACCCTTAGGCACACCAAAGTTTGAGAACCACTGAAAAAGAGAAGTTCTGACTTTTAGGATTAATTTACAGCCTGTTATGAAACCAGTGCTTGCAACCTGAAAACGTCATGCTACTGTTTACCTTTAGTTTTCATGATGTGCTTGAGATAGTGGTGGCTAAGCCCGAAATATATAAATTTTTAATTTTAATGTTTGTGGGTACATAGTAGGTGTATATATTTATGGGTCACGTAAGATGTTTTGGTACAGGCAGGCAATGCATAATAATCACATTAGGGTAAGCGGGGTGTCCCAACTCAAGCATTTATCCTTTGTGTTACAGACAATCCAGTTATACTTTTTGGTTACTTTAAAATGTATAATTAAATTATTTTGTACTATAGTCACCCTGTTGTGCTAGCAAATACTAGGTCTTATTCATGCTTTGTAACTGTTTTTTTTTTTTAATCCATTAGCCCTCCGCACTTCCCTCCCATCCACCCCCTAACCCCACCACTACCCTTCCCAGTCTGTGGTAACCATCCTTCTACTCTTTGTCTCCATGAGTTTAATTGTATTAATTTTTAGCTCTCACAAGTAAGTGAGAACATGTGAAGTTTGTCTTTCTGTGCCTAGCTTATTTTATTTAACATAATGATCTAGTTCCATCCATGTTTCATCCATCCATCCAAAGGATCACATTCTTTTTTGTGGCCGAATAGTACTCCATTGTGTATATGCACTGCATTTATTTATCCATTCATCTGTTGATAGACACTTGCTTTCAGATCTTGCCTACTGTGAATAGGGCTGCAGTAAACGTGGGAATGCAGAGACCTCTTTTCTATACTGATTTCCTTTATTTGGGGTATATACCTAGCAATGGGATTGCTGGATTGTAAGGTAGCTCTATTTTTAGTTTTCGGGGAACCTCCAAACTGTTCTCCATAGTGGTTGTAAAGTTGCAAATATTGATAGTAGTTACTCAAGTGGTGCCAAACTACAGGAGAAGGCCTGCTTGTATTTGACAAAACCAACCTTTACCCACCTACTGAATCTGATAACGTGGCTTTTGCTCAAAATCCAACTCTGATGTGGTAAAAACCTTAATTGAAAGTGGACCATAGCTCAGTGCTTCTCAAACTCTAATGCGGGTAAGAATCTTCTGGGTATCTTGTTAAAATGCAGATTCTGATTCAGCTGGCCTGGGGTGGGACTTATAAAGTCTGCATTTCTGACAAGCTTTTAGAGGGTGCTGAAACTTTAGCTCTACAGCTGTGCTTGCAAACCAAGGAGATTTTTGACTGAGCCGTAGTTCGGAACTTTTTCCTAATGTATGAGAGTTTTGGTTAGGAATGTTTGGAGAAGTTATTCATGGATTTTACTTCAGCAGACAGGGAAAGATGCTTTGTATCTGCGTGACCTGCCTTGTTCACAAAAGCCAGTGATGGATTCCCAACCGTGGACCTCCCAGACTCAGGCGTGACTTATAACTTGTACTCTGCCGTCACGGTGCATGGCTGAGAGAGGGATGCCCACTGGGTAGAACTCTTTGTTCGTTTTTTTAAATGTGTGAATAGGCAATACATTTACAAGGTTCAAAATTCAAAAGATGTAGAAGGAGATACACAGTGAGTAGTGTCCTCCCCTTAATTCCCCATCTGCTCAGTTCCCAATTTTCCTCACCCCTCCAACCCTGCCAAATTAATAAAAGTACTTTATTAGTTTCTTGTGCATCTTTCCAACTATTTTTATGTATATACAAGCAAACATAAATTTATTTATATATAATTATATATAGTGTCTCTTTCTCACCTTAAAACAAATTAATATTAACATACTATGGACATTGTTCTGCACCTTGATTTTCTTTTTTCATGAAAAAATTAATCTTGGAGATCTTTCCACATGTCCACGTGAAGAGCTTTTTTTTGTTTTCTTTCAACAGCTTTATAGTATCTTATTGTATGGATCTACCATAATTTAACTAGAAACTTATTTGCTGATGGACTTTAGATTGTTTCCAATTTCTTGCTGTTAAAATGCAAAGAATAAATTCACATTCGTATATTTTATGTACATTACACATTTTGTTTTCTTTTATTCAGCAATATTCTATTTTATGAAGTCTTAAAATTTTATATATCTTGAACTTTTTATATGTTTAATGAAATGTTATTTTTATATCTTTAAGTTCTCCTTTGATGAGTTTGGAAGGCTTTTTCACATTCCTAATGTTATTAACACAGAACAGATTAAATATATTTGTATGCATTTTTCCTTTTTTTTCCCTAGAGACAGAGTCTCGCCATGTGGCCCAGGCTAGAGTGCAGTGGTGCAATGAAAACTCATTGTAGGCCAGGCACTGTTGCTCACACCTGTAATCCCAGCAGTTTCAGATGCCAAGATGGGCGGATCACCTGAGATCAGGAGTTTGAGGCCAGCCTGACCAACATGGTAGAACCCCATCTCTACTAAAAATATAAAAATTAGGCGGGCATGGTGTTGGGTGCCTGTAGTCCTGGCCACTCAGGAGGCTGAGGCAGGAGAATCACTTGAACCCGGGAGGCGGAGGCTACAGTGAGCCGAGATCACACCACTGCACTCTAGCCTGGGCAACAGAGTGAGACTCCATCTCAAAAAAAAAAAAAAAAAAAAGCTCATTGTAACCTCAGACTTCTGGGCTCCAGTGATCCTGGTGCCTCAGCCTCCTACGTAATGGGCCCTACAGGTATGCGCCACCACACATAGCTATTTTTTGTTGTTTTTTGTGGAGATGCAGTTGTTTTTTGTTTGTTTTGTTTTGTTTTTTGAGACGGAATCTCACTTTGTCACCCAGAATGGAGTGCAGTGGCGCAATCTCAGCTCACGGCAGCCTCTGTCTCCCGGGTTCAAGCGATTCTCCTGCTTCAGCCTCCTCAGTAGCTGGGATTACAGGCGCCCACCACCACACCCAGCTAATTTTTGTGTTTTTAGTAGAGACGGGGTTTCACCATGTTGGCTGCTGGGCTGGTCTCAAACTCCTGACCTCAAGAGATCTGCCCGCCTCGGCCTCCGAAAGTGCTGGGATTACAGGCATGAGTCACCACTCCCGGCCAGAGATGCAGTTTTGATATGTTGTCCAGGCTGCTCTGCTGGGCTCAACTGATCCTCTTGCCCCGGCTCCCAGAGTGCTGGGATTATGGACATTGTTCTGTACCAATGTGTGCTGGGTGTGCAGTCACTGCCCAGCTGGGCTGCATATATTTTTTCCAAAACCCAGGTAAAATGTGTTCATTGCTTAAGAATCAGCATTTTTTTATTTTTATTTTTATTTTTTTGGGTGAGACGAGGTCTCACACTGTCGCCCAGGCTGGAGTGCAACGCTGCGATCTCAGCTCACTGCAACCGCCACCTGATCCTCACACCTGATCCTTCTGAGTAGCTGGGACCATGGGCACTTGCCACCATGCCTAGCTAATTTTTTGTATTTTTTAGTAGAGATGGGGTTTCGCCATGGTGCCCAGGCTGGTCTTGAACTCCTGAGCTCAGGCAATCCTCCCACCTTGGCCTCCCAAGGTGCTGGGACTACAGGCGTGAGGCACTGCGCCTGGCTTATCAGCATTTTATCAAAAAAAAAAAAAAAAGAGGAAGGAGATAATTGCGTCAAAACCTGATAGTTAGAACTTTCAATTTAAGCTGAATGGGAGTGGGGCTCCTGAAAAAGAAGGTTCGTGACCAGCCTGGGCAACGTCTCTACTAAGAGAAAAAAAAAGAGGGAAGAAGGATCAACCTGCTGCCATTTAACACTGCTTCTCCCAGGAGAGCAGCCCTGTGAGGCTTGGGTTTCTCTGAATGATGTCTTGGGTTTCAACACTGTCCCCTTACTTGTTAGCCACCTTCATGGAAAAAACTCACAGTCCATGAATACTTGTCATCTCGCGTGCCATTACTGGGCAAACAAAATGAATCACAAGCTGGGGCTTGAATAGAAATTCCATTATTTACAGACAGGTCAGATTAATCTATCTAGGAAGGACAGTGAAAGAGGCTGTTTTTCCTGATGGTGCTTTTTAAACTGCAGTCAGGTGGTGCTGTTAATGAAAATGCCAAAAAGAAAGAGTGATTTCCCTCCTAAGCAGTATTAGATTATAGTGTTGTCAGGAGTCTTGCAATTGAATTACCTTTTTGTAATCAATTCCACCTTATCAGTTAACTCTACTTGTAGTGGACTGCTGGCTTCAAGAGACTGAGTCTGGATTATTTAAAACTTCTTGCTGTAAAGGAGACATCACCTGTAGCATCTCCCCTTCCCCAAGTGGAGCATCCCCTGTTGGAGCACTTTGGAGGCTGCAGTGTTATGAGCTCTGCCCTGGCTGAGAAGGGTTCTGGAACAGGTCCGAAGCCCGCAGAGCAAAGGCTTATCTGTCTGCTTGATGCCAATGTGCTGTGGGTTCTCCAGAGGCTGGGGCTGGTTGCTTCTGAATCCTTGTTAGTATTGTTACTGCACTTCCCATTCGCATCTGCCTGTCATGTTCTACCACTAACCCCCAGGAAGAAATGAATGGGAAATTTAGTTTGCCATGATTTTTTCCCTGATTTAATATATGGTACTTAGTTTGGGGAAGCCATTTGCTGTTTAAGACCTTCTTTCTTGTTTTTTTAAGACAGAGTCTTACTCTGTTGCCCAGGCTGGAGTGCAGTGGCACAATCTCGGCTCATTGCAACCTCTCCCTCCTGGGTTCAGGCGATCCTCATGTCTCAGCCTCCCAAGAACCTGGGTTTACAGGCACACACCACCATGCCTGGCTAATTATTGTATTTTTAGTAGAAATGGGGTTTCGCTATGTTGGCCAGGCTGGTCTCCAACTCCTGACCTCAAGTGATCTGCCTGCCTTGGCCTCCCAAAGTGCTGAGAGTACAGAGGTGAGCCACTGCACCTGGCCCCTGTTGAAGACTTTTGTGAAACAAAGCATTTTTTAAAGTTTCGTAAGTAATATTGGAATTAATTTAGAGTGGACTGTGTGAAGTAAATGCTTTGTCACAAACTTAACGGTGTCAACATGGTAACAATATTGAAAAATGCTTTTAATTTTGTGAGGTGCGTATTCATAGAACTAAGAGTCAGAAGTTCTTGAACCTTGATTCCTGTTTGCCTCTTACTGATAATGGACTATATTTAGCCTTTTCTTGGGTTGGGTCCTTATCAAAGAATGAGAAGACTAACTAATAGTAACAATAATATGTGTTTGCTGTATGACAAGAGCTAGCCAGGTGATTTGCAGTTTTAGTAGGGTAAGGTACCGCAGTATGACCATTTCTATAACAAAAAGGAAATGTATCATGTTGAGAGAGTAAACAAAGTTTTTTAGAGAAGAGGAAAACAAATCTTGAATTTGTTATTTGTACAGATATACATAGAAGGCTATCAGGGCTGTCTGAGTTTTCTTTCATGTGTGAGAATGAAGGAAAAACTTGCTCGAGGTGCTTAGATAAGACTTGAAGGAAACACAGGCATTTATTTGGTTTATTGTTAGATCAATATAGAGTTGTACAGCAATCTTTTACATTTTCCACTCTCAAGACCTAGAAATGCATGGTATAATAGCTTAGAAAGACAACTGGTGTGAAGTATGTTCATTATTCTTTTTTTTCTTTGAGATGGATCTCGCTCTGTTGCCGAGGCTGGAGTGCAGTGGCACAATCTCGGCTCGCTGCAACCTCCACCTCCCAGGTTCAAGCAATTCTCTTGCCTTGGCCTCCCAAGTAGCTGAGATTAGAGGCATGCACCACGACGCCCAGCTAATTTTTTGTATTTTTAGTAGAGATAGGGTTTCACCGTGTTGGCCAGGCTGGTCTCGAACTCCTGACCTCAGGTGATCCACCCACTTTGGCCTCCCAAAGTGCTGGGATCACAGACGTTAGCCATCGTGCCAGGCCTGTTCATTATTCTTGATGATCTCACATTTGACTTACAATGCACTTTTATGTCATGTGATGGGGTGATACGTTTGAAGATGAAAGAGGGCATTTAAAAGTAGCTGAGGACAGAATCAGAACTTTAGTAGTTACAGTGAGGAAGTCAAAATCTCTCCCCATGAAACAACAATAATACCAGACAAAATTGTTAAAAGCAACAGTTTCAGGGCTCTAGAAATAGAATAAATGCAAGAAATAAATGGAGAAGCATTCATCCAAGAGAAACTGCCAAACTTCAGGTAAGAACAATGGGAGTCTTTGACATCCTTGCCTAAATGATAGGGGGTTACTCCCATCCCCTCCTGCCATTGGTGTAGTAGTTCTGTGAGGGTAGAGCAGGCCCTGAAAACTAAAGCTTGGCTGCCAGAGGGAATGCACTTGATTTGGTGCAGGTGAAAAGCCCCCGTCCGGTGGCATTGACAGTGAAAGTAATGACCCTCAGTAGCAAGAGAACAAGGAAGGCCAACAGTTCTGGTAGAGAGAGAGCTATCCCAAGTGGGTCAAGCAACAGACTGGCAAACTAGCCCAAAACTTAATTAACAGAGATCCTGGAAATGAGACAGTTATAGAGGAGTCTGAAGGGCTGTGCACACATTTCTGGCTGACTTAGAAGCCTCTGCACACATGCAGGTAAAACTAGAGAGATCCCATGGTATCCGTTTGTCCCTGGTTGGCTGGGTATCTGCATGAATGTATAAAGGAATGCGACAGGGCTGATCCGAAAGGAAAAGTGGGGTAGACCTGAAAACTGCTTGAACTTTTTGCTCCCTAACCCTGCACAGACCCATGGGCAGAGATTGGAAGCCTAGCAGGCTCAAGAGATGCGAACACAACCTGTAACCAATCATTGCCTGATCACTAAGCTGTGTGTTAGCAAATCAGGCTTAAAAATAAAAACAAGAATTTGAAAAGAAAAACTGGAAAGAAAAGAAGAAAAGAAACTGAGTAGAGACATCAAATAGCCACACATCACAGGGGAGACAGATTTTGTAGATTTAGTCAAGGCAAATTACTAAAGAAATAACACACATGAAAAATTACAGTTGAGAGTTGCTACAATATATTCTCTAAAACATCTAGTTTTTTAAAATTATGATTATGTCTGTAATTTATTATGGTTATGTCTGTAAGGAATGGCTACAGAAAACAAACAAAAAAACAAACACTAATGGGACAAAAAAACAGGAAAGGGTTGTTCATATTCAGGGAAGATAATCAGTCAATAGAAACTGTCTCTGAGAGAGCCTAGTTGTTAGGTTTAGTAAACAAAGACTTCAACACAGCTATTATAGATGTGTTCAGGAAATACAGGAAACTATGTATGTCAAGTTTAAATATTTAAAGAAATGTATGATGACAGTGACTCAATAAATCTCAATAAAACAGAAACTATAAAAAAGAACCAAATGCAAATTCTGGAGATGAAAAATACAGTAACTAAAATTAAAAATTCACTACAGGAATTCAACATGAGATTTGAGACACAGAAGAAAGAATCAGTGAACTTAAAGATAGATCAATAGAAACTGCCAATCTGAAGAACCTGAGAGAAAAAAATGAACAGAGCCTCAGAGATCTGTGGGACAACATCAGGCATACCAACACACACGTCGCAGAATCCTACAAGGAAAGGAGAAGAAAGGGCAGAAAAAAAATGTATGAAGTAACAGCCAGAAACTTCCTACATTTGATGAAAATCATGAATCTATGAAAACTTCAAATTGGATAAATATTGAATGATCCACACCTAGGCATATCCTGGTCAAATAATTGACAGGCAAAGACAAAAAGAGGCCGAGTGCAGTGGCTCACGCCTGTAACCCCAGCACTTTGGGAGGCCAAGGTGGGCAGATCACTTGAGGTCAGGAGTTTGAGACCAGCCTGGCCAACATGGTGAAACCCCCATCTCTACTAAAAAATACAAAAATTAGCTAGGCGTAATGGCACATGCCTGTAGTCCCAGCTGAGGCAGGAGAATCACTTGAACCTGGGAAGTGGAGCTTGCAGTGAGCCGACATCATGCCACTGCACTCCAGCTTGGGCGACCAAGTAAGACACTGTCTAAAAACAAACAAAGAAAGACAAAAATAATAAGAATGTCTTGAAAGCAGCAAGAAAAAGATAATTCCTCAAGTTTTTTATTGTAACAGTATGAATGTTTGCTGACTTCTCAGCAGAAACAGTGTAGGGTAGAAGGCAATGGAGTGACATATTCAAAGTACTGAAAGAAAAAAAAACAAAATTTTTATATCTAGCAAAAGTATTCTTCAAAAATGAAGGCAAAATAAAGACATTCCTAGATAAACAAAGACTAGGAATTGCTTGCTACCAGATCTACCTGAAAGAAGTTTTTTTGACTGAGAGGAAAATTCTGCCAATGGACAGTAATTCAGATCCATAAGACTAAAGGAAGAACACCAAAATTGCCAAATATTTGGGTAAATGTAAGATAATATGTAAAAATAGCTGAGGCTCAAAGTAGTAAAGAACATTCTCTTGGTAAGAGGAAAATGATAACAGTGGAAACTTGGGTCAATTTAAAGGAATAAAGAATGCTAAAAATAGTATGTAGGTAAACATAACAAATTTTCTAATGTTGTAAGTTTTCTAAATGGTAATTGACTGTAAAAAGCAAAAATGATAACAATGTATTATGGAGTTAAAACATGTAGAATAGAGAGTAAAGGGGTGATTCCTGGAGGCTGGGAAGGGTAGGGGGGAGTGGGAGGGAAGTGGGGTTAGTTAATCGGTACAAAAAGAAAGAATAAGAGCTAGTATTTGCTAGCACAACAGTGTGACTATAGTCAGAAATAATTGTAATATAAAAATAACTAATATATTGTCTGTGACACAAATGATAAATGCTTAAGGTGATGGATACCCCATTTACCCTGATGTGATTATTATGCATTGCATGCCTGTATCAAAGCATCTCAAATAACCTATAAATATATACACCTTCTATGTACCCACAAAAATTAAAAATAAATTTTTAAAATTTAGAAATGAAATATACGGCCATAATAACAAAAAACATAAGGAAAAAAAAATACCTGAGACTCTCTTGTAGTTTGTTGAGTGTAATTGGCATAATCCTTTTGAAAGCTAGTTGGGCAGTAGCCATTAAAAATTTACTTTTTAAAAATTAATTATTATTATTATTCTTTTTTGAGACAGAGTCTCACTCTGTTGCCCAGGCTAGAGTGCAGTGGTGTGATCACAGCTTACTGCAGCCTTGACCTCCTGGGCTCAAGTAATCCTCTCAGCTCAGCCTCCCAGGTAGCTGGGACTACAGGCACACACCAGCATGCCTGGCTAATTTTTGTATTTTTTATAGAGATGGGTGTCTCGTGAGGCTGTACGCACACTCCAGGCCTCAAATGATCTTCTTGCCTCGGCCTCCCAGAGTGCTGGCATTACAGGTGTGAGCACCACGCCTAGCTTGCCACTAAAAATTTAAATGTTTAGTCCTTTTGACTTAGGACTTTCAGTTTTAAGAACATATAGAAACACTACAATAACTTTGTAATAACTAAAAACTATAAAAAAGTCAAATGCCCATCAGAAAGGGACTGATTAAGTAAGTAGTATATTTATTTTTACTAAATATTATAACCATTAAAAGGAATGAAGTCAGGCCGGGTGCAGTGGCTCACGCCTGTAATCTCAGCACTTTGGGAGGCCAAGGAGGGCGGATCACTTGAGGTCAGGAGTTCAAGACCATCCTGGCCAACATGGTGAAACCTCTTCTCTACTAAAAATACAAAAATTAGCTGGGCATGTTGGCATGCGCCTGTAATCCCAGCTACTTGGGAGGCTGAGGCGTGAGAATCGCTTGAACCAGGGAGGTGGAGGGTGCAGTGAGCCGAGATCGCACTACTGCACTTCAGCCCAGGTGACAGAGTAAGGCTCCATCTCAAGACAAAACAAAACAAAAAAGAATGAAGTCACTATATATGTTTTAACATGGAAAGGTGTCCGCTTAACTGTTGCTAAATGTGATGCATTTGGTCGAAAAGAGATTGAGCAGCACAGAAGTATATGCTCAAATGTATGTGTGAGCATGTGCACATGCACACACCCTTTTTTTTTATTTTTTTATTTTTATTTTTTATTTATTTATTTATTTATTTATTTTTTGAGATAGCGTCTCCCTCTGTCACTCATTCTGGAGCGTAATGGTGTGATCTTGGCTCATTGCACCCTCCGCCTCCTGGGTTCAAGCAAGTCTCCTGCCTCAGCCTCCCGAGTAGCTGGGATTACAGGCGTGCGCCACCACACGACTAATTTTTGTATTTTTAGTAGAGACGGGTTTTCACCACGTTGGTCAGGCTGGTCTCGAACTCCTGACCTCAGGTGATGCACCTGCCTCGGCCTCCCAAAGTGCTGGGATTACAGGTGTGAGCCACCATCCCCAGCCAACACGTGCTTTTTTTTCTTCAGACTTTTAATAGTGATCTTCTCTGGTGATTTATAGGATTGTTCCACTTCATTATATATTTCCAAAATAAGAGTTTTTCTTCTACTGTGTGTTTCTACTTTTTCTACTTTTCGAACTATTACTTTAAAAACAAATATTTTATAAACATATACATTTTAAAAAGTAGCTCATAGCATAACATTAACTTTGTATTTGAAATTGTGAGATTAAATCAAGTACCCGGTCTATAAACAGCACTTTCTACATCCATTCCACATCTTGTGTTCCTGTGTGTGTGTGTGTGTGTGTGTGTGTGTGTGTGTGTGTTTTACATGTCTGTTCAGTACATTATAAGATATCTTTGGGGGGAAAAACTGATCTTTTTTTTGAGACGGAGTTTTGCTCTTGTTGCCCAGGCTGGAGTGCAGTGGCATGATCTCGGCTCACTGCAACCTCTGCCTCCTGGGTTCAAGCAATTCTCCTGCCTCAGCCTCCTGAGTAGCTGGGATTACAGGCATGCACCACCACACCTGGCTAATTTTGTATTTTTAGTAGAGATGGGGTTTCTCCATGTTGGTCAGGCTGGTCTCGAACTTGCAATCTCAGGCGATCCACCCGTCTAGGCCTCCCAAAGTGCTGGGATTACAGGCTTGAGCCACCACACCCGGCCAAAACTGATCTTATTCATATTTGTTCAGTTCCTCCCCCCACATCCCCTCTCTCTATTCCTATCTTATAGTGCTTTGCACATAACAGACCATCTGTGAATATTTATACTTTATTAAAGACATATAAAATAGTAATTATTCTCTACAGCAATTGGAATCCAATAATCTATAATACAGTTATTTGATCCACTGACATACGTTCTTTCTCTTTCTCCCAAAAATAACCATTGAGACTAACAAAACCAAAACAAAACCGAAACAAAGAGCTCTAGCTTTTCCCATCTTCTCCAGTTACTAAATGTAGAACAGACTGGGTTTTGCTGACTTCTAGGCAGGAAACAGATTCTGTTTCTAGGAACAGAATTCCTGTATCTAACTGAGCTATTCTTTTTCTTTTATGTTGTTTCCTTTTCACTAAAAAAGAAAAAAAAAATTTAAGCCTTTCTACCTTTGCTATATGGCTTTATCACATGCAACATTTGGAATATTTGATCTAATAAATTTCTAAAGACAATTAGGACTTTGCCACTGAAGTGTTATTGTTCATTACTTGAAAACGTGTTACTTTTAAATGTTTTGTTTATAGCACTATGCTTTTAAAAGTAAGGTGTTATATTTAAAAATCCAAAAAGGAAATTACTTCCTGTTGGATTAGAGGAAATTTCCATTAAGGGAGATTGAGTGAAGTGGTTGCATAAACCCCCCTACAGATAACAGTTGAAAGATCTGGGTAAAATATAAGAAACAACTACAAGCATCTGAAAGCTATCCCTAGAACCTGAGGAGAATTGACTCCTGAAACACTATAATAGAAGGAGCAAGAATTGCACGTTTGTGACTTTTTTGCGAGAGGTTATGCATCAGTACCCATGGTGGTTTCAGTAGAAAGAAATGATAGTGGAAAGCTGCAGCCTTACAGATGAGAGGTGCCAAAGAAGGGAAGTCAGGGATGGAAGAGAAGCTGGAAAGTTCAGGGGGGAATCCTGGAAACAAGAGAGGACTACAGAAAGGATGAGGCCCCACATCTGAGTGAAAACTGCCCAAATTCCTGGTTGACTATTAAACTCTAAATGTATTCCTTTTAGAAGGAATACATTTAGAGTTTAATAGTCAACCAGGAATTTGGATTCTCAGTAAACTATCGCAAGAACAAAAAACCAAACACCGCATATTCTCACTCATAGGTGGAAATTGAACAATGAGAACACATGGACACAGGAAGGGGAACATCACACTCTGGGGACTGTTGTGGGGTGGGAGGAGCGGGGAGGGATAGCTTTAGGAGATATACCTAATGCTAAATGACGAGTTAATGGGTGCAGCACACCAGCATGGCGCATGTATACATATGTAACTAACCTGCACATTGTACACATGTACCCTAAAACTTAAAGTATAATAATAATAAAATAAAATTTAAAAAAATAAATAAATGTATAGTGAAATCCCAGGGAGCCCAGCAAAACAAAAACAAAAATAAAAACCAGCCAACCAATGAAACAAAGCAAGCAGGCAGAGGCTAGAGAGGAATGTACCCTTAAAAGACAGACCTATACTAGATGAGATCTGTGAGGTTCATGCTTTTTAAAACAGTATATCCCTAAACTGTGAGCAGCGAAGCAGTGGAAAGCTGAAGCCTTACTGGCTTGGGGTTCAGAGGAAAGACCCTAATATTGTCCAGACAGCTGAAAACTTAGGAGGAAATCACAAGAACATAAAAGTCACAGAGAGTGTGAGCCCCTAAATCTGAGTATGATCAGCCTAAATCCCTGGCTGTCTGCCAGATTACACAGAAGCATGGGAGACCCCAGGGAGCTAGGCTAGACGTTGTAAGAGCTGAGCAGAGATAGCAGCTGCTTCATACAACAGGAGAGTCAGTTTGCAGTTTGAATTTAGGCAAGTTAACTGCCTACTAGAATATAAAAAGAGAAAGTCCTCAGAAGAACACAGTAGAATCCAGAGTTGGTGTAACATCTTATCTACAATGCCAAGTTTTCAATCTACAATTACTAGACATGTAAATAAAGTGGAAAGTCTAACTCATAGGAAGAAAAGCAGTCAGTAGAGACTGACTCTGAGCGTCTAAGTGGGTACAGTGTTGGATTTTGCAGGCAGACTGCAAAGCCGCTGTCCTATGATCAAAGAATTATAGGAAAATTTGATCAAAGAATTAAAGGAAAAATAAGTGAACAGATAGAGAAATTGTAACAAAGAAATGGAAAGTGAAAAAATGGAAGTTGTAGAGCTCAAATAAGTAATAGCTGAAGTAAAAACTCACTGGAGGCCGGCTGCAGTGGCTGACACTTATAATCCCACAACTTCGGGAGGTCAAGGCAGCAGGATCACTTGAGCTCAGGAGTTTGAGACCAGCCCAGGCAACATAGTGAGACCCCACCTCTACAAAGCAGTTTTAAAATGAGCCAGGCATGATGGTATGTGCCTGTAGTCCCAGTTACTTGGGAGGCTGAGGTGGGAGGATCGCTTGAGCCCAAGAGATCGAGGCTGCAGTGAGCTGTGATTGTGCCACTGCACTCCAGCCTGGCTGACAACATGTCTCAAAAGAAAAAAAAAGTTCACTAGATGTGCTCAACAGCGGTTTTGAAATGACAGAGAAAAGAATCTGTGCCGTTGAAGACAGATCAATAGAAATTATCCCATCCAATGAAGAGAGGAGCAAAGATTGAAGAAAAGTGAGTAGAGCCTCAGAGACTTGTAGGACGATATCAGGTAGCCTAATATAAGTGTACTTGGAGTCCTAGAAAGGGAAGAGAAAAAGAGGCAAAAAACAATATTTGAAGAAATAATATCCCCAAACTTCTTAAATATGGTAGAAAACACTATAGATTCAAGAAGTTCAGTGGAGTCTAAGCACAAAGAAAAAGCACTCATAGGCACATCATAGTCAAATTGCTGAAACCAAAGATAAAAAGGAAATCTTAAAAGCAGATAGAGATCCTTTTGTAGCTCATGAGTGTGACGATTGGGTGTTCATGCATGTGTGTGAGGTGTGCCACCCTCTGAACCTTGTTACAACATCAGCACATTACGTCTCTGAACTTGCGTGGGGAGGGGAAGCAGGTAGAGAAAAGTGACACATTACATAAAAGGGATCAGTGTTACAAATGTGACTGACTTTTCATCAGAAACGAAGGAGGCCAGAAGACACTGGGACAGTATAGTCAAATACTGAAAGAAAAACCCTGTCAACCAAGAATCCAGTATCCAGAGAAACACATTTTCAAAAATGAGGGCTAAAGACATTTTCAGAAAAACAAAAATTGAGAGAATT
Source organism: Pongo pygmaeus (assembly GCF_028885625.2). Taxonomy (NCBI): domain Eukaryota; kingdom Metazoa; phylum Chordata; class Mammalia; order Primates; family Hominidae; genus Pongo; species Pongo pygmaeus. Next base: position 8,523,657 of record NC_072382.2, on the reverse strand, counting down.
CATCACCAGCAGACTTCCACTAAAAGAAGTTTTCAGAATGACGGGAAATGATACCAGGTGGTACTTCATCTACAGGAAGAAATGAAGAGCACTGGAAATAGTAAATATGTAGGTAAATATAAAAGACTATGAATATTTTTCCTTCTCTAATTTCTTTAAGATACATATGATTTTTTTTTTGAGATGGGGGTCTCACTATGTTGCCCAGGCTTGAGTGTGTTGGCTATTCACAAGGACAATTATGGTGCACTATAGCCTTGAACTCCTGGGCTCAAGCTATCGTCCTGCTTCAGCCTCCTGAATAGCAGAGACTACAGGCGTGTGCCACTGTGCCTGCTGGTGACATAAGAAACAAGATTGTAAAGATTTTATAACACTGTAGTGCTGGGTTTATAATGTACATATAGGTTGGTCACAGTGGCTCACACCTGTATGGGGAGGCCAAGGTGGGAGGATTACTTGAGCCCAGAAGTTTGAGGCCAGCTTGGGCAACATGGTGAGACCTTTTCTCTACCTAAAAAATAAAAAACTTGGCCGGGCGCAGTGGCTTACGCCTGTAATCCCAGCACTTTGGGAGGCTGAGGTGGGCAGATCATGAGGTCGGGAGATCGAGACCATCCTGGCTAATATGGTGAAACCCCGTCTCTACCAAAAATACAAAAAATTAGCCAGGCATGGTGGCGGGTGCCTGTAGTCCCAGCTACTTGGGAGGCTGAGGCAGGAGAATGGTGTGAACCCGGGAGGCAGAGCTTGCAGTGCGCCGAGATGGTGCCACTGCAGTCCAGCCTGGGTGACAGAGCGAGACTGTCTCAAAAAAACAAAAACAAAAACAAACAAACAAAAAAAACCTTTTAAACATATAATGTATATATAGGTGTAATTATGACAACAGTAGCACTAAGATGGGGCAGGGCAAATGAAAATTTACTGTTGTAAGATTTGTACATTTTACTTGCTTAGAAGAGACACACTTTAAACACAGAGACACAGGTTAAAAGTAAAAGGATGGAAAAAGATTATACCATGAAAAGAATACACATAAGAAAGCTGAAGTGGTGATATTAACATCAAACGAAATAAATTTTAAGATGAGGAATATTGTTAGAGATGAAAGATACTTTATAATGATAAAAGAGTCAGTATCTTACAGAGCTATAAAAATCTTCAATGTGTATGTCCCTGATAACAGAGCCTCAAAATACTGAACCAGGTGCAGTGGCTCACGTCAGTAATCCCAGTGCTTTGGGAGTCCAGGGCAAGAGTATTGCTTGAGGCCAGGAATTCAAGACCAGCCTGGGCAACATAGTGAAATCCCATCTCTGCAAAAAAGTTTTAAAAATTAGCTCATTGTAGTGGTGCACACCCGTAGTCCTAGCTGCTCTAGAGGCTGAGGCAGGAGAATTGATTGAGCCTGGGAATTCAAGGCTGCAGTGAGCTATGATAGCACCACTGTCCTCCAGCCTGGGCAACAGAGTGAGACCCTGTCTCTAAAAAATAAAAATAAAAAGGCTACTAGGACTGGTAAATGAGTTTAGCGAGATACAGTAGGATCTCACTACTGTAAGAGAATACAAGGTCAGTATATCAAGAAAACCATTTATGTTTTGGTCAGAATACCAAAAAAACAGATAACTGGAAAAAAAATTTTAAGTATAGTGTTCCACTTGCCATATCATCCAAATACATGAAGTACTAGGGATAAATTTAACAAAATGTATGTAAAACTTACATACTGAAAACTACAAAATATTAGTATAAATAGGCTCGTGGATTGGAAATCTCAGTATCATAAACATAATCAATTTTCTATAAATTCATCTGTAGATTCAATACATTCTCAATCAAAATTTCTGCTGTATTTTTGTTGTAGAAATTGAAAAGCTGGTTCTAGAATGTGTATGGAATGCAGAGTACTCAGAACTGGCAAAGCCAGCAAAAATTGAGGACTGACTTTTACAGCACCGCAAGGCTGTGATACTGGCAAAATAATAGACATGTACATAAATGAGAAGATGGAATCCAGAAATAGATCCACACATAAATAGACAATTGATTTGCAGCAAAGGTCCTGAGGCAATTCAATGGGGAAAGGAACATCTTTTCAACACATGGTACAGCAGCAACTAAATATCTGTGTGGAAGAAAACAAACATTAACCCATAACTTATACGCTGCCCAGAAAGCTCAAAACGGACCAAAGTCCTAAACTAGTTAAAACTATAAAGCTTCTGGAAAAATTATAGGGGAAAACGTTCATGTGACTTCTGGGTGTGAAAAGATTTTCAAAGTAGGACACAAAAAGCACATACCTTAAAATAAATGAATGCTAAATTGGACTTTATCAAAATTAAAATGTTTGCTCTTCAGAAAGGAATGAAGAAAATGTACAATATGGGATAAAATGTTTACAATAGATAAATCTGACAAAGGATTGTAAAGAACTCTTACAATTCAATAATAGTAACCCCATTTTTTAAATGCACAAAAGATTTCAAAGTATACTTCACAAGGTAAGATAAAACAGTGGCCAGGAGCTACATAAAATACTTCATATTATTAATCATCAGAGAAAAGCAATTCCAGCCATAATGAACTACCGCTCTTTACCCTCTACGTATGGCTAAAATTTAAGAGACTGATAGTGCCAGGTGTTGGCAAGTATGTGGCACAAGCAGAACTTTCATATCCTCTGTTGAGAATGTAAAGTAGTACTAGTTTAGAAAACAGCACTTTGTTTTAAAGTTAAACAACAGTTACTCAAGGATACAGTAATTCCATGCCTAGATATTTATCTGAGAGGAATGAAAACGCAGAGGCTTCTCCATGAGTGTTCGTAGCAGCGTATTCATGATGGCCAAAGGCTGGAAACAATCCGGGGGCTCATCAGGTGAATGGATGAACAAACTGTGCTGTCCCAGTCCAATGAGAGCTCTGAGCAGGAAAAAAGAGCTCTAGACAGCATGGATCCGGCTCAAAAACATGCTTTGTGAAAGAAGCCAGACCCAGAGGTGTACATGCTGTATATTTATATAAAAATCTCAAAGGTGCAAACCAGTGGATAGTGACAAGAAAATAGAGGAGTGATTGCCTGGGACTTGGGTGGAGGGAAGATTGCAAAGAGGCATCAAGGAACTTTCAAGGGTGATGGAAATGCTCAGTGTCTTTATTGTGGGGGTGTTTCCACTGGTATGTTGTATGTAAATTTTGTTTATTGTCTGTAAATTATATCCTCCACAAAGTTGTTTCTTCTTTTTTAAAATAATATATATATATATATATATATATATATATATTTTTTTTTTTTTAAGAGTCTTGCTATGTCCCCCAGGCTGGAGTGCAGTGGTGTGTGATCTTGGCTCACTGCAACCTCTGCCTCCCCGGGTTCAAGCCATTTTCCTGCTTTCCGCAGCTGGGATTCAGGCATGCACCACCACGCCCAGCTAATTTTTGTGTTTTTAGTAGAGATGGGGTTCACCATGTTGGCCAGGCTGGTCTTGAACTCCTGGCCTTAAGTGATCCGTCCGTCTTGGCCTCTCAAAGTGCTGGGATTACAGGCGTGAGCCACTGCGCCTGGCCTAAAGTTGATTTTTAAAAAAATCTTTCCAGCTGGGCACGGTGGCTCATGTCTGTAATCCCAGCACTTTGGGAGGCTGAGGCAGGCGGATCACGAGGTCAGGAGATCGAGACCATCCTGGCTAACACGGTGAAACCCTGTTTCTACTAAAAATACAAAAAATTACCCGGGAGTAGTGGCAGGCACCTGTAATCCCAGCTACTCGGGAGGCTGAGGCAGGAGAATGGCATGAACCTGGGAGGCGGAGCTTGCAGTGAGCCGAGATGGCGCCACTGCACTCCAGCCTGGGCGACAGAGCGAGACTCTGTCTCAAAAAAAAAAAAAAAAAAATCTTTCCATGGTTTAATAAAGGCAGCTATTCAGTATTCACTCTCTAGGTGATGATTATACTTTAGGTTGTTTATTGTCTTTCCCAGAACCTCTTTCTTGTTCAGGTATCAGATTCCTCTTTGTGGTGATGTTCTTCTGGGAAGAATATTCTGACCCCAAGTTCTGGTCATTTTGCTTTGTTTGATAATTTTGTCTCCCCTCAATTACGTAGGATGGTACATGTTACCAAGTTGTGACCAATGACAAATGAACAGATGTCTTCAGGGTCAGGAGAGACTTTTAGAAAAGATGGAGAAATGGGATGGATTATATTTCCTCCCTCCCCAACCCCACTAAAATGACAGTAAAGGAATTTTCTTTTGAAAAAGTTACAGATCTATAAGGATGAAGAGATTGGGAGAGGAGATCGCAGTGGGCCAGAATTTTTCCCTACAAAATTTTGAAAACTGAAATGTAGGTGCATATATGATGAGTCATTTAGGTTTCAACTTTATCTGCTCCACTAAGTATTCGCAGTGGAGGAAGCTAACAGGAAGCAATCCTGTTTTCAGCCGCATGTGGGCCATGTTCTGAGATGAGTTTTAGGTACCTGTGAATATAGGATATACACTGGGGCTGAAAACAGGAAAATGAGTTGAAATTCTGAATGTGGAAGAGTTAGCACCCCAGATTCCCATCCCCAAAGAATATGTGTGCCAAAGTCTAACCTGGGGAAACCCTGTTATAAATGAGGGTGGGAGGCAGATTTCTTACCCTAAATAGTAGATCAAGTTGAAGTCTGCATATTCAGCCAGATCTTTCCACCTACCTTCCTATCTTGGCTCCTACTGTCTTGACTGTGGGGCTTGTTACCACAGACACCATCTCTGCCCACCAAGACATTGAAAGACTTACCTCAGAGCAACTGACCCATCCTTGGCTCCTAGAACACTCATTTATAAGCCCCTCAGCCAGGACATTATCACATTTCTGTCTGGGGAAATTGACTAGCCTATGGGAAAAACAAACAAACAAACATGGTATTTAGAATTTCCTTATCCCATCATATGCTGTGAGGTCCCACAGTAAGCAAGCGGTACTCATCCACATAGAATTTCTAGTTAGCTCTTTAGCACCTCTTTTGTTTTTTGAGACAGGGTCTGGCTCTGTTGCCCAGGCTGGAGTGCAGTGGCATGATCACAGTCTTGGCTCACTGCAGCCTCCTTCCCCTGGACTCAAGTGATCTTCTCACCTCAGCCTCCCGAGTAACTGAGACTACAGATACGCGCCACCACACCTGGCTAATTTTTTTGTATTTTTTGAAGAGACAAGGTTTTGCCCTGTTGCCCGACTAGTCTGAAGCTCCTGAGCTCAAGTGATCCACTGGTTTTGGCTTCCCAAAGTGCTGGGACTACACGTGTGAGCCACTGTGCCCGGCCTGCACTTTGAAAAACAAATTCCTCAGAGATAAGATGTTACATCAAGGAAACAAGAGCAGGATGCCATATAAAGGAACTATTCAAGAATGTTCTTGAGAATTGAAAAATCTCACTAAGTGAAGATTGCAGTAAAGTGGTTGGAAGATAGGCCAGGCGTGGTGGCTTACAACTGTAATCCCAACACTTTGGGAGGCCAGTGTAGATGGCTCACTTGAGACCAGGACTTTAAGACCAGCCTGTGCAATATGGTGATACCCTGTCTCTACAAAAAACAGAAAAAACTAACTGGGTGTGGTGGGGCACACCCTTAGTTCTAAGTACTTGGGTGGCTGAGGTGGGAGTATTGCGTGAGCCCAGGAGTTCTAGGCTGCAGTGAGCTATGACCACACCACCACACTCCAACCTGGGTGGCAGAGAGAGTAAAGTAAAGCAGTTGGTCAAAGATAACAGACAATAAGTGGAAGAAAAAAGAAAATTAAAGGATATCTAGGAGGTCCAACATCTGACTATTGGAGTTCTGGAAAGGTGAAGGACAAGGCATTATTTAAAAAGCAACACAAGAGGTTTTCCCCAAAAATGTCTCAGATGGGTAAGAGCTCACCCAGTGTCTAGAATGAAAAAAGTGATGAAAAAGACCCTCAACAGAGTACATTGTCATGAAATTTTGTGACATTGATGACAAATTTTAAAGGCATCAGAGAGAAAAGTCACATAAAAATGATCTAAAACAAGTGACATTAGACCAGTTAACAATAGCACTGGGATCTAAAAGATAATAGATTAATGCCATCTAAAGCCTGATGGAAAAATTTTCAGTCTATAATTCTACACCTAGTCAAACTGTCAAATCAAGAGTGAAAAATGTTTTCAGAAATGCAGGGTGTCGGCCGGGCGTGGTGGCTCACGCCTATAATCCCAGCACTTTGGGAGGCCAAGGCAGGTGGATCACCTGAAGTCGGGAGTTCAAGACCAGCCTGACCAACATGGAGAAACCCCGTCTTTACTAAAAATACAAAATTAGCTGGGCATGGTGGCACATGCCAGTAATCCCAGATACTCAGGAAGCTGAGGCAGGAGAATCACTTGAACCCGGGAGATGGAGGTTGCCGTGACCCGAGATCACGCCATTGCCCTCCAGCCTGGGCAACAAGAGCAAAACTCAGTCTCAAAAAAAAAAAGAAATACTGAGTCAAAGAGTATGTGCATATGCAAGGTGGGGAGACATTACCAAACTGCCCTCCGTAGGGGTGTGCCAGTTACATTCCCACAAGCTAGGTGCTAGTGCCTGCTTCCCCACAGCCTGGCCAAGAGATTGTCTTAGGTTTTTCAGTTTTGGGGGTGGGGGAGCGGGTGGTATTTGCTGATCTGATAAGTGTAGGATGGCAGCTGTTTAGTGTTGATCAGTCCACCCTTATGAGACTGACATGGAAGATTACTCCACTTTCACAGAAACAGTGGAAAAAGTCCAGCTATCTTTACATTTAACAAGGTGTAAGGAAATGCTAACGGATTAAGAAATTAACCACAGGACCTAATTAGAAAAAGATCTGGCAACATGCCCAGCTCATCCAGTGGCAGAGGGAGAAAATATTCTGCATTTGTGACACTGTTTAGAAAGGGGTAATTTAAATGCCCTTTAATCTGAGCTAGTATTGTCCAATTAAGAAGTCTGTTAGAATGATAACACTTGGGTTTTTTAATACTTAGTGTGGTAAAGCAGATTTATTTTCTCCCTTTAGTATATTTATATTGAATGGTAAACGTTATAGTTTAATTAAATAAGCTACACATTTCCTGTTTTCTTTTAAACCACTGTGCTAGGAGTTAGATTCAAGTAAGAGTTGGACATGGTCTCTGTTCTTCAACACATTAGTGCAGTGTGACTGTAATTCAAGTTGGAGTTTGACACCGAGGTTTTATATCTAATTTAGGCAGCCTAACCTAGTTAACACAGATTGGTGCTAGATCCTGGCTGACACCTACTGGCTGCGTGACCTCAGGTAAGCTACTGAATTTTTCTGCACCTCAGTTTTCTCAAATATAAAATAAAGATTATAATTGTTTTGAGGATTAAATTATATACATTGCACATTACAGTATCTGGCTTATAGTGTTATATGTTTGCCATTATGATGTTACACCCCCACAAATTGTGAAAGTTTTGTTTAAAAAAATATTTTCCTGATTAAAAAAATTAATGCATGATCTTTATAGGAAATGTGGGATATATAGAAAAGCTTATTTTTTTTTTTTTTTGAGATGAGGTCCCTTGGCCAAGATGGAGTACGGTAGCCCCAACATGACTTACTGTATCCTCAATCTCCTGGGCTCGAGTGATTCTCCCACCTCAGCCTTCCAAGTAGCTAGGACTACAGGGGTGTGCCATCATGCCTGGCTGATTTTTTTTTTGGCAGAGGAGTGAGGGTGGGAATGACATCTATGTTGCCCAGGCTGGTCTTGAACTCATTAGGCTCAAACGATCCTCCTGCCTCGGCCTCCCAAAGTGCTGGGATTATAGGTGTGAGCCACTGCACCTGACCAAAAAGCATTTTTTAAAAACTCAACTATCACCTCACCACTAATAGAACAGTGTTAGCATCTGGGCACATCCTCAGAGGCAGTCTTGCTTGCATTGTGGTTAAGAACATGGACTCTGAAGCCACCTACCTGGGTTCATATTCAGGTCCCACTGTTTACTAATCTCTGTTCATCTCTCTCAGTTTGCTCATCTGTAAGATGTGGCTAATAGTACCCCTCACTTAGTGAGGATAAAGGATGCTAATATATGTAGAGCATCTGGAATAGGCGAGGCAGAGGTAAGTGTATGTGTTTGTGGTGTTGTTGTTATTCTGTCTGTGTGTATGGCCAAGGTTTAAAGAAATTTCATCAACCTCTGAAATAGAGAAAATATATATATATACACATACATATACATACATATATATGTGTGTGTGTATATATATATATATATATATAGCACTAATGAGTGGTGCTGGCAGGCAAGAAGTGCTACAGGGGATAAACAAACATACACAAATATGTAATTTGCATGACCTGGCAGATGTCTGAAAGGCACTAAAAAAAAATTAGCCGGACGTGGTGGCATGTACCTGTCATTTCAGCTACTCAGGAGGCTGAGGGGGTTAGGATCATCAGAGCCCAGGAGTTCAAAGCTTCAGTGAGCCGAGATCACACTACTGTACTCTAGCCTGAGGGACAGAGCAAGAATCTATCTCTAAAACAAAAATAAAAACACCAAATAAATAAAAATAAAGAAGGCACTAGAGTGGAGAAAGGAAACTGAAGTAGAGCAGATGGAATCTTAGTTCCCCCTAGCTAACTGGAAAATAATTTCTTCCTGGGCAATTAGAAAAAAAAGTGAATGAATCCGTGGTTTAAAACTCAAGTAAAAGATAAGAATGTCTACATTGTGGGTAATAAAAAAATGATCCTATTACTCTAATTTCATTGGGACAATAACTAAATTCCCACTTTAAATCTCAGCCAGAAAAGGAAGTAGAAATTCAATTGGCTACATTTTTTTTTCCTACAGAAAAACCCTTACTCTGATTTGCAAAACAGATAAATTAGAGAATGAGCATTCACAGCCTCGAGAGATTCCCTATTGACTTCTGTAAATAATAGCTTTTCCACAGTCAGGTTGGATTCCAGGAGGAATGTGATGATTGCCATGAGAGGCAAACACGCATTATTTTAGGAGCCCAACCTGATGGATATTAATTGGTGTAGTGGGTTGAATATTGGCCCTCAAGTAATCCCTGGTACTTAGGAATGTGACCTTATTTGGATTGAGAGTCTTTGAAGATGAGATATTCTTGGATTGAAGATAGACCTGAAATCCAATGACTGATGTATTTTGTTGTTGTTGTTGTTGTCGGTTTTTTTTTTTTTTTTTTTTTTTTTTGAGACAGTGTCTCTGTAGCTCAGGCTGGAGTGCAGTGGTGTGATCTCAGCTCACCGCAAGCTCTGCCTCCCAGGTTCAAGTGATTCTCCTGCCACAGCCTTCCCAGTAGCTGGGATTACAGGCACCCACCACCATGCCAGGCTAATTTTTGTATTTTTAGTAGAGACAGGGTTTCTCCATGTTGACCAGGCTGGTCTAGAACTCCTGACCTTAGGTGATCTGCCCATCTCGGCCTCCCAAAGTGCTGGGATTACAGGCCTGAGCCACCGCGCCTGGCCTGATGTTCTTATAAGAGGAAGGAGAGAGAGTTTTAAGACATAGAAACGGGAGAAAAGCTATGTGAAGACAGAGGCCAAGGTTGGAGTGACAGGGCCAAGAATGCCCAGGATTCCCAGCAGCCACTGGGGGCTGGAAGGGGCCAGGTGGGATGCTCCCTTAGAGCCTTTACAGGCCACACAGCCCTGCCTACACCTTGGTGTTGCTCTTCTGGCCTCCAGAGCTGTGAGAGAATAAATTATTGTCTTAAACCACCAAGTTTGTGGTAATTTGTTGTGGCAGCTTTAGGAGATGAAAATAAAGCATAATTTGAAGTTGTCAATGGGAAAATTATTTTACGTACATACGCAAAAATATATTTGCTAAGACTACTGCATCTATTATGTGAAACCAAGTAAGCAATGTTAAAATTTTATCCGCAGTAAATGTGGGGTTAGAGAAGTCAAAGATACCATTTTAGATATCAGCAATCCTGATGGGTGTAATGAAATGACCCTTTTTATTTGGAAAATTTGAAGACTGAGTATGGTTATTAAATTTGCCATTGGAGAATAACTAGAAATCTAAAAGTGATATAAGTAAGTCTCATTTCCTATTAATACAAAAAAGTTTATTGTAGTTTCTCCTTAAAAATAGTTACTGGTGGCCGGGTGTGGTGGCTCACACCTGTAATCCCAGAACTTTGGGAGATCGAGGTGGTTGGATCACTTGAGGTCAGGAGTTTGAGACCAGCCTGGCCAACATGGTGAAACACCATCTCTACGAAACAATACAGAAATTAGTTGGGTGTGGTGGTGCGTGCCTGTAGTCTTAGCTACTCAGGGAGGCTAAGGTGAGAGACTGCTTGAACGAGGTGGGCAGAGGTTGCAGTGAGCTGAGATCGCTCCACTGCGCTCCAGCCTGGGCGACAGAGTGAAACCCTGTCTCAAAAAGAAAAAAAAGTTATTGGTAGTCTGACCTGATGCTCTCCTATCCCAGTATCTCAGTCACACCCAGCATTTATAATTACCTGGAGACCATGCTTTGTTTTTGTATTGCTGCTAACATTTCTGGTACAAAGCTAGATGATTATTCAGATCTTAGGTCTAAAATTTGTACTTCCTGTATTGGGGTCTCAACAGTAGACTTAAAGGTGCTCATTCATATCCCAGAATTCTTCTTTACAAGGTGGAAGATCTTTGAATAGGTAGCTATGATGTGACGTGTATTGTTATTTGAATCAAAGTCTTCTGGTTTCAAACAGTAAGATAATGGTATTTTCTGTCTGTGAAGTCCTTTATCAGGAATGTCTAAGGATTATTTTGTTTTCTCTCTCTGAGTGCAGCTGTTTGTTTCTAAAGCAAAATATAGGTCTTGCCTTGAGGTGGGATAGATAGGGGAGATCAGAGAAATATGGAATTATCTCTGGTCAAAAAACCCCAGCTGATTATACAATGCTTTAAAATGTACCATTTAAAGGTAAAATAGCAAGTCGTTTCGGCCTCTGTGACCTATTTTTAAAAATGTTAATTGTCTTTGTAGATAAAGACATCTTGAGTCCAAATTGCAGTTTTCTTACTCTGTTTAAGCACTGTAAGACTGTCAGAAGCTGAACTTTCTGGGAGGGGAGTCAAGCGAGGAGAGAATGCAAGTAAGAAAGGAAAAAGAGTGAAATCACAAGTTGGTGTTTCCTGTCCTGGCTTTTAGGTTCATGGGAAATGGCAGAATCTGGATGTAATGCCTCCATAATTGGGAAAAAGAGCAAAAATCTTCATATTTAGCCTCTGGGTATTACTGTGCAGCTTTCGAACTCTACAGAGTTAAAGATTTCTTCCATGTGCGTTTTTCAGTTCATCACTCAAGTCTCGTTACAGAGGAGATACAGATCAACTCCTGATCTATATGATTTCAAAAATAACACAGTGACCCTGGGGTAATGATATGGTAGGACATAATTGAACCTTTCTGGGCACTTGTGTGCTATGCCATTTGTCTTGTGTGTAGTTCTAGAGTGACACCAGATCTATTTAAAAAAAAAATTTTCATTTGTGAGTATAGTCCCAGCTACTGGGGAGGCTGAGGCAGGCGGATTCTTTAAGCCCAGGAGTTCAAATCCAGCCTGGGCAACATAGTGAGATCACTGTCTATTTATATATATATATATATATATATATATAAATAAAATATATATATATTTTTTTTTGTAAAGATGAAGTCTCATTATGTTGCCCAGGCTGGTCTTGAACTCCTGAGCTCAAGTGATCCTCCTGCCTCAGCCTCCCAAAGTGCAGGAATTACAGGTGTGAGCCACTGCACCTGGCCTTCTAAAATTTTTTTTAAATAACAGTTTTAAAACATTGTTTATAGTTTGTTGACATTACATTCAGGTCCCCCTTCACATCTCTTCCCTATATTCTCAGGTGAAACTTCACTTCTTTCTTAACAGGGAATCCTCAGAACCACAAGAGATCTTAGAGGAGAGCATGTGGTCCCAACATCTTAACAAGCTGTGCTAGAAACTGAGTTGGTGGCCTTACTGCTGGCCAGTGTGGAGACCAAGATGCAGGTGCAGGTTCCTTCTGCTGTACAGCATGCCCTTTATTGCAGCTTGAAATCTTGTCCTCTGTCCTCACTTTCATCTGCAACTGATTGTCTTCCTAAGAAGGAAAGATCCTTTAGTCAAATGTTTTTCCTGCTCCACTGAAATGTCTAGTATTGTAGTCACCAGTATTCTTCATTCTGCCAGATCCAGTGATGAGTTTTCTGTTCTCAGCTTATTCCACTCCTCGGCAGCATCTGACACATCTTCTCGACCACTTTCTTCTCTAAGTTGTGAAGGCGCGTCCTTCCGGTTTTCCTCCCTCATCGGCAGCTCCTCAGTTTCCTTTGCCGAACTTTTCTCCTCTGCCAGACTTCTAAGCCTTGGAATACCCAGGGTCCCATTCTTGGCCTATTCTCTTTTCTACCTGAAGCCTCCTCTGGAAGATCTTAGCCAATCCCATTGCTTTAAATACCATCTCTATGCCTCGACTCCTAAATCTGTCTCTCTAGGCTGATCTTTCCCTTGAAATCAAAACTCATAAGCAGCTGGCCTAATAGTAATTCAGTTTTCTACTCAGATATTTAAGATGTCTCAAACTGCATGTCCTGACTTTTCTGCCCTATTCACCCCAAAACTTCTCCCAGTATCCTTTGTCTGACTAAACAGCACCACCATCCATCCACCCTGTTGCTCAAGCCAAAAGCCCAGAAACATCTTGGAGTTTTCTATTTGCCTCATACCCCACATTCAGTTCATCATCAGCAAGACCTGTCAGTTCTGTCAGTGTTCCTAGTTCCACACTTAAATCCAGCTTTACCACTACTTCAAAACAAACTTCTTCCTGCCTTTCCTGGGCCACGCCACAGCCTCCTAACTGGTTTTCCTGTTTCCACTCTCCCCTTTCTTTGTCCATTATTCACCGAGCAGCAGGGTGATCTTGCACAAATCATTTTCTATCACCCCTTTGTTTCTAATTCTTCAGTGGCTTTCCATCATAAACAAAATAAAGGTCCCTACTGCATAGTCCAGCCTCCGTTTGCCTCTGACCTCACATCTTTTTGTTTGTTTGTTTGTTTTGTTTTTGAGACAGAGTCTCACTCTGTCACCCAGGCTGCAGTGCAACGGCATGGTCTCGGCTCACTGCAACCTCCGCCTCCCGGGTTCAAGCGATTCTCATGCCTCAGCCTCCCGAGTAGCTGGGACTACAGGTGCCCGCCACTACACCCAGCTAATTTTTGTATTTTTTGTAGAGATGGGGTTTCACCATGTTGGCCAGGCTCTCTCGAACTCCTGACCTCAGGTGATCCACCTGCCTTGGCCTCCCAAAGTGCTGGTATCACAGGCATGAGCCACCATGCCCAGCCTGACGTCACATCTTGCAGCTGTCTTCATTTGCCATGCACTAGACATCCTTTCCTTGTTGCCTTCAAATATCCCAGCCTCACTTTATTTAGGTTTCATCCTCTTTTTTAAAGTTTTATTCTATATGTATTTCCCTGCACAATTAATCGTTATTTTTGCTTGGTTTTGAATTTGGATATAGTACAATATTATAGGTAGTCTTCTGCAGCTTAAGCTTAGTTCATTCACTTTCATTGCTGGATAGCTTTTAATTGTGTGAATTTACAGATTTGTCTACTCCTCTGACAGTGTACACTTGGGTTCTGATGAGAACAGTGCAAATATTGTCTAGTATATAAGGAACTTATGATGGCCAGGCAGTGTTCTCAGTGCTTTTATATATATGGGCACTAAGAGCAACCCTATGAGTTGGTATTATTACAATGCTCATTTTTCAGATGAGGGAGCAGAGGCATAGGAAGATGAGTAACTTACCCTTGTCATCTGGTAATGAGTGAAATTGCTGGATCATGGACTTCACATATGTTTAGCCTCAAAAGAGGATGCCTAATAGTTTCTGAAGTGATTGTACCAGTTGATACTCCCACCAGCAGCATATGAGTTCCCATCGTGCCGCATCTTCACACACACCTAGTTTTGCCAATTTTGTGGGTGTAAAATGGTATTTTGATTTCAATTTGCATTTCCACGATTCCTAATGATTTGAGCATATTTTTGTATATTTATTATCCATTAGTGTTTCCTCTTCCGGAAACATGGAGCGTCTGTTCATGTCTTTTGCCCACTTTTCCATTGATTTGTCAGTCTTTTTCTTACTGACTTACAGTTCTTTCACTTTGTCAGTATTAGGAGTTTCAGTCTTCTCTGGGTTCATGGCTTTGGCTTGTCTTTTTTTTTTTTTTTTTTTTTTTTGAGACAGGGTCTTACTCTGTGATCCAGGCTGGAGTGCAGTCATAGCTCACTGCAACCTCGAACTTGAACTCCCGGCCTCAACTGATCCTCCCACCTCTGCCTCCCAAAGTGCTGGAATTACAGGCATGAGCTACCACAGCTGCCTTTGGCTTGTCTTTTGAGTCTCTTTTTGGTGTCTCTTGATGAATAGAAATTCCTAATTTTAATATAGTTGGATTTCTCATTGTTTCCAATGTCTTATTTTTAGAAATCTACTCTTACCTCGGAGTCATAAAAATATTGTCCAATATTCTAAAATTTTGCCTTTCACATATAAGTATTTAAGCTACATGAAGACTATTTTTATGTATGGTGTGAGGTGTGGATCCAACTTTCCTTTTTTGCATTTCATAGTTTATTTTTTTTCCCAGTTATTGAAATACTGCCTTTTTCTTATATTGTTTCTGCATGATTGTGGGATTATTTCTGGGCATTCTATTCTGTTTCATTGATCTTTTTGTTGTTTCTTCACTAATACCATACTGCTTCAACTACCGTTTCTTTACAATAAATCTAGATACCTGATAGCCTAATTTCCCCACCTTGTTTCTTTTCTTCAAGAGTATCTTGCAGTGGTGTGATCATGGCTCATTGCAACCTCAACTTCCCAGGCTCAAGCGATCTTCCCACCCCAGCATCCCAAGTAACTGAGACCACAGGCACATGCCACCACCATGCCTGGCTACTTTTTAAAAATTTTTTGTAGAGATGGGGTCTCGCCATGTTGCCCAGGCTGATCTTGAACTCCTGGGCTTAACTGATCTGCCCACCCTGGCCTCCCAAAGTGTTGGGATGACAGGCATGAGCCACCGTGCCTGGCCTGCTCCTCCTTATAAATTTTAGAATTAGCATCTGTGGAAAATCCTGTTGGAATTTTGATCAGTGTTGTATTAATTTTTTATATCAATTTGGAGGAGAATCAACATATCAATGCTAGAGTGTCTCTTGTGCATGAACATGGCATCTCTTTTGTCTTACAATGACATTTGTATACGTACAGTATATGTTACAACTCCACGCAGGTCTTGCACATCTTATGGAGCGAGACAGTGTAGAGACAGCATAGAGTAGTGGTTTTAAGAGCAAAGGCTTCAGAACCAGGCTACCTGGGTTTCAGTCCTCACTTAGCTGCTTACAGTATCATCTTGGGTTTCAATCCTGTTGGTTTCAGTCCTCACCTAGCTGCTTACAATGTCATCTTGGGTAAGTCAGCCTCTCTGTGCCTCATTTTCCTCATCTGTAAAAATAGGCGCTAATGTTTCTACTTCATAGGGGCACATAGTAAATGCTCAGTAGTTGGTAGTTGTTGCTATTATTTTGTTTTATCCCTAGGTGTCTTATTTTTTGTTGCTTCCTAAATAGTATATATATATATACACACACACACACACACACATATATATACACATATATATACTATTTTATATATATATAATTATATATATATAATTTACATTTTTAAATTCTTTGTTGCTGGTGTTTAGAAATGCTTTTGAGTTTCAGAAATCTAGCAGCCTGGTTAATCTCTCATTAATCCTAATAATGAGAATTCTTCTGGATTTCCCAAATGGGCTGTCATAAATCAACCTGCAGATAATGGCTTTTGTTTCTTCCATTTCAAACTTCATATTTTTATGTCTTTTTTGTTCTCTTACTGAGCTGGTCTTCTTTTGCTTTTAGCTGAACAGCCTTCTCAAATAGCTAGAGTCTTGATAACAGTATAACCTTGAATAAAAGTGGGAATGGTGAACACCTTGTCTTATTCCTAGTTTTTAAGAGGACATTCTAATGTTTCACTATTAAAGTGTTTGCTGTAGATTTCTGGTGTGTATCTTTTATGTCAAGGAATGTTTTCTATTCCAAGTTTGCTAAGAGGACTTATCATAAATGGATGTTGAGTTTTACCAAATGCTTGCTATAAATCTGTTGAAATGATAATATATTTTGTCCTTTAATCTGTTAATGATGAAGATTACAGGCATTGGTTTTCTAATGTTAAAGCATCTTTACATTCCTGAAATAAATCTAAATCTAACTGGTTCATGACTTTTTTTTTTTGGAGACAGAGTCTCGCCCTGCCACCCAGGCTGGAATGCAGTGGCTTGATCTTGGCTCACTGCAACCTCTGCCTCCCTGGTTCAAGCGATTCTCCTACCTCAGCCTCCTGAGTAGCTGGGATTACAGGTGTGTGCCACCACGCCTGGCTAATTTTTTTTTTTTTTTTTGGTATCTTTAGTAGAGATGGGGTTTCATTCACCATGTTGGCCAGGCTGGTCTCGAACTCCTGACCTTGTAATCCACCCGCCTTGGCCTCCCAAAGTGCTGGGATTACAGGTGTGAGTCACTGTGCCCGGCTATTTTTTAAATACATTATTTGTTTTGCTAATATTTTGTTTTAAAATTTTTCATTACTGATCATAAAAGAGATTGGCTTATAATTTTTCTTTCTTGGGTACTGAGGTTATGTTAATTTTATGAAATGAATTGGAAAGTGTTTCCTCCTTTTGATCCTCTGGAAGAATGTATATAAGATTAAAATGATATTTTCTTTGAACGTTTGGTAGAATTTGCCTGTGAAGATAATCTGGACTTGGTGTTCTCATTTTCAGAAGAGTTTTAAACTACTGATCGCTGTCTTTAATAGTTGTAGAAACTTTCAGGTATTGTCTAGCTTCCTTAATAATTTCTGTTAAATTATATGTTTCTAGAAATCTGCCTTTTTCATCTAAGTTTCCAGCTTTACTTGCATAAAGTGGTCTTATGAATCTTCGCTGAATCTGGAGTGTGTTCCTTGAAAAACAATTCTAGGTTTCTAGATTTTATTAGCCTCTTAAGACTAAGATATATATGCTTTCTATTTTGTGAAATTTGCTTTTATCCTGCTTTCTTTTAGATTTTTAGGCTTATTTGGCGGTCCCTTTATTTTTTACTTCTTAATGGCTGCTTAATTCATTAATTTCAGCATTTCTTCTTTTCTCATATAACTACTTAAAGCTGTTGTTTCCTTTAAAAAATAATAAAATGAAGTTTCCCCTAATACCTGCTTTAATGGCATAGCAAAGTTTTGATACGTCATATTTTAGTGTTTGGTTCTGAATATTATCTGATTTATATTATAACTTCTTCTTTGACCCATGAGTTCTTTACAGGGTTGTTTCTATACTGTCAAATGCATTCTCTTTAAAGTTATCTTCTTATTACTGATTTCTAATTTAATTGCATTTTAATGAGAAAAAGTAGTTCTCATATTACTGATTCTTTGAAATTTATTGGTAGAGGCTGGGTGGGTGTGGTAACTCATGCCTGTAGTCCTAGCACTTTGGGAGGCTGAGGCAGGTGGATAGCTTGAGTCAAAGAGTTCAAGACCAGCCTGGGCAACATGATGAAACCTCATCTCTGAAAAAAAAAAAAAAAAAAAAATCTGCAGAGTGTGGTGGCATGCACGTTAGTCCTAGCTACTTGGGAGGCAGAGATTGCAGTGAGCCGACATTGTGCTACTGCACTGCAGCCTGGTTGACAGAAAAAAAAAAAAAAACCCTGTCTCAAAAAAAAAAAAAAAAAAGGACATTTGTTGGTAACTTACTTTATACCTAAATACAAGATCAATTTTTGAAAACATTCTATGTATGTTTGAAAAGATTGTGTATTCTCCTGTTGTGGGGTTCCGGATTTCATCTGTTCATTTGAATATTGGTAATGTTAGCATTTTTTTCTGTTTAATTATCAATTACAAAGAGAGGTATGTTAAAATATGCCCCTCTGATAAGTAAGCTTGTCACTGTCTTATACTTTTGTCAGTTTTTGTGGTATTTATTTTTAAGGCATTTTATTAAGTTTATATAGGTCTAGAATTATCTTCCTGATGATTCTCTCTCTAGTAATTCTATTTTGTCTAATATTATCTATTCCAGCTTTCTTTTGATTATTATATATCTGGTATAACTTTCTAGTCTTCTTCTAGGTGAATCTTATGAAGAACATATAAGTGGGTTTTGTTTTATAAATGTAATCTATATCTTTTACCTTAGGAGTTTAATATATTTATACTTAATGTGGCTATTGATATCCATAGGTGTTTTTTCTGCCATCTTAACTTATGCTTTCTATTTGTTCTTTTTTTCGGGGGGGGTTGTCTCTGTTTCTGGATGACTCTTTAGCCTTGTCTCCTTTTGAATTCGTTGATGGTTTTTCTCTCATTCCATTTTTCTTTTCTTTTTTTTTTTTTTGAAACGGAGTCTCGCTCTGTCGCCCAGGCTGGAGTGCAGTGGTGCGATCTCGACTCACTGCAAGCTCCGCCTCCCAGGTTCACGCTATTCTCCTGCCTCAGCCTCCCGAGTAGCTGGGACTATAGGCGCCCACCACCATGCCCCGCTAATTTTTTGTATTTTTAGTAGAGACGGGGTTTCACCATGTTAGCCAGGATGGTCTCGATCTCCTGACCCGGTGATCCGCCCGCCTCGGCCTCCCAAAGTGCTGGGATTACAGGCATGAGCCACCACGCCCGGCCTCATTCCATTTTTCTAAACTATGCATTCGAAAGATAGACATTCAACTTTTATTTTCTTAGTTTACTCTCAAGCTTTGAATGTGAATACTTAAGAGTTTAAAGTTAGTCAATTTCCATTCTCTTCTGAAACAATTAAAGGCCCTAAAAAATGCTTTAATCCAGTCAGTTCCTCCCACCACCGTACTGTTTACTGTGCGTAAATCAGACATTGCCATTCTTGTTTTATAAAAGCACTGTTTGTTTAAATTTCCCTATATTTTTACAGTTTTCTTTGTCCATCATTTATTTTTCTATCCTCGATCTTTCTGGGACCTTTCCTTACTTTTACGGTATATCCTTAAGACACTTCATGAAATGTGTGAGCCAGCCTCCAGGGTCTCCCCAATGACGGTAGTTCTCTGTGATTCACACGCCCACACCGAAGAGGGCTGACCTGTGTAAGCACTGGAACGTTGCAGCAGTGATGGAGCGTGACTTCTGAGGCTGAGTCGTAAAATACATTGCACCTTTTTGCCTTGCTCTTTCTTGGGCCACTCACTGTGGGATGCCGGCTGCCATGTCATGAGGTTATCAAGCAGTCCTGGGAGGATTCCATGTGGAGAGGAGCTGAGGCTCCCTGTCAGCTGCCAGTACAAACTGGCCAGCCTTGCAAGGCAGCCACACGGGAAGCAGATCCTGCAGCCCCATCAAAGTGACTGTAGCCCCAGCCACCAACTGGATGGCAACCTCACAAGAGACCCTGAGCTAGGACCACCTAGCCCAGCTGCTTCTGAATCTCTGACACACAGAAACTGTGAGATAGTAAATGTGTTTTGCAGTCGGGTGCGGTAGCTCACATCCCAGCACTTTGGGAGGCCGAGGCTGCCAGATCACAAGGTCAAGAGATCGAGACCATCCTGGCCAACATGGTGAAACCCTGTCTCTACTAAACATACAAAAATTAGCCGGGCGTGGTGGCGCGCGCCTGTAGTCCTAGCTACTTGGGAGGCTGAGGCAGGAGAATTGCTTGAACCCGGGAGGCAGAGGTTGTAGTGAGCTGAGATCGCGCCACTGCACGCCAGCCTGGGGACACAGCGAGACTCTGTCTCAAAAAAAAAAGTGTTATCAATATTGTTACACAGCAGTAATTAATACATATTAGTGAGAGTATTCTGGTAGTAAACTCTGTTTTTATCTTAAAATGTTTTTTGGTTTTGGGTTTTTTGTTTTTTGTTTTTTTGGTGGAGACAGGGTCCTGCTATGTTGCCCAGTCTGTAAACTCCTGGGCTCAAGCGATCCTCCCACTTCAACCTCCCAAGGTGCTGACATTACAGGCATAAGCCACCACATCCAGCCATCTGAAAAGTCTTTAATTAATGCCCATTCCTAAAATATATTTTATCTATGTATACAATTCTGTATTCACAATTATTTTCTCTCAGCATATTGAAGAAATTTTTTATTTTCTGAATTCCATTATTGCTGTTAAAAGTCCATTGTCAAATAAAAGACTTGTATCTAGACTATGTAAAAAAACCTAACACTCAGCCAGGCGCAGTGGCTCACGCCTGTAATCCTAGCACTTTGGGAGGCTGAGGTAGTCGGATCAGTTGAGGTCAGGAGTTCTAAACCAGCTTGGCCATCATGGTGAAATCCTGTCGCTACTAAAAAATACAAAAAATTAGCTGGGCATGGTGGTGTGTGCCTGTAATCCCAGCTACTTGGGAGGCTGAGGCAGGAGAATCGCTTGAACCCGGGAGGCGGAGGTTGTAGAGAGCCAAGATCATGCCACCGCACTCCAGCCTGGGCGACAGAGCAAGACTCCGTCTCAAAAAGAACCTAACACTCAACAAACACCTCAGTTTAAAAATGGGCAAAAGATTCGGGCCAGGCGCAGTGGCTCACACCTGTAATCCCAGCACTTTGGGATGCCAAGGTGGGCAGAACACCTGAGGTCAGGAGTTCGAGACCAACTTGGCCAACATGGCAAAACCCTGTCTCTACTAAAAATACAAAAATTAGCTGGGCATGGTGGCACGCGCCTGTAATCCCAGCTACTCGGGAAGCTGAGGCATGAGAATCACTTGAACCTGGGAGGTGGAGGTTGCAGTGAGTCGAGATCGTGCCATTGCACTCCAGCTGGGCAACGGAACAAGACTGTCTCAAAAAAAAAAGGCAAAAGATTTGAATAGAGATTTTACCAAAGAAGATATGCCAGATAAACACTTGAAAGGATGCTCAAAATCATTAGTCGCTTGAGAAAGGCAAATTAGTCTCGAAGGAAATCCAAATTAAAACCACATTAAATAAAATAACAAGAAAAAAATCAAAAAACCATAATAAGATAACACCTACTGAAATGACCTTAATCAGAAAGGCAGACAATAATAAATGGTGGTGAGGATATAGAGAAACAAGAACCCTCATACATTGCTGGTAGGAATGTAAAATGGCATAGCCACTTTGGAAAATACTTTGACAGTTTCATAAGAAGTTAAACATAAATTTACCATATGACCGTGCAATTCCAGTGGTAAGTATACACCCAGGAGAAATGAAAGCTGGGTCCAAAGCGTTCAAAGACTTGTGTGTTTATAACATCATTATTCATTAAAACTAAAAAGTGGAAACCACTCAAGTGTCCACCAACTTATAAATGGATAAATAAATATTATTCACCAATAAAATGAATAAAATACTGATGCATGCTACAAATGGGTCAGTCTCAAAACACGCTAAAGGAAAGAAGCCACACATATTGTATTGTCCCTTCTGTATGAAGTGTCCAGAAAAGACAGACCTGTAGAGATGGAGACGTGATTGGCTTCCTGGGAGGGAATGGAAATAGGAATTAACTGTAAATGGGCACGAGGGGTCATATTTTGATGATGAAAATATCCTAGTACTGTATTGGGGTGATGGTTGCACCATCTAACAAATTTATTGAAGATCATTGAATTGTACGTTTAAAATAGGTGAATTTTGGCCAGGGGCAGTGGCTCACACCTGTGATCCCATCACTTTGGGAGGCCAAGGTGGGTGGATCACCTGAGGTCAGGAGTTCAAGACCAGCCTCACCAACATGGTGAAATCCTGTCTCTACTAAAACTACAAAAATGAGCTGGGCATGGTGGCAGACGCCTGTAATTCCAGCTACTCGGGAGGCTGAGGCGGGGTAATTGCTTGAACCCAGGAGGCAGAGGTTGCAGTGAGCCAAGATTGCACCATTGCATTGGTGCAACTAGTCTGCCTGGGCGACAGAGCAAAACTCTGTCTGAAAAAAAAAAAAGAAAAAAAATTGGTGAATTTTATAATATGTAAATTAAACCAATACAGTTTTGTTTTGTTTTGTTTTGTTTTAAGTCGTCAGTCTGCGTGCTTCTGTCTTTTTCTCAGGCAGCTTTTAAGTCTTCTTTGTCTTTGGTATTCTACAGATTCACAGTAATATGTTTGATTGTGGATTCATTTTTCTTTACCCTCCCTTTGAATTTGTTGGGCTTTCTAAAATGTGAGAGTGAGTGGCTTTGGTAAATTCTGGAAATTTTTTTGCCATTGGCCCTTTGAATAATTCCCCTCACCCATTCTGTCTATTTCCTTGGAGATTCGTTGCATCTAGATTAGATTTCAGCTCTAACTTCTGTGTTTTCTAGGTCTAACTTTTCTTTTACACTTTCACTGTCACTTTGCTACATTTTGTGTAAGTTCTGAGCTATCTTCCACTGCAAACTCCATCAGTCCCAGTGGCCTTTAGGGGACATGGAGTGTGCTTATGGCTTCCCATACATAGGTCGCAGGCTTTACTTCTGGAGCCAGGGTGGTGTCACCTTCTCCAGGACCAAGTGGATTTCCAGAAACCATGTTGGGGAGGGGTGTGAATGGCAATCACATGTGTACTGATCATTCAACCCGGAAACCTGAGCGTCGCCTCTGATTTTTCCTTCTCTACTCTTGGCATCCTGTAGGTTGAAATATCACAGGGTTGATTCCACTTTCTAAATGTTTCTCGGATTGAGTGTTTTTCCTTTTGATCTCAGTGACCACATTCCAGGTTCAGGAATTCATCATTTCTCACCTGGACATTTACAGTAACTTCCTAACTCTTCTTGTCTTTATGCTCACCACTTCCAATCTACTCCACACTCTTTGACCAAAGTGGACTTTCCAAAATAGAGACATTATTTCCTTCATTTTTAAAAATTTCAACTTTTATTTTAGATATAGTGGATACATGTGCAGATTTGTTGCATGGGAACATTGTGTGATGCAGAGGTTTGTAGTACAAATCCCGTCACCCAGGTAGTTATCATAGTACCCAATAGGTAGTGTTTTAAACAAACCACCCCACCTAGCTCCATCTCTAGTAGTCTGCAATGTCTGTTGTTCCCATATTTATGTACATTTGTGCTCAGTATTTAGCGCTCACTTATGTGAGAACATGCATTTTAGTTAAAGAGAGTATATCTGCATTTTAATGTTACTCCCCTGTCTAAAATCCTTTAATTTCTATGTCCAGCATAAGATCCAGATTTTTTTTTTTTTTTTTTTGAGATGGAGTTTCACTCTTGTTGCCCAAGCTGGAGTGCAGTGGCGTGATCTCAGCTCACTGCAACGTCTGCCTCCTAAGTTCAAAGGATTCTCCTGCCCTCAGCCTCCCGAATAGCTAGGATTACAGGCATGCGCTACCATGCCTGGCTAATTTTTGTATTTTTTGTAAAGATGGGGTTTCACCATGTTGGCCAGGCTGGTCTCGGACTCCTGATATCAGTGATCCACCTGCCTCCGCCTCCCAAAATGCTGGGATTACAGGCGTGAACCACCATGCCCGGCCCATATACACTCTTAATTTCCAACCTACTTACCTGCTTTCTTAAAGAACCAGTTCTGTGGCTTTGAACATGATGTTCTTTCTGACTGGAGTGGTCTTCTCCCTCCCTGCCAGGTGAGCTCCGACTCATCCTTATTTTCTGTGAAGCCTCCTCTTACTCCCCAGGAAAGACGTCAGACACTCCTTTGCATTCCATAGTAACTTGCATATGTCTCAAGTAAAGCACTTATAAGTGATGCTGTTGTTTGCATGCCATTCTCACTAGACTGAGGATGCTCTGAGGTCAGGGTTCGTTCTTGATTTACTTAGCTCCATCCCTGTTCCTTCATTGGTCTTTTTCAACAGTGGCTGTCTATCCCAGGGCTACTGGCAGTTCTTTTTCAAGTCTGTTTTGGGCAATGCAAGGATAGCAAAAAGGAATAGGAAGATTTCTTGGAAAGGGGAAAGGATCTCCAGGTTTAAAAATACTTTCAGAAATGTTCTGAGAGGAGAAATTTGTGTTAATTTTTGTGAGAGCATATTACTAAACAGCAGCCTCCTCTCCCCAAATTGAAAGTAGTGCATCCACCGCCTCCCGGGTTCAAGTGATTCTCCTGCCTCAGCCTCCCAAGTAGCTGGGACTACAGGTATGTGCCACCATGCCTGGCTAATTTTGTATTTTTAGTAGAGACGGGGTTTCTCCATGTCGGTCAAGCTGGTCTCGAACTCCTGACCTCAGG
The DNA here is from genome assembly GCF_028885625.2 of Pongo pygmaeus. Classification (NCBI taxonomy): domain Eukaryota; kingdom Metazoa; phylum Chordata; class Mammalia; order Primates; family Hominidae; genus Pongo; species Pongo pygmaeus. Next base: position 8,499,270 of record NC_072382.2, on the reverse strand, counting down.
TGATCCACCCGCCTTGGCCTCCCAAAGTGCTGGGATTACAGGTGTGAGCCACCGCACCCGGCCAAAGTAGATAATTTCTGTATTTCAGCTAGACTTTTCAGTTGTTCTTGGCAGGTGTGCTGATTTGCTGCACCTACTCTATCCTTCTATTAAAAGTCCACCTTCTCTTCCTGTAAGGTTTTTTTTGTTTTGTTTTCTTTTTGAGACTGGTCTTGCTCTGTCTTTCAGGCCGAACTGTAATGGTGCGATCATAGCTCACTGTAGCCTCGACCTCCTGGGTTCAAGCAATCCTCCCATCTCAGCCATGCAAGTAGCTGGGCCCATAGTTCTCACACCACCATGCCCAGCTAATTTTTAAATTTTTTTGTAGACACGGGGTCTCACGTTGCTGTCCAGGCTGCAGTAAGCATTTTAAGAGTGGGAACTTTGCGTATTTTGTATCAACATTTAGCACATTTGTATTTGTAGCATAATAGTATTTGTATTCAACAATTAGCACAATAGTCCATAGTGGATGCTTAAGAAAAATGTAGTGAATTAATGCATCCAGGTATCTAGGTTCCATTTTTAATATTTAGATCTGCTTCATCTTTTCCAGAAAATTGAACCAATATAATCTCTAGTTGTTATATTAAATATCAAGTGTTTTACTAAGTATTGAGTAGATATATAGGAATATTTAGTATATATATGATGTAAAGAATCACATTACAACAAACACCCAATAACCTACCACCCAATTTAAGAAAATTAATTTAATTATCAGGAGTTCCTTGTATGACCTTTTTTCTCATTCCTTTCACTTCTTCTCAGAAGTAACTGCTATCCTAAATTCTGTTTTTATCATTCCCTTGAGTGTTTGCCTTCTTGAAGAGTATATTGTTAGTGTTGCGTGTTTTGAGCTTCAGGTATATGGAACCGTACTGGATGTGTTCTATTTTCTTATTGTTGTGTATAGCAGTAATTCTTTCCTTTTCACTGCTATGTAGTATTCCATTGTATTACTATATGTGTATGCGTGTGTAATAGACATTTGCAGTGTTAAGCAGTTTTTTTATTTTTTGCTTTTTCCAAAGAGCAGTGCTAAAAAATTCTTGTTCCTGTTTTATGGTGGATTATATCTATCAACATTTACTGTATTAAAATTGAAATAGAAATGTTTTAAATGTTTACTTAGTAACTCATTTAGAATAACAATTAAAAATAATAAAATAAAAATAAAAATTGGTGTTTTTATGAAAAAGAACTGCTTCAAAACAAAAAAATAGTGAGAAGTGTGGCATTATTTTGTATTTTTTCAGATCTCTTTACTGTGTGGCTTAATAGAAAATAGCTAAGTTCTCACATCTCTTTCTGCATTCAATCTGTTACAGTACCAACAATAGTCAGAAACCTCACTGTATACTTGAGAGAGAATGAGGTTGAAATAGGAAATAAAATATATAATTATTTTGAAAATAGCTTTGACCTTGCACATCTTCTGAAAGGGTCTCAGGAACTCCCACGAGTCCCAGATCACACTATCTCACTTAAAGAACCACTGCCCCAGAGTGTGTCCATTCTCCCCCTTTGCTGGTAAGGCCAGACCCCTCCAAAGTGAATGAATGTATTAAGTTGTCCCCCGCCACCCACCAGCAGTGTTTAGTTGTTTTAATCACTCTCATCACATCGTTTGATGTTGTCAGATTTATGATTTTTGCCAGTCTGGTAAAAATGAAATACTGTCTCCCTGCGGTTTGATTTGCATTTTCTTTGCTACTAATGAACTTAACCATCTTTTTATATTTTATTGACCACTTGCTCTCTTTTTCTGTTAAGTACCTATCCAGTATTTTTCAGCTATAACTCAAGTTTCATTCTACCTTGTAAAGTAATTTAAAATGTTTCTTTTCAAAGTACCCATTCGAGGGTCAAATGGGCTGTTCCCAGTTTTATTTAAGCAGTAATTTAAACATTCAGGAAAATGTTTGAGATTAAAAATATTGTTTAGACCTCGGGTGATCGGCCCACCCCAGGCTTCCAAAGCTGGGATTACAGACGTGAGCCACCATGCCAGTCCTAGAGGTTTCCTAGATTTCTTTGGGAGCTATTAACTAGCACTTTTGCAGGGGGAAACTTGTGTAATGTTTGGGTCAATATAACATTAACATATATACCCTTTCTAATCAGAGGAAATGTATCTTGACTTAAAAGGTTTCTGTTATCTCTTTGGACCTCAGTTTCCTTCACTAAACTGGAAATAGTACTTTCAGCTCCAGTACTCTGGGTTCTAATTGACTTTGTTTAATCTTTACTTCAGTTGTATAAATGGGCTTGAAATTAACTTGAACCATAGGTACTTTAAGTGCCCTTTAACAATTAATTGTGGCCCTCTGAATTCTGTTCAGCCTGTTCCTTTTGCTCCCATTGTTTGTTTGTTTGTTTATTTTTATGTATTTATTTTGAGACAGAGTCTCCCTCTTTTGCCCAGGCTGGAGTGCAGTGGCATGATCTCGGCTCACTGCAACTTCCACCTGCCAGGTTCAAGCGATTCTCATGCCTTAGCTTCTCGAACAGCTGCGATGCACCGCCACATCTGGCTAATGTTTGTATTTTTAGTAGAGATGGGGTTTCATCATGTTGGCTGAAGTCCTGACCTCAGGTGATGCGCTCACCTCAGCCTCCCAAAGTGCTGGTATTATAGGCGTGAGCCACCAGGCCTGACCTAATTTTTGTATTTTTTTTAGTAGAGATGGGGTTTCACCATGTTGGCCAAGCTGGTCTCAAACTCCTGACCTCAGGTGATCTGCCTGCCTTAGCCTCCCAAAGTGCTGGGATTACAGGCATGAGCCACTGCACCCAGCAGATTTTTTATATTTTAATTTGATATTATCTTGGCCGAGCGCGAACGCGCCACTGCACTCTAGCCTGGGCATCAGGCAGAAACTATGTCTCAAAAAAAACAAAAAGCAAGATATTATCTTAATGCTTCCACCAGCTTTTTTGGTTGATTCTCCTGAGATCCAATAATACACAGTCATATATTTACAAATGAGGATTGTATTGTCTCTTTCTTTCAGCTTTTTTTTTTTTTTTTTTTCTGAGATGGAGTCTCACTCTGTCGCCAGCCTGGAGTGCAGTGGCGTGATCTTGGCTCACTGCAACCTCCCACTCCCTGGTTCAAGCAATTCTCCTGCCTCAGCTTCCTGAGTAGCTGGGATTACAGGCATACACTGCCACACCTAGCTAATTTTTGTATTTTTAGTAGAGACAGGGTTTCACCGTGTTGGCAAAGGTGGTCTCGATTTCCTGACCTGGTGATCCGCCTACCCTCGGCCTCCCAAAGTGCTGGGATTACAGGCGTGCGCCACTGTGCCCAGCCTTATTTTTTTACTTATTTAGTTTTGAGATAGGATGTTGCTCTCTCATCCAGGCTGGATTGCAGTGGTGTAATCATAGCCCACTGCAGCCTTGACCTCCCGGGCTCAAGTGATCCTCCTACCTCAGCCTCCCTAATAGCTGGGACTACAGGCATGAGCCACCATACTTGACAGATTTTTTAATTTTTTGTAGAAATGTGGTTTCACCATGTTGCCCAGGCTGGTCTCAAACCCCTGGGCTCAAGTGATCCGCCCTCCTTGGCCTCCCAAAGTGCTGGGATTGCAGGTGTGAGCCACCATGCCCAGCCCTTTCAACCACTATCCCTTTTATTTCTAATTACTTCAGCCAGCTTTCCAGAGTTTTATGTAAGTAATAGAGATAAGCCCTTCCTTATATTGTTCTTGTCTTCAGAAGGAATGTTCTGGTCTCTCATTGTTAATCCTGATGCTAATTATGCACAAATATGTAGACGTATATATTTATGGAAAGTATATATTTTTAAAATTTATGTTAAGGAAGTATTTTTTTCTATTGCTCTTTATTTTATTTTATTTTATTTTATTTTATTTTTTGAGATAGAGTCTTACTCCATTTCCCAGGCTGGAGTGCAGTGGCGGGATCTCAGCTCACTGCAACCTCCACCTCCCAGGGTTCAAACGATTCTCCTGCCTCAGCCTCCTGAGTAGCTGGGATTACAGGTGTCCGCCACCACACCCGGCTAATTTTTTGTATTTTCAGTAGAGATGGGATTTCACCATGTTGGCCAGGCTGGTCTTGAACTCCTGACCTCAGGTGATCCACCTACCTCGGCTGGGATTATAGGCGTAAGCCACCCCACCCAGCCCCATTGCTCTTTTAAAATTAGTAGTGTATGTTGAATTTTATCAAATGCCTTTTTTAGCATCTAATAAAATAATTATGCTTATTTTTTCTTTTGAGCTTATTAAGATGATAATGTATTAAGTTCCTAATATTTCTTGTCTTAGGAGTCTCCCTTAGATATAATATATTTTTGTTTGATTAGTTCTTGCCCAAATTGGTTTTGGCTGGAACGTGGATGGTTTTTTGTTTGTTCTTTTTTTCCCCACACACCCTGGCCAGTTTTTGTTTGTTTTTGTTCCTCCCACATACCTGCTTTGCCTCAGTCACTGAGACACATGGACTAATGGGTTGTCATGAATGAAGAACTGGAATTTAAGTGACTAGGATTCGTCAAATGCTGATGACATGTAAGGTTCTCTTCAGCAAAGTTTAAGGAAGACACTTCACCTTTTTGAGCACTTCTGATATGCCAGTCTATGCTAGGAACTTTTCAAATTTGCTAGTTCGCACAGCAATTCTATTTTATAGATGAGAAAGCTTACATTTAAGTCTCTTCTGCAACACTAAAGGAGCTACTTTGGACCTGAGACTTTTTGTATCTGGTTTTAATAAGCAAAAGTCCACACCCTACCTCTGAGGCCTGTTTCCCAATCCAGAAAATTATCATGAAGGAGATTGCAGAGAGAGATAGAAAATGTCATACATCGTGTTGCTCTGTGCAAGTAATTGGCATTCATAACCCAAAGATAAACATACCCTGAGTAACTGAAAATTTTCTTAGAATCTTATGTCCCTCTACTTCATAGAAAGCCACGTCCTGTGGCTATGGAGTAAAATATCCCTAAGGATGTTCCTTGGTTCTGTTTATTGTTTGGGCTTAAGTTTTTTCTCATTCTCTGATATTCTCCCATTTGAGTGATTTCAGGATGAAATTGCCCCATTCAAACATTTTCGGGAAGAAAATTTAATTGCTTTGCTTTTTTTTTTTTTTTTTTTTTTTTTTCCTCTTGAGACATGGTCTTGCTGTCACCCAGGCTGGAGTACAGTTGCGTGATCATAGCTCACTGCAAGCTCATCTCCCAGGTTCATGTGATCCTCTCACCTTAGCCTCCTGAGTAGCTGGAACTACAGGCACGTAGGCACGTGGGCGCGTGTGCCACCACCCTGGGCTAATTTTTAATGTTTTTATTTTTCGTAGAAACGAGGCCTCAGTTATGTGCTCAGGCTGATCTTGAACTCCTGAGCTCAAGCAATCCTCCTGCCTCAGCCCTCCAAAGTTCTGGGATTATAGGCATGGGGCGCCATACCTGGTCTAGTTGCTTTGCTTTTGAAGAATCTGCTTTAAGGTTACTGGTTTAAAAATAATGCCTTAAGCTGGGTGTGGTTGCTCACACCTGTGATCCCAACACTTCAGGAGGTTGAGGCAGGCAGATCACTTGAACTGGAGTTTGAGACCAGCCTGGGCAACATGGTGAAACCTCATCTCTACTAAAAATACAAAAATGATCTGGGTGTGGTGGTGTGTACATGTGGTCCCAGCTACTTGGGAGGCTGAGGTGGAAGAATCACATGAGCCCAGGAGATGGAGGCCACAGTGAGCTGAGATCATCCCACTGCACTCCAGCCTGGGGGACAGAGTGAGACCCTGTCTCAAAAATAAATAGATAAATAAATAAATAAATAAATAATGCCTTAGTTCATTGTTTCACAATCAAAATTATGCTATTTCATGTGAAATAATAGGTTCAGTATCTACATATATTTGGGTAACTTCTTCAGCAGTAAGAATATACTGCTCAGAAATTTACTTGTTGGTGTTATTGTTGAAGCTTGCTGAGACTTCCACATGTGCCTGTAAAATAGAAACAATTTTAGAAATGTTTTTACTCTCACAAAGGAAAACCTTTTTCACAATTTTTTTTCTCTTGGTTTACTCTTTATGTGAATAAATGCTGTTAAGGGAAGAGGCAGAGCTTATTCTTTCCATCTTCTGATTAAAGAACTCACACAGAGAGGAAAATGCCTTGCTCATATGACACAGCCATTTCTTGGTAGGACAAAGGAGTAATCCAGGTCACTTGTCTTCTATTCCTTGCATTTATCTGCTCTAGTCACAGAGGGACCAGTGCAGGACAGGCAAGCCCCAGAATTGGGGCTTAGCCCAGGAAGGTTCTTTGCTTTGCTTAGGAAAGAATTCAAGAGTGAGCCAGTGGTAGAAGAAACCAGCTTTATTGAGGTGGCAGTGTTACAGCGCCATGACTACTCTGCAGAGCAGGGATAGACCCCGTAGGCAGTCTCAAGCGCTGTGACTGCTCTGCAGAGCAGGGATAGACCCTGTAGGCAGCCTCAAGAGCAGCCACTCAGTGGCAGTTCTGCAGTCGTATTTATACCCACTCTTAATTACATGCAAATTAAGAGGCAGATTATTCAGAATTTTCTAGAAAAAGGGTGGTAACCTCCAGGTTGTTGCCATGGAAAGGAGTAGTGACATCTGGGTGTTGCCATGGCAATGGTAAACTGACATACACCAGTGTATGTGTCTTATGGAGTGGTGGTGTTGCCTCTTTTCTGTTACAGCCAGTCTTCAACCTGGTCCAGAGTTCTGCCTCCTACCTCACGACCATCATTTTGATTTGGGGTCTAACTATTCAGGTTTTTATTTCATCCAGATCTTTGTTTCTCCTTTCTTCCCCTTTTTTCTGTTCAAAATGTGACCACTTTGCTGTTTATTGATATCTTATTAGAAGGGTATTAGCCGGGTGGTAGTGGCACACACCTGTAATCCCAGCTACTTGGGAGGCTGAGGCAGGAGAATCACTTCAGCCTGAGAGGCGGAGGCTGCGGTGAGCCGAGATCGCACCACTGCACTCCAGTCTGGGTGACAGAGTGAGACCCTGTCTCAAAAAAAAAAAAAAAAAAAAAAAAAAAGAGATGAGAGGGGAATGGAATATGACCATTTCTCTCTTAGTGAGTGTCTCAAGTTTGCATGAGAGTAGGTTAGAAACAGCTGTTAAATGCAAGTTGAGGATCATTTGTAGAAATTATTCAAGGCTGTTTCTCCTTTAGCCTACAGTCACGTATAAACTAGAATTATTTAGGTTTCAAAAGATTCTTGTCACTATATTTTGTTCTTTTCTGTACCCAGTTATCAAGTAGACAGCCTTATTCTTTCAGACTTAGTCTAATGAGAGCTAAATAATTTCTTGAGAGAATTTGCTTGTGCTCAAATATGTCCTCACTGAAGCCTTAGCCCAGTTACTCAGTGATCTCCTTTTGTGTAATTCAGAACTTAATTATGCACTGTCACGTTTATTGGTTAATTGTTTGATATACTTAAATCCTGTCCTTTCAACTAGGTTATGAATTGCTCAAAAGCAGAGATTATGCCCATTTTTTTCTTTTTCAGCTCCTAGCACAGAGCTAAGTATGGAGAATACGTACAGTAAAAGGCTGATGGAGGTCTTTGTGGGAACACTCTATCAGTGGTACTCTGTCCTTCCTGCTGGTGGCAATGGGAATGTTCTCTGCAAGGGCTCACGAGGGCGTGCATGCCTACGAAGTGGAAGAGAAATGGCTTGAGGTGCAGGGAATGAGGGGACAGGCCAGGAACTCTCGGCCTAATTAGAATAGCTATTGCCTCGCTGCTCTTATTGGACTGCTCTTATTGGAAGGAAATTGATCCCAAAGAGAGGCAAAGACAGGCTAAAACACTGAACTCATAAAAATATGAAAAGTAAGGGGTGAGAGCAGATCAAGGGACCAGGATTCGGCGTTTTGTTATTGTTTTATTAATGATGGTCTAGGATTTCCAAATGGAGTTTTAAAAGTTGAAAATAAATGACCTGTTACTAATATATTTTCAGAATGCCTGTGTAGAGAGGAAGATTATTTCTGAGCTGAGTAACCTGGGATCCTCCTTTAAAAGTCCTTTGGACTCTAATCATCTTTGTAATACTTTGTTTTACTTTGAAGGCAGACTCGACTTCTTAGAGTTCCAGCACATTGAGCCCTGCTTGTCTCATCCACCTTTTCACTGACCTTCCAAAGGTGGACTGGCAGGAGAACCCCAGCTGTCCATTGTGTTTGAAATCCCTTTAAGTAGGGACTCAGCTAGAAGTGTTCTTCTGCCTGATCCCCAGATGAAAAGGATGGGAGGGGAGTGACAGAGGAGTCTTCAGCCAGCTGCCATATCCCCATGCTGGACCATGGAACCTGACTTCCAGCCCACTGTAGCACAGAGGTAGCTAGAGAGCAGAAAGTAGAGATTTGGCTCTCCTAGGGATCTTGGAGAGAACTTTGTTATTTCAGCTTTTGAGATATCTTCTCTTCCTTCATAAGGATGAGACCCAGGGTTTCCTGATAGGGCACTGCCCTTTAAAATGGACTTTGGGAATAATTTGGCCAACTGGTTCTTTTTGAAAGTATTAATGTTTGGGGGGTTGTAACTAAAGTCCTAACACCTTGGGAATCTGTTCCTGGTGAACAGTACTTAAAGATAGGTTCACCTGCATACATAACAGAAAAACCACAAAGAAGAGGTTTCTTTCTTTCTCACGTAAAAATGAAAAAATCAGCTGGGAGCAGTGGCTCACACCTGTGATTTCAGCACTTTGGGAGGCCGAGGCAGGAGGATTACTTGAGCCCAGGAGTTAAAGACCAGCCTGGGCAACGTAATGAGACCCCATCGCTGCAAAAAAAAATTTTTTTTTCTAATTAGCTGGGTGTGGTGGAATGCACCTGTAGTCTCAGCTACTTAGGAGGTTGAGATGGGAGGATTGCTTGAGTCCCAGAAGTTCAAGATTGCAGTGAGCTTTGATCATGCCATTGCATTGCAGTCTGGGTGACAGAGCAAGACCCTGTCTCTTAAAAAAAAAAAAAAAGCCACATCTTGCGTATGGTTTACAGAGGCCTGCATGTGCAGCCCCACATAGGCTCCCTGGCCTTGCTGTTTCACAGGCAGACCAAGCATGCAGCCAGCTTAAGCCCTATGTACTTCTTCCCCTCAACCTAGAACTTCTCAAGGAGGCCCACCCTGGCCACCTAACTCAGAATTACAGCCCTCCCCGCCCTCCTCTGCCTCATGCTCGCGATACCTAGCTCTATATTCACACAGTCTGACCTACTACATAATTTACCTAATTATTATGTTTATTGCTTATTGACTGTGTCCTTTCACAAGAATGTGAACTCAAGGACGGGACATTTTGTCTGCTTTGTTTACTGATGTATCACAAGTGACCAGAACAGCATGTGCCTCATTATAAGGCTGATAGATGAGTGACAGAGTAACGTGACAGAGCTGCAGTTCAAACCAGAGTGTATCTGACTCTACAGCCTTCATTCAGGCCTTTTTTTTTTAAATCAATGTGCAGATTGCATACAGTGGAGTGCATGGGTTTTGGATATAAGCCCTGTGGGTTTCTGCTGGTGTGTAGGCCCGTAACATTGCCGTTGTTAGCCAGAGGGCTCCCTCATATCCCTTCCAATCAGTGCCTCCACCTGCTTCAGTCACTGTACTGGCATCACCACATGTTGGTCTTACCTGTTCTTGAACTTCACGTGGATGGTAAGACAGTACGTAGTCTTTTGGGTCTGGCTCTTCTGGCTCAGTGTAGTGGTTTTGAATCATCCATGTTGTCACATGTATCATAGCTTGGTCTTTTTTCTATACTACATTTTGTTTGTTCATTCTTCTGTTGGTGGGTGTGTTGTTTCCAGTATAGGACCATTGTTAGTGGAGCTGCTTTGAACCTTATTTTTTAATTTTTTATTTAATTTTAAAATTGACCAATTGTACATATTCATGGGGTATGTAGAGATGTTTTGATACATAAAATGTATGATGAACACAACAGGGAGATTAGCATACCCATCATCTCAAACGCTGATCATTTCTTTGTGTTGAGAACATTGACTCTCCTCCTGCTAGCTATGTGTAATTAATATTATTATTAACTGTAGTCATCTTTCTGAACACTACAGCTTATTCCTCCTATCTAGCTGTAATTTTGTACCCTTTAAGAAATCTCTCAATTTCCCTCCCTTTCCCCTGCTATTCCCAGCCTCTGGTATCATCTGTTCTACTTTTTACTTCTATGAGATTAACTTTTTTAGCTTCCATGTGTGAGTGAGAACATGCAGTGTTTTACTTTCTATTCCCAGCTTATTTCACTTAACATAGTATTCTCAGTTCCATCCATGTTGCTGCAAATGACAGGATCTCACGCTTTTTTATGGCTGAATAGTACTCCATGGTATGTGCACAACACATTTTCTTTATCTATTCATCTGTTGTCAGACCCCTAGGTTGATTCCGTCTCTTGGCTATTGTGAACGGTGCTCGGTAAACATGGGGGTCTGCATTGTCTCCCTGATACAATAATTTCCTTTCCTTTGAACTGATTGCCAGTAGTGGGATTGCTGGATCATGTGGTAGTTTTATTTGTAGTTTTTTGAAGGAACCTCCATGCTGTTCTCCATAGTGGCTGCACTAGTTCACATTCACTAGTTACAACAGTGTAGAAGAGTTTGCTTTTCTCTGCATCCTCTCCAGCATTTGTTATTTTTTGTCCTTTTGATAGTAGCCAGCCCAACTGGGAAATATCATACCTCATTGTGGTTTCGATTTGCGTTTCCCTGATGATTAGGGATGTTGAATTTTTTTTATATGTTCGTTGGCTATTTGTATGTTTTCCTTTGAGAAATGTCTGTTCAGATCGTTTGGCGATTTTTTTTAACCGGATTTTTTTTTTTTTTTTTTTTTGCTGTTGAGATATTTCAGTTATTTGTATATTCTGGATATTAATCCCCCATTAGATGAGTAGTTTGCAAATATTTTATCTTATTCTTTTCACTCTGTAGATTGTTTCCTTTGCTGTGCAGAAGCTTTGAATGTTCTTGTACCTGTCTTGTTGTGGTGTGCCTTCCTTTCTCTTGGGTTCCCTTGGGAGCTTGGTATAGGAGTAGACACACACACACACACACACACACACACACACGTAAAATCTAATCAACTACCAAATGGTTTTCTCGAGTAACTGTACCATTTTCCACTGTCCCCAGCCATAAGTGTAAGTTCTGGTTACCCTACATCTTCACCAGCACTTGGAATTATCAGCCTTTATAATTTTGCTGTAAAATTATTTTCTGCTGTAGAAAAACCAATTAAAGCAGGAGTGTCATCAGGGAAAGACTCTTCCTTTCAGGCCTTGTATCCTACATTTTCACTGCATGAGAAGCGCCCACCAGTGAAACATAGGGTAGCAAGAAACCTGGGGTAGGCAGCTAACTAACTCAGCTTCCTAATCACTGAGACTACTTCGTTACAACATCTTGCCAGACACAGTCAGCGTGAGTCATCCTCACAACTATATCTAGGAGTCTTTCCATCAAATGTGTGCGAATGCAGGTTTATAGAGAAATTTATCTTATTTCCTTAGTGTTCTCTGTTATATTAAGATATATGTTAAAAATGTTCACTTATAATTAAAATAATTTCTTCTAATTTGCTAATAAAATGCTTTATACCAACTTAAATTGGTCTCTGGACTGTGATAGGCCTAAGTGTGCGTCATGTCTTGACTACTTCCTGTGTGACCTGGGGACATTTTCTTAACTCTTCCAGCATCTGTATCTGTAAAATAGGTATAATACCCACCTCTTAGCATTACTGTGGAACTTAAAAGAGATAATGAAATGCATGTCAAGCAACTAGTACCTGATAGATGCTGAATGAAGGATAGACATTTTCTTGTACTTTGAAGAATTAGAGTACATTTGAGTCCCCAAGTCCCCTTGAGTCATGCCATTGAAAACAAAAAAATCCTGTTGAACTGATTGCCACAGGTTTCAAAATCAGTGTGTTGTGTGGCATTTCTATGAAAACATGGAACATATCCAGTCTTGCTGTTGCTTTACCTAAGGTACTAAATCTTTCTTGGCCATCTTGTTAACATGAGGTGCTGTGGCATAAAGGTCTGTCTTGTCTATTTATTCAACAAATATTTATTGGTCTGTGATGTTTTTTCCTCCTAACATAATTCTGCCATATTATCCTACGATGTTTTATATGTTATGTAAGAGCCTTCTGGGGCATAATAGAGCAGCGGCACAGAGCGTAACGTGATTGTTTGCCTTTCCCACTGGACTATGTAGCCCACATCTTTCTACAACTCCAACAACTGATTCAGTACCAGGCGCAGAGCGAATGTTCTCCAAATGTGGGCAGTGTTGATGAGTGAAGAATCTTAAGCAGAGAAGAAACGCATGTCCCTGACTGACTCCTGTGAGACTTTTATCTTGCAGTGAGTTTATTCAGCAGCCACAAATCAATTTGAAGGTGGAAAATGTTTGCTTTGAAAACAAGGAGAAACCTAACCCATCAGAAGCGTTCATGATTAGCAGTCGTCTGCAAAAGTTGATCGTACACATTGAGTTATCCTCGTCATACCCAACCAAAACAGAGCCGAGAAACTAGGGGAAAGGCACTCAGGGCATTGCTCCAGAAATGGAATTCTCTGCAAACCTGGCTGCTGAAACTGCCTGCTATAACCTGAAACCCATTTTGTCTGATGTCTACTGTGACGACGTGCTGCAGCTCTAAGACTAGTTTTGCCCTCCACTCTCATTCACCTATCAGAGCTTGCCAATTTCCCAAAACTTTACTTGGGCCGATGAACTTTCGTGAAGAGCAATAGTAACATTTCTCTTTTTTATAAAACATCTAAGCTTCTCTTTCTTCTTTGGACATAGCAAAGACTACCTGATCTACAGGTGTGCCCCCAATTGCAGAAGTTTTTTTTCTTCTCAAATAAAACATTTGAATTTCACATTTGTTTCTATTTTATTTGATTTTGGCAAGCCTCAGATGAGGACGAACGTTGGGCATATTCAGTCTTTTCCATTTGCTCATCCCAGTCATGTCCCATTTCGTTTTGAGCCATCATTTTGTTCCTTCATCAAGGCACAAAATTCAGTCAAACAATGTACATAGTTAACTACATTTCTTTTTGTTTTTTTTTTTTTTTTTTTTTTGGTTTTTTTTTGAGACGGAGTCTCCCTCTGTCACCCAGGCTGGAGTGCAATGGCGCAATCTCGGCTCACTGCAGCCTCCACCTGCTGGGTTCAAGCGATTCTCCTGCCTCAGCCTCCCACATTTCTTTTTATTTTTAAGAGACTGGGATCTTTCTATGTTGCCCAGGCTGGCCTCGAACTACTGAGTTCAAGCAGTCCTCCCACCTCAGCCTCCTGAGTAGCTGGGACTGCAGGAGTTAACTACATTTCTGAATAGCCATTTGTGAACTGTAACAATCCCTTTGGCATCAGTAGAACCAGAGTTCCCTGTGGGACAGCACATCTCTGCTCTGAAGGGAAGGGAGAAACAGGCGGTGCTGTGGGCAGTCATTGAAGGGGGGATTTTGGAGGAGAGAGCATGAACCCAGTAGGCTCCAGAGCAACAGATGTCAGGAGAGTGTTTTAGGACATCAGAGTTGAGGGTACCCAGGTCACAGGCTGAGGAGGCAGTGACGTGATGGGGAAGGGCCAGGCCCTGGGATGAGGAGTGGTTCACTTCCTACTGCTGCTGTGACGAGTGGCCACAAACTTAGTGACTTCACACAACACACGTTTATTATCTTGCAGTTCTGTAGGTCAGGAGTCCAAAATAGGTTTCACTGGGCAGCATGGAAGGTGTGGACAGGGCGGTGCTCCTTCTGGAGGCTGCAAGGAAGGACTGTTTTCTTGCCTTTTCCTGCTTCTTGAGGCTGCATATTCCTCGGCTCCTGACCCCTCCCTCCATCTTCAAGGCCATCAGCCACATCTCCAGTCTCTGCTTCCTCCTCTGACTCTGCCCTTCCTGGCCCCCTCTTTTAAAGGCTCTTGTGATCATATTGGGCCCACCCAGATAATCCAGGATAATCTCCCCATCTCAGGAGCCTTAACTTAATCACATCTGCACAGTCCCTTTTGCCGTGGGACTTTGCCAAGGTACCATATTCACAGGTTTTGGGGATTAGGAGATGACATCTGGGTGGTGGGGATTGGGTATTCGGTCCACCACAAGGAGATTAGAGTTAAAATCCAGCTCTGTCATTTACTGGCTATAAGTGAATTTGGGCAGGTCACTACTCCACTTGAAATGTTTTCTGTTGCATGCGTAGAACAGTGAGCCCCCAACACATCCACACAGTCCTGTTTTTGAGGTCCAGGTGAAATGATATAGATGAAGAGACCTGATAAGCTTTCATACATTGTATATGATTTTGATTCTAGCTTAAAGCAAAGAAAGAGATCTATTTGTTTTTCTTTGTGTTAGTCAGCAGGTCTTTGAAAGTACTTGGGTGACTGGGCGTGGTGGCTCACGCCTGTAATCCTAGCACTTTGCAAAGCTGAGGCAGACAGATCACCTGAGGTCAGGAGTTCGAGACCAGCCTGGCCAACATGGTGAAACCGGTCTCTACTAAAAATACAAAAATTAGCCGGGCATGATGGCGGGCGCCTGTAATCCCAGCTACCCAGGAGGCTGAGGGAGCAGAATTGCTGGAACCCGGGAAGTGGAGGCTTCAGTGAGCCAAGATCATGCCACTGCACTCCAGCCTGGGCGACAGAGCAAGACTGTGTCTCAAAAAAAAAAAAAAAGAAAGAAAGTACTTGGGTGAGGTTAATTCAAAACCAGAATTTAGTTCTATTGACCTGGATTTGTGCGCCTTTAAAAAAAAAAATGAATTATATTAATTTCTTCACATACTTTTGTTAATCTAGAAGCCACTTTAGGAAACTTAATATTTGCTGAGCAACAAATATTTGCTGAGCAACTATACTGTGCCCAGCATTTGGGCAGATGCTGGGGGAAAAGCGATGGAGAGGCAAGCCTGCTGCCTGCTCGCCGGAAGTTACACTCCAGTGGCAGGATAGGAATTGTGCTGGGGACACATCACAGACTTTGCAAGGCATTGGGGGAAGTTCTCCTGGCAAAAATGCATAACCCAAGGCTGAGGAGGCGTTAGGTGGCAGGGTGGTGCCAACAGAAAGAACAGCAGCCTCCAAAGGCCCTGAGGCGAGAGAGGGTGGCACTGCCATGGAGCCAAAGGAAAGTTAGTGTGGCTGGAGCTGAGGGAGGGCTGTGGAGACGCAAGACAGGGACCTGAACAGGGCCTAGAGGGCCTCAGCACGGAGGAAAAAAGAGGCATGAAATCCAGCCAGATTCTCTGGACTTGTCATGACTCAGGTCAGCAACATCCCTCATGTGTCCCGTTCCCCAGAACCTCTTCCGAGAGAAGAATATTTAAAGACTTTGACCACCCGGGCAGCCACAGAAAGGCAACGTCCGGAGTCTCCCTCCCACTCCTGCTGGAAGTCCAGGGTGGCCCTGCTGTGGTAAGGCCAGGGTCAAGTCAGAGCAGAGTTACTGAGACTCCACAGTGAGGGACAATCCTGTTACTTTTGAGTTGCAGGGAATTTCTTGATTTGGGGCACTGAAGATTTTCTGCGTATTTGGAGCAAAATGCAGCTGAAATAGAATTTGTGGCCATTTAACCACTTCCTGCCAAATGATGTATGTTTTGTTTATGTGGATTATCTCCTCTTGCTAAAGATTTACATCTGTGCATCTGTCAGGTGTGATCAGGTGGAAAGTAGAAGAGGGACTGTGTGATTCTCCTCCCTTGGTCTCCTCTTCCCCCTCAGAAATGGCTCCGACATACTAAGCATGGAAAATGTTTTGCCTTTGGCTTGAGATAAATGACATCCATGGAAGTTCACGCAATAATGTACCTTTTGACACTTAACTTTAGAAGCTGGGCATGGTGGCATGTGCCTGTGGTCCCAGCTTCTCAGGAGGCCAAGACGGGGAGGATCCTTGGGCCCAGGGGTCTGGTCTGGGCAACATAGTGAGACCCATCTCTTAAAAGTATAAACATTAAGTAAGAGGGGATGCTCTTCTACTGAGAGAGGGGACCCCTGGGACTGAGGACAGCGTTCTCACATTCTTGCTTCAGGTAAGGCAGATTGCCTAACCAATTGTTCATCACTTTTCTCGTAAGTTCCTCACATATGACAGCATCTTCCTTCTCTGTTTTTCTAGGCTATTCAGCTTGACCCTGAAGAAACTCGTCATGCTAAAAGAAATGGACAAAGATCTTAACTCAGTGGTCATCGCTGTGAAGCTGCAGGTGAGTGGGGCAGGACTGTTTGTTCGGGGCCCAGGGAAGCTGGATAACCATTTGCCCACTGCTGGGGCTTCAGAAACACCACTGGGACCACCTCTGTCTTCCTCCTCTCAGCACAGCAAGGTGCACAGTGGAAAGATAACAGAGCTCAAGGGACCTTCTGAGCCCAGCTCTGCCTCTTGGTTAAGGCACTCAGTTTCTTCAAACCTTTCTTTGTCTGAAGAACAGAAATGGTTTTTCCTACACATACTGTGAGGATCAAGTGATATAGATCCTAAAGTGTTTATTGTAAACTACTCAGAAATTACTAGGCTGGCTAGCTTTGGTTTCACTCTTAGTCCCAGGATTGCTAGATCCAGGTAGATGCACAGGTGTGGGAAGCACTTTGGAGGTTTTCTTTTATTTTCTTTTGAGACGGAGTCTCGCTCTGTCGCCCGGACTGGAGTGCAGTGGCGCGATCTCGGCTCACTGCAGGCTCCGCCTCCTGGGTTCACGCCATTCTCCTGCCTCAGCCTCCTGAGTAGCTGGGACTACAGGGGCCTGCCACCACGCCCGGCTAATTTTTTGTATTTTTAGTAGAGACAGGGTTTCACCGTGTTAGGCAGGATGGTCTCGATCTCATGACCTCGTGATCCGCTTGCCTCAGCCTCCCAAAGTGCTGGGATTACAGGCGTGAGCCACCGCGCCCGGCTTGCACCTTGGAGGTTTTCTATAGGGTGGAAGAAACTTACAGATTGTTATTTCAGACTTGGCAATTTAAAGTTTACTGGGATATTTTATCTCTATATAAATCCCACGTATAACTCCTTACATTTGGTATTTTCAAGGGACCCAAAATATTTCACAAACATTTGTATTCTTAAGTATTCCTGAATTTAAGGAAAGGAGAAGGGAAAAGCTGAATTATAGAAGGGCTCAGGAATTTACCTGTTGCCAGCTAATTACCAAGTGGCAGAACTGGGACCAGAAACTAAAGAGTGGGTAATTTGTGTGCTCATTAAATCCCATTACCAGACCTCCCTTAACTGATTAATCCTTTCTGCTTATGACTCCCTGGAGTAGAGTGAGATTCTGCAGTGCCTCTGGAGTCACTAAATAATGACTGGAGTCTTCAGCTTAAGGACGGTGTATTTACTGAAGTCTTACTCATTGAAAAATAGCAAACTGTATGATAACTCCCTACTAACCAGAATATTTTATTAGCTAGTTCATTGTACTATATCACCTTCATTAAAATCCACTTCTATATCACTGTCAGTATGTGAATCATATATTGAGGTGCCTGGGCCTCTTTCTGGGATAAAGACATTAGTCTCAAATACATAATTTAGTCCTCAAAACTTAAAATGTTTGGCCGGGCACTGTGGCTCACACCTGTAATCCCAGCACTTTGGGAGGCTGAGGCGGTGGATCACTCAAGGTCAGGAGTTCAAGACCAGCCTGGCCAGCATGGTGAAATTAGCCAGGCGTGCCTGTAGTCCCAGCTACTCAGGAGGCTGAGGCAGGAGGATTGCTTGAGCCTGGGAGGGAGAGGTTGCAGTGAGCTGAGATTGTGCAATTGCAGTCCAGCCTGGGTGACAGAGTGAGACTCCATCTCAAAACAACAACAAAAACTTAAAATGTTTTAATTACTCATGAATTCCTGTGTGTCCCACCTTATATTCTAATTCTCTGTTCATTTTATGCATAATTCCTTCCAAATCTATGAAATGTTCCCAAACACTGTGTTGGGAAAGCAAGTGTGGGACAGCGATGTGAACTATTAGTGTCTTGTCCTCCTCTCCCAATTTTGGTCCCCATTTCTAGGTCACAGGCAGTGTTCCCATTTTCAGGAATTGCTTCCTTTGCTAAAGAATGTTGCTGTCCTGTGGTTTTGAAAGTTCCCGTTGGGGTGGTTTTGAAAGTTCCCCACTGTGTTTGCCATCCCTGCAGCTAAATGCTTTTGCCAAAGAAACAATTTATTTCCTGATTAAATATTTAACATTCTATAATTCTAAATTATACCAAAACTACAAATATTTTGAATTTTTAAATTGTTCTACTTCCAAGCAGCTGAAAGTAATTACAGATGTCACCACATTCATTTATTCAGTCACTTATTTATGCATTCATATAATAAATACTTATTGAACATCTATTATGTGCCAAACATTGTTCTAGGCACAGGGGATACAGCAGTGATCAAAACAGACAAAAATCCCTGCCTTTAAGAAGCGTTGAGCAGTAATTCCCCAAAGGAGATCTGCAGACCCTGAGGTCTCTAAGACACTTTCAGGGGGTACAGGAGGCCACAACTATTTTCATGATAATACTGTGGCATTATTTGCCTTTTTCAGCATGTTGACTTTTGCACTGAAAGTACAAGAGCAACAGTGGATAAAGCTGCTGGTGCCTCAGCACACATGCCCCCAGTGTCCCAGAGGTCATTGTGTTGTTTACCATCTCATGAGTGAAATAAGAAGATAAAAGGGCTGGGCACAGTGGCCCACCCCTGTAGTCCCAGCTACTTGAGAGGCTGGGGCAGGAGGGTCACTTGAGCCTAGGAGCTGGCTGGAATGAGCTGTTTGTGCCAGTGCACTCCAGCCTGGGTGACAGAGCGAGACTCCGACTCAAAAAAGGGAGAGAAAGCCAGTTTTGCTTAAGAATGTTCTTAAGAAAGCAGTAAAACTTGTTAATTTATTATATCTCAACCTTGAGTCTGCATCTTTTTCATACTTTGTGTGATGAGATGGGAAGTATACACTGAGCACTTCTGCCTCACAGCAAAGTACGATGTCTGTCTCTAAGACTAGTGCCTGTGTGAGGTAGAGCTACTGAGTTGTGAACTACAGTAGCTGCTTTTTTCATGAACACCATTTTTACTTCAAAGAGGGACTTACAGACAAACAGGTTATTTAGACTCAGGTATTTGGAAAGTGTTTCCTTAAAAATGAACAGAGTTACCCTATCAATTCAAGGAAAACAACTTAATATTGGTTGCCAATGATAAATAAAATTTGACCTTTTTTTTTGTTGTTTGAGACAGAGTCTTGCCCCTGTTGTTCAGTGGCGTGATCTCGGCTCACTGCAATCTCCATCTCCTGGGTTCAAGCGATTCTCCTGCGTCAGCCTCCCGAGTAGCTAGGACTACAGGCGCCCACCGCCATGCCTGGCTAATTTGTGTATTTTTAGTAGAGACGGGGTTTTACCATGTTGGCCAGGTTGGTTTCGAACCCCTGACCTCAGGTAATCTGCCCACCTTGGCCTCCCAAAGTGCTGGGATTACAGGCATGAGCTACCACACCTGGCCAAAATTTGAGCTTTTAAGTAAAAATTAGAATTTTGGAAAACTTGTTTCTGTCACTGAAAGCTTAACAGCTTCCCAGTTCTTAAAGACTTTTCTGAAGAAGTCAGAAGTGATATTAAAGATTTTTAGTTTTTTATATTGTATAATATGTAACATTTGAATATTTTCTAAATGACTAATGCGTGAGTTTACAAAATCATGCTGAATAAAAGATCCTTTCAAAGAACAAAATAGACCAGTGGATTGGGTTTTTAACTTTCTATTTTAAAATACTTTTAAATGTACCCAAGAGATGCAGGGTTAGTCTAAAGAGTTCCTGTATATACCCCACCCAGCTTCTCCCAACACTAATATCTCTCTTAACCATGGTACGTTTATCAAAACTAAGAAATTATCATTGGTATGATACTATTAATTAAATTAGACTTCAGATTTCCTAGTTTTTTCATTAATTTTTTTATGTTAATTGGATTTTAACATATAAGAGCACAAAAGTCTTATTGATATTATTTAAAATTCTACTTTGGAAAAAAAAATTTTTACTTTGCAACTAATCTTTAGGAAACTACCACTTAGAGAGTTAATGGTGTAGTATCAAAGGAAAATAGTCCACAACTGGCTGGTCACAATGGCTCATACCTGTAATCCCAGCACTTTGGGAGGCCAAGGTGAGAGGATTATTCAAGCCCAGGAGTTCAAGACCATCCTGGGCAACACAGCAAGACCCCATCTTTACCAAAAATAAAAACTATCTGGGCATGGTGGCATATGCCTGCAGTCCCAGCTATTTGGGAGGCTGAGGCAGGAGGATTGCCTAAGCCCAGGAGTTCAAGTTTACAATGAGTTATGATCACACCACTGCACTCCACCCTGAGCAACAGAACGAGACCTTGTTTCTAAAAATAAAAAATAAAAATAAATAAAAAAGTTCACAGTTGTCTGAAAAGGTGGTTAAAATGCTCCTCTTTTTTCCAACTATATATCACTTTGTGTCTGGATTTTTTTCGTATACTCAGCCAAAGTAATGTTTTGCAAAACATTGAGTCCAAAATAGGAATGAGAATCTAATTGTTTTCTATTAAGTCATTCATTAAAAAGATTTACAGAAATGTAAAATTATGCCATTTCCCTCATACACTGCTGTTGGGAATGTCAAATAATGCAGCCACTGTGTTTTTATTTTAGAGACAAGGTCTTGCTGTGTTGCCCAGGCTGCTCTCAAACTCCTGGCCTCAAGCAATCCTCTTGCCTTGACCTCCCAGTGCTGGGATTATAGGCTTGTGCCACCATGCCCGGTTCTCAAAAGGTTAAAGACAGAGTAACCATATGACTTAGCAATTCTACTCCTAGGTATGTCCACAAGAGAAATGAAAACACACAAAATCTAACATGCAAATGTTCATAACACAATTATTCACAAGCTAAAAAGTAGAAACAATACAAGTCCGTCAACTGATGAATGGATAAATAAAATGTGGTCTAGTCATACAGCTTCGGAATACTATTTGGCAATAAAAAAGAACAAAGTACATCCATGCTCCAGGTGGATGAACCTTGAAAACATGATGCTAAGTGAAAGAAGCAAGACACAAAAGACCACATATTGTATGATTCCATTTATATGAAATAGACAGATCCCTAGGGTCAGAAAATAGATTGTAGTTGCCAGGGGTTAGGGGTGGGGGTGGGCAGACTGCGGAGGGTGATAATTAAAGAATACGAGGTTTCTTTGTTGAATGATGAGAATGTTCTGACACTGACTGTGGTGATGGTTGCACAGCGCTGAACATACTGAAAGCCATTGAATTGTACACTTTCAATGGGTGAATTGTACGGTATTTGAATTATATCCCAGTAAAGCTGTAATTTTTTTAAAAAACTATGTCTTCTCACTAAATTATTTTTGTTTGGGGAACATATATTTTTCATTTTAAAACTTTGTATGTAAACACATAATAGGTTTATTGTTAATTTTAAATGGATTAATAAATATTTTTAAATATCTGTTTTAATTCATAATATGGTGACTATTGATAGATAAACCTACATAAACAAAATATTGATAGATATACCTACATACACAAAAGCTATTTGGGATTCTTTCTAAGAGTGTAAAAAGGACTGGGTGTGTGGTGGCTCACACCTGTAATCCCAGGACTTTGGGAGGCCGAGGCGGGTGGATCACGAGGTCAGGAGATCGAGACCATCCTGGCTAACATGGTGAAACCCCATCTCTACTAAAAATACAAAAAATTAGCCAAGCGTGGTGGCAGGCACCTGTAGTCCCAGCTACTTGGGAGGCTGAGGCAGGAGAATGGCGTGAACCCAGGAGTCGGAGCTTGCAGCGAGCCGAGATCGCACCACTGCACTCCAGCCTGGATGACAGAGCAAGACTCCGTCTCAAAAAAAAAAAAAAAGAGTGTAAAAAGGTCCTGAGGCCAAAAATTTGAGAATTATTATAGTAGAAGGAAAGAAACAATAAACAAAATAAGAAAATTATATATAGGCATTCCTGAAAAATTTTGTTTTATTTTTTGAGATGGAGTTTTGCTCTTGTTGCCTAGGCTGGAGTGCAATGGCGTGATCTCAGCTCACTGCACACTCCGCCTCCCGGGTTCAAATGATTCTCCTGCCTCAGCCTCCCAAGTTGCTGGGATTACAGGCATGCACCACCACACCTCATAATTTTTGTATTTTTAGTAGACATGGGGTTTCACCATGTTGGTCAGGCTGGTCTCGAGCTCCTGACCTCAAGTGATCCACCTACCTTGGCCTCCCAAAGTGCTGATTACAGGTGTGAGCCACCACACCCAGCCACATTCCTTAAAATCTAATCCATTCCTGAAAATATGTTGAATGGCAGAAGCCTATATTTTATTATTTAAGTGGGAAAAATAAGAAATACAGAATATCACAACACTGTAATTGTGGTGTGTAAATTACTCATATTTTGAGTAGGAAGACTAAAAGACAAGCCTATCAGAAATAATAACTATGGGCCAGGCGCGGTGGCTCATGCCTGTAATCCCAGCTCTTTGGGAGGCTGAGGCGGCAGGTCACCTGAGGTCAGGGGTTCGAGACCAGCCTGACCAACATGATGAAACCCTGTCTCTACTAAAAATACAAAATTAGCCAGGTGTGGTGGCACATGCCTGTAATCCAAGCTACTCAGGAGGCTGAGGCAGGAGAATTGCTTGAACCCATGAGGCAGAGGTTGCAGTGAGCCAAGATGGTGCCACTGTACTCCAGCCTTGGCAACAGAGTGAGACTCCATCTCAAAAAAAAAAAAAAAAAAAAAAAAAAAAAAAAAAAAAAGAGGGAGGGGGGATGAAGTTGAAATATAGAGTTTTTAATTGGTTTTCTCTTTGCTTCTTTGTTTTTTGTTTCTGTAATCAGAGTTAACTTACCATTCAGTTTAAAATAATGGGTTATAAGATGTTATTTGCAAGCCTCGTGGTAACTGCAAATCAAAAAACCCTAAAACAGATACACACACACAAAAAAGCAAGAAATTAAAAACGTACCATCAGAGAAAATGACTTTCACAAAAAGACAAGAAGGAAAGAAGGAAGGAAGATAAGACCACAAAACAACCAGAAAACAAATAATAAAATGGCAATAGTAAGTCCTTACTTATCAATAATAACATTGAATGTAAATGGACAAAATTCTGCAATCAAAAGACATAGAGTAGTTGAACGCATTAAAAAATAAGACCCAGCTGGGCACAGTGGCTCATGCCTGTAATCCCAGCACTTTGGGAAGCCAAGGCGGGCAGATCATGAGGTCAGGAGATCGAGACCAGCCTGGCCAACACAGTGAAACCCCATCTCTACTAAAAATACAAAAAATTAGCTGGGTGTGGTGGCACACGCCTGTAATCCCAGCTACTTGGGAGGCTGAGGCAGGAGAATCGCTGGAATCTGGGAGGCGGAGGTTGCAGTGAGCCCAGATTACACCACTACACTCCAACCCAGGCAACTGTGCGACACTCCATCTCAAAAAAACAAAAAACAAAAAAAAAAACACAAGACCCAGCTAGGCACAGTGGCTCATGCCTATAATCCCAGCACTTTGGGAGGCTGAGGTGAGAGTATTGCTTGAGCCCAGGGATTTGAGACCAGCTTGGACAACATAGTAGGACCTTGGGTCTACAAATAATTTGAAAAATTAGCTGGATGTGGTGGTGTGCATCTGTAGAGTCATCTACTCAGGAGTCTGAGGTAGGAGGATCACTTGAGCTCAGGAGGTTAAAGCTAAAGTGAGCTATGATTGTGCCAGTGCACTCCACCCTGGGCAACAGAGTGAGACGCTGTCTCAGAAAAACAAAAACGAAAACATGATCCAAACATCTATTGCCTACAAGAATCACACTTGACCTGTAAAAACACATAGAGACTAAAAATAAAGGGTTGGAAAAATATACTCTATGCAAATGGAAACAAACAAAAAAAGAGTAGGAGTAGCTATACTTATATCAGACAAAATAGATTTCAAGACAAAAATTGTAAAAATTGACAAGTTCATTATATAATTATAAAGAGGTCAACTCAGCAAGAGGATATAACAATTGTAAATATATATGCACCCAACACTGGAGCACCCAGATATATAAAGCAAATATTATTAGAGCTAAAGAGAGTGTTAGACCCCATTACAACAATAGCTAGAGACTTTAACACCCCACTTTCAGCACTGGAAAGATCATCCAGACAAAATAAAGAAACATCAGACTTAACCGCACTATAGACCAAATGGACCGAATAGATATTTACAGAACATTTCTTCCAATGGCTGCAGAATACACTTTTTTTTTTCCTTAGCATGTGGATCATTCTCAAGGATAGGCCATATGTTAGGTTACAAAACAAGTCTTAAAACATTCAAAAAAAAAAGTTGAGGCCAGGTGTGGTGACTCACACCTGTAATCCCAGCACTTTGGGAGGCCAAGGTGGGTGGATCATGAGGTCAGGAGATCAAGAGCATCCTGGCCAACATGGTGACAGCCCGTCTGTCCTAAAAATACAAAAATTAGCTGGATGTGGTGGCAGGCGCCTGTAGTCTCAGCTACTTAGGAGGCTGAGGCAGGAGAATCGCTTGAACCCTGGAGGTGGAGGTTGCAGTGAGTGGAGATTGTGCCACTGCACTCCAGCCTGGGCGACAGACTGAGACTCTGTCTCAAAAAAATAAAGTTGAAATAATACCAGGCATCTTCCCTGACCATAATGGAATAAAACTAGAAATCAACAGCAAGGAATTTTGAAAGCAATAGACACACATGGAATTAAACAGTATGCTCCTAAATGACCGGTGGGTCAATGAATAAATTAAAAAGGAA
The DNA here is from genome assembly GCF_028885625.2 of Pongo pygmaeus. Lineage (NCBI taxonomy): Eukaryota > Metazoa > Chordata > Mammalia > Primates > Hominidae > Pongo > Pongo pygmaeus. Next base: position 8,474,300 of record NC_072382.2, on the reverse strand, counting down.
ATTGAAATTTTCTTGAAACAAATGATAATGGAAACACAACATATCAAAACCTATGGGATACAGCAAAAGCAGTACCAAGAGGGAAGTTTGTAGCTATAAGTGCTTACATCAAAAAAGAAGAAAAACTTCAAATAAACAACTTAATGATGCTTCTTAAAGAACTAGAAAAGCAAGAACAAACCAAACCCAAAATTAGTAGAAGAAAAGAAATAATGAACATCATAGCAGAAATAAATGAAATTGAAAAAAAAAAAGTCAACAAAACGAAATGTTTTGGGTCTTTTTTTGTTTGTTTGTTTTCCGAGATGGAGTTTTACTCTTGTTGCCCATGCTGGAGTACAGTGGTGCAATCTCAGCTCATTGCAACCTCTGCCTCCCAGGTTCAAGTGATTCTCCTGCCTCAGTCTCCCGAGTAGTTGGGATTACAAGCGTGCACCACCATGGCGGCTAATTTTTGTATTTTTAGTAGATACAAGGTTTCACCTTATTAGCCAGGCTGGTCCTGAGCTCCCAACCTCAGGTGATCTGCTTGCCTTGGCCTTCGGTGCTGAGATTACAGGTGTGAGCCATCACACCCGGCCAAAGAGTTGTTTTTTGAGAAGACAAAATGGATAAACCTTTAGCCAGACCAACTAAGAAAAAAAGAAGGCCCAAATAAATCAGAGATGAAAAAAGAGGTGACTGACACTGCAGAAATTCAAAGGATCATTAGTGGCTGCTATGAGCAGCTATATACCAATAAACTGGAAAACCTAGAAGAAATGGATAAATTCCTGGAAAGATACAACCTTCCAAGATTAAACCATGAAGAAATTCAAAACCTGAATAGACCAATAACAAAAAATGAGCTAGATGCCATTAACAAAGTCTTCCAGCAAAGAAAAGCCCAGGCCTTGATAGCTTCACTACTGAATTTTACCAAACATTTAAGAAGAACTATTTCAAAAAATAGAGAATAATTCCTGACTCAGTCTATGAGATCAATATTCCCCTGATACCAGAACCAAAGAAAGTGACAGGGCAGTATCTCTGATGACCATTGATGCAAAAATCGTCAAGAAAATACCAGCAAACAGAGTTCAGCAACACATTAAAAACATCATTCATCATGATCAAGTGAGATCCCAGGGATGTGCAAGGATGGTTCAGCATACACAAATCAATTAATGTGATACATCATATCAACAGAATGAAAGACAAAACCCATGTGATAATCTCAATTGATGCCAAATGGCTGGGCATTGTGGCTCCCGCCTATAATCCCAGCACTTTGGGAGGCCAAGGTAGATGGATCACTTGAGGCCAAGAGTTTGAGACCAGCCTGGGCAACACGGCAAAACCTCATCTCTAGGAAAAAAAAAAAAAAAAAAAAAAAATATATATATATATATATATATATATTTCTGAAATAACATTTGATAAAATTCAACAAGGCTTCGTGATAAAAATCCTCAAAAAATGGGTATAAAAGAAACATACCTCAACACAATAAAAGCCATATATGACAGACCTATAGCTTGTATCAGACTGAACGGAGAAAAACTGAAAGCCTTTCCTTTAAGATCTGGAACAAGACAAGGATCCCCACTTTCACCACTGTTATTCAGTATAGTACTGGAAGTCCTAACTAGAGCAATCAGGCAAGAGAAAGAAATAAAGGCATCCAGATTGGAAAGGAAGAAATCAAATTATCCTTGTTTGCAAATGATATGCTCTTCTATGTGGAAAAACGTATACTTCACAAAATAACTATTAGAACTGATAAACAAAATCAGTGAAGTTGCAGGATACAAAATCAACGTACAGAAATCAGTAGCATTTCTATATGTCAACAGTGAACAATCTGAAAAAGAAATCAAGAAAGTAATCCCATTTACAAGAGCTACAAATAAGATACCTAGGAATAAACTTAACCAAAGAAGTGAAATATCTCTATATTAAAAACTGTAAAACATTGATGCAAGAAATCTAAATGGACACACAAAAAATGGAAAGATATTCCATATTCATGGATTGGAAGAATCAATATTGTTAAAATGTCCATACCACCCACCCAAAGCAATCTACAGATTCAATGCAATCCCTATCAAAATACCAATGACATTCTTCACAGAAATAGAAAAAAAAAATCCTAAAATGTATATGGAACCACAGAAGACCCAGAATAGCCAAAGTCATCCTGAGCACAAAGAACAAAATTAGAGAAATCACATTATCTGACTTCAAATTATACTACAGAACTATAGTAACCAGAACAGCACAGTACTGGCATAAAAACAAACACCTACACCAATGGAAGAGAATAGAGAATCTAGCAATAAATCCATACATCTACAGTGAACTAATTTTCAACAAAGGTGCCAAGAACATACACTGGGGAAACGACAGTCATCTCTTCAATAAATGATGCTGGGAAAACTGGATATCTATATGCAGAGGAATTAAACTAGACTCTTATCTCTCACTATATACAAAAATCAGATAAAAATTGACTGGAGACTTAAATCTAATACCTGAAACTATGACACTACTAAAAGAAAACATTTTTCCAACTGCTTTGGCCACTAAAATAATAAAAATAAAAGAAAACATTGGGGAAACTCTCTAGGAAATTGATCTGGGCAGAGATTTCTTGTGTAATACCCAGCACTGGCAACCAAAGCAAAAATGGACAAATGGGATCACATCAAGTTAAAAAGCTTCTGGGCCAGGCACGGTAGCTCATGCCTGTAATCCCAGCACTATGAGAGGCCGACAAGGGATCCCTTGTTCATCTGACAAGGGATTAATGACCAGACTATATAAGGAGCTCAAACAACCCAGGAAAATATCTAATAATCCGATTAAGAAATGGGCAAATGATCTGAATAGACATCTCTCAAAAGAAGACCTACAAATGGCAAACAGGCATATGAAAGGGTGTGTAACATCATTGATTGTCAGAGAAATGCTAATCAAAACTACAATGAGATATCATCTCACCCCAGTTAAAATGGTTTTTATCCAAAAGACAGGCAATAGTGAATGCTGGTGAGGATGTAGAGAAAAGGGAACCCTCATACACTGTTGGTAGGAATGTAAGTTAGTACAGCGAATATGGAAAATAGTACGGAGTTTCCTCAAAAAACCAAAATAGTCCCATGTAGCACTATTCACAATAGCCAAGATTTGGAAGCACCTAAGTGTCCATCAACAGACAAATTGATAAAGAAAATGTACATATACATAATGGAGTATTATGCAGCCATAAAAAAGAATGAGGTCCTGTCATTTGCAGTAACATGGATGGAACTGGAGGACATTATGTTAAATGAAATAAGCCAGGCACAGAAAGACATACTTTGAATGTTCTCACTTACTTCTGGGAGTTAAAAATTAAAGTCATGGAGATAGTCTAATGATGGTTACCACAGGCTCATATGCGCAGTCGGGCAGTGATGATAGTTAATGGATACAAAAACATAGAATGAATAAGATCTGGTATTTAGCCAAGCATGGTGGCTCACGCCTGTAATCCTAGCACTTTGGGAGGCTGAGGTAGGAAGATTCCTTGAGTCCAGTAGTTTGAGACCAGCCTGAGCACTGTAGTGAAACCCCATCTCTATTTTTTAAAAACTTTTTTTTTTTTTGAGATGGAGTTTCACTCTTGTTGCCTAGGCTGCAGTGCAATGGCGCAATCTCAGCTCACTGCAACCTCCACCTCCCAGGTTCAAGCGATTCTCCTGCCTCAGCCTCCCAAGTAGCTGGGATTACAGGTGTGCACCACCATGCCCAGCTAATTTTTGTATTTTTAGTAGAGACAGGGTTTCACCATGTTGCCCAGGCTGGTCTCGAACACCTGACCTCAGGTGATCTGCCCGTCTCAGCCTCCCAAAGTGCTGGGATTACAGGCGTGAGCCACCACGCCCAGCCAAAAAAATTATTTTAATTATAAAAAATTTTTAAATGTTTTAAAGATCTGATATTTGATAGTGCAACAGGACGATTACAGTCAGTGGTAATTTATAGTACATTTAAAAATAACTAAAAGTATAATTGGAATATTTGTAACATAAATAAATGATAAATGCTTGAGGTGATGGATACCCCATATAACCTGATGTGATTATTACGTGTTGTATACCTGTACCAAAATGTCTTATGTACCCCATAAATATATATGCCATGTACCCATAAAAATTATTAGTTAAAAATTGAAATAAAGAATAAATGAAAAATAACAACTTATTTTCAGACATCCAAGAAACCCCAACCAATTTCCTCGAATATCACTACAATACTCTTAATTTTTTTTTTTTGAGAATGGGATCTCACTATGTTGCCCAGGCAGCTCTTATACTCCTGGGCTCAAGCTATCCTTCCACCTCTGCCTCCTTAAGTGCTGGGATTACAGGCATGAGCCACCACATCCAGCAACAATACTGTTAAATATCTATATGATAAGAATTTTTGGTTTAAATAAGAAGCATTTAAAACACCAGTAACCTGGCCGGTCGCGGTGGTTCATGCCTGTAAATCCCAGCACTTGGGAGGCCAAGGCAGGTGGATCACCTGAGGTCAGGAGTTCAAGACCAGCCTGGCCAACATGGTCAAACCCCATCTCTACTAAAAATACAAAAATTAGCCGGGCGTTGTGGCACACGCCTGTAGTGCCAGCCACTTGGGAAGCTGAGGCAGGAGAATCGCTTGAGCCCGGGAGGCGGAGGTTGCAGTGAGTTAAGATCACGCCACTGCACTCCAGCCTGTGCAACAGAGTGAGACTGTCTCAAAATAATAATAATAAAACACCAGTAACCTAATTTTTAAAATATATTAATATCAATATTGGATATTTTAATGTGCTATGTTACTTTAGTATTAAATATAAATGGTTTTGCTTCTATACTGCAAAAGAAGATATACTGTTATATAGATAAACAAATGATACAAAAGTATATTAAAAATAATTTTGAAATTGGACCCTGGTTGGTAGTGCCCCAGGCACCTGGAAGAAGCAAATGCTGGAACCCATGAAAGCTAACCCTTGGGGAAGGGTAGGAAAGATGAGGACAGTAGTGCACCGTGCTTGAAAGGGCTGGGCTGGGCCGGGCCTGGCTGTGATCCCGTGACACACTGCACTCCGCATCCTGCTACCTGCACACGCAGATTCCTTCTAGCGAGTTTGAAATTCAGATAGTGAATTTGGGATAAAAGTTTTACAGGTATTTAGAGCACATACTTGGGTGGTGAGAGTTCATATAATCATATAATGAGGCTACTGCTGTTGGACGGTGATGTCCTATAGTGACAATAAATAAGATGAAGGGGACGGAGAGGGCTGGGGTGGAGGAAGTTAACAGATTCCCTACGGTGGTCATGGTAGACCTGGTTGAGAAGATGACATTTACCCAAAGACTTTGAGGGAGGTGAGGGCCGTGCAGGTATCTGGAAGAAGAGCCTTCCAGGCAGAGGGAAGACCCAGGACCAGGCCCTCAGGTCTTCATATTCTGTGAATATTTGCTCTAAGCTGAGAAATCTTAAAAGAACCCTAAGCACTGATTACTTTTTTCAACTTCTATTTTGGAAAAATCTCAAACATGTGCAAAAGTAGACAGAGTAGTTTACAATTCCCTGGAACCCCTTACTAAGCTGCAATTGTTATCAACTCATGGCCAGTCTCGTTTCGTCTGTGTCCCCACCTGTTTCCCTTCACCAGTGTTATTTTGAGGCAATCCATACATCATAGAATTTCACCCACAAATATGTCAATATGTATTTCAAAAGCGTAGGCAGTATTTTTAAACAAAACCACGATACCATTATCACACCTTGGCCGGACGTGGTGGCTCATGCCTGTAATGCCAGCACTTTGGGAGGCCAAGGAGAGCGGATAACTTGAGATCAGGAGTTTGAGGCCAGCCTGGCCAACATGATAAAACCTCATCTCTACTAAAAATACAAAAATTAGCCAGGCGTGATGGCACGCACCTGTAATCCCAGCTACTCAGGAGGCTAAGGCAAGAGAGTCACTTGAACCTGGGAGGCAGAGACTGCAGTGAGCTGAGATCATACCACTGTACTCCAGCCTAGTCGACAGAGCAAGACTCTTATCTAAAATAACAAAACAAAAACCTTAATATCACAAAATCAGTGTTCAAGTTTCCAGTTGTGGCATGAATCTCATAAATGTGTGGGTCTTGTGGGAGAGAGTGGCTGTCAGTTTTGCTTTTTATAGTTTATTTGATGCATTCGGTCTTCAGTTGCCACTATAGCACTTGAGCTTCTGGGTGTCCTGAGGCCCTGGCCTGTGTGCGGGCTGACTGTGTGCTTCTGCTGATGTTATTTTATTTTTGTTGTTTTTTGAGACAGAGTCTCGCTCTGTTGCTCAGGCTGGAGTGCAATGATATGATCTTGGCTTATTGCAACCTCTGCCTTCTAGGCTCAAATGATTCTCCCACTTCAGCCTCCTGAGTAGCTGAGATTACAAGTGCACGCCACTATGCCTGGCTAATTTTTGTATTTTTTGTAGAGACGAGGTTTCCCAGTGTTGCCCAGGCTGGTCTCGAACTCCTGAGCTCAGGTGATCCACCCACCTCAGCCTCCCAAAGTGCCGGGATTACAGGCGCCACCACACCCAGCCTTCTGCTGATTTTATACCCAGCCTTCCCCCTGTGGCTGTTACCCATAGGCAGCATCGCTATAGAATGACATAACCATCAGGGCTCCACTTCCTTGGTCTCATTGTGGCCTCATGGTGGCCGAGGCGTTTTTCCATGTGTGGAATTTTCCCCTAAGGGTCAGCACCGCAGCATAGTACCATTTCAACAGAAGCAGCTCCCAGAGTAATCACAGCTTTGCCGAGACACGTGAGAGATGAGCAGCTCAAAAATTTGTCATTAATTATAAACAGGGATGAGTGTGGGGCTCAAATCTGTAATCCCAGCACTTTGGGAGGCCATGGCAGGAGGATCGCTTGAGCCGAGGAGTTCAAGACCAACGTGGGTAATGTAGTGATACCCTGTCTCTACAAATAAAAAATAAAAATAGTAAAAATAGTGTTTCAATGAACAGCTCCTTGTTTACAGATTTGCTTCTTTTTAAAACTCATTCCCGGCCCAGCGTGGTGGCCTATAATCCTAGCACTTTGGGAGGCTGAGTGGGAAGATCATTTGAGCTCAGAAGTTAAAGACCAGCCTGGGCAACACAGTGAGACCTCGTCTTTTTATTTAAAAAAAAAAAAAAAGAAAGAAAGAAAGAAAGAAAGGAAGAAAAAGAAAAAAATCATTCCCTCCAAGGTCATGGGATCAAGGGGGAAAAAAGAAAATAATATATAAAAATCATGCCCTTAGAATTTATTTTTTAGGATTACAATTTTTGAATGGAAATGTTTCTTTATTGCCAGGCTACTTTCTAAAAGGGTTATTGTAATTTACTTTGCTTCAACAATGAATGAATTTGGAAATCCTACCACATCCTTACCAACTTTGGATGTTGTGGGTTTTTTTATTATTGGTATTAATTTTAAAACTGATTTTTTTTAGACAAATTTATTCAACACCGTTTGTGTGCTGGGAATCATATTGAACAAGACATATCTTTGTCTCATGGATCTCGAAGTTTAGTGAGATTCAGTAACTGGCAGTAAGAGGGCTGTCTAACCCAAATACTAGGTTTGGAGGCGGGGAGGTTAAAGAGGAAGTTCCTGGAAAAAAAATTCAGCTGAGACCTGAAAGACGAGTTGGTTACTTGTGTTCAGAAGCCAAAAAAAGCATCCAAGAAGAGAAGAAAAGCACATGAAAAGGCCCAGAGACAAGGCAGTATGCCTGGGGAGGCAGAGGGAGGATCACTTGAAGTCAGGAGTTCGAGGCCAGCCCGGCCAACATGGCAGTAAGAGGGCTGTCTAACCCAAATATTAGGTTTGGAGAGCAGGGAGGTTAAAGAGGAAGTTCCTGGGGAAAAAAAGGAACAGTGGGCAGGGAGGGTCATACACACCCTGGAGACTGACACTACCGGCCTCTTCCCCAGGGGTGCTGGGAACTCACAGACATTAACAAATCATTTTGCTGTGATAACCTTTTATGCACCCTACAGCATCATACATGTAAAATCAGACTTATGGTAGAGGCTTGATTCAAATAAGTACAATAAAGACTCATGAAATACTTGGACTTGTAAGAATGTTTGGGCTGGGCTCAGTGACTCATACCTGTAATCCCAGCACTTTGGGAGGCTGAAGCGAGCTGATCATCTGAGGTCAGGAGTTCAAGGCCAACATATGGTGAAACCGTGTCTCTACTAAAAATACAAAAAAATTAGCCGGGCATTGTGGCAGGCGCCTGTAGTCCCAGCTACTCAGGAGGCTGAGGCAGGAGAATCGCTTGAACCCGGGAGGCGGAGGTTGCAGTGCGCCGAGATCATGCCACTGCAGTCCAGCCTGGGCGACAGAATGAGACTCGTCTCAAAAAAATTTTAATTTAATTTTTTTTTTTTAAAGAATGCTTGTAGAGTTTAGAAGTTGTTTGCAAACATAGTATTTCTTTTGGTCTGATTTTTGGTGACACAGCTTTGACAGATTTTTTTTTCTTTTTATGATTAATATTATTTGAGATAGGGTCTCGCTCTGTCACCCAGGCTGGAGTGCGGTGGCAGGATCATGACTCACTGCAGGCCTGAACTCCCGGGCTCAAGTGATCCTCACACCTCAGCCTCCTGAGTTGCTGGACTACAGGCATGTGTACCGCCACACCCAGCCAATTTTTTTTATTTTTTGCAGAAACAGGAGTCTCACTATGTTGCCCCAGGCTGGTCTCAAACTCCTGAGTCCAAGCAGTCCTTCTGCCTCAGCCTCCCAAACTGCTGGGATTACTGGCACAAGCCACTGCACCTGGCCAGACTTTTCTTCTCGGTTTCAGGGTTCAAAAAGAATTCTTCGCTCCAATGAGATCGTCCTTCCAGCTAGTGGACTGGTGGAAACAGAGCTCCAATTAACCTTCTCCCTTCAGGTGAGACTCTCCTAATCTTAGGCCCCTAACATGCTATATCCTGGCTAGTCCCCAGATAGTCCTCTAACCCAGAGACTGTTTTATCCCAGAGCCATTCCCCAACTTGGACGAGAATGAATAAAAGTCACCTGGAGGTTTATGGCTGGCCTGGAGGGCCAAAGCAACCCTTTAGCCAGCCCAGAGCCCCCATTCCCTAACTTGGGCAGAAATGAATAAAAGTCACCTGGAGGTTTATGGCTGGCCTGGAGGGCCAAAGCAACCCTTTAGCCAGTGACGGTAAGGGTGTGGAAACCTGGGTAGGCACCGTGGCCCCTTCCCTTCCTCTGCCTTGGCTAACACTGTTAGCCATCTGCTGCACCACATCACATCTCCTTAGTGATCCTCGCACACCCCGTGGACCGCGCCACCGTCAGCCTCCACATCGGGATCTCCGTCCTTCCCCTCTACTCCGTATCCCTCCTAGTCGGTGTCCCTCTCATCGTAATTCCAGTAATTCCATGCCCGGATTGAAACACACGGAGAAAACACCTGATAAAGTGGCAAGGGAAGAGACAGTTTTCTGAACGGATGTGGACCCCAGAGCTGTGGCGTGGAAGCCAGGCATCAAGCCGAATCAGCTCCACCAGCAGCAACTTCATGGCTCTCCTTTCAACCCTGACTGCCCCCTTTTAGAGACAGGAAGAATTGAAGCACAGAAAGACTGTGTGTCCTCTAGAACCCCTCAAGGACCCAGCTGCCCCTTAACCATGCTCGACTCTGTTTTGTATTTCGTAGTACCCTCATTTCCTCAAGCGAGATGCCAACAAGCTGCAGATCATGCTGCAAAGGAGAAAACGTTACAAGAATCGGACCATCTTAGGCTATAAGACCTTGGCCGTGGGACTCATCAACATGGCAGAGGTGAGAGGAACACAGTCTCCAGACTGTTGGCCTTTGAGTCACAGAGCCCAAGGAAGACCCCAGCCCAGCCAGTTGAGCCTTCCAGATGATTTTCCCAGCTTGCTGGCTAGGTGCTTAATTCTGTTTTACAAGTTAATTATTTGCTGGAAATTCAGAGTATACTTGTTTTTATCAAGTACTTTCTCCTTCATGAAAAGTTTTAATTTTTAAAAAGGTAAAACTCAAGAAATTACATAAAATTTCAAACTTTCAGAAAAGTTACAAGAATAGTACAAAGAATTCCCATATGTGGATTCATCCAAGTTCTTTAACATATCACCACATTTCTTACGCTCTCCTCATAGATATATTGATAGGTATTATTTTCTGAGCCATCCGAGAGTAAGTTGCCGGCACAATGCCCCATTACACATTAATACTGCACCATGTTAATTTCCTTAACATGAGAATACTCTGCTGTCTAAACTCCCTGCCACCATCAAGATCAGGACACTAATGTTGAGATAAGATTGCCGTCTAACCCACAGTCCCTGTTGGGATTGTGCTGAGTGTCTCAGTGATACCCTTTATGGGCCTGGGATCTGATCTAGGATTACGTGCTGCATATCACTGTGTCCTTCGTCCCCTTCAGTCTGCAGCAGCCCCTAGGTTTTCCTTACCTTTCATGACCTTGACATTTTTTAAGCACACAGGCTGGTTACTTTTTTGAATACTCCTCAGTCCAGGTTCGCCTGATGTTGCCTCAAGATTAGATTCCACCTGTGTGTTTCTGGCAGCATTAACACAGAAGTGCTCTGTTCTCATTGCAGCTTAGGCAGCACCTGATGGCAATTGGTTCCTTTCCCAGGGATATTAACTTTTAATTTTTTTTATTTTTACTTTTATTTTTTTGAGATGGAGTCTTGCTCTGTTGCCAGGCTGGAGTGCAGTGGCACGATCTTGGCTCACTGAAACCCCCGCCTCCCAGGTTCAAGTGATTCTCCTACCTTAGCCTCCTGAGTAGCTGGGACTACAGGCGTGCACCACCATGCCCAGCTAATTTTTTTTTTTTTTTTTTTTAGTAGAGACGGGGTTTCACCGTGTTAGCCAGGATGGTCTCAATCTCCTGACCTTGTGATCCGCCCGCCTTGGCCTCCCAAAGTGCTGAGATTACAGGCGTGAGCCACTGCGCCTGGCCTTAACTTTTTTTTTTTTTTTTTAGAGACGAGGTCTTGCTCTGTTGTCCAGGCTGGTCTCAAACTCCCAGGCTCAAGCGATCCTCCCTCCTTGGCCTCCCAAAGTGCTGGGATTACAGGCATCAGCCTCTGTGCCCGGCCTGATATTATCACTTGGTTAACATGGAGTCTGCAGGGGTTTTCCACCACAAAGTTAATTAATACGCATTTTGTACTTACTGGAAAAAATATTTTACGAGGAAGTAAATATATTACGAGGAGAAAAAGAAAGGTAACTATCTTTTTCCTTATCACGTTTCACCCACTAGTTTTAGCATCTATTCATGATTCTTGCCTGAATTGGTCATCACTATACTTTGATGCTTACCAGACAGTGAATTTCTAATCCCACCAATCCTTACATATTTATTAATTGGCTTTATTTATTTATTTATTTATTTTCGAGACAGAGTCTCACTTCATCACCCAGGCTGGAGTGCGCTGGCACAATCTCGGCTCACTGCAACCTCTACCTCCCGGGTTCCAGCGATTCTCCTGCCTCAACCTCCAGAGTAGCTGGGATTACAGGGGCCCGCCACCACGCCCGGCTAATTTTTTTATATTTTTAGTAGAGATGGGGTTTCACCATGTTGTCCGGGCTGGTCTTGAACTCCTGGCCTCAAGTGATCCGCCTGCTTTGGCCTCCCAGAGTGCTGGGATTACAGGCGTGAGCCACTGCTCCCGGCCTCATTAATTGGCTTTCTGTAGTAAGATAGTGCTTTTCCTTTGCTCTCATTTATTTGTATCAGTTATGGACCGTGGATTCCTTTTTTATTTGATGGGGCTGAATCTGCTACTATCATTTTTTTATTTTGATGCACAAACTTATCAGATTTGGCCCATGGGAGCCCCTTCATGCCGGCTTCGAGTCCTTAGTACTATATCTCATCATTCTTTACATCCTACCATACTTTCTGGTACAAAACATTTCAGGCTCATCTTGTACTTTCCCTGACCCAGCTCCCAGAATGAGCAGATTCTCTGAGGAGCCCTGGTTCTTTTCAGTGGAGGATGGTGTTCAGAAACCAAGATCTGGGTACCAGGAGTGCCCATGTCCCCAACTGGGTGTCATGCACTCCCACTGAGCAGACAGAGCTGAGAAAGATCTGTCTGTATGCACACATGTGCTCGTGTCTACACACACATCACAGCTCCTTTCAGGTCTAGGTCCAGATCTATCTAACCGTGAGCATACATTGATAATTTCAGTTCCAACCCAATGCCTGTTTATAGCTTTTCTTTCTCCATGTTTCTAATTCCCTTTTGGAATAGTAAGAAGTCAGGCTGTGGGCCGGGCGCAGTGGCTCACGCCTGTAATCCCAGCACTTTGGGAGACTGAGGCGGGCAGATCACGAGGTCAGGAGATTGAAACCATCCTGGCTAACACGGTGAAACCCCATCTCTACTAAAAATACAAAAAATTAGCCGGGCGTGGTGGCGAGCGCCTCTAGTCCCAGCTACTCGGGAGGCTGAAGCAGGAGAATGGCGTGAACCCGGGAGGCGGAGCTTGCAGTGAGCCAAGATCGCGCCACTGCACTCCAGCCTGGGCGACAGAGCGAGTCTCCATCTCAAAAAAAAAGGCTGTGATTATTCTCAATACATGTACTCATTGGTGCAGCTCCCTGTGTGCCAGGCAGTTCCTCTCAATCCTAACGGGAAGAAGAAAGCAGCTACTAATCTGTTTTTAAAATTATTTCTGTACTTTAGTAAATTAAATAGGAACAATTTTGTGGCCATGATAGAAAATTTGAGATAGTCCCAGCCCATCTTTCTGTCCTGCTCAGTCAGTGTTTGTGTCAGTGTGGAGACAGGGGACAGTGAATTCCCACCAGCACCCACTGCCCCTGCTACGCCAGGCTCTGCCATTCCCTGTAGACTGGGCTCCTTTTCCTCATAGCCAGTGACAGGCGACCACCACCTATAGGCCTGGCCTCACCCAGACTCAAGAGCGAGTTTCTCTGTGAAGGACTTACACTAAAATTAGTCCTAGAGATTAGCAACCATTTCTTTCCTTCCTTCCTTCCTTCCTTTTTTCTTCCTTTCTGTCCTTTCCTTCCTTTCCTTTCCCTCCCTCCCTCCATCTTCCTTCCTTCCTTCTCTCTCTCTCTCTCCCCCATTCTTTCTTCCTTTCTTCTTTTTCTTCTCTTTCTTCTTCTTTTTTTTTTTTTTTTTTTTTTGCTGAGATAGAGTCTCACTCTGTCACCCAGGCTGGAATGCAGTGGTGCAATCACAGCTCACTACAGCCTCGACTTCCTGGGCTCAGGTGATTCTCCCACCTCAGCCTCCTGAGTAGCTGCAACTACAGGCATGCGCCACCACACCCAGCTGATTTTTTTGTTTTTAGTAGAGACAGGGTTCCACCATGTTGCTCAGGCTGGTCTCAAACTCCTGGACTCAAGCAATCTGCCCGCCTCAGCCTCCCAAAGTGCTGGGATTGCAGGAACAGGCTACTGTGCCTGGCCGAGCAACCATTTTCTTTTCTTTTCTTTTTTTTTAGACGGAGTGTTGCTCTGTGACCCAGGCTGGAGTGCAATGGCACGATCACGACTCACTGCAACCTCTGCCTCCTGAGTTCAAGTGATTCTCCTGCCTCAGCCTCCTGAGTAGCTGGGACTACAGGCGCCCACCACCACGCCTGGCTAGTTTTTTGTATTTTTAGTAGAGATGGGGTTTTACTGTATTAGACAGGATGGTCTTGATCTCCTGACCTCGTGATCCGCCCGCTTCAGCCTCCCAAAGTGCTGGGATTACAGGTGTGAGCCATCGCACCCGGCCCGAGCAGCCATTTTCAATCGTTGATTGTTATCTTTAAGCACATGGCCCTGACCAGCACTTCTGGGGATAATTTTAAAGTTAAGACCTTAAGCCAAGTGCAGTGGCTCATGCCTGTAATCCCAGCACTTTGGGAGGCCAAGGCAGGAGGATTGCTTGATCCCAAGAGTTCAAGATCAGACTGGGCAACATAGTGAGACCCCATCTCTACATAAAATTAGAAAATTAGCCAGGCATGGTGGTGTGTGCCTGTGGTCCCAGCTACTGAGGCTGAGGCAGGAGGATCACTTGAGCCTGGGAGGTCGAGACTGTAGTGAGCTGTGATCACACCAGTGCGTGCCAGCCTGGGTGACAGAGTGAGACCCTGTCTTTAATAATAATAAAAAACAGCCTGGGTGCAGTGGCTCACACTTGTAATCCCAGCACTTGGGAGGCCGAGGCAGGCAGATCACGAGGTCAGGAGTTTGAGACCAGCCTGGCCAACATAGTGAAACCCTGTCTCTACTAAAAATGCAAAAAATATTAGCTGAGCGTGGTGGCAGATGCCTGTAATCCCAGCTACTTGGGAGCCTGAGGCAGGAGAATTGCTTGAACCTGGGAGGCAGAGGTTGCAGTGAGTCGAGATCACGCCACTGCACTCCAGCCTGGGCGACAGTGAGAAACTCCGTCTCAAAAAATAAATAAATAAATAATAATAATAATAATAAACAAAGTAAGACCGTGAAGCAAGTAGGCATGGATTTGAAAGTAAGGAAGAAAACGTATCAGCAGAATGCTGTTGCCCCTGGGGGGCTTGTGCATTCCCTGGCTGTGTTTCTCCAGGTGCCTCTGTAGTAACACGCCTCCACCACCTCTCCTGGCTCCTAGGTGATGCAGCATCCTAATGAAGGCGCACTGGTGCTTGGCCTACACAGCAATGTGAAGGATGTCTCTGTGCCTGTGGCAGAAATAAAGATCTACTCCCTGTCCAGCCAGCCCATTGACCATGAAGGAATCAAATCCAAGCTCTCTGGTAAGATGCATGCAGCATCTGGAGACCCTACGAAGAGGGAGCCCATCCTGGGAAAGCTGAACAAGACAGTGCCCGAGATGTTCCTGGGCAAGAGACCTTTAAAGACCCCTGAAAGTAAAATGTGGCTTCGGCCCTGGCCCTCCCCTCCACCCTGGCTGTGTTTCCACCCAAAGAGAACCATTGATTCCAGCCCATCGAAGTCTCTTAGGCCAGATCTTCCCATTGTAAGGTTATCTTACTCAGGTGTCTGTTGCAGATCGTTCTCCTGATATTGACAATTATTCTGAGGAAGAGGAAGAGAGTTTCTCATCAGAACAGGAAGGCAGCGATGATCCATTGCATGGGCAGGTAACTTTCTGTGGTCCCTCACATGGCATGTCCAAGAAGCTCCTGGGGTTTCCCACCCTCATTCTGTCCCTGTACCCACTTAGGACTTGTTCTACGAAGACGAAGATCTCCGGAAAGTGAAGAAGACCCGGAGGAAACTAACCTCAACGTCTGCCATCACAAGGGTGAGCCTCAAAGGTCTGGGGAGTGGTTGGCTAAGATTTTCAGTCTGGGGGTAGGTTGGCAGCAGCATATTCAGGCCTAGTGGAGGCTTCTTAAAATCAACACAGGGTCATCCCTTCAACGATTCCGATGCATGCTCTATATCCTCACTACCGCCCAATTAGACTCACTGTTGTTGGGAACCACAATTACTGATAAGAGTGTTATATCCTTCAGGTTATCGTCAGATAGAAAAAAGGAGGAGAACCCTTCTTGTAGAATTCAGAACAGATAGTAGTCCATCAGGGAACAGACCGCCTCCCACCCACTCCAGTGGCTGCTTCATGTCACATGCTGTCCTCTGCAGGGAGAAAGCCAGCTCCCTCTAGGAGTAGCACTAGTTTTAATCATGTGCTGAACTTAGGCAGAGATAATAGGCTAGTCGTGGGGTGCTCCTGTGACCCTGGGCTTGCTAAGCTTTAATTACATCAGATATCATTCCTGCCTTAATGGATCCATAACCTTGGAGACCAGGTGCCTTTTGATACTTTTCCTCCATAAGACTTCCTCAAGAGTCACTGTTTTGATGACATTTGAGTCCTGAACTGAGAAGCTAAAAACCTGAATTTCTAGGTGGTCTTTGACAGATTCTGGAGTGCCTGCATGAAGTGTGGGAGGGCCAGAAGTGCTGGGAGCATTTCCGAAGGGGAATTCACAGCTCCATTTCCCCAGAGGCATCCTGATTCTCCCCAGTGCAGAGCTAGCCTAGGGACCAACCCCCTGAGAGCCGAGATGCCCACCCCTTCAGGGGTGAGACGGAGGCCAGATGCTGTCACCTCTCCCATCACACCGAGGTGTCACTGGACTTACAGGTAAATCCGTGAGACTGTGACCTGGATTTCCCATCCAGTCAGCAACTAGGGAGTGGGAGGACTGTTTCCTTGTCCTCAGGTATCCACCTCTTGATTGGTGCTCCAAATGGTCCCCATGAGGTGTGTCACCAGTGCCCCAAATGCTTGACCTCCATTGCACTCTGGAAATAGGGAGTAGCTGTAGGATCTCTCTCTAGTCAGCCCCTACTGCTGAGTCTTTCTTTTTCCTGCTCTGTAACCAGAAAGCGGCCCTATTTTCTTCCCAGCGGGTGCCCCCAGAGCTTCATAAGTCACCTCTTCCTACGTGGGGTCTCCTCCTTGTCATGACCATGGCACACGACCGGAGTTCAGTGCTCCTGCTAATAATGTTCACTCCCTCCGAGATGTTTTTTTTTAAGCTGCAGGCACTTTCCAGTTCTATCCCAGAGACTTAGTGACCTCCCTTAGTGCCTGTCTCCTCTGTGCATGCGCATTCTTCTCTCCCACCAAGAACACAGATGTACTTGACCTTCTCTGAACATGTCTCATGCTGCTCTGTCACTGGGAGCTTGACTTTTTTTCTCTGCTGTGAATGCCCTTTCTGCCCTTTCTTTGAAGACCTATCAGCCTCGCGAGTTCATTGTTTTCATCCCCAGATGGCGAGTCTGTCATTCAGGCAGGAAGTACATATAAACACAAGCTAAGCATCATGCCCAGAGACAGAGAGATAAGGCCTAGTCCATGCCATCGAGCGCACAGCGTCTAGTGACACCACAGATTTCAACAAATAATTGTAGCCTAGTAGGACAGGTGCCATAAGACAGAGCTTTGCAATGACACCAGGGGACTGTGGCCACCTGTCCCAGGAGTGCCAGGACAGCTTCCCAGATGATATGCTGAGAGATGGGTTTTTTAAAATAAAACTTCACCAAGTGGATTTGGGGAAAATTTTTATTCAAGGCAGAAGATACCCTATATAAAGGCCCAGTACAGTGCTGTGGCTTATGCCTATAATCCCAGCACTTTGGGAAGCCGAGGCAGGTGCATCATGAGGTCAGGAGATTGACACCATCCTGGCCAACATGGTGAAACCCCGTCTCTACTAAAAATACAAAAATTAGCTTGGTGTGATGGCACGTGCCTGTAATCCTAGCTACTCAGGAGGCTGAGGCAGGAGAGTCACTTGAACCAGGGAGGCAGAGGTTGCAGTGATCTGAGATCGCCCCACTGCACTCCAGCCTGGCGACAGAGCAAGACTCCATCTCAAAAAAAAAAAAAAAGAAAAGAAAAGGCCCAGTACAACAGCATGCAGTTTTTCCCAGGAACTCAAAGCAGTGAGTTTCCACTTGACTATGGGGTGTGAAGGGTCAAATAGAGAGAGAAGGCTAGAAACAGGCAGACCCAGGCTTCGGACATGGAGAGGCCTGACCGCTGAGCTCTGTTCAAGTAGTGGAGGCCAATGAAGACTTCTTCAGAGGGTAGCATGAGCAGGTTTGCACTCGGAAGGACCACTGTGGGCTGTAGAGGGAACAAGACCAGAAATAGGCAGGCAGGTTATGAGATGTCTCCTGAAGGTTGTTGCTATGATCCCAGAGAGGCGAGGAGAAAGGCCTGACTGGAAATGGTGGTGTCACAGATGGAAAAGGGAGGATCTGGGGTAGCTAGAATGGGCCTGCGGGGAGAACGAGAAGGAGAGACTCCGGGCATAGATGTGGGTTCAGGTGTGTTGGTGACATCAGTAAGAGGATCGGAGTGCAAGGAGAAGACACGGCGCTGCGTTCCACCGTGGAGGTGGTAAGGCTGAGGTGCCCGCACTGTGCATGCACAGGTAGGAGTCAGCAGTGGGCACTGTGAATCCAAAGGGCAAGAGAAAGAGATGAGCTGGAGACCCACATTTGGGAGGTGTTGGGGCACAGGGGGGCAGAGGACCTGGGGATAGACATTCCTTCTCCCCACAGCTGCACCCAAGACCCAGGAGCTACACTGGAATTTGGCCTGTCTTCCTGACAGGCTTTGAGTGCCAAGGGCAGAGACCAAGTCCTCCAGTCTTCGTGTCCTTCCATAGCTCGTCATGAAAGTGGGCTCTGGTGGGTGTTTATTGACTTGAATTGACCCCAAGTGGACGTAGCTGAGAACTATCGTGCAATTTGTCCCTACAGCAACCTAACATCAAACAGAAGTTTGTGGCCCTCCTGAAGCGGTTTAAAGTTTCAGATGAGGTATGGCCTCTTACTCCCAAGGTTAATGGTGAGTAGAATTCCCCGGTTTTCACCCAGCATCCCTGGAGTACACTCTGTATTACCACTGAGAGTCAGGATTCCGGGATTAATATTCCTGCTCCCCGTGGCATACCTGCTAGAGCCCTAAGGGAGAGGGTGGCTAAGAAGGACTTAAGCGAGCGGAGAAGAGAAAGAGGCTATGCACACAATGCAGGGCAGCACAGCTACGCCTGACCCTTGGTGATGCCCAAGCCTCTGGCGTGCGATACAGGGACAGACCCGGTGGATGCTGCTGCGGTTGTCACTTAATTTTCCCTCTTATCCCACGGGAACATCAGTGAGCAGCAGCTTGTGAGGTGGAAATGTCCTTGGCAGTCAGCCCTGGAATAACAGGAATGGGCCGCTGAGAGAGAAGCAGTCTTTTCCCTGGGCTCTGGGAGGGGCCTGTTAAAACAGGCCTCTCAGTGGGCTAACAGAGGGATAAAGATGAAAATTGTTGAGAGCGATTGCTTCGCCTTCCTGTGGGCTGTAAGGAGGGTAGGAAGAGCCCACATGGGCGATGGGCCTCGGGATTCCTCAGCTGTCCCTCCTGGCACAGCTTCACAGTGTGGAGCTGTGGCAGGAACTGGGGGGAAGGTGGCCTCACCATGTCCCCGCCCTCAGGCTGGATCATGGAAATGACATGAAGGTTACTCCAGCCAGTGTGAAGCTCTGGCGTGTCCCTTAAGCAGGACCATAAGGGTGGCCCAGGAGAAAGGAGCTGCTCGTCGACCAAAATTGTTAATAGGGATGATCCTAAATTCAGAGACTCTTTTTTCCCTGCAGGTGGGCTTTGGGCTGGAGCATGTGTCCCGCGAGCAGATCCGGGAGGTGGAAGAGGACTTGGATGAATTGTATGACAGTCTGGAGATGTACAACCCCAGCGACAGTGGCCCTGAGATGGAGGAGACAGAAAGCATCCTCAGCACTCCAAAGCCCAAGCTCAAGTGAGCCCCCATCTCTGTAGCTGGCCTCCGGACTCTCCTTCCTGGCCATAGCAGTCTCCTGACCCCTCCCTCGCTGTCCCCTCTATTACCAGGGAATCTTGGTCCTTCATCCTTTCTGAACCTCTGGCTCTCTTGGAGAAGGTCACTGTTTTGCCTCTCACTGACAGAAGTCCTATAGGACTCTCAGGAAGTACCCCCTCTCCCGCCCCGCCCCTCCTCTTCACCCCGCACTTCCCTGCTCACCGGGCGTTCTGGACACCCGTAGCTTGTTGACCCGCCCTGAATGCCAGCTCCACTCAGCTCTCCCAGCGTGCTGTTCTGAGCCCTAGCAGCACTGACCCTGGCTGTGCTCTTCACTGCAGGCCTTTCTTTGAGGGGATGTCGCAGTCCAGCTCCCAGACGGAGATTGGCAGCCTCAACAGCAAGGGCAGCCTCGGAAAAGACACCACCAGCCCTGTGAGCACGACCGCGACTATGGGGCGGGGCGGGACCGTGGCATGTCAGGGCTTGGCGCTCCAGCCCTCTGCATCTCTGATCAGGGCTCATGTTGTGACCTTAGAAAAGTGGCCCCATTGGCTGGGCACGGTGGATCATGACTAATCCTAGCACTTTGGGAGGTGGAGTCGGGCAGATCATGAGGTCAAGAGATCGAGAGCATCCTGGCCAACATGGTGACACCCCATCTCTACAAAAATACAAAAATCACCCGGGCATGGTGGTGTGCACCTGTAGTCCCAGCTACTCAGGAGGCTGAGGCAGGAGAATCACTTGAAGCCGGAAGGCAGAGGTTGCAGTGAGCCAAGATTGAGCCACTGCACTCCAGCCTGGCGACAGAGCAAGACTCCCTCAAAAAAAAAAAAAGAAAATGGCCTCATCTTGTTTCAGCCTCAGTTTTCCTCCCCTCAGTCTGGCTGGGAGCTTAGCTTTTTGGGGTCATTGCTGTCTCAGGCCGGGTTGTTCCTTTTGGTCTGTTTCTGCCATGGCCCAGAGCCTTCCCTCTCAGAACACATACAATCTCCCCCTCTGCTGGGCATGGTGACTCATGTCTATAATCCCAGCTCTTTGGGAGGCCAAGGCGGGTGGATCATTTGAGCCCAGGAGTTCGAAACCAGCCTGAGCAACATGGCGAAAGCCTGTCTCTACGAAAAATGCAGAAGTTAGCCAGGCATGATGGTGCACGTCTGTAGACCCAGCTACTCGGGAGGCTGAGGCAGGAGGATCCCTTGAGCCCAGGAAGCAGAGGCTGCAGTGAGCTGTGATCGCACCACTGCTCTCCAGCCTAGGTGACAGAAAAAGACCTTATCTCAACAAACAAAAACCTCTCCCTTCGTGTCTGTTCTGTGGTAGCTGAGAGTGTAGCACGGAGTGGGCGTTTGGCCAGTGGTGAGTGGCCCTGCACCAGGCTGGGGAAGGAGCAGGTGTGGAGAGGAGGGGAGCCACTGAGATGTGCTCAGGAGGCCCTAGTAGGCTTTATTGGGCCAAGAATCCATACAGGGGAGCAGTGCCCCGAGAAAATTTATAATTTAGTCAAGAGGTTTCCATTTTTCCTGGTGACCAAGGGGAAAAGGGGGCATGTACTGTAGCAGCCGGAGTCATGACCTGGGCCTTGCTCCACCCCTCCTAGAAACGCCCTGCTCCCTCAGCAGATCACAGGCAGGGGTGGGTGTGAGCCTGAAGTGACCTCAGGCCCTAGGAAGCTGCTCTTCCTTCGTTTACAATGGAAGGCAAGTGAGCGTTGTCGCGATGTGAGTGCCCAGCTTAGGATTTGCCCTCCAAAGCCCAGTGTCTTTTCTGTGGATCAAAGAAACAAATCCTTTAAGTCCTCCTGTTCACCTGCTTTACTGGCAGATGAAGCCTAGTCATGGTTCACCAAGGGGAATACCAAACTCGCCCTGCAGATCCGTAGTAATTGTGCGGAGATGATAGGAAACAGGAGAGGCCTCTACCGCTGAAAAGCACGGGTCTGAAAGGGCAGGTGCCTGTCCTGGAAACCACCTTCTCTTGGGGCATCCCCTGACTGCCCTTCTGCCTGCTGCCACCAGGTGGGGCTCTCTCCCAGCTCACCGTTGTTCCCGCTTAGGACAGCGCCCCACGTGACGTTAGTGAGGCAATGCGTGGGAAACTGCAGCCCAAACAGACTCCTCCCTGTGAGAAACCCAAGGCCTGCCCCTGCAGACCCTGCACCCTAGATGCTGTTCCAGGCCGGGTTCATGGGGATCCAAGAACTGAGGAGACCTCGCTTTAAAAAAAAAAACAAAAAAAAACTTTCTAAATTTATTTTTTATTTTATTTTATTTGAGTCGGAGTTTCGCTCTTATCGCCCAGGCAGGAGTGCAATGGAGCAATCTCAGCTCATGTAACCTCCACCTCCCGGGTGCCAGCGGTTCTCCTGCCGCAGCCTCCTGAGTAGCTGGGACTGCAGGCACGTGCCACCCACACCCTGCTAATTTTTGTATTTTTAGTAGAGATGGGGTTTCACCATGTTGGCCAGGCTGGTCTCAAACTTCTGACCTCAGGTGATCCATCCACCTCAGCTTCCCAAAGTGCTGGGATTAGACGCTTGAGCCACTGGGCCCGGCCTTTTTTTTTTTGAGATAGGGTCTCGCTGTACTCCCCAGGCTGGAGTGCAGTGTGTACCCAGCCACCTCACTTTCTTTAGTATTAGTGTTTAGGATGTGGCTTGGAGATGCTTTTCCTCACATGGAACTGCTGAATGGCCCTGCTGAATTGACACCATCCACATGGGCAAACCCGACCCCTGGCCATGAGAGCCAAATTCCCTCTTAACTATGTGGGATGACTCTAGGAAGATACCTGGGAGCTGGCTGAGGGAGGACTCTTTCTCAGTGTTCCAGGAATGTAGAGCAAGTGCCCTAATGTAACAAAATGTAACTAAATTACTAACTGAGACAGTGCCCTAAAAGCAGTAAGCAGAACACCTAACACTGTGGATGTTCAATAAATGTTAGTTACCTGACCTATAAAACTTACAGAAAAAATTACCTAGACACTCTGAGCCTCGGTGCCTCATCTGTAGGGTTGTGGTGTTGGTATAGGAGCCCATTTGGCTCAAAAGCCAGTTGAGGGCGGATACGGTGGCTCACACCTGTAATCCCAGCACTTTGGGAGGCTGAGGTGGGTGGATCACTTGAGGTCAGGAGTTTGAGACCAGCCTGGCCAACATGGCAAAACCCTGTTTCTACTAAAAATACAAAATTAGCCAGGCATGGTGGTGCACACCTGTAATCCCAGCTACTCGCGAGGCTGAGGCAGAGAATTGCTTGAATCTGGGAAGCAGAGGTTGCATTGAGCCAAGATCCCGCCACTGCACTCCAGCCTGGGTAACAGAGCAAGACTCCATCTCAAAAAAAAAAAAAAAGCCAGTTGAGTGTCAGCCTTTATAATATGATGGCCTAAGGGCCCCTGTCAGGGCAAAAACACATTTGGGACAGGGTAGAGCTTCTGAGTTTGAGTCTTGACTCCACCACTCCACTGACTGTGTGATCTTGGGTGTGTTACCACGCCTTTGCTTCCTCATCTACGAGGTACATGTTAAAGCTCGTGCCTCCCAAGGTAGTGAGGAGATGGAACAGGATCATGCACATCAGACTGCCGCGTGGGGTGTGCCCGACTGACTTACTGCACACGGAGCACTGCTCATTGCTCACCGACTACTATTGCTTTTATTATTATAATTCCTTAGTGCCATTTCAGTTGTGGACTCCTAAAATTGATAGAATCTAGATGTCTTTTTAGTGAGTCCTTCAAATTCCGGTTCCCTTGGCCACGTTTCAGACTCACTTTGCTGGTTCTGTGCTGATATTTCTATTTTGAAGAGCCCCATATGTCTGGATGTGGGTGTGAAACTTTGGAATCGTTTGCTATGAAAGGCGCTTTGGGAACAGCAGAACAAGGCTGTGCTCTTAAATGGAGAACTTCTGAATGGATTAGGAAAAACCACGAGATTGTGCACATGTAGGCAGGCGTGCACACACCACCTCAACTTGTGTCCTCTCTTCCCTGGTTTCCTAGCACTGTTATTTATTTATTTTTCTTAATCTTGCTTTTTGTTCCCCACATTTTAGAGGATTCAGTTTATCACTAGAACCAGAAAGAATTTCTGCTGATACAGATTATTCCAGTTGTTGAATTTTCCCAAGGCTTGAGCACACAATGGCAACATAATTTGGTTCTCCAAGCTGATAACAATGAGCCCTGACAGTGCTTCAGTTAGGGCAGCCACAGATGCAGACTTCCAGCCAGGACTGCCTGCTGCTAAGTCGCGATTTCCACAGCACTATAAATAATGGCATTAGAGCCTAGTTCTTCATGAAATGATAGCCTACACATTCCCCGCTCTTGTCGCCTTCTCTCTGACACGGGCCTACACTCTCACCCTGCAGCAGCTGACATTGTCCATGAGCATAGTGCTGCAGACTTCCGGGACCTCTAGTGATGCCTCATCCACATCCCATGCCAAACACTTGGTCAGACACAGCCGGAGTCCTGCTGGTGTTCCCACATCTTTTGGGGGGAAAAGCCCTTTAGTGTTTATAGAAGCAGGAACAGAAATGTGGTGAAATTGGGAATTTGTCCCCAGGAGGATTGTCTGGGACATCTGGAAGAGCCAGTAAATAGCCAGCAGGTGTCCTCTAAGCCCAATCCAAGTTAAAGATATGATCAGGAGATGGATATGCTAATTACCTTGATTTAATCATCTCACAGTGTATCCATACATCAAAACGTGTTGTATACTGTAAATATATACAATTTTTATTTGTCAATTATAGCTTAATAAAGCTGGGGGGAATAAAGATCTTACTAAATGTTGCAGCTTTGTCATGGAAGCAATGCTGTAGCTGTCATAGGGCTTAACAACAAGGCGTGCTACTTCAAAACCTCCCAGCAGACCTGTGTTATCACCCAGTTCATTCTCTTTAAAACACGTTTAATTAATTTGTCATATTGAGATCGAAAATGGAGTGAAATTATCTTTAGTCTCAGGTGTAACCAGAGCTTTTCCATGATTCTAGATTCTATTAACGTTGGCCAAGGCTGGGTGTGGTGGCTCACACCTGTAATCCCAGCACTATGGGAGGCTGAGGCAGGTGGATCACTTGAGGTCAGGAGTTCAAGACCAGCCTGGTCAATCAACATGGTAAAACCTGTCTCTACTAAAAATACAAAAATTAGGCAGGCATGGTGGCAGACACTTGTAATCCCAGCTAATCAGGAAGCTGAGGCAGGAAAATCACTTGAACCCGGGAGGCAGAGGTTGCAGTGAGCCAAGATCGCACCACTACACCCCAGCCTGGGCGATAGAGTGAGATTCAGTCTCAAAAAAACAACAGCAACAACAACATTGGCTGATCATATAGACAAGGTGTAAATGAGCTAGCTCTGCAATCTGGAAGCAACCTGTTCTGTGGCTGTGAGCCATTACACAAGCCAAACCGTCTGAAGATCTGGGGTCCCAGGGTCTGGCTCAGGCATGCTGAGTTAGTCCTGCAAATGGCCTGGAGGAGGGGTTCTCAACTGGGGATGATTTTGCCTCCCAGACATATGGCAATGATTGGAGACATTTTTGTTTGTCACAAAGTAGGGAGTGGAGAGTTGTCACTACCAGCACCTAGTGAGTAGAGGCCAGGGATGCTGCCAGACATCCCACAGCACACGAGATAGGCCCCCACAATAAAGAATGACCCAGCCCCAAAAGTCAATCGTGCCAAGGTGGAGGAACCCTGGTTTAGAGTGTGACATAGGGAGCCTGCTGTGGTGATCCTTGTTCCATAGTTTACCAGGTGACCCTGAACTTACTACCTGATGCCTCTCAGTATTATATGATTGACTTGGAGAAAGGACTTTGAGTCATTGTGAGGAAGTGGGATATCATTTATATTTTCTGCCTCCTATGGTTCCCTACAAGAAACAAAAAGATTCACTAAAGCCTACTAGTACCTTCCCTGCATCTAAGACGTACAACCCACAAGTCACTGCTGGTGACTTTGAGTTGCTGTCTGCACAGCAAGAAGCAATATTAACAAACAGGAAAATCTGGTTATGTGTCTATATTTGCAAAGGAAATTTTTAATATTTATGAGAAATGCTAATAAGAGTTGGGGACAAATGAGAATTAATTTACACCTAAATGGCTTAACATTGGGTGTCTTTCTGCTTAGTATATCCTGTTAGAGGGTTTCCTGGATGTTCCCAGCAGGCAAAAAGCATTTGGCTACCATAGATGTCTTTAGTCTCAAAATCAAAGACCTGAACCTAGCGTACTCCTTTCTCTGGCAAGCAAAGGAGGCCTCCCCTCTATGTCCTTCCTGGGCAAGGGTATTCACTGGATCCAGGGTCAAAGACTTCATGGATGCAATAGCAAAGCCATCTAAATTTTGAGCTTCTCTTGCCTAGTGACATCTCGTGGAGTCAGAATTTCTGGGTTCTGAATCTCCGTGTTATTGACTTGATGACAAAGATAACTGATCCCTCCAAAACCTGGTTTTCACAGAAATGTACCCCACCCCCGGCCCACATAAGAAAAAAGCCCTGAAGATTTTATGAGGTTTGAGATTAAATGAAAGTATTTTAAGCTTCATAGGGACCTAGTAAACCAAATTAAAGTGGTAGTTATTTGGATCAGCGATAACTAATTCTTATAATTTTTGCAGATGGAATTGGCTGCTCTAGAAAAATTTAAATCTACTTGGATTAAAAACCAAGATGACAGCTTGACTGAAACAGACACTCTGGTATGTATGGGTCAGTTTCCTGTTTCAGCTGTTTCAAATAGTGTTTGTCCCTTTAGAAATAAAGGCAGAAGGACCCTCAGGACCACCGTAGAAATTTCACCTAAATCTGCAGGCTTATGAATGTCCTGCACTCTCTTTCTCCTGAAATCGTTACCTGTGGAATGCAACCTACTGCCTGGTGTAGACACCAGGTTGCTCTCAAACTTAGTATACCAGAAATGTCCTCATTCTGCCCTTTAATAAGAGCTGACCAAATGCTAGTTGGGGAAACTTCTCACCATCTGTCACCAGCGTTCTCCCTGGAAAAATCATCCCTTCCTCATTGGATGTTGCTCTTTCCGTGGCCAGGCAACCCACAACATTTAGTCTCTGACTGGTACTGGTCTGTGTTCTAAGAGGTGCTGGAGCTGCCCAGGAGTGCAGGCCTAAGCCCCGGTGAAGTGGAATTGAGTTGGTTGGGATGCCCAGTTTTTTTACAGGTCGAATTGCACAAGCATTTACTGTGCACCTGCTTGTGCTGGGCACTGAAGATGCAAACATGAGCGAGCCACAGTTTGCATCCCCTGTACCTCCCTGAGACTCTGGCCCAGGGAGGTACAGGGGATGCAAACTGGGGAAGCGACATCTGAGCTGGGCTTTGCAGGTTACATCAAAGTTCATCCCGTGGGACCAGAGGCAGGACCCTTATGGGGAAGGAGCAGAGAACTTTACGGAATGCCATCTAGGGATGAGCCTTACAGTGGGACCTGCTGGGAGTTGACTAGAATCTGTGAAAGAATTATTTTAGCCTTATTGTTTTCTGTAGTAAATAAGACTACATTAAAAATCTTATATATTTAGGCTTGATTCAAGATTGATTTAAAACTCACTACCCTAACTTACATTTTCTAGTTCACCAGTAATCTGAATAAACCAGCTTCCACTGTGGCCCCACCGTAGTCCGTACTGCACGTGGCAAGTACAGTGTGGCCTTTTCAAAATTAAATTCCAATTGTGTCACTTCCTGATTAAAACTCTTCAGTGATTGGCCAAATCTCAGCAATTTAATGTTGAGTAAGTAAAAGAAGCCGAATGCCAAAAAATGCACACCATAGGATTCCAGTTCTGTGAAACTCACAAACAGGCAAAACTAATCCATGAGGGTGACGTCAGCATACTTGTTACCCGGGGAGAGGGAGGGCCATAGGGAGCCCTCAGGAGTGCTGGAACGTTCTGTCTTGATCTGGTTAATGGTCACCTGGGGGCATATTTGCATAAAAATTCAAGTTGACTATTCTAGATTTGTGCTTCTTACTTTATAGAAGTTATGCCCTCAGTAAACATTTTGAAAACATAAAGACCAGGCAGAGGCAGGGAAGTAGGCATGTGTGCGGCCTGTATCGGTAGCAGAGTCCTCCCTGAGGGCTGGATCCGTTAGGGAGGTAGTGGGCCCAGGGAGGAGGCATGGGAGATTAATTTAGAAAGGTGGCCCAGGCTGGGTCATGGTGGGCCTCAGAGGCCCCACTAAAGAATCAGACTTGGCCAGGTGTGGTGGCTCACACCTGTAATCCCAGTACTTTTGGGAGGCTGAGGCAGGCATATTGTTTGAGCCTGGGGATTCAAGACCAGCCCGGGCAACATGGAAAAACCCGTCTCTACAAAAAAAAAAAAAAAATAGTAATACAAAAAAATTAGCCAGGCATGCTGGCATGCACCTGTACTTGGAAGGCTGAGGTAAGATAACCACTTGAGCCCAGGAGTTCAAGGCTGCAGTGAGCTGAGACCATGCCACTGCACTCCAGGCTGTGCAAGAGAGCAAGACCCTGTCTAAAAAAATTTAAAAGGATGTCAGGAATTAGGCTGGGGGCGGTGGCTCACGCCTGTAATCCCAGCACTTTGGGAGGCCGAGGCGGGCAGATCACGAGGTCAGGAGATCGAGACCATCCTGGCTAACACATCTCTACTAAAAATACAAAAAATTAGCCGGGCGTGGTGGTGGGCGCCTGTAGTCCCAGCTACTCGGGAAGCTCAGGCAGGAGAATGGCGTGAACCCAGGAGGTGGAGCTTGCAGTGAGCCGAGATCGCGCCACTGCACTCCAGCCTGGGCGACAGAGCAAGACTCCATCTCAAAAATAAATAAATAAATAAAATAAGTCAATAAAATAAATAAAAAAGGATGTCGGGAATTCGAGACCAGCCTGACCAACATGGAGAAACCCCATCTCTACTAAAAAAGAAATACAGAATTAGCCAGGCATGGTGGCACATGCTTGTAATCCCAGCTAGTCGAGAGGCTAAAGCAGGAGAATTGCTTGAACTTGGGAGGCGGAGGTTGCGGTGAGCCAAGGTTGCGCCAAGATTGCGCCACTGCGCTCCAACCTAGGCAATAAGTGCGAAAGTCCATCTCAAAAAAAAAAAAAGTGATCTGAGGAAAGGCAAAGTCCTGGGCTCAGAAGGTGGGATAGAGAGGGTGGATGTGAGAGTGTGGCCAGAGCGGGGACAGACAGCAGTGGCGTGGGGATGAGGAAGGAAGGGAGAATCAACGGAGATGCAGGTGACTTTGGCCAAGGTAAGGAATGGGGCTATGGCCCTCCCTGGTCTTCTAGACCGGATAAGGTCCGGTCAGGGCACCAGGGAGATGCATCTAGGGGTCCCCTCTTCACTCCTGGAGACAGCAGGTCATCAGTCCACTCATCGTGTGCCAGGAGGTTGTTTCTAACTGGATATTTACTGGATTGCAGCATATGGTGCCCACATGGGGTGTACTCAGTCACCCGTGAACAGTGGCGATTTTCCTTCAGCTGAGGCAGGAGCTTTAGGACCACTTGCTTTCGGGAAAAGAGAATGAGTAACTCTCTCCTCAGGATGGTGGTGGGGCCTGGCCAGTCTAAGGAGGCTCCTGGGTGGTCACTGAGTGGGAGGTCATCTTCACTGTTTCCTCTCCTCTATGGTAGGAAATCACTGACCAGGACATGTTTGGAGATGCCAGCACGAGTCTGGTTGTGCCAGAGAAAGTCAAAACTCCCATGAAGTCCAGCAAAACAGATCTCCAGGGCTCTGCCTCCCCCAGGTACTGCAGATGGAAAGGAAGCAGAGTATACAGCCTGCAGCTGTGCTTAGCGTAGGCTTCAGGGCTGAGGAAAAGCGGGGCTGGCAGCAGGTTTGGGGCTGGAGGGGCTATTTCACCACCCTTTCTCCACCTCCCTGGCAGCAAAGTGGAGGGGGTGCACACACCCCGGCAGAAGAGGAGCACGCCCCTGAAGGAGCGGCAGCTCTCCAAGCCCCTGAGTGAGAGGACCAACAGTTCTGACAGCGAGCGCTCCCCAGATCTGGGCCACAGCACACAGGTACTTCTGGGTGCCCCCAAAACACCAGGACCCTCTGAGATTCCCTGAACTTCAGGCTCTGTTTTGTTGGCTTCCTTGGACAGTTAGTTGGAGAGAAGAGGAATACTTGGAAATGCTCTGAACAAAAACTCTTGAAGAAGGACTAAATTAGAGAGGTCTCCTATATTCCTTGCTTACTGCCAGTGTGGAACTGGCTTCCACGCTGACCTCTAGGGTGCAGGCAGGGGAGCCAAAAACGCTGTGTGGTCCTGGCCTGCCACGGCTGTGAGTGTCGATTCCACACCACCGGTGTCTCTGCCTCCATCAGACGTCAGTCTGGAGATTGTGCCGTGAATCCGCTGTTGCAGAGGACAGCAGCCTCTGGATCTCATGGGACACCGTGACCCGAGCTCCCGACCTGAGTATTGCTGTGGTCAGTCATCGTGCTTTCAAGCCGGGAAGCCAACAATATTAAACTGTTTCAATGGAAGGACCTGAGAGTGGGCTGGAGAAGAAGTCAGAAGAACTGGGCCTCGGGAATTGTGTTCTCCTTTTGAAGGCCTGTGGTGTCAGAGATCTGGGACAGGGATTTTCCCGGCACACCTTACACAGTTCCAGTTCTGCTAGGGTTAAACAGCCAGCCTGTTCATTCCCCTGATAACTTATCAAGTGCATTGTCAGTGTGGCCTCCTGAGCTCCATGCTATTACATGGCTGAAAATGAACTTGAGACTAGAATAGCCCAGTGCCTGGGGTGAGGTATTGTCCTTCTTGTTAATCACTGTGCCTGAAATACCTTTTGTTCCCTCAGACAGCAGGTACCCACACAGCACTCGCTGCCACTCTCATTATTTCTCTCCCCACTGCCCTCGTTTCTGTTTCTCTGAGCACCTGCTGGCCGCCCTCTGCCTCTCCCTTCCTGGTTCTTACGCTGCTGCCCCTCCTGCCACCCACACCGTTTCCCGTCCGCGAGGCTTGCTGCACCTCCATCCTCTCCACCTGCCCTGGCAGGACAACCGCTGTGGCTTTGTTCCTCAGCTCCATGTGTCCTCTAAGGACTCGCTTTGCTCCTTCTTTCTCCTCCTTTCCATCGTGGTCTGGCCAGTGGGAGACTGAGTCTCCCTCCCAAAGCCCTCATATCTGTTCTCTCTAACACCCCTGCTCCAGAGGCTCCTCATGCATCAGTCCAGCAGCGCCGTCCTCAGGCTCCCCGGGGCCTCCCTAACAAGAGACACTTTCTTTTGTTCCTGCAGATTCCAAGAAAGGTGGTGTATGACCAGCTCAATCAGATCCTGGTGTCAGATGCAGCCCTCCCAGAAAATGTCATCCTGGTGAACACCACTGACTGGCAGGGCCAGGTAAGTGCTGAAACTGCGAGGCCATGTGGGGTCCTGGAGGGCAGGCAATGCCCGGTTGCATTGTCAGTGTGGCCTCCATGCTATTGCATGGGGAGGTGGGAAACTCACCGCTCCATCAGCCCTCGCCTGCTCTGAACTGAGCCTAGAACTCTGAGTTCTAGTCCAACTTCTGTCATTGTCCAACTTGCGGGATCTTAAATCACTAAGTTTGCTGTACCTCAGCTTCCTCATATGTTAAAATACAAACAAACAAAAAGCAACAGTAATTCCTCCAGGGCGCCACATGCGTCAGGCAGCATAGCGGAACGGAGGCCCCTCGAGAAGCACCGTGCTGTAACCTCCAGGGCTGCCCCATGAAGGCAGGTCAGCAGGGCAGAGTATCCCTGCCTGCTCCCTCACCGCTGTCCACCTGGCTTAGACACTGGTGCCGGGGACACCTGGAGTGTCCTAGCATGTGAAACCCCCTAAGGCTTCCCATCTCTCACACTCTGCGTGTCTTGTGGGTCGGCCCCACCCTCTCCTTACTGGCAGTCTGGAGACCTGGCTGCCTTTGCCCAGCTTCGGTCTGAACTGCAGAGGACAGGAGCCCTGCAGCTTGGTCTGGGTCTCGCTTGCCTCTTGGCCTTTGTGAAGGAGTGATGTGTTCTCACCTGTGTCCCTGCTTTCCTCCCTCCGCATCCCAGTATGTGGCTGAGCTGCTCCAGGACCAGCGGAAGCCTGTGGTGTGCACCTGCTCCACCGTGGAGGTCCAGGCCGTGCTGTCTGCCCTGCTCACCCGGATCCAGCGCTAGTAAGGGCTCTGGCCTCCCTTCTCTTGCCCTTAGAGATTCCCTCTGACCTCATCTTCCCACCCTGACTTCTAAGCAATGACAGACCCTCCTGGCCTCATCAGACCAAGAATCTGCAGAGCGGCGTATGTTTAGGGGGGTGGCGGCAGCAGGCTGTAGGGCTCGAGGCCCCTGCAGACCCCAGAGGATCGGGGGTGGAAATATCAATTCCTGTACTCCCTGCCTCCCTGCCTGGACTCCTGCCATGCCTTGACTTTCTTTATCCTCTTAAACCCATGATGAAGGAGAGGACACACAGGTTTTAAAAAGATCTTTTATTCCTTCCATCTGCAACATGCTGCTAGACACTCAAGAGTCAGTGCTTCCCCCACCCTCAGGGCCTTCTTAAAAGGCCCAAGTTCCTTGCCCTTGTGAAAGAGAACTATGGATTCCAGGCCTGGGGGCACGCACCCTGCGGGCATCCCAGGCACACTGCCAAGTCCTACGTTAGCCTCAGCGGTTCTGTCTGCTTCATGGGCAATGCCCTCTGACCCTGGATTTTTCTCTTGGTTGTGAAAGCACTGTGGCTTATTCCCTGTATGATCCTCTCTGTTTTATTTTGTGGATTGGTTTGCTTTTCCCCTGTGAGTTGTTCAGATCACAGAAAGTCAGCTCTGGGCCTCCCCCGGGCAGGATCCTGGCACCCCCTGAGCACTGCTATGACGCTCCCCTTCCTCCCCAGCTGCAACTGCAACTCTTCCATGCCGAGGCCAGTGAAGGTGGCTGCTGTGGGAGGCCAGAGCTACCTGAGTTCCATCCTCAGGTTCTTTGTCAAGTCCCTGGCCAACAAGACCTCCGACTGGCTTGGCTACATGCGCTTCCTCATCATCCCCCTCGGTAAAGACGGGAGGCACCAGGAGGGCGTCGGGCATGAGGGTTCCGTAGACAGATGCCTCATCTGGAACAGGACGGTGGGGTTGGGGCCTAGGAAGGGACAGTCAAGGAGACCAAGGCCGTGGCCAGGGACAGCTGCTCCCACACTGTCTCATCTCCTGACGAATTCACCACCTCTGGTTTTCCATCTACCAGGTTCTCACCCTGTGGCCAAATACTTGGGGTCAGTCGACAGTAAATACAGTAGTTCCTTCCTGGATTCTGGTTGGAGAGATCTGTTCAGTCGCTCAGAGCCACCAGTGTCAGGTAATGGCCCCGTGTAAGGAGCTTACTCCCACCCCCGGGGTCCACAGGTGCCAGCCTGGCTGCAGAAGGAGGCTGAGGTCATGCTGCTTTCCTCCCTGCAGCTCTCACCTTCCCGGTCACTCTGTCCATTCATTTTTCCAGAAGTGTTTATTAAGCGGAGGCTCACTGTACACAGCCCCTCCACTCTGCCAGTTTTCATCCTCTGCTATTTGCTCTGCTCCTGTTCATCTGGAAGGAACGAGGGCCATGCTGGCATAGTGGCCAGGGCATCTCTAGTTGTAGAGATGAAATACAAGGAGCAGAGAATAGCAGTCAAGTGACAAAGCAGTCACTTGATAAATCAATAACACCACACCAACCAGGTGCTTTCTTGAATATCAAATAAAGGTGGCAGGGATCAAGGGCACGGTGGCTCACACCTGTAATCCCAGCACTTTAGGAGGCCAAGGTGGGTGGATCACTTGAACCCAGGAGTTCAAGACCAGCCTGGGCAACATAGCAAGACCCTGTCTCTACAAAAATACAAAAATTATCTGCGTATGGTGGTGTGCGCCTGTAGTCCCAGCTACTCAGGAGGCTGAGGTGGGAGAATTGCTTGAGACCGGAAGGTTGAGGCTGCAGTGTGATCACGCCACTGCACTCCAGCTGGGGCAGCAGAGTGAAACTCTGTCTCAAAAATAAAATAAAATAAAATGATAAAAAAATAAAGGTGGCAGGGATCAGAATGAGGTTGAGCTCTTCCAGGCTGCGAGGTAGTGAGGGCCTGGCGCAGCTGAGAAGGAGGTGATGTCAAAAGTCTGTGGGGTGAGGCTCCTCCAGGCCACCAGATGGGTATGTGCAAGGACAGGCAGGAGCAAGTGGACATGAGAAGAAGGGTGTGCGTGGCCCAAGAAAGAGCAGGGCTTTGAGGAACTGCAAAGATTGGAAGGGAGAGGACCATCCTTGGGCTCATGATTCCTTCAAACCAGAAGGACCGTGGAGCCCCATCCTTCACTCAACTCCTAGAGTCTGACGGGTCTCAGGAAGGGAGCCCTCTCCGAGAGGGTCTGCAGGTTTGCCAGCTGAAGTCAGTAGGCAGTTAGTGATCTCTTGGCTTTTCTGCAGAGCAACTGGACGTGGCAGGGCGGGTGATGCAGTACGTCAACGGGGCGGCCACGACACACCAGCTTCCCGTGGCCGAAGCCATGCTGACTTGCCGGCATAAGTTGTAAGTTTGACCTTGAGGGGTTTCTTAAAAATAGGTTGGGTGGGTTAGAGGAATCTTGAATCTTCCTTGCTGTTTCACATTTTCCTTCTCCACATGCTATATTCCTTCATAGGAACCCAAAAGGATATGAGTGGTTTTTACCGCCACCTCCCCAGCACTCCTTCCTTGCCCAGGGCCTCCCACCCATAGGAGCCTGAGTTCATCAGTTTCCTTTCCTGCCCTTCAGTATAAAGCAGCCCATCCTCGTAGCTGGAACTCAGACGTGGGAAGCAGGGAGCGTAGTTTGCATGATCAGTTCATTTGCCCTCATTTTGTGAGCTCCACATGCACAGCAAGCCCCAGACCTTCCCCATGCCGCCCCAGGATGTGATGGGCAGAAGCAGCTCAGCATCCTGGACTCTGCTACAGCCACAGTGAGATAGGAAAGGCCAAGTCCCCAGCACTCCTCCCTGTCTCTCCTACTAACTATGAAGCTCTCCTGTGTCTCCCAACAGCCCTGATGAAGACTCCTATCAGAAGTTTATTCCCTTCATTGGCGTGAGTACTGACTCCCTCTGCTTGGCACCCCACCCGTTCTCCTGGTCTTCCTGTTCCCCCTTACACAGGAAAACAAAAGATTCATCTAGAACAGTGGTTCTCCAGACACTGGAGATTTTGCCTCCAGGGACTACCTGGCAGTGTCTGGAGACGTGTTTGGTTGTTATACTGGGGATACCCAGTGGGTGGAGGCCAGGGATGCCGCTGGTCATCCTCCAGTGCACAGGAGGTCCTGCAGCAGAGAATGGCTTGGCCCCAAGTGTCAGTAGTGCAGAGGTGGAGAAACCCTGGGCCGGGACGTGGATTGGGCTGTCCCTTTTAGTGTCCACCTTTTCCAAATCACGAACTGTTCCTGGGTCCATCACTGGTGTCTCCTGTTTATTACACCAGGCCCTGACCTCGCTGCCTTCGCCCAGGGAGTGATGTCCAGATGTGGCTCACGGGAAAGGGAGCTGCTTTGGTAGTAGTGGAAGGCAGCATTCAGAAAAGTCTGAAAACAGATACTTCTGTGTTCATGGTTGGATAGGCCACTGAGAGGAAGGCTTTCTTCTTTCCTTTTCTATTTAGCCAAGGAGAAATCTCTAGACTAGTAAACTTTGAAAGTCAAGGAAGAACCCCGTGGATGTCTCATGGCAGGTGCACTGCCGGCTGTCTGTTCATCAGCAGCTGGGCCACAGGCTCAGCCTGACCTAGGGAGGGGTCCGGGGGAGCTGTGCAGTCCTGCCAGAGGCCGGAGCATGGCACCGGAGCAGGACTGAAAACTCCGATTTCCACTTAGAAGAGCTTTGCATTTCCCTTCCAAACTAGCTTCTATCTTTTTTTACTTTTTTTTTTTTTTTTATGAGATGGAGTCTAACTCTGTTGCCCATACTGGAGTGCAATGGCACAATCTCAGCTCACTGCAACCTCTGCCTCCTGGGTTCAAGTGATCCTCCTGCCTCAGCCTCCTGAGTAGCTGGAACCATAGGTACATGCCACCATGCCTGGCTAATTTTTTTTTTTTTTTTTTTTGAGACAGAGTCTCACTCTGTTGCCAGGCGGGAGTGCAGTGGCACGATCTCGACTCACTGCAACCTCCGCCTCCCAGGTTCAAGTGATTCTCCTGCCTCAGCCTCCCGAGTAGCTGGGATTACAGGCGCGTGCCACCACACCCAGCTAATTTTTGTATTTTTAGTAGAGACGGGGTTTCACCATGTTGGCCAGGCTGGTCTCGATCTCTTGACCTTGTGATCCAGCTGCCTTGGCCTCCCAAAGTGCTGGGATTACAGGCTTGAGCCACCGTGCACGGCAAGCCCGGCTAATTTTTGTATTTTTCTGCTGAGATGGCATTTCGCCATGGTGCCCAGGCTGGTCTCAAACTCTTGGACTCAAGAGATCCACCTG
Source organism: Pongo pygmaeus (assembly GCF_028885625.2). Lineage (NCBI taxonomy): Eukaryota > Metazoa > Chordata > Mammalia > Primates > Hominidae > Pongo > Pongo pygmaeus. The sequence continues at coordinate 8,438,368 of NC_072382.2, read as the reverse complement.
CCTCAGCCTCCCAAAGTGCTGGGATTACAGGCGTGAGCCACCGTGCCCTGCCAGCTTGTATCTTTTTTTGTAATTTCCTTGAGGCTCCCTCATAGCTTCTAGACAGGGAGAGGTCATGTGGATGAGGGGGCCTAGCTCCCTGCTCTCCCTGATCTCTGCGCATCCAAGATGTGGATGTCTTGAGTGATCTCAGGAGATACCTGAGCTGGGGAAATCCAGCAGCCCCTTCTCGTGCCTTGCAGAGCCTGCTGTCCTGCAGTCTAGCCAGTCCCCAGTTAGCCCCTGGGCTGCTCCCATAGCCACATTACAGGCCCCAAGACCATGGCCCATAGCCGTGGCTGGTGGTTTGACACATCTTCGTGGAGCTGTGAGTTGCTGCTCACTCAGGCCTCGCAACCGAGAGAGAGAGAGAGATAACAAACTGAAAACAAATTAAAAACCAAAAGAGCTAGCAACCTCACCAAATGCCAGGCGAACAAGGAGAGAAGGGGAGTTGTATCCAGGAAGCCCCAGAGTGGCAATTTGTTCCTCTCTGGGAATCAAAAGAAGGGCGCATAGAGAATCGGAACAGACTTCAGCAAACACAGCCTTGCTGTCGCGGCAGCCTCCAGGCAACCACCTGCAGGCCTGTGCGGTAGATTTTGCCCCACCAGGGTCCAGCCCTCTGGACTCCCAGCCCAGCTGCCTCTTTGCCTGGGACTGGGCCCAGGTGATAGGGCCCAGGACTTTACCTGTCACTTCAGACCACAGCCTGGATGCTCACCTAGTCTGTGGCTGTGTTCTTTTCTAGCCACTGGAGGGCCCAGGCTGTCCTTTCCAGAATTCTCTATGGAGAATTGAAAATTCCTAAGGAATCCCCCCACCCCCATTCAGTACACCTCCAGATTCCAGGAAGACCAGAGAGGAGAGGGCTGGTGTCCACACCTTAGCACGTCCACTTGGCCTTTAGCCTCTCCCACCTGGCAGAGACAGAGCCATCTTCCTAGGCCCTCTGCCCATAGGACCTTAGAGAAACGACATCAGGACATCACAGTGGTTCCTGCCTTCAGCGCTTTATCCCCAGAGAAGAGCTGCAAAGTCTCGCATGCCCCACCTCATTGTTGCAACTGAGTTTTGTTTTGTTTTGTTTTGTTTGTTTCTACAGCTGGGCTGCTCCAGATTTGCCAAGATTTTTTTTATTTACTTATTTATTTATTTGATGTATTTATTTATTTTGAGATGGAGTCTCGCTCTGTTACCTAGGCTGGAGTGCAGTGGCGCCATCTCAGCTCACTGCAACCTCCACCTCCCGGGTTCAAGCGATTCTCCTATCTCAGCCTCCCAAAGTGCTGGGATTACAAGCGTGAGCCACCACGCCCGGCCCAGATGTGCAAAGATTTTAAAGCCGACAATAAAATAATGTGTAGTGATGGCTCTTGTGCCACCCATCTGTTTCTGGTTGGATCAGAACATGCCTGCTTTAACAGGAGGATCTAATGAGTGCCTCTTCTCTCCTTGCAGGTGGTGAAGGTGGGTCTGGTTGAAGACTCTCCCTCCACAGCAGGTGAGCCTGGGGCTCCCTTGTTCTGTGGAGTGAGGCTAGTGCCCTCCCTGTCTTCCCTCTAGTCCAGCAGGCCAGAAGTTAAGCTCTGGATGCCCTGAGGGAAGTCGGAGCTTGAGCAGGAAGCCTGTGGGCGCCCTCACTCCCCTGCTGCGGTGGTGGCTGGGGGAGGTGGGAGGAGCCTGGGGCCAAAGGAGGAAAGCAGGCCGCGGGATGGCAGGAACCCCGGCTCCTCGCCACCACCGAGTCAGGGATAGCTTCCTCTGGCCAACTGTGTTTGTCGTTTGTCCCCTGACAGGCGATGGGGACGATTCTCCTGTGGTCAGCCTTACTGTGCCCTCCACGTCACCACCCTCCAGCTCGGGCCTGAGCCGAGATGCCACGGCCACCCCTCCCTCCTCCCCATCCATGAGCAGTGCCCTGGCCATCGTGGGGTAAGGCTCCTGCCCGTACCTGTCCTGCCATGCCCTCCATCAGGCCCACCCACCTGATTCCAGTGACAGGCACATGGGCTCAGAAGGTAGCCACAGGAAGCCGGGCACGGTAGTGCACACCTGTGGTCCTAGCTACTCAGGCTGAGGCAGGAGGATTGCTTGAGCCCAGGAATTTGAGGCTGCAGTGAGCCATGACTGCGCCACCGCACTGTAGCCTGTGGGACAGCAAGACCCTGTCTCTCAAAAAAAAACCCAAAACACTAAAGTTAGAATTCAGAGACATATCACTAGCCGGCCTGGTCATGAGAGGACACTTTCTGCCCTGTTTCACAGTATTGGGTTGAATGAGACAATGTTGGCAGAGAGGCCTGTGAAGTGCTGTGCAAGTGTCTTGTTATGGGACCTCCCAGGTGTTGTTATGGACCTCCCAGGTGTTGTTATGGGACCTCCCAGGTGTTGTTATGGGACCTCCCAGGTGTTGTTATGGGACCTCCCAGGTGGTAGAAAGAGCATGGCACTTGGGAAATAAAACACACGTGGGTTTGAGTGGTTCTGTCTTGTCTCTCCACTGCCTTAGCTTAGACAAGTTACTGAACTTCAATTTCATCTAATGAAGAGAGGTGAAGGGGCCACCTCGCAGGACTGTGGAGCAGGTTACATAAGAACTTGGAAACTGGGCCTCATCCTGTAGTTCCAGCCACTCCGGAGGCCAAGGCCGGAGGATCGCTTGAGCCCAGGAGTTCAAAGCTAGGCCTGGGCCACGTAGTGACGTGGATTGGGCTGTCCTTTCTAGTGTCCTCCTTTTTTCTTCTTTTTTAGGGACGTGGATTGTCTCCTTTGGTGACAGTCAGAGGGCCTCTCTAAAGGAAACAATCCACGTCTCTAAAAAAGAAGAGAAAAAGAACATGCGTGTCAGCGCCTGGCACAGTGAGGCGGCCCTGCTGAGGCGCTAGAGCTGGAGCCGGAGCGGGAGCAAGCAGCGGAGCTCAGGTTCAGGCTGAATCTCTGAGACACTGGAAGCGGTGATATAGCAGGAGGCCGTGTCTTTAGGATCTCAAGTATCTACAGTTTAGATCAAGGGTCCAGCAGCAGGGGGCAGAGAGAGGGTGGAGGGGTGGGCTCCTGACAAGAAGGCTGAGGTGAGGAGAGCAGGCGTGGTCGGCGCTGGGAAGGAGCAGCCTGCCTTCCCTTCCCCCATTTCGCTGCCTTCTGCCTTCACCTCTTCCCTTTCCTTGTAGCAACAGCGAGGGTGGCATTGGCCGGCGGCTTCCCCCAAAGTGCCAGTAATGTGTTGGGTGGCACAAGGCCTGCCCCGGAGCTAGAATCCCAGTCCCTGGTCTCCTTCACCCTCTGCTCCTCGGGGCACTTCTCTCCAGGGTCTTCTGGAGGGAACAGTAGAGGAAAGGAGGAAGTACCCACGCGGCCAAGTTCTGCCCTGGGGACCTCAGGTTCCTGGCCTCCTGGAGGCGTTTTCTCTCATCTCACCCCACAGCGCAAGGGTTTCTGTCCAGCATGGATTTGGGGAGCCTTGGCACCAACCCTTCCCTCCACCTCCTTTCCCTTCCAAGTTAATCTTGTTTTTTAATGGAACCTCCGAAATGAGGCAGAAAGAGAAAAATCAGATGACTTTCCTAGCCTGTGTACCTATTGTGTCTGACACCTCCTTTCAAGACACATCAGCCCTTTTCCCGGGAGCTAAAATTATCGCTGAGCTAAGAGTGCCATGAAAAGGAGAAAGCTGCAGGTCGGGCGGCACCAGCCGCTGTCCTGAGGCTGCACTAGAGCCGCCCGCAGGGGCTTCTCCTGGGCTCAGGCCTTCTCTCCAGCTCGAGACTCAGTTTAGCCCAGGCTTTGCCTGCTGGGCATGTGTGTGTGTGCGTGTGTGTGTGTGTGTGCGTGTGCACGCATGCACTTCTGTACACACACACTTTCTTCCTTCATAAAGCTTCCTTCTCTGCTGCCCTTGTCATCCTGTGAAGCTTTTATTTGGTTTCCTTTTCGTGACTTGGGCCTTTATTCTCCCTGGCTTTGTTCTCACATCAGCCTGATTCTCCTCTCCTACATGAGCTGCTCTGTGTGGCTGGAGGGAACACAGCCGCAGCCTTCCTCAGCCTGCCCTCCCCGGGGGCTGGCGTGGCCCCTACCCCATCAGGCCTGTGTAGTTGGGAGCTGAAGGCAGAGCTGACCTCTCCTCTTTGTTCCCTTTCCTCAGGAGCCCTAATAGCCCATATGGGGACGTGATTGGCCTCCAGGTGGACTACTGGCTGGGCCACCCCGGAGAGCGGAGGAGGGAAGGCGACAAGAGGGACGCCAGCTCAAAGAACACCCTCAAGAGTGTCTTCCGCTCGGTGCAGGTGTCCCGCCTGCCCCATAGTGGGGAGGCCCAGCTTTCTGGCACCATGGCCATGACTGTGGTCACCAAAGAAAAGAACAAGAAAGGTAAGTACCCCCAAGGCCGGGAAGACCAGGGGCCACCAGGCCTCCCATCTCCTCTCTCAGGGCCTGGGAATAAATCTGCTTTTGGGATATTTGGGATGAAGAAGCATCCCATGGTCTGGCATGGGGTGCAGAGGGGGCAGTCCCACCTCCCCTCGAGGGACACGGCCATTCCTTCTGTCATGCAGGAAACCGAGGCTGCGGAGAGTTGCTTCGTCACTCTCTGCTGAGCTCCAGTACTTTAGGGGCTGAGGCAGCTCCCACTGTGTAATGAAGGGGGCCTTTCTGGCCACTGCTGTCCGGGGTGGACTGCAGACAGGGAGAGGCCTCTCCATACCACAGCTCCAGGTCCCTGTGATGCAGGAGTAGAGCACTTGCACCCAGCCCTGGAGGCCGCTCCAAAGAGGCCTCATGAGCGAAAGGACGTGGTTGTGTTTTCAGGATTAAGGGGCATACAGTCCATTCTGGATAGAAGGGGTAGCTTAAGGAGCTGGAGGGGAGTTGGAGCTGGCCCAGCTCCTGTGCGTGGGAGTGAGGCAGGAACCCCCATGGCTGGGCCAGTGCTGCGGCAGCGCCTGCCACCATTGGTGCCAGCTGGGGACCCGCAACTGGTAGTGCACCTGCAGCACTGGCATGACCCCGACCCTGCCTCCTTTGGGTGCTGCAAAGCAGCTGTGCCTATTTCTGTGTGTGACTCCCCTCTGCAGAGTTCCCCTTGGGGGTCAGGCATGGGGCTGTGCCAGGCCCACAGCCAAAACCCACGGCCTGCAGCACAGAAACTTGCAAGGGGCAGCTGCCTGCTCAGCAGTGCCCTCCCTGTCCTTGCTTCCTTTCTGGAGTGAGAGTGGAACAGGGAGCACTCCCCGGCATCCCCAGGACAGCGTGAGGACAAACTCATGCTGCACTGGCACCTGCATAGAGCATGCGCCTGATATGGAGGCAGGCCCCTGCCCCACAGGCTGCCTAGAACGTTCCAGCTGGAAAGGACTTCAGAGACCATCTGGACCAAGGTCTTCGCTGAACAGGCGAAGATATCGAGTCCCGGGAGGAGGAGTAGGACCTTAGCCAAAGTCACCAGCCCAGTGCTGGGACTGAGTCAGGAACCTGAAGATCCTGACCCACAGCCCAGTGCCAGGGAGGAGGGGTTGGTTTGCAGATCACCTCCCCTCGCCACAGGAAGAAGGGGACAGTGGGCTGGGGAGGAGAGGGGTGGTAGCTTCCCCAGGGGCTGGGACACAGGTGGCCTTGCTTGCTTTCCAGTTCCCACCATCTTCCTGAGCAAGAAACCCCGAGAAAAGGAGGTGGATTCTAAGAGCCAGGTCATTGAAGGCATCAGCCGCCTCATCTGCTCAGCCAAGCAGCAGCAGACTATGCTGAGAGGTGCGAGGGCGGGCAGGGCCGGGAGGAGGGCAAGAAAGGGACTGGAGAGGGAGGCAGGCAATGGCCTTTCCCAAGGGGCCCTGGGGAGATGGCCTGAGCAGTCTGGTCACCCCTCCTCTCCTGTCACCCCCAGTGTCCATCGATGGGGTCGAGTGGAGTGACATCAAGTTCTTCCAGCTGGCAGCCCAGTGGCCCACCCATGTCAAGCACTTTCCAGTGGGACTCTTCAGTGGCAGCAAGGCCACCTGAGGCCCTGTCTCCCAGCCACTTTCCCTCCTGGCACTGCCACCAGCCTCACCGCCTGCGGGCAGGGGGAGGCCAGCAGGCCCGGGCCCAGCATCCCTTCCCTGGCACCAGGGTCTGCCTCTCACTCGCCCAGGTCCCGAAGGACACTGCCACAGGGACGCCTCTCCTCCCTTCCCCTCCCCTCCAGCCCACCCCTGCACAGCCCCTCCTCGTTCCCGCTTTTCCCCTTCTCCCTCCTGCTCCAGGCCCAAGCCGTGTTGGTTTTGCCTTCTGGTGCCCATAGTCCCCAGGACTGAGTCCCCCAGGCCTTCCTTCACCCGACTTCCAACCTCTGCCTTGTGGTTATCAGTTTCCTTCCCGGAAATGAGAAAGCTGGAATCCTGGTCCCCAGCAGGAGAGCCTAATCCTTCCCCGGCCCCTCCAGCCACCAGGGTGTCCTCTAAGATGCAGCTGCCAGATCCACTCACTCTGTCGCCTCCAGCAGGACCCAGGGCCACTTTCCACTCTTGTGGCGTTCTCCACCTGCCCCAGAGCTTCCCAAGGGAGGGTAAGGGGGCACCCTGAGCCCACGGGACCCCTGCTCCACAGCTCACAGGGGCAGGAGGCAGCTCCCCCGCCTCCAGGACCCTGTTGCTATGGTGACGCAGTGTTTCTAGGACAGAGGGGCCTCCCAGTCTCCCCCCACCACCCGTGCACGACTTCCTCACCACCCCCAGGTTCCCTGCAGATGTCGTGTACGTCCTGAGTGTTTCTTTGGTTCTTTGCACGCCAAGTCTCTTGGTTGTACCATGTGACACACCCTGTGCACTGGTCGCTGTCTTCGTGGCTTCTGACCTTGTTGATGATGCTCCTGCCTCTGCCTCCCAGCCCCTCACCCAGCACAGCTCTGCCTGGACTTGGAGAGATGGGAGGCAGACCCCCACCACCATACATGCTGTTTGCGGCCCCTGAGACATTCTGTTTCATCTCTCATTCATCTCCCTCCTCCCACCGTGTCAGTTTTTCTGCCTTTCCCTGCTCTGTTCTTCCCCCTCCTTAGGCCCTGGCCTGGGCCCAGACCCATCCTCCCAGCCAGGTTTCCCTCCAGCAGGCTCCTTCCCTCCCTGTCACCTCCCTCTCACCAACCCGGGGTCTGAGCCCCTTAATCCTGACCGTCCGTGTTCTCAGGAGTGGTTGAGGACACAGGGCCCCAGCCCAGCCCTCCGCACCCCCCCAGCCCGGCCCTCTGTGCCCCACAGCCCCTTTGGAGCTTTTCTCTTGTCCTCTCACTCCTTCCCAGAAGTTTTTGCACAGAACTTCGTTTTGAAAGTGTTTTTCTCATTCTCCATACCTCCCCCAAGCTCTCCTCCAGCCCTTCCCAGGGCTCAGCCCTGCTGTCCTGAGCGTCTCCTGGGCCAGAGAGAGGAGATGGGGGTGGGAGGGACTGAGTTGATGTTGGGTTTTTCATTCAATAAACTGGTGATTTCTTACCGACTGCCTTGGGCTTCTGTGCCCCCTCACTGTGCCACAGGAGCTGCCCAACCCCTTTTCCACAGTGCAGCCCGACTCCAGTGAAAATCCACCAGGAACGTAGGTAGAAAAGCATACTCCCATGTTCTCAGTCATGGAGACAGGCGTGAAGGTGTCTCACCCGGCATGAGGCAGGCAGACGTCAGAAACAGGAAAGATGTCATTTCCACACCAAAAGCCCGTTTTTCCCCAGGACCCACCATCCCCAAATCCACCTCCCAAGGCAGTGACGTGTTGAGTGTGGCTTCCCCATCTTCTGATCAAAGGTCAGAACTTAGCTTCTCTCCCCTGCTCCAGGTTGGTGAAGTCTGAGCCAGTGGGGTCTTTGCCTCTGCAGGTGGAGGGAATAGGGCTGAGGTACATTTGTGGAGTTCCTTTCCCTGCCCGCCCTTGACTTAGAGATGGAAAGCAGTGGTAGCCACTGTTCCCTGGGCGCCCGGTTTTTCCGCTGGCTTCCAAGACAGGCCTGCACACACAGCCTTCCCCATGAAGAAATGCCCAGAGGTGGCCAGGCACAGTGGCTCACGCCTGTAATCCCAGCACTTTGGGAGGCCAAGGCAGGCGTTTTGCCCGAACTCAGGAGTTTGAGACCAGCCTGGGCAATGTGGCGAAACCCTGTCTTTACTAAAAAATATAAAAAATTGGCTGGGTGCGGTGGTTCACACCTGTAATCCCAGCACTTTGGGAGGCTGAGGTGGGCGGATCATGAGGTCAGGAGATCAAGACCATCCTGGCCAACATGGTGAAACCCCGTGCCTACTAAAAATACAAAGATTAGCTGGGTGTGGTGGCACGTGCCTGTAATCCCAGCTACTCAGGAGGCTGAGGCAGGAGAATCACTTGAACTCAGGAGGTGGAGGTTTCAGTGAGCCCAGATCGCACCACTGTACTCCAGCCTGGTGACACAGCGAGACTCAGTCTCAAAAAAAAAAAAAAAAATTTTGCCGGGTGTGGTGGTGTGTGCCTGTAATCTCAGCTACTCAGGAGGCTGAGGCACGAGAATCACTTGAACCCGGGAGGCGGAGGTTGCAGTGAGCTGAGATCATGCCACCGCACTCCAGCCTGGATGACAGAATGAGACTCTGTCTCAAAAAAAAAAGAAGTGTCCAGAGGTGAAGGCTTGCAGGAGAGGCAGCGCTTACAGCCCCAGAGGAGTGGATGGCCATCCAGAGCCTGCTGTCACTGGCCTCAGTCTTGGGTTCCCCAAGCCCTGTGCCCAGACGACCTCACATAGAGAGGCTCGGGGACCCAGCTGTGTGGCCCTGCACAAACTCTCTGAGCCTAGAAAATGAAAATCATACCTGCCTTCTAAATGAGGTGATAGCGGGGCTGGTGAGAGGAAAGGCCAGGAGAAGCAAATCATACCTAGTGTGACCTGGACCCAGAGTGTGAGTGTGGCTGCAGAGCAGGGTGAAGTGCCCACGAGGCCTTCCCGGAGCACAGCCAGGCGAGGGCTGCAGGGCAGGAGACGTGCAGAGCTGGGGGCCAGAGAGTTCCAGTGGAGGGGGTGGGACAAGTAGACTTGGACCCCAGCTTCTGGCCCTCTTAGGTTCTGGCTTAGACCTAGGACAGAGGGTGAAGGGTGAACTCTCAGCCTGTCTGCATCCGACACCATATCCTCAGCCTCCCCTTCTGTGGTAATAAATGCCCCACCCTGCTCCCATTCTCGGGGCCCATCCCTCTTCACTCCTTGAGGGCTTTTCTCCTACAGTCGCCCTCTCTCGTGCATGGCAGGTTCTCCCCTCTGCCAGGACTTTGCACCCACTTACATGCATCCCAAGTGGATATAGCTCGATATTAAAGACCGGAGACTTCCAGATTCCCTTCAGCTGCCATGCCTTGTCTCTGCTCCCCTTAGAGCAAAACTCTTCCAAAGAGCTGTGTGTGCTCCCCGTCTCCACTTGTGCCCACTCCCTTCCAGTTTTTTCCTCACAATCCCACCAAAAGTTTCCTTTCCACAGTTGCCAGTGACCTGGGTTGCCCAGTCCTATCAGTAGCATTGGATGCAAATAATCACCCGCGTGAGTCTTTCCACCTGGCCTGTGGACAGCTCTGTGCTCTCCTCTCACCTCCCTGGCCTCTCCTTCTTGGCCTCCCTTGCTACGGTGTCCTCAGCTTCCCAGCCTCGAAACCCTGGAGGACTTGGGGCTCCAGCCTCTAATCTAGCCTCCTCTCTCCCCACACTCAACCCTAAAGGGAGCTCACTTGGCCCCATGGTGTGAAATGTGCTCCCCTGGGAAGACTTCCCTCCTAGTAAATGCTAACTCAGTTCTTCAGTTCTGAGGCCGAAAACTGGGGAATCCTCCTCGATTCCTGTTTCTCTTGTACCCACCATCTAATCCATGAGCAAATCCTCCAGGCTTACCCTGACAGTGCCTCGCCCCTTCCTCTACTGCGATTATCTTATCTGGATATTGCAATAGGCTCCTAATTATCCCTGCTCCCACCCTCTTCTCCCTGTAGCCTGTTCTCCACTCAATAGCCAGAGATTTTTCAGAGCTGAGCAGATCGTGTTGGATTGCTGATCCAAACTGTGCAGAGTATCCCACCCACCTAGGTGTGTAAGCTGAAGCCTCACCTGTGAGGGGCCCACATGGTCTGATCTCCCAGGAGCTGCTGGATCTTAATTCCTCTTACGCTTCCCCTCCTCACTGGCCTCTCAACATTCCTCAAACACCACTCGGCCTCAGGGCCTTTGCAAGGACCTTTGGTCCTGTCCATCCTGCTGCTGCCCTCAGGCCCATGTGGCTTGCTCCCTCATTCAGGTCTTGGCTGAAATGTCACTTCAGGAGGCCTTCGCTTCTCCGACCCCTCTTTTTTTTTTTTTTTTTTTACTCGTATTTCCCACTCCTTGGCATTAATTATTCATTTGTCTCTCCCATAAGAATGCAAGCTCCAAGAAAAGAGGAAATGTTTTTCCCTGTTGTATCCTTGGCACCCAAAATACTGCTTGGCCCATCACAGGTGCACAATAAATATTCGTTTACAGAATGAAGTTCCCTCTTGCTGCTGGAATTGGGTCCCAAATCCAGATGTGCTACTCAAGACATTTTAACTGATGCCTTAGCCCAAAAGACACCTGGGTTTTCTCATAGGCTCAGAAGTAAGAAGCCCGAGCAGAGAAGAGGAAATCAGCTGTGTAGGGACAGTTTGGAGCACAAGGCAACTCAGGTGGAAGGTGCTGACTCAGACCCTGAAGCAGCTGTGCCCAGTCACCAGGAGTTAAGGCTGGACCAGAGCAGAGCTGCCCAAGGTCCGCCAGAGACTAAAGGCAAAGGGATGGCCTTTTGGTGCAGAAAGTGGAAGAGCCTCTATCTAACCTGCACGCCAACTCCAGACTGGTTTTATTTTTAAGTAAACTATTTTATTTTAGAATACCTTTAGATTTATGGAAAAGTTGCAAAAATAGTAGAAAGAGTGGCTATATACCACCCTGCCAGTTTCCCTTACTGTTAACATGTTGCATTCATGTGCATTTGTCATAACTAGTGAGTCAGTCATGATGCATGATTATTAACTAAAGTCCCTATTTTGGCCGGGCACGGTGGTTCACTCCCATAATCGCAGCACTTGGGGAGGCTGAGGCAGGTGGATCACCTGAGGTCAGGAGTTCAAGACCAGCCTAGCCAATGTGGTGAAACCCCGTCTCTACTAAAAATACAAAAGTTAGCCGGGCATGGTGGTGGGCACCTGTAATCGCAGGTACTCGGGAGGCTGAGGCAAGAAAATCGCTTGAACCCGGGAGGCGGAGGTTGCAGTGAGCCAAGATTGCACCACTGCACTCCAACCTGGGCGACAGAGTAAGACTCTGTCTCAAATAAATAAATAAATGTCCCTATTTTATGCATGTCCTTAGTTTTTCCCTAATGTCCTTTCTCCATTTCAGACTCCCACCCAGAATGCCACACTACGCTTGATCATTCTGTCTTCTTTTTTGTTGTTGATTTTAGAGACCAGGTCTTGCTCTGTTGCCCAGGCTGGAGTGCAGTGGTGCCATCTTAGTTCACTGCAGCCTGGAACTCCTGGGTTCAAGCCATCCTCCCACCTCAGCCTTCTGGGTATCTGGGACTACAGGCATGTGTCATTACACCTGGCTCTTTGTTTTGTTTTGTTTTCTTTTGTTTTTTTTGGTAGAGATAGGGTCTTGAACTGACCTCAGTTATCAATCCTCCTACTTTAGCCTCCCAAAGTGCTAGGATTACAGGCGTGAACCAACACATCCAGCCCATTCTGCCTTCTTAGGATCCTTTGGGCTGTGACATTTTCTTAGACTTTTTGATCTCTATTTTTGATGACCTTGACAGTTTTGAGGAGTATTGGTCAGGCATTTTGTAGAATGTCCCTCAGTTGGGGATTGTCTGATGTTCTTTTCATGGCTGGATGGAGGTTATAGGTTGTGGGGAGGAAGACCTCAAAGGTGAATGCCCTTCTCAGCACAGCCTGTGAAGGGCACATGCCGTCAACATGACATCACTGATGAGGTTGACCTGGGCTCCTCACTGTAAAGTTCCACACACCTGCTCCCATGCTGTTCTCTTTGGAAGGAAGTCGCTGGTGCAGCCCACACTCGGGTGAGGCGTTGATTGTCCCTACATGCATCATCTGGGATTCTCCTGTACAGGAGGTTTCGGACTAATCTTTAAACTGCTTCTTTCGCCACCCCTTTCACCTGCTGTGTCCAAGGACTGACAACATTAATAGCTGTCACCGTCACCTACAGGGCATTTCCTTTGAGCCAGGCTGCTGCTGAGTGCCTTACATGGTTTATTTCATGGAGTCCTTAAAGCAGCCCTCCCTGTGAAATCAATTCTGCTGATGCTTCCTTTTGCAAAGGAGGAAACCAAAGGTCAGAGCCTCCCCTCCCAACTCTAGAGCCTCCCATCTAACCACTTATGTTGCGACCTGAACACTCACAGTCATCCCAGACTTCACATGGCCAAAGCAAGACTCCTGATTTCCCTTGATCTTCCCCAGTCGGTAATGGCACCAGCCTCAGTCCTGTTACTCCAGCCAGAAACCCGGACTCATCCTGCGCCTCCCCTCCCAATCCATCAGCAACTCTTGTCCACGCTGCCTCCCAAATGCTGTTTCCAACTGTAAGCCAGGGCACCTTCCTCGCGTAGAGTCCTTTGTCGTCCTGTCCTCCCAGTGCCCTCTGAATAGAGGCCAACCACCGTCCACCAGGCCCATGGTCTGGCTCACTACCTTCACTTCTAGTTGCTTTCCCCCTGCCATGCTCACCACCCTCGAGCCACAGCTGACCTTTCCGTGCTCACATCCCTCTCCCAACCCCAGAGTACGCTCCTTTTCCTTTAAGATGTGGCCTTTGTATCACCTCCTCCAACAGCCTTCCCCAACCACCCCACCCAAAGCCTGGTTGTTAGCCTCTGTCTCTTCAGTCATAGAGTTCACTATTACCTGCAGCAAATGTCTCTGTACCACATTCGAATGAGAGCTCCAGGAGGACAAAGACCCAAGCCGCCGGACTCACTGTTGCAGTACCCAGCACCCTGGCATGCGGCGGACCCGCATGCAGGTTGGTTCAATGCGTGAGTGAGGGTTAAGTCACTTGTCCAATGCACACAGATCGGCTGAGAAGAGGTCAGGTTTCTAAACGCCATCATCTGACTCAGGCCATATCTCAGGGCCCTACTCAGATCCCATCTTCCCAACCATCCATACATCTGGCTTTTATTAACTTCCTACTAGTTCGTGTCCTAGGTACAGCATGAACCTAGGTTGGGTCCCAACCTATACAGGAACTCTAAGGCCAGTAGGGGAGACAAACAGACCATCACCACACAGCATGACAGGTTGCACTGGTGCACACGGGAGGGATGTCCACCCTGCAGGAAGAGGTGTCCAAGAAGATGTCCCAAAGGGAATGACACCTGAGTGGCATCCTGAAGACATCTGACAAGGATGGATGTTCTGGGCATAGGAAGTAGCATATGTCAAAAGCAGAGATAAGGGAGAATGTGGCCGATGCCGAGAACCACACAGGGCTCAGTGCAGCTGGAGACGATGGGGATGGTGAGTGCCAATGGGGCAGGAGCGGAGGAAGAGTCTAGGCCCTGAGGAGCCTTGTAGCTGTTACTGTTACTACTGTGAGCCGGAGCAAGGATTGCACACTCTGTCCTGAGAGACAGGGGAGCTGGCAAAGGGACCTAGGCAGAGAAGTGAGACGATGTATTTTAGAAAGATCTCCTTAATACAACATGCCGGGAGAAACAAGACCTGCTCTGCAGACCAGCAGATGAGCTTGAAGGCTGCAGCAGCCATTTAGAAAAGATGTGATGAGGACATTGTAAAGGTGGAAGGGTTGGAGGGGAATAGATAAATCTGAGAGTGACTTAAGAGGTTGAATTAACAGGTTTTGGTAGCTGGTTAGAAAACAAGAGTTGAGGCCGGGCATGGCGGCTCACGCCTGTAATCCCAGCAGTCTGGGAGGCCAAGGCAGACAGATCACTTGAGGTCAGGAGTTTGAGACCAGTCTGGCCAACATGGTGAAACCCTGTCTCTACTAAAAATACAAAAATTAGCCAGGCATAGTGGTGGGCACCTGTAATCCCAGCTACTTGGGAAGCTGAGCCACGAGAATCGCTTGAACCTGAGAGGCAGAGGTTGCGGTGTGCCGAGATCGCGGCACTGCACTCCAGCCTGGGCAGGCGACAGAGTGAGACTCCCGTCTCAAAAAAAGAGGCCTGGCATGGTAGCTCAGCACCTTGGGAGGCTGAGGTGGGCAGATCACCTGAGGTCAGGAGTTCAAAACCAGCCTGACCAACATGGTGAAACCCCGTCTCTACTAAAAATACAAAATTAGCCAGGCGTGGTGGCACATGCCTGTAATCCCAGCTACTCAGGAGGCTGAAGCAGGAAAATCACTTGAACCCTGGTAGCAGAGGTTACAGTGAGCCAAGACCATGCCATTGCACTCCAGCCTGGGCAACAAGAGTGAAACTCCATCTCAAACAAAAGAAAACAAGAGTTGAAAGAGAGTCCAGGACAGACTGACTGCCCTGTGAGAACATCCCTGCAGGAGATTTGGACAGGACTTAGTGCTATTCCAACTGGAAGTGGAATATATGGGTCTGGGTAGAGCTCAGGGGACTGATCTGGGCCAGAGATGGAGATGTGGGCCTCCCCACCTTGTGGGAGAGCTGACGTTGGGGAGAGGTGAGCTCATCCCTCGCTGGGCTGATCTCCTTCCTGATCACATGGGCACCTGCTGTCCACACCACACAGCTCACGCTTGCTTCCGTTCAGTCTCTGCCGCCTCATTTATGGCTCACCTTCATTCTGAATGCATCTCTGTCCAACAACACTGCAGGCAGAAGCTGCCCCATATTTCTCATTCTTTTTCCACACCTTGCACTCAGGGTCTGTTGACTACTAAGCTTGATGGTGATGAGAATAAACAACCACTAGGAATAGTGTCTGTTATGTACAAGGCCTAATGTTAAGTCTTTATGCCTTTTTTGTTTGTTTGTTTGTTTTTTCAGACGGAGTCTTGCTCTGTCCCCCAGGCTGGAGTGCAGTGGCGCGATCTCGGCTCACTGCAAGCTCCACCTCCCGGGTTCACGCCATTTTCCTGCCTCAGCCTCCTGAGCCACCACGCCCAGCTAATTTTTTGTATTTTTAGTAGAGACGGGGTTTCACCATGTTAGCCAGGATGGTCTCGATCTCCTGACCTCGTGATCCCCCCGCCTCGGCCTCCCAAAGTGCTGGGATTACAGGCGTGAGCCACCGCGCCCAGCCCCTTTATGCCATTTTATTGCATTCTCTGGATGACCCAACAAAGTAGGTAATAGGAACCCTGCTTTACAGATGAGGAAGCAGGTAAAATAACAGACCATGCCTAAAAAGTGAAGCCATTAGGAAATGGAGGAACGCGGCTTTGAACTTAGCTGAGTCTGACCCCAAGGCCTGCGGTCCCTCCACTGAGCAGGGCAGGACCCGTCTACCCTGGCTGGGAGGTCACAAGGAAGAGAGGGTGCAGATTTGCCATATGGCCACAGGACAGGAACCAGGAGCCTCTGGGGACAGCTTTGAGTGGACTGATTCTTGGCTCAGTGGCAGAAAGAACCAACAACTAGTGGTGTCCAAGGTAGACAAGGGCCCCTCAGGAAGCTCAGGAAGCTGGGGAGACATGGTCTTTAAGGAGCCTCCCATCTTGAGCACTTATGGGTGAATGTGCTGACTTTTTTTTTTTTTTTTTTTTTGAGACAGAGTCTCACTCTGTTGCCCCGGCTGGAGTGCAGTGGCACGATCTCGGCTCACTGCAACCTCCGCCTCTCAGGTTCAAGCAATTCTCCTGCCTCAGCCTCCCAAGTAGCTGGGACTACAGGCAAGAGCTACCACACCTGGCTAATTTTTTGTATTTTTAGTAGAGACGGAGTTTCACCATGTTGGCCAGGCTAGCCTCAAACTCCTGACCTCAAGTGATCCACCCATCTTGGCCTCCCAAAGTGCTGGGATTACAGACGTGGGCCACTGTGCCCGCCCTTATCTGCTGACATTTCAAGTGGGATGATAGCCTTGGCAAAAGTGCCCCAGCCACTTCAGAGAAAGGGAAGGAATCTAGCCAAAAGAAAAAGAATAATTTAAGAAAGCAGATTTCAGTGGGACGAGGGCTTCCGAGGATCTAAAGGGATGCAGTAAGAGAAGTGGGAGTGATTTTCAGGGAGGAAACAGTAATATTAAAAGTAGCAAGAACAACTTCCCAGGCATGGGATGGCAGGGGGCTGCTGAGCACTGTGGAAAGAGCATAAGGAGCTGAATCACCACTGGGCATGGATTTCTTCCTTTATTCTCCATTTACTCAGTGCCCATCAGCAGCCTGGCATGAGATCAGCAGCTGCTGGGGGAGCACAGGACAGTGCAGGATGAAGTAACAGTCTCTTCCAGACACACAGTGCAATCCTCAGAGACAAGATAAAAAACCAAGTGGCTGAAAGGGCCGAACATATGCGAGGCTAAGCGATAACAGCATGAGAACCAGCAGGGAAGGCCCAGCCTTCCCCCACCAGCACACGGGGTGGAGCAGCCAGCACCTAAGGAGAATCACAAAGGAACCACTGAAGCCCACAGACGGTGAGCAGAACAATCGGAGTGAGGAACCTGCACAACTCACACAGGGAGATTGAGAAGTGTTCTCTCCATTTACCGGAAAAAAGGTGATAAAATAAATGTGCTCCTTGGCCGGGCGCAGTGGCTCACACCTGTAATCCCAACACTTTGGGAGGCTGAGGCAAGCGGATCACCTGAGGTCAGGAGTTTGAGACTAGCCTGGCCAACAAAAAATTAGCCAGGTGTGGTGGCAGGCGCCTGTAATCCCAGCTACTCGGGAGGCTGAGGCAGGAGAATGGCGTGAACCTGGGAGGCAGAGGTTGCAGTGAGCCGAAATTGTGCCACTGCGCTCCTGCCTGGGGAACACAGCAAGTCTCTGTCTCAAAACAAACAAACAAACAAAAAAGCCCATTAAGCCTGGTGCAGCCGCCTTTCACTTCTCTGAGCCTCAGTTTCTTCACCTGCAAAACAGAGACACTGAAACAGCACTTTCAATCCAGGGTGCACAGCACAGGCACCACTTAAGTTTTAAAGCCACAAGAGGTGGCCGGGCTCCGTGGCTCACACCTGTAACCCCAGCACTTTGTGAGGCCGAGGTGGGACGATCGCTTGATCCCAGTAGTTCAAGAACACCCTGGGCAACATACGGACAGCCCATCTTTACAAAAAATAAAAATTAGCTGGGCATGGTGAGCACCTGCTTGTAGTCCCAGCTACTCAAGAGGCTGAGGCGGGAGGATCACTTGAGCCAAGGAGTTCAAGCTGCAGTGAACTATGATTGTGGCACTGCACTGCACCCTGGGTGACAATGGGACCTCGGCTCTTAAAAAAAAAAAAAAAAAGTCCACTTTGGGAGGCCGAGGTGGGCAGATCATGGTAAATGGTAAATGGTAAAAATAATGGTAAAACCCTATCTCTGGTAAAAACACAAAAATTAGCCAGGTGTGGTGGCATGCGCCTGTAGTCCCAGCTACTCGGGAGGCAGAGGCAGAAGAATCGCTTGAACCCAGAAGGCGGAGGTTGCAGTGAGCCAAGATTGCACTACTGCACTCCAGCCTGGGCCACACAGCATGACTCCATCTCAAAAAAAAAAAAAAAAGTCCCAAGAGGTGCCCAGGATTCACCCTGGCACCACTAAATCTCAATCTCTAGAGGAAAAGCCTTCTAAGAAAGTTATTTCTCAAAAGATTTTGAAACCCAGTGTCATGAAGAACAAAAGTGCCTTGCGCTCCATATTCTGTTTCCTCCCTGTGAACAGAACATGCTGGCCAGATGGGAGTCCAGTCATGGTTGGATGTAGTCTCTATGCACAGAGGCAGACTTACCAAAATGCAATCAGTGCAACATATATGTAGGTATATATTTTGAGACAGGGTCTGGCTTTGCCACCCAGGCTGGAGTTCAGTGGCATGATGTTCTCTCTGCTCACTGCAATCTCCACCTCCTGGCTTGAGCCATCCTCCCACCTCAGCCTCCTGAGTTGCTAGGACTACAGGTACACACCACCATGCCTAGCTAATTTTTGTATTTTTGTAGAGATGGGGTTTCACCATGTTGCCCAGGCTAGTCTTGAACTTCTGAGCTCAAGCAATCTGCCCGCCTCAGCCTGACAAAGTGCTGGGATTACAGGTGTGAGCCACTGAGCCCAGCCCAACCAGTGGCAATATATCTGGAAAATAAGGCCAGTGTGAGGGCTGAAGGATCACAGATCCCAAATGCAACAGACCCCAACCTCAGGGGCCCTGGAGGAAAACTGACCAGCTGAAATGGATAAGGATAAACACAAGCTCAGCACTGATGCAAATAACATAATCAATGGACATAAGAAACAACAGAAGGTGCTTCCGGAGAGGGGGGCTGGATGGCTGAGGACAGCAGTCACAGAGATACATTTCATTGTAACTTGCTTGTTTGCTTCTTTTTTTTAAGTTTTTTTTTTTTTTTTTTTTTTTTTGAGACAGAGTCTGTCTCTGTCACCCAGGCTGGAGTGCAGTGGTGCCATCTCAGCTCACTGCAACCTCCGCCTCCCGGGTTCAAGTGATTCTCTTGCCTCAGCCTCTCCAGTAGCTGGGACTACAGGCATGTGCCACCACACACAGCTAATTTTTGTATTTTTAGTAGAGACGGGGTTTCACTATGTTGGTCAAGCTGGTCTCAAACTCCTGACTTCAGATGATCCACCTGCCTCAGCCTCCCAAAGTGTTGGGATTACAGGTGTGAGCCACTGAGCTCAGTCTTTGTATGTCTTTTGAATGTTGCACAAATGAAAGTATTGGCTATCCGGAAAAAATCATGCCAGTCACGGTGTCTCATGCCTGTAATCCCAGCACTTTGGGAGGCCGAGATGGAGGACCACTTGAGACCAGCCTGGGCAACATATCGAGAACCTGTCTCTAAGAAAATAAATTGGAAAAAAAAAAAAAAAGCCAGGTGTAGTGGCATGCACTTGTAGTCCTAGCTTCTTGGGAGGCTACAATGGGAAGATTTTGTGAGCCCAAGAGTTTGAGGTTACAGGCTGGGCCGAGGCCAAGGTGAGTGGATCACCTGAGGTCAGGAATTTGAGACCATCCTGGCCAACACGGTGAAACCCGTATCTACTAAAAATACAAAAAATTAGCTAGGTGTGGTGGTGGGTGCTATAATCTCAGCTACTGGGGATGTTGAGGCAGGAGAATCGCTTGAACCCTGGAGGCAGAGGTTGCAGTGAGCCAAGATCGTGCCACTGCACTCCAGCCTGGGAGACAGACTCCATCTCAAAAAGAAAAAAAGGAGTTTGAGGTTACAGTGAGCTATGATCACACCACTGCACACCAGCTTGGATGATAAAGTAAGAACCTGTCACTTAAAAAAAATCATTGGCAGAGCACAGGTTTGAGAAGAACCTGGTTGGATGTAACTGAGATGTGTAAAATAGAGGGTCTTCACTTGTGTCAAAGGCAGCCCGATTTGCAGCTTTTTTTTTGTGGACAGGTGGCATCCTTATTATGGGGGGACCGTCCCTCTGATCTCTGCAGTTCATTCCTTGTCTCTGGTCACTGGGCCCTGGGCTGATCACCACCTTCTGAGCAGGACCCAGACCGACAAGCTAGACTACACCCAGAAAGGAGAAATTGGAATGGGGAAGGGTCAGGAAACTGCGGTAGGACTGAGTGAAGAGACCAGGGGCAGCCCAGGGAAGAGATGAGACCACGCGGGGCACCATCGCTGTCTCCACATACCTTAACTGACACAAGGGAGCAGCCTTCTTTCTGAAGACAGAGCTAGGGCTGTGGATGAGCACTGCAGGAAGGCACTTCGGGGTCTATCAGAGGAAATTTTTGCTAACCTTTCGAGTTGTCTCAGAGCCAAACGTAGTAAGCTACCTGTCACCAGATGTGCTTGAGCTAAGGGCACTGAACCACCTCTGTCAGAGATGGTGCATCCCCCACCAGATGTGACCCCGGGATGCGGAGCCTGGGGTCAGATCTGCGAGCCAGATAACAGCGGCACTCACTTCTCGGGTCTTCGTGAGCGTTAAGTCAATGAACCCAGGGCACCAAAGCGCGCAACACGCAGCAGGCGCTCAATTAGTGGCGCCTCGCTCTGTACTCCAGGAAGCCCAACCTTCTCCCTGCGCCTCAGTTTCTCCCGACGTCCTCAATGGCGCCATGGCGCCACACTAGGTACCTTCGGGTTCGACCTCCCGAGCAGCTCCACACGCTGAGGCCCCGCGGCATTTTGCGGCCGAGGGCACCCCTCGGGGCTGGCGGGCCCCGGGAACTGCGCCCCGGGCGGGTCCTCGCCCCGCCCCCGCCTTGATGGCCCCGCCCTGTCCCCCTCCCGCTGGAGCCGGCCCGGCCCGCGCTCCTTTAAGGCAGCGAACCGGCCGAGAGAAGCGTGTTTCGCCCCCTCCGACGCCACCGAGGTAGCGGCTTCACCTTTAAGGCGGCGCAGGGGCTGCTGGGAAGGCCGGCGGGATGGAGGCGGCGGGACCGGCTCGCGGCTGCGGGTCTGGGTGAAGCGGGAGGCAGCCAGAGCCGGAGCCGTGCCCGAGCACCAGGCGCAGGTCGGCGCGGGCCGATTGGGCCGGGAGACGGGGTCAGGCCCTAAAGCGGGGGAGGAGGCTCCGGGTCGGCCTAGGGGAGGGGGTCGTCGTGGGCACGGCCTGTAGGAGGATCGAGCCAGCACTGGTAGGGGGCGCGGTCCCGGGTGGCCCGGGGCGGGGGCGCGGCCTTTTCAGGAGAGGCCGCAGGGCGTTGCGCTGGCCTAGGGGAGGGGTCGTCGTGGGCGTGGCCTGGAAGGACTGGGGGCCGCGTATTCAGCCCCTCTAGTGGGAGGGCCTCCGCAGGGTCGGCTCGTCGGGAGGATGGGCTCCGCTGCTTGGCCTGTCTGTTGGGGATGGGGCTGTCCAAGGGGCTGGGCCCGGATCGCCGGAGGGGCCGGGGTCTCCTGCACAGGAGTGAGCCCCCACGTTCCCCATACCTGTCCTGGTTAGGGGGTCCCCGGGGAAATCCGGACACTAAGCTGCCTAAGTCGGCCTAAGCCGGTGGTCTGGGGCCGAAGCAGGATTCGGCTGCACCGCATTGCGTCTCCCAGGCCTAGACAAGCCGGGCGCGCCCTCTGTAGGCCAAGCGCGGGCACGGTGCGGGCTGCCGGCTGGGGGACCTGGGCACACGGGAGACTCAGGCGTCCGGGGACCGCCTGTTTACCTAATCCAGGGCGGACGGCGGTGTGGCCCCAGGCCCGGCGCCCGCCTGCCCGCACCCTCGTCCTCACAGACGCCACAACCATGGCCATGATGGTGCTTCCGCGGGAGGAGAAGCTGAGCCAGGATGAGATCGTGCTGGGCACCAAGGCTGTCATCCAGGGACTGGAGACTCTGCGTGGGGAGCATCGTGCTCTGCTGGCTCCTCTGGTTGCGCCTGAGGCCGGCGAAGCCGAGCCTGGCTCGCAGGAGCGCTGCATCCTCCTGCGTCGCTCCCTGGAAGCCATTGAGCTTGGGCTGGGGGAGGCCCAGGTAGGTCAGTCTGGGGTACTGAGGTGGGCGGTCACTGGAGGGATCGAGCCTTCAAGAGGAATCCGGTAATGTAGGAGAAGAATCAGAGCAGGGAACCGTCTGTTTCCTGGAGCCCCATGTTAGGACCCCAGTAAATACCTTTTGAAGAAATAAATGCACTTTGGTGACCCCGGCCCTGCCCTAGGAGACCATGATCACCCTCGCCCCCACGCAGAGCCCCATTTCCGGCTCCCCTCTACCTAAGGGAGACTGGATGGCATATGAGAACAGAAAGAAAATCCTTAAGGAAACACAGTCTCCCACCAATTCATTCTTCTATTCACTCGTTAACAGATTAGTTATTGAGGGCCAGCCAGGGTATTAGGTGGATACAGGGCCCAACAAAATAGACAAGATTCCTGCCCTATTAGAGACAAAAACACACATACAGAAATAATTGGTTGTTACAAATTGTGATGAGTTCTGCAAAGAAAAGAACAAGATTTTATGATAGCTCACAGCAGCGAGTCTTGTCTACTGGTCAGGCAGGACTTCTGTGAGGAAATGACAAACTGAAACCTGAGGGAAGAAATGAACCAGCCTCCAGGAAAGGGAGGCGGGGGAGAAGTTGCATGTGCAAAGGTCCTGGGGTAGGAAGAGCTTGTGGTGGAGGAACTCGGGGAAGAACTGTGTGACTGGAGCTTCATGGAAGGGAGAGAGGGACAGAAGAGGCCTGGGGAGAAGCCAAGAGCCAGATCATGGCCTGGTTGGTTTGGGTTTTATTCTCAGGAAATCAGAAAGCCTCTGGAGGGCTTTAAGCAGGCAGGCAACACAGTCTGACTTGAGTTTCTAAAAACTCTCTCTGGCTGAGATGTGGAGAATAAACCTCAGTGGGTCGAGGATGGAATCACTCTCCAATGAGTGGTTAGGAAGCCACTGCTGGAATTCAAATGAGAGCTGGTGCTTGGAATTAAGGGGTGGCTATGACGGTGGAGAAAAGGGACCAGTTCTGTATGTTCTGGAGATAGGTCCAGCAACACATGGGGGTGGAATAAGGGAGAGAAAGGGAGGCAGCATCACTCCCAGGTTTGTGATTTAAGCAAATTAAGGGAGGAGAGGGCCTTGGTGGATCAGAACTCTGTTTTGGCCCCCTTTAATTGAGGCTGCCAGGATGATATGCAGTTGGAGATGTCCAGCAGCCATTGGGATGTACAAGGAGTTAGACTTGTTTTATTCCCCTCAGAGCTTGGCTGAGCCCCTGCCTGGCACGTGAACCCTGGGGAAGTTGTATCATTTTGGTTTCCTTGTCTTTAAAATAGGGATCATGCCATCTGCTGTGTACACTTCCAGGCTGTTGGGGGAATTTTTTTTTTTTTTTAAGCTAGTGGTTATGGAAACACCTGTCACTTAGGCATTTGCTAACCAACTACAAAGTACAGGGTCTCAGACAGCCTGGCCCTCTGCAACGACATTCACTCCCTGCCAGTTGGCCGTCAGAGGCGGAGAGGACCACTCGGGGGCCCCACACCTGGTGGAGCACATGCGCTCTCACAGAGGGGGAACAGTCTGCACGGAGGGCATGGGCATCAAGGCCATGTGTGAAGCTGGAGCAAAGCGGGAGGTGTGACTAGCTGGAGACACCACTGCAGAAATGACCCTGCACCGTGAAGGACTGGGAAAGGGTAGAGGCCAGGTGTGGTGGCTCACACCTGTAATTCCAGCACTTTGGGAGGCCCAGGTGGGAAGACTGCTTAAATCCAGGAGTTCATGAGACCCTGTATCTACAAAAAAAAAATGTTTCTTTTTTTTTTTGAGACAGTCTCGCTCTGTTGCCCAGGCTGGAGTATAGTGGCACAATCTCAGCTCACTGCAGCCTCTGCCTCTCAGGTTCAAGTGATTCTCCTGCCTCAGCCTCCTGAGTAGCTGGGACTACAGGCACGCGCCACCACACCCAGCTAATTTTTGTATTTTTAGTAGAGATGGGGTTTCACCATGTTGGCCAGGATGGTCTCAAACTCCTGACCTCGTGATCTGCCCACCTCAGCCTCCTGAAGTGCTAGGATTATAGGCGTGAGCCACCGTGCCTGGCCAAAAAAATTTGTAAATTAGCCAGCTGTGGTGGTGTGCACCCGCAGTCCCAGTTACTCAGGAGGCTGAGGTGGAAGGCCCACTTGAGCCTGGAAGGTAGAGGCTGCAGTGAGCTGTGACGGTGCCATAGCCCTTCAGCCCAGGTGACAGAGTGAGACATTGTCTTAAATTAAAAAAAAAAAAAAGAGCAAGAAGGGAGGTTGGACCCTAGGCAGGAAGGCAGGAAGAGACTGGAAACTAAGGACAGGAGTTACAGAGGCTGGGGAGAGGGGTGGGGGTTGAGGCCAAGGCCTTTGGATACTTTTCCTGCCCCTGTGGCTCCTCATGCCAACTGAGCATTTGGGACACATGCCCCTTCCCTACCTGGGAGCTGCAGAAAGGCAGGGGATGCTGTGGCCCCTCAGCAGAAGTGGGGATGGAGTCTTTGGGTGGCCCTTCAGCCATCTAGCAGAGTTCTGTGGGCAAGCGCTAGCCCTGGGGCAGGGAGCAGTAACCTAGTGGCTGTGGCAGCAGGGGCTTGAGTACAACCCAGGGAGAGACGAAGGAAGGGGCTAGTAGCTCAGGGAAAGCACAGCACCCCAACTAGCTCTTTTGGGGTTCTCCTGATCCCAGAAGGAAGGAACTGGGGACTCCCAAGCCTCCTGGGTTTGGGCTTTGCACTACCATGTGTTGGGGGCCTTGAGGAGATTCTCCCTTGACAAGGAGAGAAAAGAACTGCAGCTCCTCACTGTAGGGCCAGGCCTGGCCCTTCACTGGGTCCCAGAGCCCAACTAGGCCCAGGCTACAGTCATAGGCGAGGGGGTTGACAGGGCTCCGACCCTTACCTGGGCTGGTTGCACAGGTGATCTTGGCATTGTCGAGCCACCTGGGGGCCGTAGAATCAGAGAAGCAGAAGCTGCGGGCGCAGGTGCGGCGCCTGGTGCAGGAGAACCAGTGGCTGCGTGAGGAGCTGGCGGGGACACAGCAGAAGCTGCAGCGCAGTGAGCAGGCCGTGGCCCAGCTCGAGGAGGAGAAGCAGCACCTGCTGTTCATGAGCCAGATCCGCAAGTTGGATGAAGACGCCTCCCCTAACGTGAGCTCCTACCATGGTCACTGTTGCCCAGCAAGGGGGCCTGGGAGCAGGGAGGGGCAGCATGGAGCAGATTTGGCTCCATCCCAGCCCACAGACACCCTGGCTGCCCTGTGCCTCCTTCCCTGATGCTCATCCTGTCTTCCTCCCCAGGAGGAGAAGGGGGACGTCCCCAAAGACACATTGGATGACCTGTTCCCCAATGAGGATGAGCAGAGCCCAGGTGCGGATGGGCAGTTCCGGAGTGGGGGAAGGAAAGGTTGTGTGAACTCTTGGTCCTTGGGACCGACTGGCTGCCATGTTCCTTCCTGTGTCACTTCTGATCATGACATCCTAGTGTGTGAGAGCTTCAAGAACAGTTGTACGTGCTGCTGCTTCTCACATCCCCCCAGCTCTGTGGGGGGCAGACATCACAGTTAAGAGCTGTGGAGTCGCCAGCCTGGCTTCCAGTGTTGCTCTGCCACTAGCTCCCCTGACCCTTGGGAGAGTTCTCTTCCTCTCCGAGTCACCTCTGAGGGAGGCACATGCAGACAGCCACAGTGGGGCCAGTGCCTGCTTTGCTCATGGTACTGGTTATGCATCGGAGCCTCCACTCTGTACACAGGGACACAGGCTCAGAGGTTAGGCAGCTTGCCCCAGGAGACAGAGCCTGAAGTACTGGAGCTGGGCCTCTACCCCATTTCTATGGGGTAACTAGACCCACTCTATAAATGGGAAAACTGAGAAAGAGTGGTTAGTGACTTGCCCAGGGCCATGTGTCAAGTGGCTCAAAGGCACAGCTGGCATGTGCCATCCCAGCCCAGTGGGCAGATGGTACATCTGACCTCCCGCCCTTGGCCCTGCAGCCCCTAGCCCAGGAGGAGGGGATGTGTCTGGTCAGCATGGGGGCTACGAGATCCCGGCCCGGCTCCGCACCCTGCACAACCTGGTGATCCAATACGCCTCACAGGGCCGCTACGAGGTAGCTGTGCCACTCTGCAAGCAGGCACTCGAAGACCTGGAGAAGACGTCAGGCCACGACCACCCTGACGTTGCCACCATGCTGAACATCCTGGCACTGGTCTATCGGTGAGGACTCTCTGGGATGCCCAAATTCTTCTGGAAGGCTCCAGCCCTGGATCACTAACCCTTGGTGCCTGCTGTGGGCCAGGACTCGTGGCCCACCTGCATGGAGCTGGGCTACAGATGCAAGTAAAACTGTCTAGTATAAGAGAGAGGCTTGGCCAGAACTGGGGAGGGACTGCACATGAGGACTCCAGGGGTCCTGGGGAGTCCACACAGCTTCTCCAGGCACCAAGGCTGGAGGAGGGGTTTTACCAGAAAGTGAGTTTGCCCAAACACAAGAGGGCTAGAAAAGGTTCCCATGGCAAAAAGCCAGCATGAGCAAAGGCACTGGGACCTGGAGAGTGGGACACGCTAAAGGGGCAGCAGGAGAGCCATGTGGTGCCCAGGGACGCTAGGCACCAGGCAGTCGGTGGGACCCCAGCACTGCGCACCCCAGCCAATTGTGAGAAAACTGCCTACAGCCCCTGGAGCTCAGAAAGCAGGAGCTGAGCAGGTCTCCCCACACTCTGGGTCTCACTCTGTCATACACACTCAGTGAGTACAGGAGTGACCACAGGGATTGCAGACCACTGGGGAGGGCCTTGAGCTGGAGGACGGCCCTGACCATGCTCCTACCTGCTCCCAGGGATCAGAACAAGTACAAGGAGGCTGCCCACCTGCTCAATGATGCTCTGGCCATCCGGGAGAAAACACTGGGCAAGGACCACCCAGCCGTGAGTGAGGGTTGGGTGGGAGGTGGGGGCTGTGCCCCATCCCCTGCAGGTCCCAGAGTCCTGCAGGGCCTGGGTCAAGAAGCTTCCATTCTCTCACCTCCAGGTGGCTGCGACACTAAACAACCTGGCGGTCCTGTATGGCAAGAGGGGCAAGTACAAGGAGGCTGAGCCGTTGTGCAAGCGGGCACTGGAGATCCGGGAGAAGGTGGGAACAGGCAGGGCTGGGCAGGCCGGGGGTCTGGGAGGCAGGGGCCCGGGCAGCCCTGAGCCCAACCCCTGGCTCCCTCTCCCATCCCAGGTCCTGGGCAAGTTTCACCCAGATGTGGCCAAGCAGCTCAGCAACCTGGCCCTGCTGTGCCAGAACCAGGGCAAAGCTGAGGAGGTGGAATACTACTATCGGCGGGCACTGGAGATCTATGCTACACGCCTTGGGCCCGATGACCCCAATGTGGCCAAGACCAAGAACAACCTGGTACCTTGGGGCTGGGAGGGGCTGGAGGATGGGAAGGAGGGAGGCAGGGATGAGGTTGGGGAAGAAGGAGAGAAAAAGGCTTGGCTGCATGCATCCCGCTCACTCTCTGGGTCTCCCGCTTCCAGGCTTCCTGCTACCTGAAGCAGGGCAAGTACCAGGATGCGGAGACCCTGTACAAGGAGATCCTCACCCGCGCTCATGAGAAAGAGTTTGGCTCTGTCAATGGTGAGTGCGTGGTCACCATGTGCCTCTAGCCCATCCATCCCAGGCCTGCTCTGCCATCAGCACCCAGGACAAATCCCTCAGCAGGGCAAGCCCTCAGGCTTTGGCCTGGCTGGTCATCAGCCTCACCCTCAGATGGTGCCCAGCCACCTGTGCTCACGTTTGCACACATGAGCACATACCCAACTCACGCAGCCCCCTTGGCCTGCCAGTGCCTCACACGCCTTTGCATCCCCCTTCTCCACTGGCGACTCTTGCTCACCTTGAGGGCCTGACCCAGCGTCTCCCACTCTGGGAAACCACCTCTGGCCCCGGATGGTCAGTCGTCTCCTGCTCCTGAGTCCCTCGGAGCCTGGCCCATCATTCAGGCCTAGCACATGTCTTGGGCTGTGGCCTGGGGGCAAGGGTCTGTTCTGCTCATCTCTTTGTCCAGAAGAGGGTCAGTAGTGTTTTGGGTCTTACTCTTGTTCATTCATTCAATGAAGCCCAACCGTGGTCTCCCCTCCCCTGACCCCCCAGTCCTGTGTCCAGCCCAACCAGGTGAGACCTATATGGTAGGCTGCTGACAGTCCCCTTTCTCTCCCCAGGGGACAACAAGCCCATCTGGATGCACGCAGAGGAGCGGGAGGAAAGCAAGGTAGCTCTGTGGGGCAGGCTGGGCGGTTGTCAGGGGAGGCTGGGATGTGCAGAGGGGGGCCTGCTCTCACTTCGTGTGACCATTCTTTCCTCCAGGATAAGCGCCGGGACAGCGCCCCCTACGGGGAATACGGCAGCTGGTACAAGGCCTGTAAAGTAGACAGGTGAGGGGGGCGGGGCTGGGCTGGGGAGCAGAGCACAGCAGGGCGGGCTCCACATTCCATACTCTCACCCCCAACACACCCCTCCTCTGCTGCTCATCTGGCAAGGCCCAACTCACAGGTCACCTGTCCCAAGAAGGCTCTGTCTCCTAATTCTCAGCCTAATTCTCTTGCTCCGGGTCTCCCAACTTTTGGTCCTGGTGACAACATCCCATGAGGGCCCTGGGGCCAGGTCCCCAGCCCTGGGGTGACTTCCCCAGGACAGAAGAGGCTGGGTGGGCCCAGCACAGGGCTTGACATGGGAGGGAATGGATTCTGGCTACCCCGGAGGTCCACGCTTCCTCAGGGCCCCCTGTGGGCCAGGTGCCAGGATGGGCCCTGGGTCTTGGGGAACATGGAGTTTGAGACTGTCCCATCCACAGCCCCACAGTCAACACCACCCTGCGCAGCTTGGGGGCCCTATACCGGCGCCAGGGCAAGCTGGAAGCCGCGCACACGCTAGAGGACTGTGCCAGCCGTAACCGCAAGCAGGTGGGGCTCCATGCAGGAGGGGGTGGGCGGACACCTGTGTGGCCCTGGGTATGGTCCAGTCACTGCCTGATGCCCCTGCCCCTCCCTCAGGGTTTGGACCCCGCAAGCCAGACCAAGGTGGTGGAATTGCTGAAAGATGGCAGTGGCGGGCGGGGAGACCGCCGCGGCAGCCGAGACATGGCCGGGGGTGCCGGGCCTCGGTCTGAGTCTGACCTCGAGGATGCGGGATCTACAGCTGAGTGGAATGGGGTGAGTCCGGGGGCTGGGCCGGGCTGGGCTGGGAGCCTAGGTGGCCAGGGGGCCTAGAGGCGAGCCTGTCCACCTGCAGGATGGCAGTGGCTCCTTGCGGCGCAGCGGCTCCTTTGGGAAACTCCGGGACGCCCTGAGGCGCAGCAGTGAGATGCTGGTAAAGAAGCTGCAAGGGGGCAGCCCCCAGGAGCCCCCTAACCCCAGGTGAGCCCCCCACCAAGGTGAGCCTCAAGAACCACCCAGCAACCCCGGATGAGCTGCTGACCCAGAATGTGCCCCACTGACCCCAGACAACCTCCCCATCCCTCTCAGGCTCCACCACCCACCAGTCTGCTCCCTCCCCAGCCCCACCCTGCTCCCTGCCCCCATCTCCCCTGAGTTCCTCCTTGGGCAAATCCCATGCTGTCCTTTTCCCTCAGGATGAAGCGGGCCAGTTCCCTCAACTTCCTCAACAAGAGCGTGGAAGAGCCGACCCAGGTAGGGGCAGGCGGGTGTCTGGGCACTGGGCAGCTGCGGCCGGGGCTGCATGCGTGCTGCCAAGCTTCCCTCCAGCATGCCTCTTCATCCAGCAACAGTTCCTGGCTCTGTCTCAGGCCTACTTTGGGCTGGACAACGGGGAGACACATGAGGGGAACCCAGCCTCTCCTGGGGGTGGACGTGTAAGCGGCCAGTGCTAACACAGTCACTGTGGAGATGGGCGGGAGTGTCGGGGCACCAGGGCGTGGCCTTGGGTTGGAACTGCCATTGCCTCTGCCCAGCTCAGGGACTCCGGCTGCCTCTGCCGGGTCAGGCCCCTTCAGGCCAGGGAGGCACAGACTGGCAGCAGCACAAGGCTGAGCCACCTGCCCCCTCTGCCCACAGCCTGGAGGCACAGGTCTCTCTGACAGCCGCACTCTCAGCTCCAGCTCCATGGACCTCTCCCGACGAAGCTCCCTGGTGGGCTAATGCTGAAGGGGCAGCCAGTCACCAGAGCGCCCACCTGGCACACCCCCCTCACCCCAGCCCTGCGCATGGGCCTGCTGCTTGTCCCGCCAGTCTCTCCCACAGCCCCTGTCTTTTCTGTTCAATCTCAGGGTAACCTTCTCCCTTGTCATCTCAGCCTGAGCCCTGGAGGCTGGGCCTGCCCACTCCAGCTCGATCCCTTATTTATTCCTTCCAGCAGGGCCCTCTTCCCTAGGTTTGGGCCAGCAGGAGGTGCCGGCTGGAGTCTCCACCATAGACTCAGTGGCCCGGCCTCCCCAGACCCCAGAGCCGAGAACACTAAGCACTCGCCGGCCCTTCGGCACCCTCGCCCTCCCTCCCGACTCAACCCGGCCGTTGCTTCTGTATATAGAGAAATAAGTTATTGGCCGCGCCCCTCCCTTCAGTCCACGGTACTACCCGGGCCTCCCCTCGTCCCTCTTCTAGTGGTACCGCCCAGGCCTTAATCACCCCCATTCCGTGCGGTGGTATCTCCCAGGCTCCACATTCTCGGGAGCGGCGCCTCCCAAGGGGGTCCTGGGACCTTCTCGCGCTCCTCCTGGCCTCTGAGGGATGCGTCCTACCCCCGCCATCGCCCCGTGCCCCAGGACGGGGACCTCCCTTTAGTCCGTCCTCCCACCGCCGGGTCCTGCCCCGCATCCCGGCCTTATGCACTACCCCTCTCACCCGGCCCCGCCCAGGCACGCCCCGGGCACCGCCCACCAAGCCATTCTGCCACGCCTGCAGCTTCTCGCGAAGGGCGGCGACGGTCCCCTGGTGGCAGGAGGGGCTCCCCCTGTTGCGGGTGAGGCGGCTGCTCTCTATTTTCAGATGTTGCTGTAGAAATAAAGACGGTTTGAATCT
This sequence comes from Pongo pygmaeus, assembly GCF_028885625.2. NCBI lineage: Eukaryota > Metazoa > Chordata > Mammalia > Primates > Hominidae > Pongo > Pongo pygmaeus. Next base: position 8,407,749 of record NC_072382.2, on the reverse strand, counting down.
GAGCCGGGCTTGTTTTGAGACGGAGGTCGGGGGCCCCCGGCGTCTCTAGACTGGGGTGGAGCCGGGAAGGGTCGTGCGTGAGTGGGGGACAGTGTGTCTCGCTCAACCGCTGTCCGCGCAGGTGGGCCCAGATATTCTGCCCCACCCCGGAATTGTGTGGGGGGCCCACAAGTCAGGCTTTCCCTAAACACTCACTTGTGGGGTTCTGGAGACCGCGGGCTCTGATGAGCTCTGTTCCTAACAAAGTTTTTGACCTTGAGTGAGTTTCCCGAGACTCAGTTTTTTCATCTATGAAATGCGGGTGATGACACGCGGCTGCGAGTTAGGACTGCCCAGTACACGAAGAACCCTGGACAAATGGACTTTTACTAATCTTACTAGAACCCACATTCTCATTTAATGTTCACAGCGTGGGTATTGGGAGGGCAAGGATGACTACCTCCGTCAGACAGATGTGAAACGTGCCAAGCCCAGCCCTAAATTGAGCTTTCTAAACACCGAGTCGCGGTCAGGCTTTCCAGCACTGTCCTCAAGCCTAAGTGCGTCCGGCGTGCAAACTACAAGCCCCAGAAGGCAATGCGTCAGCAGTAATGGGAGTGGGCGCGGAGGCGCGGGCTCCCCGACTACGCCTGCGCAGCGGGGCTGAGTTGGAGAACGTCTCAGACTACAAGTTCCGAGAATCAGCGCGGCGAGGCCTGAGAAGAGGACGTTTGCGCCTGCGCTTCGCGGGCGGGGCCTCTGGGGCGGAGCGGCCACCATCTTGGAACGGGAGGCGGAGCAGAGCCGACTGGGAGCGACCGAGCGGGCCGCCGCTGCCGCCATGAACCCCGAATAGTGAGTGAGCCCCGCCCGCGCCGTCCAGCGCAGCCTCGATCCCGAATACAGGGCTGTACGCTTACCGGGGTTGTCTGGCCCGGGTCAGGACTGTGCGGCGCCCCCACATCCGGGTCCCTCTTCCGCTGACCCCCCCCCCCACATCCGGGTTCTGCCCCTCCCCCCAGGGGCCCCAGGACCCCGGCTCAAAACCCCGAGCCCTCGCACCCGGGGCCCAGACGTGGCGACCCCCAGGGGCAGCCCTTGGAGCCCGAGACACCGGTCCTACCAGGCCTTATCGGTCAGATGACCCCGCAGTCCCGGTCACTTCAGGCCTCAGTTTCCCCACCTGCTGCTTGACAACTGTCCCGGAGTTTTGGAGCCCGTCTTGATAGTTTCTGGTCTCGGGTTCAGGCTCGGGCCCTTTAGGTCGGGCAGTGAATCCCTCTACCCTTCTCTTTCTCCTGAAGCCCGGCTCCTGGGGCCGGTCCAGAAGCTAGCCAACTACGCGGGAGGCCCCGAAGCGCCGCTTGGGTCGCGTCTCCCACAGGTCCTCTCTTCCGGGGCTGCCTCCTACGCTTTGCCTGGGTCGCGCTGTCCTGTCGCTCCCGGCAGTCCGTCCTTTCCCGCCCTCTCCTCGCTTTTGCTCAGGCCCCCAACGCCACCGTCACACCCCTTCCCTTGGCTGTCACACTGCCTGTGAAGTTTAGATGAACATGGAATTTGCTTTCCCCCTTCCAGTGGGATTCTCTGGTCCTCAAACTCTCCTCACTCTTGGTCACTCCCCCTGCGGGTAGGTGGCCCACATCTCATGCCCAGGACTAATAGGTTTCCCCAAGTATCAGTTATCTTCTTCCTCTTCTGCCACTTCCTTTTTCTCCTCCACATCCAGGTCTCAGATTTCCTTGGGGAAGGGTGAAGCTCTGAGCTGGATTGGGAGGGGAACAGAGAAGGGAACCAGCAGGCTCTCGAAGGGACTTTGGAGTCTGACAAACCTGGTTTCAGTCTTAAAGCGATAAACTGTGTAAGTTAGGGCAAGTCACTTCCCTTCTCTGGCCTCTGGTTTCCTCATTAGTTGACAATGACAAAACTGACTTCATTGAACTGTTGTGAAGATTAAATGAGATGATGCATTTAAAGTACTTCACACAGGGTCCGTCCACAGGTTGGAACCCAATAATATTAAATGTGATTACCTTTTACCTTTTTTTTTTTTTTTTTTGAGACAGGGTCTCTCTCTGTCACCCAGGCTGGAGTGCAGTGGCGTGATTATGGCTCACTGCAGTCTCCAACTCTTGGGCTGAAGCAGTCCTCCTGCCTTGTCGTCCTGAGTAGCTGGGAATACAGAGGCACACCACCACACCTGGCACATTTTTTAATTTTTTGTAAAGACAGGGTCTCGATATGTTTCCCAGCCTGATCTCAAACTCCTAGGCTTAAATGATCCTCGTGCCTCGGGCTTCCAAAGTATTGGGATTACAGGTGTCAGCCACTGCACCCAGCCTTAAGTGCAATTTTCTTTGCAACTTGATCACCTCTTCCTGGTGACTTCATAACAGGTTTGTTGTTGTTGTTGTTGTTGTCTCCAAAGAGATGGATGGGGTTGGCCGGGTGCAGTGGCTCACGCCTGTAATCCCAGCACTTTGGGAGGCCGAGGCGGGTGGATCACGAGGTTAGGAGATCGAGACCATCCTGGCCAACATGGTGAAGCCCCGTCTCTACTAAAAATACAAAAATTAGCCAGTCATGGTGGCACATGCCTGTAATCCCAGCTACTCTGGAGGGTGAGACAGGAGAATCGCTTGAACGAGGGAGTCAGAGGTTGCAGTGAGCCGAGATCGTGCCACTGCACTCCAGCCTGGTGACAGAGCGAGACTCCATCTCGAAAAAACAAAAGAAAAGAGAGACGGGGTTGTGCTGCATCACCCAGGCTGGTCATACACTCCTAGGCTCCAGGGGTCCTCCTCCAGCTTCAGCCTCCCCAGTAGCTGGGACCACAGGCACACGCCACAGCACCCAGCCATCAGTCTCTTTACGTGGGTTTTCCACTTAATAGGTTCTAGGCTGGGCCCTGGCTTCTACTTCTGGGGCCTCCTCTGCCAAGCCAGGCACACCACAGGGCCTGTACTGGGGATTCCCTAAATAGCCCCTACTGGACCAAACCATGAAGTCTCAGAAATCAGGGTAGGATACCCAGCTCTGTCGCCTTGGCAGGTCACGTGCCTCTCTGTGTCTTGATTTCTTTCTCCGTAAAGTGAGAATTTAGACTCAGCAAGCTGAGAGCCCTTTGGGCTAGCTGTTTGTGGAGGGAGGCATCAGCCCTCCCTGACCAGGACTGGTGGGAAGATCTGGTGAGCATCATAGTATTCTAAACCAAGGGATGGCCAGGCGCAGTGGCTCACCCCTGTAATCCCAGCACTTTCAGAGGCCAAGGCAGGTGAATCAATTAAACCCGGGAGTTTTGAGACCAGCCTGGGCAACATAGTGAGACCCCGTCTCTATAAAAAATGAAAAGATTAGCCAGGGGCCGGGTGTGGTGGCTCACACCTGTAATCCCAGCACTTTGGGAGGCCAAGGCAGGTGGATCACCTGAGGTCAGGAGTTCGAGACCAGCCTGGCCAACACGATGAAACCCTATCTCTACTAAAAATACAAAACTTAGCCAGCCATGGTGGCAGGTGCCTGTAATCCCAGCTACTCGGGAGGCTGAGGCAGGAGAATTGCTTGAACCTGGCAGGCGGAGGTTGCAGTGAGCCGAGATCGCGCCATTGCACTCCAGCCTGGGCAACAAGAGCGAAACTCGGTCTCAAAAAAAAAAAAAGATTAGCTAGAAGTGGTGGTGGACACCTGAAGTCCCAACTACTCGGGAGGCTGAGGTGGGAAGATCACTTTGAGCCTGCGAGGTAGAGGCTGCAATGAGCCATGATCACTTCAGTGCACTGTAGCCTGGGTGACAGAGTGAGACCTTATTGCTAAAAAAAAATAAAAAGAAATCAAGGGATGCCTCATGGGGTGGGGGAATCCTGTAATTGTGACTCCAGGATGATGGTAGGTGGGCTCCCTGCCTCCCTTCACACCTTCGCATCTTCTCTCTCCAGTGACTACCTGTTTAAGCTGCTTTTGATTGGCGACTCAGGCGTGGGCAAGTCATGCCTGCTCCTGCGGTTTGCTGTGAGTAAGAAGCCTCCCATAACATCCACCTGGGGTCCTGACTGGCAGCTGGGGGGAGAAGGGACAACACAGAGCACAGTAGTTGCAAGATCTGGGAACCAGGGGTGAAGGTGTAAGACCTGCCAGCAGCACATCTGCCCTGAACAAGACAGGGCTGGCCAGCTGAGTGCTGGGAATTGGGGCTTGGTGGTTCGGAGACCCAGCTGGGGCAGGGAGCTGGAGGGAGGCTCTCCAAGTGGGCCTCACCTCATTCACTCCCATCATTTCACTGGCCCCTGAACTTCCAGGATGACACGTACACAGAGAGCTACATCAGCACCATCGGGGTGGACTTCAAGATCCGAACCATCGAGCTAGATGGCAAAACTATCAAACTTCAGATCGTGAGTGTCGCTCTTCCCAAAATCCCCGGTACAGAGGTATCCACCTTGGGAGGGAAGGGACTCTGGGACTCTGGACCTCAGCTGACCTGCTCCTCTGCCTACTGTCTCCTAGTGGGACACAGCGGGCCAGGAACGGTTCCGGACCATCACTTCCAGCTACTACCGGGGGGCTCATGGCATCATCGTGGTGTATGACGTCACTGACCAGGTACTCCGGGACTAGCCATCCTCAGCTTGGCCTCCTTAGCCTTAGGTCTTTGACTCTTCTTTTTCCTTCTTCCGTCCTCTCTTTCCTGATGCTTCCTGGAAAGGACACTGTATTTGTCTGCTTGCAGGAACTAACTAGGAAAAAGAAAAAAAATAGGTGACTGTATTTGGACTCATTTCACAAGGAGGGAAACAGCCACAGAAATGGATCCTCCGAAAGCCCTGCTGTAGGTTTTGGCAGGACAAGGCCTCACACCTTCCCTCCCCGCCAAGCCAAACTTGCCACCTTATTGTAGACCTTCTGGGCACCTGTGTGTTGTGGGAGTTTAGTCAGGCGGTTGGCTGCTATGCTGGGCCTGTGGCTTCCTGTGTGAAGACACAGTGCAGGGGGGCAATTAGAGGGCCTTAGACAAAGAAGCGGGGAAGCTTGAGCTCTGGGCCCAATGCGAGCAGAGACCCAGAAGCTCTGCCTTCAGCAGCAGCGTTAGTGCCGTGTGACTGGCGGTGGTAGCAAGAGCTGGAAATGGTTCCATGAAACCTTATAGTTTACAGAACTTGGCCCAGCCCTCAGATTGCCTCTGATGCTCAGAAGAGATCTGTGTTCCCATCGCACAGGTAAGGAGTTGGGCTCAGGATGGTGAGGTGACTTGCCGAGGGTGCTTCAGCTAGTCTGGTGGCCGAGGCAGAAGGCCTGGATGGCTCATTCCACCTGCTTTGTTTTTTCTACCAAATGTTGTTGCTTAACAGGGTCAATCCCTGGGGATAAGGAGAAGCTTAAATCAGCCGTGGGCCGGGAAGACTCCCGGTCTGAGGAGCAGCCGGGCTCTTTAGCTCACCAGGGACTCATGATGTCCCCAGCTCTGGACGAGCTGTGGGGAAGCTACATACCACCCAGACAGGTTACCAGGGCCCACCTGACTGCCATATATCCAGTGACCTTATTTCAGTGGATAGACCTCTCGTGGCTTTGGACACTGTTCTCTCTCCTTGAAAAGTGGACCGTCCCCAGCTCCTCAGTCTCCTGCAGCACTCGATTCTCTATTGTCAGTGTCTATTTGCTGGTCTGTCCAGTGCTGCCTCCCATCACCCTGTGTTTGGTGCTTCCCCACTGCCCTGGACTCCTCCTTACTCTTGTGCATGGCTGCGGCCACTCTGGTTTGCTTCTGCCTTGTGTTCTGTGATTCCTGCATCTAACAGCCGTGGCTGTGGCTTCCCTCCTCTGTCCATGTCTACACTGGCACATTGTGTCTGTATGAATCCTGATCTTCGTGATCTTCTCTAGTAAACTAAATGGTGGGGTTTGTGTTTTCTAGATGAGGAAACTTGCTTGGAGAGGTGTTAAGTAACTTGCCGCCGGTCTCACGGGAAGGGCAAACCAGTTTTGGAGGGCTCTTGGCTTTTGAGCACACCCTTTCCCACCCTCAAGCAGCCTCTGCAGAACTCAGATGTCCAGCGCTGGCCTCACTATCTCTCCCCAAACCAGCGCCTCCATCCCCATTTTTAATATTTTTATTTATTTTAAGACGTGGGGTCTCACTCTGTCACCCAGACTGCAGTGCAGTGGTGTGATCATAGCTCATTGTAACCTCAAACTCCTGGGCTTAAGGGATCCTCCTGCCTCAGCCTCCTAAATCACTGGGACTATAAACACATACCACTGTGCCCCAGCTGCATCCCCATCTTTGTGACACAATCCTTGTCAGCCTGACCAGAAAACTCTTCCCTCCCACATCCAGTCAGTCTCAAGTCCCCTCTGTTCTCTCCCCATCATCTTTCTCAAATCTGTCCCCTCATAATAATAGCGGTGATGAGGATAATAGCAGCTCTTGCCAATTAAGCACTTGTTATGAGACAAGCCTGCGTTCCTTCTCTTCATGCTCACAATCAGCCCTTCTGGGAGGTACTGTTTATAGAAATGAGGAAACTGAGGCTCAGAGTGGTCAGGTGACATACCTGAGATCACACAGTAAATGGCTGAGCCAGGCCTTCAGCAGCAGTGGTCTGACTAAATCCTGTGTGCTTCCCTGGCTCGGTGCACGTTCTCTTCCCTGGGTTATTCCAACTATTCCCAGTTGGTCTCTATCTTGCTGTTCTGATCTGGCCTCTGCCTCCTGTCAGGACTAGCATAGGTGTGATCCTGTTGCTTCTGGCCTAAGAAACGCCCACTGGCTCCTAGTCTAAGTCCAAGACTTAGCCAGGCTAAGACAGTCTGTGTTCTGGCCTCTCCCCAGTCCCCCCTCTTTCCTCCCCCCTTCCCCCTCTCCCCTCTTCCCTTTCGCCTCCCCCCTCCCCCCCATCCCCCCTCCCTGTTGAGTGTCTGCATCCCAACAACATTCCATTTCCTCCCATTCCCCAGAGACACCATGTCCCTCCCGTTGAGTGACCTGGCACATGCTGGCTCCCCAGCTGGCACCTCTCCCGCACAAGGCCAGTTCTCACCTGCAGGCTTAGGTCCACTGTTGCTCCCACCTCAAGCAGAGGTGATCTGGGGGCTCCCCAGCCCCTGCCTTCTAACCTGTTTTGCCCTTGTGTGTGGCCTGGTCTATTCATCTACTGTCCCGTGAATGTGTTAGGGCAGGGCCCAAGTATGATTTCCCCCTTTGTCCCCAGCACTTAGCGCAGGACCCAACTTGGAACATGGCAAGAGGTCTAAGTTTGAGCCAGTGTGACATCACCAGGCCTCTGGCTCCTAAGGAGGATAAGTGGCCCTAGCCCGAGCACTTTCCTGAAAGTCCTGTCCTTTGTGTGGGGGGTAGGGGCGCAAGCTGCTGGGAGAGTCTGAAGCAGAGTAATGAGGCTGTTGGTGCCAAAAGTAGGATGAATTTTAGGCTGTTCCCAGGATTTCTGTCTCCCCATGGGCCAGGGCCGCCTCTGAGAGGCCCCTCAACCTCCTGTGCTCCAAGGCTTCAAACCTTAAAGGGACTTTCAGGCCACGGTGGGAACTGTGACTCTTGCAGACCTGTCACTCTGCTCCTGTCTCCCCTCCGCTCTCTGCTTCTCACATGTGGTGAGGCCTGCAAGTGTCTCAGGGAGAGAGACAGCTGCAGGGAGCAGAGCTGGCAGGCCCAAGTTGGGGCAGCTGGCAGGCTGCTGGGGCTGTTCCGGCTCTCGGATGGAGGAGGGCAGGGAGGAAGGTTCAGCCTGGAGCAGAGGGCTTCCTCTGCATCGCTGAGCCCAGGACTCAAGGGGCCTGGAGCTGTACTGTTCCCCTCAGAGAAGGTCTTGTTCTCCAGGCCTGGGGTAGGGGCGACAGTTGGGAGCAAAATAACTTTGGCCCCTGGCCCCCTTTAGGAGTCCTACGCCAACGTGAAGCAGTGGCTGCAGGAGATTGACCGCTATGCCAGTGAGAACGTCAATAAGCTTCTGGTGGGCAACAAGAGCGACCTCACCACCAAGAAGGTGGTGGACAACACCACAGCCAAGGTAGCAGACGGGCCAGTCTGCCTGGGGTGGGGGCGCTGGGGCCTGCTGTCCCTCACCCTGCTCTTTCCTCCTCTTCTCTCCTCTCCCTTGTCAGGAGTTTGCAGACTCTCTGGGCATCCCCTTCTTGGAGACGAGTGCCAAGAACGCCACCAATGTCGAGCAGGCGTTCATGACCATGGCTGCTGAGATCAAAAAGCGGATGGGGCCTGGGGCAGCCTCCGGGGGCGAGCGGCCCAATCTCAAGATTGACAGCACCCCTGTAAAGCCGGCTGGCGGTGGCTGTTGCTAGGAGGGGCACATGGAGTGGGACAGGAGGGGGCACCTTCTCCAGATGATGTCCCTGGAGGGGGCAGGAGGTGCCTCCCTTTCCCTCTCCTGGGGCATTTGAGTCTGTGGCTTTGGGGTGTCCTGGGCTCCCCATCTCCCTCTGGCCCATCTGCCTGCTGCCCTGAGCCCCGGTTCTGTCAGAGTCCCTAAGGGAGGACACTCAGGACCTGTGGCCAGGCAGGGCGGAGGCCTGCTCTGCTGCTGCCTCTAGGTGACTTTCCAAGATGCCCCCCTACACACCTTTCTTTGGAACGAGGGCTCTTCTGTCGGTCTCCCTCCCGACACTGGGTTTCTCCCCTTCCCCTTCTTCCTGCTGTCCTGCCCAAGAGCTGAGGGTCTCCCCGGCCTCTACTGCCCTGGCTGCAGTCAGTGCCCAGGGCCAGGAGTGTGGCCAGGGGATCCAGGACCTGGGATCCAGGGCCCTGGGCTGGACCTCAGGACAGGCATGGAGGCCACAGGGGCCCAGCAGCCCACCCTTTCCTCTCCCCATCGCCTCCCCTCCCCTCCCACACTCCCAGCTCTAGCCGTCCAGCTGCGGTGGGGTCTGAGTATATCTAGGGCGGGTGGGCGGGTAGCAGCGCTGGGCCTGTGTCTTGAGCCTGGAGGGAGTCTGCTCCTGTCGCCCTCTGCCCTGCCAGAGACAGACCCATGCGCTGCCTGCCCACCGTGCCCCTTTGTCCCCATGTCAGGCGGAGGCAGAAGGCCCACCGTGCCAGAGGCTGGGCACCAGCCTTAACCCTCACTCTGCTAGCACCTCCTCCCTTTCCCCGAGGCAGCACATCTGGCTCACTCTCCCCTCGGTCTCTGGAGCCCACCAGGGGAGGCCCTCATCCCCTGCCACTATTTCTCTGGGGAATGTGGATTCCATCCAGGGTTGGGGGCCTCTCTGCTCACCCACTCTGCACCCAGGATCCTAGTCCCCTGCCCTCTGGCACAGCTGCTTCCTGCAAGAAAGCAAGTCTTTGGTCTCCCTGAGAAGCCATGTCCCTCGTGCTGTCTCTTGCCTGTCCCACCTGTGCCCTGCCCTCCAGCTTGTATTTAAGTCCCTGGGCTGCCCCTTGGGGTGGCCCCCACTCCCAGGTTCCCCTCTGGTGTCATGTCAGGCATTTTGCAAGGAAAAGCCACTTGGGGAAAGATGGAAAAGGACAAAAAAAAATTAATAAATTTCCATTGGCCCTCGGGTGAGCTGAGGGTTTTTGCAAGGAAGTTGTGGTGGCCAAGTGTGGTCTGTGGTCTAAGCCCAGCCTTGGGGTGGGGGGTGGAACTGGAACCCTGGGCTTGGTGGGGTGTACGGGGGTCCTGGCTTGGTTTCTGTGTCCTAAGGCTGCTGGTGAAAGCCCTTGACCCCGTTTCCTGGGGCCAGGAAAGCTGCTTGTGCTTCTGTGGTCTGTCCCCAAGGGCCCAGCACCGTTTTGTCAGGGAAAGAGGCGGGCGGCCATCAGCTCATACCTGGCGTGCCGCCGCCAACTCGCGGGGCAGAGGGCAGAGATGTGGGGTCGGGCAACCGCTGAGAGGGCCCCCACTGCACCTGGGCCGACCTCCTTCAGCTCCCCCCAAAACCCCGCTGCCCCCGTTCAGCCCCTGTCCTGGCTTCACTGTGTGTCCCAGCCAGGTGCTTCTGCCGCCTCCGACAGTGACAAGTGCCTCGCACTTCAGCCCCTGCCCTGAGCGCCCGCCCGAGGGGGCCGAGTGCGGCTGTGCCGGTGGCTAGAGTGCCGAGGGGTGCGGGGTGCCGGGGGACGGCCGCGTCTACGCTGTCCGGAGGGTGAAGGGCCGCGGGCTCGTCGGGGCTGGGGGTGGCGCCCGAGCCGGGCGGGCAGACGAGGGGCGCGCGGAGACCCAGCCCCGCCCGAGGCCGCTCGCGCGGCGGCCCCGCCCCCGGCTCCGCCCCGCCGGCTTCGCGGGCTGGAGAGCGAGGGAGCCGCGGGCGAGGGATCGCAGGATGAGCGATCGGGGCCCGGGCAGCCGGCAGCGGACGCGCCCCCCGAGCCCACCGGCCCGCGCCCCGCGCCCCCCACGGCCCCGCGGTCCCGGTCCCGGCCGCATCACCCACCTCCCCCGAGCCCCACGGGCCATGCCCAGCCGGCCCTAAGCGCGGGCCGGGGGGCGTCCCCTTGCGCCCGGGCCCCGCGCTGGCGCCCCCCGGGCCGCCGCCCGGCGCGGGGGCCATGGCGTTCACCTTCGCCGCGTTCTGCTACATGCTCACCCTGGTGCTGTGCGCCTCCCTCATCTTCTTTGTCATCTGGCACGTAAGGCCGGGCTGGGGCTGGGGCTGGGGGCGGGGTGGGGGGCAGGGGCCACGCGGAGCTGGAGGGACCCAGGGCGGGTGGTCTCAGAGCCCAGAGGAAACTTGCTATCCCCCAGCCGTCGGCTTGTCGGCTTCGCCCCCATTAACACCTCCCATGGTCGGCTTTCTTCCCCGGGGCCCCCTTTCCTCCGCCGCCCCCGCCTGTCTGTGTGTATGTCAGTCGGTCCCTGACCCCCTCCTCTGCCCTCGTCCTCTGCCCCATGCAGCCCGTGAGGTGGGGGGTGGAATTCTGGAATTTTTGCTCCTTTATCTTCTTCTACGTCCCCCCCCCCACCACCATCCAGCCGCCTCCATTAGTCCGTCGGGCAGTTTGTCTGTCTGCTGCCCCCCCCCCTTTGTGGGTTTTTCCAGCCAGAGTGATGGAGCTGGTTGCTATGGCAACTGCATCTGTTTACAGGACCCACAGATCTCAGAGTCCATTAACCCTTTGCCTTTCCAGCCCCCTCCCTGACCAAGCAGCAGTTGGCTCTCATCAGCCCCCAGAGACCTAGCCCCCACCACCGGCTCACCTTGGGTTTCCCTACCCCTCCTGTTGGGGGCTTCCCAGCCCCCCAGGTTTTCTCTCCATTTTCCAGCTTCCCTCCTCTTCCTGTTCCCCTTCCCCTTTGTCTCACATACCCCTTGGTCTGTCCCTCACCCTGGCCTAGCCTCACACCTGGTTCTTCAAAATGTCCATTCCTCATCCTGCATCCGACCCATCGCTTCCCCCAGGCTCCCTCCTTCTCCCCTCTGGCCCCTCTCCTCCAGGGTCTCCTCTGCCTGGCTCCCCCCGTCCCCTCACTACGGAACTATCAATCAGCCTCCAGCTGGTTGTTGGGGACCCCTGGCCCCACTTTACTGTCCTCCCTCCCCACCCCCACCCAAACCCCGTGCCTGTCTCTGTAACAGCCTGCCCAGCTCGGCCCTGGCCGGCTCAGCTCAGCATCCTCTGCTCACACCTCCCGCGCACACCTCCCTGATTGTCATTCCCTTTCGGGGGTCCTCTTATCCCTCCCTCAATCCCATTTCCCATAGCCCTTCCCTCCTTCCTCCCGGTGCCTCACCTGCTTCTTTCCCGGGCTCCCCACTTCCTCTCTCCTTTCTCTTCCTGGGACCTGCCGCCTGCTCCATGGTTCCCCCTGCGCTCCCTTTGCCATCCCCTGCCACCTTGCTCTTTGACATCGGGATTCCATAGACTGAACCCCTACTGTGTGAGGAGTGAGCCCCCACAGGCACCTCAGCACACACTCCAGCTCCAGCCCTGTCACTCCCTGGCGTGGCTCTGCTCTCTCTCTGGGTCTTGGTTGCTTTGTCTTTCCTCCCCTCCCCCGCACCCAGAGTTACTCTATTTTTCTTTCTGTGGGGTAGGGGCAGGAGGGCTAGGGTTCTAAGGACTGGAGGGAGCTGGGGGCCACAGGCTAGGGAATGCAGAGCTGACCAGCTCCTGGGAGAGGGCTCCTGGAATTCAAGAAGCCCCTTTTTGGGGCCTTCCCCACCCAGGGCCTTCCCACAGCCCCTGTGGGGTCCCTGTCCTCAGGGGATTCTCAGCAGTTTATTCACCACGCCTGCATTGATGCTTCCCAAAGATCAGGCTCTGGGTGGCTTTGAGGGGGTCAAGGATGAATAAAACCCAAACTTTGCCCTTGTGGAGTGCCCAGGCTGGGAGGAAAGGCCCAAGCTTTGAAGAAATGTCTTTGTTCATTCAACAGATATTGATTGAGCACCTGTGTGAGGTACTCTGTCCACTCAGCCATTTAGCTGGACAATCTTAGCAAGTCATTTGTCCCGAGTCTGGTTCCTCGCCGGCAAAGTGGACCTGTGCACATCAGAGTGCCTAGTGCGGCCTGCTGGGTGGTAGGGGATAGGAGGTGTGGTCCTCAGTCCACAGCTTCTAAGAACTAGACTCTTACAGGGCAGGACCCCAGATCCCACTCCAGACCCTCAGCCCGGGCCCCAGTGGTTCCTAGGCAACCCTGGTGGTGAGTGACGCGTGTCAGCTGTCACCATGGGGGATTGTTTGTTCCGGGGGGCTGAGTCAGCGCCAGGCAGCCTAGGGGGTGGGAGGTGCGACGCCCGCTGCCTGCTGGTGGTGCCAGCTCTGGGGCACAGACGGCACCCTTCTGCTCCCTGTGGACCCTGTTGCTGTGTGTGCCAAGCGGCGGCTGCCCAGAATCAATGGGGAGCTGGGCGGGGGGAGGGGGGCGTGATCCAGATGGCCCTAGCTCCCTCCAGGAAGCCCATGTTCTTTCTCTCTGAGCCGTCTGGGGTCTGGGATGCCTGGGGGTGGTGGGCCTGCTGCCTCATCCTAGGGCTGGAGCCGACGGGAGGGGACCCCAGCAGGTTCCTCTGCCAGCCCATTTCCCCCAAGTCACCTGTCAGCTCCTTCCAGGCCCATCCCATCATCCCCTCAAACACTTGCTCCCCTGGAGAGTTTCCACCCGTGAGGACACTGCCGTCTGCCAGACACCCCAACACCTGAAGCCACCTTAGACTTCTGCCTTCACTTCTCGGCCATTTGAACCCTCTGGAGTCTGGCTCCTAAAAAGCTGTAGCATCCCATGCACGCCTTCCGTCTCCACGACAACTCTCCTCACTCAGACCACCATCAGCCCTGCCCCTAACCCTCCAAACCATCCCCTTGCTGGTCTGGCCTGAGTATGACACAGTGGTTAGGAATTTTAACCCTGGAGTCACACTGGGTTAGAATCCACTAACCAGCCGTGTGGCCCTGGACAAGTCACTTAACCTGCCTCAGCTTCCTCATCTGCAAAACAAACATGAAAATAAAACTAGTACCTAAGTCATTAGGTTGTAAGAATTAAATGAGTTAATCCACATACCGGCCAGCAGAAGCACCACTTAGATCTCAGCTGTGACTGTCAGTGAGCTCGGATTTCCTGCCCCACCAATCCTGAGACATGGACCAATCCTAAGACATGGACCTGACCACCCCACTCTGCTGCTGTGTACTCTTCAATGCCTCCCCCCAATATTTTTGTGTTAAAGTCCAAACTCCCAGTCTGGCCTCACAGGGCGCCCATGTCTGGCTCTGCTGAACTCTCCAGCTGCTCTTCCACCACTCCCTCTTTTCTTCCTGCTCGCTGCGCTGTCATGCCAGCCCCATGAAACCCGCAGCCTCCTGAATGTCTCCTGACCTTTCACCCCTCTGCCATTGCACCTTCTACTGCTTGGACTGCATTTCCCCCATTTGCTCACCAACACCTACTCCGAGTCGAGCCTGAACTCCCTCACCCCCCACATAGGGTTAAGTGCCCACCCCAGGTCATCCCTGTACCCCAAACCCCTGATCACCTGGAAGGTAGAGCGATCATCCCTCTGGGCCTGGGTTCCTCCCGGGCAGGGGCTGCATCCCAGGCCTCTGGAGCCCCAGTGCTCAGCACAGGGCCTGAGACCTGGCAGGGCAGACACGAAGCCATGTCTTGGGATGTTTTGGAAGGGGGTGTAGTGGACATTGGCCTGAACTGGGCATCCAGACGCTAGGGTTCCCTTCTGGACTGTTGTAATGACCTTGGACCAGGCCCTGCCCCTCCCTGGGCCTCGGTTTCTCCACCTTTGCAACAAGCTTCACCTGGCTGGTCCTCTTCAGTAAACTATCCCACAGAAGGACTTGGGGGTAGGCCATAAGCTGCTGCCCCAACCCTGACGGGCACACGCGCCTCCCCCAGATCATAGCCTTTGATGAGCTGCGGACCGACTTCAAGAACCCCATCGACCAGGGGAACCCTGCGCGGGCAGTAAGTGATACATGTGCTGTGCTGAGGTGTGTCCGTCCGTCTGTCTTTCCATCTGTCGTGGGCTGGGGGTGGGAGACGGGAAGACGGGGGTAGGGTGGGGGGCCTACGGCCATGCCCCCTTCCTCTCTGTCTCCGCCCCCAGCAAACACCTGGCGCGGGCTCAGGACTGAGTTCCTCCTGGCGGGGCGGTGGTTGCCAGGCTCTGGGCCGTTGCCATGGAGACGCGGGTGAAGGCCCCTCCATGGTGACGGTCGCCATGGGGACGGCGCGGCTGCTTCCCGGCCGCGCCGACAGTGCCGCAGAGACCGCTCTGGCGCCCCCTGGCGACCACATGCAGGGCGGTGGGAGCTGCTCCAGTACCTGCTTCTCCGCCTCCCCCATCGCGGCCTTTTCCTTCCCCCAACAGCGCGAGCGTTTAAAAAACATCGAACGCATCTGCTGCCTCCTGAGGAAGGTCAGTGTCAGGGCTGGGGGCAGAAGGCTCCTAGCCCAGCGCTGCCCACACTGTCTGTGGCCCAGGACCAGGCCTTCCCCTGCTTTGGGCCTGTTTGATCCACTCTACTTGGGAGGGAGTGGGAAGCCAGAGGCCTTTTAATCCCCAGAGGTCACGGTGGGTGGGCACCTCCCAAACCCCAGCTCCTCTCTGTGCCCTTGAAGCCTGGGTCTGTCATAGCACCAGGCCGCTGACCTCTCACCCTCACTCCCCCAGCTGGTGGTCCCAGAGTACTCCATCCACGGCCTCTTCTGTCTGATGTTTCTGTGTGCAGCAGAGTGGGTGACCCTGGGCCTCAACATCCCCCTCCTCTTCTACCACCTCTGGAGGTGAGGGTAGCAGCTGCCTTGGGGAGGCTGAGATGGGGAACAGGAGCAGCATGGGGGTGGGAGCCCTGATGGCGGACACTCAAGCCCCTGTCTGCCCCAGGTACTTCCACCGTCCTGCAGACGGCTCTGAGGCCATGTATGATGCGGTCTCCATCATGAATGCCGACATTCTCAACTACTGCCAGAAGGAGTCCTGGTGCAAACTTGCCTTCTACCTGCTCTCCTTCTTCTATTACCTGTACAGGTGAGGCCCTGCCCACGGCAGTCAGAACTCAGGGAAGGGATGTCCCGGCATCACGCTTCCAATCCCAAGTTCCTGCCTTTTGCCCTAGAGGACTGAGGGCAGCCCAGGGTGTAGCCAGGTGGGCATCTGGGTGGCTGTGTGCGTGCAGGGCTAGGCTCACTGGCTCATCTTCCCACAGTATGGTTTATACGTTGGTGAGTTTCTAAGGGGGAAGCCGGCCAGGGAGCGAGCCCAGAACGGACCGGACGCCTGTGCACCCCCAGCCCTGCCCCTTGGCCGCAGAGGCCTCAGCCCTGGGGAGGGAGGGGGCACTGGTGCCCCCAGCCTCTCCAACCCCCAAACTGCTGCTGCGGGGAACCCCCCCCCCGCCTTCAGAGCCCTCCCCCTTGGACTAGAGTGGCTGGGCAGAGCTCTAAACAGGGGCAGGGGCTCCTCTGCCAGCCTGTGGGCATGGCAGTCATTCCTGGAAGGGGCAGGACCTCCGGCCTTGTCCATTTCGGGGGAAACTTGGGCCCTGCCAAGGGGCAGAGCTTGACCCTGGAAATTCTGGGCCACCCCCCTCCACCCCCACCCTGAGGCTCCCCCTGCAGGTGGGGGGGTACCCGCACCGGGAATGAGCAGGCTCAGCAGGGGGGCAGCCCCACCCCTAGTCTGCCCTCCCCTCTCCCCCAGGCTCTTTCTCCAGCCCTGTCTCCATCTGCCCCAACCTCAGCCCACCTTGTCTCTTGGACCTATTTTCTATGTCGCCTGGAGGAGTCCGGCACCCCCTCCCCGGCCATTTGTGACAAAATATGAATAAACTACTGCAAATATGTGGGCCCCGGTTCTGCTCCTGGAAAGCTTGAAGAGGAGATGGGGGCCGATTACAGGGACTGTATAGGGGGCAGCCCTAAGCTGAATCCCCAGCCTGGCTTGTCTTACCCCACTAGCCCACAGACCCTGCTGGAGCCCCCCAGATGGATCAGAGGCCCTCCAGGTCTCCTCAGCAGCCTCCTTCCATCTTCTCTTTCCCAGCTGAGGCTGCCGAAACCCTTACAAGGCAGTATCAAGGTCACCAAAGTCATGAAGCCCTCCCTGGGTCCACCTTCTTCCTAGACAGCCCCAAGCCCGGTCCCCTGGGCAATGCAGAGGCCCAGAGGTATCTGTAGCTCCCCATCAGGCCCCAGGAACAAGGGTCAGACAAAGTCAAGGAAATCAAATCTTCAATGAATGAAAAACTCAGTGCCATCTGGGGCCAGGGGGTCACCGGACCAGGTGGAAAGTCAGCCAGTATATGATGAGGGGCTGGAAGGCTGCAGCTCCCAGAGTCAGGTAGAGCTGGAGACGCTGCCGGGGGACGGGGCCCCCCATGCTGTCGGGGCCCAGGGCTGCTGTCCGCAAAGAGCGCACCTGGAAGAAAGGAGAGCTGAAGCCTGGCCAGGAGGGGGAGGTTTGCCCTCAAGTGAAAGCAGGGGAATGGGGGGGTGCGCCAGACTCACAATGAAGTACATGAGCGCCGATGAGGTCCAGGCCAGCGCCACGTAGTAGCCATCGCTGCCGAACAGCAGCCCCGTGAGCACACTGAGGATCATTCTGGGGGTGGGAGGAAAGGGTTGGTGACCCCCAGGGGTCTAGGCCTGAGATTGGCCCTACCCCCAACGCCCAGAGCCCAGCTAGACCCCACCTCCCACAGCGCCTTTTACTCTCAATCTGTCCCCACAGGGACCCAGACCCCAAAGGGATATGGAAGGCCCAGGACTCAGCCCCAGGACCTGGATCTGAGACCCCCTTCTCTCCCCAAGACTCTCGCAGAGTGACTCTCAACACCTCCCCAACCTCTGCATGGCACGCAGGTCCTCAGGAGACTGCTGGAGACAGCTGCTCCCTCTTAGCAGAGCAGTGCTAGAGGCCACTGGGGGCCGGGACATGTCCAGGGTCACAGTTTGAGGCTACAGCTATGCGGGCCCAGACCCAAGGCCACCTCCCCCTGGCCCACAAGTGCTCACCCCACGTATTTGTAGCCACTGTAGGCCAGCAGGTGAAAGGTGCTCAGGTCACTGCGCACGGTGGCCAGGTAGAGGCCCAGGAGCAGGGCCAGCACCTCCATCACCACCCACACCAGCGCTGTGCTTGCACACAGGCCCAGCACCTCCGGGGAGAACCTGCGCCAAAGCAGGGTGGCTCAGAGCCAGGCATCCTGAGGCAGGGGTGAGGAAGAGAGACTGGGGCAACAAAGGGTGAACTGGGGACCACCACATATGCCCTAGGGAGGTTGGGAGAAAAGCTCACAGGGAAGGGAGGGTAAGGGAGGGGTTTGGCACTGACCTTTTCTGAATGCCCAGTGCCATCCCAGCCAGGAGCACGTAAGTAATGAAGGCCATCGCTGCCAAGTGCCAGAGAGATGCCATCAGCTTGGCTTCCTCCATCAGAGCTGCCTTACTAGGCATTCGGGTTCACTGACACGTCCCATACTTCCTTCTCTGAATAGCCCAGCATGGCCTGACCTCCACATTCTGCTCCCAAATGCCCTGCCTGGGATGCCTGTCTCCGATCAGCCCTCTCCTACTGTGTAAATGCCACCAGACCCTTCTTCCAGAACCACAAGCCACCTTTCCTGCCCCTGTGCTGGGAAGCTCATCAGTTTCCTGCTGCATCTCAGAAACTATCATGGGCCAAGGCCATTGTTCCGCCTATACAGGGACCAAACTGGTTTCTGGCAAGACCAGAATGCAGGTTCAGTGGACACCCATGCTGTCCTGAGTCTGGGGCCATGAAGACGACCTCACTGCAATCAGCAATTCTAAGTCTCAGCACTGGCTAGGGCTCTGGCTGCCCAACAATGCAGGGAACTCCAAGTTTAACTTTGGGCAGTATTCATAAAAGCTCAGAGCCAGTGGGAGCCAGGCATTAGCAGCAGTTTTAACTCTGTCTTCTGCCCCGCTTAAAGCACTAGAATTGGCTGGGTGCAGTAGCTCATGCCTGTAATCCCAGCACTTTGGGAGGCCAAGGCAGGCAGCTCACTTGAGCCCAGGAGTTCAAGACCAGCCTGGGCAATATGGCAAAACCCTGTCTCTACTAAAAATACAAAAATTAGCTGGGCCTGGTGGCCGGCACCTGTAGCCTGCAGTCCCAGCTGCTCAGGAGACTGAGGCAGGAGGATCGCCACCTGAGCCTGAGAGGCAGAGGTTGCAGTGAGCCAAGATCACACCACTGTACTCCAGACTGGGCGACAGTGAGACCCTGCCTCAAAAGAAGAAAAAGAAAGCACTGACATGACCACCAGTGGGGAGTGTCTGGAGTTCTGGAGTCAGGAAATCAGCTGTACCACCTGTCAACTCTGAGGCCTCAATGATACCAAAGCTCCTCTGAGGCTTGGCTTCAACATGTAGAATGGGGATGCCGGTTCCAGCCTTACACGGTGGCTACGATGGGCACACGGGATGAAGGATGGAAGCCCCTGTGCTGCCCAGCACACCTAGGCTGGCTGCCTGCCCTCAGTCCCACTGGCTGCCCTCACTGGAAGCTCATCTACGGGCTGGTCCCTGCACATTCACTCACCCTGGGTGTCCACGATGGGCCTGGCCCTGTGCAGCCAACAGGACAGAGAAGAGTCAGCTGTACATGTGGGCAGCCTGAAAAATGCCATGTGGACAGGCAGTTGTGGGAACCCAGAAGGGAGCCACCACTTGCTCTGGGGGTCAGGAAAGGCTTCTTGGAAGAAGGGATAACAGAGCACGCCTTGGAGGACAAGCAGTAACGATGATAAGAGTTAATGTTTCCTACGTCCTTCCTGTGTGCCAGGTGAGGTGCTGAGCAAACATCACCTCGCTGAATCTCTCCAACAGTCCTTTGGGGTAGGGACTACATTAGTCCTGTTTTACTGAAAAGTACAAATCACCAGCCTGAAGTCCCACAGCTGGAATCTGCAAAGCCAGGTCTAAACCCAGAGCTCCAGGCTGGGAAGGGATATAGTCCAAATCAAGAGACAGGAAGGTCTCAAAAGGGTGTCCTGGGGACACTGAAGGCACATTCAGGAAGCTCCTTACTGGTCACCCTGCACTGCCTGCCTGGTGTCTTGCAACTGCCACACATACACAAAGCACCAAGAACAAATGCTGACTCAGTAGCTGAGCCTCTGTTCCCATTCATCCCTCAAGGCACAGGTCCGCGCCCCCCCCGACCCCACCCCACCACGTTCCCCAGCCCAGGTTGGAGACTCACTGGGGATATAGAGGTCAGGGGCGTTAAGGTCTTGCCGGGGGGGCAGAGGAACATCACGACTGTACTGCACTTCCCAGTTCTGGCAGTGGCAGCAGCAGCCCCATCAGGAGGGTAAGAAGAGAAAAGAGGAGAGAAGGGGGTTGAGGTCTGGGGGCCAGACTCGGGCAGAATGAGGAAGGCCCACCAGCTCCCTTGGTAGGAAGCTCACCTGGTGTGTGTAGGGGAAGACCAGCAGCCCTAGCTTCTTGGCCACGTAGGCTGTGTCCACAGCAAAAAAATACTTGAGTTTGCTCACAGACACAAAACGGTGCAGCTGGGAGGGGAGAGAGGAGGCTGTGGGCAAGCCGCACCCCAGGCCTCAGGGTGCCCCTCTGTGTGCTCCATTCCTGAGGGCACTGTGAGGAATCGGGTGGAATCCCATGATGCCCCAGCCCTAGCCAAAAATTCTGCCACCCGTGCCCCGGGGCAGGCCACACCTCCTTGTGCACCATGTCCTTCCCATGGGATGCGATGGAGCTGCCATAGGCCATAGCCACATTGGCCATTGGGTCCCCAAGCAAGTGGCTGACACTGAAGGCCACGTCTGCTCCTGAGGCTGGGTATCCCCCGGGCTGGCTGGAATAACCACCGCTTGTGTCATCGAAGAGGGGAGGGGGATCCGGGGCTGCCCGGGCCCTGTGCTTGGAGCCTGTGGGTTTGGAGGTATCAGAGTAGATGACAGAAGTACCAAGCATGAGCCCAAACCACCGCCCCTTCCCTGGCTGGACAGCCCTGCACGGGTCCTGCAGGCACCGATCAGTGAGGGGACCCCAAGCTGGGTGAGGGGGAGCTAACTGAGAAAAAACTGTGATGAGGGATCCTTTGCGAGAAATCCGTTGCTAAATGTAGGCAAAGGAAGAGCTGAGGCAGCGCCTAGAACTGGTTGCCCACTTGGGGTTTCTGAAGGCCTCTCATTGGAAGTGACCTCTGAACTCAGCCACAGTGAGTAGAAGTTTGCTAGGTGAAAATAACTGGGAGGGCATCCTTCCGCGAACAAAGCTGGGAGAGGCGACAGCTGGCTACCCGGAGGCCCTGGACAGTGCTCAGGGACCTCATCAAGTTCACAACAGTCAAAGGAGTTTCTGGAGGCGGAGGCGGACCCCGTTTTTGCCCGACTCCGGCATGGGATTCCCAGCTGTGCTACCACCGCCCGGTCTCAGGACTGGGCCGAGAGGGCGAAGTCCGGGACGTGTTGGAGTGTTGCGAGGGGCAGGAACCCGAGTGACACCCCCGCCCTGGGCAGCGGTCCCAGTCGCTATCTCCCTCGGGGTGAGCGGGCCGCGCCGCCGACTCTCCCCCCGCCGGCAGCGCCGCGCCCCGCCCGCGCCCCACGCACCGTGGGCTCCGTAGCCCGAGTGATAAGCCATGGCCGCGACGCTCGCTCTCCCCGAGGGCCCGCTGCGCCGCCTCGTGGGTACGAATACTAATGAGGCAGCTGCTCCGCGCCCAGGGTACCGACCGAGGCCACCCGGCCGCGCGACACGTCCCCCACCCCGCCGGTCTCGGCCACCACGTCCGCGGCGTCATCCCCCGCGCCTGCCATTGGCTCTTCGGCGGCGCCGGCTCGCCCGTCCCCTCTCCCAATTGGCCACTGACGATCTCTGGCCTGAGCGGATTCGGCAGAAGGCAACATCCGGGTGAGGGACAGGCGGAGCGACTTGCGGTGCCTGGGATTGGATCACGGGCTTGCCAGTTCACGGTGGGAACAGCCAATAGAAGAGTTAAGGAAGAAGGTGGGCGAGAATTATTTGCGCGCCTGCGCGGTGAGGCACTTGACGCACCCTGCCACGACTACACCAGGGAGTCGAGAGGTAACCTGCGGCCGGAGTCAGAAACAAAGCTTCCTTGATGGGACGTACTCCAGGAGGGAATGGGGCGGTCAAGCTCCAACCAAGCCCTGCCCTTCGGGGCGCCTGTTCCTCCCTCTCTGGGCTTGTTTTCCTCCCCCGTCACCTACACTTCACCCAATCTTGGAACGGAGCCCCGGCAGCCCCGGAGGTGGTGGTGGGAGGCCGGACCTATCAGTGACAGAGCTGCCAAGCAAGCCCCAGGATGCTGACTCCTCCCGCCTCCCACTCCTCTTCTCCGCGCGGGTGCTGTCCGTCGTCCGGTGCTGAAAATGCCCTCCCGCCTCTGCCTCCATCCTGTAGACTCCCGGGGGCCTGCGGATGGGAAGATTTGGGGTCTCGAACCACACGCTCCTAGCGAGCGCGTGGCCGCACGCACACATACACGCATACTGCAAAACTGGGGCCCAGAGGATCCGAAGTCTGAGAGATTGGGTGGTATAGGTGGGGCAGGATCCTGCCCCGGGCCTGTCCCATAGACTCTCCCGTAGTCCAGCAGATTTGGGGGCAGAGGTGTGCTGATCTGCGTCCTGAAGCTGCAGCCTAAACTCCTGAGTCATCGCCGGGCCTGTGGTCTTCTCGAAGTGAGGCCCCCAAGCTTCACTTGTAGTCCCGGGGGTTCCTTTCTCTCCACCCAGGTTCTGATCACTCCCACCCCCGCGGGGACAGTCTTCAGGGGTCTCCCTCTCACAGACCTTCAGCCACCGCTTTCTAGAGAGCATGAGCAGCTTCTCTGCGACCTCTCTAATTAGCTACCAGGTATCCAGTTACACCAGATGACCTTCCTGCTCCCCAAACTCAGCCCACGTGGTCTGATTGCAGTGCCATTGCCCAGAGGTCCCCTCCACCTGGGATGCCCTTCCCCCTCATATCCACTTGTCCATAAGCCTAGTTGTCTTTAAGAGTCAGTTCATCTCGTGCCTCTCAGAGGGACAAAGGGGACAGAGACCTGACCTGGTCAGGGGTGGAGGTCATAGGCTGGGTTCTAGGCCCCCTCTGGGTGCACCCAATTTGCCCTGCATGTAAGTTCCATGAGGACAGGCCCTGTTGTCATTCTCCACTTCCACCCTTGTCTTCCCAGTGCCAAGCACAATACTTGCATATAGAAGACACCCAATAAACATCTGTGTCCAAGAAATACATAATAAATAGATAAAACCCTGGACCAGTCCTTTCCTGTGTCCACATCTCAATTACCTAATCTTTAAGTGGGTAAGGATGTTTAATTGAATGGTCTTTGAGTTGCTCTTTGCCTGAACACATGCACATTCAAAATGAATTAACCCACCAGTATTGCAGCTCATTTTCTGCCCAGATTGTCTAGTTTGGGAGCAAAGCCAGACCCAGGCACAGATGTGAAGCTCTGAGGCCCTGGAGGGCTAGGAAGTAGCACTGGGGCCACGTGTACCTGGGAGGGGGTCATCTAATGCAAGTCAGTTCCCATGTCACTGCAGGGCACAATGGATGCTTGTGAACTGAATCCAAAACCTTTCTATGTCTTTTCTTTCTCTTTCTTTCTTTCTTTCTTTCTTTCTTTCTTTCTTTCTTTCTTTCTTTTCTTTTCTTTTCTTTTCTTTCTTTTCCTCCTCCTCCTCCCCCTTCTTCTTCGTCTTCTTCTTCTTCAAGACAGGGTCTTACTCTGTCACACAGGCTGAAGTACAGGGCATGATGGATGCTTGTAAACTGAATCCAAAACCTTTCTATGTCTTGTCTTTTCTTTCTTTCTTTCTTTCTTTTTTCTTTCTTTCTTTCTCTCTTCTTCTTCTCCTTCTCCTTCTCCTTCTAGACAGGGTCTCACTTTGTCACGCAGCTGGAGAACAGTGGTGCAAACACAGCTCACTGCAGCCTCTTACTCCCAGACTCAATTGATCCTCCTGTCTTAGCCTCCCGAGTAGCTGGGAATACAGGTGCACACCACACCATCATGCCCAGCTCATTTTTTAATTTTTTGTATAGGCAGGGTTTCGCCATGTTTCCAAGGCTGCTGGAATTCCTGGGCTCTAGTGATCCTCCCACTTCGGTCTCCCAAAGTGCTGGGATTACAGGCATGAGCCACTCAGTCCAGCTTCTATCCACATTTCTCAGATGGGAAAACTGAGGTTGAGAGTGGAGCGTGCTGGCCCAAGGTCACGCAGCCTAGGGTCCCTTGTGTCCTGGCCCCAGCCTGCCTGTCCTAAGCTGAGCCCAGCACCCCTGCCCAGCCAGTGAGACTCATCACGCTTTTCTCAGCTGTAACTACCCTCTTCTCCAGGTGAGGTTTCGGGGATGGGATCTGGGTGGGCTTAACTCTGGGCCTACTCCTTAGAGATGGGACCCCGCGAGCGCCCACCCACCTTGGAGATTCTCCTTCCTCGAGGGTTTTACAGCCCGGAAAGCTCAGGCGCTACAGGGTTAGACCAGCTCAAGGTCGCGAGCGCGAGCGCGGAGGGAGGAGAACCCAGGGGTCCAGCCGCCCAGCGGGGGGCTTCTCGGGGGCGGGCGGAGCGCCCGCGGTGCCAGGCGCTGCCGGCGGCGCCGCCGGTGCCGCGGGGGCGGGGTCAGCGGAGGGCGGGGCGCCGGGCACCCGGGCCGCCAACGCCGCCGCCGCCGCCGCTGCCGCCGCGCTCGGGCTCGAGCTCCGCGCACTCCCTCCGCGGCCGCCGAGCCGAGCGGACGCCCCCGGGGGCCGCGCCGCAGCCCTCCGTGCTTCCTCCTATCATGCCCGGTGCCCGGGCTGGGGCCGCCCAAGCAGCCAGGACACCATGCCCGAGGACGGCGCTGGCGACGGCGGGGAGGTGCCCGCGCTCATCCCGGACGGCGAGCCGCTGCGGGAAGAGGTACAGGCGCTGGGGGGGCCGGAGCCGGGCCTGGGGCGGCGTGAGAGGGACCAGTGCAGAAGGCGACCCCAAGAGAAGGGCTGAGGAGGGAAGTCCCAGAGCTCCTACGGCCAATGACGTCATTGGGGTCACCTGCGCCCTGCCAGGGGTCCAGGGGCCCGCGTTGGGGGTAGGGGTGGGGCGGCTGGACAGCAATATGCGGGGCGACTTCCGCCCCCGGCGCCCCCTCATCCAGCCTCGCCCGTCCTGTGACGTCAGCGCCTGGCCCCCACGCGTCCCAGTGCCGCAGCGCAGCGGGGGATGCTGCCCCCACCCCCAGGGCCGCGGGGTCAGGTCCCCAGCCCGGCCCAGCCGCTCACGAGGTGTCCGGGCAGCGCCTGCAATGCAGCAGCAGTCGCAGAGCCTAGAGGGGAGGAGGGGAAGAGGAAGGGAGGTGCCTGGGTACCCCTTCTCCTTGTCCTCGAGGTGAGGATTGAGGGCCCATTCTGCGGCTGGGACCCCCGACGGCCCCTCCTCAGCCCTAGCCAGGAAGGTATGCAGGACCTGGGGCCTCAAGTGATGTGTGGGGTGATAGGGTGGTGAGTGGGGTTGTGTGTGCATTTGGGTGAATGTAGCCTGCTTCTGTGTGTGTGTTGTGTGGGTGTGTGAATTGGGTGTGTGTGCCCTGTAGTCAGGTGAGGGGCGAGTGGGTGCCTGGCTCGGGTTGTCACCCAGTGGTCTAGGTGTGTGCATGTGAGTGAGTCCTGTTGTGGGCGGGTCTCTCCCTGTGGAGTCTGAGGAGCGTGGGGGCCAGTTTGCAGTGGGGGGTGGGGAGATGTGCACTGTGGTCAGGTGAAGGTCTGGTATGTCTCTGGGCTTCACTGCATGTGTAACGTGTATGTGCACGTGTGTGTCCTGTGGTGGATGGGTATGTGGTGTGTGTGTGTGTATGTGTGTGTACCATGCTACGGTTCTGGGAGTCTGCCCTGGGGACAGGCGAGGGTCTGGAGTTTCCTGGGTGACAGGCAGTGTGGCCCTCCATGGTGGGTGGGTCTGTGATGAGCATGTGTTGGAGGGGCGTGGACAAGTGTGTGTGCACCTGACAGGCCTTGCAGGTCAGCTGGCGCTGTGCTCCCCTTTTGGGTGACGGGGACAGGCTGTATCTGGGCTGGGCTGGGGGGTGGTTCCTCTCCTCTTGGGCCTCTGGAGGCCTGGTAGGTCTGGGGTAGGAGAGGTGGCCCCTTAACCCCCCTTCTGTTGTTTCCACTTTTTTCCTCCCCTTTTTACCCTTCCCCTCTCCCCACTTTATCCCTACCTGCTTCTCTCTCCATGGCACCTGAGGGTGAGGTGGCTAGGCTGGCAGCCCTGCCAAGGAGGGTGTGGCAAGCCCTCTGAGCCAGGGAGTGGCCCCTGCTGCCCAGTAGCTGTGTCCCACCCCCTTGCTCAGCACAGATGGGGAGTGGAGGATGGCCCTCCATCTGCTCCCCACCCCAAGACTCGCACCTCCCCCGTTCTTGAGGCTCCCTCTTTCTCGTCAACTCAAAAGCCTCTGCCGAGACTTCTGAGTCCCTGTGGAACAAGGGACCAGAGGGAGCCTCAGGGTAATGGTGATCATATTTATTCCCATGGCCGGACCCTGTGCTCACTTCGTCACACATATGATCTTGTTGAATCCTCACAATAGACCCAGTTTACAGATGAGGAAATTGAGGTCCAGAGAGGATGAGGGACCTGCCCAAGTCATACAGTAGGTGGTGGAGCCAGCACTGGCTCCTGGGCAGTGGAACTCCAAAACCCATGCTGTTTACACCTCAGACCCCTTCCACCCTGGCTTCCCAGACCCACAGGACCAAGAATCAAGGCCCAGAGAGGGCAGAGATATAGCCAAGTCCACACAGCAGATCAGGGCAGAGCCAGGACCAGAACCCACAATAGCCAGTGTCAGGATCCATCCCTCCTGACTGAGGTGGGCCTGCTGTGTCCTGTGTGCGGTTGGCCCACTGCTAGCAGGGCACAGTGGAGGATGGGTTTGGGGCAGCAAGTCCTGGGTTTGAATCTGCAGCGCCACTGTGAGTGAGCTGGAAATGTGAAGCCTGGAGCAAGCTGCTCATCCCTCTAAGCCTCAGTTTCCTCCTCTGTAAAATGGGGCTCACGGTATCACCTCCCTCCGCCGGGTTAAGCAAAGTGGCAGGCCCCACTGATGGCCCCACCTGACACAGACTTCCCTTTCTCTGCTCACCTGCAGCAGCGGCCCCTGAAACAGTCCCTGGGAAGCTCCCTGTGCCGCGAGTCGCACTGGAAGTGCCTGCTCCTCACGCTGCTCATCCACGCCTGCGGGGCCGTGGTGGCCTGGTGTCGCCTGGCCACAGTGCCGCGGCTGGTCCTGGGGCCCGAGGCCGCCTTGGCCCGGGGAGCCGGGGACCCGCCACCGACCTACCCAGCCAGCCCCTGCTCCGATGGCTACCTGTACATCCCGCTGGCCTTCGTCTCCCTCCTCTACCTCCTCTACCTGGCTGAGTGCTGGCATTGTCACGTGCGGTCCTGCCAGGCGCCACGCACCGACGCCCACACGGTGCTGGCGCTGATCCGCCGGCTGCAGCAGGCGCCGCCGTGCGTCTGGTGGAAGGCCACCAGCTACCACTACGTGCGGCGCACCCGCCAGATCACGCGCTACCGCAACGGCGACGCCTACACCACCACGCAGGTGTACCATGAGCGCGCCGACAGCCGCACGGCCCGCGGTGAGTTTGACTACTCGGCGCACGGCGTCCGCGACGTCTCCAAGGAGCTGGTGGGGCTGGCGGAGCACGCGGCCACGCGGCTGCGCTTCACCAAGTGCTTCAGCTTCGGCAGCGCGGAGGCCGAGGCCTCGTACCTCACT
Source organism: Pongo pygmaeus (assembly GCF_028885625.2). Taxonomy (NCBI): domain Eukaryota; kingdom Metazoa; phylum Chordata; class Mammalia; order Primates; family Hominidae; genus Pongo; species Pongo pygmaeus. The sequence continues at coordinate 8,380,555 of NC_072382.2, read as the reverse complement.
CAGCGGGCGCGCTTCTTCAGCGCCAACGAGGGCCTGGACGACTACCTGGAGGCGCGCGAGGGCATGCACCTGAAGGACGTGGACTTCCGCGAGTCGCTCATGGTCTTCGCCGACCCCCGCAGCCCGCCCTGGTACGCGCGTGCCTGGGTCTTCTGGCTCGTGTCGGCGGCCACGCTGTCGTGGCCCCTGCGCGTCGTGGCCGCCTATGGCACCGCTCACGTGCACTACCAGGTGGAGAAGCTCTTTGGCGCCAGCTCGCCCCCGCCGGGGGCCGTGCCCAGCGGGCCCCCGCTGTCCCGCGTGGCCACAGTGGACTTCACCGAGCTCGAGTGGCACATCTGCTCCAACCGGCAGCTGGTGCCCAGCTACTCGGAGGCCGTGGTCATGGGCGCGGGCTCGGGCGCCTACCTCAGAGGCTGCCAGCGCTGCCGCCGCTCCGTCAGCAGCAACTCGCTGCCCCCCGCCCGGCCCAGCGGGCCCCGCCTGCCCTTCAGCCGCAGCCGCCTCTCGCTGGGCGCTGGCGGCCGGGCCACGCCAGGGGTCTTCCGCAGCCTGAGCGGGGGGCCGCTGGGGCGCCGTGGAGAGGACACGGAACCCCTCGAGAGCCCGCCCTGCTATGAGGACGCCCTCTACTTCCCGGTGCTCATTGTCCACGGAGACAGCGGCTGCCAGGGGGATGGGCAGGGTGCGCTCTGAGACCCCCACGGCCCCCAGAGCGGCCCCCTCCCCACCATTCCACCATGGGCTTAGATGCCCGAGTGATTGTCGTCCAAAATAGGCGGGAAAACAGACCAGCCACACACAAGGGGCAGGGGTGAGGGTGGGGGTGGGGGTCCTTAAACAGACTAAAATGCAGTGACCTGTGGTCATTTTGGAGGAAACGGAAGCCTAAGAATCGCCCCCAGCATGGCTTCACCCCCCAAAATGGCCGATGATCTGGCCTGAAGGCCTCTCACAAAGGGCAGGAGAAGAAGCTTCCAGAAAGGCTGGGATGGAGGAGAAGTCCTGCGGCCAGCTGTTGCCTGCAGCAGAGGCTGCCTGTGGACACTTCCCTGCCGGGGCTGAGGCCATGCTGGGAGCCCCCCCAGTGACGCAGAAGCACAAATTGGAGGGTTGGGGCCATGTCCAGCCAGGTTGACTTCCCTGGGGCTGAAGAGCTGGCTGTGGTGGCACCATGGTCTTGGCCCTGCTACTCACCCAACATCCCCATCCTCTCCTGATAGGCCCCTCCTTGCCTGCCCTCTCTCCGGCTGCTCAGGGCCAGTCACTGATCAGACCTCGCAGTGCCGTTCCTCCACTGGGAGCCTGGTTCTTGGCGCGCAGCCTTGCCCCATCCACCCGTACTGTTTCCCCTGGTGCCCACTGCACCCTCCCCCCACATTCAGCTACCCCTACAACCTGGGGTTCCTTCTCAGGGCCTCACCCGGTCCCCACATCCCCCGGCCTCTGCTCCTGCCTCCCAAAGTCCGTGTCTGCCTCCAGCAGCCACACACACGCAGGGACGCCTGTTCTTTGCCCTCCTGGACTTATCTACTCTTCACTTTCCTGATGATCCGTGGGGCCCAGGCCTAGAGGGCATCCGAGGGGCCGGGCCTCGGCCACAGCCTCTTGGATGATGTCCTTGCTCCACCACGCAGGCCCTTGCTTCTCCCCTCAACGAGTCTTGGCCCAGGGGACACTGACCCTCCCCCAGGGAGGAGAGAGGAGTTCCTTCCCTTTCAACAAGAGCTTCCACGCCCTCTAAGGGGCGGTGGGGAAGGGAGGAGGCTGAGAAGATGCAGATTAAATAAAGGTATGGAATGGAAGGCGTGTGCATTCCTGGGTCATGGGTCTAAGGCCTCCACTGCAAGCATTATGGGCCCCTGTGGTTCAGGGCACGATGAGGAGTTCTGGGAGGGGACTCAGAATTGGGCTCCAGTGTTCCCAGGAACCAAGTAAGCGGAGGAGAGGAAACCTCCCCTGCCTAGACTGGGGCCTCTGAGACTCAAGTGTGAGTCGCTCTGAGCACCTGGCTCCCCTGACTCTGGTATCTGGGCCTGGGTCACTGCTAAGGCATTGTCAAGGTGGCCCTTCTTCCAGCTCGGTGGGGCATTCCATTCTGCTGCTGGGCATGCTGAGGGCTAAGGGAGTGGTGGCCGGTCCCCAAAGTGGGGAGAAAGAGCTATGGTCTGTGACTCGAGTTCGGTGCCCCCCAGCGGCTACTGACATTATCAGTCTGAGGGAAAGGGCATGAAGCAGGTCAGAGGACACAAAGCTGGAAAGGGCAGCCCCAAACCAGGACAGGCTGGCATGGAATCCAAAGGCAGAGAAAACATCAGGGAAAAGGGAGGTCCTGACTCCCTGATGGAGCTCTGAAAGATTCCTGGACATGGCATTGTCACATGTGCAGCAGTAAAGGGTGTTCACTGTGCAAGGACAATGGGCTAAGGGGCAAGCGTGCATGGAATCCAACCTACAGGCCACTCCCCAAACTCTGGCATGGAGCTACATCCACTTGGAGAAAGGGGACCCTTTTCCCTTTCACGCAAAGGTGGCATAAGGGCTAGTGGTGGCCCGGGAAGGGTGCCGAGAATGGGTGGATTTCCCTAAGCAAAGACAGGGCAGGCAGGGCCTTGGACAGCCGATGCTGCCCAGACAAAGGCCTGGCTGCCGGGCATGAGCTGAGGTGTGAGAGGAGATAGAAGCAAGAAGCCACGGAAGGCTTTGCTGCAGCTTCCATGCCAAACTCTAGAATTTGTCCTTAAACTGGAGCAAACCAGGCAATCTGGAACCATGGAAGGAGGTTGGGCAGGGACGTGATACAGTCAAGGCTGCATTTTAGGATATTTAGCAAAAGTCCAGCTACCTGCTGGCTCTGTGGGGAGGGTGGAGTGAAAGACCAGAGTTCTCCCTGTGCGTTAACCCACAGCCTCTCTTCTTTAGGTGTGAAATCAGTTCCTCGTTCAGAAGCAAATTAGGTGGAAAACCCTATGGTGCCCAAACATTCAACAAGGCTGCAGGGGGTGGCCGGGCACAGTGGCTCATGTCTGTAATTCCGGCACTTTCGGAGGCCGGGGCAGGCAGATCATTTGAGGTCAGGAGTTCAAGACCAGCCTGGCCAACATGGTGAGGACCCCCCCTCCCCCGCCGCTGTCTCTACAAAAAATACAAAAATTAGCTGGGTGTGGTGGCGGGCACCTGTGACAGCTACTCAGGAGGCTGAGGCAGGAGAATCGCTTGAACCCGAGAGGCAGAGGATGCAGTGAGCTGAAATTGTGCCACTGCATTCCACCTGAGACTCTGTCTCAAAAAAAAAAAAAAAAAAAAGGCTCCAGTGGGTAGGGAGGCCAGCATGCTGGTTTCAGCTCCTTGCCATGGGAAAGACCCTTTTTCCACCATTCTGCTCTAACACCATAACCAACAACTGCCCACTGGCCACTATCCATTCTCCTCTCTTCCTCAATAACGGAACCCCAGTTTTGCTGCAGATGGCAATGTGCCCAGCTAAAAGGCAACATTTCCAGCCTCCCTAGCATATATGGTATGACTGTGTGGCTGAATTCTAGGATATTAGATATAAACAGAAGGTGCTGGAAGGGATCTCTAAGAATGCCCCTTGAATAGAAGCAGTATTGATGAAGGCCATTTTTGTCCTCTCTGCTTCAGCCTGCATTCAGCCTTGGATGCATATGTGATAGCTGGAACACCAGCAGCTATCCTGGAGCAGGAAGTGACCTTGAAAATTGTAGCCACAGGCTGGGCGCGGTGGCTAATGCCTATAATCCCAGCACTTTGGGAAGCCAAGGCAGGTGGATCATGAGGTCAGGAGATCGAGACCATCCTGGCTGACACGGTGAAACCCCATCTCTACTAAAAATACAAAAAATTAGCCGGGCATGGTGGCGGGCGCCTGTGGTCCCAGCTACTCGGGAGGTTGAGGCAGGAGAACGGCGTGAACCCGGGAGGTGGAGCTTGCAGTGAGCCGAGACTGCGCCACTGCACTCCAGCCTGGGCGACAGAGCAAGACTCTATCTCAAAAAAAAAAAAAAGAAAAAGAAAATTGTAGCCACATGCTGAAGATAGCAGAGCAACAAGGGAAAAGATACTGGGCTTCTGATGACACCATGCAAGTTTCCATGTCATCCCTTGGGTTACCTACCTCCAGACTTCAATGAGAAAGAGAAATAAACTGTAAGTCTGCTTAAGCCCATTGTTTTTTTTTTTTTGTCTCTGTTACCAGCAGCTTTTACTAATTATCTACTGCCATATAACAAATTATCCTAACCCTAGTGGCTTAAAAGAACAATAATTATTATGCTCTCTCCTGACTTCTGTGGGTCAAGAACTCAGATAGGACACAATAGGGATGGCTTCTACGCTCCATGACATCCAGGGCCTCTGCTGGAAGACTCAAAAGCTGGGGCTTGAATCATCTGAATGCTCATTCACTCACATGTCTGGCAGTTGATGCTGGCTGAGGGCTGAGGGCTGAGGGCTGAGAGCCTAACTAGGGCTGTTGGTGGGAACACCCACACAGGTCCTCTCCAAGCGGCTTGACCTTCCCCATCACGTAGTGGCTAGGTTCCAAGAACAAGTGTACTGACGGGTGAAAGCTCTATTGCGCTTTATGATCTAGCCTCCAAAGTCACATGACATCGCTTCTGCCCCTTTCCATCGGTCAAGGCTGCTATGAAGGTCCACTCAGTTTCAAGGGGAGGGAATATAGGATCTCATCTCTCTGTGGAGGCTTGTCAATGTCACATTGTTAGAAAAGCATGCGGGATGGGAGATATATTAGTGGCCATCTTCAAAAATTCAATCGACCGCTGAGCCAAATGCCATTTGCCATTCCTAACTGATTGATACCTGTGAAGTGATCTGCAAAATGAACACCAAGCTCTTTATAGTGCTAGTTTAAGGGAGGAAGGTGGTGGCATGTCAGATATGGGCCTACTCAGGGCAGAGTGAGCTACTCAGATCATTTATGGGGACCTTCAGGCCTATGGTAGATTAAATATGGCCACAAACTTTTTGCCACTCTTCTCCTCAAGAGGTGGAATCAGGCCAGGTGCAGTGGCTCACGCCTGTAATCCCAGCACTTTGGGAGGCCGAGGCAGATGGATCACTTGAGGTCAGGAGTTCAAGACCAGCCTGGCCAGCATGGTGAAACCCCGTCTCTACTAAAATTACAAAAATTAGCCGGGCATGGTGGTGTGCACCTATAGTCCCAGCTACCCAGGAAGCTGAGACAGGAAAATCACTTGAACCCAGGAGGCAGAGGTTGCAGTGAGCTGAGATCACGCCACTGCACTCCAGGTTGGGCAACAGAGCAAGGCTCCATCTCACAAAAAAAAAAAGAAAAGAGAAGAAAAGAAAAGAAGTGGAATCTGTTCCCCCTTTAAATCTCGACTGGACTTGTAATTTGTTGTGACCGATCGGAAGTGAGGGAAGAGATGTTGGCCCACTTCTGAGGCTAGGCCTCAAAGACTCTCGCATCTTCCACCTTTGCCCTCTTGCAATCCTGAGACCACCATCTGTAAAGATGCCCAGCCAAGCCTCCTGACAGATTTGAGGCTGCGTGGAGAACTGAGGCCCCCAGCCAAGAGCCAGCATCAGCTCCAGATATGGGATGACTGAGGCCATCTTAGACACTGTAGCCCCAGTTGAGCCACAGACGACAGGAGCCTCAGGAGTGACCCAAGGTGAACCCAGCAGATGAACTACCAAGCTGATCCCAGCCCAGACTGCTGTCCTATAGAATGAGGGGAAATAAATCCTTGTTTTAATCCACTGCATTTTGGAGTGATTTGTTACATGTTACATGGTCACTGTCACAGGCTCTAAACCCACCTGCACCTCACGAGGGAGGGCACTGGGCCTGCACAGCCAGGAAGAGGAGGGATCCAGAAACCCCAGTGTTTGATGAACAGCTCTCAGCTCATGATCTCCTGATGGGGGACATGGTGGCCACATGTTCAGACTCTCTTGGAGTCAACATCAAGCCAGGGTGTTCTGTTCTAAACCGTTCTCAAGAGGAGAATTCATGCCTGAGGAGGGGTGCAAAGCCTGGCTCCCAAACCCCAGTGGCCTCTGCCTCTGCTGTCTCCTGACATGGGCTACCCACAGCATGGCAGGAATAGAACCTGTAATTTCCACCCTACCACTACCTGCTCCTCTCTGTCTTCCATCTCAGGAAATAGAGCTACCATTCAGCCAGTTGCCTAAGCCAGGCACCTGCATGGCAAGCCTCTTCTTTTTTTTTTTTTTTTTTTTGAGACGGAGTCTCGCTCTGTCACCCAGGCTGGAGTGCACTGGCCAATCTCGGCTCACTGCAAGCTCCGCCTCCCGGGTTCACGCCATTCTCCTGCCTCACCCTCCCGAATAGCTGGTACTACAGGTGCCCGCCACTATGCCCGGCTAATTTTTTGTATTTTTAGTAGAGACAGGGTTTCACTGTGTTAGCCAGGGTGGTCTCGATCTCCTGACCTTGTGATCTGCCTGCCTCAGCCTCCCAAAGTGCTGGGATTACAGGTGTGAGCCACCGCGCCCGGCCACCTTTTCTTTTTTTTTTTTTTTTTTTTTTTTGAGATGGAGTCTCGCTGTCGCCCAGGCTGGAGTGCAGTGGTGTGTGATCTCAGCTCACTGCAACCTCCGCTCCCTGGGTTCAAGCGATTCTCCTGCCTCAGCCTCATGAGTCACGTGCCGCCACACCCGGCTAATTTTTGTATTTTTAGTAGAGACGAGGTTTCGCCATGTTGGTCAGGCCGGTCTCGAACTGCTGACTTCGTGATCCGCCCGCCTCAGCCCCTCAAAGTGCTGAGATTACAGGCGTGAGCCACCCCGCCCGGCTGCCTCTTCTTTTTTTTTTTTTTGAGACCGAGCCTTGCTCTGTCACCCAGGCTGGAGTGCTGTGGTGCTATCTCCGTTCACTGCAGCAACCTCCACCTCCAGGGTTCAAGCGATTCTCCAGCCTCAGCCTCCCCAGTAGCTGGGATTACAGGCACCCGCCACCACGCCCATCTAATTTTTGTATTTTTAGTAGAGATGAGGTTTCTCCATGTTGGCCAGGCTGGTCTTGAACTCCTAACCTCAGGCAATCTGCCTGCCTCAGCCTCCCAAAGTGCTGGGATTACAGGCATGAGCCACCACGCCTGGCCTGTTCTTTCTTTAAAACTTTGTATTATGTAAAATTTCAGCTTGTAATCCCAGCACTTTGGGAGGCTGAGGTGAGAGGATCACTTGAGCTTGGGAGTTTGAAACCAGCCTGGGCAAGATAGTGAGAGCCCATCTCTACCAAAAATCTAACAATTGGCCAGGTGTGTTGGAGCTCACCTATAGTTCCAGCTACTCAGAAGGCTGAGGTGGGAGGATCGCTTGAGCTGGGAGGTCAAGAGGTCAAGGCTGCAGTGAGCCGTGATTGTGCCACTGCACTCCAAGTTGGGTGACAGATCAAGACTCTAGTCTCAAAAATAAAATAAAATAAAATATCTTTATTTCTTTTTTGTTGTTGTTGTTGAGACGGAGTCTCGCTCTGTCACCCATGCTGGAATGCAGTGGTGCAGTCTTGGCTCACTGCAACCTCTGCCTCCTGGGTTCAAGCGACTCTCCTGCCTCAGCCTCCCGAGTAGCTGGGATTACAGGTGTGTACCACCACACCTGGCTAATTTTTCTAAAAAATAAAATAAAATTTCAAACATCACAAAAGCAGAAAGATTGGTGCAGTGAGGCCCCTTCTACTCAGCACCCAGTGCTGTGGTGGTCATCCACCTGCAACCACTCTGGGCTCCATCCACACTCAGCCCCACTTATTTGGGCTCCAACCGCATTATTTGAAGAAGACCTAGAAGCTGTAGCATTTCGTCAGCTCCCCCACCCGCCCCACCACACGTGATATCGACCACCCAGGATTCTACTCAGAACACAAAACACCCCACCTCCTCTCCACCCCAAGCCACCTTGCTCCAAGTGCCCAGGATTCCTTCCCCATGACTCCGACAGGCCTCCCACGCGCACTTACTCCTGCAGCCTATGCGGAGACCTCATGTAAATCAAATCACGTCCCCATTGGTTTCTGTCTAAAGTTCTCTCCCACCGAATCTGCTATTATTCTTTACCTCAGCTCGCTTTGCATTTCCTTTCGGCCACTCACCATAAGTTACAATTATTTTCATTTATTTATGCATGAGTTTCTTTATCTGTTTCTTCTATTAGAATTAAGGCCATGGGGCCGGGCACGGTGGCTCATGCCTGTAATCCCAGCACTTTGGGAGGCCGAGGTGGGCGGATCATGAGGTCAGGAGATCCAGACTATCCTGGCTAACACAGTGATACCCTGTCTCTACTAAAAAAAAAAAAAAAATACAAACAATTAGCCAGGCGTGGTGGCGGGTGTCTGTAGTCCCAGCTACTCAGGAGGCTGAGGCAAGAGAATGGTGTGAACCCGGCAGGCGGAGCTTGCAGTGAGCCGAGATGGCGCCACTGCACACCAGCCTGGGCAACAAAGCAAGACTCCGTCTCAAAAAAAAAAAAAAAGAATTAAGCCCATGGAGGGTGAATAGTTATAGCAGCGCAGACCCTTGAGTTGGTTGGAATTCCGACTCTCCACTACAACCTGAGAAGCCCTGGGCAAGTCACTTATTCTCTCTCTGCTTCAGACGTCTCATCTGCAGAATGAGACATGACAATAGAACCTATTTACTTCAGGCCGGGCGCGGTGGCTCACGCCTGTAATCCCAGCAGTTTGGGAGGCCGAGGCGGGCGGATCACGAGTTCAGGAGATCGAGACCATCCTGGCCAACATGGCGAAACCCCGTCTCTACTAAAAATACAAAAATTATCCAGGTGTGGCGGTGTGTGCCTATAGTCCCAGGTACTTGAGAGGCTGAGGCAGGAGAATTGTTTGAACCTGGGAGGTGGAGACTGCAGTGAGCCAAGATCACGCCACTGCACTCCAGCCTGGGTGACAGAATGAGACTCCATCTCAAAAAAATAGATAGATAGATATCTAGATAGATAGATAGATAGATAGACAGATAGATAGATAGATGATAGAGGTATGTACTTTTTAAAAAATTTATAGACAGGGTTTTGCCATGTTGCCTAGGCTAGTCTCAAACTCCTGGGCTCACACGATCCTCCTGCCTCAGCCTCTGCAGTAGCTGGGACCAGAGGTGTACACCACCATGCCCAGCTATATATTTTTATATTTTGTAGAGATGGGATCTCCCTATGTTGCCCAGGCTGGTCTCAAACTCCTGATCTCAAGCAATCCTCCCACCTCGGCCTCCCAAAGTGCTAGGATTACAGGTGTGAGCCACTGTGGGCCTAGTCAAATTTTTTTTTTTTTGAGGCAGAGTCTCACTCTGTCACAGAGGCTGGAGTGCAATGGCGAGATCTTGGCTCACTGCAATCTCCACCTCCCAAGTTCAAGAGATTCTCCTGCCTCAGCCTCCTAAGTAACTGGGATTACAGGCACGTGCCATGATGCCCAGCAATTTTTTGTATTTTTGGTAGAGACAGGGTTTCACCATGTTGGCCAGGCTGGTCTTGAACTCCTGACCTCAAGTGATCCACCTGCCTTGGCCTCCCAAAGTGCTGGGATTACTGACGTGAGCCACTGCACCCAGCCTATAAATAAATATATATTTTTAAATATTTATTTATTCCCCATCTAATCTTATAGATGGCCTTATCTAAGGCTCTCTTCTTTTATTTATTTATTTATTTATTTATTTTTGAGATGGAGTCTTGCTCTGTCTCCCGGGCTGCAGTGCAGTGGCGTGATCTTGGGTCACTACAACCTCTGCCTCCTGGGTCCAAGCGATTCTCCTGCCTCAGCCTCCCAAGTAGCTGGGACTACAGGCATGTGCCACCACGCCCAGCTAATTTTTGTATTTTTAGTAGAGATGGGGTTTCACCATGTTGGCCAGGCTGGTCTCAAACTCCTGACCTCAGGTGATCCACCTGCATCAGCCTCCCAAAATGCTAGGATTACAGGCAGAAGCCACCGTGCTCAGCCAATAAATATTTTCTTAAAAGATACTATGTGACCGTGGTTAAATCAGGGTCTCAAGCATAGGAAGTGCTCAATGAAGATTGCTATCATCATCATTTGCATTATTATAAATTACAAGTGGACGCTCCCTCTTAAGACATACGCACACTTCACCAGCAGCCAGCGCAGTGCCTGGCACACATAATGGATGTCTAGTCAATCTGCGTTAAGTGAATGATTCCCGATCTCCTACCAACACCTCCAACATCCTGGGGTTAGCGGGTCCTGAGGGCCAAGTGGACCACGGCCTAGACCAGCCAAAGTTTTCATTGCTTGGCCACACTTGCAGTGGAGCTTTTCTGATCTCTGGTTAGTGGGCTTGAGAACTTAGGGCACCCAGGGAAGCATCTGCCACCTACCTAATCCAGCAAACCATGGCGTTCTATGTTTCCTCCTTGGATCCAGACCCCAGACCACCAGACCCCTAGAGCTTCCCCGAGGTGGCAGGCCCAGGTGCATTCATTTTTTGTGAGTTTCATCTTCCCTCTTACATCACATCTGCTGCCTTCTGTTCTTCAGAGCCCGTGAGTATGAAGTCACTGCTGAGATGGCCTGGGATATATCTGGAAGGGGCAAGGAGAATCGGGCATCCAGCCAAAAGTTGGATACACCCTGAGTGAGGATAGGGAAGGTGCGCTGCTGCCCCTCTGGGTAAAGGTCAAAGCTCCTGGAAGTCAGATTCAACAGAGACCAAGACAGACAGATTGGCTAAACTGATGACTACATATCAAGTGTAGCTGTGCCACATCTGCTCCAAGGAGGCATTTCTGTCCAAAATATCAGCTGAGACTGAAATTGGCTAGTTCTCAGTAACCCATGGTCATAGTCCAAAAGATAGATGTATTTTTCTTTTTTCTTTTTTTTTTTTTTTTTGAGATGGCGTCTCACTCTGTTGCCCAGGCTGGAATCCAGTGGCACAATCTCAGCTCACTGCAGCCTCCGCCTCCTGGGTTCAAGTGATTCTTCTGCCTCAGCCTCCCGAGTAGCTGGGATTACAGGTGTGTGCCACCATGCCCGACTAATTTTTTGTATTTTTGGTAGAGACGGTGTTTCACTGTGTTAGCCAGTATGGTCTTGATCTCCTGACCTCGTGAGCCACCCACCTCGGCCTCCCAAAGTGCTGGGATTACAGGCATGAGCCACTGCGCCTGGCCATAGATGTATTTTTCTTCTCTTTTTAAAAAACATATAAAATAAAACGGACCAAAATACGAATACTTTTTTCAGTAGAATAGTTTCAATTTATGTGTTATAAAAGCACAATACAGGCTGGGCGCAGTAACTCATGCCTATAATCCTAGCACTTTGGGAGGCCAAGGTAGGTGGATCACTTGAGGTCAGGAGTTCAAGACCAGCCTGGCCAACAGCGCAAAGCCTCGTCTGTACAAAAAATACACAAATTAGCTGGGTGTGGTGGTACATGCCTGTAGTCCCAGCTACTTGGGAGGCTGAGGTGGGGGGATCACCTGAGTTTGGGAGGTCGAGGCTGCAGTGAGCCATGATTGTACCACTACACTCCAACCTGGGTGACAGAGTGAGACCCTGTCTCAAAAGAAAAAAGCACAATACATTATAAAAGACAATAATATTGTGCTATAAAAGACTGCAAAAGTGGTCCGGGCGTGGCGACTCATGCCTGTAATCCTAGCACTTTGGGAGGCCGAGGTGGGCAGATCACCTGAGGTCAGGGGTTCGAGACCAGTCTGGCCAACATGGTGAAACCCTGTCTCTACTAAAAATACAAAAATTAGTTGGGGGTCGTGGTGCGTGCCTGTAATCCCAGCTACTGGGAGGCCGAGGCAGGAGAATTGCTGGAACCCAGGAGGCAGAGGCTGCCGTGAGCCGAGATCGTGCCACTGCACTCCAGCCTGGGCAACAGAGCGAGCCCATCTCAAAAAAAAAGGAAAAGAAAAAAAAAAGACCACAAAAAGTATAGAGACTATTTTAATAAAGATCAAGTTCCAGTTGGGCATGGTGGCGCATGGCTATAATCCCAGCATTTGGGGAGGCCAAGGCCAGAGGATTGCTTGAGGCCAGGATTTCCAGACCAGTCCGGGCAGCATACCGAAACCCCTAGCTCTAGTTAAATTAAGTTTAAAAAAATGCTTTTTGAGACAGGATCTCACTCTGTCACCCAGGCTGGAGTTCAGTGCTGTGATCACGGCTCACTGCAGCCTTGACCTCCCGGGCCCAAGTGATCCTCCTTCCTCAGCCTCCTGAGTAGCTGGGACTACAGGCATGCACCACCACGTTTTTCATTTGTTTTATTTTAAGAGACAGGGTCTCACTATGTTACCCAAGCTGGTCTCAAATTCCTGGGCTCAAACGATTCTCTTGCCTCAGCCTCCCAAAGTGCTGGGATTATAGGCGTGAGCCACCTCGCCCAGCCTAATTTTAAAAAGATCAAGTTCAAACCTCCGTAATTACTTCTGAGATGAAAACATAATCATGTAGAAACTCAAACAATGTGGACATATATGAAGTCAGGAGTAGGAGTGCCCTCTGTCGCTTTCCGAAGCCAAACTGGGAAATCATGGGTGGGAGTGCTAGGACTCCTCGTCATGCTTAAGGTGGTGGTGCTGGTGGTTTCTGGGACTCTCCCAGCAGTGGGGTATAATGGAAATTCAAATCTGACCTTGAACCTGGACCTCGGTTTTGAGCCCCAGATTTGGGTAGCCAGGTGTCTTACCAAGCAGTCCACTTAGATAACTTCCCAACACCTCAAACTCAACATAGCCCAAGCTGACCATATCATCTATCTTCCCAAAGCACCTTTTTCACCTATGTCTCCATCTCCGTGCATGGCATTACCCAGGAGAGGACCTTTCTTCTCCTTCAATTCAGCCAGTCACTGGGTCCTGTTCAAATCTTCCTGCCGGTCACCCCTCAATGTTGCCGTCTTCTCCTATTCCAACTCTGCCTCTGCCTACGGTCTCTTCTTGCCTGGGCAGTGCCCTAAGTGGTCTTATATCATAAGTATTCTTGCTGTTCTCCTATCTAGTTACTTTAGTATCCCTCATCCCTAGTGGAGTCTCTGAGACATAGCAGGGTCTCAATTAATATTGAATAAATGAATGAACAGTTTATTATCTTAGTGTGCAGGGGGCTCCAGTGGCCTCTACCTGTAATAGCCCTTGGGTCAGAAGGCAATATGGGAACTCTGAGTGTAAGTTACCCTCTTAGGAACCAGGAAAATAGCCTAGGCAGGTGCTCTGTGGGCAAGTCCTGCAGTAAAACACCTAGGAGGGCAGAAAATGAAATCTACACTTTATTATTTGCCTATTAGTGAGAGAAACTGCCACATAAAAGTTGCCCATCGCTTTTTATCTAGCTGGTATTAAGACACAAGTGGCCGAGCACGGTGGCTCACGCCTGTAATCCCAACACTTTGGGAGGCCAAGGCAGGAGGTTCACCTGAGGTCAGGAGTTCAAGACCAGCCTGCCCAACATGGTGAAACCCCCATCTCTATTAAAAATACAAAAATTAGCCAGGTATGGTGGCAGGTGCCTGTAATCCCAGCTACTCGGGAGGTTGAGGCAGGAGAATTGCTTGAACCCAGGAGGTGGAGGTTGCAGTGTGCCGAGATCAGAGGTGGAGTTTGCAGTGAGCCAAGATCACGCCATTACACTCCAGCCTGGGTGACAAGAGTGAAACTCCATCTCAAAAAAAAGCCAAAACACAAGTACCTCTTTTCTGTACAAATAATTTTTTATTTAATTAATTAATTTTTTAGACACGAAGTCTTGCTATATTTCTTAGGCTGGCCTCAAACTCCTGGATCAAGCGATCCTCCCGTCTCAGCTTCCTAAAGTTCTGAGATCACAAGTGTGCGCCATTGTGGCTGGCCAACAAGTATTTCTTTTCTTTTCTTTTTTTTTTTTTTTTCTTTTTTGAGAGAGAGTCTCACTCTGTTGCCCAGGCTGGAATGCAGTGGCACAATCTTGTCTCACTGCAACTTCGCCTCCCGGGTTCAAGAAATTCTCTCGCCTCAGCCTCCTGAGTAGCTGGGACTACAGGCGCGTGCCACCACGCCTGGATAATTTTTTGTATTTTTAGTAGAGACAGGGTTTCACCGTGTTAGCCAGGATGGTCTCGATCTCTTGACCTCGTGTTTCGCCTGCCTCAGCCTCCCAAAGTGCTGGGATTATAGGCGTGAGCCACCGCGCCCGGCTGCCCACAAGTATTTCTTATGTTGTTTGGACCTAACTTTTTTTTTTTTTTAAAGGGAGGGTCTCTCTCTCTGTTACCCGGGCTGGAATGCAGAGGCATGATCTCGACTCACTACAACCTCCACTTCCTGGGCTCAAGTGATCCTCCCACCTCAGCCTCCTGAGTAGCTAGAACCACAGATACGTGCCACCACACTCCGCTGGTATTTTTGTATTTTTTTTTTTAGAGACAGGACTTTGCCATGTTGTCTGGACTGGTCTCGAACTTCTGAGCTCAAGTGATCTGCCCGTCTCGGCCTCCCAAATTGCAGGCGTGAGCCACTGAGTTATGAAATGGAACTGTGGAGTAATTCTTTCATGACATTCATAGGCCAAAAAATACCTAACAGCAGTTCGATAGTGTCATGAAAAAATTACTATGTTGTTGGACCTATTTATGAAATGAAACTGTTAGGTATTTTTTGGCCAATGGTGTCAGGAAAAAATTACTGAGATACCCAAGACAAGTGAAGGAGAGTGTTCGAAGCCTCTACCTCAGGGATGTGGTGGGCTTCAGACGTCAGTTTCTGCTGATTCAGCTCTCCCCGTGATCAGTTTCTGGACTCTGTCTTCAGGGATCCCCAGAGCCAGCTAAAGCAGACAGTGTCTTTGATAGCAGGTTCCTGCACCATTCTGAAGATACTCCTAGGCTTCAAGCAGGAAATCTTGGTTTTCCTCATATAGAATCCTTCCTCCTCTATAGTATCTCTACTTTTCAAATGAGAAGGCAAACATAGAGCAATAAAGGAATGTCCCTGAGGTCCCCCAGCCATTAAGCAGTGGAGCTGGCATGCAAACAAGGCTGATGCAGAGTGCTAGCTCTTACCACTGTGCTAGTTGGCCTCCCAGAAAAATCACTGGACTCACTGAAACCAGGCTAACACGTGGGCTGACAGATGCCCCAAGGCCGCACCTCGCCTGGGCACATGGTCCAGATCCCACGATCCCAGCAAATGCTTTATTTACCAGCATCACCTGCCAAAGCCACAGATGACAAACTCTCCTTGGGGGAGGAAGGCTTCAATCTCTCTGGTCAATCTCAGTGCCATCAGCCTCTCTGAGAGTCTGCGTCTTGCAGCTTCACCCTTAAAAGTGAGTTTCCCAGGGTGTGGGCATTTTCTTTTCTTTTCTTTTTTTAAACAGAGTTTCACTCGTCACCCAGGCTGGAGTGCAATGGCGTGATCTCAGCTCACTGCAACCTCCACCTCCTGGGTTCAAGCGATTCTCCTGCCTCAGCCTCCCGAGTAGCTGGGATTACAGGTACCCTCACCATGCCTGGCTAATTTCTGTATTTTTAGTAGAGACAGGGTTTCGCCATGTTGGCCAGGCTGGCCTCGAACTTCTGACCTCAAGTGATCCCCACGCCTCAGCCTCCTGAAGTGCTGGGATTATAGGCGTGAGTCACCGCGTCTGGCCAGGTGTGGGCATTTTCTGATTAGAGACTTGGCTATAACATATGGACTGGCTTTGCTGTAGGGGGTAAAGATAACAGGATCTGCCTGGGTTCAAACCTCCACTTACTAGCTGGTCAACTAGGGCAGATGGCTTAATGCAGTTAGGCAAGTGCCTTCAGCTTCCTACTCTGTAAATTGTGGTAAGAATGGCACTTACTTCTTGGAGGTTGTTATGAATCTTACATGGATTAAGCCAAGTAAAGCCCTTAAAAAAGGACCGGGCATGTAAGAAGTGCTTCAAGGCTGGGCGTGGTGGCTCATGCCTGTAATCCCAGCACTTCGGGAGGCTGAGGTGGGTGGATCACCTGAGGCGAAGAGTTCGAAACCAGCCTGACCAACATGGTGAAACCCTGTCTGTATTAAAAATACAAAAATTAGCCGGGCGTGGTTGTGGGTGCCTGTAATCCCAGCTACTTGGGAGACTGCGGCAGGAGAATCACTTGAACCTGGGAGACTGAGGTTGCAGTGAGCCGAGATGGCACTATTGCACTGCAGCCTGGGCAACAAGAGAGAAACTCCGTCTCAAAAAAACAATAACAAAAACAAAACAGAAGTGCTTCAAGCATTCACTATTATTATTGTCATTATTTAGCACTAAACCCTATTTACATTTGTAATGGCTAGTGCACGAGCATTGGAACCTGGTCTGGAAAGAATCCCTCTCCCCAGGCCTGATTTGCCCGGAGGTGGGCAAGGGCAAGGTTGGCAGCTAAGGCAGGAAGCAAAGGGCCCAGCTGGAGCTCAGTGGTGTCAGCTGCCTTCCTCCTCAAGGGTTGCTCCCTGTCTGTCGCACTAACGTTTGAAAAATATTTTACTGGGTTCCTAGCCCTGAACTTCAGCGTCTCCTGCGCTCCAGGCTGGTATTTTCAGAGGTAGTGATGAGAGCTGAGATAGGGTCTCCCTTGAGACACTGTCCCTAAAAACTACGACCTTCAGCTCCTAATTGAGAGCTTCCCCGCCCAAACCCACCCCTTCGCAACACACCCCCCAGGGAAGGTGTCTAGCCTTTGGAGCACCAGGTGGGGGCGGGGGAAACCTGGTGCTAGGAATTCTAGGCCTCCAGATGAGAGGCGATGCTTTCGCCCTCCGGGCGAAAGGATTTGTCGGGGAGAGACAGCAAGAGTTCCACCAGCCAGCCACTTTAGAGACTGTCAGGGCTGCTCAGCTCATAGGGTGGCTCGAGAGCCAGTGCGAAGCTCCCTTAGGGACGAATTTCCACATCCGACGAAGGGCATCTGCGAAAGGATGGGCTGTCCCGTGGGGGGAGTCGGCAGATATTTAAGTAACACTAACATTTAATGAATTAAGCAGCTATTTACTGAACAATTAGTACGCTTTGAGAGAGAGAGGCCCTACCGAGGCCTCGCGGTGGCTGTAAGTCCGCGGGGCCGAGGCCAGGTGGCGCCAAAGGCCCATCGACGCCATCTGCCCGGCTGTCCGGGCCCAGTCTCCGGGCTCGCCCAGAGAACCCGAAATCTGGACAAACGGAAACCGTAGGTGGAGGAAGAAGAGAGCTCCAGGGCCAGGTTCAAGGGCATCCTGGTGAGAGATGAGGGGTTCGGAGGACTGGTGGATCTGGGCATAGCCCGAAGGTGGTAAGGGACCCAGGGGTGGAGTGGGCAGGGCTTGCGCCCAAGAGGGTGAGCCGGAGTGTGGGCGGGGCTAGCACCCTTGGGAGGCGGGGAGTGCGATAAGAGGCTCGGTAGCGCTCTTCGCACAGCGGTATTTGTGCGCTAGGCCGCAGCCAGGATGCTCTGGGTGGGCGGGACTCGAGGGCCCCCCTCAGGGGCGTGGCTTGCATCTTTCGTGGGCGGCCCCGGGGGCGGGGCTCCGTGTAGGTGAACCGCTACCTCCGCTCGACGTGTGAGGTGTGACAGTCTTGCAAGGGCGCAGTTCTTCCAGTTTTGTGAGCTTGAGAGGGGGCGGAGCTTGTAGCTGGGGACGAAGCCTGAAGAGGAGGTTGAGGGGAACTTCTCACGTTTCCCTGGAGGGCGGAGTTTACATCGTCCCCCGACAGAGTTAAGACCTCTGGGGGATTCCCTGCAGTGTCCAGGGCTCTGTGAGACGAAGCTTGCAGTTGTGTTGGGCGGGGCCTGTAGCGCCGCGTGAAGAGAATGTGTAAATTCGGGGCGAAGTTCATACCTCCCAGAAGCCGAGACTAATAGTTCTGCCAATCTGCGCGCGCCGAGCGGAGGAGGCGGGCTTGTGGGTTGTGGGCGGGGACTGGGCGGGGCCAAGAGGGCAGGGGGCGGGCACAAGCGCTGCTGGAATCTTTGAGTTGGCAGGGGCGGGGCTTGTGGCTTTGTGGGCGGGGCCTCTGGAGAGCTCCCGGGGGCTCTCTTAGGTTCTGCAGCGAGTAGGCGTGGCTCGTAGCTCCCGGGTACGGGCTGATACCACCGCAGTATGCAGTTCTCCGCCGCGCCCGAATGAGGCGGGGCCTGCGAGTAAGTGGGCTGAGCCCGGGCTGGGCGCAGGCGGGGGCTCTGCCCTGGGAGGCCGTCTGTTTAGGCCCGCACGCAGCTCCGCATCTGGTGCTCATTACCAGATGACAAAGAGCCGGCTCTGGGCCCCCTTCCCCACTCCCATCCCCCGCCTCCGACTGCAGTGTATTTAACTCTTTCCTGCCCTCGAGGCGCTCTAGATCCCTATCCGAGGTCACGGAGGGGACTCCAGACCATCCCGTCTCGGCAGGGCCTTGTCGCTCCCCAGGCTTCCTCACCTCCTTCCCAGACTCAGCCGTCTGGGCCGCCTTGCAACCCTCATTGGCATCCAGCAAACCTGCCCGACGGCGTCTCCGAGGTTAAAGCTGTGCAGGATCTGGCGGGGACGTCTGGTTTGAGTTAGGGGAACGTGAGAGCCGGGACCCGGGGCGGTGCGTAGCGTTCCCTCCGCCCCCTCCGCGACCCCCTGGTTCATCCCCAGCTCCGGCCCATCCTTTCCTGGTTCCCTGAGGCCCAGCTCAGCCTTCCAGCTCAGGTCCAGGCCCGAAGGGGGCGCTGGGCCACTCCTCCTCGCCTGCCCGGGTGGTCGTGGCGGCTCTGCCCCGTCCTAATTAGAGGCCCCCAAGAGGCTGTAACTGAAAAATTACAGAGGCGGTGGGAACTGGCGCTTCCCCTGCCCAGGTCTCACCCCCGCCCCACAAGGCAGTGAGCCCGAAATGAGGGAGGTCACTCCCACCAGGCTGTGATCCTTGACCAGGCCCTCCAGTTCCTGGGACACCTCAGTCCTGAGCAGCCGGAGCCCTCGCTCAAGCTCGGGTCTGCTGAGCTCTGTCTGTCCCCCACCACCCCCAGCCAACATGGACAAGAGCAAAGTGCGACCCTGGCAAAAGAAGGCCTTGCTCCTGCGGCTGTCCAAGCAGTTAGCATGGGATCTCTCGCGGGTTCCCGGCCCTTCCCATCCCAGCCTCCTCCCCGGAGCAAGCGGAGGAATGCCTCCAAGAGCACCCACAAACCAGGGGTTGGCAGTCCCCTGGAGTTACCCTGAGCCAAGCCCCCAACTTCTGCGAAACTTACGGGGATGGGAAGGGAAGTGTCTGAAGAAACGAGCAACTCACCCACTAGATCCCTCCTTCACTCCTCTGAATCACCAGCCCCAGAGCCCACTTTGACCACTAAACCCCAGTCCGGTTCAGCAGATGCCCTAATTCCACAACCCTCCCCCAGGTTCAGCCCCACCTTCTTGGAGCTTCAGTAAAATGAGGAATAAATACGAAATTCTCCCCATGCCAAACCTCAACTGTGTGACCTTGGGCAAGGCTCTACCCTCTCTGGGCTCCTGCTTCCCTGAGAATCTCTGAGGCATACCCTCCCTTAAAGGGATCTTACCTTATCTGTTTGAAGACTCAGACAAACTGAAGGAAGATCCCCTCCTTTTTTCTGAGTCCTCCCAGAACCTCCCTTAAGCACCAGTGGGGGTCAGAAGCCTTGGGTAAGGTTGACACCCCATTTATTGGAGAAGACCCCAGCACCCGCCCCCTGAGGTCTTAAGGGCTTTGGTGTATCCTTGGTCACGAGTGCTGGGCCAGGAAGCAGAGTTCCTGAGAGCCAAGTCTAGTGGTTGAGAGAGGACCCTGGCTGGGCCTGGGGAGCAGGAAGCCATCTGTCCAGCTGGGCAGCCCCCATGGGTCCCTGGTGCAGCCCCGGCCATGTGTCCAGCGCACACCCCTTCTCCCTACTCCATGAGGGGGGTCTGCACCCCATCACACGCTGGTTCTGCAGGTCTGCACCCCTGTGAGGCTGCCCCTGGGGGGCATGGGTTCCGTTGGGCTCTTGCTCCCAGCATGGGTGACCCAGCGATAGCAGTCAGTGATGCGCTTGTTGGGTGCATGGGGGCCACAGCGGGTGCAGTACACGATGCCCAGTGCAAGCAGGACCACCAAAAAGACACACGTTGGCACCAGGAGTGCCACCAGCAGCCACCGGTCATCCCTCTGGCTGTGCTCGGCAAGACCAGCCTCCCCCAGGGCTGTTGGGGCTGCTGTGGGAGCTGGTGAGGGCAGCCACAGGGCCAACCTGGGACTGGGGCCATCTTCCCTTGGGATTTGGGGGGCTTTGGAATGGGGATGTGTAGGGCTGATGGGTGAGGTCTGGTTAGTGGGGCTCTGAGAGGGCAGGAGGGTGGGGAGGGCTGGGGGCTGGGTGGCAGCAGGCACCGAGACTTGATGGGCAGGAGACACAGGGGACCTGGAGGTGGTGGTCAGAGAGGGCTGGGCAGTTGGGATAATGGGAAGCTGGGTGGCCTGGGTTCTGAGGACAGGGGCATCTGGGGCTTGAGGGGGTAGCTGGGCACCGAGGGTGGTGACCAGAGGGGCACGGTTAGGTGGGATTCCAGGCAAATGAGTGGTGGTCTGGGTGCCAGTGACCTTGGTGTCTGGAAACATGGGGGACTGGTGGGCAGGGAACAGCTCAGGATATTTGGTTGAGATCATGGGGGGCTGGTGGGCAGGGGGCTGTGCTGGGTGAGAGACAGAGAGAATACCGGGTTGGTAGGCAGAAGGCAGATCTGGATAGTTGGCTGCGATCACGGGGATCTGGTGGTCGCGGGACAAAGCTGGGTGTGTGGCAGGGATCACAGGAGGCTGGTGGGCAGACGGCAGTGTGGGGCGCGTGGCAGAGACCACCACAGGCCGGGTGACGGAGAGCACTGAGGAGTGGTAGGGGACCCTGGGGGCACTGAGTGGGGGTGGCCAGGTGGGCTCCGGGTAGGGTATCTGTGGCTCTCTGTCCTCTGGGAAGCTCGGTCTATAAGCCAGGGCAAAGTCAGGCGGCTGCGTAGGCTCCATCCACAGGATCCCAGGCATCTCCGTCCAGCCACCGTCGAAGGCCTCCCAGGCCTCGTCTTCATCTTCCTCATCCTCCCCGTCATCCAGCAACTCATCTCCGAGGTCCTGGGAAGCCTGGGCACCCATGGCCCCTGCAGGGCTGCAGCTGATGCCATCAGCCTCCAGCTCATGTCCCTCGCTACAATAACACTCGAAGCCACCAACATAGTTGACACACATCTGCTGGCACACACCGGCAATCTGGCACTCATCTGTGTCCACACAGCGGTGCGGATCATCCTCCGCTGGCCGGAAACCCAGGCGACAGTGGCAGCTGTAGCCTTGTGGCCCACCGGGCTCACACTGCTGCTCGCACGGAGCCTGGGCACAGGGGTCCTCGCAACTGCGCCCGTCTGCTGCCAGCCGGAAGCCCTCAGTGCAGCGGCAGGACACGTGACCATCCACCTCCTCCACACATTCGTGTTCGCAGCCCCCGTTGTCAGGGCTGCAGCCAGTCCCCAGGCACAGGGGCCCAGCCCGTGACCAGCCCACACCTCCCTCAGGCTGCTTCACGCAGAGCAGAGAGGCTCCCCTGCCAGCCTGGCACTGCACAGCGGCCACGGAGCCGAAGGGCAGCCACTCAAACTCTGTGGAGACCAGGTGGAAGGGCGTGGTATAGACGGCTGGGCCGGCCTGGCCCGCCTCATCTTGCAGCGCCGGGCAGGCGCCCTCGAAGCCAAACTGGCACAGGTAGCCGTCGACAGCCAGCGTGCACGAGCCCTCCAGCCAGCGGTGCTCGCCACTTGCCTCCAGGGCCACACAGCGCTGGGCCGGGCAGGGGCCTCCAGAGGCTGGCTGGGCCCAGTTGGTGAAAGCCGTGTCCTGGTCCCCTGTGGTCCACGTGAAGCCGCGCAGTGGGCGCTGCAGCTGGCATTGCCGGGCCTGCCGCTGCAGCCCGATCCACAGCAGCCGGCTGGCTGGGCCTGCACCCACCAGGCTGTCCACACGCTGGGCCTCCTCGGGGGTCCGAGGAGTGGCCAGGTCGCCCCCCAGCTCGCGGCAGGCCCGCCAGGCCTCCAGGAAGGTGCGGCGCCGTGGGAAGAGAGCGTAGCAGCTGCCGGGGCCGCAGGCGGCACGGGGCTCAGCAGCCCAGGGGTCCTGGCCCAGTGTGGGCCCTGCGGCCGCCCAGGCCAGCAACAGGCGCAGCAGCATCGCGATGCCCCCGGACTGGTCCGGCCCCCGGCCGGCGGCAGCTCTTGACAGGGGGAGGGCCTGGGGCCTCCTGCGGGCGGGCCGGGGGCGGGCCTGGGGCCGGGCTCAGGCCTTGTAAGGAGTGGGCTGGGGCGGCTGCCAGCTCCCTGCTCCCTCTCCCCCGGGGGCCGCTAGAGCAGGAAGCAGTGGGGTGGGGGGCTCTAAGGTTGGGGGCGGAGGAGGGGAGGAGGCGCAGTTGACGGCTGCCCCGGGCCCCATGGGGCTGAGAGTCAGGGGATGGGAAAAGCCGGCCTGCCGAGCTCTGTGACCCTCAAGTTGGGGCTCGGGGCTGTGGGGTGAGGTCGCTTCCCAGAGACTCAGAGACCCAAATCTGGACACAGCAGCCCCATCACACCCGGGAGCAGTCTCAGCCCAGCTGCTCGCCATGCACGGGAACACCCCCATGCCCACTCCTTTCTTGCCCCACGGACGCACGCATGCGCCTCCCCCACCCCCAACCCCATGCAAGAGTGCACCCTCTGCCAAGCTGTTTGTCCCTTCACCTCACTGTAGACCTATGCCGGTTTGCAGATGACTTCCTTCCCACACGTACACACATTCTGACATGCTGAGACCCTAGGTGCACATACAAAAATGGTGTGGCATTCTACATGGCCTGACATATGAAGACCTCCGATTTGGCCTGAATGGAAACAGCTTGGTCACCCAGGCACAGGCATCCTCAGCCTCTCATTTATTTACTTAGCCCCTGCGTCAGCCTCTCCCCCTACCCTCAAGCTTTCTGGTTCCAGCTGGGCCAGCGTGTGGGGGTGTTGGGGGAGTGAGGGGGCCAGGGGCTGCCCTCCCCTCACCCCAGCTCAGCCTGGGGCCCTGGGAACCTGGGCTTAGAGGGGGAGGAGGCAGCCCCTAAACAGGAAATGCTTCTCTGGGCTCCTGCGTCAGGAAGGCAGGGTGCATGGTTTAGGGGGCTGGGTGGGGGCTGGGCTGCACTCAGGATGTGGAAGGCTGTGAGGGGACCCATGCAAGGCCATGTATGGGCATGGGGCACACAGTGACATATATGTGTATATGTGACATGGGCATCACGGGTGTGGAGCCCTCCCTGCCCCCGGGGCCTGCTGTGTAGGCCTGGCCAGGGTCCTCTTCCCGCCCTTCCTGGAGGCCTCTGGAGGCATGTGCACTGAGCCCATCACCCAGGATGGCCTCTGGGGAGCTGGCTGGAGGATTAACCCATGCACACCCGCTGCACTCTTAGCAGAAGTTAGAAACAGTGTGGGGAGGTGAGGGAGAGGTTCTGCCCTTCAGTAAACTGCCCTGATGCAGCTTCCCCCTCTGCCACAGATGGATCGACTTTGTGACTGCAGGGGAGTCACTGGCCCTCTCTGGGTCTCCTTTTTTCTCAGTTACAACATGAGGGCAATGAGTCCAGGATTTTTAGCTCAGCAGGGCTGAGATATTGTGTCACAGCGCTCAGTGTTTGCAAATGTGCTTTGTCAGCTGTGGAGCCTGAAGCAAATGTTCCTGTCTTCTGAGCATATGTGGTAGGTGGAGACCAGGGTGCGTTTTTTGCAAACCACCTTACAGTGCCTTGGCTGGCCCTGCAGACCCAGCCAGCCCCTCGAGAACCAGGGCTTAGGAAGTTCTTGCCATATGCCAGGAAGTTCCTTCTTACAAGGTCTATACATGTGAAGCACACAGAATGACTCCCCTTCTCAGGAGACAAAAGTCAAGATGGAGGAGTTCATCCTTCTGTTGGCTCAGGCCCCAAATCTTGAGATCATGCTTGACTCCTCTCCTTCTCCCACAGCCCACATCCAGTCTCTCAGCAAATCCTGTTGGCTTCACTTTCCAAAGACATCCAGAATCTGACCACTCCTGGACACCTTCTTTGCCACCCACCCCCGGCCCAGGTGGCTAGCAACGCCAATCTAGATTTCCCCAACAGCCTCTCCCGTGCTCTCTCTTGCCCTCTCCATCCTGCCAGAGGGATCCTTTCAAAATCCAAGTCAGATTTGGTCACTTCTCCATTCAGAACCCTCTGAGCCCCCCATCTCACTTAGAGGAAGGGCCACAGTCCTTGCCATGGCCTCTAGGTCTATGTCATCTGCCTCCAAACTCTGGCCTCATTGCTGTTCCTTAAATGCTCCAGACACTCTGCCTCACAGCCTTGGTCTTGGTTGTTCCCGCTGCCTGGAATGCTCTTCTTGCAATATAAAAATGCTCTGCTTCTTTACCTTCTCCAGGGCTCAGCTCAAGTACCAGAGTCCTTGACCATCTCACCCCACCCCACACCGCCCCCTGGGGCTCCTTGACCACTGGATCTTCCTGCATTTTCCCCCTCTGCACTTGTCACTATCTGACATTAAATATATTTACTTGTGAAATTAGTTGGGCATGGTGGTGCACCTGTAATCCCAGCTACTCAGGAGGCTGAGGCAGGAGAATCATTTGAACCTGGGAGGTGGAGGTTGCAGTGAGCCAAGATTGCACCACTGCACACTCCAGCCTGGGCGACAGAGCAAGACTCTGGAAAAGAAAAGAAAAGAGGAGAGGAGAGGAGGGGAGGGGAGGGGAGAGGTGAGCAGGAGAGAAAAAGAAAAGAAAGATGTTGGGAACAAGCCCCCCAAAAATCTGGCCATAAACTGGCCCCAAAACTGGCCATAAACAAAATCTCTGCAGCACTGTGACATGTTCATGACGGCCATAACACCCACACTGGAAGGCTGTGGGTTTACCAGAATGAGAGCAAGGAACACCTGGCCCCGCCCAGGGCGGAAAACCGCTTGAAGGCATTCTTAAGCCACAAACAGTAGCATGAGCGATCTGTGCCTTCAGGACATGCTCCTGCTGCAGTTAACTAGCCCAACCTATTCCTTTAATTCAGCCCATCCCTTCGTTTCCCATAAGGGATACTTTTAGTTAATTTAATATCTATAGAAACAATGCTAATGATTGGCTTGCTGTTAATAAATACGTGGGTAAATCTCTGTTCGGGGCTCTCAGCTCTGAAGGCTGTGAGACCCCTGATTTCCCACCTCACACCTCTATATTTCTGTGTGTGTGTCTTTAATTCCTCTAGCGCTGCTGGGTTAGGGTCTCACCAACCGAGCTGGTCTCGGCAGAGAGAACGAACGAAAGAAAGAAAGAGAAAATAGTTACATGTGAGACCTAAAACCATAAAAACCCTAGAAGAAAACCTAGGCAATACCATTCAGGACATAGGCATGGGCAAGGACTTCATGTCTAAAACACCAAAAGCAATGGCAACAAAAGACAAAATTGACAAATGGGATCTAATTAAACTAAAGAGCTTCTGCACAGCAAAAGAAACCACCATCAGAGTGAACAGGCAACCTACAGAATGGGAGAAAATTTTTGCAACCTACTCATCTGACAAAGGGCTAATATCCAGAATCTACAATGAACTCAAACAAATTTACAAGAAAAAAACAAACAACCACATCAAAAAGTGGGCGAAGGACATGAACAAACACTTCTCAAAAGAAGACATTTATGCAGCCAAAAAACACATGAAAAAATGCTCATCATCACTGGCCATCAGAGAAATGCAAATCAAAACCACAATGAGATACCATCTCACACCAGTTAGAATGGCGATCATTAAAAAGTCAGGAAACAACAGGTGCTGGAGAGGATGTGGAGAAATAGGAACACTTTTACACTGTTGGTGGGACTGTAAACTAGTTCAACCATTGTGGAAGTCGGTGTGGCGATTCCTCAGGGATCTAGAACTGGAAATATCATTTGACCCAGCCATCCCATTACTGGGTATATACCCAACGGACTATAAATCATGCTGCTATAAAGACCCATGCACATGTATGTTTATTGTGGCACTATTCACAATAGCAAAGACTTGGAACCAACCCAAATGTCCAACAATGATAGACTGGATTAAGAAAATGTGGCACATATACACCATGGAATACTATGCAGCCATAAAAAATGATGAGTTCATGTCCTTTGTAGGGACATGGATGAAGCTGGAAACCATCATTCTCAGCAAACTATCACAAGGACAAAAAACCAAACACCGCATGTTCTCACTCATAGGTGAGAATTGAACAATGAGAACATGTGGACACAGGAAGGGGAACATCACACACCGGTGACTGTTGTGGGGACGGGGGATGGGGGAGGGATAGCATTAGGAGATATACCTAATGCTAAATGACGAGTTAATGGGTGCAGCACACCAACATGGCACATGTATACATATATAACAAACGTGCACGTTGTGCACATGTATCCTAAAACTTAAAGTATAATTACAATTTTTTAAAAATTAAAAAAAAAAGAAAGAGAGAAAGAGAGAAGGAAGGAAAGAAGGAAGGAAGGAAGGAAAGGAGAGGAAGGAAAGGGAAGGAAGAAGGAAAGGAGAGGAAGGGAGGGGTGGGGAGGGAAGGGAAGGGAAGGGAAAGGAAGAAGAGGGGAGGGAGGAAGGAAGGAAGGAAGGAGAAAGGAAGGAAGGAAGAAAGAAAAAAAGAAATTTACCTGTGGATTTGCTTATTGCTTATGGCCCAAATCTCCCCTAGCCAGTGTTTCTCAACCTTGGAGTTACTGATATTCAGGCCTGGGTAATTACTTGTTGTAGGGACTGCGTGGTGCATTGCAAGGTGTTTAGCAGTGTTCCTGGCTCCTATGTAGACGCCAGTGGCATCCCTCCAGTTGGACCATCCAAAATGTCTCCAGACATTGCCAAATGTCATGTTCCCTGGGAGCAGCATCACCCCCAGGGGAGAACTTCTGCCCTTGGAGACTGTGAGCTCCACGAGAGCAGGGTTGTTATTTGATTCTCTGCTCTATCCCCAAGTCTAGAAAGCTCCTGACTCCTTCACGATGCCTCGTGAATGAACTTCAAAGAAGTGGTGAACCTGGCTCAGGGAGACGCAGTGGGGAGCTGGGATTCTTCCTGCAGCCAAAGCCCACTTGTCCCCAACACTCACTGGCCTTCCACATGAAGTCAGACCACCTCTGGCAATCGGCAGGCCTTTTTGCAGATGGGGAAAGGAGTTTCAAAGAGTGTCAGTGGCAGGAATGGGACTAGAGCCAAGGTCTCCTAATTCTTATTCCAGTTCTCTTTTTGCTGTAGCACCCTCAG
Source organism: Pongo pygmaeus (assembly GCF_028885625.2). Lineage (NCBI taxonomy): Eukaryota > Metazoa > Chordata > Mammalia > Primates > Hominidae > Pongo > Pongo pygmaeus. The sequence continues at coordinate 8,353,262 of NC_072382.2, read as the reverse complement.
GCATCATTTGAGCAGAGTCTGAGAGTTAGGCCTCAAGTCAAAAACCAAAGATGGGGCAGGGCACAGTGGCTCATGCCTGTAATCCCAGCACTTTCGGAGGCCAAGATGGGCTGATCACATGAGGCCCGGAGTTCAAGACCAGCCTGGCCAACATGGTGAAACCTCGTCTCTATTAAAAATACAAAAATTAGCCCGGCGTGTTGGCGGCTACCTGTGGTCCCAGCTACTCGGGAGGCTGAAGCACAAGAATCGCTTGAACCTGGAGGCGGAGGCTGCAGTGAGCCGAGATCACACCCCTGCACTCCAGTCTGGGTAACAGAGACTCCGTCTCGAAAAAACAAAAACAAGGTGGGAGGAAGGCATACCAGGAAGAAGGCACAGCCTGGGCAAGACTACTGAGGTGGCAGAGCTCAAGATGGGTTTGGAGAATACAAAGGACTCCACCAGGCTGAAGTGAGGGACATTGTTAGGGACAGTAAGGAGTGGAGAAAAGGAGTAGGGGCCTGTCTTGAAAGGTGTTGAAGTTGTCCCTAAAAGTCCGGGGCTCCCTCCTAGAGGCCATGGGGAAGAGAGGCATGATGAGAGATCTCTGTGGCTTGTGTGTGGTGGGTGGAGGGGGCTTGGAGGCCAGGGACAAGTTAGGAGGCTGTTGCAATAGTCTGGGAAAGGGGAGGGAGCTGGCTGGAGAGCCCGGCGGCAGGGCGGGCCGGGCTGGGGGAGGCAGCCTCCGGAGGCTCCTTAGGGGCAGCCCTGAGCCTGGTCCAAGGGTGTGGCGAGCCCAGTCATGATTCGGGCAATGGCCAGTACTAGGGCGTCTAAGGGGACGGACGGCTGCAGGCTGTCTGACAAGTGGGTGGATGGGATCAGAGGTCAGGAGTCCAGCCTCTGTGGGGGTGAGGGGTTGGGGGGCAAGCAGGCAAAGCAGGAGAAGAAAGGTCAAAGACCAAATTCCAGATGTCTTGGCTGGGCCTACTTGCAAGTGGAAGGAGGCCTGAGCCAGCGTGAGGGATGGAGAAGGCAGGAGGGGGCACCTCTGGCCTCTGCGAGGCTAAGTGTCTGGTGGATTGGGAATGAGACTTGGAGAGGCATCTGGTTGCCCAGTTCGGGAGGGTGCCCAGCACTCAGCAGCCTCCCCAAGGTTGTGTGAGGTAAAGTTGAGGCTGCCCAAGAACTGTTTTATCTAGTGAGGCTGGAGGATGTAGTGGGCATAGCATCAGGGATCTGGGTTTAAGGCGCTGGAGAGGGGTTGGCTGGGGTCTTGTTCTTCCTGCTAGTCTTTGAGCCTAGCAGAGAGAAGATGCTAATTGATACAATAAATGCTTGGAGGACGGGTGGGTGGATATATGGATGGATGGATGCATGGATGGATGGAGGCACGCCTGAGTGGGTGGACTGATGGACGGATGGATGCATGCATGCATGGATAATGAATGAGTGGGTGGCTGGCTGGGTGGATACATGGATGTTGATCTGGGGTGGGTGTGTGGGTGGATGGATGCATGGATGGGTGAATGCATGGGTGTGTGGGTGGGTGGATACATGAGTAGATGGGTAGATGGATGAATGCATGTATGCACAGATGCATGAGTGGGTAGAAGGATGCTTGGGCAGAAGATGGATGGATGGGTGGATGGATGGATGGGTGGATGGATGGATGGATAGACGTATGCATGCATAGGGCTGTATGTGGCTGGACAGATGCATGGGTGGGTGGGTGGATGGATGCATGGGTGGGAAAGTGACTAGATGGATGGATGCATGGATGCATGGGTGGGTGGGTGGATGGATGCATGGGTGGGAGAGTGAATAGATGCATGGATGCATGGATGCATGGGTGGGTGGGAGGATGTTTACGTGGAGAATAGGTGGATGGGTGGTTGGGTGGACAGGAGGCTAAATGGAAGGATGTAGAAATGAATAAGTGGATGGATGGATAGATGGGTAGGTGGGCAAGTGTGTGGATGAGAAGATTTTGAGATGCATGTTTGGATACAGGGCCACAGGCAGAAGTGGGAGGTCCTGAGTCATAACTAGCAGCCACCATGATGAATGACATGCTCAGAACAGAACTCTGTGGCTCTGCAGAAGTGCAGCCCAGGAGGACAGGACAACTTAGACTACCACTGGCAGGGATCAAGTGTGATGCTTCTCGTGGTGCCAAACAGCCTGTTTTCTGCTGGGTTCTGAGGCCAACATGTCTCCCTGGCTGAGGGTAGGGACAATGTACCTTCCAAGCTCAGAAGGCCAGGCTCAGCTCACATCAGGGGTCAGGAGGCTGGGGTTCCCTGCTCCATATGGCCCATATGAGGGGAGCTCATCTGAAGAACGGCATGAACACAGAGGCCCATGGCCTGAGAAGGAGCCTTGTCTTGTAGCTACTGGGACAGGCAAGAAGCAGATGGTGGTTTTGGATGCCATGTGTGGGCCTGTGGGGGTGAGGGTGAGGGCAGCCTGAAGAAGGGCTGGCCCAGAGAGGGCCCAGTGGAACAGCCAGGGTGGGGTATCGAGTGTGATTAGGGGACGCCCCCCAGGCAGGCGTCCTGGACGGCCTTGGCACGCCAGGCCGCTGAGCCAGCACATTGCTTTGTGTACAAATCACCTCCTTTTCTCCTTTTCTTCTGTTCCCATCCCCCACCTCCCTCCACGCCTAAATTCTTCCCAAACCACCCCAGCCTTCGGGCTGTCAGGAGGAAGCTTTGACGTGTGGTGGGTGGGAGGCCACTGGTCTTGGGTGGGCACTGGGGGGTCTCTCCCACCCAAGACCAGGCACCTACCCCAGGCAGGAGTTGGGGAGGGAAGGGAGCGACTGCAGCCTCCTCCTCCTCCCCAACCTGTGTGCTTCTGGATGGGAGATCCCTGCCAGAAGGGGAGGCAGTGGTGCTGGGGACTGGGCGGGGATGGGGGGCCCAGGAAAAGTGTGGTCCAGACCAGGCCTAGCCCCTGAGGGTAAAGGATCCTGCTGACCGAAGGGGGCTGAGGGTTGGGGGTGTATTTACCATGGTGAGAGGCCATGTTCGTGTTCCTGGGTGCTTGCATGTGTGCATGTGTGTGTGCGTGTGCATGTGTGTGTGCGTGTGCATGTGTGTGTGCGTGTGCACGTGTGTGCTTGCAAAGGCCTGGGACTGCTGTGAGTGCACAGCTGGGTGATGTGCGTGTGTCCCCACAAGTCCACACCTGTGCCTACAGCTGCGAGGGAGCAGCATATGGCTGCCCCCAGATTGCCCAACCTGGGCCCAGCTGGGACCCCAGTTCCCTCTCCTGGCAGAAGCCTGACCTGAACGTCTGGCCCCATTTGCCCACAAGAAAGGGAGTCCCAGAGCACGTGTCAGAGCTAGAAGGGCCCAGGCATCCCACTCCGGTGTAGGAGCAGCCCTTCTCAGGGTCACAGTTTCCTCACCTGTGCAAGGGGTGCCTGTGGAGTGGACACTGTGGTCCCATGGTGTCTGCCAGAGGCCTACCACCCAGGGCAACCAACTCGTCCAGGTTTGCTGAGCACTTTCTTGGTTCCAGCACTGAAAGTCCCATGTCCTAGGACACCCCCGACACCCCTGCCAATCCCAGGAAATCGAGATGGCTGGTCCCACTTGCCAGGGACGCTTCTCTTTCCACCACATCCTTCCCCCTGCTACCCCTGTCCCTGCCTCCCCCCATCCCATCTCGGGAACCTTCTCTGAAGGTTCTTACTTTCCCCTTTGCTTCCTGTCCTGTGCCCTCTTCCTCCTGCCCCTTACTGTCCCCAGGGTCTCACTGCGTCTCTCTCTGACTGCAGGATCTCTTTCTCTCTGCTCCCCTCTCTTCCCTGTCTGTCTCTGGAGTCTCTGTCTCCTCTCCTGCCCTCAGGATCGTCCCCTGCTTGGTTTCTGGAGTCTGTCTCTCCATTCTCTGCTCACTTCGGTCTCCCCTCTCCACCTCCGGTGTCTCCCTGTCTCTGTCTCAGGGTCTCTGGCTCGCCACCTTCCCTGGGTGGTCCAGACCTCCCTCTTGTCTCCTGGCACCACACCCCCACGGGGCTGGCTGGGGTGGAAGCCATCTGGGGGCTGTGACCAGGCCGGGAAGGGGAACCCAAGCAGACATGATATTTATGTTAGGACTTCAAAGTGGGGCAGAGGCCGCAGTGGGGGTGGAGGGGTGGAGGGTGGAGGGAGGGAGGTTCTAGCAGAAGCCAGACTAAGGTCAGCACAGGCCCCTCCCAGCTGAGGGTCTCCTTGGTGACACACACCTCCCCATGGGACCCTGAGACTCGGCGTAGGGATAGAATGGACTATTTTTGTGCAGAGTTCCAAGAAAGGCACTTCCTGCACCCCCGCCCTGCCCCCAGCCCCATCCTTTCTTCCTGTCACCCTGCAGCTGGGTCTGGGCGCTGCAGGCCCCACCTCCTCTGAGCATCAGCCTGGCCCAGGAGACAGGGGTTCTGGGGGTGGCAGGAGCACAGGGCTCGATCTCAGCAGGAAAACATCCCTGGCATGGGGACAGCCCGTGCGTTCCCGGCTCTCTGGCAGAGGCCTCGCCTGGCAGGGCTGTGCGGGGCTGTAACCCGGTTGGCCCCGACCCAGCCAGGCGGACCCAGCCCTTTGGGGCCTCTGAGCCATGAGCCTGAGGGCCTGAGGGGCCAAAATGGACCAAGAGGGTCACCACACCCCTGCCCCCACCCTTGGCCTAACCCCTGCTAAAGACACCCAGCTGCTGGGACCTGGAAGGCGTGGGGTCAGGGGCCCTGGCCCTGGGTGGGGTGGGTGGGAAGGGCCGATTGTCTCATCCTGCGGCTCAGCTGAGCCCAGAGCCCCTCCCAGGGGCTGCGCCCAGCAGGCACCCTTCAGGCTGGGCCACCCCCTCAGGAAGCCTTCTGCCCCCAGACTCAAGGCTTGCTCTGGACCCAGGACCCTCTCTCTGGTCCAAATCCCATTCAGGCCCCAAATGCCCCAGCCCCTGGGCCAGTGTCTCCTCCAGGGTCCTCCCCAGGCTCTTCCCGTGAATTACTCAGGCTGGAATCTGATGAGCTCAGGCCTCCCCACCCAGCGCTGCCTGCCTCTGCCTCCTGCCTGGCTAGTGGGGTCACCACACCCCTCATGGGGGTCTTATCAGCAACCTACATCTCCCACCAGGGTCTAGCATGGGCTGGGGTGGGTGAGTGGTGGTGGGACAGGCCAGGGCTGGAGTGAGGCGACTCGGGAGAGGGCTTGGACTGCTTCTGTGTGCTCCAAAGTATAAAAGTCTGTGTGTGTCTCTGTGTGTCTGTGTGTGTGTGTGTCTGTCTTTGTGTGTCTGTGTGTGTGTCTCTGTGTGTCTATGTGTGTGTGTGTCTGTCTGTGTGTGTGTCTCTGTGTGTCTATGTGTGTGTATGTCTCTGTGAGTTTGTGTGTGTGTCTTTGTGAGTGTGTCTCTGTGTGTGTTTGCACTTCCAATGCTTGGAGAGTGGGAAGGGGCAGCCGTGTGCTGTGTCTCGGGAGAGTGTGCGCCGTCACGTCTGAGTGGGGGATGGAGTGTGCCAGCGGCAGTTCTGCACAGGTAGGTCTAGTGCATCATGGGATCCCAGTGTAGGTGGTCACCATGTGTCTCTGTGTCAGCCTGTCCCCGTGTGTGTGTGTCTGGGAGTCACACTCTGAACCCAAGAATGAGGGTGCTGAAATATTTCAGTGTTTGCAGATCCAGGGATGTCTGAGTGGGTGGCTGGTCTGTGTCAGGGTGTGCCTGGGAGGAGGGGCACCAGTGTGTCCCTGCGCCCTATCCCGCAGGAGTGAGTGGCTGACAGTGTCAGGGTGTGCCTGTTAACCCTGGGGGTGCCCCAGGGTTGTTGCACGTGCCCGTGGCTGGCAGGGTGTGCACCCTGTGTGGGAATGTGGGTCAGACAGTGTCACTGTGTGTTAATTGTGGGTGTGAACATGGGTTGCAAGGCTATGGCAGGGTGCTAGACGCTCTGTGTTGAAGGTGTGGCGGGGTAGGGTGGGTCTCAATGACTGCCTTCTGCTGCACCCCTTTCAGGCCACCCAGTAGGCCCCTGGTTCCTGGAGCACACTGGCCCACAGAACCAGGGATATGCAGCCCTTCCCTCACCCCCCATTCGCAGGGTCCCAGGGACCCACCGCCAGGCGCTTTCCTCCTAGCAGCAGGCTGGGAGCACTGAGTCCCCTGGGTCCTCCGCCTTAGTGGAGGGGACCCTGCACGTGGCCAGGAATGAGGTGCGCTCTGCCCCCTGGTGGCAGCGATGAAGGATGCGCCACCCTGCACCCCAGGAAAGCGGAGGGACGGTTTAGGCTGCGTCTTTCCGAATCAGTCATTCCACATAGACTCACAAGTGCCAGTTCCGGCCCGGACATTGTTCAAGGCCCTTGAGATTTAACTGCGAACAAGGCGGGGTTGGCTCTGGTATTCTAGTGAGGGAAACAGACAATAAACTTGCATACAGAACCACTGTGACTTTAGGAGTGATAAGGGCAACGTTTCCAAGTAAGGAAATGACCCGGCTGCTCTTTAATAGATCCAAACATCAGAGTTCCAGTCTTGCCCTGCAGCAGTGGATGCTGGGCCAGGCATGTCACCTCTTGGAGCCTTGGCTTCTTTTTCCATAAGGACAAAGGCTGGGGAAGGGGTGGCATGGAATCCCTAGGACACAGTGAACCTTCAGTTACCACCCAGATCACACCATGCAAATGGAGAGATGTGACCTGTTTCCCTTTGGCTGGAGCTGGGGGCGCTTGGTGCTTGGTCTATAACAGACACTTTTGTTGTTGTTGTTTGATTTTTTTTTTTTTTTGGAGTCTTGCTCTGTTGCCCAGGCTGGAATGCAGTGGTGTGATCTCAGCTCACTGCAACCTCCACCTCCCAGGTTCAAGCAATTCTCCTGTCTCAGCCTCCCAAGTAGCTGGAACTACAGGCATGAGCCACCCTGCCCAGCTAATTTCTATATTTTTAGTAGAGATGGGGTTTCACCATGTTGGCTAGGCTGGTCTTGAACTCCTGACCTCAGGTGAGCTGCCTACCTCAGCCTCCCAGAGTGCTAGGATTACAGGCCTGAGCCACCTCACCCGGCCTATAACAGACATTTGATAGATGTGCTGAGTGGACATATAAATCAGCCCCTCTGCTTTGAAGGACTGCAGAACCTGGTATCTGAGCCCTTTGTCCTGTAACAAGGCACTTTCCCTGAGCAAGTCTGAGTTTTCTCATCTGTAAAATGGGGCTAGTGAGACCGGTCTTATACTGGCCTATCATTGTCCGCCTTGCCTGGAGGCTCTGCCCCAGGATCATAATCTTGTTGATGCTGATTTGGCCTGGACCCCTGACCAATCGGTTTCTTTTTTGTTTTCTTTTCTTTTTCTTTTTTTCTTTTTTTTGAGAAGGAGTCTTGCTCTGTTGCCCAGGGTGGAGTGCAGTGGTATGATCTTGGGTCACTGCAACCTCTGCCTCCCAGGTTCAAGTGATTCTCTCGCCTCAGCCTCCCCAGTAGCTGGGACTACAGGTGCATGCCACGACACCTGGCTAATTTTTGTATTTTTAGTAGAGATGGGGTTTCACCATGCTGGCCAGGCTGGTCTTGGAACTCCTGACCTCAGGTGATCCACCCGCCTCGGCCTCCCAAAGTGTTGGGATTACAGGCGTGAGCCACCAAGCCCAGCCCAGAGTTTCTTGAGAAGAAAAACCGCAAGACCCAGGCAGCAGCAGCTCCCTGTGGTGCCCCATCACAGGGAAGGGCAGGGAGGGGGTCAGGTCATGCTGAGCCTGGCAAGGGCGGGAAGGGCTTGCAGAGGACCCAGAGCCTCATTCCCATGAGACCAGTTGTACATCCGGCCCCTGGGATCCTCCGAGCACCCTCTACAAACATTCCAGGTCCTTCCTCTGGGACTGAGCTTGACACATCCCATGTTTGATTCCCAGAACCCAGTCCTCCCTTATGCTCCCCAGGTTTCTGCCTCACTGTCCCTCACTCCTGGTTATCAAACTCCAATCAGTGAACAACATTTATTGAGCGCCTATGGCATTTGTGCTCAGCATTGGACTGTGTGAGGCACTAGGAGTGAGTGGTGAAACAGGGAGGGAGGACAGAAGAGCCAACGGGACACTTCCTATCAGTGAGAACCTTGGGAGAGCATGGAAGTGGGGAGGGAAGAGCTGCTGGTGGCCTAGTGACAAAAAAATGGGAGCCCTGCAACTGGGCTGTATCTGGACTGCTCATCTGAAAGTCAATGTCTGGCTGGGCGCGGTAGCTCACGCCTGTAATCCCAGTACTTTGGGAGGCCAAGACGGGCGGATCACCTGAGGTCGGGAGTTTGAGACCAGCCTGGCCAACATGGGGAAACCCCGTCTCTACTAATAACACAAAAATCAGCCAGGTGTGGTGGTGCACACCTGTAGTCCCAGCTACTCGGGAGGCTGAGGCAGGAAAATCACTTGAACCGGGAGGCGAAGGTTGCTGTGAGCCGAGATCACACCACTGCACTTTAGCCAGAGCGACAGAGCAAAACTCCATCTCAAACAAACAAACGAACAAAAAAACCCAAAAAGCCAATGTCCACGATTTCTACCTCCCAGTTGTCATGTCTGACATGTGGGCTGACGTCCCCTCTGTGCCCAGTGCCCGAGGAGAGAGCCTCTGGGGTCGTCCTCCATGGGGGGACAATTCCTTCCTTCCTGGGGATGGCCCCCAAGAGGCTGGCCTTACCCAGACCCCAGAATCTAAGGGACCTGGGGGCCAGCAGCCTTGGCCCCTTCGCTGTCCCCAGGTTGCCTGATGCTGCTGGACTGCAAGGCCCGGGTCCCCCTGTGCTGCTGCAGCCTTGGAGGCGCCCTCACCCCTGGGTGGGCACCCTCTCGGCAGCTTCCCGGGCCGTGCACGCCCCCTCGTGGTTGGTCGTCGGCACTTTTCCTTGTTTGGATTTGCTGCCTGCTCTCGGCTTCCTTGGGGGCTGCCCCGGCCTTTATGGGTGGCTTAAAATGGAGGGTGGAGTTGGAACCTGATGCCCTGGTTTGGGCGGCGGAACCCTTAAGGACTTGCTGTATGACATCCTGGGAGTCACTTTCTTGACCCTCAGTGGGCCCAACAAGCCATGCCAAGTAAAGCTTTTGTGAGGGCCAAGAGTTTAGTGCAGAGAGCATGGTTTCTGAGCCCCCTCTCCACTCTAGAAGCTTATCTGCCAGCTGGTGGATCTCCCCAGAGATGCTGGAGGGCCTGGGAGGACTCCAAATCTTGGGGAGAGACTGTAACTTGGGTACTTTCTCCCCAGGGCCTGATTTCCACGGGAATAACCTCCCTGAACTGGGCGTCAGCAGGTGGGAGCCCTGTCTGGCAGAGAGCGGACTCCGGGAGAGAGTTAGCAGCCCAGCTCTCTCCCTCCCTTTCTGCCATGAGCTCTGCCTGTAGCAAAATCACCCATTTTGATCACTGGGACACTTCTGGGAGCCGAGCAGGGCAGCAATAGTGTCCCCACTTTACAGATGAGAGTACTGAGGCTTGCAGGTGCAGGTCCTTCTGGTGTCCAGGACAGGGGTGGGCCCCGAGCCTTTGCTGCTGTTCCGTGGCCTCTCTAAATCCTCCTGACAACTAAGAGCCATTGGAACCTTTTAGGGTCTGGAAGTCCCAGCCTGGTGGGGGATACTTGGGTGGAGCCCTGCCTTAGCCATGCCCATGAGGGGAAGGGTAAAAGGAGCTGAGACTATCGCCCTCCCCGCGTCAGAGGTTGGGCATCCGTCGGATTCGCCCCCACTTGGCACACTCCCCATTGCAGGCTGGCTCACCCTCAGCTGGGGAAGAAGAACAAGAGGAAAGGGGCCTTGGGCACACAGTCTGGGGGTCCCCCAAGCCCCCTCATCTTTATTCCAGTTCCTCAGATGTGGCAGTTCCCCCAGCTTCCCTGGAGACAAGTATCAGACAAAGGTGGTGGCAGACACAGGACAGGGCCCTGGGTGGGGCTGCTGGCGCTAAAAGGATTTATCAGCAGGCTCAGGGTCTCCCGCCCCGAATGACCCTTCTGGCCACTTCAAGCTACTCCTCTGCTACCCGGCTTCCCTCTGCCTCTGGTTCCCCTGGCTGAGCAGGGCCTTCCCGGGCTTGACCCTGGCCCCCTTCAGCAGTTGTCTCAGACTGTTCCCGAATGTCCCTGGGGCTGGCTTTGACCCCAGCGTCCCCATCTCCCTGGCACCCTTGCTCCTCCCCTCTGCTTCTTGCCTCTGACTGCCCACTGCTCTCCTCCTCTGTCGCAGTCCCCTGGATCTCAGGCCACTCTGCTCGGCGGTAGACAAGGTAGCCAGTGGTGGGCAGCCTGTGGGCCAGGGCCCCAGGGGGCAGGCGGTGGTAGCCCTGCTCCTTGTACAGGAAGAGGCCAAAAGTGTTGGGCTGGGTCACTCGGAACTTGGTGGCACAGAGCTGGTTCAGGGTGGCGATTGAGGCCTCTGGGGGCACGGCCAGGGTCTTGGAGGTGCAGCCACTGCTGGGATCCTGATAGGCTACTCGGAGGAGGTGCTATGCAGGAGGAGAAGCAAAAACAAGTACTCAGCCCTGGCTGGCATGCATCTGGCTCCAAAGCTGAGCCATCAGCTTTCTGGGCTGTGCAGGGACAGGGTGGGGAGGTGGAAATCCAGTGGGAGAACCAAGCAGCAAAAGCTCTGTGAGCTCCAGGGGTCAGCTTGTGGGCCACAGCCGCAGGTGCAAGGACAGCCCAGTGGGGAGCTCACAAGCCTGAGATGAAGCTTTGATAATGAGTACTTTGTGCCCCAAGCACTCTCCTGCATTAACTCATTTAATCTTCACCTCAACCCCAGGAGGCAGGTCCTATTACCCCATTTTACTGATGAGAAAACTGAGGTACAAAGTAGTCAAGTAACTTGCCCAAGTCACCATAACCCAGTGGCAGAGCCAGGATTAGAACCCAGGATCTGGCTACAGAGTCTGGACTCTTCACCAGGGACAGGAAGGTGAAAGGCGGGGATGGTGTCTGGCTCTGAGGACACGGTGGAGGGCCTATTACCTGAAAGCACCGGGTGGCAGGCAGGCGGCGCTGCTCCCAGAGGCTGAGGGAGCGCCGTAGCTCCTGCGCAGGGCTCAGTGGGAGTGTGTGGGCCTGACCCAGGCCACTCAGCAGGGCCAGGCTGGCAGAGAGGCTGGTCAGGTAGTAGCCACCTGGGACACAGGGTGGAAGAACATGGCTCAGGCTGGGTGTGGGGCACCCCATCCCCTCTCCCCTGCTTATTCAGGGCCCACCCAGACAGGGAAGTGGGTTGGGGGTCCCTCACCCTCTCCGGTGAGCAGGCTGGGCTCCAGCAGCTCCGACATGTACTCGGCCTCCAGCAGCAGCTCAGGAAGGTCACAGTGGGCCAAGACGAGGCTCAGCAGAGGCAGGAACTCGTCGGCACCCGCGCCCTCCCCTGTGCGGACATGGTGAGAGGAAGAAGCTTCAGGTGCAGTCCTTGCTTTAGGCAGTGACCCCTCCCCACGCCCTAGGGGCTTCGGAGAGGATGCGCTCCTCTCTAGGCCTCAGTTTCGCCATCTGCAAGAGGGGAGGGTGGGCTCATTCTCTCCTGCAGGGCTGTTCCAGGGTCCTGGGGACCTGCCACTGGGGGCCCGCCTCTGACTCAAAGGGGCGGCGCAGGGTGAGGTGGTGGCAGGGACATACCTTCCTGGGTCCTCAGGGCCATGTAGAGCAGCTTGCAGGCCTGCAGGAGCCGCTTGACCTGGGCGCTGGGTGAGTAGGTGCGGAGCAGCTGCAGCAGCTTCTGGCGCACCTGCTCCATTTCTACTGGGGAGGGCAGGCTCAGGTGGGACCCGAAGGCTCCAGGGCCCTGGGCCCGGGCCAGGCGGAAGCCCTCAGCTAGGCGGCCCAGGGAGCCGTCTGCTGCAAGCCGGCGCCGCAGGCGGGCTGCCAGGATGGGTCGGAGAGGCTTGAGCACAGAGCGATGCAATGACTTCTCCAGGACATGTTCTGCCAGAGGAGCGACACGGAGGGGTCAGGGGAAGACTGGGGGTATGGAGGGCAGAGGCCAGGGGAGAAGGGAAAAGGGGCAGAATCAGGGAGGAGAGGCAAGGAAAGCAGGAGGAGGTAGCCTGGGTGAGACGGAAGAGTTGGGGGAGAGAGGGGATGGAACTCTCTCGAACAGTGGTAAGACAAGGTGGATGTGTAAAGCAGCAGAACAGAATCAGACAGACTGGTGCTGTGGAGGGGAGCAGAGGGTCGGATGGGGCAGTGCTGGAGCTATGGAGAGACGGAGCCTCACCCAGCCTCTTAGGCGACAGCAGCTTCTCAGGGCCCAGCTCCGCGCTCAGCATGGCCCGGGCCCGGCTCAGCGCCTGACGGATGCCCTGCAGCTCCTGGGGCTCGGGCCTGGCCCGCACCTGGGTCAGTAGGTCCTGCACCAGCTGGCCCGCGGCTGTGTGTCGGTCCTGCATCAGTGCTGCTGCGGCCCGGCCCACCTGCCGCTCCGGCGCCAGTAGGGAGCAGAAGGCGGCGCTCATGGACCGAAGCAGAGGCCGCCGGCGGCCCAGGTGGGGTGAGGTCGCTGGGCTCCCCTGGGACCCTGGCACCCCCTCTTCCTCGGAGCTGCTGGGGGAGCCACAGTCCACCTCCTGGAGGGAGGGCATAGGCGGAAGGCTAGGGCCACCGCCTGCTGGCACGCGGTACCCCACTGAGCTCTCTCTCCGTAGCAGCTGGCAAGGGGGCAGCCGCTCTGTCTGGCTGGGGACTGTCCCTGGCAGCACGGGGACGGGGGGAGGCGGCACGGCAGGTGGAGACAGGGGGCTGGAGGTCTCTGTGGACACGCGCACTTTGAAGCTTCTCTTGAATTTCTCCCGCTTGGTGGGCCCTAGGTCCCCCGGGAACAGGGGGTTGAAGAAGCACAAGGCGGCTCCGGTGCCCTGGTCCAGCTCTTGAGGGGACCGGGCCTTCAGCTGGGGCAACACTGGGCCTCCAGCCGGGCCCCGCTGAGCCTTGATGTTGAGGGAGGAGCTCCAGAACTCTAGGGAACAAGAAACTGACTGGGGCCTCCAGGATTGGTTAGGGGAAGTCTCCCAACCAAGGCAAGGCATGGGCTTCGGGAGGTGTGCGCGAGCCTTCCCTTGCCCTCAGCCTCAGCTTGTTCATCTGTGCAATGGGTGGCAGGGAGCCCTTACCAATGCCCAGATGGGAGATGGCCTCCAGCTCTTTGTGGGTGGCTGCGCGGTGGATGGCTCTGGGGAGCTGCAGCGGGAGGAGAAGGATGTCCCTGAGGCCAGAGAGGGGAGCAGAAGGGAGTGAGGGCCAAAGGGGATGGGGAGGATGGGCTGTCCCAAGGAGCAGGGCCCGTGGACACCAGGCACCCTGTGGGCAGACTCACCGGCTGTGGCAGTAGGCACAGATGAGCTGGACTAGGTCCGGGAACACGAGCTCCGAGCCCTCCAAGAAGACGCCTGAGAGAGGAGGGAAGTGAGGTGCTTCTCTGGGGAACCTCCCTGCTTCCAGCCCCTTCCCGCCAGGCCAGCCCCTCACCGCCAGGGCTCTCCAGGATGTAGTGGCTGGAGACGAAGGAGGGGCCGCTGGCTTCAGGCAAACGCAAGCACAGCGCCTGGCACTGGCGGGTGCTAGATTTCCGCACGAGGAACGTCTGCAAGTGGATAGGGCTCAGGCAGCTCAGGACCTTGGCGTCCCACCCCTCTCTCTCCCACCCCTGGCTGGCCAGTCCCTGGAGTTTGGGGCAAGACTCACCCCCGGGGGCTCGGTCCTCAGCATGTGCAGTGCGGCTGCTGCGTTGGCTTGCAGCTGCAGCCACACGGGCCGGGTGAGCAGCAGGCGCTCCCGCAGGCTCACAACGCGCCCCGGCCGCTGCGGCCCGCCTGCCTGCCCGCCGCTGGCGTTGGGCACGTCATACAGTGGGTCCTGGGCTGGCCTGGGGGCGGGCACCCAGATCTGAGCAGGGAGCCAGGGGCTGGGACCCTTGCTCTCCTCTTCCCCGCTCCCGGGTTTCCCACCTTCTCTATCCCCGGGTAGGCCCTCCTCTCACAGCCCCTCCCTGCCCCACCTGGCTGCCCTGCCAACTTCACTAACTTTTCTCTCGCCAGGTGCCCAGTAGTGAAGCTGGATGGGCTGGGGGCTCCAGGAGAGCCCGCGCCTGACTCTCCAGGGCTTTCCATGGCTGGGAGCTCCTTCGCTTCAGGAAGAGAATCCAGTCCCAAGGCAAGGCACGCACATCCCCAGTGAGTAACACTTCCTGAGGGCGGTCCGCCTGTCACACCCGCCAGTTAACTCTTGTGTGTCCACCCTGCCTGGCCAGTGCCCGCCTCCTCTGTTCTGGACCCTGCTTTGGGGGTCAGGGGTCCCCTCCATGCTAGCCCTGCTCTGAGGGCCCCAGCTGGGGGAATGCCACCTCCACACACGGCCTCCTGCAGCCTCACCAGCTCCTCATATTGCAAAGGCGGGCAGGAAGTGGTTAAGCGGCCTCAGTCCCCACAGGCCCCAGCCATGCTCTGGGGGCACCTCTGGGTCTGTGGTCAGTCGCTCATCTGCCCCTGGCCTCAGGTCAGCCTTGTGGGAGAGCACCCTCTACTTTCCATAGATGACTCATTCCTGAACCTGGGTTTTAGGATTTTAGGTTGCCATGGAGAAAATATGCCATGTCTCCATGGAAACCAACCTATTTGCTTAACTGAGGTTCTGGGGGTGGTTCTGACACTCAGCGCTAACCAGGGGGAGTCTGGCTGTGAGGTCGTCAGCACATGGCGGTGCTGCCGGCTGCCTCCCACGCACGCAGGCTCTGCCAGCCTGCCTTGCCAATCTGCCAGGCAACTGGGACAGGTGCAGACATGACCCAGGCTTCAAGCACACACACCCACCCTCCCTACCGAGGCACTCTCCCGCTGCCATATGTTGACTCTGCCCAGAGCCAGGCAGCCCAGCGCCCACCTCCCCCTCCCCAGCCTGGCCCCACGCACAGTGCTCCAGCCTCTGCTGGGTAGTGCGAGTCGGCCTGGTTCAGGTGCTCCCCACGGAAGCCCTGATTCTCTTGCAAGGTAAATCACACACACACGGGGCACGCCAGAGTCCCAGGAAAGGTTTTAATTCCAGTCCTTGGAATCTGAGAGGCAGACACCAAGAACTGCCCTGAGAAAACCTGGGGGGCCTGGCATTTTGCCTCCAGCTCCAGCCAGGGTGGACAGACCCCCAGATAATCACGTCTGACTCAGAGTTCCCGCACAGTGGAAACTGGCTCCCTGGCCCTGAGGCCGGAGAGCCTGCATCCAAGGTCAGCAAGAGGATGTGGCTTCGACTTCGGCTGTCTTCTCTGTCAGGGGAGCCCCAAGAGGTGGATCTTCAGGAGTGGGAGGTGGCAGGCGGCTCAGGGATGGAGACAGCAGCCTTGCCTGGCCAGGTCAGCTCCACGGCCACAGCTGTGCAGGCCTCGAGGAGGGCAGAGGAGTCCAGGCCAGTGCCAGCTGGAGTGAGAGGGCCCAGCAGCACCACAGGAGCCTGGCTGGGCAGACCCTGAGGGGCCTGTGGGTCCGCCTGTCTGCAGGAGGAAGACGAGAATCCTGGGTGCGGTGCCAGCTGCTCTGAGGGTCCCCCTGGCTGCGAACAGCAGGGTCAAGGTCCTGTGCGTATGTGGGAAGGAGAAAACTGTCACCAGTGAGGAAGCTGAAAGGAGGGAGGCAGCCACTTACTGAGTGGCTTTGGGCTGGCCCAGGACAGGCCTCCTGGGCAGCTCCACAGCCCTCCCTGACCCCTCCTGAGTGGGAGCTCCATCAACCCAGAGCTTCCCCAGCCCCATCCTGGTTCCTGCTCCTCAAACGCCCACAAGCCCCTCAAATCTAGACCATCCTAACTTTCTTGGGCCACTGATTCTGACGCAGTCATAGCCTCTCTGGGCTCCTTCCTGGAGGCTGAGCTGAGCAAAGGTGATGGCAAGGGAGCAGGGGAGGCCGTGCAACAGCCATGGTTCTTACCATCTGATTTTCTCTTCTGAGGGGACACAGCTGCCCTAGCCTGGGTGGGTGAGAAGAAAAGCTCCCCTGAGAGCCCACCTCCAGCTTGGCAATCCCTGCCCCACCCCCCACCTCCGTGGCCTGTGGGCTGCTGCCTCAGGCCCCACCCAGGCAGAGCTCCCATGCTCCTGACCGCTGGCCAGCTCAGCGGCTCTCCCGCCTCCCCGCCACCTTCCCACCCCATCAAAACCTGTCCTGGAACAGGAAGGGGCTGACACAGACTAGAAATCCCTTTTCCCAGGGCCGCCTTGAGCAAGAGGACTTGTGAGCCAACTGCGATCCAGGGACCCTGGGCTGAAGATGGGGGAGCCTTGGTGAGCAGAGAACTCCCAGGCCTGCAGATGGCAGAGCTGCTGCCAGGGTGGGGGGCCCTGAGGTGGGGCAGGTCACGTGGGCAGCAGCGGCCCCCACCTTTTTGATGGCCGTCCAGTCCTCCAGGATGTCGATCTCTTGAAGCATGTACACGATGTATGGGCCTGTGGTGGGGGTCAAGGAAGCCCAGTGGAGGTGGCAGGTGATGAGGGCAGGGCCACCCACCTGACATTCAGGAGTGGGGGTACAGCGGACAGCATGGAGTGGGAGCTGAGGACCTGGGTCCGAGCTCAGGTTCCACCTCCTACCTCTTAGTCCCCTGGTTCCGGGGGTCCTCCTGGAACCAAGTCTATAGAGGACACCAAGTGTTGTTCCCCATCCCTTGCTCACCCTCACCTCGTCTTAGGTCAGCTGGCTGAGGCCCATCCCATCTCACTCTGCAGCACTGGCCCTGACCTGGCCCCTTCCCTGATCCAAAGACAGATGCAGGGCTTATCCCTTCAGAGACAACTCCCCCTCCCCCAGTGCTCCCTACCTGATGTCTCCATGCCTTCACCTTCCATTTGCTCAAGTCATGGCCTTCCAGATTCCTCCCTCCCTGCCTGGGCCTGCTCTCCAGCACCAGGTAGCCATAATGACTAAGACTGGCTGCTGCAGGAATGCCCTCAGGGGTGTAGGAGGACTCAGCTCTGCCAGGACAGATGAAAGCACAGCAGGCTCTGGACTAAGCTTAAGCTAGCCCTGCCTAGGGAGGGGCGGAGGCAGCCGGTGCCCTCTGGGATGTGGGTACCCCATGGCAGGGCACAAAAGCGCACAGGAGAGTGAAGCCATAGGCACTAGGGCAAGACCAGAAGAGGCCTCACAGAGGAGGTAACGTTTGAGATAAGCCCTGGACAGTCGGGACAGGCAGGACTTCCAAGAGGAGGGTGGGATGTGAGCAAAGCCTCCCCAGGGAAAGCTGGGGACCCGCTCGGACAATCCCGGGCGATGGAAAGGTCTCAAAGGCCAAACCTCACTCAGGCTCAAGTGCAGTGGCACCATCTCGGCTCACTGCAGCCTTGATCTCTCAGGCTCAAGCAATCCTCTTGCCTCAGCCTTCAGAGTAGCTGGGACTATAGGTGCACACCACCACGCCTGGCTAATTTTTGTTATTTTTTCTAGAGATGGGTTTCACCATGTTGCCCAAGCTGGTCTCGAAATGAATTCCTGGGCCCAAGCAATCTGCCTGCCTTGGCCTCCCAAAGTGCTGGGACTATAGATGTGAGCCACGGAGCCCAGCCTGTTTCTGTTTTCCTAGGGTCCACATAGCCCAGAGAGACCCAGGACCCCGTAAGAAAGTGCTGACAGCTGGATTTGCCTGGACACGTTCACATGACACCAAGCAACCACGAGTGCATCTAGTGTAACTGTCCTCCATGTCCCCTCCAACCCCCTCCCCCAGGTCTGGAGGTGACCCTAACATCCTGCCCACTTTTAGGCCACCTTGGGTGAAAGGATACCAGAAACCAGAGGTGCCTTCTTCCTCTTGCTGGGCGGCAGGGAGTCCCAAGACCTGGAGCTGCCTCTGGCGTGCAGTTTGTCGTCCCACCATTCTGCCCCCAGACCCAGAGTTAGAATTGGGGTGCTGGCCCACAGGATACTCCCTTTTCTGTAGCCTCTGCCCCCACAATGGGCCAGCCTGGCCTCATTTCCCCTGCGCCATCACCACCCTGGGCTTGGGGTAGAAGCCCCTTAGGGCTGTTCAGGTCCTGCACAGCTGCACAATCCTGCAAGAGGCCGCTGCACTTCTGTGAGCCTCATCTGTTTAGTGGACAGTGGGATGACGACAATCCCTGCCACCCCAGGACTCCACATGAACACAGGTACTAGGAACATGGAGCGGACTACAGCTATTGCATGGGACTGCATGTCACACTGATACCTGTTTTGGAAAGAGCAGGGGCAGAAGAGGGCAGGGAGAGCCACTCTTCCTGAGCCCCCATTGTGTGCCAGGCCCTTTCCAGGCCTGGTCTCCTTCAGCCCTCACACTGACCCCAAGAGGCAGGTCCTCTGACTGTCCCCTTGACTTCAGGACATCTGAAGTCCAAAGAGGGGTGGGCATGGACAGAGCCGGGCCCAGTTCTGGGGTGTCCAGGCTCTCGCGCTCACCAGAGCTGAGGTCCAGGCTCTGGCGGTCCTCCTCCAGCCTCTGGATCCGCTCCTGCAGCTCCCCCTGCAGCGTGTCATAGAGCAGCAGCTTCTCACTCTGGAAGAGGGGGCAACAGCTCAGCAGGACGGATGGGGTGAGGCCACTTCAGGCCTTGAGCCCCGCCTTGCCCCCAGTGTGCCCAATCAGGCTCACCTCCAGGTGCTGTTTGGCTCCCTGTAGCTCACATTCGTACTTATTCCTGATCACATCCAGACAGAAGCCCTTGTAGATCCCTGCAGAGAAAGGGAGGAGGGTCCCTGCTTGGCTGGGGAGCCCGGTGCCCACATAGGAGGGCTGAGAGCAAAGGGCAAGGCCGGGCAGGAACGAGAGAGGAAGGGGACAGGGTGCCATGGGTTCTGGGAGGCGAAGAGGGTGCAGAACCACCCACAGACCTGCCACCTGAATGCGAATCTTGAGGCTCCGCTGCAGCCCCCCAAGGGGCTCCGTGTATTCAGGGGCTCTCTCAGCCCCCACTTCCTCCAGCCGCAACCGCAGCTGACTCAGTCGTTCCCTGAACAACCTGGGTGGTAAAGAGGCAGCCGTGCACCCATTTGCTCACCCATCGCTCTTGGGCAAACACGTACTCAGCACCCATTCCACAGCAAGCCCAGTGTTAGGCGTGCACTTCCTGGGCACCAACCACGCCTGCCCAGTACCAGGCCCGCCACCTCCTCATCCCAGATCTTCGCAGACCCAGCCCAAGGTGTCCCCATGCTCACTTCTCCTTTAGCTCTGAGAACTGCTTCTCTAGGTCCAGCATCTCACTGACACACTCGCTGCGGCGTCGCTCATAGTCCTCATCATCCATCTCTGGGACAAGAGGCCAGTAAGGGCTAGCTCTGGGGAGGAGTGGTGGGTACCTGCATGTGTGTGTGTGCATGCATGCCTGTGTGTAGGGCCTGTGTGTGTGTGTGCGTGCGTGCATGCTTGTGTGAAGGGGCTGTGTGTGTGCGTGCTTGTGTGAAGGGGCTATGTGTGTGCTTGTGTGCTTGTGTGTAGGGGCTGTGTGTGCATGTGCATGCATGCTTGTGTGAAGGGGCTGTGTGCACGTGTACTTCTGTGAAGGGGCTGTGTGTCTGTGCATGCATGCTTGTGTGTAGGGGCTGTGTGTGCATGTGCGTGCGTGCTTGTGTGTAGGGGCTGTGTGTGCGTGCTTGTGTGCAGGGGCTGTGTGTGTGCGCGTGCGTACTTGTGTATAGGGGCTGTGTGTGTGTGCTTGTGTGAAGGGGCTGTGTGTGCATGTGTGCGCTTGTGTGCAGGGGCTGTGTGTGCGTGTGCTTGTGTGTAGGCACTGTATGTGCATGCGTGTGTGTAGGCGCTGTGTGTGTGTGTGCATGTGTGTGTGTAGGGGCTCTGTGTGTGTGTGTGTGTGTGTGTGTGTGTGTGTGTGTAGGGGCTCACCAGAGCTCTCCTCTTCTGACTCTGTCTGGCTGCCGCTCCGCTCCTCCTCACTCTCTTCCTCCTCCCCATTCATCTCAGCGGCAGAATCACCCTCTGCTTCCATCTCTTCTGTGTCTTTGCTTGGAGGCTGGACAGGCATCTGGACTCTGGGAGAAGGAATGGAGCTATCACTTATGGCTGCCCACAGCTCAGAGGGGGAAAGAGGCAGCAGGGAGATGAACCCAACCTGATCCCAGATGGGGAAAGCCAGGGAAGTGACTGGCCTGGCCACACGTTGAGCACAAACTGGGTGACAAGGGTGCAAATGGCCATCTGCACCTCTCACAGAAGCCTGGGAGCTGTGGAACTGCTCCTGCTCTTGGATGTCACTGGTGATCCTAATCCTAGGAATACTGGCCAAGGCTGTGATCCACAGAGAGGAAAGGCCCAGGGGGCACTCTCCACTGCCTTTGCAACTGGACCTAAATTTCTTTTCTTCTTCTTCTTATTTTCTGAGACAGAGTCTCGCTCTGTTGCCAGGCTGGAGTGCAGTGGCACAATCTCAGCTCACTGCAACCTCCTCCCGGGTTCAAGCGATTCTCGTGCCCCAGCCTCCCAAGTAGTGAGATTACAGGCGCCCGCCACCACACCCGAACTGGACCTAAATTTCTAACTGGGGCTTTCAAGGTCTTTCCCAGACTGGACTTGACCTACCGGTCCAGCTCCTTCCTCCCAGCATGCAACGGCTAGTGCTCGCACTTCCACCATCCGCCCTCTGCCTCAGCTGTTCCTTCTGCCTACAATGCCTTCGGCTTCTCTTCCAGATAACGTTACACTCTCCTTGTCTTTCATTGTGCTCTGGGTCAAATCCCATCTCCTCCTGCTTCCTCTTGGACCGCAGGTCGTCAGTGCTCCCCTCTCTTTTCTGTGTCTTCAGCTTCTAACTCTTAGCAACCTCCTTCCCATGAAACTTTAGATGTGCTTGGGTATTTCCCAGCATTAACAAAACACAGAAACACAAAACCTCACCCATCCCACCTAACTGCTCCGTTTGCCACTTCACAGTTACACTTTTCAAGGTCTCATGAACACTGGCTGTTCCTACTTTCACCTCCCACTTGTTCGATGTCATCAATCTCAGCTGAAACTGATCCCGTAGCATTAACCAATGACTTCCTTGTGGCTAATGCCAATATTTTTCAGTGCTTATTTTAATCGTCTGCTCGGCAACATTGAACACTGGTAAGCATTCCTTCTTCTACTGACTCATCTAACATGTATTGAACATCTAACATATGCTAGGTACCGTCAGACACTGTGGTATGCAGGCGCCCAAGTGTGACTGTCTTTGACCTCACGGAGTTTACAAGTTCCTGGGAGAGAGGGGCAAAGGAGCACACTATAACCATGGCAGGAGGAGAGTTAAGACCAGGGGCATAATGGAGGGGTATATAACCAGGACCTGGAGCCCGATGCAGCAGGGAGGCTTCCAGACAAAGATGGACCAGCTGGGTGAGCTGCACTTATTGAGGGAACATTCCAGGTAGAGTCAGTAGCAAAGACCCAGAAATAAGAGAAGGAAAGCAGCTGGGGGAACATGGGTCTAAGTCTCAGTGAGAAATCTGAGCTGCAGAGACTTGGTCGTCAGCATACAGCAAGTTCTTCATGTCGCAGGAGAAGGTGCGACTAGCAAGGCACAATGTGTGCGATCAGAAGACGCCCAGGGTCACCAAAGGGGCAGATGAGGGGACCCCTACAAAGGAGGAGGCAAAACCCGAAGTCGTGGAGAAAGAGAGTTTTAGAAGAAAGCCAAGTACTGCCAAGTAGTAATTGTACTGATAGTGCCAAGTACTGCCAAGAGATCACCTAAGAAGAAAACAGTCCTCTCAGCAGATAATCTCTCAATCCCCTGCAGGCTTCTATTTTATTGTGTTCTTCCAACTTCTCTGGACACTGCTTTGTAGTCCTTTAGAACAGTACAGACACCACTCCCTCTAGGAAGCTTTGTTTATATCTATTTGCCTGTTCTCATGTCTGTTCCCCCAATCAGTCTGTGAGCCTCACTAGGGCAGGGGCTGCACATGTACCTTATTTACCTAGCACAGTGCTGGTTCACTTGATGACTGGAGGATCTGCAAATACAAATTTAACAAAGAAATTTTTTGTGAGGCAGACATTAGCTTTTACTTTTCGGTAGTCCCAGGTCCCTGTAATGGTAGCAAACTTTCCTTGACACCAATTCAAGTTATGTATAGTAAGCCTGGCCTAGGTGAGCGTTTAGTCATATTCCTCAACAATTTCACTAATGACCTGCACCTGATTGAAAGACTCGGTTCTCTAAACCAGCTTCATCTTTCCCGTTATCAAGCCTCAGTTCCCAACATTTGCAATGCCTCTTCACTGTTAGTATATTCACTTTGTAAGACGCAGCTTAAGTCTATCTCTTCCAGAAGCCTTTCTTTCCTCACCCTGGTTCTGATTTTGAGTGAGTTAAGTCACAACCTTCCCACCTTACCCCGGGTACAAAAAGCGGATAACCATTCCTGCTGAGTGTTGAGGAGCTCGCAGGTGGTAAGGGATGGAAAAGCACACTGTAAAGCGCTGTACACAGGCAATTTATCTTTTCAGAATGGCAGCTCCTCCGGGGCAGGCCCCTAGGGAAGGCAGACCCTCCTCACTCTCGCAGAGGTCAACCTAGGTTCTCCGCAGCGCCCAGGGGGCCTCCCGCTCCCTTCTAGATGCGCCGGAGCGGGCCGGAATATCACTGGCTCGCCCGCAGCCCAGCACGCGTCAGGCCGGTTAAATCTCTGTTTCGGCCTCGGAGGAGGAGATTGTGCCGGCCCTGCTCGACTAACCGGAGAGGCCGAACCAAAAGCCATGCATGACGATACGCACCGCGGGGACTGGGGCCTCTGGCCTGACGACGGAGATTCCCTGAGAGATTCCCGTGGTTTCCGGTACCGGCTGCTGCCGCCGGACTCCCGTAGGCGCTGCGCGGCTCCCTTTTCTCTGGGAGGCAGAGCCTACCGCTGCTTCCGTGTGCGTCATCAGGAGACGACGGTCGGGGGATGCTCACAGTTGGACAGTTTGGTCCCGAGGCATGCTGGGATACCGCGGGCCGGTCTCCATAGTAACTGGCCGACATTCGCGCAGGCCTTCGGCCTGCAGGGAAGGCCCTGATGTTTCAGTGCTTTGCAGACGGTGCCCTTCGTCCGCGGCCGTCTCCCCACGGCGTGCAAGGGGAGAAGCCGGCCCCGATCCCCCCACCCCCAGCTCAGGAGAGTAACGGAGCCAGCTGTGGGTGTGAACACGCATTTATTTACACATTGTCATCGGTAGGCACATACCCAGCCCAGCCTGTTGAAGGGACAGATCTCAGGCTGTCACCCATGGAGCCTGCAGACCCTTCCCTCCTCCAGAACCCTTGAGGGCGAAGGCCTGAGAGAACCAGGAATTTTAGGCTTCTGTTCAAGAGCTAAGAACTAAATTTTATGCCTTCATCTGATTACTTTACAAAAAGTCCATTTCATTAAGTATTCAGACTTCTTAGCTCCATCCCATTCATACTCTTTGCTCTCCTACTACCCACCCAAGATTGTTAATAATAACAATAATAATACTGCGATAATATTAATACTTCACATTTGTACGAAGCTTACAGAATGTTTTCACATATAGCATCTCATCTGAGCCTCCCAACAGTTCCGTGAGGTAGGTATTCTCACCTCCCTTTTTACGTACAGGGTAACCGAGGCTCAGAGAGGTAACGGGATTTACTCAAGGCCACACAGCTAGTTAGTGGTAAAGCTAGGACTCGATCCCAGCACCCCATATTCAAGTCCAGTGTTTCAACACCACAGCTACCGCTGTAAAGTGGAGCGACATTTCTTACCCCAGTCAGGCCTAAATGGTGGCCTGAGGAGCCAAGAGGCTGACTTCTCAGATTAGGGGAGGGAAGGGCTCAGCAGCGTCGGGGAGAGTTGGGGTACTTGGCCTTCAACTCCTGTTTGAACTGGCGATAAAGGATCTTATTGTGCTGATTTTCAGCCTCCTTTTGGGGATGGAACTTCAACGCTTCTTTGAAGCCCTTATGAACCAAGAAACCTTCGTTCAGGACCTCAAAATCAAACCCCGCCACATGCAGCTCGCAGGCCTGTAGGAGGAAAGACAGGTTAGCAAAGTTTGATGACATTGACAGGGCTGAGACTGATTCCCCTGAAGCCACAGTCCGGCGTCCTCACCCCTCTGGAAGTATCCTGGATCTTCCACACCATCCACCCACCTCCTGAACTATGATCCTTCCTGCTTCATTGCCTCCTTTCCATCCAGGGCCACTCCTCATAACTCCCTGATCCCACCACCCCTCCTGCCCCATTACCCCTGCCCTCTCCCTTATGAGCACCTGGCTGATTCGGTTGAAGCCGTACTGCCGAAAACGCTCGTCGAAGGTGGGCACCTTGCCTCCTGCCACGTAGAATGGCTCCCAGGGGTCCTGCCAAGGTACCACGTAGGCGGGCCGCAGCAAGCTCTCTTCCGGCAGGTTGACCCAGCGGGAATAGTTGGTGGGTGCCTGGCAGGGGGTGCACAACCCATAATAGAAGGGCCGCACCTCGCCAACCTGGTAGAGCTGCACCAGCTCGTTTTTGTTCATGGGCATGCGGCGGGCTCGTCGGATCTCGAAGGCAGGCACCACCAGCGCGGTGCCTCCCCACTGGTTGCTCTGATCCAGCATTTCCCGCAGGCCTCTCCACAGCCCCTCGCTGGGCACCATGTCCACATCGATCACCAGGGCATAGTTGGCCCCCTCACGAGCCAGATTCCTCAGCAGGTTATTGGGGTAGGAGACGTTGGTGCCCAGCGCATAATTAATCCCGGGCTGGGCCACCCTGGCTAGCTTGTCAAAGACCTCCTGGCAGGACCGCAGCAGGGCAAACTCCCCCGGCTCCCGGGGGTCGGGCACGGCTGCCTCGTAACGCGAGGGGCACACGAGGTGCATGGCGACCCTGGCGCGCATGTCGGGGCAGTGGCTGCTCAGCGCGTAGGCCAGCACCGTGGCCAGCTGCGCCTCCTCCTTGGTGGCCGCGAACACCGACACGGACAGCGGGCCCTCCCAGCGCTCCAGCAGACCCGACAGGTGCAGCAGGTTGTCCACGCTGGCGTGCGTGGCCAGGATCACATCGTTGGGGTCCATGGTGGTCTTCAGCAGGCCCCTGTAGACGCGGTAATCGCCGCTAGCGTCCAGTACGCCTCCAGAGGCCAGCGCGGTGCGGAGCTGCGTCTTGACCTGGTCCACGGACCGTGGGGACGGGGGAAAGAACTCAAAATATTGGTCTTGCTCCTCCTGCCCGTGCAGTCCGGACAGCAGCGACAGGTAGAGCAGCTGCAGCATCGCCACCAGCATGAGTGCGGCCAGCAGCAGCTGGTAGAAAGCGCACCGGATGGCGTAGGACATCTGCATGGCTCTCCGGGCTCGGGGCGCGCAGCAACGACCACCCGGCCACAGACTACGCCAGCGGCCGCAAGCCCGGATTTACCGCAGCCTGCCGAGCGCAGCCGAGGCGAGCCGAGGCCAGCCGAGCCCCGCGCGCCGCCCCGCCCCGCCCGCCGCCCGCCGCCCGCCGCCCGCCGCCGCCCCCAGCCCCCAGCGCGCCGGCTCGCCCCCTGCGAGGGAGGAGGAGCCACGGCCCCGCCGCTCGGCCGCGCGCCGTGCAGGCGCCGTGCAGACGCCCCGCCCGCCCGGGCCCCGCCGGCTTCCCGGGACGCACTCTCCTCCCTCCCCGCCGGCGCGCGCACCCTGGACCGAGCGCGCCCTGAATGCGCGGCGCGCTCGGTCGGACTCGGAGGGAAACCGCGGCAGAGCTCGGCTGCAGCGTGGTAAAGGATGGCGCGGGCTCAGCAGAAAGGAAATCAAAACGCTCCCTTCCTTCCGTGGCTTCTCCTTTCACTGTGTCGGAAGAGGTCTGCGTTGCGAGGTAGGTGGTAGTGCTTGGAAGGTGCGGAGTAGATGAGAGATAAGTGAATGTGGACAGACTTCTTTTACGTAGGACGAGGTGGCCGAGTGGTTAAGGCGATGGACTGCTAATCCATTGTGCTTTGCACGCGTGGGTTCGAATCCCATCCTCGTCGGCCCTATTTTATAGGGGTTGGGGGGGCAAGCATCTAATTTTCACATCCTGCCTGTTTAGAGCAGCAAGCTGGAGAAAACTCAGCTGGAGGTGGGAGGGGTGAGGTATCTTAATTTTCACATCCTGCCTGTTTGGAGCAGCAAGCTGAAGAAAACTGAACTGGGGGTGAGAGTGGAATTCGATCCCAAGTCTCTCTGGTCTTTATCCACCACGCATCTCCTTGCCTGCTCCTACTTCAGGTGTCTGTAGCTCTGGGCAGAGGCCAAAGGTGTTTTCTTTCCTTCTAGAAAGAGGGCCCAGGGGTTGGTGGCACGGAAAAGACTAGAACCGGGATTCTGGCCAGTGTGAAGTTGGGGGCCAGTGTATGATCTGCAGGAATCAGGGAAGCCCCCATTGGAGGCATCGCCCTCCCCGTCCGGAGTAGTGGTACTTGTCCTACTCTCCACTACTCTCCAGCACTTCTCCCAGGGCGGAGACCTTGTGTCCACACGCCGTGCTCCCCACCACACACAATCTCTTTTTTTTTTTTTTGAGGCGGATTCTCGCTCTGTCGCCCAGGCTGGAGCGCAGTGGCGCGATCTCGGCTCACTGCAACCTCTGCCTTCCAGGTTCAAGTGATTCTCCTGCCTCAGCCCCCTGAGTAGCTGGGACTACTAGCGCGTGCAGCACGCCCGGCTAATTTTTTATATTTTTAGCAGAGACGGAGTTTCACCGTGTTAGCCAGGATGGTCTCAGATCTCCTGACCTCCTAATCCGCCCACCTCGGCCTCCCAAAGTGCTGGGATTACAGGTGTGAGCCACCGCGCCCGGCCACACACAAACTCTTAAGCAGAAGGCTTTGAACATTCCAATATCAGGCCACTATACTCTTAATAAGTATTTGTAGATTAATTCATCTGTGGACTCTTTAGAACAGGAGAGGCCGTGGGAAGGGCAGACACTGCCACTGCTAAATCAATTACCGTACATTACTCAACTTCTTAGGCTGAGCCAGGGAGGCCCCTATAGGGCAGAGTGCTCTGAATCTTGGGATGTCAGGACAGACTGGGCAGGGCTTCAGATAAGGATAAAGTGTTTGTCCCGCTATTCCACAGGCAGTAGGGTGCCAAGGTTGTTGAGTTGAAGAGTGATCAGAAAACCTTTATTTTGCAGCCCAGTGCAAAAACACACACTGTGTACCTGCTTTCTGCCAGGAACTGTGTTAGGCACGAGGGATGGGCCTTGGAGGAGACACAGGTATTGTCCTTGGGGGTTTCCACTGGTGACCTTGGCTGTAAAGAGGAGAAAAGCAAGTGCAGATCCTTTCAGCACAGGCCTTGCAGACTGGAGGCTCAGAAGCCAGACATGCTGCCATGTGGATTTTCTTTGACCTCCTCAGTGTTTTATTTTTTATTTATTATTATTATTATTTGAGACAGAATTTTGTTCTTCTTGCTCAGGCTGGAGTGCAATGAAGCGATCTTGGCTCACTGCAACCTCCGCCTCCTAGGTTCAAGTGATTCTGCTGCCTCAGCCTCCTGAGTAGCTGGGATTACAGGAGTGCACCACCATGCCTGGCTAATTTTTTGTATTATTTTTTAGTAGAGATGGGGTTTCATCATGTTTGCCAGGCTGGTCTCAAACTCCTAACTTCAGGTGATCCACTCACCTTGGCCTCCCAAAGTGGTGGGATTACAGGTGTGAGCCACTGCGCCCAGACCTATTATTATTATTATTTTGAGACAGAGTTTTGCTCTTGTTGCCCAGGCTGGAGTGCACTGGCTCGATCTCGGCTCACTGCAACCTCTGCCTCCTGGGTTCAAGCGATTCTCCTGCCTCAGCCTCCGGAGTAGCTGGGATCACAGGCATGTACCACCATGCCCAGCTAATTTTGTATTTTTAGTAGACTAGGGTTTCTCTATGTTGGTCAGGCTGGTCTCGAACTCCTGACCTCAGGTGATCTGCCCACCTCGGCCTCCCAAAGTGCTGGGATTACAGGAGTGAGCTACCAAGCCCAGCCAGTGTTTTGTATTTTCAGTGGACAAGTTTTTTACTTCCTGGGTTAATTTTTTCCTAGGTATTTTATTCTTTTGTATCCTATTGTAAATGGAGTTGTTTTCTTAGTTTCCTTTTGACGTTGTTCATTGTTAGTGTATAGAAATACAACTGAATTTTTGTTGTTGTTGTTGTTGTTGTTTTTCTGAGATGGAGTTTTGCCCTTTCACCCAGGCTGGAGTGAAGTGGCGCGATCTCAGCTCACTGCAATGTCTGCCCCTCGGGTTCAAGCAATTCTGCAGCTTCAGCCTCCCGAGTAGGCGGGACTACAGGCGCATGCCACTATACCCGGCTAACTTTGTATTTTTAGTAGAGACGGGGTTTTGCCATGTTGGCTAGGCTGGTTTCAAACTCCTGACCTCAGGTGATCCACCTGCCTCAGTGTCACAAAGTGCTAGGATTACAGGCATGAGCCACTGTGCCCAACCTGAATTTTGTGTGTTAATTTTTTTTTTTTTTTTTTTTTTTGAGGCAAAGTCTTACTCTGTCACCCAGGCTGGAGTGCAGTGGCGTGATCTCACCTCATTGCAACCTCCTCCTCTTAGGTTCAAGTGATTCTCCTGCCTCAGCCTCTCGAGTAGCTGGGACCACAGGCATGTGCCACCACACCCAGTTAATTTTTATATTTTTAGTAGAGACAGGGTTTCACCATGTTGGCCAAGCTGGTCTTGAACTCTTGACCTCAAGTGATCCACCCACCTCAGCCTCCCAAAGTGCTTGGATTACAGGCACGTGCCACTGAGCCAGGCTATTGTGTGTTAATCTTGAATTCTGCAACTTTGCTGACTTTATTAGCTCTAAAAGTTTGTGTATGTGTGTACGTGTCTGTGTGTGTGTATGTGTCTGTGTGTATGCATATATTCCTTAGGATTTTCTATATATGTATATATTATGTCATCTGTGACTATGAATAGTTTTACCTGTTTTTCAATTTGGTTAACTTTTGTTTCTTTTTCTTGCCATTTTTTTCCCACCCCAATGTGGAAGCTCATTTCTTGCCAAATTGCTCTAGCTAGAACTTCTAATACAATGTTGAGTAGATGAAACGGTGAAACCACGTATCCTTCTCTTGTTCCTGATCTTCGGGAGAAGGCTTTAGGTCTTTCGCCATTAAGTATGATGTTATTTGTGGATTTTTCATAAATGCCCTTTATCAGGTGAAGGAAGTTTCCACCTATTCCCTGTTTATTCAGCATTTTTATCTTGAATGAGTGTTGGACTTTGTCACATGCTTTTTATCTTGAAAGCATGTTGGATTTTGTCACTTACTTTTTGTTCATAAATTGAGGTGATCACTTGGTGTTTCCTCTTCATTCTATTAATGTGGTGTATTACATTGATTGATTTTCTTTTTCTTTTTTTGAGACGTTCTTGCTCTGTTTCCCAGGCTGGAGTGCAGTGGAGCGATCTTGGCTCACGGCAACCTCTGCGTCCTGGGTTCAAGTAATTCTCGTGCCTCAGCCTCCAGAGTAGCTGGGATTACAGGCATGTGCCATCATGCCTGGCTAATTTTTGTATTTTTAGTAGAGATGCCGTTTCACCGTGTTCGCCAGACTGGTCTTGAAATCCTGACCTCAAGTGATCTGCCCGCCTCGGTCTCCCAAAGTGCTGGTATTACAGGCATGAGCCACCACACCCAGCCTTTCTTTTTTTTTTTTTTGAGATGGAGTCTCGCTCTGTCACCCAGGTTGGAGTGAGTGGCGCGATCTTGGCTTACGGCAACCTCTGCCTCCCAGGTTCAAGTGATTCTCCTGCCTCAGCTTCCTGACTAGCTGGGATTACAGGTGTGCACCACCACAACCAGTTAATATTTTTTGTATTTTTAGTAGAGAAGGATTTCACCATGTTGTCTAGGCTGGTCTCAAACTCCTGACCTCAAGTGATCCACCTGCTTCAGCCTCCCAAAGTGCTGGGATTACAGGGTGAGCCACCGTGCCCGGCCACACTGATTGATTTTCGTATGTTAAACAATCTTGCATTTCTGGAATAATTCCTACTTGGTGATGGTGTATAATTCTGTTAATATGTTGCTGGGTTAGGTTTGCTAGTATTTTGTGGAGGATTTTTGCATCTATGTTCATATGAGACATGGTCTGTAGTTTTCTTGGGATGGTCTGTATATTACTTTGGCCTCAGGTCACATAGAATGAGTTGTAAAGTGTTTTCTATTTTTTGGAAGAGTTTGAGAAGGATTGTTGTAAATTTCTTTTTACTTTGCACACTACACTGTTGTAGGATTGTTGTTCATTCTTTTTGTTTTGTTTTGTTTGTGACAGAGTCTCGCTCTGTCACCCAGGCTGGAGTGCAGTGGCATGATCTTGGCTTACTGCAACCTCTGCCTCCTGGGTTCCAGCGATTCTCCTGTCTCAGCCTCCAGAGTAGCTGGGATTACAGGTGTGCACCACCATGCCCGGCTAATTTTTGTATTTTTACAAGAGACGAGGTTTCACCATGTTGGCCAGGCTGGTCTCAAACTCCTGACCTCGGGTGATCTGCCCTCGTCGGCCTCCCAAAGTGCTGGGATTACGGACATGAGCCACCGCGCCCGGCCGGATTGATGTTAATTCTTTAAGTGATTGGTAGAATTCACTTGTGAAGCCATCTGGTCCTGGGATTTTCTTTGTTGGGAGGTTTTTGATTGCAGATTAAATCTGGTTACTTGTTATAGGTCTGTTCATATTTCCTGTTTCTTCTTGCATCAGTTTTGGTAGTGTGTGTGTTTTCAGGAATTTGTCCATTTCATCTGATCTGTTAGCATACAGTTATTCATAGTATTCTCTTATAGACCTTTTTACTTCTGGGTAAAGGCATACCTCACTTTTTTTTTTTTTTTTTTAAGACGGAGTCTCGCTCTGTTGCCCAGGCTGTAGTGCAGTGGCGCGATCTCCGCTCACTGCAAGCTCCACCTCCCAGGTTCACGCCATTCTCTTGCCTCAGCCTCCCATGTAGCTGGGACTACAGGCGCCCGCCACCGCGCCCGGCTAATTTTTTTGTATTTTTAGTAGAAATGGGGTTTCACCATGTTAGCCAGGATGGTTGCAATCTCCTAACCTTGTGATCCGCCCCCTCCGCCTCCCAAAGTGCTGGGATTACAGGCGTGAGCCACCGTGCCTGGCCAGGCATACCTCACTCTATTGCACTTTGGTTTATTGCACGTCACAGATAATTGCATTTTTTTTTTTTTTTTTTTTTTAATAGATTGAAGGTGGCGGGTGCCTGTAGTCCCAGCTACTTAGGAGGCTGAGGCAGGAGAATGGCATGAACCCAGGAGGCGGAGCTTGCAGTGAGCCGAGATCGCGCCACTGCACTCCAGCCTGGGTGACAGAGCGAGACTCCGTCTCAAAAAAAAAAAAAAAAAAAAAAAAAAATCAAAAAATCAGTAAGTGTTGTGTGTGTGCTGACTGCTGCACCGACTGACTGTTCTCCCCTTCCTCATACCTCCCTATTTCCTGAAACACAACAATATTGAAATTAGGCTAACTGATAACTCTTATGTTGGCCTCTAAGTGTTCAAGTGAAAGGAAGAGTTGCACTTCTCTCACTTTAAATCAAAACTAGAAATGATTACACATAGTGAGGAAGGCATGGTGAACACTGTGATAGGCTGAAAGCTAGGCCTCTTGTGCCAAATGGTCAGCCAAGTTGTGAATGCAAAGGAAAAGTTCTTGAAGGAATTAAAAGTGCTACCCCAGTAAACACACAAAAGATAAAAAAGTGAGGCCGAGCGTCGTGACTCACGCTTGTAATCCCAGCACTTCAAGAGGCCAAGGCAGGCAGATCCCCTTGAGCCCAGGAGTTTGAGAACAGCCTGAGCAACATGGCGAAACCCCGTCTCTACTAAAAATACAAAAAAATCGCCAGCCATGGTGGCGCATACCTGTAGTCCCAGCTACTCAGGAGGCTGAGGTGGGAGAATCACCTGAACCCAGAGGTCTAGGCTGCAGTGAGCCATGATTGTGCCACTGCATTGGAGACCTTGGAATACGTTGATGACTTTGAAGGGTTCGAGACTTCAGTGGAGGAAGTAACTGCAAATATGATGGAAATAGCAAGAGAACTAGAATTAGAAGTTGAGTCTGAAGATGTAACTGAATTGCTGCAATATCATGAGAAAACTTGAATGGATGAGGAGTTGCTTCTTATGGATGATCAAAGTGGTTTCTTCAGATAGAATCTACTCCTGGCAAGGATGCAGTGAACATTGATAAATGACAACAAGGATTTAGAATATTATGTAAACTTAATTGATAAAGCAGCTGTAGGATTTGAGAGGATTGACTTCAATTTTGAAAGAACTTCTACTGTGGGTAAAATGTTATCAAACAGCATTGCATGTTAGAGAGAAATCTTGTGGGAAAGGATCAATCAGTGCAGCAAATTTCATCGTTGCCTTATTTTAAGAAATTGGCACAGCCACCCCCATCTTCAGCAACTACCATCCTGATCAGTCAGCAGCTATCAACATCGAGGCAAGACCCTCCACCAGCAAAAGGAGATTAAAACTTGCTAAAGGTTTCAGGATTATGACTTACTGAAGGTTCCGGTGATCACTAGCATTTTTAAGCAATAAGGTATTTTTTTTTCTTTTTTCTTTTGAGATGCAGTCTTGCTCTGTTGCCCAGGCTGGAGTGCAGTGGCAAGATCTCAGCTCACTGCAACCTCCACCTCCCAGGTTCAAGTGATTCTCCTGCCTCAGCCTCCCGAGTAGCTGAGATTACAGGCATGCTTCACCATGCCCAGCTAATTTTTGTATTTTTAGTAGAGACGGGGTTTCTCCATGTTGGCCAGGCTGGTCTCAAACTCCTGACCTCAAGTGATCTGCCCTAGCCCACCGTGGCCTCCCAAAGTGCTGAGATTACAGGTGTGAGACACCGCACCCAGCCACAATAAATATTTTTAATTAAGGTATATACATTGTTTTTTAGACACAATGCTATTACATACTTAATAGACTACAATGTAGCATAAGCATAACTTTTTTTTTTTTTTTGAGACAGAGTCTTGCTGGAGTGCAATCATGCGATCTCAGCTCACTGCAACCTCCGCCTCCCTGATTCAAGCGATTCTCCTGCCTCAGCCTCCCGAGTAGCTGAGATTACAGGCATGCTTCACCATGCCCAGCTAATTTTTGTATTTTTAGTAGAGACGGGGTTTCTCCATGTTGGCCAGGCTGGTCTCAAACTCCTGACCTCAAGTGATCTGCCCTAGCCCACCGTGGCCTCCCAAAGTGCTGAGATTACAGGTGTGAGACACCGCACCCAGCCACAATAAATATTTTTAATTAAGGTATATACATTGTTTTTTAGACACAATGCTATTACATACTTAATAGACTACAATGTAGCATAAGCATAACTTTTTTTTTTTTTTTGAGACAGAGTCTTGCTGGAGTGCAATCATGCGATCTCAGCTCACTGCAACCTCCGCCTCCCTGATTCAAGCGATTCTCCTGCCTCAGCCTCCCGAGTAGCTGGGATTACAGGCACCTGCCACCACGCCCATCTAATTTTTGTATTTTTAGAAGAGACAGGGTTTCGCCATGTTGGTCAGGCTGGTATCAAACTCCTGACCTCAGGTGATCTACCCACCTCGGCCTCCCAAAGTGCTGGGATTACAGGCATGAGCCACTGCGCCTGGCCAAGCATAACTTTTATATGCACCGGGAAACCCCAAATTATTGCAATATTTGCTTTATTGCAGTGGTCTGAAACCAAACCTGCAATATGTCTTAGGTATGCCTGTTGGTACTAATGTTACCACTTGCATTTCTTAGTATTAGATTTTAGTACCTTAAAGGCTTCTCTCTATTTTTCTTAGTCAATCTAGTTAAAGGTGTGTCAGTTTTGTTGATCCTTTCAAATAACCAACTTTTGGTTTCATTAATTTTCTCTATTGCTTTGCTCCCTCCATTTTGTTTGTCTCTAATCTTTATTCTTTCCTTCTGCTACCTTTGAGCGTAGTTTGCTCTTCTTTTACTAGTTCCTTAAGTTATTTATTTATTTATTTATTTATTTATTTATTTATTTTTGGACGGAGTCTTGCTGTGTTTCCAGGCTGGAGTGCAGTGGTGCGATCTCGGCTCACTGCACTGCCACCTCCGCCTCCCACGTTCAAGTGATTCTCTTGCCTCAGCCTCCCAAGTAGCTGGGACTGCAGGGGTGTGCCACCACGCCCAGCTAATTTTTGTATTTTTAGAAGAGACAGGATTTCACCATGTTGGCCAGAATGGTCTCAATCTCTTGACCTCGTGATCTGTCCACCTCGGCCTCCCAAAGTGCTGGGATTACAGGCATGAGCCACTGCGCCTGGCCCCTAGTTCCTTAAGTTCTAAAGTCAGGTTATTGTTCTGAGATCTTTTTTAACGTAGGCATTTACAGCTATCAATTTCCCTCTAAGCACTGCTCTTACTGCATCCTGCAAGTTTTGCTATGTTGTATTTTCATTTGTATTTATCTCAAAGTATTTCCTAATTTCCCTTTTGATGTCTTTGACTCATTAATTTTTAAGAATACGTTGTTTAACTTTTACATGTCTGTGAATTTTCCAGCTTTTCTTCTGTTGTTGATTTCCAGTTTCATTCCATTGTGATCAGAAAAGACCCTTTATGTGATTTCAGTCTTTTAAAATTTACTGAGACTGTTTCGTGACCTAACATAGGATCTGTCCTGGAGAATGTTTCACAAGCACTTGAGGTTATATATGCTTCTGTTTATAGGTAGAGTATTCTATATATGTCTGTTGTGGTTTTGGATCTAAAGGGAGTCTCTTACAGACAGTTTATAGTTGAATCACTTTTTATTTATTTAATTAATTAATTTTGAGACAGGGTCTTGCTCTGTCACCTAGGCTGGAGTGCAGTGGCACAATCACGGCTCACTGCAGCCTCTACTGCCTGGGCTCAATCAATCTTCCCACTTCAGCCTCCTGAGTAGCTGGGACTACAGGCGCACTCCACCATGTGTGCCTAACTTTTAAATTTTTTGTGTAGACATGAGGTCTCGCCATGTTACCTAGGCTGATCTCAAGCTCCTGGGCTAAAGTAATCTGCCCTCCTTGACCTCACGAAGTGCTTGGATTACAGGTGTGAGCCACTGTAATCCCAGTTGAATAATTTTTTTTTTTTTTTTTTTTGAGACGGAGTTTCACTCTTGTTGCCCAGGCTGGAGTGCAATGGTGCCATCTTGGCTCACTGAAACCTCCACCCACTGGGTTCAAGCGATTCTCTTACCTCAGCCTCCCAAGTAGCTGGGATTACAGGTATGCGCCACCATGCCTGGCTAATTTTGTATTTTTAGTGGAGATGGGGTTTCTCCATGTTGGTTAGGCTGGTCTTGAACTCTCAACCTCAGGTGATCCGCCCGCCTCAGCCTTCTAAAGTGCTGGGATTGGCGGGGCGCAGTGGCTTATGCCTGTAATCCCAGCACTTTGGGAGGCTGAGACGGGTGGATCATGAGGTCGGGAGATCGAGACCATCCTGGCCAACATGGTGAAACCCCATCTCTACTAAAAAAAATACAAAAAATTAGCTGGGTGTGGTAACGGGAGCCTGTAGTCCCAGCTACTCGGGAGGCTGAGGCAGGAGAATGGCGTGAACCCGGGAGGTGGAGCTTGCAGTGAGCTGAGATCGCGCCACTGCACTCCAGCCTGGACAACAGAGCGAGACTCCGTCTCATAAACAAAAAAACAAACAAAAAAATTAAGTGTTGGGATTACAGGCGTGAGCCACTGTGCCCGGCCCCAGTCAAATCATTTTTAAAATCCATTCTTGGGCCAGGCACGGTGGTTTATACCTATAATCCCAGCACTTTGGGAAGCTGAGGCAGGAGGATTGCTTGAGCTCTAGGAGTTTGAGACCAGCCTGGGCAACATA
Source organism: Pongo pygmaeus (assembly GCF_028885625.2). Taxonomy (NCBI): domain Eukaryota; kingdom Metazoa; phylum Chordata; class Mammalia; order Primates; family Hominidae; genus Pongo; species Pongo pygmaeus. The sequence continues at coordinate 8,317,419 of NC_072382.2, read as the reverse complement.
GTGAGATCCTGCCTCTAAAAAAAATTTTTTTTTAATCCATTCTGACAATCTTGCCTTTTAATTGGAGAGTTGAGTCAATTCCATTTCAAGTAATTACTGAGGCTGGGTGCAGTGGCTCACGCCTGTAATCCCAGCACTTTGGACAGATTACTTGAGGTCAGGAGTTCAAGACCAGCCTGACCAACATGGTGAAACCCCATCTCTAATAAAAATACAAAAAGTAGCCGGGTATGGTGGTGCACACTTGTAGTCCCTGCTACTCGGGAAGCTGAGGCAAGGAAATTGCTTGAACCTAGAAAGCGGAGGTTGCAGTGAGCCGAGATCGCATCCCTGTACTCCAGCCTGAGTGACAGAGTGAGACTCTGTTTAAAAAAAAAAAAAAAAGTAATTACTGATAAGGAAAGACTTACTTGTGCCATTTTGCTATTTGTTTTCTACGTCTTGTATCTTTTCGCTCCTCATTTCCTCCATTAATGCCTTCCTTTTTTAAAAGATAGGGTCTTGTTCTGTTGCCCAGACTGAAGTGCAGCAGTACAGTCACAACTTGCTATAGGCTTGAACTCCTGGCCTCAAATGATTTTCCTGCCTCAGCCTTCCAAGTACATAAGACTACAGGCATGTACCACCATGTGCCCTGCTATTTTATTTTATTTTATTTTTATTTTTGTAGAGACGGAGTCTTGCTATGTTGCCCAGGCTGGTCTCGAACTCCTGGCCTCAAGGGATCCTCCTGCCTTGGCCTCCCAAAGTGCTGGGATTACAGGTGTGAGCCACCACGCCTGGACTTATTGAGTCTTTTCTGAGCATGCATCTTGCCCTGCACGTATATGACTTTCTAAATTCCCTGATATTTGAGGGAGCTTTTCAGTTCCCCAAAGAATCTCTCCCCAGCTTTTCCTTACAACCTTTCAGCTTGTCTGTTGTTCATGTAAACTGTAATCTTTGCTCTGGACAGCAGAGGTTTGTTAATTTGCCTTTCAGTGTTTTAGAGAACTGTCCTCTAAGTAGAAGCTTTTCCATCCTGAGAGATTTCTGAGTTAGGCAAAACAAAAGCGAACGTCTGGCATCAGTTCTTTAGGTAGTCCCCAGACAGGTCGGAACTAATAGATACCATCCTTTGAGAACAAAGTCTGCTTTGCTCCCTTGAGAACCAAAGGCTAGGGTCCCACAATGGGAATGCCATCTCCACACCACCACTAACCGAGAAGGGAAATGGGGCAAGGGCAGGTAAAATACTGCAAAACTCTCATTATTTTTAAGTTGCCACTTTCTTGATTCAGCACTTGCTTGGTTGTTGCAAATCTTTCATTATTTTCCAGAGTTCCAACAAAGGTGGTTGCAACAGTCGTTGCTCATTTTTTCAGTTTTTTTTTTTTTTAAAGGCCCAGGTCTTTGGAGCTGTCTGTTTTACTACTTTTGCTTCCATTCTATTAATATTGAGCACCATGGAACCTCAGTTTGTTCATCTGTAAAATGTGGTAGTGCGCAGGGCTTCTGCTTCACAAACTCTGGGGCTGCAATGAAAAGGGAGTCCAGGCCGGGTGCGGTGGCTCACGCCTGTAATCCCAACACTTTGGGAGGCCAAGGCGGGCAGATCACTTGAGGTCAGGAGTTCAAGACCAGCCTGGCCAAGATGGTGAAACCCCGTCTCTATAAAAATACAAAAAAAATTAGCCGGGCGTCATGGCACATATCTGTAATCCCAGTTACTCAGGAGGCTGAGACAGGAGAATAACTTGAACCCAGGAGGTGGAGGTGGCAGTGAGCCAAGATCGTGCCTCTGCACTCAAGCCTGGGTGATGGAGCAAGACTCTTATCTCCAAAAAATAAAAAAATAAAAAAAAATAAGGGGGAGTCTAGCCAGGTGACCTCAGTCAACAGTAGTTTGTTCAAGAAACCTTGAGAAGAAAGAGAGCAAGAAGAACAAGGATGCCACCTGGCTCCATCTAGGATATCATGATGACTCTAGTGATTCCCCATTCTGCTGATGACCCTGCGTGTGACCTTGACCCTGCCTATGACCTATTCCTTCTAATGTGCCAGTAACCTCGAGACAACCCCCACTCATGTTGTGGCTTCATTCTCCCAGGAGAGATGATCTGATTGGTTCCTCTCATCAGGGAAGCTGGACCGGGCCACCTGATAGGCTGCTGGCTAGTCAGTGGGTGGCTGCCATGGCTCAGACCCCAGCCCTGGTCCAGTCAGCCCTGGCTAGAGATGCCATTCCCATACAAAGCAGGGCATGAGGGTTAGGTAGGGGGGGCCTCTGGGGCCACTCAAAAGGGGCCGAACTCTGACAACATGTGGCATGTTGAGGCAGGTGGAAAAGCAGATCACAAATGTCAAATGCTTTTCATGTAGTAGAATTCTTTTTTTTTTTTTTTTTTTTGAGATGGTCTTACTCTGTCACCCAGGCTGGAGTGCAGTGGCGCAATGTCGGCTGACTGCAGCCTCCACCTTCCGGGTTCCAGTGATTCTCCTGCCTCAGCCTCCCGGGTAGCTGGGATTACAGGTGCCTGCCACCACTCCCGGCTAATTTCTGTATTTTTTTAGTATAGACCAGGTTTCACCATGTTGGCCAGGCTGGTCTCAAACTCCTGACCTCAAGTGATCTGCCCACCTTGGCCTCTCAAGGTGCTGGGATTACAGGCGTGAGCCACCATGCCTGGCCTCATGTAGTAGAATTCTAACTACCAGTCTCCTCTTCCATAAAAGGGTCAGCAACTTGAGGGTGAGGATGTCTCTCTCCACTGAGCCCAGCTCAGCGCCCTGTGCAGTGCGAGTGTTTGCTGATGGAAACTGGCTGCTTCTGCGGGAATCCAGGCCTGTTGGCAGAGCTGTAACAGGGTGGGGAGGCAGTGGTAGCTGGGGACTAGGCATCAGGTGAGGGGCAGGCAGGTGTAGCCAACCAGTCCAAGAATTTGTTTCCAACATCAAAGCCCCTGCACCCTGAGCTGATGAAGTTGTGCTGAGTCTACCGGGAAGGAGGATGGGAAGACGGAATCCCAGGTTGTGACATCATAAGGATAACTGAGGGCTAAGTGTCCTCTTTTTGGGCCCCATCCTCCATTGCCCAGCCCGAACCTGGGCTTGCTGTGGGTGACGGGTAGCCCCAGTGGGTTTCCTGGGACTGTTTGTCCTGGGAGGTAAGCAGGTGGGTGTCTGCCTTCCTGGTCCCAGGTGGATCTGGCAGGTCTAGGGAGCTTTTTTTTTTTTTTTTTTTTTTTGAGGCAGAGTTTCGCTCCTATTGCCCAGGCTGGAGTGCAGTGGCACGATCTCGGCTCACTGCAACCTCCGCCTCCCGGATCCGAGCGATTCTCCTGCCTCAGTCTCCCAAGTACTGGGATTACAGGCATGCGCCACCACGCCTGGCTAATTTTGTATTTTTAGTAGAGGTGGGGTTTCTCCATGTTGGTCAGGCTGGTCTCAAACTCCCGACCTCAGGTGATCCACCCGCCTCAGCCTCCCAAAGTGCTGGGATTACGTGAGCCACCGCGCCTGGCTTCTAGGGAGCTTTTAGGTACAACGGACAACAGTTGTACTCTCCTCTGAAGGTAGAGGAGAAGGAGACCCAGCAAGTGTTGGGGTCCTGCCCCCAACGGTCCCAGTCAAAGAGCACAGGTAGGCCTATTGGTCTTGCAAGAGACTCCTAAGACTCCAACAACTGTTTCCCTAATATCATCAGAGGTGGTACTCTAGTTCCAACCTCACTCCAGGACTCCACCTCAGGCAGGTCATAAAGAAAAGGGCCTGGATTTGACCCAGCACTCTGGGTGAGCATGCATGCACTTATCCACGAGGTTAGCTGGCCTCCATAGAGGCAGCCTCCCTCATATCTCCTGTATCAGTCATCCTCTCTAAGCCACTGTCTAGGCCCCATCACCTCCCCACTGGACTGCTGGGGTCAACTCCTCTGTGGCTTCTCTGCTTCTGCTCCTCCTCCACCTCAGACTAGCAAACTCATATTCATCCCTCAGGGCCCAGCTGGGGAAATACCTCCTCCGGAATGGCTGCCCTGACTTCTCAGGTGGAATCAGTGGCTCCCTCGACATGCTTCTGCAGGGCCGTCACAAGACGTATCACAAGTTACATTTGGCTTCCTGTGGCCTTGGGAGCGGGGACTGTGTCTCCTTTGTTTCAAAGTCTCCAGACCAGGCAGGGCCTGGCTCGGGGCAGCTGTCTGTGAACAGTGCTCAAAGGAATGAATCCCTCCTTGGGGTCTGCCCTGTGGCTTATTTCAGCAACCAAGGTCATATCTTGCCTATCTTCCTCCGTGATGCCAAAAAGCCCCTGTGGCTTCTGAGCAGGTGGCGTGTGCTGGCTGAGCGCCTGATATCTAATAGGTGCTCAGCGAATGTTCACAAAGGCAGGTGGGCAGAAACCCTTGCTTTTCTCTGGGACAGGCAGGGTAGTATAGGTGTGTGGTGAAGCAGGCCTTTCCTCCATCGGTCTATAGAATCGGTGGGGTCGCCAAAGCCCTGCCCACACTGACTGCCTCTCTAAGGCCAGATTTCCAAGGAGGAGCTATCCTGGGGAGGCAGAGGATGCTGGTGAGAGCCCAGGGGCTCATGGAGTGGGAGAGCAATAGTTGTCCATCCAACTAGGTGCTCTGCCCGGGAGCTCAGGATTCCTTGCAGGTCAGTACCCCCCAGCTATTATATGGTCCAGAGGACCCAGCACAGAGATGCCCACCAATCCCTACCCCTCTCGGGGCCTCAGTCATCCCACCTGTCAAGGGGGTACAATCCTTCTGACCCCACCCAGTTCACTGAGGCCAATAGAGCCAACAGCACTTCAGAAATAAAGACTTGGTGAACGCATCATACAAATAAATGGGGTTGTTATTAGACCCAAGAGCAGGGTCAGAAGGAGAAACAGCAAAAATGGGGAGTAAGTGCCCAGGGCTCCTGCCCCGAACCCCTTGAGGAAAAGAGAAACAGGTGTTGGGCAGGAAGAACAGCACCTACAGGGAGGAGGGAGAGGGGGTTGGGTCCTGGCTCTACCACGGACCAGTCACTTTCCTCAGGACTCAGTTTCGTCACCTGTATAATGGGGGAAGCACAATCGTTGCCTGGCTCCTTCCAAGGGCCTCAATTAGGCTTCGGTGAGAGAGTGGGTATGGAAGAGCTTTGCAAACTGTAAAGTGCAGTGCACACATGCAGGCTAGCTCGGCTCTGGGGCCCGGGCCCAGCTGGGCTCTGCAGAGTGGGTACAGTAAGTGTTGGCAATGAAAACACTGCTTGAGGCTGAGCCTAGCCCTTTGAGCACCCTCAGGTCCTCCACACCTGTTCCTCCTCCCAGGTGCACAACTTCCCTGGCACCTTTTACTCGGGGTGGCTGAGGCCTGCGAAGATGAAGCGCTCCTGGCCTGGGCTGGCCCCGCCTCCCACTCTGAACCCTCTGGTCGCCTCTGCTCCTGGTGATGGTGAATAAATGCAGACCTGGTGGTGGGGAGCGGCCGTGCCCTGCACCCTGTTTTCCTTAGTCATCACCCTTTCCATGAGGTCTTGTGCAAGTCACCCCCATTCCTGGGTGAGGGTTAGAATGACCGGTGGTGATTTCTTCCCCGCAGCACTCCAAGTGGATGAAGAGCAGCTCCTGCCCCCTGCTGGCAGCCCCAGGCCCAGGGGCCTCCACCCCGCAGAGGCCTGAGCCAAGCTCGCCATTCGCCCTGGGCTGGATCTCAGCTCCGGAAGGAGACGTCGAGAAGAGGCTGCCAAAGAGCCTGGAGGGGCCGCTTCAGAGCAGCGCCTTGAAGAGGAAGGAGAGGGAGGCTCCACAGGAAAGTCCCAGGGCCAGAAAGAAGGTCATGAGGGCGCCAGCCACCTCCCTCTCGTGTGGCAGCACCTGCCTAGAACACCCGGGAACAGGAGCTCTTAGAAAATGCTGGGTCTAAATCTGGACCCAGCTCCACTGCCCTCTCCCCATCCAGTCTGGGCTCTGACTCAACCCCTCTGTCACCATAACTGGCCCCTTTCTTTCCGGGCCTCAGTTTCCTGGTCTGTAAATGAGGCTGCTGGATAAGGATGTCTGTCAGGGCCTCTGGGTCTAACATGATGGGATTCCAGATTCCACAGCCTGCCCTTTCCACAGTGCTCTCAGCCTGTCTGCCCTGCCAGCTTCATTCTCTCTGGATTCTCCACTCCATTGCCCCTTGAGGAAATAGCCCATGACCTTGTTTTTGGTCAAAACCTTAGCTCTCCTTCAACTGAGAATTTTACAGCTAGATGGGCCCTGAGGGATGACAGTTCAACCCATTTTTTACAGATGGGGAAACTGAGGCACATTGAGGCGGCCCCAGAACCAGTGCCCGGGCTACTTGGTTGGGCAGGTGCCTCCCTAGCCCAGTTCTCCTCTCCCCTACAGTTAAGGCTTGGCCCAGCAGGGGGCGCCAGCAAGGCCTGCAGACAGCTAGGGTTGGGCTGGCGGGAAGCAGGATGGGTCGTCCCTCCCTTGCAGACAGTCCCTTCCCAAAGACTGAACCCACCTCCCCACTCCCAGTCCCCCACCCCACCCCATTCCCCCGGACCTGGGCGCCAGGCACATGGTGAGGGACACCAGGTAGCCATTAGAAACGGCAAAGAGCAGCATGAAGGTGATGAAGTAGGCATCCTGCGGGAAGAGGATGGGCAGCCGGGACCTCTGGGGCACGTGGCACAGCATGAAGAGGGGCACAAACAGGAACCGCAGGCAGACCAGCAGGGGCAGCAGCCGGCTGTCCTCGTCTGGCTGTGGTAGAGGCTGGGGTCAGCATGGTCCCTGGAGCCAGGTCTCTGCTCCAGGGCATCTCAGGACACCCATAGAGTACTTTTTTTTTTTTTTTTTTAGATGAGTCTCGCTCTGTTGCCCAGGCTGGAGTGCAGTGGCCCTGATCTCAGCTCACTGCAACCTCCACCTCCTGGGTTCAAGAAATCCTCCTGCTTTAGCCTCCTGAGTAGCTGGGACTATAGGCGCCCGCCACCACCATGCCCAGATAATTTTTGTATTTTTAGTAGAGCCGGGTTTCATCATGTTGGCCAGGCTGGTCTTGAACTTCTGACCTCAAGTGATCCACCTGCCTCAGCCTCCCAAAGTGCTGGGATTACAGGCATGAGCCACCACACCTGGCCTCTATTTATTTCATTAAAAATGTATGTGTGTGTGTGTGTGTGTCTGTGTACAGACAAGGTCTCACTGTGTTGCCCAGGCTGGTTTTGAACTCCTGAGCTCAAGTGATCCTCTTGCCTTGGCCTCCCAAAGTGCTCAGATTTTAGAGGTTTTTTTTTTGTTTTTTTTGAGACAGAGTCTCGCTCTGTCTCCCAGGCTGGAGAGCAGTGGTGCAATCTCGGCTCACTGCAGCCTCTGCCTCCCTGGGATTACAGGCATGCACCACCACACCTGGCTTATTGTTATCTTTTTAGTAGAGACGGGGTTTCACCATGTTGGCCAGGCTGGTCTCGAACTCCTGACCTCGCGATCCACCTGCCTCGGCCTCCCAAAGTGCTGGGATTACAGGTGTGAGCCACCACGCCTGGCCCACCCATAGGATAGAACCATCTGTCACCCCCTGAGCTCCTCTGACCTGACTTACCCGGTGAGCCAGTGAGGGAGGACCCAGCGCTGGGGCCTGGGCCAAGTCCACCCAGCAATCAGGGACTGACCTGGGGCTCACCTCTGCCTCTCCCAGGCTCCAGCTTGTGCTCTCCACAGCATCTACAGTTTACATACTTGGTTCCTCATAGCACCCACTGGTGGTTCCACACACCCTCCTGGGGGCAGATGGGGTTTCTGAGTGGGATTGGAAGCTGTAGATCAGCTCCTGTCCTGACTTGGACGAGACCAGCTCCTCTTTCACCTGCTTTATATATTGTCTCTTTGGAAGATTTCATTTAAAATACAGCACCATGGCTAAAACCAACCCCAAAACTAAGACTCTTGCTCAGTCCCTCACCTGGTGCAGGAACCTCCATGTAACATTCTCTGAGCAGCGAAGGCTGGATGCTGGGGACACAGAGGTCAACTGGACATGACTTTTGCTTTCAAGGAGCTCACAGTGCAAGCCCTGGCCTGCACGCCTCCAGGGCCCAAGTGCTCCCTGCCGCTTGGCCAGTGGTTCCATTGCCAGGCCACTTGGACTACCGGAAAATCACCTCCATGCTCTTTCAAGCCCTTGGATCCCAAACTGCTTCCTAAAACATCGGATCACCCAGCCCTGGTGTGCTTACCCACAGGAAGTAAGAGGTCAGGCTCCGTCCCAGCCAGTCCATGATGTTGAAGAGGAGGAAGCAGCAGATGGGGTTGAAGAACTGACCTGGGAGGGAAACGGCTGCAGCTCATACTGGTCCCCAACTCCCCTCTCCCGTCCTCTCCCCTTTGTGCCCCCTGCCCTGCCGTGTTGTCCACCCCGACACTCACTCCACTTCCCGGGACTGGTGGAGCTGGTCACCATGGCTGTGATGGCGGGGAAGACAGACAGGGTGACTGTGAAGACCAACACAAGGCACAGCGCTGTCAGCCAGATCTGGGAGCCAGAGGCAGGGGTGTGAGCAGGCAGGGCAGGCCCAGGGCCCTACCCTCTTGCCCAAGCCCCATCTGGGAGCAGGACACCTGGGGCCTGGCCCAGCTGTGTCCCTGACCCACTATGACCCTATGACCTTGGGGGAGTCAATGTGAGCCCCATTCTTCCCCAGAGATGGTGGTTGGGGGCTATATCCAAGCCAAACCTTCTGGAAGACAGTGAAGACTGAAGGTTTTCCTGGCTTCTGGGGCTCATCTGGCTCTGATTCCGGCTCCTTCTCCAGGTCAAGATCCAGGGTCAGAGCTACCTTCTGGGGACTACTGGGAATCCCGTTCTCATCTGGGGTGAGGGGGGACGGGGAAGGGTCATGCTTGTGACCCAGGTTTCCTGACAGCCAGGCCCAACGAAGGAGATTCCCAGCAGTTAAAACAAGCGATCCTCAGCCGGGCATGGTGGCTCACGCCTGTAATCCCAACACTTTGGGAGACCAAGGCGGCCATATTGCTTGAGCCCAGGAGTTCGAGACCAGCCTGGGCAACATGGTGAATCCCCATCTCTACAAAAATACAAAAATTAGCCAGGCATGGCAGCCTGCACCTATAGTCCCAGCTGCTCAGGAGATTGAGGCGGATCACTTGAGCCCAGGAGGTCGAGGCTGCAGTTGAGTTGTGATTGCGCTGCAGTGCAGCCCAGGTGACAGAGTGAGATCCTGCCTCAAAATAACAACAACCTCCCCCTCCAAAAAAAAAAAAAAAAGTGATCTTCCTCCAGCCCAGGCTGCAGGCGAAGGGAATTAATGATGGAAATATGCATAGCTACCAGGAAGCACATGCATGGATCGGGTGATGAGTGAAGCACCTTAGATGGATTATTTCATTACCATTGCTTTACAAATGACACATTGAGGTTCAGAGAGGTGCAGTGGCTAAGTGGTTTGTTTCAGGCCACACCGCTGGGATGTTGTGAAACCAGTATTCAAATTCAGAGGTCTTCAGATCCAAAGTTTGCATGTATGGAAGCTCTATTGCCTCCCCATTTTATAGAGGTGGAAACTGAGGCCCAAACAACAGCAGGGATGACTTTAATCCTACCAACTTCCCTTCATGTTCTTCCTGTTGGCACAAGGCTACTAGGGGTGGGCTCTGGCTGGGAACAGAGGGAACAGCTTCCCAGGGGAGGTGACTGTAGCTTCCTCTGCATCTCCCACCTCCCCAGGAGGGTCTCAGGGCTTACCAGACTGGAGGAGCTCAGCTTTGGTCTCCAGCTCCTGAGCTTGGGCCTGGGATGGTTTATTGGCGAGGTAGTAGCGGGCAAACTTCTGCAGAAGGACAGGAAAGTGTTGGGCCTGCCTGGCTTGCCTGAGGTGTCTGGATCCCTCCCCATACCATCGGCCTGGAGGCTGGGGCCCCTCAGTGTCTTCTCTGGGGGTCAGGGCTGAGACCAGGTCTCCTCCACCTCCCCTGGCCTCTCTCAGGGCCTCAGACTCAGGACTCTATCCAAGATGCTTTGAGGTGGGGCCTCGAGCCCAACAGCAGGCTCACCAGGTGAGGCAGGCTCAGGTAACACATGATGGACATGAGGATGCCCACACAGGGCGTGATAAAGTACCCCAGGGCAGAGGTCTCGGCATCCACACCACCTGCGGAGAAACTTCAGCTGCAGAAGAGAGGCACTTGGTCCCGCCAGCTCCCACAGGGCTTCCAACTCGTCCCACTTCCCATTGTGCACTTCTTAGACCCACTCCCAGCCTCTTCCGCTTCTCCTTTCACTGACAAATGGGAATCTTGTGCAGGGCCCCCAGAGCAGCCCTGCACTTCTCTCACTTTCCCCTATGTGTCATTTTTGTTGAGCACATACTATGTGCCAGGAGCCTTCTCTTATTGCATGCTCATTACAATCTGAGCAGGGAGCTATACCAATCACGTCGGTGGGGAAACCAGCACAGAGAGGTGACAAGCCCTGTCTAACGCCCCTAGCTGGTAAGCGGTGAAGCAGATTCAAACCCAAAACTATCTGAATCCCAAACCCATCCCTTCATCCTTCAACTTCAACCTGCTGCCACATGCCAGTATTAGCCCCAGGAATCCTGCCCCTGTCCCTGAGTTAACCCAGTCCTCACTTGGTTACTACTCCTCACTGCAGGGCCCATGAGCCCCACTCCCTAGCCCCAGACCCAATCCCCATTTCCATATCACCCGCTTGCCTCCATCTTCACCCAGAACCCATGTGTCTTGCTCTCACATGCCCTCTCTGTTCCCCAAACCTCAGAGGCCACCCCAGCCCTCTAGCTACCCAAGTGCACTCACTGGCCATGGACAGGAGCATGGCAAGGGCAGCAAAGATCCCAGCCAGGCCCTGGCCGCTGAGGAAGAGGGTGCTGTAGGTGGAGGGCATGGTGCCCAGCTGCCCGAAGAGGCTGCCCTGTAGGACTGCACTGAAGGCTGTGGAGGACAGGGATGGGGGCTGCTGCTCAACTAGGCAAGACTCAGAGGCTCCCTGGAGGAGGTGCCGGCAGGATACACAGGGGACTCTGGGCACTCGGGGGCAACACCCGCCATTCAGCCCTCTTCTGAGGTGCAGCCATTGGTCTGTGGGGCTGCTGACCAGGAGGCCTGCTCCTAGGTCACCGGACAAGTGACTCTTCCCCTCCCTGTGGGCCTCAGTTTCTTCACCAGGGATATGAGCAACCATGATGCTGTCTGCCCTTCTCAGATATGCTGGGCCCTTTCAGTGATGAGGCCAGGTTGAAGCCCTGCATGGGCTGGCTGGGGAGGGGGTGGAGGTGCTCACAGTTGATGAAGCAGACGGAGGCCATGGTGATGGAGAAGAAGGGTCCGGGGCTCATGTCCACCTTGACCAGCGCTGCCGTCAGGGCAAAGAGCAGCAGTATGGCCAGCAGGCTGCCCAGAATGCGCACCGTCTCCGGGACGCTGCTCAGAAGCAGGCAGAGTGGATCAGTGGGGCCCAGGCCAGAGGGGGCTGGGGAAGGAGGCTCGACACCTGGGGCTGGGCAGTAGGGCTTGGGGGCAGGGGGCGCAGGGGAGGGCCTCAATGAAGCTGCCTCGGCAGGGGGCGCAGGAGCCAGGGTAGGCCTCTCACCACTGGTACAGGAAGGAGTTGAGGAAGGTGAAGAGCAGCAGGGGCAGCTGGGACAGCAGCGTCACCCAATTGTTGAAGTTGAAGGCATCCTCGGGGCCCGTGTGGTTGGTGCTCAGGATCCTGGCTGTGCTGTTGCTGGCCCCAGCCAGTCGCGCCTGGAAGTACTGCCAGGTGGGGAGGTGGTGGAGGGTCAGTACCCCTCAGCCTTCCCCCGCTGCCTTCCCCCTCACTTGTGATTGCTTTCTAATGTCTGTGGGGACTTGTCTGCCTTGTCCTTGTTCTGTTCCCAGCACCCGGCACACAGTCAGAGCTCCATGAATGTGCACTGTTAAATGGCTGAAGTCTGGGACACAGCCCAAGCATTAAGATCCCCCAGCAAGAGCCTCGATCCAGCATTGGACGGCCCTTCCTCTTCAGTGCCCTGGTTCCAGCCCCCATCCCTACTCCTGCAGCCGCTGCTAGATTCATTCATTCCACGGGTATTTATTGAGCGCCTACTGTCAGCCAGGCTTTGGCCTAGGTGCTGAACAACTGCATTCTCTCTAGAGCACATAGCCTGCCACTCCTCTGCTTAACCTCCTCACTCCTCAACACCCCGCTTCATGCCTCCCTATTGCCTGCAGGGCAAAGCCCCAAATGGAAGAGCCCTTCAGAATCAGATCCCAGTCTCCCTTTGTGCCCTATCTTCTGCTCCATCCTGCTAAGCTCCAGGCAGCCCTGGCTGTGGATCTCTCTCTAAACAGGCTGATCCTTTCTTGCCTGTCTGCCTGTCATGCCTTTCTTGCATGTCCTTTGGCATGGCTGTCGCCTCGCCTGGAATGCCCTACTGACCACACGCCTCCATATGCACTCTGCCTACCCTACTCCCAATTTACAAATCTCTTCCATGAAGCAGAAGGAACTTTCTCCCTCCCCTGGGGACCCACTGCACTCTGCTGCAAGCCTGGAATGTCACGCATCATGTTACATTATTATAGCTCTTTGGCACCCTCTTGCTCTCAAGACCAGGGGCTGATTCATCTCTGGGTTTCCAGGGCCCAGCACAGAGCCAGTACCCAAGAAGCATTTGCAAAGTTGTTGCAGTGAATACAGATGAATAACCCGGTCCCAAAGACAACGCAAACCCCACATTTCTGCCTTCCCTGAAGAGCCTCCCTGCTGTTTCCTCCTGTGTCCCCAGTGCCTGCTCCACAGTAGGTGCACATTAAAAGTTTGTTGAATGAGGCCGGGCGCGGTGGCTCACTCCTGTAATCCCAGCACTTTGGGAGGCCGAGGCGGGCGGATCACGAGGTCAGGAGATCGAGACCACCCTGGCTAAGACGGTGAAACCCCGTCTCTACTAAAAATACAAAAAAAATTAGCCGGGCGTGGTGGCGGGCGCCTGTAGTCCCAGCTACTCGGGAGCGTGAGGCAGAAGAATGGCGGGAACCCGGGAGGCGGAGCTTGCAGTGAGCTGAGATCGCGCCACTGCACTCCAGCCTGGGCGAAAGAGCAGAAAGAGACTGTCTCAAAAAAAAAAAAAAAAAAAAAGTTTGTTGAATGAATGAGTGAATGAATGAAATTCATGGTATTTCAAAGAAAGTCAAACGTTCGATAACCGACTTTTGGGGTGACTGACTCAGGAATAACGACACACAGAGGTGGGTGGGCAGCGCCTTTGCTCATTCCAGACCCTGTGGGCTGGTGGCCTTGCCCCTCTGAGATGTGGGCATTCCTGAAGTTCTGCTTTCCTAGCCGTGGGGGAAGCATTCCCCTCTCCGAGCTTCAGCCCATAATGAGCTCAACGAGGGGTCACAGGTGCGCGGTGAGGAGGCGCCCGGTAAGCCTCATCCCAAAGGGCTGGAGGGAGGGGTGCTGGCTGTGGCCACGGGGCTGCCACGCCGCCGGGAGTCTCACCGGGATGGCGGTGATGAAGAAGTTCCAGGGAAGGAGAGTGCCCAGCCCCAGGATGAAGAAGCTGATCCCGACCAGGTGGTAGCTGTGGGGATCGGTGGGAAGGTCACCCCGAGGACGGACCCGCCTCCGCGGGCCCTCTCGCCTCCCAGGCCACCCCCTCCAGAGCGGACTACAATCCCCATCACCCCGGTTCCGGAGGCCGAGGGAGTCGGCTGATGGGAATTGTAGTTCGATCCGGTCTTCTCTGAGCCTCGGAGCGCCTTCAGGGAGCGGGTCTGCAACGCCCCCGGCCACTTGCAACGCACCCGGGCCCACTCACCTGTCCCGCGGGGCGTCTCCTCGCGCCATGGCCGCCGCGGCGGATGTGCCTGGGGTGAAAGGGACAGAGAAGCCGCACCTGCACCTGCGCTGGGGCAGAGGGCCGCAAACCGGTGGGGCGTGGGGCGGGTCTCCGCAGATTCGGGTGCAGGGCGGCTGGAGCCGCACAGGTAGCCTCGGGCGGATTTCGGCGTGTCTCGCGCTCCGCAGGCTGGGACCTGGGCTCCGCCCCCGAGGCGGGGACAGAGGGTCGCGCCACCCGTCTCTCCTTCCCCCACCCGCCTCAGGGACTCGACTCCGGCTCGGGCCCCGCCCCACCTCGGGGCCTCCGGAACCCGCCCGCTCCCCGCACAGCCCCTCCCCGCAGCCCCCCGTCCTCTCCGCGGGCGCGAGTCCCGGATGCGGGCCGCGGAGGGGAAGGCGGGGGTAGGGGCGAGGTGTAACCTCACCTCCACCCCCCGCCGAGAGCTCTGTAGGGGCAGCACTGATGCGGGGCTCTTTCCGCTTCGTCAGCTCCGAGGTGATGCCAGAGCCGCTCCTGCGACCCCTAACGCTGGAACCCACCGGGGCGCCCCCTAACTAGGGAGCAGCTGCGGAGTCCCCGCCCAGAGCGTAACCCGAGCCGGGCCCGGGCCGGGGAACCAGAGCTGCCACAGGTCCCCCGCGATCCTGGCGGGCTTTGCCACGCTGGGTCCCCGGGAGTGCCTGGAAAAAAACAGCGTTACTTTCAACTCCCTACTCTTTTTCTGTTAAAAAAAAAAAAAAAAAAAGACTATAAATCATTAATTTGCTCCTACCCTCATAATCTACGACTAGGTGTGGGTTCTCAGCAATCCCCGGGCGTATCGGGGACGCTGGAGAAGTGAGAGGCTCCAAAACACAAACTATTTTTTTTTTGAGACGGAGTGTCGCTCTGTCGCCCAGGCGGAAGTGCAGTGGCGTGATCTTGGCTCACTGCAACCTCCCCCTCCCAGGCAGGTTCAAGCGATTCTGGTGCCTCAGCCTCCGGAGTAGCTGGGACTACAGGCGCATGCCACCACGTCCGGCTAATTTTTGTATTTTTAGTAGAAACGGGGCTTCACCATGTCTACTAAAGAGGTGACCAGTCTAGTCTCGAACTCGTCTTTTGACCAGGCTGGTCTCGAACTCTTGACCTCAGGTGATCCGCCCGCATCGGCCTCCCAAAATGTTGCAATTACAGGCGTGAGCCACCACTCCCGGCCACAAACTATTTTCTTAAGCGATGACATTTTATAGCCATTCCCAGGTTGCTTATGTTTTTCCTCCAGCCGACTGAGAGTCTGTAGGGGCAAAGGCTGTGCTTGTCTGGTCCATTGGTTTACTGGCAGCATCTAGCACCGTTGAGTGATAAATGGGTTGCAGTAAAATGCAGGTGATTTTAGGGAGAACAGGGACAGCATTAAATTACACCGAAAGAGAAAGTTATTCTTCCCATTTTCTTTCAAGCCTCTGAGTATGTCAAGGGTGTTAACAGGTTGCTAACACTTCTTAATCTGCCTTCCCATCCCTTCCCCTCAGTTAGCCTCAGAGGGTCTGCTGACAATTTTATCAAAAGTTATTAACTTGTATTTTTCTTATATTTATCTTTATAGCAACTTTATTTTCAGGGCTACTCATACTGGTTTCCTATTTATGATTATGATATCAACTTTTCTTTGAAAAATCAATTTATTTATGGAAAATGAGTTATTTAAAGAAAATCAAGTGAGGCCGCTGGTGCAGCACAGCTATGGCACGGGTTGTGAAGGAAGGACTTGAGAATGGAGGCTAGGGAGCACTGAATTTGTTGAGACAGTGAAGGGAGAGGATGAGGGCATTTCAGGGAGAGAACAGCCTGTCCCAAGACAAGGGACAAGAGAGTGCTGACACATTCTGGGACATACAAATAGATCCCTTTGGCTGGCATTGGTGGGAGGAGGGGACAGAGCCTCTACAACAGCCAGGCTGGTTATGGCAAGTCTGAGGGCTGATTAAGGAGTTCAGATTTCATTTCAAAGCACAGACGGTCAGCTGGAGCCGATTCCATCATCCTTGTAATAAATATTTTAACTATCCTGAAATGAGATTCATATAAAACAAAACCTACCTATACACAATAACATTTGACGTCGAGATAATATCCTGATTTTACTGCAGAGGAATCATAAAGGAAAGTATTTAGTAATAACATGGTGTGTGTGAATGTGTTAATATTCATGGTACGTGAAGCTGTCAAATGCTTGCCCCTCTTTATAAAACTGCAGTGAATCCCCGGCTACAAACTCACATGTGATACAGGCATGCAGTGAAACTGGCCACTCAGAGACCCACTCGTTTGCCAGGATTTTCTTTTCTTTTCTTTTCTTTTTCTTTTCTTTTTCTCTTTTTTTTTTCTTTTCTTTCTTTTTTTTTTTTTTTTTTCAGACGGAGTCTCTCTCTGTTGCCCAGGCCAGAGTGCAGTGGCAGGATCTCGGCTCACTGCAACCTCCGCCTCCTGGGCTCACACGATTCTTCTGCCTCAGCCTCCTGAGTAGCTGGGATTACAGGCGTGTGCCACGATGCCTGGCTAATTTTTGTATTTTTAGTAGAGACGGGATTTCGCCATGTTGGCCAGGCTGGTCTCCAGCTCCTGACTTCAGGTGATCTGCCCGTCTCAGCCTCCTAAAGTGCTGGAATTACAGGCATGAGCCACCGCACCCAGCCTCTTTTCTTTAAAAAAAAAACAAAACAAAAAAAACTTTTTTTTTTTTTTTTTTTTTTGAGACACAGTCTTGCTCTGTCACCTAGGCTAGAGTGCACTGGCGCGATCTCGGCTCACTGCAACCTCTGCCTCCCAGGTTCAAGTGATTCTCCTGCCTCAGCCTCCCCGAGTAGCTGGGATTACAGGCGCAAGCCACCATGCCTGGCTAATTTTTATATTTTTTAGTAAAGATGGGGTTTCATCATCTTGGCCAGGCTAGTCTTGAACTCCTGACCTTGTGATCCACCCACCTCAGCCTCCTAAAGTGCTGGGATTACAGACATGAGCCACAGTGCCCGGCCTAAAAAAAACATTTTTCCTCATTTATGTTTTAAATTTTATTTTTATTTATTTTATTTTATTTATTATTATTTTTTAAGACAGAGTTTTGCTCTTATTGCCCAGGCTAGAGTGCAGTGGTGCAATCTTGGCTCACTGCAACCTCCACCTTCCGGTTTCAAGCGATTCTCCTGCCTCAGCCTCCCAAGTTGCTGAGATTACAGGCGCCCACCACCACGCCCAGCTAATTTTTTTGTATTTTTAGTGGAGACAGGGTTTTGCCGTGTTGGTTAGGCTGATCTCGAACTGCTGACCTCGTGATCCACCCGCCTCGGCCTCCCAAAGTGCTGGGATTACAGGCATGAGCCACCGCGCCCGGCCCTATTTATTTATTTTTTTGATACATAATAGATGTACATATTTTCAGGGTGTATGTGATCATGTAATCTGTTCATATAATGTGTAAAGATCAAACTAGGACAACTGAGATGTCCATCACCTTAAATATTTATCTTTTCTTTATGCTAGGATGTGATTTTCTGAAATGTGACCAAGTCCTGGTCAAGTTCCAAAGAAGTCAAAGTGCAGCTGTCTGTCAACACAGACAGTAGCTGTGTTACTGAAGAATGCTGTGTATATTCAAGCCTTGCAAATAATACATTTTGTGTAAATGTAAAAAGGATTTAGAGTCTAGGCTCAGAAAAATTATCAACATGGTTTTAAAAAATAAATAATAGATTTTATTTTTAGGTTGTACTTAATCTGATGTTAAACCTGTGTACTGAATTTCATTCAACATTGATTATTATTTTTATTATTAGAGATGGAGTTTTGCTTTTGTTGCCCGGGCTGGAGTGCAATGGCATGATCTCGGCTCACTGCAACCTCCACCTCCCAGGTTCAAGCGATTCTCCTGCCTCAGCCTCCCGAGTAGCTGGGATTACAGGTGCGAGCCACCACACCTGGCTAATTTTTGTATTTTTAGTAGAGACAGGGTTTCACCATGTTGGCCAGGCTGGTCTTGAACTCCTGACCTCAAGTGATCCACCAGCCTCAGCCTCCTAAAGTGCTGAGATTACAGGCATAAGCTACCGCGCCCAGCCTGGCTTCTTTCATTTGTATGTGTGCTTAAGGTTCCTGCATGTCTTTTCTTGGCATGATAATTCATTTCTTTTTTTTTTTTAATTTTTTAAATTTTTGAGATGGAGTTTCACTCTTGACGCCTAGACTGGAGTCCAGTGGCATGATCTCAGCTCACTGCAACCCCTGCCTCCCAGGTTCAAGTGATTCTTCTGCCTCAGCCTACCAAGTAGCTGGGATTACAGGTGCCTGCCACCATGCCCAGCTAATTTTTGTATTTTTAGCAAAGACAGGGTTTCCCCATGTTGACCAGGCTGGTCTTGAACTCCTGGCCTCAAGTGATCTGCCTGCCTTGACCTCCCAAAGTGCTGGGATTACAGGCATGAGCCACCGCGCCCGGCCAACTCATTTCTTTTTATTGCTAAATAATACTCCATTGTATGAATTGCCACAGTTTGTTTATCCGTTTACCTATTTCAAGACATCTCGGTTACTTCCATGTTTTGGTGATCACAAATAAAGATGCTATACACAATTGTGTGGAGGTTTTTGTGTGGACATAAGTTTTCGATTTATTTGGGTTAAATACCGAGGAGCACCATTGCTAGATCATATGGTAAGACTGTTTAGTTTGGTAAGAAACTGCCAAACTATCTTTCAAAGTGCCTGTACTATTTTTTGTTCCCAGCAACAATGAAACAATTCTTGATGCTCCACATTTTTGTGGGCACTTGGTGTTAATGTTTTAGAGTTTAGCCAGTCTAATAAGTATGCAGTGATATCTTGTTTTATTTATTTATGTATTTATTTGTTAATTTTTTTATTTTTTTGAGACGGAGTCTCACTCTGTCACCCAGGCTAGAGTGCAATGGCTCAATCTCGGCCCACTGCAACCTCCCCCTCGCGGGTTCAAGTGATTCTCTGCCTCAGCCTCACCAGTAGCTGGGATTACAGGTGCACGTCACCACGCCCAGCTGATTTGGTGTATTTGCAGTAGAGATGGGGTTTCACCATGTTGGCCAGGCTGGTCTTGAACTCCTGACCTCAGGTGATCCACCTGCCTCGGCCTCCCAAAGTGCTGGGATTACAGATGTGAGCCACCACGCCTGGCCCTTTTTTGTATATTTTGGATAACAGTCTGTTATCTGATGTGTGTGTTGAAAATATTTTATCCCAGTCTGTGGCTTTTCTCTTCATTCTCTCAACAGTGTCTTTCACAGGGCAGAAGTTTTTAATTTTAATGAAGTCCAACCTATACTACTTATTTCATGCATTGTGCCTTTGGAGTTGTATCTAAAAAGTTATCACTATACCCAAGATGATCTAGGTTTTCTCGTATGTTATCTTCTAGGAGTTTTATATAGTTATGTACAGTTTGGGTGTTTTATATAGCTTTGTGTTTTACATGACCAATTTTAAGCTAATGTTTGTGAATGATTTAAGGTCTGTGTCTAGATTCAATTTTCCCATGTGGATGTCCAGTCGTTCCAGCACCATTTGTTGAAAAGACTGTCTTTATTCTGTTGTATTTCCTTTGCTCCTTTGACCAAGATCATTTGACTGTATTTATGTGGCTCTATTTCTGGGCTCTGAGTTCTGTTTCATTGATCTATTTGTCTATTCTTTCACTAACAGCACACTCTCTTGATTACTGTAGCTATATTAATTTTTTTTTTTTGAGATGGAGTCTCGCTCAGTTGCCCAGGCTGGAGTGCATTGGTGCGATCTTGGCTCCCTGCAACCTCCACCTCCCAAGATCAGGCGATTATCCTGCCTCAGCCTCTTGAGTAGCTGGGACTACAGGCACATGCCATCATGCCCCGCTAATTTTTGTATTTTTAGTAGAGACGATGTTTCACCATATTGGTCAGGCTGGCCTTGAACTCCTGACCTCGTAATCTGCCTGCCTCGGCCTCCCAAAGTGCTGGGATTACAGACATGAGCCACCGCACCTGGCCATTATATTAAATACTTAACTTGGGTAGTGTCAGTCCTTTGAGTTTGCTCTTTTCCTATATTGTGTTGGCTATTCTGAGTCTTTTGCCACTTCACCTAAGCTTTAGAATCAGTTTGTCAATATCCACAAAATAATTTTCTGGGATTTTGATTAGAATCATGCTTAATCTATAGATCAAGTTGGGAAGGAGAGATATCTTGACAATATGAAGCTTTCCTATCCATGAACAGGGAATATCTCTCCATTTTATTTGTTTATTTATTTATTTATTTATTTAATTTTGAGACAAGGTCTCACTTAGATGTCCAGGCTAGAGTGCAATGGTGCAGTGACAGCTGACTGCAGCCTTAACCTCCTGGGCTCAGTCGATCCTCCCTCCTCAGCCTCCTGAGTAGCTGGAACCACAGGCATGTGCCACCACTGAGCTAATTTTTTAATTTTTTGTGGAGAATAAGTCTCACTATGTTGCCCAGACTCATCTCAAACTCTTGGACTCAAGTGACCCTTCTACCTTGGCCTCCCAAAATGCTGGAATCCTAGGCATGAGCCACCAGTCCCAGGCCTTTCCATTTATTTAATTCTTCTTTGATATCTTTCATCAGAGTCTTACAGTTTTCCTCCTATAGATCTTGCATATTTTGTTATATTCATCACACCTAACTATTTTCACTTCTGGGATGGTAATGTAAATTATAATGTGCTTTCACTTATGTTTATTGCGGCACTATTCACAATAGCAAAGACTTGGAACCAACCCGAATGTCCATCAATGATAGACTGGATTAAGAATATATGGCACATATACACCATGGAATATATGCAGCCATAAAAAAGGATGAGTTCAGCTGGGCGTGGTGACTCACGCCTATAATCCCAGCATTTTGGGAGGCCAAGGCAGGCGGATCACAAGGTCAGGATATCAAAACCATCCTGGCTAACACAGTGAAACCCCGTCTCTACTAAAATTACAAAAAAATTAGCCGGGCGTGGTGACGGGCGCCCGTAGTCCCAGCTACTCCAGAGGCTGAGGCAGGAGAATAGTGTGAACCTGGGAGGCGGACCTTGCAGTGAGCCAAGATGGCGCCACTGCATTCCAGCCTTGGGACAGAGCGAGACTCTGTCTCAAAAAAAAAAAAAAAAAAAAAGATGAGTTCATGTCTTTGCAGGGACATGAATGCAGCTGGAAACCATCATTCTGAGCAAACTCACAAGGACAGAAAACCAAACACCGCATGTTCTCACTCATAGGTGGGAATTGAACATTGAGAACACTTGGACACAGGGTGGAGAACATCACACCCAGGGGCCTGTCGTGGGGTGAGGGGCAGGGGGAGGCATAGCATTAGGAGAAATACCTAGTGCAAATGACGAGTTAATTGGTGCAGCAAACCAACATAGCACATGTATACCTATGGAACAAATCTGCACGTTGTGCACATGTACCCTAGAACTTAAAGTATAATAATAAAAAAAAAGAAAAGAAGAGGAGCACCCACTAAAAATATTTGATTTCACAAAGCAGTTTGTACCTTCTGAAATGTACAAGTTGCTAAGAAATTGAATTTTTTCCTCTTTTTATAGAGTACATTCTTTTTTTTTGAGACGGAGTCTCGCTCTGTTTCCCAGGCTGGAGTGCAGTGGTGCGATCTCGGCTCACTGCAAGCTCCGCCTCCCGGGTTCACTCCATTCTCCTGCCTCAGCCTCCCGAGTAGTTGGGACTACAGGCGCCCGCCACCACGCCCGACTAATTTTTTTGTATTTTTAGTAGAGACGGGGTTTCAAGTGTTAGCCAGGATTGTCTTGATCTCCTGACCTCGTGATCCGCCTGCCTTGGCCTCCCAAAGTGCTGGGATTACAGGTGTGAGCCACCACGCCCAGCTATAGAGTACATTGTTAATGTGGTAAAAAAATTACGATGTGCTTTAAATATTGCTTATTCATTGCTATATATAAGAAAATGGAGTCGGGCCTGGTGGCTCATGCCTGTAATCCCAGCACTTTGGGAGGCCAAGGCAGACGGATCACCTGAGGTCGGGAGTTCGAGACCAGCCATGACCAACATGGAGAAACCGCGTCTCTACTAAAAATACAAAAAAATTAGCTGGGCATGGTGGCGCATGCCTGTAATCTCAGCTACTCGGGAGTCTGAGGCAGGAGAATCGCTTGAAAGCAGGAGGCAGAGGTTGCAGTGAGCCAAGATCGCGCCATTGCGCTCCAGCCTGGGCAACAAGAGCAAAACTCAGTCTCAAAAAAACAAAAAAGAAAGAAAATGATTGACTTTTGAATATTAACCTGTATCCTCCAGCCTTGGTATAATTGCTTATTAGTTCCAGAAGCTTTTTTGATTCTTTCAGTTTTTCTACCTAGAAAATTATGTCATTTGCAAACAAAGACAGTTTTATTTCTTCTTTCCCCATCTGTATTCCTTTTATTAACTTACTGTGTTGGCTAAAACTTCCAGTAGGATGTTGAAAAGCAGTGGTGAGAGGGGACATTCTTGCCTTGTCCCTGATCTTACTGGAAAAGATTCAAGTTTGTCGCTATAAAGTATATTGTTAGCTGTAGTTTTTTTGTGGATGCTCTTGATCTAGTTGCTTTTTAACCCACAAAATGTCTGTTTCCCATGGTTCAACCCAATAACAACGTGGGAATACATTCACTGATTTTTTTTATTTTTTATTTTATTTATTTATTTATTTTTTTGGAGACAGAGTCTCGCTCTGTTGCCCAGGCTGGAGTGCAGTGGCGCAATCTTGGCTCACTGCAAGCTCCACCTCCTGGGTTCACGTCATTCTCGTGCCTCAGCCTTCCGAGTAGCTGGGACTACAGGCGCCCGCCACCAGGCCGGCTAATTTTTTATATTTTTAGTAGAGACGGGGTTTCACCGTGTTAGCCAGGATGGTCTTGATCTCCTGACTTTGTGATCCGCCCATCTCGGCCTCCCAAAGTGCTGGGATTACAGGCATGAGCCACGAAGCCCGGCCAACATTAATTGATTTGTAGTATTTTCTGAAGATTCTTGATGGCCAAGTGTTGTCAATGAACAATGCAGTAACTTGCTGAGTGGGCGGATCGCGAGGTCAGGAGATTGAGACAATCCTGGCCAACATGGTAAAACCCTGTCTCTACTAAAAATAAAAAAGTTAGCCGGGCGTGGCAGCACATACATGCCTGTAATCCCAGCTACTCAGGAGGCTGAGGAAAGAGAATTGCTTGAACCTAGGAGGGGGAGGTTGCAGTGAGCAGAGATTGCACCACTGCACTCCAGCCTGGCTACAGAGCTAGACTCTGTCTCAATAATAATAATAATAATAATAATAGAAATAAGAAACAAACAAGCAAAAACAAGACAAAATAAAAACCAACCCTCTTTGCCACTGCTGGAAGTGGTTGGCTGCATCACACCAACTCTTAACTCTAAACATTGGTAATTTAAGAGGAAAGTATTCAGCATGTATGGGAAGTAATTAGGGTCGAAATATCATGATACTTGGTTTTTACTTTATATATTATATGTACTTTATATGTAAGTATGTATTATTATGTTTTTTCATATAGATGGAAAAATGTTGCAAAATAACAATTGCCACCTAGGTTGTGGGTTTATGAGTGTTCATTGTGCTATTCTATCTTTCCGTAGATTCAAAGCTTTCTATGAAAAAAAGTTTAAAAAGTAAGAATTTCTCTTACTTTTCCTATTTAACCATTCGTCAGAAAGTTTTTTTTTTTTTGAAACGGAGTCTCCTTTGTCTCCCAGGCTGGAGTGCAATGGCGCGATCTGGGCTTACTGCAAGCTCCGCCTCCCGGGTTCACACCATTCTCCTGCCTCAGCCTCTGGAGTAGCTGGGACTACAGGTGCCCGCCACCACGCCCAGCTAATATTTTGTATTTTGTTTAGTAGAGAAGGGGTTTCACCGTGTTAGCCAGGATGGTCTCAATCTCCTGACCTCGTGATTCACCTGCCTTGGCCTTCCAAAGTGCTGGAAAAAAGATGTTTTTATACGTTCCCCAGCATTTTTTTTGGGGAGGGGGATGGAGTTTTGCTCTTCTTGCCCAGGCTGGAGTGCAATGGTGTGATCTCAGCTCACCACAACCGCCACCTCTTGGGTTCAAGCGATTCTCTTGCCTCAGCCTCCCAAGTAGCTGGGATTACAGGCATGCACCAACCACGCTTGGCTAATTTTGTATTTGTAGTAGAGACGGGGTTTCTCCATGTTGGTCAGGCTGGTCTCAAAATCCCGACCTCAGGTGATCTGCCCGCCTCGACCTCCCAAAGTACTGGGATTACAGGCGTGAGCCACCGTGCCTGGCCTTCCCCAGCATTTTAGTTGCCCTATACCAGGAGCAGTTTCTCTGAATCATATTGCCTGACTCCTTAAACTTGTTTTGGTTTAATAACTGCATAGTTGTTCATTGTATAGCTAAACCATAAGGTGTTAAAGTAGTCCCCTATTGGCTGGGTGTAGTGGTTCATACCTGTAATCTCAGTACTTTGGGAGGCCAAGATGGGAGGATCTCTTGGGACCAGGAGTTCGAGACCAGCCTGGTCAACATAGCGAGACCTCATCTCTTAAAAAAAAGAAAAAAGGGCCAGGCGCGGGTGGCTCACGCCTGTAATCCTAGCACTTTGGGAGGTTGAGGCAGGCGGATCACGAGGTCAGGAGATCGAGACCACCCTGGCTAACATGGTGAAATCCCGTCTCTACTAAAAATACAAAAAAAATTAGCTAGGCGTGGTGGCGGGCGCCTGTAGTCCCAGCTACTCGGGAGACTGAGGCAGGAGAATGGCGGGAACCCAGGAGGCGGAGTCTGCAGTGAGCCGAGATCACGCCACTGCACTCCAGCCTGGCTGACAGAGCCAGACTCCGTCTCAAAAAAAAAAAAAAAAAAAAGGCTGAGAGGCTGAGGCAGGAGAATCGCTTGAACCCGGGAGGTGGAGACTGCAGTGACCTCAGATTGAGCCACTGCACTCCAGATTGGGCAACAAGAGCAAGACTCCATCTCAAAAAAAAAAGTAGTTCCCTATTGATGGACATTTACGTTAGATTGTTTCCAATCTAGAAAAAAGTACAAAAAAGAAAAAAAAGCAAAAAATAAACAAGAAACCAAAACAAACACAAAAATAAAATAGATTATTTCCATTCATCTGTTATTATAAATAATGGTGCAATGAATAAAATTTGGGAGTTTATCTGTAGGTGAAATTCCTAGAAGTGGAAATGCTTTCGAGGATATATACAGCTATAATTTTTTTACACCTGTAATTTTAATAGATGCTGCTAAATTGCTCTCCACAGAGATTGCACCAGTTCACAGTTCCACCAGCTATACATGTTGGTGCCTGTTATCCAGCCAGCAGGATGTTGTTAAATGTTTTGTTCTTTTTTTTTTTTTTTTTGAGACAGAGTTTTGCTCTTGTTGCCCAGGCTGGAGTGCAATGGCGCGATCTTGGCTCACTACAACCTCTGCCTCCCGGGTTCAAGCAATTCTGCCTCAGCCTCCTGAATAGCTGGAATTACAGGCATGCGCCACCATGCCTGGCTAATTTTTTTTTTTTTGGTATTTTTAGTAGAGACAGGGTTTCTTAATGTTGGTCAGGCTGGTCTTGAACTCCTGACCTCAGGTAATCCGCCCACCTCAGCCTCTCAAAGTGCTGAGATTATAGGTGTGAGCCACTGCACCCAGCACTTTTTTTTTTTTTTTTTTTTTTTTGAGACAGAGTTTCGCTCTTGTTGCCCAGGCTGGAATGCAATGGGCAATCTTGGCTCACTGCAACTTC
This sequence comes from Pongo pygmaeus, assembly GCF_028885625.2. Lineage (NCBI taxonomy): Eukaryota > Metazoa > Chordata > Mammalia > Primates > Hominidae > Pongo > Pongo pygmaeus. The sequence goes on along the minus strand of NC_072382.2, from coordinate 8,291,774 downwards.
TGCCTCCTGGGTTCAAGCGATTCTCCTGCCTCAGCCTCTCGAGTAGCTGGGATTACAGCAGCACGCCACCACGCCTGGCTAATTTTTTGTATTTTTAGTAGAGACGGGGTTTCACCAAGTTGGCCAGGCTGGTCTCGAACTCCTGACCTCAGGCAATCCGCCCTCCTCAGCCTCCCAAAGTGCTGGGATTATAGGCGTGAGCCACTATGCCCAGCCTAAGTGTTTTGTTCTTAACTAAACTGTAGGTGGAAAATGGTATCAGTATAGTTTTAATTGGCATTTAACTTTTTGTTGTGGGTTAGCAACTTTTAATAGTTAAATCATACAAAGTTGTCAGTTTTATAAGTCAAAAGTCGATATTGGCAACTTTATATGGTTCAAGCTAATCTATTTAAAAGCCTCTTTTTCTGAGAACTGTTTATGTTATTTGTCCATTTTTCTACTGGGTTGTTGCTCTTTTTGTTGCTTCTTAATAGTGAATGGCAAGAGGTCTTTTTTTTTTTTTTGAGACGGAGTCCCGCTCTGTCGCCCAGGCTGGAGAGTGCAGTGGCACAATCTCGGCTCACTGCAAGCTCCGCCTCCCGGGTTCACGCCGTTCTCCTGCCTCAGCCTCCCGAGTAGCTGGGACTACAGGCACCCGCCACCACGCCCGGTTAATTTTTCATATTTTTAGTAGAGACGGGGGTTTCACCGTGTTAGCCAGGATGGTATCGATCTCCTGACCTTGTGATCCACCCACCTCGGCCTCCCAAAGTGCTGGGATTACAGGCGTGAGCCACCGCACCCGGCCAGCAAGAGGTCTTTATTTTGGGAAAATTAAACATTTGTGTGTCATAAGAGTTGTGAATTTTTTCTTAGTTTGTCACTTGACTTTGCTGATGGTGGTTTTTCTCTGCAGATTCTTTTTGTTTTTGTTTTTGTTTTTTTGAGGTGGGGTCTCACTTTGTCACCCAGGCTGGAGTGCAGTGGCATGATCTCGGCTCACTGCAACCTCCACCTCCCAGGCTCAAGCCATCTTCCCATCTCAGCCTCCTGAGTAGCTGGGACTACAGGTAACGTGCCACCATGCCCGGCTAATTTTTTGTATTTTTGGTAGAGACAGGGTTTCACCATGTTGCCTGGGCTGTTCTCAAACTCCTGAGCTCAAGCAATCTGCCCGCCTTGGCCTCTCAAAGTGCTGGGATTGCAGGCATAAGCCACTGCACCTGGCCTATGCAGATATTCTTGATGTTGACTTTGGTCACCTGGTTAAGTCACGTTTGCCAAGTTTATCTACTATAAAATTACTATTTGTCGGCCGGGCACAGTGGCTCATGCCTGTAATCCTAGCTTGGGAGGGAGACAGAGGCGGGCGGATCATGAGGTCAAGAGATCGAGACCATTCTGGCCAACATGGTGAAACCCCGTCTCTACTAAAAATACAAAACTTAGCTGGGCATGGTGGCACACCCCTGTAGTCCCAGCTACTTGGGAGGCTGAGCCAGGAGAATCGCTTGAAACTGGGAGCCAGAGAGCTGAGATCGTGCCACTGCACTCCAGCCTGGGAGACAGAGCAAGACTCCGTCTCAAAAAAAAAAAAAGTTATTGTCATTTCCATACCCTATTCTTGGGAGGCTAGTTGCTAAGTCCAGCCTACAGTTACAGGAGGATGGTATTAAGCTCTACCTCTTGGAGTAAGAAGAATCTCTATATATTACATATTATTTGAAATTCTTCTATAAGGATGATTTGTCTCTTCTCCTCTATTTGCTTATTTATTCAATTATTTTATATCAATATGATCAGTATGGACTCATGTGGATATATTTTATACTTTGACTTATAATTCAATACCATGCTATTTACTTTGTAGCTCAAATTGTTCCAGCATTGGCTGCTGGAAGTTCTTTCAAGTTGGCTTCCATGGCCCTGTGACATGTGACAGGCTTTTTTTTTTTTTTTTTTTGAGACAGAGTCTCGCTCTGTTGCCCAAGCTGGAGTGCAGTGGTGGATCTCGGCTCACTGCGAGCTCCGCCTCCCAGGTTCACACCATTCTCCTGCCTCAGCCTCTCGAGTAGCTGGGACTACAGGCGCCTGCCACCACACCTGGCTAATTTTTTTTTTTGTATTTTCAGTAGAGATGGGGTTTCACCGTGTTAGCCAGGATGGTCTCGATCTCCTGACCTCGCGATCTGCCTGCCTCGGCCTCCCAAACTGCTGGGATTACAGGTGTGAGCCACCGCACCTGGCCTTTTTTTTTTTTTTTATTTAAATAATCAGAGTCTCATTCTGTTGCCAGGCTGGCGTGCAGTGGTGTGATTATACCTCATGGCAGCCTTGAACTCTTGGGCTCAAGCAATCCTCCCACCTCAGCCTCCTGAGAAACTGGGACTATAGGTATGTACCACCATGTCCAGCTAATGTATTTTTTTTTTTTTTTTTTTTTGAGATGGAGTCTTGCTCTGTCGCCCAGGCTGGAGTGCAGTGGTGCCATCTGGGCTCACTGCAAGCTCCACCTCCCAGGTTCACGCCATTCTCCTGCCTCAGCCTCTGGAGTAGCTGGGACTACAGGCATCTGCCACCACACCCAGCTAATTTTTTTGTATTTTTAGTAGAGACGGGGTTTCACCATGTTAGCCAGGATGGTCTCGATCTCCTGACCTCGTGATCCACCCGACTCGGCCTCCCAAAGTGCTGGGATTACAGCTGTGAGCCACCACACCCAGCCAATTTTTTTTTTCTGTAGAGACAGGGGTCTCACTATGTTGCCCAGGCTGGTCTCGAACTCCTAGTCTCAAGAGATCCTCTTGTCTCCACCTCCCAAGGTTGCTTTTGTTTATTAGAGTATCTCTTTGCTTTCTGGTCCTACAAAATGCTCCTCGCTCATTTTGTGTTTCCCTGCTCCAGCCCTGAATCGGCCATCCTAACTTGGTTCCTTTTATTGGAGAACAGTACTTAGAAACCAAGATCTGGGCTGGGCACGGTGGCTCACGCCTGTAATCCCAGCACTATGGGAGGCCGAGGTGGGTGGATCACTTGACTTAGGAGTTCAAGACCAGCTTGGCCAACATGGTGAAATCTCATCTCTACTAAAAATACAAAAATATTGGCCGGGCGTGGTGGCTCACGCCTGTAATCCCAGCACTTTGGGAAGCCGAGGCGGGCGGAACACGAGGTCAGGAGATCAAGACCATCCTGGCTAACACAGTGAAACCCCATCTCTACTAAAAATACAAAAAATTAGCCAGGCGTAGTGGCATGCGCCTGTAGTCCCAGCTACTGGGGAGGCTGAGGCAGCAGAATGGTGTGAACCTGGGAGGCAGAGCTTGCAGTGAGCTGAGATCACACCACTGCACTCCAGCCTGGGCGACAGAACAAGACTCCATCTCAAAAAAAAAAAAAAAAAAAAAAAAAAATTAGCCAGGCGCGGTGGCGTGTGCCTGTAGTCCCAGATGCTTGGGAGGCTGAAGCATGAGAATCACTTGAACCCAGTTGGCAAAGGTTGCAGTGAGCCGAGATCGAGCCACTGCACTCCAGCCTGGCGACAAAGTGAGACTGTCAAAAAAAAAAAAAAAAAAGAGAGAGACAGAAAAGAAGAAAGAAAGAGAGAGAGAGAGAGGGAGGGAGGGAAAGAAGCCAAGATCTGGGCACTGGGAGCCAGAGTGATCATTTAAAAATGAAAATTGGATGATATCCAGGACTTTGGGAGGCTGACGTGGGCGGATCTCGAGGTCAGGAGATCGAAGCCATCTGGCTAACACCGTGAAACCCCGTCTCTACTAAAAATCCAAAAAATTAGCTGGGTGTGGTGGTGGGCACCTGTAGTCCCAGCTGATTGGGAGGCTGAGGCAGGAGAATGGCGTGAACCTGGGAGGCAGAGCTTGCAGTGAGCCGAGATCACACCACTGCACTCCAGCCTGGGCAACTTAGCGAGACTCCATCTCAAAAATAAATAAATACAAAATAAATAAATAAATAAAACCATCAGATCTCATGAGACTTATTCACTGTCACAAGAACAGCACAGGAAAAACCTGCCCCCATGATTTAATTACCTTCCATTAGGTCCCTCCCATGACATGTGGGGATTATTACAATGCAAGGTGAGATTTGTGTGGGGACACAGCCAAACAATCTCATTCTGCTCTGGCCCCTCCCAAATCTCATGTTCTCACATTTCAAAACCAATCACGCCTACCCAACAGTCCCCCAGAGTCTTAACTCATTTCCACATTAAATCAAAAGTCCACAGTCCAAAGTCTCATCTGAGACAAAGCAAGTCCCTTCTGCCTATGAGCCTGTAAAAACAAAAGTAAGTTTGTTATTTACCAAATACAATGGGGGTACGGGCATTGGGTAAATACACTCATTCCAAATGGGAGAAATTGGCCAAAATGAAGGGGCTACAGGCCCCATGCAAGTCTGAAATGCAGCAGGGCAGCCATATCTTAAAGCTCTGAAATGATCTCCTTTGACTCCATTTCTCACACCCAGGTCATGCTGATGCAACAGGTGGGCCCCCATATCCTCGGGCAGCTCCACCCCTGTGGCTTTGTAGGGTACAGTCCCCCTCCTGGCTGCTTTCATGGGCTGGTGTTGAGTGTCTGTGACTTTTCCAGGTGCACAGTGCAAGCTGTGGGTGGATCTACCATTCTGGGGTCTGGAGGATGGTGGCCCCTTTTCTCACAGCTCCACTAGGCAGTGCCCCACTGGAGACTCTGTGTATGGGCTCCCATCCCACGTTTCCCTTCCTTGCTGCCCTAGCAGAGGTTCTCCATGAGGGCTCTGCCCCTGTAGCACAGCTCTGCCTGGACATCCAGGCATTTCCATACAACCTCTGAAATCTAGGCGGAGGTTCCCAAACCTCAATTCTTGACTTCTGTGCACCCACAGGCTCAATACCATGTGGAAGCTGCCAAGGATTGGGGCTTGCCCCCTCTGTAGCCGTGGCCTGAGCTATACCTTGGCCCCTTTTGGCCACGGCTGGAGCAGCTGGGATGCAGGGCACCACGTCCCTAGGCTGCACAGAGTACAGGAGCCCTGGGCACAGCCCATGAAACCGTTTTTTTCCTCCTAGGCCTCCAGGTGTGTGATAAGAGGGCCTGTGGAGAGGGTCTCTGACATGCCCTAGAGACATTTTCCCCATTGTCTTGGTGATTAACTTTTGGCTCCTTGTTATGCAAATTTCTGCAGCCAGCTTAATTTCTCCTCAGAAAATGGGTTTTTCTTTTCTATAGCATTGTCAGGCTGCAAATGTTCTGAACTTTTATGCTCTGCTTCTCTTTTAAACACAAGTCCCAATTCCAAACCATATCTTTGTGAATACATAAATACATAAAGCTGAATGCTTTTAACAGCACCCAAATCACCTCTTGAATGCTTTGCTGCTTAGAAATTTATTCTGCCAGATATGCTAAATCATCTCTCTCAAGTTCAAAGTTCCACAGATCTCTAGGGCAGGAGAAAAATGCCACCAGTCTCTTTGCTACTACATAGCAAGAGTCACCTTCATTATAATTCCCAACAAGTTCCTCATCTCCATCTGAGATAAGCTTTGGTCAAAGCCATTCAACAAGTCTCTAGGAAGTTCCAAACTTTCCCACATCTTCCTGTCTTCTTCTGAGTCCTCCAAACCCTGCCTGTTATCCAGTTCCAAAGTCGCTTACATATTTTTGGGTTGTCTTTACAGCAGCACCCCACTCTACTGGTACCAATTTACTGTATTAGTTTGTTCTCACACTGCTAATAAAGACATACCCAAGACTGGGTAATTTACAAAGGAAAGACGTTTAATGGACTTACAGTTTCACACAGCTGGGGAGGCCTCACAATCATGGCAGGAGGCAAATAAGGAGCAAAGTCATGTCTTATATGGCAGCAGGCAAGAGAGAATGTGCAGGGGAATTCTCCTTTATAAAAGCATCAGATCTCATGAGACTTATTCACTATCACAAGAACAGCACAGGAAAAACCTGCCCCAATTCAATTACCTCCCACCAGCTCCCTCCAACAACATGTGGGGATTATTACAATTCAAGCTGAGATTTGGGTGGGGACACAGAGCCAAACCATATCACCCCATCTCTATTGAAAAATATATATGTAGGCCAGGCACGGTGGCTCATGCCTGTAATCCCAGCACTTTGGGAGGCCAAGGCGGGTGGATCACAAGATCAAGAGTTCGAGACCAGCCTGACCAACATGGTGAAACCCTGTCTCTACTAAAAATACAAAAATTAGCCAGGTGTGGTGGCACGTGCCTGTAATCCCAGCTACTAGGGAGGCGGAGGCAGGAGAATCGCTTGAACAAGGGAGGTGGAGGTTGCAAAAAAATATATACATATATATAGATTTATTTTATGTATATATATATGTAAGGAGGGCCGGGCATGATGCCTCATGCCTGTAATCCCAGCACTTTGGGAGGCTGAGGCTGGTGGATCATCTTAGGTCAGGAGTTCAAGACCAGCCTGGCCAACATGGTGAAATGCGGTCTCTACCAAAAATACAAAATTAGCCAGGCGTAGTGGCATGCTCCTGTAATCCCAGCTACTTGGGAGGCTGAGGCAGGAGAATCCTTTAGAACCCGGGAAGTGGAGGTTACGCCACTACACTCCAGCCTGGGCGACAGACCAGGACTCTGTCCCAAATATACATATATACACACACACACACATATGTATATATGTGTGTGTATGTATATACATATATGTGTATATATACACATATGTATATATACATATATGCATGCATACATATATGTGCATATATACATATATGTGTATATATACACATATGTATATATACATATATGCATGCATACATATATGTGCATATATACATATATGTGTATATGTAGACATATGTATATATACGTATATGCATGCATACATATATGTGTATATATGCATGTATGCATACATATGTGTATATATGCGTGTATGCATACATGTGTATATATGTGTGTATGCATACGTATGTGTATATATGTGTGTATGCATACGTATGTGTATATATGTGTGTATGCATACGTATGTGTATATGTGTGTATGCATACGTATGTGTATATGTGTGTATGCATACGTATGTGTATATGTGTGTATGCATACGTATGTGTATATGTGTGTGTATGCATACGTATGTGTATATGTGTGTGTATGCATACGTATATGTATATATGTGTGTATGCATATATGTATATGTGTGTATGCATATATATGTATATGTGTGCATGCATATATATGTATATATGTGTATGCATATATGTATGCATATATATGTGTATGCATATATGTATGCATATATATGTGTATGCATATATATGTGTATATATGTATGCATATATATGTGTATATATGTGTATGCATATATATGTGTATATATATGTGTATGCATATATATGTATATATATGTGTATGCATATATGTATATATATGTGTATGCATATATATGTATATATATGTGTGTATGCATACATATATATGTATAAAAATTAGCCAGGCATGGTGGTGTGCACCTGTAGTCCTAGCTAATCAGAAGGCTGAGGCAGGAGCACAGCTTGACTCCAGGAGTTTGTACAGTGAACGCCACTGCATTCCAGCCTGGGTGACAGAGTGAGACCATGTTTTTTTTTTTTTTTTTGAGATGGAGTCTCGTGCTGTCGCCCAGGGTGGAGTGCAGTGGTGCAATCTCAGCTCACTGCAACCTCCGCCTCCCAGGTTCAAGCTATTCTCCTGCCTCAGCCTCCCGAGTAACTGGGATTACAGGCACGAGCCACCATGCCTGGCTAATTTTTGTATTTTTAGTAGAGATGGGGTTTCACCATGTTGGCCAGGCTGGTCACCAACTCCTGACCTCAGGTGATCCACCTGCCTTGGCCTCCCAAAGTGCTGGGATTACAGGCGTGAGCCACCGCTCCTGGCCAAGACCATGTTTCTTAAAAAACAAGCAAACAACAACAACAAAACAAATATATATATATATATACACACACACACACATATATATATATATACACACACACACACACACATAAGCAGAGGGACAGGAACCAGGAACATCACACGATTTCACACCCTCCAGAGCTCAGATTATAGATGGATGGCCGGGAGGGGGTGTCTATCACTCTAATTTGTTAATCACCAAAGAATCACTTGAACCCGGGAGACGGAGGTTGCAGTGAGCTAAGATTGCGCCATTACACTCCAGCTTCGGCAACAGAGCGAGACTGCATCTCAAAGAAAAACAAAAACAGATTGGCTAAAAAGACCAGCTCGTCCTTGCCCGGAGTGTCCACAAGGGGGCAGTCGAACATTTGCTTACGAGTTCCCCAAGGGCGAAAGATCGGTTTTTAACCTCATTCAGGAACAGAAGATGGAATCTCGGGCTTTGACGGGCGATAAATTAGAAATAAGATCCTTGCACAAAGCCAGGACGCTTGAAGGGCTGCAATCACTTTGTAAGGAAGACCAGTAAACTTCCCACTGGCCAGGGAGGCAACCGGGAAGCTCATCTCAGCTGTTGCCTTGGCTGGGAATATAACAAGGTTTCCTAATCTCCAGGCGGGCAAGGAGCATAAATCAGTCTATTCCATGGGAAATTGAAGCTGATACATTATCATAAAAATTAATCCCCGGCTGTTTCTATATCATGGTCTGAGTTTTTGTCCTCCTATTCCAATTAATGTGTTGAAACATAATCATCAATGTGATACTATGGAGGGGGGTGATTAGATCATGAGGGTAGATTCCTTATAGGAATTGGCATCTGTATAAAAGAGGCCTCAGGGAGTTCCCTCACACCTTCCATCATGTGAGAACACGTGAGAATGTGTAATCTATGAACCAGGAAACAGGTCTTCACCAGATACAGAACCTGAGAGTGCCTTGATCTTAGACTTCCCAGCCTCCAGAACTTCGGGAAATAAATTTCTGTTGTTTACAAGCCACTCAGTCTATGGTATTTTGTTGCAGCAGCTCTAACAGACTAAAACAGCAGAAGCAACTACGAGAACACTTCTGTGGAACACATCCCTTCTCAACATGCTCACAGCCAAATCAAGAAACAACTTCCCATGAGCAAGAATGAGCAGACAGCCATCAAGAGCATTACCTCCTTTAGGGGCTAACTCATGTTTCTGGGTAGAAGCTTTATAATAAGTCTCAACAGGCTGGGCGCAGTGGCTCAGGCCTGTAATCTCAGCACTTTGGGAGGCCGAGGTGGGAGGATCACTTCAGCTCAGGAGTTCGAGACTAGCCCGGGCAACATGGCAAAACCCTGTCTCTACCAAAAATACAGAAAATTAGCCTGGCCTGGTGGTATGCACCTGTAGTCCCAGCTACTTGAGAGGCTGAGGTGGGAGGATTGCTTTTGAGCCTGGGAGGCAGAGGTTGCAGTGGGCCAAGATCTCACCACTGCACTCCAGCCTAGGTGACAGAGTGAGACCCCATTTTAAAAAAAAAAGTCTCAACAAGTTAACTTGTTATTTTCTCAACAACTTAACATGTTATTTTAATGTTATAATTAAACTCTTAGGGTTATTTTATAGCATATGAAAACTGCTTTTGAAATTCATCTTGGAGAAGACATGAGAGAGAATAACTAATGACAGATTTAATTTTTTTTTTTTGAGACAGAGTCTCACCCTGTTGCCCAGGCTGGAGTGCAGTGGTGCAATCTTGACTCACTGCAACCTCCGCCTCCTGGGTTCAAGCGATTTTCCTGTCTCAGCCTATCGAGTAGCTGGGATTACAGGTGCCTGCCACCACGTCTGGCTAATTTTTATATTTTTAGCAGAGACAGGGTTTCACCATGTTGGCCAGGCTGGTCTTGAACTCCTTACCTCAAGTGATCTGCCTACTTTGGCCTCCCAAAGTACTGGGATTACAGGCATGAGCCACCGCGCCCAGCCTAATGACAGATTTAAAAACAACCATGGGCTAGGTATGGTGGCTCACACCTGTAATCTCAGCACTTTGAGAGGCTGAGGCAGGTGGATTGCTTGAGCCCAAGAGTTCGTAAGCAGCCTGGGCAACATGGCAAGACCCCATCTCTACCAAAAAAAAATAAAAAAAATTAGCCAGGCATAGTGGCACATGCCTGTGGTCCCAACTACTTGGGAGGCTGAGGTGGGAGGATCACTTGAGCCCAGGAGGTCAATGTTGCAATGAGCCATGATTATGCCACTGCACCCTGGCCTGCTGGCCTGGGCAACAGAGTAAGAGCCTGTCAAAAAAAAAAAAAAAAAGAACCAGAAAATCAAAGAATACTACTACAGTATTATATCAGTCAAGGGCTAATCAGGAGACAGAATCCACACAATCATTGAAGCAAAAGTCCAACGTAAGGAATTATTAGGGGATTGAAATCATGGGGGATTGACTAATGAGAGTTGAAGAGAACACTAAAGAATGAAAACATAGGCCGGGTGTGGTGGCTCATACCTGTAATCCCAGCACTTTGGAAGGCCAAGGTGAGCATATCGCTTGAGTCCCAGGAGTTTGAGACCATCCTAGATTGCAGCGATTTTCCTGTCTCACCCTCCCAAGGAGCTGGGATTACAGGCACCCGCCACCACACTCAGCTAATTTTTATAGTTTTAGTAGAGAGGGGGTTTCACCATGTTGGTCAGACTGGTCTTGAACTCCTGACCTCAGGTGATCCACCCGCCTCGGCCTCCTAAAGTGCTGGGATTACAGGTGTGAGCCACCACGTCCAGCCAATTCAATTTCTTGAATCAACAGTGCTTGTCACAGTGATTTTCACTTCCCCATTCTATGTGCTTTTGTTCTTTTTTGTACAAAAAGATTGTTCTCTGATGTCATTTATGTAATTAAAAATAAATGAATAAAAACCAAATCAAGAACATTTTCTGTTTTTAAAATCGGAAGAAATAACATTTTTACATTTCTAATTAAAACTCTAAGTGCGCCAGGTGCAGTGGCTCATGCCTGTAATCCCAGCACTTTGAGAGGACAAGGTGGGTGGATCACTTGAGGTCAAGAGTTCAAGACCAGCCTGGCCAACATGGTGAAATCCCACCTTTACTAAAAACACAAAAATTAGCCAGGCATGGTGTTGGGCGCCTGTAATCCCAGCTACTCAGGAGGCTGAGGCAGGAGAATTGCTTGAACCCAGGAGGCGGAAGCTGCAGTGAGCCGAGATCGCGCCACTATACTCCAGCCTGGGCGACAGAGGGAGACTCCATTTAAAAACAAACAAACAAAACAAACAAAAAACCTCTAAGTGCATGTTTCTAATACAAACCCTAATCTAGACTACAAGTGAACTGTAATCAAAACAGTGGAGTATGAGACAGCAAATCTACTTGTAAGCACTATACAAATGATACTTTTTCTTTCTTGAGATGGAGTCTCACTCTGTCGCCCAGGCTGGAGTGCAGTGGCTCAATCTCGGCTCACTGCAAGCTACACATGCCGGGTTCACGCCATTCTCCTGCCTCAGCCTCCTGAGTAGCTGGGACTACAGGAGCTGGCCACCATGCCTGGCTAATTTTTTTTATTTTTAGTAGAGACGGGGTTTCAGTATGTTAGCCAGGATGGTCTCGATCTCCTGACCTCGTGATCTGCCTGCCTCGGCCTCCCAAAGTGCTGGGATTACAGGCGTGAGCCACTGTGCCGGGCCTACAAATGATACTTCTAAGAGAAAACATAGGAGAAAATATTTGTGATCTTAGTTAAGGGACCATTTTCTTAGTTATGACACCAAAAAGCATGATCCATAAAAGAAAACATTATAAATTGGAATTCACCAAAATTAAAAACTTTAACTCTTGGCCGGGCGCGGTGGCTCACACCTGTAATCCCAGCACTTTGGGAGGTCGAGGTGGGCAGATCACAAGGTCAGGAGATCGAGACCATCCTGGCTAACACGGTGAAACCCTATCTCTACTAAAAATACAAAAAAATTAGCCGCACGTGGTGGCATGAGCCTGTATTCCCAGCTACTCAAGAGGCTGAGGCGGGAGAATCGCTTGAACCTGGAAGGCTGAGGTTACAGCGAGCCGAGATCGCACCACTGCACTTCAGCTTGGGCGACAGAGCGAGACTCCGTCTCAAAAAAAAAAACAAAAACAAAAAAAAACTGTAGCTGTTTAAAATACACTGTTATGAATATAAAAAGACAAGCCACAGACTGGGAGAAAATATTTGCAAAACATATATCTGACAAAGGACTTGGACCTAGAATATATTAAAATAACTCATATAACTCAGTAATAATAATTCAAACAACTTCATTTTTAAATGGAGATGATTGGCTGGGTGTGGTGGCTCACGCCTGTAATCCCAGCATTTTGGGAGGCTGAGGCTGGTGGAACACTTGAGGTCAGGAGCTCGAGAGCAGCCTGGCCAGCATGGTGAAACCCCGTCTCTGCTAAAAATACAAAAAATTAGCAGGGCGTGGTGGTGTGCGCCTGTAGTCCCAGCTATTTGGGAGGCTGAGGCAGGAGAATCACTTGAACCTGGGAGGCAGAGGTTTCAGTGAGCTAAGATCACACCACTGCACTCCAGCCTGGGTGACAGAGTGACTCTGTCTCAAAAAACAAAACAAAACAACAACAAAAAAACTGGAGATGATGTGAACAGACAGCATACCAAGGAAGGTATATAAATGATAAGTTAGCAAACAAAATATGCTCAATATCATTGGTCATTAGAGAAATGCAAATTTAAACCACAATGACTTACCTGGCAGGGGAGATACCATGATCACGTAGGTGGTTTTCCCAGGGTGAGGCGCATCCTTTGCACTCCAGGTGTGCTGACCCTTGCAATTTCCCTAAACGTGGGAAAAACTCAACTGCATTGTTTGTGGTAGTAGGGGACAGCATTTGCGCTTTCTCCTGTGTCAACTTTCTTTTTTTTCTTTTCTTTTCTTTTTTTTTTTTTTTTTTTTTTTTGAGATGGAGACTTGTCCTGTCGCCCAGGGTGGAATGCAGTGGTGCGATCTCGGCTCACTGCCACCTCCACCTCCCAGATTCAAGCGATTCTCCTGCCTCAATCTCCTGAGTAGCTGGGATTACAGGTGCACACCACCACACCTGGCTAATTTTTTGTATCTTTAGTAGAGACGGGGTTTCACCACACTGGCCAGGCTGGTCTCGAACTCCCAACCTCGTGATCCAGCTGCCTCAGCCTCCCAAAGTCTAGGATTACAGGCGTGAGCCACCATGCCTGGCTTACTGTGTCAAATTTGTTTTTTTAAAAAAGAAAAAGAACACAATGAAATACCACTTACTTGCCTATTAGAATGACTAAAATTAAAAAGACTGACTATACTGAGTGTTGGCTATGAAGGAGAAACTAGAGCTCTTATACTCTGTTGGTGAGAATATAAAGTGGTACATTTTAGAAAAACATTTTGGCAGTTTCTGAAAAAATTAAGCACATACTACCCCATGACTCAGCATTTCACTTCTAGGTATAGTTCCAAAGAAATGAAAGCATAGGTCCAAACAAGGACTTCTACAAAAATATTCATAGTAGTTTTATTTGTGATGGCACAAAACTGGAAACAACCCAATGTCCATAAATAGGTTAAGGGATAAACAAATCACAGGAATACTTTTCACAATTTAAAAGCAATGATGCCGGGCACAGTGGCTCATGCCTGTAATGCTAGCACTTTGGGAGGCCCAGGCGGGCGGATCACTTGAGCCCAGGAGTTCGAGACCAGCCTGGGCAATATGGCAAACCCCATCTCTACTAAAAATACAAAAATTAGCTGGGCATGGTGGTGGGTGCTGGTAATCTCAGCTACTCGGGAGGCTGAGGCATAAGAATCGCTTCAGCCCAGGAGGCAGAGGTTGCAGTGAGCTGAGATTGTGCCACTGTACTCTACCCTGGGTGACAGAGTGAAACTGTCTAAAACATAAATAAATAAAAGTAATGAACTGTTGATACATACACAGCATGGGAGGATCGCGAAATAATGATGCTGAAAGAAGCAGATTCCCCCCTCAAAAAAAATAGTATGCATTGTACAATCCAATTCATATAAAATCCTAGAAAATGCAAAATAATCTACAGTGACAAAAGGCAGGTGAGTGGTTGCTTAGAGATAGGGCTGGGCAGGGGGTGGACGAAGGATTACAAACAGTCAAGAGGAGGCTGCGCATGGTGGTTCATGCCTGTGATTCCAGCAGTTTGGGAGGTAGAGGCAGGAGGCTTGTTTGAGGCCAGCAGTTTGAGACCACCCTAAGCAACATAGTGAGACCCCTCTCTATGAAAAGTAGAACAATTAGCTGGGTGTGGTGGTGCACGCCTGTGGTCCCAGCTATTTGGGAGGCTGTGGTTGGAGGATCACTTGAGCTTGGGAGTTTGAGGCTCAATGAGCTTTAATTGCACCACTGCACTCCAGCCCGATAGAGGGAGCAAGACCGTCTCAAAAAAAGAAAAAAAAAAAGAAGTCAAGAGGAAACTTTTGAAGGTAATGGATATGTTCATTATCTTCATTGTGGTTACAGTTTCATGGGTATACACATACGTCAAAACTTATCAAATTGTACTATTTATTTATTTATTTATTTATTTATTTATTGAGACAGAGTCTGACTCTGTTCATGCTGGAGTACAGTGGCACGATCTTGGCTCACTGCAACCTCCGCCTCCCAGGTTCAAGTGATTCTCCTGCCTCAGCCTCCTGAATAGCTGGGTTCACAGGTGCACACCACAACGCTCAGCTAATTTTTGTATTTTTTTTTTTAATAGAGATGGGGATTTCACCATGTTGGCCAGGCTGGTCTTGAACTCCTGACCACAGGTGATCTGCCCGCCTCGGCCTCCCAAAGTGCTGGAATTACAGGCATGAGCCACCGCACCTGGCCAAATTGTATACTTTAAATATGTGTAGCTTATTATTCACGTTGTGAATTAATACTATCAGTAGGTAGAGACTGGGCATGAAGAAAACTGGTATCCCCTTGTAAGGTCATTATATACTTCAATTGGCATATAATTTGAAGGTGCAGGATACTTGCAGTTATCTGATTCCTTTTTAAGTTGTCATTTGAATTCTTGAGGTTTCCAGACTTTCCCAATCAATGTCCTAGATTTCACAGAAAAGACTTGGAAATAGTATGAATTTAACTTATTTGTTAATTATGCCTTTGATTTTCAGCTGCAGCAGCCCTGTGGTTCGAGGGGTAAGAAATTCTCATACAGCAGGCATGCGAAGTACTTGGTGCTCTGTGTCTTGAGCCAAGCATTTAACGACCTGAGCTTTTCTTTCTTTTTTTTTGAGATGGAGTCTCACTCTGTTGCCAGGCTGGAGTGCGGTGGTGTGATCTTGGCTCACTGCAACCTCTTCCTCCCGGTTTCAAGCGATTCTCCTGCCTCAGCCTCCCAAGTAGCTGGGACTACAGGTACGCGCCACCACGCCCAGCTAATTTTTGTATTTTTAGTACAGACGGGGTTTCGCCATGTTGGCCAGGCTGGTCTTGATCTCTTGATCTTGTGATCCGCCCCCCTAGGCCTTCCAAAGTACTGAGATTACAGGTGTGAGCCACCGTGCCTGGCCAGAGCTTTTCATTTTCTTTAAACTCTCCAGGGTAGTTAAAAGCATCAGCTGCTCCTCAAAAGATATTTATTAATTGCAAAGAGAAAAGTAGTTATTTTGCAGTGGAGGAACCCAGAGCAAACACTGCCTTAACCAAGCACTCAAGGTTAAAATCACCAGTTTAAAGGCCAGGCGTGGTGGTGGATGCCTGTGGTCCCTGCTATTTAGGAGGCTGAGGTGGGAGGATTGCCTGAGCCTGGGAGGTCGAGGCTGCAGTGAGCCTAGATTGTGCCACTGCACTCCAGCTTGGGCAACAGAGTAAGACCCTATCTCAAAAAAAAAAAAAAAAAAAAGTTTGTTAAGTCACTAAGTTTGTGGTAATTTGTTACAGCCAACCTTATGGTTTACAGTGTGGCCCAGACTGAGAAAAGATTCTCCAGCCAAACCAGGCTGTAGTCTAAGCAATCCTCTTCTTGGCTCTTATTACTCCGTGGAGCCAATGACACCAGTTGGAGAAACTGTATGGAGCCTAGGGAAAGGGTGTATCGGAGAATTGGAGCACCTGCCCTGTGTTTTGTTGGTTTTATTTGGTTTTGGTGGGTTTTTTTTGTTTTCTTTTTTTTTTTCTTTCTTCTTCTTTTTTTTTTCTGAGAGAGAGTCTCGCTCTGTTGCCCAGGCTGGAGTGCAGTGGCATGATCTCGGCTCACTGCAACCTCCGCCTCCTGGGTTCAAGCGATTCTCCTGCCTCAGCCTCCTGAGTAGCTGAGATTACAGGTGCCTGCCACCATGCCCAGCTAATTTTTGTATTTTAGTAGAGACGAGGTTTCACCATGTTGGTCAGGCTGGTTTCGAACTCCTGACCTCAAATGATCTTCCTGCCTCAGCCTCCCAAAGTGCTGGAATTACAGGTGTGAGCAACCGTGCCCGGCCTGTTTTGTTTGTTTGTTTGTTTGTTTTGTTTTTTGTTTTTGAGACAAGATTTCACTCTGTCACCCAGGCTGGAGTGCAGTGGCACATCATAGTTCACTGTAGCCTCAACCTCCTGGGCTCCAGCAATCCTCCAGCTCAAACCTCCTGAGTGGCTGGGACTCCGTGTACATGCCGCCATACCTGGTTAATCTTTAAATTTTTTGTGGAGATGAGTTCTCACTATGTTGCTCAGGCTGGTCTTGAATGCCTGCCTCCCACCTTGTCCTTCCAAAGTGCTAGGATTCTAGGTGTGAATCATTGTGACTGGCCTCCCTGTCTTTTTTTTTTTTAGTTAACCTTTTTTTTTTTTTTGAGACAGAGTCTCACTCTGTTAACCAGACTGGAGTTCAGTGGCTCAATCTCAGCTTGCTGCAACCTCTGCTTCCTGGGTTCAAGCGATTCTCCTGCCTCAGCCTCCCAAGTAGCTGGGATTACAGGCGCCCACCACCACACCCGGCTAATTTTTGTATTTTAGTTCAGACACAGTTTCACCATGTTGATCAGGCTGGTCTTGAACTCCTGACCTCAAGTGATCCACCTGCCTCGGCCTCACAAACTGCTGGGATTACAGGCGTGAGCCGCCACACCTGGCTGTTGAACTTTTTATTTTGGGATAATTGTGGATGTACATGCAGTTCAAAGAAATAATACAGAGAGATCCTTTACCCGGTTTTCCCCATTGATAATATCTTGCAAAACTATAGTACAATATTGGCTGGGCGCGGTGGCTCACACTGTAATCCCAGAGCTTCGAGAGGCCGAGGCTGGGCGCGGTGGCCACGCCTGTAATCCAGCCCTTTGAGAGGCTGAGGCCGGGCGTGGTGGCTCAGGCCTGTAATCCAGTTCTTTGAGAGGCTGAGGCCGGGTGCGGTGCCACGCCTGTAATCCCAGCGCTCTGAGAGGCCGAGGCCGGGCGCAGTGGCTCAGGCCTGTAATCCCAGTGCTTTAAGAGGCCAAGGTGGGTGGATCATGAGGTCGAGAGATCGAGACCAGCCTGGCCAACATGGTGAAACCCCATCTGTACTAAAAATACAAAATTTAGCGGGGCGTAGTGGCGCGTGCCTGTAGTCCCGGCTACTCATGAGGCTGAGGCAGGAGAATTGCTTGAACCCAGGAGGCGGAGGCTGCAGTGAGAGGAGATCGCACCACTGCACTCCAAGCCTGGGCGACAGAGCGAGACGCTGTCTCAAAAACAAAACAAAACAAAAATCTATAGTACAATATCACTACCAGGATATTGACATTGACACAGTCAAGATACAGAACACTACTATCACTTCAAGATCCCCCATTATGGTCATACTCTCTTTCCCCATTCCCCTCTCCTTCCCCACATCCTCAACCCCTGGCAATCACTAATCAGTTTTCCATTTCTATAACTTTGTCATTTCAAGAATATTATATAAAAGGAATCATAGGCTAGGTGTGGTGGCTCACGCCTGTAATCCCAGCACTTTGGGAGGCCGAGGTGGGTGGATCACCTGAGGTCAGGAGTTCAAGACAAGCCTGGCCCACATGGAGAAACCCCATCTGTACTAAAAATACAAAAATTAGCCCGGCGTGGTGGCATGTACCTGTAGTCCCAGCTATTAAGGAGGCCAAGGCAGGAGAATCACTTGAATCTGGGAGGTGGAGGTTGCAGTGAGCCAAAGCCAAGATCGAGCCACTACACTCCAGCCTCAGCAACAGAGCAAGACTCTGTCTCAAGAAAAAAAAGGAATCGTACAGTATACGACATTTTGGGATCGGCCTTTTTCACTCAGCAGCATCTCCTGCAGGTTCATTTAAGTTGTTCTGTGTGTCAGAAATTCATTCGGTTTTTTTCTTTTTTTTTGAGACGGAGTCTCGCTCTGTCGCCCAGGCTGGAGTGCAGTGGTGCCATCTCGGCTCACTGCAATCTCTGTCTTCCAGATTCAAGTATTCTCCTGCCTCAGCCTCCTGAGTAGCTGGGATTACAGGCAGGCACCACCACGCCCGGCTAAGTTTTGTCTTTTTATTTATTTATTTTTATTTTATTTTATTTTTTGAGAAGGAGTTTCACTCTTGTTGCCCAGGCTGGAGTGCAATGGTGCGATCTCGGCTCACCGCAACATCCACCTCCCGGATTCAAGTGATTCTCCTGCCTCAACCTTCTGAGTAGCTGGGATTACAGGCATGCACCACCGTGCCCGGCTAATTTTGTATTTTTAGTAGAAACAGGGTTTCTCCATGTTGGTCAGGCTGGTCTTGAACTCCTGACCTCAGGTGATCCACCTGCTTCGGCCTCCCGAAGTGCTGGGATTACATGTGTGAGCCGCCGCGCCCAACCTAAGTTTTGCATTTTTAGTAGAAATGAGGTTTCACCATGTTAGCCAGGCTGGTCTCGAAATCCTGACCTCAGGTAATCCACCAGCTTTGGCCTCCCAAAGTGCTGGGATTACAGGCATGAGTCAACATGCCCGGCCAAGTTCATTCATTTTTATTGCTAGCACTGTTCCATGGTATTGATTGTTTAACAGGCTATATAACATTTGCCTATTGGACTTCATTTGGGTTGTTTCCAGTTTTGAGCTATTCCAAATAAATCTGCTGCAAACATTCCTGTACAGGTCTTCATGTGGACATGAGTTTTCATAATGCCCAGGAGCGCGGTTGCTGGGTTGTCTGGTAGATGCATGTTTAACTTTTCAAGAATTGGCAGGCCAGACACGGTGCCTCACGCCTGTAATCCAGCACTTTGGGAGGCTGAGGCGGGTGGATCACGAGGTCAGGAGTTCGAGACCAGCCTGGCCAATATGGTGAAACCCCGTCTCTATTAAAAATACAAAAATTCGCCAGACGTGGTGGCGGGCACCTGTAATCCCAGCTACTCAGGAGGCTGAGGCAGAAGAGTTGCTTGTACTCAGGAGGCGGAGGTTGCAGTGAGCCGAGATCGTGCCACTGCACTCCAGCCTGGAGGACAGAGTGAAACTCCATCTCAAAAATAAATAAATAAATAAATAAAAAAGAATTGGCCAAACTCTTTTCCAGAATGGCTGCACCATTTTACATTCCCACCGGCAATGTGTGAGTGACCCGGTTTCTCTGTACCCTTGCTAGCATTTGGTGTCGTCTGTGATCCATTTAGAGTTAATTCCTGCGTTAGATCGTGAAACCTAGATTGTGATTTTATTTATTTGCCTACGTACGTACACTTGCTGCAATGCTACTTGCTGAAAAGGCTGTCTTTCCTCCACTGAGGAGCCTTTGTCCAAAATCACTGGGCATATTTGCGTAGGTGTATTTCTGGGTTCTCTTTTCATTTGATTGATCTAGGTGTCCGTCCCTTTGCTGACACCACACACAGTCTTGATGACTGTAGCTATATAATAAGTCTTTAATTCTTAAAGTAATTCCAATAACTGTATTCTTTTCTTCAAAATTATTTTAGCTATTCTAGTTATTTTGCCTTTTCATATACATTTTAGAATAATGTTGTCTATACCTATAAAAAATCCTGCAGGGTTTTGATAGGAATTGAATTAAATCTATATATCAACTTGGAGAGAATTGACATCTTTATTATGCTATCTTCCACTCCATGGACACACTATGGCTCTCCATTTATTTAGATTTTCTTTGATTTCTTTCATGAGCATTTTGTAATTTTCAGCCTACAATTCCTTTACATATTTTCTTAGATTTACACCTAAGTATTTCCTTTCTATTTTAAGCAATTATAAATGACATTATATGGCCAGGAATGGTGGCTAAAGCCTGTAATCCCAGCACTTTGGGAGGCTGAGGTAGGCAGATCACTTGAGGCCAGGAGTTCAAGACCAACCTGGCCAACATAGCGAAACCCCATCTCTAATAAAAATGCAAAAAAACCTTAGCTGGGTGTGGTGGTGCATCCATCTCTGTAATCCCAGCTACTTGGGAGGCTGAAGCACGAGAATCACTTGAATCCAAGAAGCAGAGTTTACAGTGAGCCAAAATTGCGCCACTGCACTCCATGCTAGGCTGCAGAACGAGACTCTATCTCAAAAACCAAATAAATAAATAAAGCAAATAACATATTTTTAATGTCTGTGTCCATGTGATTATTGCTAGTACATAGAAATACAATTGATTTTTGTATGTTGAGCTTATATCCTACAATCTTTTTTTTTTTTGAGACAGGGTGTCGCTCTGTCACCCAGGCTGGAGTGCAGTGGCGCAATCTCGGCTCACTGCAAGCTCCACCTCCCGGATTGATGCCATTCTCCTGCCTCAGCCTCCCGAGTAGCTGGGACTACAGGCCCCAGTCACCATGCCCGGCTAATTTTTTTGCATTTTTAGTAGAGACGGGGTTTCACCGTGTTAGCCAGGATGGTCTCGACCTCCTGTCCTCATGATCCGCCTGCCTTGGCCTCCCAAAGTGCTGGGATTATAGGTGTGAGCGACTGTGCCAAGTTTTTTTTTTTTTTTTTTTTAATAAAGACAGAGTTTCACTATGTTGCCCAGGCTAGTCTTGAGCTCCTAAGCTCAAGCCATCCGCCCACCTCAGCCTCCGAAAGTGCTAGGATTACAGGTGTGAGCCACCACACCCAGCCGTATATCCTGCAATTTTGTTACTTATTACTTCTAGAGTTGAGTGTTTTTGTTGGTTTTGTTGTTGTTTTGTTTTGTTTTTGAGACAAAGTTTCGCTTTGTTGCCCAGGCTGGAGTTCAGTGGCTCAATTTCGGCTCACT
Organism: Pongo pygmaeus; assembly: GCF_028885625.2. NCBI lineage: Eukaryota > Metazoa > Chordata > Mammalia > Primates > Hominidae > Pongo > Pongo pygmaeus. The sequence goes on along the minus strand of NC_072382.2, from coordinate 8,270,618 downwards.
GTAAGCTCCGCCTCCAGGGTTCACGCCATTCTCCTGCCTCAGCCTCATGAGTAGCTGGGACTACAGGCGCCTGCCACCACGCCCGGCTAATTTTTTGTATTTTCAGTAGAGACAGGGTTTCACCGTGTTAGCCAGGATGGTCTCGATCTCCTGACCTCATGATCCGCCTGCCTTGGACTCCCAAAGTGCTGAGATTATAGGCGTGAGCCACTGCGCCCGGCCGCTTCCATGGGATTTTCTATGTTAATAACCATGTCATTTGCAAACAGGCACAGTTTCATTCCTTCTTTCAATCTGTATGCCTTTTATTTCCTTTTTTTGACTTATCTCAGTGGCTAGAACTTCTGGTACTAAATTGAATTAAGATGGTGGAGTACACCTGTAATCCCAGCTATTTAGGAGGCTGAGGTGGGAGAATTGCCTAAGTCCAGGAGATCAAGGCTGCAGTGAGCTGTGATTGCACCACTGCAATCCAGCCTGGGGGACAGAGCAAGACCCTGTCTCAAAAAAAAAAAAAAAAAAAAAAAAAAGAATAAAAGCAGTGAGATCTGACAGCCTTGCCTTGTTCCCAATCTTGGAAGCCTTTCAGTTTTTGCCATTAAGTATAGTGTTAGCTGTCGGGTTTTTGTAGATGCTTTTTATCAAGTTGAGAGAGTTTCCCCTATTCCTATATTTATTTATTTATTTATTTATTTATTTATTTATTTAAAGATGGAGTCCTGCTCTGTCGCCCAGGCAGGAGTGCAATGGCACAATCTCAGCTCACTGCAACCTGCGCCCCTGGGTTCAAGCGATTCTCCTGCCTCACCCTCCCAAGCAGCTGGGATTATTACAGGTATGCACCACCATGCCCGGCTAATTTTTGTATTTTTAGTAGAGACGGGATTTCACTATGTTGGCCAGGCTGGTTTCGAACTCCTGATCTCAAGTGATCCACCCGCCTCAGCCTCCCAAAGTACGGGGATTACAGGCATGAGCCACCGCGCCCGGCCGTGCCTAGCTAATTTTTTTGCTTTCTTTTTTTTTTTTTTTGAGACGGAGTCTCGCTGTCGCCCAGGCTGGAGTGCAGTGGCGCGATCTCGGCTCACTGCAGGCTCCGCCCCCTGGGGTTCACGCCATTCTTCTGCCTCAGCCTCCCGCGTAGCTGGGACTACAGGCGCCCGCCACCTCGCCCGGCTAATTTTTTGTATTTTTAGTAGAGACAGGGTTTCACCGTGTTAGCCAGGATGGTCTCGATCTCCTGACCTCGTGATCCACCCGCCTCGGCCTCCCAAAGTGCTGGGATTACAGGCGTGAGCCACCGCGCCCGGCCCTATTTTTTTGCATTTTTTGTAGAGACGAGGTTTCACCATGTTGCCCAGGCTGGTCTCAAACTCCCAGGCTCAAGTGATCCTCCCACCTTGGATTCCCAAAGTGCTGGGATTACAGGCAGGAGCCACTGTACCTAGACTGAAATGCAATTTCTGTATCAATTGATGTGATCATGTTATTTTTTTCTTTAGCCTGTGTTATGGGCTTATGCGTCCCTCTTCTCCTCTGCCCCAAAATTCATGTATTGAAGTCCTAACCCCCGTACCTCAGAATATAGCCATATTTGGAGATACAATCTTTAAAGAAGCAAAATTAAAATGAGATTATTAGAGTGGTCCCTAATCCGTTATGACCAATGTCCTTATAAAGAGAAGAAATTTGGCCACAGACACACACAGACAGAAGATAATGTGAAGATAGAGAGAAGAAGGCCCTCAGAAGGAACCAATCCTGCTGACACCTTGATCTTGAACTTCCAGCCTCTAGAACTGTGAGATGTAAATTTCTCACAGTGCTTTCCCCAAGTCTGTGGTACTTTGTGGCACCATGCCCCCTTCAGAACACAAGCTGAGATACTCATAAAGAACTGAGTTTTGCTTGGTCCACCAAGCCATGGCTGGGCTTGCAAAGTCATTCCCCATCCTTAAGTGAAAGTTGTGCATATGACCTCAAGCCCAAGCATAGCCTGGAAGCTGAAATGGGTCTAACAAGCAGGGGGCTCCCACTTCCAGTGTCCCCAAACTCTCCCTGCCTGGCCACGTCTCCCTCAACTTACACCCATGGCCTGATGGGGAGTTCTGAGCCCAGCACACAGAGGGTTCTGTGTGACAAGGCACCAGCTGGTAGTGGACTGCTACGGCATCACAGCGCACACATGGGCATCACTGAAAGACAATGCAAAGAGATATCTCCAAGCAGATAGAGTTTTGAGGGGCACATCTGTCCACTTTGTTTTGAAGGAGAGTAGTTGTGAACTGTGGCTCTACACAAGGGCTGTGAATAACAGTTTAGCTGTTGTGAGAAATATTATTACCTTAGGAATTTAAAAGCTTGGATTTGAGCTGACTGCCTGGGTTCAAGTCCTGGCTTTGCTACTTACTGCCCATGCAACTTTAAGCAAGTGATTAAACTTTCTGTACCCCTATTACCTCTTCTTACCATTTTAAAGAAGGTAATAATACCATCTACCTCATAGAGTTGCTGTGGTGAGGACTGAATTAATATAGGTAAAGTACTTAGCACCTGGAACACAGTAAGCACCGTGTAAGTTTATCTGCAATGCATGACGATGGTGATGATGATGATGCCCAATAGTCAGGGATTTGGAAGGAACAGAACAAGGATTCATAACAAAAAATTCTGGCAAATTCATGAATGGTTCAAATCCTATAGGGTTGAAAATTTCCCCCACCAGGGAAAGAATGCTGATCAGCATGGTACAGGCTGAAGGCAAAGAGAAGGTGGAGGGGGTTATGAAGAAAGGTAGTTGTAAATATCAACTACAGCCTTAGGTCTGTTGCAGAAATAAAGATTCCAACAGGCATCAAATGCTTTGTTCTTGTCCTGTTATGTGACCATTTTCACTTTTCTTCCTCTCTCCCTTCCCTTTCCTCTTCTGTTTTATATATGGTGATCCTTCTCAGCCAGGGGTGATTTTGACCCATGGTGGACTGATATGGTTTGGCTCTGTGTCCCTACCCAAATCTCATCTAGAATTGTAATCCCCATGTTTACAGGGAGGGAGGCGATTGGATCATGGGGATGGCTTCCTGCATGCTCTTCTCGTGATAGGGAATTCTCATGATATCTGATGGTTTTAAAAGTGTCAGTTTTCTCCTGCGCTCTCACTTCTCCCTCCTGCCTCCTTGTGAAGAACGTGCCTGCTTCACCTTCCACCATGATTGTAAGTTTCCTGAGGCCTCCTCAGACATGCAGAACTGTGAGTCAATTAAACCTCTTTCCTTTTATAAAGTACCCAGTCTCAGGAAGTTCCTTATAGCAGTGTGAAAATGGACTAATACAGGGACCCTTGCCAATGTCTAGAGACATTTTCAATTGCCATGACTTGGGAAAGGGGAGTGCTACTGGCATCTATCACGTAGAGTAAGGGAGGCTGCTAAATATCCTACAATGCACAGAAAAGCCCCCCACAACAGAGATTATTTGGCCCAAAATGTCAGTGTTCTCAAGGTGGAGAACTGATAGAGAGTACAGATGGTGGTTCATATTTTAAGTCCACAAGTTACAGGATATCAAGATGGAATTGGGATTGAACCAAAGAAGGTTGAATAATACCCAGAAATGGGTGTGATGACTGAGCTACTAATGTTCTCTTTTAAGGAGTGTGATATGGCTTGGATCTGTGTCCCCACCAAATCTCATGTCGGAGGTGGGGCCTGGTGGAGGTGACTGGACCAGGTGGGTGGAGTTCTCATGAATGGTTTAGCGCCGTCCCCTCCATGTTGTTCTCTTGTGGTAGTAAGTGAGTGAGATCTGGTTGTTTAAAAGTGTGTAGCACCTCTCCCTGCTCTCTCTTCCTCCTGCTCCAGTCCTGTGAAGATGCCTGATCCCACTTTGCCTTCCACCATGATTGTAAGTTCCCTGAGGCCTCCCCAGAAGCAGATGCTGCCGTACTTCCTATACAGCCTTCGGAAGCATGAGCCAATTAAACCTATTTTCTTATCATTTACCCAGTCTCAGTTATTCCTTTATAGCAGTACAAGAACAGACTAATACAGAGTGACTTAGTACTTTTATCTTTGTATGAGAAAGAGAGAGAGCTTTTGTGTTGGGGCCAGGTGGTGGTTGATGTCATTGTTTGGATGTTTGAGGATGAGGACACAAATGAATGTTGAGTGTCTGAAAGAGTGGGATTCGGCAGGCATGGTAAATTGGTTCACTCATCATCTCTCCCAATCTCTTTCCAGTGTGCTTTCCTGTTCTTCAGAGTCTACAAAGAGAAACGCTCTGTTTCCCAGACTTGCTTACAGCAAGGGATCTGGGTGTGACTTAGATCCTGCCAGCCAGAGGCACTCTCGTGAGATGGGCAGCAGTGCAGGAGGCATCTATCCTGCTGTGCAATGCTCAGGCACAACCAGTTTTGGAGCCAACAGTCCTGACATTGACTTTCTATCCCTCAGACACCAACCAAGGCAGTGCGTTCCTAGAATCAACGCTCGCAATAGCAGCTTACCAATCCTTGGCCAAAGTGATGTCACTCAGAGCCAGCGGTTAGAACAGAGGATTCTCCAGCCTCAGATTGCGGCAGAGTTCGCAGTACCCCGGGGTGGGCTGATTCTGTAGGGTTGTTTTTATGTCATTTCTGAAAGTCCAATTAATAGCCCATTTCTCCAGCTCTTCTAATTATTTTATAAACACTAAAACCCTATATAGAAAACCTTAATGCTTAAAATGGTAAGAGTGGTTTCTGCAATAGAACCCTGATCGATACAGCGATAAATAGTATCCACAATGACTTATCAATAAGGAAAAGGAAAAAGAGAGAGAAAATTAAGTAAAATACATGAATATTCCAGAGGGAAAAAATAAGAATGTTCTATAAACTTGAAAAGATGTTCAACCCCATCAGTATTAAGGGCAACCACAACGAGATACATTTTCACATCCGCCAGATCAACAGTTTTGATGATGCCCCTAAGTAGTCCTGAAGCAGTGCCTCCCAACCTCTCTCACCTAAGGGTGCACAGAGAAAGCCATAGAATGTTATCAGCCCAGGCTGGGCGCGGTGGCTCACACCTGTAATCCCGGCACTTTGGGAGGCCGAGGTGGGAGTATCACTTGAGGTCAGGAGTTTGAGACCAGCCTGGCCAACATGGTGAAACCCCATCTCTACTAAAAATACAAAAATTAGCCAGGTGTGGTGGCAGGCACCTGTAATCCAGCTATTTGGGAGGCTGAGACAGGAGAATCACTTGAATTCAGGAGGTGGGGGTTGTAGTGACCTGAGATCCCACCACTGCACTCCAGCCTGGGTGACAGAGTGAGACATCATCTGGAAAAAAAAAAAAAAAAAAAAAAAAAAGAAAGAAAGAAAATACAAACCAGTAAGAACAAGCTATCAACAGCCTCCAAAGACTTACATAGGATCAGTATTTCTGCAAGAAAATCAAGAAAGCAATAGACCCGAGAAGATTCACTGGAAAACAACGCCAGCCCCTTAAGAACAGCAAGCAAAGAGGAGGCATTTTTCTCACTTAATAGTAGATACGTACAAGGGTTTCACCACAGCAGGAAGATTACATCGTAAGACAACAACATTCAAACACGAAACACAGTATATATAAAATTAGAGATATTGCTGGGCGCAGTGGCTCACGCCTGTAATCCCAGCACTTTCTTTGGGAGGCCCAGGCAGGCGGATAACCTGAGATTGGGAGTTTGAGACCAGCCTGGCCAACATGGTGAAACCCCGTTCCTACTAAAAAATACAAAAATTAGCTGCACCTGCAATCCCAGCTACTCGGGAGGCTGACCCAGGAGAGTTGCTTTAATCCAGGAGGTGGAGGTTTCAGTGAGCCAAGATTGTGTCATTGCACTCCAGCCTGGGCAACAAGAGCAAAACTCCATCTCAAAATAAAATAAAATAAAATTAGAGATATTGATATTTGGGGAGGAGGGGGAGAGACTGGAGCATCTAGCTCCTATGAACACCCAAAACGCTGGAAGATGGGGAGACCCCCTGACCCTCTCCTGACTGTGGACTGCTTGGTTTGTTAATGGTGGAGTAGCTTAGGATGGGATCCTTCATTCACCCTAACGAGCAGGGGCTCACAGAGATGTGTTGGACTCACTTTCACCCTGCTACCTCATCCTAAAAACCTCTGGATCAGAGGCCCAGAAACCTGAGTTCCACCCTTGGCTGTCTGAAACCTCCGGAAAACCATTTCACTTCTCCCAGTCTCAGTCTCCTTATCTGTACGTGGGAATGATTTTAATGCTCACTGTCCCGCTTATCTCAAGAGACTGTGAAGCTGATCAAAAGAGACAAGGGGTGTGGAAGTGAAAGGGCCCAAGAGCACTTTTCACAGTCATGAGTGCAGGAGTCAGTTCTGCCCCGTGCTGCTATGGGATCTTAGGCAAAGCCGCAACTTCTTTCGGCTTCAGTTTTTCTCACTTTAAAATGATAATAGGCCAGGAGCGGTGGTTCACGTCTGTAATCCCAGCACTTTGGGAGGCCGAGGCAGGCAGATTGCTTGAGTCTAGGAGTTCAAGACCAGCCTGGGCAACATGGCAAAACCCCATCTCTACTAAAAATACAAAAATTAATTGGGTGTGGTGGTGCATGCCTGTAATCCCAGCTACTCAGGAGGCTGAAGTGAGAGGATTGCTTGAACCCGGGAGACGGAGGCTGGAGTGAGCTGAGATCGCACCACTGCACTCCAGTCTGGATGACAGAGTGAGACCCTGTCTCAAAAAATAAGTAAAATAAAATGATAATAATAATATTCTGCATTACAGAGTTGCTGTGAGAATGGAGTAATACGAGGAAAGCACGTAGCAAGTGCCTAACACATGGAGCGCGCTCTCTGAACGTTAATCACAAGTGTGATTGATCACAAGTTAATCATAAGTGTGGTAAGAATGAGTCCCGCGTTAATCAGGGTTCTGGTGTGAAAATTGCTGAGTTCTTTTATGCTACTTCCCGCTTGCAGACGCCAGAGGGCGACATAGACGGCGGGACGCCAGTCGCCAAGCACTCCCGCCGCAGCCCCATAATCGACCACGCGGTGGCGCTAAGCCACACAATACCTGGTTTTCCGCAGGCTTTGGGGAGCAGAGGGCTGGCCGGGGGAGAGCGGAGACCGGGTAAGGGGGGCCTTGGGAGCCAGGGAGCCCTGAACCAGAGGGTCGAGGACCCCTGGACGGAGTATTCCCCGGGCTCCCGGGACACAAGATCAGCTGGGAATAAATGGGTCCTGGGCTTTTGGGAATCTGAATGGGGCATCCCTTCCTCCGGGCGCCGGGCTGCACCCCCTTCCCCTGGGCAGCTGTGGGGCCGTGACGCCTGGCGGAGGGGGCGCGCATCTCGGCGCGCGCCTGTCCTCGCAGTGGCTCATTCATCGCCGCCGAGGCACGCCGTTGCCATGGGGACGTGATGCAGGCGCGGGGAGCGGGAGGGAGAGGGAGGCCCCGGGTGACGTCCGCGCTCTTCTCGCAGCTCGTCTCCCGCGGCCTCCCAATTCTTGCCTAATTTGGAAGAGAGTCGCAGCCCTTCTGCTGATGCGCGCGCGCTGGCGCCTTTTTAAGGCAACTGGCGGAGTGGCGGCTCCACCAGAGCCTGGGAGCTGCCCCCGCCCCCGAGCCGCGAGCCCCGCGCCGGGCCGGGGAGTCCCCGGCGCCACACGCCCCCACCACCCCCATCTTAGCGCCCCCCACCCTCTATGGAGACATTTCAACCAGGGAGAAGGGAGGTCCTGCCCTTGCCCCTCGCCCCCGCCCCCCTCCTCCAACAGGGGAGACTTCTGTCCAAACCTTGGAAGGAAACGAGATGCCAGGCCTAGCGCCTTCGGGGATCCTCTCTGGACAAGGCCACAGGGTGAAAACACCAGGTGAGGACTTCACTACCCTTGGGGCCACCATGGGACCCTGGAGACCTTTGCCTCCCTCCAGGCCCCCCCGACCCCTTAACCTTTTTCTCCCTGAGCTCAGCCTGGAGCAGAGTTAGGATCCCGGGAAAGCCCCTTACCAGTTGCTCCAACCCCCTCCTTAAACTGGAAGGGAAACTGAGGCCCAGAGAGAAGTAGTGATTGACTAGGGCACGTTCCTGGAGGAAGAGCATGGGCCAGAGCCCACGGCTGCTGACCTCCTGGCCAGAGGTCAAGCCATTCCTTACGGTTGAGCATAGGCAGCCCCGTGTGCCGGTCTCCAGCACCTGCCCTGCACCAAGCAGAGGGACTGGACACCTCTGTCATGGCACCAGCTGCCTCTCCTTCTCCAGCACAGTTTGGACCTGGGCGGACTTTTTGGAAAAGCTTCTGGATGCCACGGACTCCACGACCGACCAACTAGGTTGCTGCTGCTTGCAAACATCGCCTCTGTTGAAGGATTCCTGCAGCCACCAGCTCTGGAACTTTCTGGAACCAAACCTTTCCCCAGACTGCCTACAAGGACCAATTGGCTTCTGGATGTAGGTGTGGCCTGCAGGGGTCTGGCAGGGCTCCCCAGAGTCAAGTGGACCCAGCCCTTTGGACCCCCTGCCGGGTCCTGTTGACCTCTGCCCTGTCCCTGCAGCACTTCCTGGAGGCGTTTGACCGGGACCTGGGAGGGCAGCTGGGAAGTGCCTGACCATTCTCAAGGAGCTGCGTGGATTCCAGACATCTCTGGGCTGGTCTCTGGACCGGGATGGGGGACCCAGAGGTGGAGCCGAACACACAAACAGCACTTGAGGGCTCCGAGGGTGGCGAGGAGAGAAGCTCCTGCTCTGGTACAGCTAGCCCTGGGACCTTGAATGGTGCTTCAGCAGAGTGTCCACTCCCAGCACCAAGCCCTCAGTGCAGAGAGGGAGACTCAGGCGGCCCTCAGAGAGACACAATTCGCCAAGGTCACACAGCAAGTCAGGGTGCCGCTAAGACTAGGACCTACGGCTCTGCCTCCTGGCCCAGGCTCCTCAGCACCTAGGCCCCAGAGGCCAGCCTGTGGGAGGCCCACATGGCCACTGCACCATGAACCAAGGACGTGGTCCAGGTCCACCTCCACCAAGTGCTGGCAGTGTGTCACTTGGGTCACATTAGGTTTCAGTCATCCGAGACCATCTTTCAAGGGCCGTCACTCCAATTATGAGTCTGGGATTTTCTGAAACTGAGCATTTTGGCCAGGCTGTGGGGGCCCTCTGTGGCTGCCTGTAAGACACTGCCAAGGGGACTTTCTTCCTCTCACCAGACTGAAGCTAAGAAGTGCTGGAGACAGCAGTTGCTTTAGCCACAGGCTGTGTAGACCACCTGAGGATGATCTGGAGGTCTGTTCTGTGCACCTTGGAACCCATCGGATCCCTCCAATGGTGAGTCCCCTGGTGTACCCAGCACCAAGCTGTGAGAAAGACCCCCAACGGGTTGGGTGGAAGAAGCAAAACTACAGGCTCAGACCCAGTACTTACTCCCCTGTGTCCACACAGGCCAGGTCTTCAGGGTCCCTGCCCACCCAGGGCTGAGAACGTGGTCCTCTGGGAGCCTTCAGGCCCACTCGGACCCCAGCATTGGGCAATGGGCTCGCCCCTACCTGAAACTGGAGCTTGGGTTTGCAGCATTCAACTTCCAAAGGTGGCCCAGCAGGCTCAGAGATGCTCAAGTGCCAGAGGTTGGGAGGGTCCTTTGAGGCTAAGAGGTCTGACCCACTGCCATTTTGCAAATACAAAAACTGAGGCCCAGGGAGGGAGAGAGGTTTGCAGAACACCCCCAGCAGGCTAGTGGCAGAGCTGGGAACAGAATCTGCATCTTCTGCTGCTCCTATTCAGAACTATTCCCCTGCACCAAACATAATCCGCTGACATCTAGACTGAGCTCACCTCGTCTTCTTCCTGGACCTCGGACTCCCTGGCAGAAGGCTCTCCCAACTCACAGCCTGTCAGGGATGGCAGTTCAGGGGCTTTCCCTTCAACCTGATGGTCCTTTCCACCAAAGCTTCCTGGTGCTCCTCCCGTCCCACCAGCGCTCAGCCCTTCTTGGCTTCGGAAGCTGCTCCATCAGCAGCCATAAGGGTCACTCGCCCCTGCTCACCACGGTTCACCCAACTCCCTGTGGTTCCCGCATTCCCCAGCATGGGGAGCACCATTTTCCTTGCTCGTGGGGGTCTCTTCTTTGTTGCCCCTAGGCCCAGTCCCTGACTCTGTCTGACCACTGGAGGCTTAAACCCCATCAGTCTTTCCTGGAACCCCCTGGACTGTTCCCTGTAGATTCTCTCTCTGTTGGCCCAGGGCCTGTGGGAGTAATGATGGCTGGCATGTCATAGGGCTGCTGTGAGGTTTTCATGAATTAATACACTCATCAGGTACACAAGGTGTGGGTAGGTGCCTCATCTGTAAACTCCCATGTTACGAGCTGTGCCCTGATAGTAACAAGGAGAGACTTGAAGCTGGAGCCTCTGGAGGCTGAGGCACCTGTGGGTGGAAGGGGAAAAAAGGAGGTGCCAGCCTGGAGGAGTTTTTAGTAATGAGAGATAATGGGAGCCATAAGGGTCTTAAGCTGGGAAGAACATGATCAGGTCGGCTTCCGGAAGAATGGCAAGGGGAGCTGGGCTGCTGAGCACCAGAAGGGTGTGTTGGGCCCGGGCCGGGCCCTCCATCTCTGGCTTTGGTGAGCAGTGGAGGGGGCAGCTGCCACCTGGGGAAGGAGCCTGCTGGGGCCCGAGCCAGAGCCCTGAGGGGCACTTTGTGTTCATCCCTCCACTTCTCCAGGCTGCAGCCCCAGCCTGGTTTACTCCATCTGGTGCTCTCAGACCTGGCCTGGATCAAAGCTGCCAGTGGGTACCCAGGCTATTTCTACACTTGCAGTGCCAGGACATGTGCTGCCACCTGAACCAGCCCCTGCCATCTCTGCATAGCCTTGTTCAAAATTATATTTTTCATAAAGTTAAGATAATGACCAACATTCTGCCATTGAGCATTTCTTGTGCTCCTTTTATGCATCAGGCATTTTCTGAGTGTTTTAACTAATTAACTCCTTTAATGCTAACATCAGTCCCTTGATAGAGGTGCCATCATCCTCCCCACTTCTGTATTTAACGAATAGATAAACTGAGGCATAAAAGATTAGGTCACTTAACTGACCGATGTCACAAAGGCAGTCTGTGGAGGAGGCAGGACTTAGCCCAGATTCTCCTCCCCCGCCACCCTCTCCTGCCTCAGGTACATCCCCGCCCGCTGGCCTTTCCACGTGGACCATGTCTCTCCCACTGCCTCTCGATGGTCCTTCAAACATCTGCAAATGCCACACCACCTCCTCAAGCCTCCTCTTCTCTGAGGAACATCTCTCCATTCCTCCCATCTTTTAAAAATTTCTTACAAATGTTTATGAAGCACTTTAAGCTGGAGTTGACAGTGGGCAAAGCAGTCACAGTCCCTGCCATGGTGACCACAGTCTAGTGGAGAAGAGACAATAAATTCCTCACCAAAATAAAGTATTAAATCACTATTTCACCAAGGGCCAACAGAGGCCTGGGGTGCCTGCAAACCTGTAACTGAGGATTTGGCCTCAGCACGAAGGTCAGGGAAGGCTTTCCAGAGGAGATGATATTTAGGCTGAACTAACAGGGGAAAATAGGAAGAACTCGGCAGAGGAGAGAGGCAGCAGCACCCCAGGAGAGGGAACAGCATGTACAAAGGCACTGTGGCGGCCGGGAGGGTGGCAGGCCAGGGACTGGAAGAAGGCTCATGCATCTGGAGGAGAGGCAAGGGGGTACATGAGGCCAGACAGGCTGGAGGGCTTACCAGAGCCAGGCCTGGCGGATGCCCTGGGCCCTGCCTCACAGTCCTTGGTGCGGTTGGCCCCTCCTCACTGGCTGCTGTGCTCAAGGCTAGGCTTGGACCCATAGCATAAGTCCTAGAGCCAAACCTCCTGGCCCTGACAGAGGCTGCCCTCTCTCCACTTTTGCTGCATGTCCCTGTTAACACAACCTCAGCTACAATGGCTTCTTTTGTGGCTACCTGGCACTGTGTTGAATCTCATTTATGAGGCCACACTCCTCTGTCCACCCAGCCACCCACCCAGCACAGCCTGGCCCAGTCAGCACTGACTTGCCACCAGCAGCTCAACTCAAATGCACCTGCTTGGGGAGGCCGGTGCCAACTCCTCAGGCAGGGTCACCCCTTCTTTTGCTCTCCCCAAACTCCCAGCATGCCTCCTTGATGGCAGTATCCCACCGAAGTGGCTGGATGGACCCCTTGCTCTCTCACCAGCCTGCAGGTTCCATGAGGCTGAGACCAGCTGTCTGTGGGCACCATCACATCTCTGCAGAGGCTGGCACAAACTCTGCCCTCAGCTGTTTGTTGCATGAATGACTTACACGCCTGAGCCCCTGCCCTGTGCCAGGCCTTGTGCTGGATGCTGGGAACATGAAGACCAGATGTAGATGCTGGTAGGGGAGACAGCCAAGTAAACACGCAGGGACAATGCAGCGTGCAGAGTGTGGTGATGAGGAAGCACAGGGGCTGGGGGCCACTGAGGGTGTCCCCGGACCTCACTGGAGGACCAGAAGGGCCAGAAATTGCCAGCTGGGAGTGGTGGTGGAGAAGACTCTGAAAATGAATGTGAGGAAAGTCCGCCTACTCCAGCCTCCCCAGGGCACGTCAGGAATGTTGGTTGCTGCTCTGCATTTGAAAAGTGGCTTTAGTTGATTAGGTTTCTTTCCCCTCTTGGAATGTGGCTGCTCTGACTTGCTCCTCACTGCATTCCTTGTGTCCTCTTCTCTCAGCCCTGCCTTCAGGACATTGCCCACAAAAGTTTCATCTTTTCCCACCTGGGCTCCACTCTCCCCCTCCCACCCCCTCCACGGGTCTATGTCCCTCACCTTCCTGGCTCTCAGCTCATTCACCCAGCTCTGGCCATCTCAATGCGTGGGTGCCAGCCTGCACCCTCTTACATGAGCTTTGTTGATTTCATAACCATAAATAGATAAAATGTTCTGAATGCTTTCATGTGCAAGTAGAATTGAGGGAGTGATAGCATAATGAAAAGGCCTCAGGAAAAGGAAAACAGCCTGCTAAGATGCAGCGGAAGACAACACGGTCACTGCACAAGCCAGCTCTGCGTGGGTTTCCTATTCTCACTGCACTGACCGCGGAGCCATGGACGCAGGATGGGGAGGTGCTTAGGAATCTGTTAGAAAACCTTTCCCTGGTTTCAAATCCACCAATTCAAAAGAACAACCTAGAAAAAAAAAGTAGAAGTCAGGAAAACCTGGGTTCAATTGTGGATTTATCTCACTCTAGCTGTGTGATCCTAGGCAAGTTAATCAACCTGTCTGAGAAGGCATAGAGAGATTCTTCCCCCCTGGGTCAGACTGGAGGATTCGGGAGGCCGGAGATCCCACAATACCTTCCTTTTCCTCCCATACATAAATTTTGTCTTCCTGACAATACGTTAATCACCAGCCCTGAGACCCCTCTGCCCAAAACGCAGTCCTGAAGACTAGGGTTGGAATAGGGATGGAATGGGGTACCCTGCCTCCTCATTGCCTGTTCCAACTCCTGTTGCAGGAAGTGGAGCGTCATCCTGCATGGGCAGGGTACATCTCCACAGCCACAAAAGGGGCTGGAAACCAATAAGGAGCCTGACCGATTGGGCTTTAAGTTGTCCAGGAGCACTACTTCTTTAAGTTGTCCAGGAGCACTACTTCTCCATGGCCTTTGGAACAGTAAAGGGGGCTGAAATGATAGCTTGGTATATCCTGGGTTAAGAGAGCTTTCTGGGTGAGAAAGAGAAACAAGTGGAGATATTCCTGGTGTGAACTCATTCTCTGGTCTAAGGATGGCACGCTTTTTCTCTAAAGGATCAATTAGTAAAAAAGGGTCAAAAAGTTCTTTAGGCTTTTTGAACCATATGGTCTCTGTTGCAACTACTCAGCTCTTCCATTGTAATGTGAAAACAGCCATAGACGATGAGTAAATGAATGAATGTGACTGTATTCCAATAAAACTTTATATACAAAAGGAGGCAGCAGGCTAGATGTGGCTAGATTTGCAGTCCATAGTTTGTAAGCCCTAGCCCTATCACGTGGTGCAAAAGAGAAAGCTTGGGTTGGGAACAGGAACTAGGGGTGAGGCTCAGCATTGCCAGAGACTTGCTGAGTGACTTTGATTAAGTCATTATCCATCTCTGAGCCTTTGTTTCACCATCTATCAAATGAGCATCATAATATCAGTTAAGGCTGGGTGTCGTGGCTCACACGTGTAATTCCAGCACTTTGGGAGGGCAAGGTGGGAGGATTGCTTGAGGTCAGGAGTTCCAGACCAGCCTGGGCAGAAAAAAAATTTTTAAATTATCTGGGTGTAGTGGTTTATGCCTGTAGTCCCAGCTACTCGAGAGGCTGACACAGAAGATCATTTCAGCCCAGGAGTTTGAGGTGGCAGTGAGCTATGATCAGGCCACTGCACTCTAGTCTAGATGACAGAGCAAGACTGTATATAAATAACAATAATGATATCAGTCAGATTTGTCGTGAGAATGTGTCTAACAGGCCAGAGCAAATCTGAAGTCTTTTTGTCCCTCTGCTTCATAACGTTAAGTGGATTTGCACCCTCTGCCCATGCCAACCTCACCTGGCCATGCCCCTGCCTGCTGATGGTAGCAGCAGCCTGCCAGAAAGGCAGGTATCTCTCTCCAGGGTCAGATTCTTCATCTGTCTTTCCAAGCTCAAGCCCCAAGTGACCCCATTTCTGTAGCAAGCCAAGCACAGGAGGAAACAAGGAATCCCTTTCTTTCCACCATCCAGTCATTTGGCAACAAGCTACAGTTCACTTGAGAGAGTGATGTGGCTGCAGTGGCTGGTGGCCAGGCTTTGGAGGAGGCCTTTGAGACTCAGGCTGGGAATAGAACTATGAAAAATGGGCTTTAGTGCTCCTCTGGAACATTAACCTATGGCCATAAGTTAAGTAGTTGCAGCTGTGATCTCATTGTTAACTTGCAGCACCACCAATTGCATCAATGCATCTTTCTTGGACCATCTTGCCCACCTGTCTGGTCTGACCACTACTGCAAGCTTGCATCCTTTGGCGTATTGTCATTTTCTCTGAAGCCCCATTCAGTGATTCATTCATTCATATTCTTTCTGTCTCTCCCCACTTCCCTTCCCTTCCTCCCCCTTTCTCTTTCTCATAGACACATTTGTCCAGAGCAAGACAAGATCACACTTTGACAGCCGTCTGTCAAGATCCTTGCTCCAAATATCCAGACTAGCAGCTAGGAGTCTCCATGCTGTTCTGAAGAAGCAGATTCCTCACCCACCCTTCAACTCCTTCCCAGGAGGTAATCCTCCTCCAAATCTCTGGAAAAGATACACCTCCTCTTCTCTGATAAAGGCTGGGGGGTGATGCCCCTCCCCCAGGTTCCCAATAAAGCTATGCAAGACAGGGGCAAGGGATCTCACGGCCTGTTTTTGCTACAAAAACCCTTTTTCGGAAAAAATAATAA
Organism: Pongo pygmaeus; assembly: GCF_028885625.2. Taxonomy (NCBI): domain Eukaryota; kingdom Metazoa; phylum Chordata; class Mammalia; order Primates; family Hominidae; genus Pongo; species Pongo pygmaeus. The sequence continues at coordinate 8,255,166 of NC_072382.2, read as the reverse complement.
AGAAAGGAATCAGCCAATCCCTCCTCGATGCCATCACCTCTTCTTGGTGATTTTTCGGGGAAGGAGTGGGTGGGTTGCTATGGCAACAGATGCGAGCTCCTCTCAGTAAAGAAGGGACTTTGATATTTTTTTCTCTCTCTCATTCTCTCAGTTGTGTGTGTGTGTGCGTGCATGTGTATGTGCGCCTGTGTGTGTGTGCATGCGCGCTACGCATGCCTGTGCCCACACCAGGAATTTTTTTTTTTAGAACTAAAGAAAGCCCTTCTCTTCTCTCAGCTCTCCAAATATGGAGTGATGGAAAACCACTTACTCCTGCAGGCCAGGGAGAATTCAGGATGATTCAAGAGAAAAGGGAGAGGTCATGTGGGGCTTTTTTCCTCCATGTTTTTACTAGAGATTGCATGCAACAAGAGAGCTTTGCAAATGGTTAGGGGGCCCTTGGAAAGAGCGGAAGATGTTAGGTGGAAAGAGGGAGCAAGATATAGATGGTGCAGGAGCCCAACGGGTGACCTCAGAGAGGGCAACAGAAGCTATATTGAGTCTGGGGACACATGTACATCCCACCACGCCATCAGATGCTGAAAGACCCAGAGCACACTCAGATATGGACACAAACACAGACACTGACAGAAAGGCATATGGAAAATTGTAGACATAAATACACACAGGCACAAACATAGGACTGCACACAACATAGGAAGTTGGAGACAAAAAAAAGACAAGCATAGATGCAGGCATAGGTAAACACAGAGATATACAGGGGTACAGACTTGGAGCTACAAAGACACATGCAAACAGATAGAGATATAGACATACAACCACGTCCAGACAGGTTTAGAGGCAGACATACAGGACACACAAACACAGTCTTAGTCAAATGAACACACACACACACACACACACATACACAGAGTCTGGCTATTTTCCTTCAATTGCCCAAGCATCCTTGAGCAGTAGTGCATAGCTGGAGATGCTGCACGCTTGCCCAGTAGGTTTGGCTGAGAGGTTCTGCTCTCCCATTCCTTCTACACACTCACACCAAAGCCCCTCTCCCAATTCATTCCCTTGCCTACTTTCCCACAGCCAGCAGGCTCTGATGCCTCCCCCATCTCAGGCTTCTAATTCTTAGCTTGTTCTGCTGCTGCTGCCTGCCACTTGGGGGAGAGAGTGGGGTGACTCAGCCAGGCCAGGATGACTCACACTGCCAGTATTTTTAGCAGCGGCCAGGAGCTCTCTAGTGTGCCAGCCGCCCCCCTCCTCCTGCTTGCTATTTCGGAACCGTCACTGGTGATATAAATAGCTCCTCTCCCACGGCCTGAAGCTGCTGCCAAGCTATTTTTGGTTCTGCACAGTTAAAAATAGCTTCACGGAGGTGGGAGGCAGGGGGAGTGGGAGCTGGCCTAGGAAGAGGAGACATCGGGGCATACAGAGCTTCTCAACTTGAATCAGAGTGGGCGAACTAGGATGAGCCCTTCTCTACCCCCTCCCTTGTCCCTTTCTAGACCCTTCTTCCCTTCCAAAGTGCTTCTTCCCATTCCATTCTCCTGGAAAAAGCCAGGGGCTCTTCCTTTGAGCCCAGTTCTCCTCACTTGCTTACTTCACCCCTAGAGCCCAGAAATCTTGGCCCCATGCAAACCCTCCATATTCATTCACAGAGAATAAGGGGACAGTCAAAGGGTAGGCTCACTCTGAGGCCTGTGGGTACCCAAGCCCTAAGTCGATGTCCCTGGCAAACCGTAGCCTGACTTCCATGGTGACTCTTTCAGCACCACGGACAGCGATCGGCGCCGTGTTCCTTCACTGCAGATTCGCTCAGATTGCAGGAGGCCATGACACCCAGCCAGTAGACTCCTCTTATTGTGGAGGGGGACACTCAGAATGCCTCACAGGCAGCTTTAGCATCAGTGAGTGAAGAACACAGGAACAACCCCCGTGGAATTTCATACGGAAGGGGATCCAAAGATCAAGGGATTGTTCAAATGGAAGCTTGAGAGACTGGTGGGTGGTACATTATAGGTCAGATTGAGATGAAAGAAGCAACACAGACCCATGTCCAGGAGGAATCATCTCTCTGTCATCCAGGTCAATAGGGTTAGAGACAGTGGCAGACAGACAAGCGGACATCGTTCCCTCCACCTCAGCTGTGACACTGACCACAGGATGGCCCCAACCTCTGCCAAAATGCATAAGAAACCAGAATAGGGTCTCCACACTTTGCACCCCTCTTCTAAGACATCCTTCTCCTCAGCTGGCTCTCCTCCCACTCTACCTCTGTTACTACCACCCCTTTCCATGAGGAGCGGGGAGTTCCCTGGCCCCAAACTGTCCTTTTTGATGTCAAAGTTCATCTCCATGCTTCCTGTGTGACTGGAACTTCCCAGTCCCACCCTCCAATTTTTAAGTGGCCTCATTTCCAGCCACTTAAGTGAATCCATGCGCACACAGCTACTCCATCAAACGAGATTTCAGATAAGAACATTCCCTAGCCCGCTTGCTTCTTGCATTATTGAATCCCGGGATAAGAACGGCACCTCCTCGCCCCTGTAGAGAGCAATCATCTGTTGTGAAAAGAGAAAAAAAGCGGGTGTGGGGCGGGGGGTGGGGATAGGGGAAAGGTGACAGGATATGAAAAGGATAGAAAAGGATATGAAAGGATAGAAAAAGAAACGAAGGTGGAGAGTGGAGAGTTGAAGGTGGAGAGGCAGAGCCAGCAGACTTGGAGCCGCAAATGTGGAGAGGGGTGGAGGGAACCTGGCAAAAATACAGAGTCCCTGGTAGGTGCAGGGGTCATGGAGGGTCCGGTGCGGCCCCTTCGCTTCTCAGCCGCTCCCCCATCTTGCCCGCCTAGGCAGGGCGGGGAGCCCTCCGGAGCGGTGCGGAGGCAGCCAGGCCCCGCCCGCCGCCGCCGCAGCCGCGGCAGCCGCCGGAGGATTCCTGTCCTAATATGGAGCTGGGATTCCCCCGGCCCCGCCCCCGCCCCCGGCCCGCGGGGAGAGAGCGGCTGGCAGCAGGGCGGGGGGAAGCGCTCGCTTGGGGGCCGGCAAAGGGGGGAAGGGATGCCTAAGTGCAGACCCAGGTCCTCGCCGTGTCCCACGTCCCTGCCTCAGTTTCCCCCTCCAGTAAGGTTAATTAGCTGAGAGGGAAACCACGAATCACTGCAGACTACAGCGCTGGTGTTGGTTTCTATTCTTGGCTCTGGGAAAATAGGATCAACGCCAAATTCAGCTGGTCCCTTTCCCACCGGACCCCCTTTCCACCCATCCTAGGGACTTAGACCCCCATGAACACCCCCTGATAAGCCGCCAAAGCCCGATTTGGGAAGCGGGGGCGGGGATTTGTTCTCTGAAAATGGCCAAGGGAATCCCAGGTTAAGTAGTCCCCAGAGAGTAACCCCAGCAGTGACCTGTCCCCCGGAGGCCAAGGAAAGTCCTCCTTCCCTGCAAGTGAACGTGACCTTGTCTGTCAAGTAACGAGGGGGATTTGTAGACAACCCTGTTCTTCCCCATTCCCTCAACTCCTCAGAAAAATTAGTGTCAGTGCCGGCCCCTCTCTGCCCTCTGCGGGCTCCTGCCGCGGGCTTCAGGCCGCCCTAACCTTGGCCCTGTGTCTTCCCTCAACTGAACGCATTCAGACGCCAGGGTCCCCACACTCCATTCAAGCTTTCTTAACGCAGCGCCTTTCTCTCCGCTCAGCTCCCGCCAGGCTCGGCCCCCTCCGCAGCCTCCTGCTCCCCCCTCGCCCGCCTCCCTCCCTCTCTCATTCTACGTCATGAGATGACGTCGGAAGCCGGGCGGGAGGAGGAGCCCCCCTCCCCAGTCAGCGGCTCCCGCTGCAGCTTGCTTAGCCCAGCCTCCCGCTCTCCCGCCCCCCCGGCTCTAAAACGAGCCCCCCACGCCTGGCAGGAGCTATATAAGGCGGCGTGAGGCAGGCGAGGGGGGCAGCGCAGCCGAGCGGAGCCCAGGAAAGCAGAGAGCGAGCCTGAGCGAGAGACGGGGAAGCACGGAGGAGGAAGCCGCCGGTGCGTCGGGACGGGAGCGCAGGTGCTCGGGCGCCCGAGCTGGAGCTCCGCAGCCGCCGGTCATGTACCGCTCCACCAAGGGCGCCTCCAAGGCGCGCCGGGACCAGATCAACGCCGAGATCCGGAACCTCAAGGAGCTGCTGCCGCTGGCCGAAGCGGACAAGGTCCGGCTGTCCTACCTGCACATCATGAGCCTCGCCTGCATCTACACTCGCAAGGGCGTCTTCTTCGCTGGAGGTGAGCATTCTGGGGTTACCACAGATCCGAGCTGCCAGGCGCCGGAGACCCTGGAGCAGAGGGAACCCGCTGGGGCTGCCGCATGTCTAGGGCAGCGTGCTGGCGAGCTGGGGAGATTGGGGACTTGGGAGATTCGGGACTTTCTACTTTTCCTCCTGAGCTCCCTCCAGACCTCACCTTAGTTCTGAATGAGAGTTAGAGAGCCTGGACGGTGTCCCTAACACCAGATTATGAGAGGAGAAGAGCCAGGACAGAGCGGCCTCGGTGCCCGCCAGTGCAGAGGCGCTCCGGGAGCCGAGGAGGGAAGCCCGGGAAGTTGCAGGGATAGAGCTGCCTGAGCCTAGGGGAAACGTAGCTACTGTCCGCGGTGCTGAAAGGGATCTCCCGTCGCCTTCGGGGCGCTGCCCATGGTGCTGACGGCCGCATCGGCTGTGTATGGCTCTGTCCATGGTTCTGAACCCACAGTCGGCTTCGGAGCTCTGTCCGCCGTTCTGAAATTCAGAGCCGCTTTGGAGCTGTGTCCGCGGTTCTGAAATTAAGAGCCGAGGAGGCGCCGACGCCACTTTAGAAGTCGAGGGCTTGTGGGCTATGGAGATACAGCAACAGGTTCTCTGGCCAAGAGCTGCGGGCAGCGGGTCAACAGGTGTTTGCAGAGGCAGGTCTATGAGAAATTCCTCTGAATTCTCTGAAACTCAGACCATGCCTTCCTCACTTCTGCTTTGCCTCCCAGTCTTACTCCTGACGCACCACGTCTTCTCGCCCTACAGGCACTCCTCTGGCCGGCCCCACGGGGCTTCTCTCAGCTCAAGAGCTTGAGGACATCGTAGCGGCTCTACCCGGCTTTCTGCTTGTGTTCACAGCCGAGGGGAAATTGCTCTACCTGTCTGAGAGTGTGAGCGAGCATCTGGGCCACTCCATGGTGAGTGCTGAGGGTCCTTTCAGCTGAGGCTGGGCATGGAGTGGGTGCCGTGAGCCTTCCACTCCTGAGGAAATGGGAATTACTACGGAGGGAGAGGTTATACCCTACAAGATACTATAGATCAAAGATTGGCTCCTGCTGTTCTCCCTAATGGTCATCTCTTCTTTTCCTCCCTCCAGGTGGACCTGGTTGCCCAGGGTGACAGCATCTACGACATCATTGACCCAGCTGACCATCTCACCGTGCGCCAGCAACTCACCCTGCCCTCTGCCCTGGACACTGGTAAGGACTCCCTTCTCCCTTCCTCTGTCCAATTTCCCACCTGCTGCCCTTCTCCCCACCATCCACGGTCTCTCTCTCAGCCACTCACCCTCTTATCTGTTTTTCTCTTCACCTATCTAGATCGCCTCTTCCGCTGCCGTTTCAACACCTCCAAGTCCCTCAGGCGCCAGAGTGCAGGCAACAAACTCGTGCTTATTCGAGGCCGATTCCATGCTCACCCACCTGGAGCCTACTGGGCAGGAAACCCCGTGTTCACAGCTTTCTGTGCCCCACTGGAGCCGAGACCCCGCCCTGGCCCTGGCCCTGGCCCTGGCCCTGCCTCACTCTTCCTGGCCATGTTCCAGAGCCGCCATGCTAAAGACCTGGCCCTACTGGACATCTCTGAGAGGTAAGCCTGGAGTGTTCAGATTCCAAGAGGAAGGCAGGCCAGAGATGAAGGGACCCTAGATTCTGGAGTCAGGGGCAGGGAGGATGGGGTTTAGGGGGGCAGAGGATCTGGGAGGGAGTGAGATGCATGGGTATCAAGCAAGGAAAACAGAAAGCTGACCTCACCCTTTCCACCTTCCCAGTGTCCTAATCTACCTGGGCTTTGAGCGCAGTGAACTGCTTTGTAAATCATGGTATGGACTGCTGCACCCCGAGGACCTGGCCCACGCTTCTGCTCAACACTACCGCCTGTGTGAGTGTCCAGAGAGGCTGGGGACAAGATAGCAAGCTGGGAAAGGGCATGGGAGACCAGATAAAGAATGAGCTGTAGTCAAGAGTGATGCTGGGGAGATAACAGATGCCAAGAGTTTCGGATGCTATAGGGTGAACATGATGGTGAGGATTCAAGGCAATAATCAAATCAGAACTGGGGGACTCTGAGTGGTGAGGTCAGGGTAGAGAGCTGAGTGGTGCAGGTGAGGGTAGTCAGAGGAGAGGATGTCATGGCTATCTCAACTCAGTGGAGAGGTGACCAAGGGTGGGGAGTAGGTAGAGTTGCCTGGTGGACATCCTAACTCTGCATCTTCTTTCTCCTCAGTGGCTGAGAGTGGAGATATTCAGGCAGAGATGGTGGTGAGGCTACAGGCCAAGACTGGAGGCTGGGCATGGATTTACTGTCTGTTATACTCAGAAGGTCCAGAGGGCCCCATTACTGCCAATAACTACCCAATCAGGTAAGCCACAAGCCAGGGGCCTAGGGGGCAGCTGAGGTCGGCATGGAGGAGATACAAATCAGGGAACTGCTCTGGATATGGACATCGGACCCTTACCAGCTGACTCTTCTCTCCTCTCCAGTGACATGGAAGCCTGGAGCCTCCGCCAGCAGTTGAATTCTGAAGACACCCAGGCAGCTTATGTCCTAGGCACTCCGACCATGCTGCCCTCATTCCCTGAAAACATTCTTTCCCAGGAACAGTGCTCCAGCACTAACCCACTCTTCACCGCAGCACTGGGGGCTCCCAGAAGCACCAGCTTCCCCAGTGCTCCTGAACTGAGTGTTGTCTCTGCATCAGAAGAGCTTCCCCGACCCTCCAAAGAACTGGACTTCAGTTACCTGACATTCCCTTCTGGGCCTGAGCCTTCTCTCCAAGCAGAACTAAGCAAGGATCTTGTGTGCACTCCACCCTACACGCCCCATCAGCCAGGAGGCTGTGCCTTCCTCTTCAGCCTCCATGAGCCCTTCCAGACCCACTTGCCCACCCCATCCAGCACTCTTCAAGAACAGCTGACTCCAAGCACTGCGACCTTCTCTGATCAGTTGACGCCCAGCAGTGCAACCTTCCCAGATCCGCTAACTAGCCCACTGCAAGGCCAGTTGACTGAAACCTCGGTCAGAAGCTACGAAGACCAGTTGACTCCCTGCACCTCCACCTTCCCAGACCAGCTTCTTCCCAGCACAGCCACCTTCCCAGAGCCTCTGGGCAGCCCTGCCCATGAACAGCTGACTCCTCCCAGCACAGCATTCCAAGCACACCTGGACAGCCCCAGCCAAACCTTCCCAGAGCAACTGAGCCCCAACCCTACCAAGACTTACTTTGCCCAGGAGGGATGCAGTTTTCTCTATGAGAAGTTGCCCCCAAGTCCTAGCAGCCCTGGTAATGGGGACTGCACGCTCTTGGCCCTAGCCCAGCTCCGGGGCCCCCTCTCTGTGGATGTCCCCCTGGTGCCTGAAGGCCTGCTCACACCTGAGGCCTCTCCAGTCAAGCAGAGTTTCTTCCACTACTCTGAAAAGGAGCAGAATGAGATAGACCGTCTCATCCAGCAGATTAGCCAATTGGCTCAGGGCATGGACAGACCCTTCTCAGCTGAGGCTGGCACTGGCGGACTAGAGCCACTTGGAGGACTGGAGCCCCTGGACTCCAACCTGTCCCTGTCAGGGGCAGGCCCCCCTGTGCTCAGCCTGGACCTGAAACCCTGGAAATGCCAGGAGCTGGACTTCCTGGCTGACCCTGATAACATGTTCCTGGAAGAGACGCCCGTGGAAGACATCTTCATGGATCTCTCTACCCCAGACCCCAGTGAGGAATGGGGCTCAGGGGATCCTGAGGCAGAGGGCCCAGGAGGGGCCCCATCGCCTTGCAACAACCTGTCCCCAGAAGACCACAGCTTCCTGGAGGACCTGGCCACATATGAAACCGCCTTTGAGACAGGTGTCTCAGCATTCCCCTATGATGGGTTTACTGATGAGTTGCATCAACTCCAGAGCCAAGTTCAAGACAGCTTCCATGAAGGTGAGTCAGCCAAAAGGTCCAAGAACTCAAGTCCCGGTCCTGCCAATGAAATGCTGGGTAGATTTAGGTAAATCAATTCCCTCTCTCTGTACATTGATTTTATTAAGGGGATGACATCCCCTGCTGAAGAGAGTAGCAGTGGGGATGAGAAAAAAATGAAAGACTTAATATGAAAGTTTGAACAAGTAGACTTGGCAGGGGTTAGGGCTGTGGGATAGAGTGCTAGAGAATTCTTAAGTAAGGGCTTGTGCTTAACTCCATGAGGGGCCTAGATCAGTCTTCACCACCCCATTTTACAGATGAAAATAATCAAGGTCCCAGAGTTAAACAAACTTTCCTTAGGGTGCACAACAAACTGATGGAAGAGGGACTAGAGCTCTATCCTAGTATCCTAGCTCCCTGAAGGGGATACAGAGCAAGAGTTTATACAAGTTGGTAAAAGAAAGACGAGGCTCAGCCCCTGACTCCATTGAGGTAGCTCCCTGGTTACAGCCCCATCCTTCCTCAATTACAGCCACAGTTTCACTCCGTCCATCCAAATTGCCCCCTAATCTGCTGAGCCTCTGGCCATCATTTCATCATTGAGCCAACATCTTTGAAGCCCATACTAATACCAACACATTCTCAGCCCCAGGATCCTCTGTGCTAATTGGTCTAACTGATTGTGTTCTCTCTCTCTGTCTCTCTGCAGATGGAAGTGGAGGGGAACCAACGTTTTGAATAAGTCTGTGACTTAACGTCGTCAAGTATGGCATATTGTCATCAAGACGTGGAGCCGCTCTCCACCCCCCCGGGACTGTTGGGGGGATTCTGGGGGCCAGAGGGGGATATATATGATTCCCCAGGCCCTGCAGGATTTTGGGGGGGGGAGGTGGGAGGGCAAGGGAGGGGAGCTTCTTTTTAAAATCAAGAGACTTCGAGCGATCCCAGTTTCCATTTCAATCTGTATTCACTCGTAGTGAGTTTCCTTGAATGGGATTTCAAGCGGAGAATGGGGGAGTCTGACTTCCCCGCCGCCTTGCCCCATTGGCCTGGGCCAGTTCTCCACTCCTAGGGGCCAAGCCACCTCTAGGCCTTGGTGGGGGAAAGGCAGGGCCCACCCGGGCCAGCCCGTGCCCTGAGGGGCTCTTGACACCCACGTAGAATTCTCTACACACCAGTAACGGGATTTCAATTCCGATGGACTCTGCCGCCCTGGCGGCCCTTCCTGTGACTTTTGCGCCCCGCGCCTGGGGTGGGGGGTGCGAAGAGACGCTACGTTCCTTTCCGATGGAGGAAGGCAGATCTGCCGTCACACGTGTGCTTGCACGAGTGCGTGTACCTGGTGCGGGACTCACCCGGCCGCCAGACTGCCTGGGCCTGCCCAGATGGCCACCTCGTGGTGCTGCGGTGACTTTGTAGCCAACTTTATAATAAAGTCCAGTTTGCCTTTTTGGTACCTCTTGTGTCATGCACTGCTGTGTAAAAGGAAGGGTAGAGGATAAGTTTGGGAGGCTTGGATGGGAGCCTGGGGGCCAGGAGGTAAAAGCTGGACCTGTTTATGGCCCCAGCACTTCTTCAGCCACTTGTGAATTCATTCATTAATTTACTCATTCATTCATTCTTTCACTCAACATCCACATATACATTGTGTGGCCCACACTGTGCTAGAAGCTGGAAAGCTTAGGGCTGAAACAGATGTTATGTCTTGCCCTCAAGGTGCTTGGTGTCCAGTACTAGAGAATACTGGCATCTCCTCTCTGCGACAGGCTTGCAGTGCCCGTGGTGTGGGAGGGGACAGAGGGCCTAGGAGTGGACAAGAGGATTCAATTTGATGTTGGTTCTGGGCATGGGTTTGAAGCTTCTGCTCACAAGTTCTTTCTTCACCTGGTCCTTCAGGGAAGCAACTTCCTTGTGGGGCCCTGGATCGACTCATTGGAAATTATAACCACGTCTGTTATCCTTGCACAGGGCTTTCAGCTGACACACAATTTTACATCTGTTATTTCCTGCAACAATGCCTCTGGGCAGGCATATTAGCCCGTCTCACTGATGAAGAAATTGAGGACCACAGGTAAAAAGTTATTTGCTCCCACAATTGATGACAGGCATGGGTGGGTGGGCAACATACCCAGAGCATCTGCATCCCAGCCCTGGGCTGTTTTCTCTGCTGGCAGAGCCAGTGAATCACCACCCATCCCAAATCATCTCATCCCAGATTACTCAAGAAGGGCAAATGTGGGCTGGAGCAGGGTCCTCTCTCCCAAGTGTGGGGTGAGAAACCCCCTCTTTTTGCTCTCCAGGTCTGTAAAGTAGAGCTGAGCAGAATATAACTCAGTAGGTCAAGAGAAAAAAGTTTCCAAAAATGCTGTTTTCCTCCAAGCTTGAAGCCCAAACAGCCACAGGGTAGGGTGAGGTGCAAATGAAAATGAGGAGATGGGCTGGGCACAGTGAGTCATGCCTGTAATCCCAGCACTTTGGGAGGCCAAGGCAGGAGGATTGCTTGAGCCCAGGAGTTTGAGATCAGCCTGGGAAACATGGTGAAATCTCATCTTTACAAAAAATACAAAAATTAGCTGGGTGTGGTGCACACTTGTAGTCCCAGCTACATGAGAGCCTGAGGCTGGAGGATCTCTTGAGCCTGGGAGGCAGAGGTTGCAGCGAATCAAGACTGCACCACTGTACTCCAGCCTGGGCGACAGAGCGAACCCTGGATTCAAATCTCACCTCCACCAATTATTTGCCAAATGGGACTTGAGGCTCAGTTTCTCCACAAGTGAAGTGGGGCTGACAAACATGGTACTTATCTCCCAAAGACGCTGTTAGAACTTGATAGTGTTCATTTATAAGCAGAGAAGCGCAGAATTGACAAGTTATTCAATTGAATTAGAAGACAATGGTGACCTCAAAGGCTTCCCCAGTGAAGTACAGAGGCTAGGTTCCAGCAACAGAGGGCACAACCTGAGAAAGCCCCTAAGCCTCCTTTTATTCCAAGTCCTCCAGCTCCGGGGCCATGCACTTCGGAGAGTCCCATGGGAAGGAAGACACCCCCTAGGGACCTGTCACTATTTTTCCAACTTGGATGGGTCCTTGGGTGGAAAAGGAGGATGGAGTTTTGCCTTCTGCCTTCCTTGTGTATCTGTTCTCCAACTTGGACAAAATAACTGGATTGTCAGCCCCAGGAGGACCCTGGCATGGAGCACAGGACTGGCGCATAGCAGACACACTCAAAATGTCTTCTTGAAAGGAATCTTTCTCTCCTTTCTTTCTTTCTTTCTTTCTTTCTTTCTTTCTTTCTTTCTTTTTCTTTTTCTTTCTTTCTTTCTTGACAAGGTTCACTATATTGCCCAGGCTGGACTCAAACTCCTGGGCTCAAGCGATCCTCCTGCCTCATCCTCCCAAAATACTGGGATTACAGATGCACAGCACCCCACCCGGCTGAGAGGACACTTCTGAAGTTCAGTCAAAGGGTTTCATTAGACTCATCAGTTTCTACCATAAAAATGTGTTCCTAAGTTCCCCAGAGGGAATCTTAAGTGACCATGAGCTCAAGACATGCATTGGAGTCCCATCTAAAAACTTCCCTGGGGTCATTAAAAAAAAAAAAAAGGAAAGTCTGGCCATGCAATTGTGGCAGCTCACGCCTATATACCCAGAACTTTGGGAGGACAAGGTGGGAGGATGGCCTGATCCCACGAGTTCAATACCAGCCTGGGCAACAAAGCAAGACCCAATCTCTACAAACAAAAATTAGCTGGGCATGATGACATGCACCTGTAGTTCCATCTACTTGAGAGGTTGAAGTTGGAGGATTGCTTAAGCCCAGGAGTTAGAGACTGCAATGAGCTATGGTCACACAATTGCACTCCAGCCTGGGAAACAGAGCAAGACCCTGCCACAAAAACAAAACAAAACAAAAAGGAAAATCTGAGAAACCTAAGGAAACATAATAATGAAATAGAATTTAGTATACTAGAGCAGAAAAAGGACGCAAGGTAATGAGGAAGTCTGAATAAAGTATGGACTTCAGTTGATAATACTGTATCAATATTGACATTAATTGTGACAAATGTATCATGTAAGTGTAAGATGTTGGTAACAGGGGGAAATGGCTGTGGGGTTTATGGGAACTTTGCAGGATCTTCACAACTTTTCTCTAAGTCTAAATCTATAATAAGCCAGGCACGGTGGCTCAAGCCTGTAATCCCAGGACTTTGGGAGGCCGAGGTGTGTGGATCACCTGAGGTCAGGAGTTCGACAGCAGCCTGGCCAACATGGTGAAAGCCCGTCTCCACTAAAAATACAAAAATTAGCCGGGCATGGTGGCGTGAGCTTGTAATCCCAGCTACTCGGGAGGCTGAGGCAGGAGAATCACTTGAACCCGTTAGGCGGAGGTTGCAGCGAGCTGAGATCGTGACGTTGCACCCCAGCCTGGGTGACAGAGTGAGACTCTGTCTCAAAAAACAAAAAACAAAACAAAACAAAAAAGCCCCACAACTTTTTTTTTTTTTTTTTTTTTTTGATATGGAGTCTTGCTCTGTCGCCCAGGCTGGAGTGCAGTGGCACGATCTCGGCTCAGTACAGCCTCTGCCTCCCGGGTTCCAGCGATTCTCCTGCCTCAGCCTCCTGGGTAGCTGGGATTCCAGCCGCATGCCATCAAGCCTGGCTAATTTTTCTATTTTTAGTAGAGATGGGGTTTCACCTTGTTGGCCAGGTTTGTCTCAATCTCTTGACCTCGTGATCCACCAGCTTCAGCCTCCTAAAGTGCTGGGATTACAGGCGTGAGCCACCACGCCCGGCCGCCCCACAACTTTAAAAGGTAAAAATTATGGAAGAAAAAAAGAAACCCCTCCCTGGCATTTGGTGGCAGTGACAGGAGATGGTAGAGTGTGTGTGGACAAGAAGGCACTCTGACACTCGGAACTGGAGAGCCAGGCCGTCGGCCCATGCGGAGAAAGTTGAGAGAGCCCATGGCGCCCCCTGCTGGACATAGAACCATCTGCTTCTGTTCCCTTCCCTGGCATGGTCCCTGTGGCTTGGAGCATCAATATTGCATCTTAGAATAGATGGGTAAACTGAGGCCCAGAGAGAAGAAAGGAATTGCCCAATGGCACTTCCGAAGTGGCTACAGAAGCCAAATCTGACTCTCAAGCACCCTTGCCACCAACACCAGATTGCTGACCTGGGAGCAAAAAGGTATGAGAAAGGGCTGAAGTTTTGGAGTCTCAAAGACTGAGGTCAAATACTGGCTCTTGCACTTCATTTTGCATGTGATAAACACTTATGACACCTACATGCGCCAAGGGCTTTGCTGGGTCCTGGGGAAAACTGAACAAGACAGACAAGGTCCCTGGAGTCACAGACCTTACACTGAAGTTGTGGGGAGACGTAACAAAAAGTAAAATAACTCTCTAAAAGGAGCATGCAGTGTGTGCAATGAAGGAAAGAACCTGCGTACTGTGGCAGAGAGGAACTGAGGAGGGGGTGCTAATTTAGAGTGTGGCGTCAGAAAGCTCTTCTAAGGTGACATTGAGCTAAGACCTAAAAGATAAGAAAGAAGAAGAGGCCGGGCACGGTGGCTTGTGCCTGTAATCCTAGCACTTTGGGAGGCTGAAGCAGGTGGATAGCTTGAGTCCAGGAGTTTGAAACCAGCCTGGGCAACAAGGCAAAACCCTGTCTCTACATTAAAAAAAAAAAAAAAGCAAAAAGTTAGCCAGGTGTGGTGGTGTGTACCTGTAGTCCCAGCTACCCAAAAGGCTGAGGTGGGAAGATCACCTGAGCCCAGAAGGGCAAGGCTGCAGTGAGCCTTGATTGCACTTACACCACTGCACTCCAGCCTGGGTGACAAGAGTGAGACGTTGTCTCAAAAAAAAAAAAAAAAAAAAAAAAAAAAAAGGCCGGGCGCTGTGGCTCACCCCTGTAATCCCAGCACTTTGGGAGGCTGAGGAGGGCGGATCACGAGGTCAGGATATCAAGACCATCCTGGCTAACATGGTGAAACTCCATCTCTACTAAAAATATAAAAAATTAGCCGGGTGTGGTGGCGGGCGCCTGTAGTCCCAGCTACTCGAGAGGCTGAGGTAGGAGAATGGTGTGAACCCAGGAGGTGGAGTTTGCAGTGAGCCGAGATTGCACCACTGCACTCCAGCCAAGGCAACAAGCGAGACTCCATCTCAAAAAAAAAAAAAAAAAAAAAAAGGCCTGGCACGGTGGCTCATGCCTGTATTCCCAGCATTTTGGGAGGCCAAGGTGGGTGGATCACCTGAGGTCAGGAGTTCAAGACCAGCCTGGCCAACATGGTGAAACCCCTGTCTCTACTAAAAATACAAAAATCAGCTGGATGTGGTGGCAGGTGCCTGTAATCCTCTACTAAAAATACAAAAATTAGCTGGATGTGGTGGCAGGTGCCTGTAATCCCAGCTACTCAGGAGGCTGAGGCAGGAGAATCACTTGAACACAGGAGGCAGAGGTTGCAGTGAGCTGAGATTGTGCCACTTCACTCCAGCCTGGGTGACAGAATGTAAGAGAGAGTGGGGGGGGGAGAGAGAGAGAGAGGAGAGAGAGAAAGAAAGAAAAGAAAGAAAGAAAAGAGAGGAGAGAGAGAAAAGGAAGGAAGGAAGGAAGGAAAGAAGGAAGGAAAGAGGAAGAAGAATGCTCCAGGTCAAAGAACAGCAAAACTAAGGGTATCAAAATGGGAAATGATTTGACCTGTTTAAGGAATAGGAAAGAAGTCAGTGTGGCAAGGGGAAGAGTGGCTGGAGAGAAGGAAGATTACCCAGGGCCTTTGGACCAGGATAAGAAACTTAGATTTTATTTCATGTGCAATAGGAATCCTCTGGGGAAATTTAAGCGAGAGAACGACATATAATTCACATTTTTAAGCCATCCCACTGAAAGTTGTGTGGAGAATGGATTGAATGAGGTAGGAGGAGAAGCAGAGAGACCAGTTTAGGCTTCTGCAGTGATCCAGGCAAATAGGACAAGAACTCACACCCAAGTGCTTCCCGCAAGTCCAGGCGGAGGTGAGTGACTGGCTTTGGAATGCTTCAGAGGCAGAACTGACAGGATTTGCTAATGGATTTCAAATGGGGGTGAAGAAAAGAGAAGTCTCATGTTTCTGACTTTAGTGAGTGAGTGAAGAGTTGTTGTTTGCTTTGAAAAAACTGCCTGGTCACGGTGGCTCACGCCTGTAATCCCAGCACTTTGGGAGGCTGGGCAGATCATGAGGTCAGGAGTTCAAGACCAGCCTGGCCAACATGATGAAACCCCATCTCTACTAAATACACAAAAATTATCTGGGTGTGGTGGTGTGCACCTGTAGTCCCAGCTACTCTGGAGGCTGAGGCAGGAGAATTGCTTGAACCTGGGAGGCGGAGGGTGCAGTGAGCCGAGATTGTGCCATTGCACTCCAGCCTAGGTGACAGAATGTCTTGAAAGAAAAAAAAAATAGAGAAAAAGATGGAAAAACGGATAAGAAAGTTTTGTTTTCATTTTCCTTTTTTTTGAGATGGAGTTTCGCTCTTGTTGCCCAGGCTGGAATGCAGTGGTGTGATCTCAGCTCACTGTTGAGATGGAGTTTCGCTCTTGTTGCCCAGGCTGGAATGCAGTGGTGTGATCTCAGCTCACTGTAACCTCCGCCTCCCGGGGTCAAGTGATTTTCCCGCCTCAGCCTCCTGAGTAGCTGGGATTATAGGTGTCCGCCACCACACCCAGCTAATTTTTTTTTTTTTTTTCAGTAGAGACAGGGTTTCACCATGTTGGCCAGGCTGGTCTCTAACTCCTGACCTCAGGTGATCTACCCACCTCGGCCTCCTAAAGTGCTGGGATTACAGGTGTGCAAAACCACATCTGGCCAAGAAAGTTTTAAAAGATAAGAAAGGATGCCCACCCTGGCCGCAGGCTGGGTGTCTCTGGCTTGCTGAGTAGGTGTGGGTGACTACCCTGAAGATGCCATCCAGAACATGCCAGCACCGCAGATGCTGGCACTCTGCTGTGCCCGTGATATTGGGCAAAGAGGAAGTGGCTATTTCTACACTTGGTGTTCAGAAACCAGTGAGCTCTAAGAATGGTTTATAGCCTGACATTTCTTAGAAAAAAGAAAAAATTAAAATTTAACAAGATTCCAGGCATGGTGGCTCATAACTGTTATCGCAGCAGTTTGGAAGGCCGAGGTGGGAGGATCGCTTGAGCCTACAAGTTTGAGACCAGCCTGGGGAACATGGCGAAATCTCATCTCTACAGAAAAAAAAACAAAAAAAAATTAGCCAGGCATGGTGGTGTTCACCTATGGTCCCAACCACTTGGGAGACTGATGTGAGAGAATCACTTGAGGCCAGGAGTTGGAGGCTACAGTGAGCTATGATTACACCACTGCACTCCAGCCTGGCAACAGGGCGAGACCCTGTCTCAAAAAAGGAAAGAAAGAAAAAGAAGAAAGAGAGAGAAAGAAGGAAGGAAAGAAGGAAAGAACGAGACTGCATTGGGCACAGTGGCTCATGCCTGTAAGCCCAGTGTTTTGAGAGGCTGAGGCGAGAGGATTTGAGGCCAGGAGCTTGAGACCAGCCTTGGCAACATAGCAAGATACTGTCTCTTTAAAAAAATAAAATAGGCCAGACATGGTGGCTCACGCCTGTAATCCCAGCAGTTTGGGAGGCCAAGGTGGGAAGGTAACTTGAGGTCAGGAGTTTGAGATCAGCCTGGCCAACATGGTGAAACCCCATCTTTACTGAAAATACTGAAAACACACACTTTAGCTGGTGTGGTGGCACATGCCTGTAATTCCAGCTACTCAGGAGGCTGAGGCAGGAGAATCGCTTGAACTTGGGAGGCAGAGGTTGCAGTAAGCCGAGACTGTGCCATTTTTTGTCTTGGAGACAAGAATGAAACTCCATCTCCAAAAACAACAACAACAAAAATAAAAATAAAATAAAAGTAAATAAAAAATAAACATAATTTAAAATTCACCAGGCATAGTGGCATGCACCTGTATTCCCAGCTACTTGGGAAGCTGAGGCTGGAGGATCCCTTGAGCCCAGGAGTTTGAGGCGCAGTGAGCTATTACTGCACCACTGCCTGGGTTACAGAGTAAGACCCTGTCTCTAAAACATTTAAAAATAAAAAAGCCAGACACGATGGATCACAACTGTAATCCCAGCACTTTGGGAGGCTGAGGCAGGCAGATCACGAGGTCAGGAGTTTGAGACCAGCCTAGCCAACATGGCAAAACCTGTCTCTACTAAAAATACAAAAATTAGCCAGGCGTGGTGGTGCGTGCCTGTAATCCTGGCTACTTGGGAGGCTGAGGCAGGAGAATCGCTTGAACCTGGGAGGTGGAGGCTGCAGCAAGCTGAGATCATGCCACTGCCACTGCACTCCAGCCTGGGTGACAAGAGCAAGACTCTGTCTCAAAAAAATAAATTAATTAAAAAAAAAATTTTTTTTTTAAATGAAGTCTTGGCCAGGCACGGTGGCTCACGCCTGTAATCCCAGCACTTTGGGAGGCCAAGGCGGGTGGATCACCTGAGGTCAGGAGTTCGAGACCAGCCTGGCCAACATGGTGAACCCCTGTCTCTACTAAAAATACAAAAAAATCAGCCAGGTGTGGTGGCATGCGCCTGTAACACCAGCTGCTTGGGAGGCTGATGCAGGAGAATCACTTGAACTTGAGAGGCAGAGGTTGCAGTGAGCCAAGATTGTGCCACTGCACTCCAGCCTGGGAGACAGAGTGAGACTCCATCTCAAAAAAAAACAAAAACAAAAACAAAACAAAACTAAGCCACTAAGCCATCATTTAAAATTGTTTTAGATAATTTTTAGGCCAGGCGCAGTGGCTCACGCTTGTAATCCCAGCACTTTGGGAGGCCGAGGAGGGCAGATCACGAGGTCAGGAGATCAAGACCATCCTGGCTAACACGGTGAAACCCTGTCTCTACTAAAAACACAAAAAAAATTAGCCGGTGTGGTAGCGGGCGCCCGTAGTCCCAGCTACTCAGGAGGCTGAGGCAGGAGAATGGCGTGAACCTGGGAGGCAGAGCTTGCAGTGAGCTGAGATGGCGCCACTGCACTCCAGCCTGGGAGACAGAGCGAGACTCCATCTCAAAAAAAAAAAAAAAAAAAAAGAAAGAATTTTTAAATGTTCTAAATAGTTGCCAACTTGAAAGTATACAGCATTGTACAGCTATATAGAGTATGACCTCAGTTTGTTTTTTCAAAAAGCATTACACATAAATACACACACAAAGAAAAAAAAGAGCAGAAAAGATATACACCAAATATTGGCAGAAGTCTCATCTGGGTGGTGGGATAACATGAGGTTTTTATTTTCTTTTAGGTGTTTGTCTATGCTTTCCATATTTTCCTCAGTGTAAAATGAAGTGTCTAGCACATAACAGATGCTCAGTAAATGCGAATCTCCTTTCTCCCCCAACTCCTGCTCTCTTCTCTGAAAGGACAATGAGGAAATAAAAGGCCAAGGGCTTCCCGAGGACTTCTGCATCAGGCAGGAACCTGCTGAAGCTTTGCTCTTTCTGTGGTCTGTAGCTGTCAGCCCTACAATAGTTCATGTTCAGCCAACATCTGACCCAGAGCCAGGGTCAGGAGCCTAGTAGAAGGGCCTGAAGTAGCCCCTGGGATCTGGGTACTCCATGTAGTAACCCTGCCTGGGGCTGAACTGAGATCTCCACAGGGACTTGTTTCTGCTGAGGTGGCAAGTTGTTCAGAGAAAAGAGAGATTTTTGATGGAAGAAGTAAGCAATACACCCCAGCCCTAGCACCCATAGTTCCCACCCTGGGTAGCGGAAGAACACAAGCTTTCAAATGAGAAGGCCTAGGTTCTATTCCTACCTCTGGCACCAATTCAGAACCTGGGCAATAAAACAAAATTATAACTTAAAAAAGAAAAAAAAGGACCTGGGCAAGTTATTTTGCTTGGCTGAACCTCAGTTTGCACATCTGAGAAGCAGCATGAAGACCCCAATTTCCTAACGTCTGCCCATGTTGGCTACCACCAGTACTGGTCCCCTTCCCTGACGTCCCAAGATAGAAGATGACAGTGGGTAAGAAAGGATGTTTATTCAGGCCTGATGCCTCGATACAGCTAGATGTACAAAAATATATCATTCAAAGTCATGAAAACCATCATCATATTGGTGTGACCTGCTTCCTCCCATGGGCACAGCCTCTGCAACTGCCTCCTTTGAAATCTGGGAGTCGGTGGGGCAAGGGTCACTTCTTGGCAGCTTCTTCTTGGGCGGCCAAATCTGCCTCTTTCTGAGCAGCCAGGAAGATGGCTCGTTCCTTCTGGAAAGCTGCAAGCTCTTCTGAACTGAGGCTACACGTGAAAAAACACAAATGGTTGGCGCATGATTGGTCACCAGTGGGAGCTCACAGGACCCCCGTGTCTTACAGGGGCTTGAAGGGGCCTCTGTCTCAGAGCCCAGCTTGCCTGGCCCCTTCTCCCTCCCGGACTTCCCAGCCTCCATACCTTTGCTCGTTTCCTCTCCAGGGACAACATCTCCCAACCCCCGACACCCCTTTTTTGTTCCCTTATTAAATCCCTACTCATCCTTTGAGGCATCAGCCAGACCCCAGTCCAGATTAACTAGGGTACTCTGTGCCCCAAAATATGCTGTACAATGACGTCATGGGGCTGAGCATGTGTGTCTCTCCCAGGACAGGGGTCAGATTTACCCATCTCCACGCTCCCAGTAAAAAAAAAAAGATTTGAGAAAAGTCAAGTCCGTGTCTGCTCCATGCTTAACCCCACTCTTCTTGGGAAATAATCAGTTGTCAGCCTTGACGTGGGATGTGACACAGCAGCAAGAGGCCAGTAAAGGGTTGAATGTTATCTCTGTCCCAGCCGTTGTCTAGGCCAGACACCCTCCCACCCAACATCTTACTTCAATGAAACAATTCCTGAAGTCATCCGAAGCCCCATGACAGGGGTCCCCTGTTTGCCTCAGGAGCAAGCATGAACCTGACACAGCTCAAAAGTCCTTCGCACTGGTCCTTCCCTCATACCATTCTCCACTTGCCTCTAGGACGACAGACCCAGGTCACACTGAAATTCTCCCACTTGGATCCTTCATGGAGTTCTTTCCATTTCTTAGAACATTTGTAGAACAACATCTAATACATAACAGGTGCCCAATAAGAGTATTCCAGATCAATGAATGTGGCCTCCCACCCCCGCCCCATCCTCTAGAATGTACGGTCCATTGACTTGAAAGCTGACTTTCCCACTGCAATGGGCCCTCTCAGCTCTGCCCGAGTCCAGAGCTTTCTGGGCCCTCTGGTCACACTGCACCTGTCAGGACACTTACTCCTTCACCACGCGAATGCCCAGAGAACGGGCAGACCCGATGATGGAGCGGACAACAGAGGACAGGGGTACATCCTGCAGGGTGAATGCCTCATCCTGAGCTTTGATGCAGGCAATCTCATACACATGCTTCAAGGTCACCAGGCCTGCCACCTCTTTCCCTGGAAGGAAGGAACAAGTGGCTCTTCAGGTGTTACTGCTTCCTTTTGGAGCCCCCAGAATCTCAGACGCCTACCCTGGCCCTCACCTGTTTGCCGGGCCCCCTTTTCAATCCCAGCTGCTGCCTTCAGGAAGTAGGAAACAGTGGGCTGTCCAATCTTGATTTCAAATGTCCTGTCAGGCTTAAGAGAAAAAAGAAATATGAGTTTCTCTCTTCCCACTGCCCCAACCCAGGGAACTTCTAATGTCCTGCCCCTGCTTCCTTCATCTCACTTTCCTATGGCATCCCTCAAAAAGACCACAGAATCACAAGAAAAAAATAAATCTGGGCCAGGCGCAGTGGCTCATGCCTATAATCCCAGGACTTTGGGAGGAAAAGGCAGGTGGATCACCTGAGGTCACGAGTTCAAGACCAGCCTGACCAACATGGTGAAACCCCATCTCTACTAAAAATACAAAAAATTAGCCAGGCGTGGTGGCGGGCGCCTGTAATCCTAGCTACTCAGGAGGCTGAGGCAGGAGAATTGCTTGAACCCGGGAGGAGGAGATTGCAGTGAGCCGAGATCGTGCCATTGCACTCCAGCCTGGGAGACAAGAGCAAAACTCCATCTCAAAAAAAGAAAGAAAGAAAGAAAGAAAAAATAAATATGCAGCAAACATCACTGTCCCCTCTATTCCTGCCCTAATTCTGCTCTGGAAGCCCCAGTGAGATGGAGAGGCAAAGGGAGGAACTGCAACATGGCAAGATGGGGCTGGTTCAGAAAAAATATGATCTAATCCTAAATGGGGAAAGTGGAGCCCAGTAATAGGAAGTCAAGTCAGGAGCAGAGAAACAACCCCAGATGACCAGTCCCAGGACCGAGGAAGAACAGAGGGAGAAGGAAACCAGGGATCAGAGTCCAGACTCCACCTTCACTAAAATCTTGGTAGGCAGAGGAATGCCTTCCTTGATGTCCTTTGTTTTCTCATTGAACTCCTTGCAAAACTGGTTGATGGAAACGCCTCTCTGTAAGGGAAGCAGAGGGGGTTAGTGGTGAGAGGAGGGGACGGCTTCCTACCGCCCAGGAGGCTCCGTCCGTTCCCTCCTTCGTCTTCACTTCTCTGTGTTCCCTTCTCTACCCAGATTCAACTACTCCTCCGTGAGCCAGAAGATCGTACGCATCTTCCCACGTTATCCTCATCACAGCACACTGAAGAAAGGATGAGGAAGCCCAGGTAGAAGACACTTTGTAACCAGCACAAGGACATAAAGCGTGTGAGAAGCAGAGCCAAGCTCTGAACCGAGGCCCGGGTGATTCCAGGGCCAGCGCCCTCCATCCCGTCCTAGCTTCCACCATCCTCGACAACCCCCACGTCGGGTTCCCGCCACGGCCGTACCTGACCCAGCGCTGGGCCTAGTGGGGGCCCGGGCATGGCCAGGCCTGCCCGCACGATGGCCCGGATCACACCGCCGACCTCGGGCTTCCTGAGGCCCCGGGTGGCCCGGCCGAGCTTCGACATGATGCGGGGCTGCTGGCTTCAGTTCACCTCAGGAGAGCAGCAAGAGCGAAGCTCTGGGCGCCACCATCTTGGGCCAGAGGTCAAGGGTCCTCACGTTAGGCTAGGGCAGGTGAGGCCAACAAACAGCAGCCTTGTTTCAGCCCTATTGCTCGCCAACTAGTAAGACAAGGAGGATGAGAGGAGGATAAAACACTTTTTAACTTGTCTTATGCAGATAAAGGAAGGGCCCGAATGGCCTAGGTACACACATTCCCACAGGAAGGCGCACAGGCACTACCTCGGACAGCTAACCAGTAGGGTGGGACCTTGATACCCCATAGCATTGTGGGTATGGTAGTTTTGACTCCGTGTGCAGGTCCGGCCGATTGCTATGCGCCAGGGCGCCATCTGCTGCACACGGTGATAATCCCAGGGTTTGAAATACACCTGGAGCTCCTGATTGGTAATGGGAGTCTCTCTCTCCTCTCTCTGTTCCTCACACGCTGTTGAAAGGCAGTACGGTTAAGAGTGTAGACCCTGAGCTGGGCGCGGTAGCTCACGCCTGTAATCCCAGCACTTTGGGAGGCCAAGGCAGGAGGATCGCTTGAGCCTAGGAGTTTGAGACCAGCCTGAGCAACACAGCAAGACCCCGTCTCTACTGGGCGGGAGGATCACTTGAGCCCAGGAGTTGGAGGAGGCAGTGAGCCAGGATTGTGCCACTGCATGTGAACTTAATCAAGTTTCTTATGCTTTGTTTCCTCCCCAGTACAGCAGGTATTGTAATATGTAGCACCTACCTCTTAGGATTGCTGTGAGGACTAAGTTAGCAAAGTGCTTAAAAAATGCCTGGCACCTAGTCAGCATGTGCTATTACTATCTGTACAATTAAGATAAAACCTGAGTTGTTGTGAGGCTTAACAGACCCAAAACATTCGATACGTCATCTGTGACCAAATAAGCCAGCATCTTATTGTATCATGAGGAGAGCAAAAACCACCTGGTGACCTTTGAATCATGAAGAGAGCAAAAATCACCTGGCGACCAGAGACCGAAAACTCCTTATCTGAGGAAATGAAAAGTAATTAAACTTCCCTAGTGTGTCCGGAATTGGTGGGTTCTTGGTCTCCCTGACTTCAAGAATGAAGCCGCAGACCCTCGCAGTGAGTGTTACATTTCTTAAAGGCCGCGGGTCCGGAGTTTGTCCCTTCTGATGTTTGGATGTGTTCGGAATTTCTTCCTTCTGGTTGGGTTCATGGTCTGGCTGGCTCAGGAGTGAAGCTGCGGACCTTCGTGGTGAGTGTTACAGTTCTTAAGTCGGCATGTCTGGAGTTGTTCCTCCTGGTGGGTTCGTGGTCTCGCTGGCTTCAGGAGTGAAGCTGCAGACCTTCATGGTGAGTGTTACAGCTCATAAAGGCAGTGTGGACCCAAAGAGTGAGCAGTAGCAAGATTTATTGCAAAGAGCGAAAGAATAAAACTTCCACACTGTGGAAGGGGGCCCGAGCGAGTTGCCACTGCTGGCTCGGGCAGCCTGCTTTTATTCTCTTATCTGGCCCCACCCACATCCTGCTGATTGGTCCATTTTACAGACAGCCCAGTGGTCTGTTTTGACAGGGTGCTGATTGGTGCGTTTAGAATCGCTGAGCTAGACACAAATGTTCTCCATGTCCCTACTAGATTAGCTAGATACAGAGTGTCCACACAAAGGTTCTCCAAGTCCCCACCAGAGTAGCTAGATACAGAGTGTCGATTGGTGCATTCACAAACCCTGAGCTAGACACAGGGTGCTGATTGGTGTGTTTACAAACCTTGAGCTAGATACAGAGTGCCGATTGGTGTATTTACAATCCTTTAGCTAGACATAAAGGTTCTCCAAGTCCCCACCAGAGTAGCCAGATACAGAGTGTCGATTGGTGCATTCGCAAACCCTGAGCTAGACACAGGGTGCTGATTGGTGTGTTTACAAACCTTAAGCTAGATACAGAGTGCCTATTGGTGTATTTAAATCCCCTAGCTAGACATAAAGATTCTCTAAGTCCCCACCAGAGTAGCTAGATACATAGTGTGGATTGGTGCATTTACAATCCCTTAGCTAGACATAAAGGTTCTTCACGTCCCCACCAGACTCAGGAGCCCAGCTGGCTTCACCCAGTGGATCCCGCACCGGGGCTACAGGTGGAGCTGCCTGCCAGTCCCGCGCCGCGCACCCGCACTCCTCAGCCCTTGGGTGGTTGATGGGACTGGGTGCCATGGAGCAGGGGGGCAGCACTTGTCACGGAGGCTCCGGCCGCACAGCAGCCCACGGGGGGCAGGAGGCTCAGGCATGGTGGGCTGCAGGTCCCAAGCCCTGCCCCGCGGGAAGGCAGCTAAGGCCCGGCGAGAAATTGAGCACAGCAGCTGCTGGCCCAGGTGCTAAGCCCCTCACTGCCCAGGCCGGTGGGGCCAGCCGGCCACTCTGAGTGCGGGGTCCGCGGAGCCCACGCCCACCCGGAACTCGCGCTGGCCCGCAAGCACCGCGCACAGCCCGGGTTCCCGCCCGCACCTGTCCCTCCACACGTCCCCGCAAGCTGAGGGAGCCAGCTCCGGCCTTGGCCAGCCCAGAAAGGGGCTCCCACAGTGCAGCGGCAGGCTGAAGGGCTCCTCAAGTGCCGCCAAAGTGGGAGCCCAGGCAGAGGAGGCGCCGAGAGCGAGCGAGGGCTGTGAGGGCTGCCAGCACGCTGTCACCTCTCACTAGTATCCAGTGTTGGCATCTGGTTCCAGGACTCTTTTCAACTTAAAATTTATAAGCAACTAGAATTTCTAAACATCTCGGGAATGCCATGCCAAAACTCACTTTGCAACCCTTGTTGACATTAAGGCACCAGAATCACTACAAATGTAATCATTTATCAGACCTACGTGGCTAGTGTGGTCCAAATTGCCCTCAAGCTCCCTCTTTAAGGTCCATAAATACCCCTAAGGAAAATCCGCCAGCATGGTCCGTCCTCTCTTGCTGAGGCGTCCCTCTGCACTCCTCTGCAGCGTTCTTTCTAATAAAACTTTCCAGCCGGGCGCGGTGGCTCACACGTGTAATCCCAGCACATTGAGAGGCCAAAGCGGGTGGATCATGAGGTCAGGAGTTTGAGACCAGCCTGACCAACATGGTGAAACCCCATCTCTACTGAAAATACAAAAATTAGCTGGGTGTGGTGGCACACGCCTGTAATCCCAGCTACTCAGGAGGCTGAGGCAGGAGAATTGCTTGAATCCAGGAGGCAGAGGTTGCAGTGAGCCGAGATTGTGCCACGGCACTCCAGCCTGGGCGACAGAGCAAGACTCTGTCTAAAATAAATAAATAAATAAATAATTTAAAAATTTTTAAAAAGTCAATCTCTCCCTGTCCCATGGGAACTTCCCTAAGAGGGAACATGCTAGATGCCTGCTGTGTGGAAGGGATAGGGAAGTTCTCAATATCCCTCTTACACTGTTTGCCAAGACCAGCTCTGTCTTGGATACCCTAACCCAGTGGCACTAGAGGAATTAAAGACACACACAGAAATATAGAGTGTGGGGTGGGAAATCAGGGGTTTCACCACCTTCAGAGCTGAGAGCCACGAACAGAAATTTACCCACATATTTATTGACAGCAAGCCAGTGATAAGCATTGTTTCTATGGATTATAGATTAACTAAAAGTATTCCTTATGGAAAACAAAGGGATGGGCTGAAACAAAGGGATGGGCTGAAACAAAGGGATGGGCTCCGGCTAGTTATCTGCAGCAGGAACACGACCTTAAGGCACAAATCACTCGTGCTATTGTTTGTGGCTTAGGAACACCTTTAAGTGGTTTTCCACCCTGGGTGGGCCAGGTGTTCCTTGCCCTCATTCTGGTAAACCCACAACCTTCAGTGTGGGCGTCATGGCCATCACGAACATGTCACAGTGCTGCAGAGATTTTGTTTATGGCCAGTTTTGGGGCCAGTTTGTGGCCAGATTTGGGGGCCTGTTCCCAATACTGTTCTAATTCTTTTAGTAAATTTGGATAAGGATCTAAAGGAGCAGTTGGTTTGGCTCTGGGTCTTTCTTCCTCTAACCCCCCTGCTGCCCCTTGATCTTCCTGTCCCCTATTTTGTGAGATGTACAAAGGTGGTAAGCATGATATGGGGTCCCAGGGCTTTCTGGTGGGCAAGGGCTTTTTACTAGGTTCCTTTTCCTCTTCATGGGGGCTAATTCCTTGATCCAACAGAAAGGTAACCTGTCTCTTCTTGTGAGGATGGGATTTTATCATTTACATAGAGAATTAAGGCTTGGCACATCCAATCCTCATCTGAGACAAACTTAGGCCAAAAGACCAAAGGCTTACGAATAGGGTCTTTGGGCCAGATAAAAGAACAATACTTTATCATCTTTTGCTTTTCCTTGTCCCTTGTTTGAGGGTTATTCTTCCAAACCTGCAACATTCTCCCCAAAGGACTATCTGGGGGAATGTCAGAGAAAGTTTATTTGTCTCCCTCTTTCCTTTTTTCCCAAGGCCTAGAATTCTTGTTTCCCATTTTCGGTCAGTCTCTGTGTTGGAGCTTTTCCCTGTGTACCCAACCCCCCTGCACTGGAGGTTTCTTGCACACCACAAGAATCACTTCATCTGTCTCCAGCTGTTTCCCTTGCAGGAGAAGGGGACCACGGATTGGGACTCCACACTCACTTCATATCGAAGATACTTCTCAGTCACACACACTTGACCTCCAAAATTGCCCATCCAACAAGGCAGTACTTATATTCCAATTTTCTGTCCTTGGCTCTCCAATTTTCTGATCTTGGGTCATCCACGAGGTTGCCTGGTTGCCATGGTGCCTGCTTTTCTCCCTATGTCACCTCTGCTGCCTCCTGAATAACAGTCTCAGGTTTGTCTATGGCCTCTGTGGGGAGCCGGGATGGCCAGAAAGAGTGGGCCACCTAAATCAGGTGGGATGCATCTCCCCTCTCTCCCAGAGTCCCACTCCGCACAGGCACATAGATCCTGGACGAGCCCCCAGATTTGTGAGAAACAAGCTCACCTGTCCAAACCCAAAGAACGGACTCAGAGGCACGAAGAACAGTGAAAGTGAGACATTTAATAGCCATCTTGCAAGATCGGGTGTCTGATAGGCATGCATACCTGGGGCAGCTACAGCAGGTAATTTATCTCCTAGCACCCACTTCCCTTCCCCAGTTCCTCATTGGTTGAGTACTATGGTGTTACAATCATCCCAGACGTTGCCTAAGTTTCATCATCCCCGTTATAAGGTTATACACTGGTGACCTTCTCTGCTTTTCAATTTCCCAATAATGAAACTTTCTTCCCTTTTATGGGCTGACCCATCCTCTACATTCTGTTCACTTATGATGACCTTCTGGGTACATGAGCCATGCGGTTTGTTACATTCGCAGGCTGGCTCTCAGTGCTTAGATTTATCATGCCTTGAAAATGAACCATTTAAAATGTTTTCTCACAAACCAATGTATCCCTTCCATGTATTGATTTATTGTCTTTGCTTATAACTCCTAACTCCTTAAAACATGTAAAACTAAACTGTAACCCAACCACCTTGGGCACACTTCCTCAGAACATCTTGAGACTGTTCCCCAGGCTATGGTCAACCATATTGGCAGAGAATAAGCCTCTTTAAAATGTTTTACAGTTTGGTTTTTCCATTAACATGCCTCATGTAGTAGAATGAGAGAATCCACATAAAACCACCCTGGAAATTGTGGACACATATAAATTTTTTATTAGGAATACTTGTTGGACTCCCACTAATTAAATATGATTGTCTCTACCTCTGAAGTCTGTCAAGGGCTCTATAGCACTCAGGCTTGTTAACCTTACCACAGCTCTGGAGCCAAACTACAAAGCCTTGAGCAAGGTAATTAACCTCCCTGTGCTTCACTTTCCCTACTAGTAAAATGGAACCAATAATAGTACCTATCTGGGCCGGGCACAGTGGCTGATGCCTGTAATCCCAGCACTTTGGGAAGCCAAGGTGGGTGGATCACGAGGTTAAGAGATTGAGACCATCCTGGCCAACATAGCAAAACCCCGTCTCTACTAAAAAAATACAAAAATTAGCTGGGCGTGGTGGCACGCACCTGTAGTCCCAGCTACTTGGGAGGCTAAGGCAGGAGAATCACTTGAACCCGGGAGGCAGAGGTTGCAGTGAGCTGAGTTTCGAGCGACTGCACTCCAGCCTGATGATAAAGCAAGAATCCATCTCAAAAAAAAAAAAATTGTACCTATCTGGCAGGAAATTAGTTAATTCACGTAAAGCACTTAGAAGACATCCTGGCCCAGAGGAAGCAAGGCTGGGTCTGATTTAGCTCTGTGTGCCCACAGTGCAATAAATCCCTCCTGAATGAAGGAATTGTCACAAGGCAAACCCCAAAATTGGGGTTCGGCCTAGGAGGCCACATGGTTTCTTGGCCTCATGCAGGAAGGAATTCAAGAGCAAGCCAACAGAGGAAAGTAAAAGCAAGTTTGTTTTTTTTATTTTTATTTTATTTTATTTTATTTTATTTTATTTTTGAGATAGGGTCTCGCTCTGTCACCTAGGCTGGAGTGCAGTGGCACGATCTTAGCTCACTGCAAGCTCTGCCTCCCAGTTTCAAGCAATTCTCCTGCCTCAGCCTCCTGAGTAGCTGGGATTACATGTGTCTACCACCACACCTGGCTAATTTTTGTATTTTTAGTAGAAATGGGGTTTCACCATGTTGGCCAGGCTGGTCTCAAACTCCTGACCTCAGGTGATCCACCCACCTTGGCCTCCCAATGAGATTACAGGTGTGAGCCACTGTACCTGGCCTAAAAACAAGTTTATTCGGAAAGTAAAGGAATAAAAGGGTAGCTACTCCATAGGTAGAGCAGTGGCATGGGCTGATTGACTGAGTATACCTATGGTGGTTTCTTGATTATAGGCTAAACAAGGGGTGGATTATTTATTAGTTTTCTGGTGTAAACCAAAAATAAAATTCTAAGGCCCCCCCCCAACCATCTAAATAGACTCCTCCTCTCAGCCAAGGGCATTCCAAAGTTAACCTGAAAAACTAGTTTAGGCCATGATAAGAACTGGGGGTTGGACATACCTCATTATACCCTTCTCTCTTTTGGAATTCAGGAAAAGCCAACCAGCATTAACATCAACACAGACCTTAAGTCTGATAAGAAACATTTGCAGTCTATTCTCTCTGAAGCCTGCTACCTGGAGACTTCATCTGCGTCATAAAACTTTGGTCTCCACAACCCCTTATTGTGATAACCCAAACATTTCTTTCTGTTGATGCCAGGTCTTTAAATAATAACTTAACTCTTTCAACCAATTGCCAGTCAGAAAATTTTTAAATCTACCTATAACCTGGAAGCCCTCACTTCAAGTTGTCCCACCTTTCCAAATCACTTCAAATTCTCCCACTTCAAGTTTTCCCACCTTTCTGTTGCTTATAACAGAATACCTGAATATACATCTTACATGTTTTTTGGTTTTGTTTTTGTTTTTGAGATGGAATCTCTCTCTGTCACCCAGGCTGGAGTGCAGTGGCACAATCTCAGCTCACTGCAACCACTGCCACCCAGGTTCAAGCAATCCTCATGCCTCAGCCTCCCAAGCAGTTGGGATTACAAACATGCACCACCATGCCCGGCTAATTTTTGTATTTTTAGTAGAGACAGGGTTTCACCGTGTTGGCCAGCCTGGTCTTGAACTCCCGATCTCAGGTGATCTGCCTGCCTTGGCCTCCCAAAGTGCTGGGATTACAGGCATGAGCCACTGCGCCTGGCCTCTTACATGTATTGATTGATGTATTATGTCTAAAAGGTATAAAAGCAAGCTGTACCCTGATCACCTTGGGCACATGTTGTCAGGACCTCCTGAGGCTGTGTCATGGCTGCATCCTTAACCTTGGCAAAATAAAACCGTCTAAATTGACTGAGATCTGTCTCAGATACTTTGGAGTTCACACTGGGAAAGGGGTGGATATTTCTAGGACTGAGGGATCCTCCCCTTTTTAGACCACATGGAGTAATTTCCAAACGTTGACATGGCATTTGTAAACTGTATCGGCACGGGTGGGGGTGTCTTTTAGCATTCTAATGCATTATATTTAGCGTATTTTCGGCAGTGAGAACAATCAGAGTTTGCTTTCATTGCCAGCTTGATTTTACTGGGTTTGGGGCTTTTTTTTTTCCCACATCTTGTTTTATCAGCAGGATCTTTATGACCTGTATCTTGTGACATCGGCCTGCCAACCTCCTACCTTATCCTGTGACTAAGAATGCCTGCTCCCCTGGGAATGCAGCTCTGAAGGTCTCATCTACATTTTACCCAGACTCTATTCAAGATGGAGTCACTCTGGTTCAAACACTTCTGACAGAATCAGGAAGTTGACTGGCATAGCAGGTGGCTAGAGAGCCAAGAGTGCAATATGGGGCAATCTGCTCTAGGGGTGCAATTTCCACTTCCAGTCAATGGAAACACAGTTTTGATTATTCTGGCTCTTACAGACTACCAGGAAGCAACTCCCCAGGGTACCTCAGTAATACGTGAAGTCAAAGTGAGGTCATGTGTGAGGTTCAGTGGCAGTAGTAAAGATTAGCCTGGACAGGTGGGTAGGGGCCAAATCATTCAGGCCTTGTCAGCCCTATTAAGGAGTGTGGACTGTGCAATAGGAAGCCATTGAAGGGTGTTAAGCATATGCATCATATTTGCATTTTGAAAAGGTCACCTGAGCTTGGGTAGGTAGGAGGCATTGGAGGAGCATAATGGTGGATGCAAAGAAACCCATTAGGCCAAGGAAGGAATAGAGTAGAGAGATAATGGTGACTTGGACCAGGGAAGAGGAGGGACACTCATTCATGAGCTATTTAGAAGACAGAATTTATTTTATTCAACCAATGCTTGTGCAGTATGAACTGTGTCTCTGAACAGTAATTCTTTTGTTCAGATGGAGTCTCACTCTGTCACCCAGGCTGGAGTACAGTGGCTTGATCTTGACTCACTGCAACCTCCACCTCCCAGCTCCGAGCAGTTCTCCTGCCTCAGCCTCCTGAGTTGCTGGGACTACAGGCACGCATCATCACACCCGGCTAATGTTTGTATTATGAACGGTAATTCATTTAAACCTCATCACTACTCTAAGAAGTGTAGGTACTATTTCTGTGTTTTTGGAGACAGTCTCACTCTGTCACCCAGGCTGGAGTGCAGTGGCATGATCTAGGCTCACTGCAAACTCTGTCTCCTGGGTTTAAGCAATTCTCCTGCCTCAGCCTCCCAAGTAGCTGGGACTACAGGCGCACGGCATCACACCAGGCTAATTTTTTGTATTTTAGTAGAGACGGGGTTCACCATGTTGCCCAGGCTTGTCTTGAACTCTTGAGCTCAGGCAATCTGCCAGCCTCGGCCTCCCAAAGCACTAGGATTACAGACGTGAGCCACCACTTCCAGCCTACTATTTCTATTCCCACTTTACAGGTGAGGAAACTGAAACACAATTGCAATCACACTGTATACAAAATTTGTGTGTTGTGTATTGGTATTTTACCTTGAGCACTGTCTTAATCTGTTTTCGGTTGCTTATAACAATCTGTTTTCTGTTGCTTATAACAGAATACCTGAAACTGAGTACAATAAATAAAATTTATTTCTTACAGTTCTGGATGCTGGGAAGTCCAAAGTCGAGAGGGCACAACTGGTGAGAGCCCTCTTGCTGATGAGGACTCTCTACAGAGTCCTGAGGTAATGCAGGCAATCACATGGCCAGGGGGCTGAGTGTCTAGCTCATGTCTCTCTGCCTCTTCTTTTTGTTTTCGAGACAGAGTCTCACTGTATCCCCCAGGCTGGAGTGCAATGGTGTGATCTTGGCTCACTGCAACCTCTGCCTCCCGGGTTTAAGCGATTCTCACGCCTCAGCCTCCTGAGTAGCTGGGATTACAGGCGCCTGCCACCATGCCTGGGTTTTGCCATGTTGGCCAGGCTGGTCTCAAACTCCTGATCTCAGGTGGTCCACTCGCCTCGGCCTCCCAAAATATTGGAATTACAGGTGTGAGCCACTGTGCCCGGCCGACTCTTATAAAGCCACCAGTCCCACTTCTGTGATAACCCACTAGTTCATTAAGTCATTAATCCATTAATTTATAAGTGGATTAACCCATCTATAGGGCAGAACCTATCACCTCTTAATGGCCCCACATTTCAACACTTGCACATTTAGTAATGTAAACCAAAAATAAAAATCTAAGCCTCCCAACCATCTGAATGGACCTCTCCTCTCAGCCAAGGGCATTCCAAAGTTAGCCTGAACAACTAGTTCAGACCTTGATGGGAAGTGAGAATCAGATATGCCTCATTATTCCCTTCTCCCTTTTGGAATTCAGGCACAACTCACCAGTAAAAACAGATCTTAAGACTGGTAAAGCAGAATCTTTGTAGCAATAGGATACCAAATTCCAGCCTGACTCTAGTATAGCATCACATGACAGATAGCAGGCCCTGAAAGAAATTAAAGTATTTTACTCCAAATTATGTTTCTTTGCCATATATTGAAATAGTCCTGCCATGGGGGAAATCTACATTCTAAAGAGAATCCCCTTCCTTTTCCGGGTCTTTTTCCTGATCCAGGAGAAAAAAGTCTGACGGGCAAAATTTACAATCTGTGTTCTCTGAAGACTGCTACCTGGAGGCTTCATCTGCATAATAAAAACTTTGGTCTCTGCTGGGTGCGGTGGCTCACACCTGTAATCCCAGCACTTCGGGAGGCTGAGATTGGCAGATCACAAGGTCAGGAGATCGAGACCATCCTGGCTAACATGGTGAAACCCCGTCTCTACCAAAAATACAAAAAATTAGCCAGGCATGGTGGCGGGCGCCTGTAGTCCCAGCTACTTGGGAGGCTGAGGCAGGAGAATGGTGTGAACCCAGAGGCGGAGCTTGCAGTGAGCCGAGATCGCGCCACTGGACTCCAGCCTGAGCGACAGAGCAAGACTCCGTATCAAAAAACAAACAAACAAACAAATGAAAAAAACTTTGGTCTCCACAACCACTCATCTTAACCCAGACACCCCCTTCTATTAATTCCAGGTCCTTAGATAAATTCTTTCCACCAATTGCCAATCAGAAAATCTTTGAATCCACTTATGATCTGGAAGCTCCCCTCCCTAGACTGCCACCACCTGCCCCCAGCTTCCAGTTGTCCCACCTTTCTGGACCAAACGAATGTACGTCTAACATGTATCAATGTCTTATGTCTCCCTAAAAGGTATGAAACCAAGCTGTAGCCCAACCACCTTGGGCACGTATTCTTAAGATCTCCTGGGGCTGTGTCACAGGCCATTGATCACTCATATTGGGCTCAGAATAAATCTCTTCAAATATGTTACAGAGTTTGACCCTTTCCATTGACAGGATTAAGTTTCAACATGTGGGTTTGGAGGAAACAAACATCCAAGCCATAGCAAACATTTAACGCTATATCACAAGTGTATTAGTCCATTCTCACATTGCTATAAAGAAATACCTGAGACTGGGTAATTTATAAAGAAAAGAAGTTTAATTGGCTCATGGTTCCACAGGCTGTACAGAAAGCATGGCAGTGGCTTGGTGCAGTGGCTCACACCTGTAATCCCAGCACTTTGGGAGGCCGAGGTGGGCAAATCACACGAGGTCAGGAGTTCGAGACCAGCCTGACTAACATGAAGAAACCCCATCTTTGCTAAAAACACAAAATTAGCCAGGTGTGGTGGCGCATGCCTGTATTCCCAGCTACTTGGGAGGCTGAGGCAGGAGAACTGCTTGAACCCAGGAGGTGGAGGTTGCGGCGAGCTGAGATCATGCCATTGAACTCCAGCCTGAGCAACAAGAGCAAAACTCCATCTCAAAAAAAAAAAAAAAAAAAAAGAAAGAAAGAAAAAAGAAAAAGAAAGAAAGCATGGCAGCATGGCAGCACCTGCTCAGTTTCTGGGGAGGCCTCAGGAAACTTACAATCATGGTGAAAGGGTGAAGGGGAAGCCAGCATATCTTATACAACCAGAGCAGGAGAAAGAGAAATGAGGTAGGTGCTACATACTTTTAAACAACCAGATCTCGTGAGAACTCTATCATGAGAACAGCACCAAAAGGACAGTGGTAAACCATTCAGGAGGATCCACCCCCATGATCTGATCACCTCCCACCAGGCCCCATACCCAACACTGGGGATTACAATTGAACATGAGATTTGGGTGGTGACACAGAGCCAAAACATATCAACAAGTGTCTTCTATGTTATGAAATATCCCTCCTAAATAGGATTTTACTGACTAGAACGGTTAGGGATGGCCTCTTTGAGGAAGTGACATTAGACTTGAGAGAAGGAAGACAAGGGACTTGTTTCGGGGAAGGGCCTTCCAAGCAGGAGTAAGTATGTGTGGACCCCTGAGGCAGGCGTGGGCTGGTTGGCTCTGGAGACCACCAAGGAGGTCAGTGCAGCTGGATGGAATGAAGGAGGGGGCAGGGGAAGGAGAGGAAGTTGGAGAGGATGGGGAAAGCAGATCATGGCAGGCATTGGAGGGCAGGTAAAGACTTAGGACTTTACTTGGGCTCCAGTAGGAAGTCACTGAAATAGGTAAGTGATGGGATGCAACTTATGCTGTAGAAAGATGACTCTTGGCTGCTGAAGGGAGACTACAGAGAGGCCAAGATGGAAGCAGGGAACTGTTAGGAGGCTGTTGTCCTCCAGGTGAGAGATTTTGGTGCTGCAACTAGGGTCATGAACGGTCAAGTAGAGAAGATCATATAGGCAAGGGTCAGTGCATTGGTTCCACAAATATTCCCCAAAGACCTACTGCATGCCAGGTCCCAGGTCAGCCACTGGACATACAGAAATGAGAAGGTGTGACATCATCTTTGAGGGTCACATGGGCTATGCACTGGCTTTCTATCTTTCTTGGCCATGAATATTAGTAAAAAAAAGTGCATTTTACATTGTGGCCCAATGCACATATGTGACATATACACAGGGAAATACCAGTTTCATGAGACAGTTCATATCTTTACTGTATGTGGTGTACTCTATTTTCTATTCTATTCTATTCTATTCTATTCTATTCTATTCTATTCTATTCTTTCATTAAAAATGCTGGTTGAACTCATGAAGTCAATTTCATAACTCGCTGATAACTCACAGCCCTACCTTGCAAAAAGCCTTGACCTAACAGGAGAGGTAAATACATGAGTAGAGCACTAGGTGCAGAACCACATGGTGAGTTCTCTATGAGGGGCAGGCACAGCTGCTGCCCTGCAGGGAGGTGCTCTCTGTGCATCAGCTTGGCTAGCTGCTGTAACAAAACACCACAGCCTGGGCACGGAAACAACAGAAGTTTATTTTCTCACAGTTGTGGGGGCTGAAAGTCCAAAAGCAAGATGTTGGCAGAGTTGATTTCTTCTGAGACCTTTTACCTTAACTCGAAGATGGCCACATTCTCCCTGTGTCTTCACAAGGTCTTCCCTCTGCTCTGGTGTCTCTGTGTGTCCAAATTTCCTCTTCTGAAAAGAATATTAATCAGATTGGATCAGAGCCCACCCTAATTGGCCTCATGTTAATTAAATCGCCTCTTTAAAGGCCCTCTCTCCAAATACAGTCACATTCTGAGGTACTGGGGAGCCAGGGCTTCAACATATGAATTTGCAGGGGTGGGGGAGACACAGTTTGGCCCAAAATAGGCATGTTCCCCAGCCTGGGGGACAGGGAAGCAGAGGGAACAGCAGAGGTACAGGATAGTGTGGGGCAGGAGGGAGGTGTACATGCTGTGGTGTCAGTGGAGGGTATGGTGTGAGGTAGGGAGTATCAGGCTGGAAAGGTTGGCAGGGGCTAGATCTGAAGGGCCTTGAATCCTGCACCAATGAATGTAGACTAGCTTGCAGAGGGGTGAATCTCAAGTGTCAGTGCACCGCAAGATTGCCTGGGACATTGTGACAAGTGCAGGGATCCTTGGAGGGAACATCCCAGAAAGCTGCACTTTAATCAGTGTCTCAGATGGACCAAGACCCACCCTCAGCAAAGAAGATGCAGGTGCCATTGACAAGATGTAAACAGGGGCTTGACACTGGCTCAGTTGGAGAGGATAGATGGGAGGGGCAAGAATGGAGACAGAGAGGCCATCAACGGGGCTGTCCTGAGTGCCCAGCCAAGAAATGATGAAGTCTGAACTGATAGTAATAGTGGTTGACTTTTAGAGAGTGTTTAACATATGCCATGAGCCAGGCCTGAGCTAAGCACCCTTCCTGGGTAATCTTACTGATTTCTCACAACAGTCTTGTATGGTAGGTATCTTTATTATTAGTAGTAGTATTATTTTGAGACAGGGTCTCGCTCTGTCACCCAGGCTGGAGTGCTGTGGCACAAACATGGTTCATGCAGCCTCGATCTCCCAGGCTCAAGCAATCCTCCCACCTCAGTCCCCCAAATAGCCGGGACTATAGGCACATGCCACCATGCCCGGCTAAATTTTGTGCTTTTTTGTAGAGATGGTTTTGCCATGTTGCCCAGGCTGGTCTCAAACTCCTGGGCTCAAGTGATGCTCCTGCCTCAGCCTCCCAAAATACTGGGATTACAGGCATGAACCACCACACCCGGCCAGTGTCTTGATTTATTTATTTATTTATTTATTATTATTATTATTTTTTAAGACGGAGTCTTTCTCTGTCACCAGGCTGGAGTGCGGTGGCGTGATCTTGGCTCACTGCAACCTCCGCCTCCCGGGTTCAAGCGATTCTCCTGCCTTAGCCTCCCGAGTACATGCGTGCGCCACCACGCCCAGCTAATTTTTGTATTTTTAGTAGAGATGGGGTTTCATCACGATGGTCTTGATCTCTTGACCTTGTGATCTGCCCGCCTTGGCCTCCCAAAGTGTTGGGATTACAGGCATAAGCCACCGCGCCTGGCCTATTTATTTATTTATTTATTTATTTATTTATTTGAAATGGAGTCTGATTCTGTCGCCCAGGCTGGAGTGCAATAGTGTGATCTCAGCTCACTGCAACCTCCGCCTCCCAGGTTCAAGCAATTCTCCTGCCTCAGCCTCCCGAGTAGCTGGGATTACAGGTGCCCGCCACCACGCCCAGCTAATTTTTTGTATTTTTAGTAGAGATGGAGTTAACATATTGGCCAGGCTGGTCTCAAACTCCTGATCTCGTGATCCACCCACCTCAGCCTCCCAAAGTGCTGGGATTACAGGCGTGAGCCATCACGCCCGGCCTATCTTTATTTTTATTTCATAGTTGAGAAAACCAAGGCTTAGAGAGGTGAAGAGACTTGCCCAAGGTCACAACTAGGGAGAGTTGTCTGTGTGTGTGTTAGGAGAGGCACAACCTAGATCTCAGCCCTGCCTCTCTGGACAGTTGCAGAGGGGATCGCAAGGTTGATGGGAGCTGTGGGGACATAGTAGGCAGGACTTTGTGACAGGTTGAATGTGGGCAATGACAGGGGTAGGGTATGAACTACTTGCAGGCAGTTCTGGGTCCCTAACTCTCCATGTCGCCCATCAAAGGTCAAAGGGAGCCCAGCTTGGGTGTGGGGCAGAAGCGGAGATGTTGGTGGCGTGGAGCTCAGGAGTATACATCAGAGAAAGCCAAAAGCCAGCTGGAATAGTTCCTGAATACAGATTTAATCTTGTTTGCAATTATTTCGAAGGCGAGAAGTCATCTGGATCAGAATTAAGATGCTCTGGTTTCAAGGAAATAGCATGCAACTTGCCAGATCCTCCCTTGGACTCTTCTTGATAAACTGCTCCGCCTCTAAGACAACTCTGCCTGTGCTGACCTTATTCACAAAGGACCCATGTCCCCTCTGTGGCAAAGCCAAGGAAGTACTCAAGCCTTATAAAAACAGGTTTATTTTACAGGAGGTGAACGTCACACTTCCAGAAAACTCTGCCTGGTATGAAAGGTATAAATTTGACATTCCTGTCTTTCACTTGTGTGGCCAGTTTCTGATGATGCATCGAGAAAACACCTCAAAACTTGAAAAACAGCTCCTGAAACTTGAGCAGCAAAGTACCGGAGGCTGACTAACGCCCTCATGATTTCCACCCTCTCTTCCTATATGGCATCTTCCTAAGGAAATGACCATGGCCTGATACTCCTTTTGTCACCTATACAGAGCCCTAAGGATATTCTGAACTCAGTGGTGCCAAATAAATGTTGACATTCCTCTTTTGGTTGATGGGGGGAGAAAAAGGGAGCCCAGACTCCTCGCTCTCCTCTGCATTCCCCCTCCTCTGCCTGCTCTTCCCTGGTCCTCCTGGGGGCTCCCTAGGTACCAAGCAAGAGGCTGACATTGCTTGTGTATGACAACTACAAATCTCCGGCTCGTTATCCTTACTTGCTCGTTTGGTTACTGGAGGAATTATTTTAGTGAAGTCTATTTCCTCCTTCTTGCTGCCAGAGTATGAAGCCTCAGATGTCACTCCTCAGGGGGTACAGCCTTGGGTACCCACAGTCACCATGGGTTAACGAGGGTTTTGGCAGGACTCTCTTTGACTGACTCGTTCCCTGACACACCCAGCTGTTAGGCTCCAGTAATTGCCAGCTGAGTTCTCTATTACTGTATTTTCAACAAAGCTCTGGGGTATAAACTCCTCCACAAATGGATCCAATCAAACCTGGTGATGCCTTTGAAGAAACAGTCCTGGAGGTCAGTGTCTGAGATTTGTTCTGACTCCAGCAGGATTCTCCAGTTTCCCTTGCCCCAGTTTCTCTGCAGCAAACTAGCCAGCCTGCAATTTAACCTGCATCTCCAAAGTCCATCAATCTCCCCTCTGTTGCTTTTCCCCATAACCTCCAGTATTTTGAGAGTGCTCTTGGGCTTGAACTTAAACTTCTCTACAACCTGTTACAAATGTTCCTTTAGGGAAAGATCTGGAGCTCTCTCTCTTACCACCTACTTTTTTTTTTTTTTTTTTCAATATATGATCTTGCTCTGTCACCTAGGCGGCTGGAGTACAGTGGCACAATCTTGGTAACTACAACCTCCGCTCCCTGGGTTCAAGTGATTCTCCTGCCTCAGTAGCTTGTATTACAGGCATGACCACCACACCCTGCTAATTTTTGTACTTTTAGTAGAGACGGGGTTTCACCATGTTGGCCAGGCCAGTCTCGAACTGCTGACCGCAAGTGATCCAACCACCTCAGCCTCCCAAAGTGCTGGGATTACAGGCGTGAGCCACCATGCCCCAGCCTTACTACCCACTTCTGTTCCCAAGAGAAATCTCTGAGCCAGGGCTCTGGTGCTGGCAGGAACAATAGCGTGCCACTCTCTGAGTGACACCCCCACTTTAGGAGCTGAGTGCTTGGAGGAGGGCAAGTGCAGCAGCCCCAGGTCTCCTCAGCTCCCCTCCTCCACCCTCTGAATGGAACCCCCATTCCGTAAGTGGAGTAAGAGTGAATTGTGCCCCAGTGTTCTCAGCAGTGTCATGACCAATGTTGGGTATCCATCTTACCAGTGGGGGCTGGGTGGAAGAAGGGCACCTCCACATCTCAGATACACTCACCCAGAACTCAGCCTCAATAACAGGTAGCTGGGGCAGGATGAAAAATGCTGATGTCCAGTCCCTCCTGAAAAGATAGCCCCTGACCTGGAGCAGGGGAGGGAGGGAGGCCTGTATTTTTGGTTTTTTGTTTTTGTGAGACAGGCTCTCACTTTGTCGCTCAGGCTGAAGTGGAGTGGTGCAATCATCACTGCAGCCTCGATCTCCCTGGCTCAAGTGATCCTCCTGCCTCAGCTTTCCAAGTAACTGGGACTATAGGCACGCATCACCATGCCCAACTAACTTTTTGTATTTTTTTGTAGACACAGGGTTTTGCCATGTTGCCCTGGCTGGAATTCTTTCCCATTCTGACGTAGATTAGACAGGGTGGTAATAGCCTCCCTTAAAGGACAATAAAACTTGCTAAATAGATGGAGAAAACAAACCACCCAACAATGCACAAACTGCATCCTGGGCTCATGGCTAGAACATCCTGCATCAATGAGATAGAAAAGCAGAAGTGGGGCCAGGCACGGTGGCTCAGGTCTGTAATCCCAGCACTTTGGGAGGCTGAGACGGGCAGATCACGAGGTCAGGAGATCGAGACCATCCTGGCTAACACGGTGAAATCCCATCTCTACTAAAAAATCAAAAAAAAAAAAAAAATTAGCCAGGCATGGTGGAGGGCACCTGTAGTCCCAGCTACTGGGGAGGCTGAGGCAGGAGAATGGCGTGAACCTGGGAGGCGGAGCGTGCCGTGAGCCGAGATCACGCCACTGCACTCCAGCCTGGGCGACAGAGCAAGACTCCATCTCAAAAAAAAAGAAAAGCAGAAGGGGGCCAGGCATGGTGTCTCACGCCTGTAATCCCAGCACTTTGGGAGGCCAAGGCAGGTGGATCACCTGAGGTCAGGAGTTCGAGACCAGCCTGACCAATATGGTGAAACCTCGTCTCTACTAAAAATACAAAAATTAGCTGGGTGTGGAAGGTGTGGAACCTGGGAGATGGAGGTTGCAGTGAGCCAAGATCACAGCACTGCACTCCAGCCTGGGCGACAGAGTGAGACTCCGTCGCAAAAAAAAAAAAAAAAAAAAAAAAGTAGAAGGGAAAATCCCCAAATTCATGTAAGCGCAGAAACCCGTGTTTAGTGTCCTTGGGCTGACCTATGCTCATTATAATAGTAAAAAACACACTCTTGGGTGGAGATTTAAGATGCTAATGAGATATGCCACATATGTACTAGCACAATAATAGCACATGTGCATGCAGGGGACCACATAGAACATGAATAATCATGAATAATGATTCCCCCCTTTATGAATAATCACGTAAGACTCTCATAAAGAAAGTCTCCCCAGTGTCGATCGGTGCTGTCTCACCTTTGAGCAGCCAGTTCTGATCAGCTGTCAGAGTGTACTTTCTCTTTATTATTTATTTATTTATTTTGAGACGAACTCTCACTCTGTCACCTAGGCTGGAGTGCACTGGTGCAATCTCGGCTCACTGCAACCTCCACCTCCTGGGTTCAAGCAATTCTCCTGCCTCAGCCTACTGAGTAGCTGGTATTACAGGTGCGCCCCACCGCACCCAGCTAATTTTTATATTTTTAGTAGAGACGGGGTCTCACCATGTTGGTCAGGCTGGTCTCGAACTCCTGACCTCGTGATCCACCCGCCTCGGCCTCCCAAAGTGGTGGGATTACAGGCGTGAGCCGCTGTGCCCGACCCAGAGTGTACTTTTGCTTTGCAATAAACTCTCTTGCTTACTCCTACTTTGGACTCGCTCTCAAAGTCTTTTGTATCACGAAGTCAAAAACCTGAACCAGCCCACAGGCAACAATTCCTCTCATCAAGGTTGGGGTCTAAGTTCCTCCCCTTGAATCTGGTGGGCATGTGATTGTTCTGATTGATAGAATAAAGCAGAAGCGACACTGTGTGACACTGTGGCTTTTTTTGTTTTTTGAGATGGTCTCACTCTTCCGTCTAGGCTGATGCGATCATAGCTCACTGTACCCTCTGCCTTCCAGGCTCAAGCAATCCTCTTGCCTCAGCCTCCAGTGTAGCTGGGATTACAGGTATGCACAACCACACCTGGCTAATATTTTAATTTTTCATAGAGATGAGGCACGTTAGGCCAATCTCAGATTGCTATAAAGAAACACCTGATGGCCGGGCGTGGTGGCTCATGCCTATAATCCCAGCACTTTGGGAGGCCGAGATGGGCAGATCACATGAGGTCAGGAGTTCAAGACTGGCTTGGCCAACGTGGTGAAATCCCATCTCTACTAAAAATACAAAAATTAGCCGGGTGTGATGGCAGACACCTGTAATCCCAGCTACTTGAGAGGCTGAGGCAGGAGAATCGCTTGAACCGGGAGGTGGAGGCTGCAGTGAGCTGAGATCACACCACTGCACTCCAGCCTGAGCGACAGAAGGAGACTCTGTCTCAAAAAAAAAAAAAAGAAAGAAAGAAATACCTGAGACTAGTTAATTTATAAAGGAAAGAGGTTTAATTGGCTCACAGTTCTGCCAACTATACCAGAAGCATGATGCTGGTATCTGCTCAGCTTCTGGGGAGGCCTCAGGAAATTTACAATCATGGTGGAAGGTAAAGGGGGAGCAGGCATGTCACATGGCCAGCAGGAGCAAGAGAGAGTGAAGTGCCACATACTTAACCCCAGATCTCATGAGAATTCATTCACTATCACAAGCACAGCATCAAAGGGTTGGTGCTAAACCATTCATGAGGAACTGCCCCACCAATCACCTCCCACCAGGCCCCATCTCCAACATTGGGGATTACATTTCAACATGAAATTTGAACAGGGACATATATCCAAACTATATCACGAGGTCTCACTATGTTGCTCAGGCTGGTCTTAAACTCCTGGACTCAAGCAATCCTCCCACCTCAACCTCCCAAAGCTGCTGGGATTACAAGCATGAGCCCCTGCTCAGCCTCACTGTGGCTTTTGTCTTAGACTCTTGGGTCACTTGTTTGGGTGAATCCAGCTGCCGTGTTGTAAGAACATTCAAGCTGTCCTCCAGTGAGGTCCACATGGAGAAGAACCCAGGCTTCCTGCCAACATCCAGCACTCACTTTCCAGGCATATGAGTGAGCCTCTGGGAAGCAGATCACCCGGCCCTCAAGCTTTCTTATGACTAAAGTCCCAACTGATTCCTTAACTGCAACCCCATGAGAGACTTGAGCCAGAACCCAGGTCCCAGCGTAGGAAAACAGTGTATTTCATGGCAAATATGACACCATCTGGAAGTGAAACTCTTGTGGTGACTGATGTTTGACCTCCACATACCAAGGTGCTCTGCAGTAAGCTCTTTAAACAACACCTTGTAGCATAGAAAGCCCCTCATAAAGATGCTTATCTAAACCTCCGCAGTGGTCATGGATCTTGGCAAAAAGAAGTCTGAAGACATGACCAGCTGCACATGTTTTACCCTAAAAGAGAAAGGATACCTTCTGGAGTGTGGGTGCAGGGATCCATTATCTTGCAGCCACCTAAGACATCACTTCTGTTTCTAAGTCATTAAATGTTTCTTTCTGAGAACCTGGATTTGTCAGTCTCTTTCTTCAGCCTCTCAGCTTTCTTGGACTTTGGGGGTAGGTTTGCATG
Source organism: Pongo pygmaeus (assembly GCF_028885625.2). Taxonomy (NCBI): domain Eukaryota; kingdom Metazoa; phylum Chordata; class Mammalia; order Primates; family Hominidae; genus Pongo; species Pongo pygmaeus. Next base: position 8,211,926 of record NC_072382.2, on the reverse strand, counting down.
GAACTGCTCCTAACACTCAGCTAAACTGCTTTCAAGTTCCTGATTCTTAGAAACTGTGTGAGATTAAACACTTACAGTTTTAAGCTGCTTAGATTGGGATAATTTGCTACTCAGCAATAACTAAGACAGATTTGGTGCCAGCTGGGCACAGTGGCTCACACCTGTAATCCTAGCCCTTTGGAAGGCCGAGGCAGGAGAATTACTTGAGCCCAGGAGTTCAAGACCAGCCTGAGCAACATAGTGAAACTCTGCCTCTACAAAAAATAAAAATAAAAATTAGCCAGGCACAGTGGCATGCACCTGTGGTCCCAGCTAATCAGGAGGCTGAGGTAGGATGATTGCTTGAGCGCAAGAGTTTGAGGCTGCAGCGAGCCATGACCATGCCACTGCACTCCAGCCTGGGTGACAGAGCGAGGGTCTGGGTGACAGACCCTGGCTCACTGCAAGCTCCACCTCGCGGGTTCACGCCATTCTCCTGCCTCAGCCTCCCGAGTAGCTGGGACTACAGGCACCCACCACCACACCTGGCTAATTTTTTTGTATTTGTAGTAGAGACGAGGTTCCACTGTGTTACCCAGGATGGTCTCAATCTCCTGACCTCATGATCCGCCCACCTCAGCCTCCCAAAGTGCTGGGATTACAGGCGTCAGCCACCGTGCCAGGCCAAAAAAAACCAAAACAAAACAAAACAAAAAACGATTTAATGCCAGGAGTGAGGACAATCAAAAATACCAAAAAATGTGGGAGTAGTGAGCAGAGGCTACAAAGACTTTAAGTATAGTGTTAGCAAAAGCCTGAAAGCCTTTGTATTAGTCATCCACTGCTGTATACCCATATACCACAAACATAGCAGCTTAAAACAACACATATTTATTACTTCAGTTTCTGTGGGATCAGGAGTCCAAGCATGGCTAAGCAGAGTCCTCAGCATAGGATGTCACTTGACTTCAATCAAGGAGTCTGCTAGGGCTGTGGTCTCATCTGAGACTCAACTGGGGAAGAATCCTCTTTTTTTTTTTTTTTTTTTTTTGAGACAAAGTCTCACTCCGTTGCCCAGGCTGGAGGGCAGTGGCGTGATCTCGGCTCACTGCAACCTCCACCTCCTGGGTTCAAGCAATTCGCCTGCCTCAGCCTCCTGAGTAGCTGGGATTACAGGAGTGCGCCACTACACCTGGCTAATTTTTGTATTTTTAGTAGAGATGGGGTTTCACCATTTTGGCCAGGTTGGTCTTGAACTCCTGACCTCAGGTGATCCACACACCTCGGCCTCCCAAAGTGTTGGGATTACAGGTGTGAGCCACCACGCCCAGCCCAGAATCCACTTTTCTTGGCAGATTCAATTGCAGCTCCAGGACTGAGTTTTGTTTTTTTTTTTTTCCTTCTGCTGGCTGCTGGCTGCAAACCATCCTCAGCTCTTAGAGATCACTCTTGGTCCCTGATACACGGGCCTCCCAATATGGGAAGTGCACAAAATGGCAGCTTGCTTTTTTAAAGCCAGCAAGGACTGAGAGAGACCCCAGCAAGACAGGTGCTACAAACTTATATAACATAGTAATATCATTATGTGCATGCAATCAGGCACAACCCATCACCGTTGCCATATACTATTGGTTAGAAGAAAGTCATAGGTCCTGCCCACCCACATTCAAGGGAAGGGGATGACATAAAGGTGTGAATACCAGGAGTCAGGGATCATGGGACTACTTTAAGAAGACTGACGGCCTTAGAGAAGGCTGATAGTGAAAGCTGAAAGGAAAGTGGAAAAATATTATTGGATCTCAATGGAAGGAGATCCTTGTTATACAGTGGCAGGTAATTTAGCAATATTGTCATCTGTCATAATGTGTAGATTAGTATGGTAGCTCCTACCTGCAATCTCAACAACTCAGGAGGCTGAGGCTGGAGGATCACCAGGAGTTTCAGAATGGCCTGGGCAACATAGCTAGACTCCATCTCTAAAAAAATGTTTTTAAATAGAAATAAACTAAGCTGGGCATGGTAGCATGTGCCTGTAGTCCCAGATACTGCAGAGACTGAAGCAGGAGGATTGCTTGAGCTCAGGAGCTCAAGGCTGCAAGTAATGCACCATTACACTTCAGCCTGGGCAACAGAACAAGACCCTGACAAAAGGTAAGGAAAGAAAAGGAAGGGAAGGGAAGGGAATGTGGGGGAAGGGAAGGAGGAGGGGAAGGGGAAAGGGGAAGGGGAGGGGGAGGGGAAGGGAAGGGGGAGGGGGAGGGGGAGGGGAAAGGGGAAGGGGAGGGAGAGGGGACAGGGGAGGGGGAGGGGAAGGGGAAAGGAGGGGGAGGGGAGGGGGAGGGGAAGGGGAAGGGGAAGGGAGAGGGAAAGGGGGAGTGGGAGGGGAAGGGGAAGGGGAAGGGAAAGGGAAACAGGAAGGGGAAGAGGAAGGGAAGGGAAGGGAAGAAAGAAGAAAAAGGTAGAAGATGTGCCTAATGAAATATGTGATCTAGCTAAGGAGATTTCCAGGCAAAATGTTACAGGTAGTACCTTATTTCTTCTTCCTGCTTAGAGTAAAACATGAGAGGTGAGAGGCAAGACATAAACTGACAGGAGCTCCGTTAAACCAAAAATAGTTAGAATTTGATGATTTTGCAAATTCCCAGCCTCAGCCAGGTGCAATGGCTCATGCCTGTAATCCCAGCACTTTGGGAGGCTGTGCAGGTGGATCACCTGAGGTCAGGGATTCAAGACCAGCCTGACCAATGAGGTGAAACCCCATCTCTACTAAAAATACAAAATTAGCCAGGAGTGGTGATGCATGCCTATAATCTCAGCTACTTGGGAGGCTGAGGCAGGAGAATCTCTTGAACCCAGGAGGTGGAGGTTGCAGTGAGCCGACATCACACCATTATACTCCAGCCTGGGCAACAAGAGTGAAACTTCATCTCAAAAACAAGCAAACAAACAAAAAAAGACAAGAAGAAAATTCCCAGCCTCTCCAGCCAAAAACTGCTAAAATTAAGAAATGGCTTCTGGAAAAAGATCACATGAGAAAAACATGGTACAAAGTTGAAGCCAAGAGGCCAAGAGTATGCCTGTAAATTCCCTAAGACTTCAGGTCTAAGGCAATAGAACCATTCAAACAATAAGGGCTTCTAGAAACGTTAAAGGATTTGTCTATCAGCATGAGCCCAAGGTAGGGGGCTTATCTCAAAGAGATTTGTGGGCATAGTCTAATGAAGTGAATAAGGTCCATAGAAATCTACAAAGTTTTTAAGAGAATTGTATTGGCAGAAACACTGCCTACTTGGACTGTAAAGGACAGAGACAACAGAAATGGAAAAGAGGCATTCGAACCCCCAAACTTCTATAGACAGCATGCAGGCCAAGAAAATTACTCAGCTGCAAACACAGACTACCTTTTATGGAAAATGAAAGACGACTCAGGAAGTAGAATTAAGAGCCCAAGAGCCATAGATTATTATTCTCAGGCCTTGCTTCAAGGGCTTTCCTCTAAAGCTAGAGACTGAGAACTGAAGCCCAGGTCGCCTCTGCTCTGTATCCCCAAATCCATGTGAGGGATCTGTCTTTTCCCAACCCTACCTTCCCAGTCTGGCATGGCCTCAAGGGCAGAACCTAGCATCTTAGCTCTTCCTTCTCCTCTCCAGATCTCCCAGCCCAGAAATAATTTGCCGCTGTTGTTTTTTTCTTTTCTTCTTAATTTTTTTTAGAGACAGGATTTTCCTCTGTTGCCCAGTCTGGAGTGCAATGATGTGATCATAGCTCACTGCAGTCTTGATCTTCTGGGCTCAAACGATTCTCCTGACTCAACCTCTTGCGTAGCTGGGACTACAGGCAGGCACCACCATGCCCAGCTAATTTTTTTAATTTTGTAGAGACAGGGTCTCACTATGTTGCCCAGGCTGGTCTCAAACTCCTAGCTTCAAGCCATCCTCCTGCCTTGGCCTCACAAAGCACTGGGGTGAGCCACTGCGCACAGCCCTGTTTTGTTTTTTCCACATGTTTTCTCAACTAGATACACAACTACTTTTCCAAACTATTCCAAGCCTCTCACCTTCAGGCATTTGAACTCAAGAATTAAGGAAATAAAGTTTCGGCCAGGCGCGGTGGCTCACACCTGTAATCCCAGCACTTTGAGAGGCAGAGGCGGGCTGATCACAAGGTCAGGAGATGGAGACCATCCTGGCTAACACAGTGACACCCCGGTCTCTACTAAAAATACAAAAAATTAGCCGGGCGTGGTGGTGGGTGCCGGTAGTACCAGCTACTCGGGAGGCTGAGGCAGAAGAATGGCATGAACCTGGGAGGTGGAGCTTGCAGTGAGCCGAGATTGCGCCACTGCACTCCAGCCTGGGCGACAGAGCGAGACTCCATCTCAAAAAAAAAAAAAAAAGGGATCTAGAACTAGAAATACCATTTGACCCAGCCATCCCTTTACTGGGTATATACCCAAAGGATTATAAATCAAGCTGCTATAAAGACACAGGCACACGTATGTTTATTGCCGCAATATTCATAATAGCAAAGACTTGGAACCAACCCAAATGTCCAACAATGATAGACTGGATTAAGAAAATGTGGCACATATACACCATGGAATGCTATGCAGCCATAAAAAATGATGAGTTCATGTCTTTTGTAGGGACATGGATAAAGCTGGAAACCATCATTCTCAGCAAACTATCGCAAGGACAAAAAACCAAACACCGCATGTTCTCACTCATAGGTGGGAATTGAACAATGAGAACACATGGACACAGGAAGGGGAACATCACACACCGGGGACTGTTGTGGGGTGGGGGGAGGGGGGAGGGGGGAGGGATAGCATTAGGAGATATACCTAATGCTAAATGAGTTAATAGGTGCAGCACACCAACATGGCACATATATACTTACGTAACAAACCTGCACGTTGTGCACATGTACCCTAAAACTTAAAGTATAATAATAATAAAATTTTAAAAAAGGAAGTTTCTATTTTATTCCTTTCTTTGTCCCTTTCTTTGAACCAACAGGGACAAGATCTAGATTGAAGAGAGAAAAGGGAGGGTTGACAAAGGAATTTCAAAGCAATACTGCAAAATCCTATTCACCACAAGTAGGTATCATTATTATTCCCATTTTACACATAAGGAAACTGAAGCTTAGAGAGATTAAGAAGCTGGAGTTCTTAGAGCAGAGCGCTGGATTTAGAGCCAGAAGCCAAGGTTGGAACTTAGGCATCTGCTACTGGTGTCCTAACTCTCCCTTCCTCTCCCTTACTTGGGCAATCCTGGTATCTGGCCCACCTCAGGCTCCCTGAGGCCTGATGGTCTGGCTGAGCCACCATGCAGCTCCAATCCCAGTACTGCCCCAGGAGAAATCCCTGCCTCCTCCTCCAGTGAGTCTTGGTGATCCCTCTCAGACCTTCCTCCATGCAGTCCAGTGTCAGGTGGAAGCCCTGGGGCTCCTGTGAAGCATCAGCTCCGCATCTGCCTGGCTTGTGACCTGGAGCAAGTTTCTTCTTCTGCCTGAGCCTCGGCTTCCTGGTGTGTAAACTGGGGATTATAACAGGGATTCAGTATATATTCACTGAGGACCTACTCTGGCAGGCAATGCATTAAAAGCTGGGGGTACACAAGGGAGTGAGGCTGTCCCAGGGTCCCCGTGCACACCCAGCACAATGGAGGCCTCTGGAGGCATCAGTGAGGGCAGCTATCCTGTGTCACAGGGTTTGTGTGACCTGCAGCCAGCAGCCCAGCGGTCTGGTGGTGGCCTGCTTGGTGGGAGTCTCGCATGGAGATTCTCTGTGACTAACGAGTGTCTTTTCCCCTAAAGGATGTGCCGTCGGCTGCTTTCTTGTTTCATCTAGCCGCTGGGCCCCAGAACAGTTGGCAAAGCAGTTGGTATCTTTGGCTATTTTTAGGTGGAGGAGTTAGCGGGGTGGATGTAGTAGGGCCCCAGGGGAGTCTGGTAGATGGGGAGCTTCAGGTGCAACAAGTTTGTGGGGGTGGGAGTGGCAGCGGCTCCCTCTCAGGAATGTTTAGGCAAACTAAACATGCATCCTTCATGATGGAAGTCAAAAGCCACCTCCTCTGGGCAGTCTTCCTTGATTTTCTCATTAAACACCCCCACCGCCACCCACGAGACCAAAGACTTGATCTGGAACTATAATCCAGCCTTTAGTTATAGTTCCAGACCAAGAGTACTGAGCAATAGGGACCTTACCTGATGCAGACAAGGTTTCTTTTCTGCACCTCTGAGGCTCCATCCCTAGTCAGAACGACAAGGTACGAAGTTAGGAGTTGAGACTGAAGCCGCTCATACAGCTAAGATTCTCTCTTGGCCCGTTTCTAGCAAACTACAACAAGCAAGTCACTTTCGTACATCTATTTCCTCATCTGTGAAATGGGCAACTATCGTGCCTGCCTCCCAGGATTAAAGTAAAGGGTTTAATTTGCTCAAAGCACAGCGCACAGCGCCTAACGTAGACTGATAGATCTCTCGCAAGCCCCAGGCCCAGAAGGGGCTGTGCTCCCCCAAAAGTCTCTTTCCTTTGCAGCGCATCGGGTGGTGTGTGCATCCTGGCGGAGGGGAGGGGACTGAGGGGAGGGGAATGTGGGGTGCCCGAGCTGGGCTGGAAGACAGGTCTGCTACTGTGGTCAACTGCAGCTGCTTTCCCCGGCCTCCACCGCTGCCGCACATCCCCTTTGCCTTTAGCATTTTCCTCCTCTCCTCTAATTGCGTGGCGTCCCCAGATGGGAGGCAGGGTGTCGGAGCTGGGGGTGGGGAGTCCCCGGGCCTAAGGCTGGGGAAGGGGCCTCCAGCGCCTTGTGGGGGCCCTGACCTACGGTGGAGAGGGGGCGCCCGTGTCTCTGGGAGAACCCCGGAGTCCCCGGACATGGAGGCGGAGTCTGGGGAGTCTGAAATGGGGGAGGGGTCGCGAAGACTACGGGGGAGTCCTGAGCCGGCTAGGAGGGGCAAGGGAGTCCCTCAGACGGAGTGGAGAGCGGGGCTTCCCCGGTCAGAGGGCGGTACCAGGGGAAGGGCGTGGTCTCCTGCGAAGGGGCGGAGCTCCGCCGACGAGGGCTGAGCATCGCCGCAAGAGGCGGAGTCTGGAGCGAGGCGGGGCTCTCCTAGGGGCGGGGAAATGGGGCGGGGCCTCCGGACAGGGGGCGGAGCGTGGCTGTTAGCGCTCATCCCCCTCCCCCGGCCCCGGGTGTCCCTGTGACGAGGCAGCGCGGAGCCGCCGCGGGCCGGGCCCATCCCGCCGCAGCGGCCCGGGGCCGAGCAGGGGCTAGGCGGGGAGGGAGCGGCGCCCAGCGGGGCCCGGAGCGTGGCCAGGTGAGGCCGCCGGGGCTGAGGGGGCGGGGGCTGCGCCGGGCGGGCCCCGGCGGGCGCGGGGGGCGTGTTTGCGTGTCTGGGGGTGGCGGAGGGAGTGGGTCCGAGGGCGGGCGCCGGTGGCTGCTGCGCGCCCGCGCGTCCCTGCGGTCGCGGGTGCGGGTGGTCTCTGCGCCGTCCGGGCCCGGGGCGTGCGGGGCCGTGCACGCGCGCGTGTTGTGCGGAGGGGCCGCCGGGTGTGGACCTGCGTAGGTGCTGGGCCGCGGTTCTCGTTCTGCCCGCCCGGGGCGCGGGGCGCGGGCCTGCCTCGGCGCCGTCCCTCTGGCGCGGGGATGTTTTCCAAACGGGCTGCCTGCGGGAGACGGCTGTGCTGCAGCCCGAGCTCGAGGGGGGAGCGCCGCCTCCGCAGGCCTCCTGAGACCCGGGCGGCTGGGGACGCAGACACCTGAGGGAGGGAGGGAAGAGCGCGCACCCAGGAGGAGTCTATTGGCCTGCCCGCAGGGGGAGGCCGAGATGGGGAGACTGAGGCAGATGGTGAGGCGGAGGCGGGCAGACAGGCAGAGACGGGGAATGGGGGGAGAGAGACGGCGAAAAGGACAGCGGCTGGGAGGACAGAGAGTCATTGAGAAAGCAGATGGACAGACAGAGGCCTAGACCTCAAAGGGGCAGAAAGATTCAGATGGATAGGTAGATTCAAAGAACCTGTCAGAGAGGCTAAATCAGAGGTCCAGAGGCTAAGAGCTATAACTAGGCACTGAGTCTGAGATGAGGGGTAAAGGCCCCCAACTGATGGGGTGCCCCTCTTTGAAGCACATCCCAGACTGGGATCTTGGCCAAAAAGCAGCCTCTGGCCACCCCAAGTTGGTCCATCCCTCTGGCACCACTGAATATCCTGACCCTCTTGACTGTGCCACCCCTCCCTGGTATCCCAGCAACCTCGGGCAGTTTAGAGGAGGCAGAGGGGAAGTGGTTGCCATAGCAGTAGAGGTGGTGAAAGGTCACCCTTGCCTTAGCCTAGGCGGCTCTGCAGCAGGCTGCAGCTGGGATTGAGCCGGGCTGGGGTGGGAACCTACAAAGCTCTTTTCTCTCCCACTCTGCCCAGAATGGTGCTGGAAGGAAACCCTGAAGTGGGGTCCCCCCGAACCTCAGACCTCCAGCACCGGGGGAACAAGGGCTCTTGCGTTCTCTCCTCTCCCGGTGAAGATGCGCAGCCAGGCGAGGAGCCCATCAAGTATGGTGAACTCATCGTCCTGGGGTGAGCATCCCTGGCCTAGGAGGGGTGAAGCACCAGACACCCACCCAAGGTAGCCAGAACAAGGGCCCCGACCCCTCCTGCCCCCACATAGGGCCTTCTGCTGTTCATCCCTCCTCACCTTCCTAGCTGAAAGACAAAATTGAGCAAACCCACCTCAATTCATAATTATTATTTTATCTTCCCATTTTTCACAAATTACTGTGACAACTCTAACCACCCAACTTCCTGATCATATGAGAAAAAAGTTAACACCAGCTGCCTTTCGTAAAGCACCTAGTGTGTGTGGTGTGGGGTGAAGAACTCTGGTTCTCCAGCAAAACTGCTTGGTTCAAATCCTGCCTCTGCAAGTTGCTGAACTTCCCTGTGCTTCCGTTTCCCCTGTTTTGCAAATGGGTATGATAATAATCCCTTCCTCAGAGGGTTGTCGGAAGGAATGAATGAGGTGATTTCTGTAAAGTACATAGAACAGCGCCTAGCACATATCGAGTGTTCTGGGAGGCAGGCCTGTGCCAAGCCCTTTCATGGACATTATTTCATTTCAATCTTCACAAAGATGCTGTGAGGAAGGAGGTGAGGAAACCGAGGCTCAGAGAGGGGAAGTGACTGGCCCAAGGGCACACAGCTGGTAAGTGGCAGGGCTGGGATTTGGACCCAGGTCTTTCTTACTCTAGGTCTAGTGCACTTTCACTAAGCCACAGCTGACCCTCACACTACAGATGAGAAAGCCAAGGCCGGGAGAGAGGAAGCAACGTGAGCTGGCGGCCTGGCCAACCTCATCCCTTCTTGGTCTTCGCCTGACCAGGATCCCTGCACCATCCACTCAGATCTTTCCCCAGGGACAGACCCTCTTCCTCCTCCCCCATCCAGTTCTCCTTTTGGCCTCTCTTTGCCATCAGTCCTAAAGAAACTATTTGATAAGCTATGTTATCATTAAGATTATTTTTTTAAAATGGCTGTTTGTTGACAGGTGCTTTAAAAAAAAAAAAAGCAGTAATAGTGAACACTTATCAAGGGCTTCCTATAAATATGTCAAACTCTGTGCCAAGCACTTTTGAATGCTTTGTCTCATTTAGTTCTCAAAATGAACCTGCGAGGTAGGTCCTAAAAAATTAGCTCCATTTTACAGAGGTCATGTGATAAGTGGAGGAGCCAGATTTAAGCCAGGCCCATCTGTGTCCCAAGCGTGTGTCCTGAACTGTCCCACCTCAAGACCTGCCCCCGCCACGTGTAGGAAGAGCTCACAAGGGCAAAAGTGATGTCTCCCTTGGGAGAACTTGCCTTGGAAAAGCAGCTGCTTCATATCCCAAAGGCAGGACTGGCTTTCCAGCCCAAGGCAAGGCCACTAAGGTAGGAGGCTGCAGACCCATGGGTATGGGCCCTCCTGTCAGCCCCCTTGCAGAGCAGAGTCCACGCTGGCTGGCTGCATATCAGAGCTGGCTGCAGGGCACTGAAAATACACATTGACAGGCCCTCTCCAAGCCTACAGAATCACAGTCGCAATGGGTGGGACCAGGGAATCTGGATTTTTTTTTTTTTTTTTTTTTTTTTTTGAGACAGAGTCTTGCTCTGTCGCCCAGGCTGGAGTACAGTGGCACAATCTCAGCTCACTGCAACCTTCAGCTCCTGGGTTCAAGTGATTTTCCTGCCTCAGCCTCCTGAGTAGCTGGGATTACAGGCACCCACCACCATGCCTGGCTAGTTTTTGTATTTTCAGTAGAGACGGGGTTTTATTATGTTGGCCAGGCTGGTCTTGAACTCCTGACCTCAAGTGATTTGCCCGCCTCGGTCTCCCAAACTGCTGGGATTACATGTGTGAGCCACTGCGCCCGGCCTCATCTGGATTTTAACAAACTCACTAGAAGATTCTGATTCAAGTGGCCTTGTCTGTATTTGGCAGCTCTTTGTCCTCCTGTCACTTCCTGTTCCCAGAACTTCCTGGCACCCCACTGGTTACTGAATAATGTCCTCAGCCTGGAGTTCAGAGCCCTCCCACCAGCGTCATCTCCCCCACACACTTCACCACCAAAGCCACCATTCCCTGATCTCATCAGACCCTGCCAGCCTTGGGCCCTTTGCTTAGGGTTAGCCTCCATCTAGAGGGGCTTCTGGAGTCAGAGAGACTGGGCTCAAATCTGGACATTTTCACCTACTAGCCAGAGGCAAGTCACATTACCTCCCTGAGCCTTGATTTCTCTCATTTGTAAGATGGGTAGAAAGCCACTTGCCTGGCAGGCCACTGCACAGATTCCATTAGGTGATTGATAACATGAAGGCCGGGAACACAGAGGCAGCAGCCCATGGCAGCGATGAGAGCTATGCCTCACCCTCTCTGTGCCTCTCACAGCCATCCCCTCCAGACAAGAGCTGGGAAGGCAGGTGGAAATTTGACATGTATGGACATATGGAGGCAGTGGCATTGTGGGTCGTTTTTTCCTTTCATTTTGGTTTTGAGTAGTGGTGTGATAAGTGACAGTTTGCTACAGGTGAACGCTTTCTAGTTCTTCAAAATCCAGTAGAGGTGTTTCCTCTCCCAGAAACCTGATCCTAGGGCCAGAATTCCCTTTTCTCCCTCTAGGCTTATGGCATCCTTGGCTTGTGCCTGGGTGTGGCAGGTGGCACCTAGGTTCCTGGAGAAGCTGAGAAACCCCTCCACTGAAGGCCCACAACTGACCCATGGTGCGTCACCTCTACTGCCCCAGTGCACAGCACCCATCCAGGCATGGCTCAAGTGTCCAGGAAATACTTGGTTAACTGAATGAAAGTGCTTTTGAAACTGTTCTGACACCCCCCTCCCACTCCGAAAGGTACCAATTTGTTATTGTAGGGTCTTCTAGTTTCAGGTACTTCTAGAGCTTGTTTATTAAGGTAGGATCTGCCCAGAAGTTGGCAGTTTCCTCCAAGTCTCATCAGGGGTTCACTTTCTCTCTTTCTCTCTCTCCTCTTGCAACCCTTTCTTCTTAACCCCCAACATCTACAGCTACAATGGGTGTCTGGCAAGTGGGGACAAGGGCCGCCGGCGAAGCCGCCTGGCACTGAGCCGCCGGCCACATGCCAACGGGGTGAAGCCAGACGTCATGCACCACATCTCCACACCGCTCGTCTCCAAGGCAAGCAACTGACCTGTAGACCTGAGTCCTGCCCTCCCTGCCCAAGGCCCAGGTCTTTGGCCTTCCAGGTCCTACCTGCCCACAGCCCCCCCACCTTAACAGGGGAGCCCACTTTGTGTCATCACTCACTGCTTATTGGGCCATCTGAGAATGGTGATGAAAAATCTTTTGCAGTGTGCGCAGTTCTTTACAGCTTGCAAAATGTTTCCTTAACCACCGGACCTCTCTGAACCTTGGCTGCCTCTAAGATGGTGCTGCTTATTTCCATCCAATGGAAATGGAAATGGGTGGAAATGAGCTGCACCATTTTAGAGGCAGCCAAGGTTCAGAGAGTGGGAGGTGACAGTCATACTGCAATGGTAAAGGAAAAACCTTTGACTTTAGAGGATTTGGGTTAAAATTCAGCCTCTGATATTTCCAGCTGTGTGCCTTTAGGCCAGTTTCTCTCTGACCTGCAGTTTCTTCAACTCTAAAATGGAACAATAACCCCATTCTTTTTTTTTTTTTTTGAAACGGAATCTCGTTCTGTCACCCAGGCTGGAGTACAGTGGCGCGATCTCAGCTCACTGCAAGCTCCGCCTCCCAGGTTCAAGCCATTCTCCTGCCTCAGCCTCCCAAGTAGGTGGGACTACAGGCGTGCACCACCACGCCCAGCTAATTTTTTTTTTTTTTTTTTGTATTTTTAGTAGAGATGGGGTTTCGCTATGTTGGCCAGGCCGGTCTTGAACTCCTGACCTCAAGTGATCCGCCCACCTCAGCCTCCCAAAGTGCTGGGATTACAGGCGTGAGCCACCACGCCCGGCCTGATAACCCCATTCTTAGGGTGACTGTAGGGCTTAAATCATGTGAAACATCTGCTGCACTGTCTACTCTCTGCGAAGGATGGAGCTGCCCCCTTCCCAGGGAGTGGCTGCTGGGCCTTGAGCTCCAGCTGCTTGCTCGAGGCGTACACTTATCATTGCTGCACACCCTGGCAAGTGACTTTTTTCTCCCCCCAGGCACTGAGTAACCGTGGTCAGCACAGCATCTCATACACACTGTCCCGGAGCCACTCGGTCATAGTGGAGTATACACATGATAGCGACACAGACATGTTCCAGGTATGCTCAGGCCTCTCCACACACCTCCTGGCCACCAGGCCTCTAGGCTCTGCAAGCATTTCAGGTGAGGCTGCAGGTTGGGAGGCCATGGGAAAGTTGCTTCTCTCCAGACGAGGAAGCAGGATGTCCCAGTGTGGGCTGTTGACTGCAGTCACACAGCAAGTCAGTGGCTGTATCAAGGATCAAACTCAAGAATCCTAGACTGTGGGAGGTCACACAGCTCAGGAGTTCAGGTGTGAGAGGCCTAATTCCTGGGTTCAGATTTTGGCTCCAGCACTTACCACTGGGTGACTTTGGGGAAGCATCACTTAAGTTCTCTGGGCCTTGGTCTACTCATCTGTGAAATGAGGCCCATAATAGCACCCACCCCACGGGAAGATTAACTTAAGCATTGCATATAAAATGTTTAGCATGGTGGCTGGCATATAGCAAATAGTTACTTAGAAGTCACTATCTGCTGCTAACATTTGAGCACCCTCTCATAATTATATCAGCAAATCAACTTGTATTTATTGAATGGGGCGATCCCTAGTGCTGTGGGGGCAACAGAGAAGGAGAAGCTGCTCCAGGCCATGGCTTCTTGGACTTGGAGACCCCACCTGGGAGCCTAGAGGGCCTAAGGAGTTGGTGCTGCCCCCTCCCCAGGGCCTGGCAGCCTCCTTTTTGGTGACCTTGCATACAGAGCAGCTGCTGGTACTCTGGGAGGGAAGGCCCATGAGAGTCCCTTATGTACATACAGTCCCTGCTTGCTCTCCCTGTCCTCACAGATCGGCCGCTCCACAGAGAACATGATTGACTTCGTGGTAACAGACACGTCCCCTGGAGGAGGGGCTGCCGAGGGCCCTTCTGCCCAGAGCACCATCTCCCGCTATGCCTGCCGCATCCTCTGTGACCGCCGGCCACCCTATACTGCCCGCATCTATGCCGCTGGCTTCGACGCCTCTAGCAACATCTTCCTTGGAGTGAGTGAGCCCCAGGAAGGGACCAACTCATCTGTGAGGCAAGGGGTAGGCTTGGGAGGTGCAGCATCTTGAGGTGATGAACCAGCCCACAGTAATCCAAATGATGGTCCTGGCAGGGCTTAGCAACCCCACCTAACTGATGAGCAAAGTGAGGCCCAGAGAGACGCTCAAGTCATGCAGCTTCAATGCCAGTCCTCTCTGGGCCGCCTCTGAACCTGAGGGTAGGGGGGCAGTGCCTCTAGCACATGGCCTGCCGGGGGGCCCCTGGGGGATGTGATCTGATCCCTCATGTGGTCCCAGGAGCGAGCGGCCAAATGGCGGACCCCAGATGGCCTGATGGATGGACTGACCACCAATGGAGTCCTGGTGATGCACCCGGCAGGCGGCTTCTCCGAGGACTCAGCGCCGGGTGTCTGGCGGGAGATCTCGGTCTGTGGGAATGTGTACACATTGCGGGACAGCCGCTCAGCCCAGCAGCGGGGCAAGCTGGTAGGTGGCCCGCTCCATTCCCCAACCCTATCCTTGCCAGGCCCTCACAAGCTGCCCATCCCCCTGCCCAAGCCAGGAGATGATCTCCAGTCCTTCTGCCCCAGGGAGCCCCAACAGGCTCCATATCGGGGAATCCCAGGCCCGGGGAGTTCTTAGCATGAGCCACTTGTCCCACAGACAGGCAGACAGACCAGGGTCCCCAAGCATAGCATGCATACCACTGGAGGTCCAGGGGGTGATGCGATCAAGGCACACACAGACATACTGTGCAGTCCCAGGTGGCTTCAAGGCTGCTGGCAGCTTAAAAAAAATCACACCTTATGAGAGTGACACTTGGCCCATGTGTGAGCAGTTTATAGCCTAAAGGGTTGGCAGTTTGTAGCATGTCTGTCACGTTCAGACAGGTTTAGCACTGTTCTCCTCTCCCAGGAGGAGAGGGTCCTTACAGTAGTTCTGACACAAGTGTTAGTGGCAGCTCCTTGTGGTGCAGATCAGAGAGCTGAGGTTAGGAGCCGGGAGTGAGTCCTAGAGAGAGGCAGGTGCTGTCCAAGGTCACATGGCCATGCTCCTCAAACTGGCCATGCACTGCTCTTCCTGGGCATGAGCACGTTGGCCAAGGAGATGCAAAACCTCAGAGAAAAGCATGGCTTTTCTTTCCAGAGCGTCAACTCTGTGGGGAGGTCTGGGGAAGCATTGTTTGTTAAAACGATGCATGTGAATGTTTCACAAGCCTACTCTTCTTGACCACTATTTGCCACACACTGTTCTAAGTTTTTAAACTGATTGATTCATTTATTTTTTATTTATTTATTTTTTTGAGATGGAGTCTTACTCTATCCCCCAGGCTGGAGTGCAATGGCACAATCTTGGCTCACCGCAACCTCCGCCTCCTGGGTTCAAGTGATTCGCCTGCCTCAGCCTCCCAAGTAGCTGGGACTACAGGCATGAGCCACCACACCCGGCTAACTTTTTGTATTTTTAGTAGAGATGGGGTTTCACCCTGTTGGCCAGGCTGGTCTGGAACTCCTGACCTCAGGTGATCTGCTCACCTCAGCCTCCCAAAGTGCTGGGATTACAGGCGTGAGCCACCGCGCCCGGCCTGATGGATTCATTTAATCTTCACAAGAACCACTTGAGATGCCGGATGGTGCAGTCCATCTTGAGGATGAGGAAACTGAGATGGAGAGAGGTTAAGTTACTCGACAAGGGACACAGTTAGTCAACGGTGAAGCCAGAATTCAGCCTGGGCAGCCTAGCTCCTGAGTTTTTGCTTTTAACTGTAACTACTGGGACAGCTGCTTTGGGCTAAGTACCCAGCATTCTCCGTTAGCTTTGAGCTAAGTACTCAGCATTCCTCGTTAGAGGCCTTTCCTGCCTCTGTCACGAGGACGGCACTTCAGAAAACATCTTATTTTAGAAAAACCCTGTCTGGGTCAGACTTCCTGATTAGACAGATGGGGAAACCAAGGCCCATGCCCCGCTGGGAGGGGGGATCAGCATGTGCCTGGGGTGCACCTGCCCACCCACTTGGCCTCCTAGCCTGCCTTGCTCCTCTGCCCTGCCTGCCCTGCCAGCCAGGGTGTCCTCTCCAGGGAGGCTCCGTGGGATGGACCCGCGGCTCAGCGGGGGCCTCTTGGGCAGTAAGGCCCTTCTACTGCCTCTGGCAGGTGGAAAACGAGTCCAACGTGCTGCAGGACGGCTCTCTCATCGACCTGTGTGGGGCCACACTGCTGTGGCGCACACCGGCGGGGCTGCTGCGGGCTCCCACACTGAAGCAACTGGAGGCCCAGCGGCAGGAGGCAAATGCAGCGCGGCCCCAGTGCCCCGTGGGCCTCAGCACTCTGGCCTTCCCCAGCCCAGCCCGTGGCCGCACAGCGCCCGACAAACAGCAGCCCTGGGTCTACGTCCGCTGCGGGCACGTCCACGGCTACCACGGCTGGGGCTGCCGGCGGGAGCGGGGCCCCCAGGAGCGCGAATGTCCTCTCTGCCGCCTCGTGGGGCCTTACGTGCCTCTATGGCTTGGCCAGGAGGCCGGCCTCTGCCTGGACCCTGGGCCGCCTAGCCATGCCTTTGCACCTTGCGGCCACGTCTGCTCTGAGAAGACTGCCCGCTACTGGGCCCAGACACCACTGCCCCACGGCACCCACGCTTTCCATGCTGCCTGCCCCTTTTGCGGGGCCTGGCTTACTGGCGAGCATGGCTGCGTCCGCCTCATTTTCCAGGGCCCGCTGGATTAGGCTCCCTGGGGCCCCCTGCTGCTGTGCCCACCTGCCCACCCAGGTCCCCACCTCCTGCAGCCCAGAGGGAGCTCTGCATGTGGGACACTCCCTGCTGGCACAGCCACACCAGATGGACATGTTGGATGGGCTGTGCCCTTCCCCCCAACTGTGGCCCCCCAAGGAGGTCCCCAAGATCTCCACCCCAGTCATGCTGATGGGGCCTTCAGCACCAGCTCTGTCCTGGGTCGATGAAGGAAAGCCCAGCCCCATGGCCTTGCCCTTCCTGGGGCATCCCACATTGTGCCGCCGACACTGTGTGCCCCTGGGGGAGTGAAGGGGCCAGGGGCCTCTGACCCCCAGCTTAGGCTGGCTATGCCCTGAGCCTGCCAACCCAGTTTCAGACACTCATCCTTCCTGCTGCCGCCCTGGGTTCCTCTATAAATCTCGCTGCTCAGCTGCCCCCACAAGTCCCACGTGCCCCGCATGCGTGCAATGTCTCCAGCCCCTGAGTGAGTGGTGGGTGGGTGGCAGGCTGGGCCCAGCATTTGCTGATAGCCACTATGGGCTCGACTCTGTGCTAAGTGGTATCTGGGGACACAGAGGCAATCAGACCTGGTGCCCCGCCTGGCGGAGTTCACAGTCTAGTGGAGGACAGACTATTACCAAATGGCAACACGGCTTCATGTGTGCCAGGATCAGAGTACAAATCGGGCTGTGGCAGGCCTCACTGGTAATGGAAAAGTGAGGGAGGCTTCACGGAGGAGGTGTCATAGGAGCTCAGCCTTGATGGCTGCTTGGAACCCTCCGAGTCCACAAGATGGGAAGTGTGCTCTATACAGAAGGGAGGGCCTGTGCACAGGCTCAGGTGTCAGTAAGCCAGAAATCCAGGGACAGAGTCAGGACGGCTGGAGCATGGACTTCGGGGGGGGAGGGGACAGAGAAGGGGGTGGAGCAAAAGGTTGGGACCATGTGACCAGGGAAGATGCTGGATGGAGGATTCTGAACCTCATTTGTGGACGGTCAGGAGTCAACAAAGGGAGGAGAGAGGACTAACTGGTCAAGAGTGTCGGTTGTGACACAAGGGCCATCATCCCTGAATGCCCACCACGTGCCCCGCACTGTGCTGATGATGATAATAATAACTACGTCCATTGAGCACTCTCCAGACACCGGGCTCTGCTTCTTGGAGGTTTTGTTATTTAATCCTCATAGTAACCCAAGAAGGGAGGTGTTGCCATTTTTGTCTCTGAGGAGATGAGGGCAGATGCACCAAGTCACACAACTAGAAAGTGGCCAAGCCAGGATTTGAATCCACAGCTGCTCCTCTCCATCACAGTGTTGCTTTCCTTCAACAGAGGTGGGGGTGAACCAAGCAGGGTTTTGGATACTAGATTGGTGGACACCCACCTGCTTCATGCCCAGCCCTGCGCAGGGCCCCTGCAGTGGGCAAGGCCGGGCCTCTTGCAGCCCACGGTCTGCAGAGGGACCTACCCGTGCTTGTGTTGGAAGCTGACCCCCACACCTGTGCTGGCCACCTGTACCCCAGGCCAGGATGCAGTGGGCTGTTAGCCAGGCTGGAAGTGTTCAGAGGAGTGAGAACCAGGGGCTCTAGAAGGCCCAGGGAGGACCTGGAGCCTGAGCCAAGTCTTGAATGGCAGAGCATCTCCAGAGGCAGAAAGGAGTTGGGAGGGCAGCCCAGGTGAGGGGAACAGCATGGTGTGGCAGGGAACATGCCCGGTGTGGAGGGGGGCAGCAAAAAGGAATGGGGGGTAGGGAAGGTTGCTGGGGCCTGGTGGGCCTTGATTGCCATGGAAGCCAAGCCTGAACTGGATTCCTATTCATCCTGGCCACAGGTGGGCATGTTGCTGGGGTTGCCCCAGACCATTCCTGCGGGGAGCGAGCTAGGAAGACAGGTAGATGGCTGTTCTGGAGACGAAGAGAAGAAGGCTCTGAGTACAGGCCTGACCTGGCCATCGTCCCCAGTAGACGGCAGAGCCTAGGGAAGTACAGATTCCAAGGGGAGAGATGGACCTGACCAAGGCCACACAGCTGGTTGCGGCCAGGGAGATCAGACCTGGGCTGTTGAGAAGACAGAAGGCACCCGCATGTGATGAGAGAAGGAGGAGGGTGTGATCAGATTCTTCCTTCCAGAGCATGGCACTGCTGCAGTGGGGGCGAAGGGGAGGGTGGGGATGCTGCAGGAGGTGTGGGAGCATTCCAACTTCTCTCCCCTCAACATACACACAACACACAAAGCACTCAAAATCCAACTCTTCCAAGTTCTCTCTTCTGACCCTGTTGGGAACCAGGCAGGGGAACATTCTGATCCCACTTCCAGTGGGGAACCTCAGACCCTACAAGGAAAGACCAGCAAAGGGCACCACACTAGATGCTGGGGAGGACTCAGAGGTATTGGTGGAGGGGGTCAGACAGCCCTGGTCCTGTCCCAGCTCTGCCTTTGCCAGCTCTTAGAGCCTCAGCTTCCTCAATGCTAAAGGGGATAACAGTCGCTACCTCGCCAGGTGGTTGTGAATATATGGAGAGCACCTGTAACACAGTTGATTCGTAAGTGTTGCTCCTCACCGACCCCTTTTGCATTCCCATGGGGAAGAGCCAAGGCTGGGGAGTTATGACTCCAGTGATAGACTGCTCCATGTGAGTGACTGTGTGTGTGTATCTGTATGTTGGGGCCGGGGACACCTGAACTGTGTGGTGTTATAGGAGTCGGTGAACCTCTTAGCCTCAGTTTCCCTATCTGTACAATGGGTAAAGTGATGATACCTCAGGATTTTTGCAAGAATTAAATGAGGTCCTCCATGCCAAACTGCTAGCAAGGGACCTCAGTACATGCTCATGTTATCTGTGATCATAAAAATGTGATCACGTAGCTTGGTTAGGGGTCCTGAGAGCACTGGGATCTTTTCCTTGCCTGAGCTGCCCCCTGCTGGCAGTGGGCAGCACTACCTCCCTTACCTGTGCACATTTCAACTTCACCTGTCAGCCAACTTTATACCCATTTTAAAGACAATGAAAACGGAGGCACAGGAAAGAAGAGGGGTGATTTTCCTAAGGACACTGACCAACTTGTTGAACTCCCCCATATAACAAGTCATCATCAAAGCTAACAGCTTGTAACACTGTTGTGTCAAGCAGGGCCTTGGGCACCTTTGTGGATGAGAAACTGGTGTCTATGGTAGGCAGACGCTGTCTGGCCGAGACATGGGCGTGGCAAGGAGACCGTGTGGGATTTCAGTACCCAAACGCCCCTCACCCTGCGCAACTATAGGGAGCTGCACTGCAGTCAACACATCACAACTTATAATATCCCTTGGATTGGATTCAATTATTAGCCTGGTTTTCCGGTTCATAAAGCCAAGACTCCCAGACAACCTCGCTCCACCCCCCCAGTCTGACCCTGAGTCCTCACCACTTCTTCCCACTCGGCCTTGGCCCTTCCGCATGCCCCACCCAGACCGTGGTCTTGTGAGTCCGTCCAGACCTGTAAAAAGTGGACCGCGGGCCCGCCTCTGCTCTGGACTCCCTTTCGGGGCCGCAGGAGGCTTTCTCATCCATCAGGCATCTGGCAAGCACCAGGAAACTGCCAGCCTGTTTGTGCTAAGGAAACTGAGGCTCGGGAATGTTTAGCGGCTGCTTCCAGGCCCATGGCGGGTGGGTGGTGGTACAGTGAAGCACTCGAGGCGTTTCTCCGCGCCCCTACACGGGTGGGACCACCTCAGCCCTGGCCCGAGCCCACTCGACCGTAGCCCCGATTCCCGGCACCGAGAGCTTTGCAGCTTCCAAGTCTCCACCTCCAGGTCCCGAGTCCCGAGAGGAAGGTGGAGCCACATTACTCCTATTGTGTAGGTTCCCACCTGCAAGAGTGACGTCGGGTCCTCTGGGGTTTCACCCCAGAGGAAAGCGGGATCGGGACTGGGGGAGGGGGATTCCCAAGTCCCTGACACCCGCGCCGTCTCGGCCTGGTGTTGGTGACCTCGTCAGTCCCGTCTGCCGGGACTAGGCCGCGGCCAGGTCGGGCACAGAGGTACCCGGTCCGGCGCGTGTGCGGCCTGCGGACGAAAGGCCGAGCCCGCAGGGCCAATCCGCGCGCCACCCCGTAGCGCCTGGGGGCGGGAGCCAGCGAGCCGAGAAGCTCGTCTTGGCGCGTCTATTGGCTGGTACTGACGCCCATCCGGACCTTGAGGCCAGGCAGTTGGCCAAGGGGGGCGGGGTTCTCAGAGCCCCAATGAATGGGGGAGCCGGAAGCAGGAAGTGAGTTTGCGAACGGAGCAGCTGCTGCAGGTGAGGCGCGGCGCCTGGGCTTTTGGGGTCAAAGCGTGTCATCCCGGGGGACCAAGGCGAATCTGTACCGAGCGCAAAATCATTCCCTTTCTGCCCACTCTCCAGTACCCCCTCCAAATTCACCCCGCCCTCGAGGCCAAGGAGTGCTCCGGGGAGCAAAGAGTTAACAGCCCTTTCCGAACCTTGAGGCTGTGCTATCGGGGCGGAGCTTCTGGAGTCCGGGGCAGGGCGGGGAGGCTGGAAACTCTGTCCCAGCCGGGACGGGGCGTGGCGGGGAGAATGCCCCGGGTTGGGGAATCCCCGGGTTCCAACGGGGCTGTCAGACCTTCAGTAAATTGTTGGCCTTTCCAAGCCTCAGTTTCCCTATCTGTAAAATGGGTTTTCTTCTGGTTGTGAACTTCTGTGGCTTCCCTAGTGGAGCACAGGGAGAGAGCAGGAGAATGGAGGGCCAAGAAAAAGGCAGTTAGAGGTATGAGAATGGGACAGGTTCAAGGAAAATCATTTATTGCTGTGGATACTTTCCGTCCAGGGCGACCTCATCTGATTAGCGCACCCACCTGGTAATATTGGGGTTATTCTCTCTTTTATAGAGGAGGAAACGGAGGTGCAGAAAAGTGAAGCAATGGACTTGACTTTTAGGAGTCTAGGGCCGAGTCCTGGCTAAAGGCTGAGCCTTCCAGCTGGTGGCCTGGCACTTTATCCTTGTGAGCACAGTGGAAAGTGTCAAGAATTCTGAACAAAGGCCAGGCGCGGTGGCTCACGCCTGTAATCCCAGCACTTTGGGAGGCCAAGGCAAGCAGATCGCTTGAGGCCAGGAGTTCGAGACCAGCCTGGACAAAATAGTGAGACCCCGTCTCTATCAAAAATACAAAAAATTAGCTGGGTGTGGTGGTGCACGCCTGTAGTCCCAACTACTTTGGAGGTTGAGGCAGGAAAATCGCTTGAACCTGGGAGGTGGAGGTTGCAGTGAGTCAAGATCATGCCACTGTACTCCAGCCTGGGCAACGAAGTGAGACTCCGTCTCAAAAAAAGAATACTGAACAAGGAAGCAGGGAAGGGCCTGGGCTGGGAGCCTAGAGATGAGGATCTCTGCTGCTGATGTCTCCATTGTGGGATTAGGCAAGGCTCTTAGCCTCTCTGAACCTCAGTTTCCCCATCTGTAATCTGTAATACTAGGTAGTTAGAGTCAATCAATTTTTTTTTTTTTTTGAGATGGAGTCTTACTCTGTCACCCAGGCTGGAGTGCAATGGTGCGATCTCAGCTCACTGCAGCCTCTGCCTCCTGGGTTCAAGTGATTCTCCTGCCTCAGCCTTCCTAGTAGCTGAGATTACAGGTGCCTGCCACCACGCCTGGCTAATTTTTGTATTTTTAGTAGAGAGGAGGTTTCACCATGTTGGTCAGGCTGCTCTTGAACTCTTGACCTCAGGTGATCCACCCACCTCGGCCTCCCAAAGTGCTGGGATTACAGGCATGAGCCACCATGCCTGACCTTAGAGTCAATCTTTAAGATTTAGGGACTATAGACCAAATATGGTCCACCAGTGTATTTTGTGACCCCTTGGGTGAGTCATCTCACCTTCTCTAAGCCTCAGTTAGCATATCTGGTGAATGGGTACAATAGTATTCCCTTCCACATGGGCTTTTGGGAGAATTAAATGAGATGATAAGAGTTCAGAGCCAGGTATGCAATTGGTATGGGGTAAACAACAGTTGTGATGACAGTGACAGTTCTCAGCAGGGCCCATGGCGGACACCCAGTACATCCTGCCCAATGACATCGGCGTGTCTAGCCTGGACTGCCGGGAGGCCTTCCGCCTGCTGTCACCCACAGAGCGCCTCTATGCCCACCACCTGTCCCGTGCCGCCTGGTACGGAGGCCTGGCTGTGCTGCTTCAGACCTCCCCCGAGGCCCCCTACATCTATGCTCTGCTCAGCCACCTCTTCCGCGCCCAGGACCCCGACCAGCTGCGCCAACATGCCCTGGCTGAGGGCCTTACCGAGGAGGAGTATCAGGTCAGTTCTCTTGGTGGGCCAACCCGCATTTCCTGAGTGGCTTCTGGGTGTGAAAGACCAGGATGCAAATGTCTGTCTCTTTCAAGGGGTAGGTGGAGGATTAGACCAAAGGTTACAAATTCAGGCACTTCCCCTCTCTGGAGCCTCAGTCTTCTCATCTGTAAAATATGCATGTGGGATGTCTGTACCTCTTAGTGTTGTGATGACCCACTTAGAACAGTGCCTGACCAAGATAAATGATGGCTGCTGTGATTATAACAAAAGAAACTGTGGTGGAGATTCAGGGAAGGCAGAAGAAGGAGTCCAGAGTAGGTATCAGGAGGTCTGAGTTCACAACCAGTTCTTCTCTACCACACTGTGTGGCCCTGGGCAGAATGTTCTGCCTGTCCCTTGGTTTTTGTTTTTGGATGTATTGACCAAGTAATACACAAATTCTTAGTGCATTGCAGCAATGCAGAAAGACACAAAAGAAAACACAAAGATCACTCATTCTCAGTGCCCTCCTCAGAGGTAACCCACTGAGGCTGGTATAGCCTTTTCTTTCTCTTTTTTTTTTTTTTTTTTTTTTTTTGTGACAGTGTCTCGTTCTGTCACCCAGGCTGGAGTGCAGTGGTGTAATCTTGGCTCACTGCAAACCCCTACCTCCCAGGTTCAAGCACTTCTCATGTCTCAGCCTCCCAAGTAGCTGGAACTACAGGTATGTGCCACCACGCTGGGCTAATTTTTGTATTTTTAGTAGAGCTGGGTTTTCACCATGTTGCCCAGGCTGGTCTTGAACTCCTGGCCTCAAGTGATCCACTTGCCTTAGCCTCCCAAAGTGCTGGGATTACAGGCGTGAGCCACCGTGCCCGGCCTTGGTTACAGCCTTTTCAATCCCATCTGTGTATTACATACCTTTATGTGTATATGCATGGTGAATCAGTTCCTAATTTTCTCTTTTACAGAAATGAGATAATGTTCTTTTCCTGCTTTGTGTCCTGCTTTTTCCATTGAATGCCATGTCTTGGAGAACTTGGAGAATGGGTTACATTTAAATGTACCTCATTCTTTTTTATTGACTGTAAAGCATTCCACAGCAGTGTACACTATAATCAATTTAATCTTCATTGCTGGACATTTAGCTTGTCCCATTTTTCTTACAAAGAGTGCCATGGTGAGCATACTTGTGCACACATGTGAGGAGGATCTATTTCTAGAAGGAAAACTGCTGGGTCAAAGGCTCTGTACATTTACAGTCGACTGATTCTGTTAAATCATCTTCTAAAAAAGCTTCACTGCATTATATTCCCACCAAGAATGTACAAGAATATGGCCTGTTTTTCTATATGTGAAATAAAGGGATTGGATTGTTTCTCTCTGAGCTAACGTACTGTTTATTCTACCTCTTTTGAACTTTGGGCATTCACTTTCCATCTTGAGGCCTTGGCTTACTCATTAAAAGAGCTAATATCTGTGGAAATGTTTATAAACGGAAAGGTGCAACCCAAGCGTTACTATTTTCAGGGAAATTCTTTTTTTTTTTTTTTTTTTTTTGTGAGACGAAGTCTCTCTCTGTCACCAGGCTGGAGTGCAGTGGCACAATCTCGGCTCACTGCAACCTCCGACTCCCTGGTTCCAGCGATTCTCCTGCTCAGCCTCCCGAGTAGCTGGTATTACAGGCATGCGCCACCACGCCCAGCTAATTTTTGTATTTTTAGTAGAGATGGGGTTTCACCATGTTGGCCAGGATGGTCTCGATCTCCTGACCTCGTGATCTGCCCACCTCGGCCTCCCAGAGTGCTTGGGATTACAGGCGTGAGCCACCACGCCCGGCCATTCAGGGGAATTCATATGTTTGCAAGTGGCAGAAACCCAGCTCAAATTGGCTTACATGAAAAGGAGAATTGTTGGGTCACATGATTGAAAAGTCCAGGTCTAGAGGAAGTTTCAGGCATGGCTGGACTCAGGGACTCAGTGCTACCACTGGGATGCAGTTTTCATCTCTCAGCTTGCTTCCTTTTCTCACTCCTGGAGGGGAGCTCCAGGGGTCCAGGCCTGATGATCCCTGGTGTACAGAGGCTCTTTGACAATGGGAAATGTCCTGGGTAGCTCTCTTATGCCAGCTTGAGCCTTGTGTCCATCCTGTAGCCAAGGATGGTGGTTTCTCAGACTGGCTGAGCCAGGTTACATGCCCACCCCTGGAGCTGGGGGAAGGGAGATCCCCCACCGTCCCACCCACAAAAGGAGGATTGAAGTCTTGTCAGAGGAAGATTTGGGGCCAGCAGAAGCCATAGAATAGATAGATGATTAAGGCCTCTCCGGCTCTAACATGTGATGCGTCCGAGGCCAGCTGCCTGACAGGTCAGATGCTGAGGACAGGCTCTGGAGAAAGAGGGAGGTGGTGCTGGAACTGGACCTTTCTTTTTTTTTTTTTTTTTTTTTTGAGACGGAGTCTTGCTCTGTCGCCCAGGCTAGAGTGCAGTGGCACGATCTTGGCTCACTGCAAGCTCCGCCTCCCAGGTTCACACCATTCTCTTGCCTCAGCCTCCCAAGTAGCTGGGACCCCAGGCGCCCGCCACCACGCCTGGCTAATTTTTTGTAGTTTTAGTAGAGACGGGGTTTCACCGTGTTAGCCAGGATGGTCTCAATCTCCTGACGTTGTGATCCGTCCGCCTCGGCCTCCCAAAGTGCTGAAATTACAGGCATGAGCCACCGCGCCTGGCCGGAACTGGGCCTTAAAGGACACAGTAGCCTCAGGTGGCTGAGAGGGTGCTGGGGTGGGGAGGGAAAGGCAGACGAATGCTTGGATGTGTTTGGGAACTGCCCAGAAGATCAGTTAGGCCAGACAACGGGGGTGTGAAAATGGGTCTGTGAAAGTGAGTGTGGGACAGACTGGGGCTTCCCAGGACCTGGGTCCTGCCCACACATTTCCTAGCCTCACTCACACTGGCTCTGCTGGGGCATTCGCATCTCAGGAGGAGGTGTTGCTGCGGTCAGGGAGGCTGTGCTTCCTGGGTCTCTGATGCCTGCCTCCCCCTCAGGCATTCCTGGTCTATGCCGCGGGTGTCTACTCCAACATGGGCAACTACAAGTCCTTTGGTGACACCAAGTTTGTTCCCAGCCTGCCCAAGGTGAGCTGAGGGAGGGTTGGGGAAGGTCGGGATGGGGGCTGGTGGGATAGGGGTGGAGAATGCAGTAGAAGGAGCCCCAGCTGGAGTGTCAGAAGCCCTGAGCAGAGCATGGACCCTGTCACTTCCACCCTGCAT
Organism: Pongo pygmaeus; assembly: GCF_028885625.2. NCBI lineage: Eukaryota > Metazoa > Chordata > Mammalia > Primates > Hominidae > Pongo > Pongo pygmaeus. The sequence continues at coordinate 8,185,934 of NC_072382.2, read as the reverse complement.
GACTGTGGGTGTCACCAGCCTCACTGGGTGCTGCGGCCTCTTCGTGTATAAAGGGAAAGCACAGCTCGCCCTGACTGCTGATCTGCAGGCCGAACAAGGGCGAGACGTGGAAGTGTTCTGTGAACTTTTAGGTGCTCTCAGAAATGGAGCTTGTTGGTCATCACCAGGAACAGCGGGAAGTACTGGGCCGGGGGCATCCCTCCCAGGGTTATGAGGCTTGAGCCTATCTAGGGCAGAGGTGGTTCTTAACAGCAGGTATAAGAGCCAGGACTTCGATATGCACACAAGTCACCTGGCGGTCATGCTGACATGCAGCATCTGATTCAGCAGGTCTGAGGTGGACCCAAGATTTGACATTTTTTCTTTGAGACAGGGTCTTGCTCTGTCACCCAAGCTGAAGTGCAGTGGTGTGATTATGACTCACTTCAGCGTCAACCTCCTGGACTCAAGTGATCCTCCTGGCTTAGCCTCCCGAGTAGTTGGGAATGTGGGTATGCAGCACCACACCAGCTAAATTTTCTTTTCTTTTCTTTTTTTGAGATAGGGTCTCACTCTGTCACTCAGGCTGGAGGGTAGTGGCACGGGCACAGCTCACTGCAACCTCAACTTCCCAGGCTCAGGTGATCCCCCTCAGCTTCCAGAGTAGCTGGTACCACAGATGCCTGCCACCACGACGCCTGGCTAATTTTTAAAAATTTTTTGTAGAGACAGAATCCCACTGTGTTACCCAAGCTGGTCTTGAACTCCTGGGCTCAAGCAATCCTCACACCTTGGCCTCCCCAGATGCTAGGATTACAGGCATGAGCCTCTGTGTCTGGCCTAATTTTTTTTATTCTTTGTAGAGATGGAGTCTCTCTATGTTGCCCAGGCTTGTCTTGAACTTCTGGCCTCAAGCATCTCTCCCTCCTCTGCCTCCCAAAGTGCTGGGATTATAGGCATCAGCCACCACACATGGAGGCTTGACATTTCTCAGGACCTACCCGTGCTGCTGGTCCATGGACCACACAACGAGCCAGAGCTCTTAGACCACAGGAGAAGAGCTTGGGAGTGGATAGGAGGCTCTGGAAGGCAGGTTTGGGTGGTGTGACTGGGCCATTGGCTTCCCTTTCCCTGCAGGAAAAGTTGGAACGGGTGATCCTAGGGAGTGAGGCTGCTCAGCAGCACCCAGAAGAAGTCAGGGGCCTCTGGCAGACCTGCGGGGAGCTTATGTTCTCTCTGGAGCCAAGGCTTCGCCACCTCGGACTGGGGAAGGAGGTGAGGCCCCTGACTCCCCCGAGGGGACACGGAGCAGAGGGAATCCTTCAAGGCCACCTGGTAAAGAGGGAAGGACATGGGATGGGGAGGCGGTGGGCTTTGCCTCACACTCCTGAGGCAATGCTGCTCCCCACTGCAGGCCTCAGTTTTGTCATCTGTAGAATGGTAAGCAGGTTGGGTCAAATGCTTTCTGAATGCCCTCCCAGATCTGACATTCTGTACACAGGATGCCATGTGCTGATAGAGGGAAGGAGAGGAAGGCTGGAGGTGGAGGGAGCTGAGGAGGGGATGGCAGGGAAGGAGGGGGATCCCAGGTTTCCCACCTCTGGAGGCTGCATCCATTGCATGGGATGAGGACCTTGGCAAGCCTTAGAGGTGGGCCAGCCTGAAAGAGGCCCGGGCAGGGCTGCAGCAACGCTGGAGATGAGCATCTGTTTGTTTGTTTTATAACTTTTTCCCCTGGAGGTAGATGGAGGGGTAAGGGGTAGAGCCTGCTGGAAGGAGGGAAGGGCGGGAAGCCTGGGAAGATGACATCCCTGCAGCCCTGACCTCGGCAACTCCTCCTTGTCATGTCCCCTCTCTTCCCCAACAGGGAATCACCACTTATTTCTCTGGGAATTGTACCATGGAAGATGCCAAATTGGCCCAGGACTTTCTGGACTCACAGGTTTGGGGTTAGGGGAGCTCAAGGTAGCAGAGGTTTGGTGGGATTCCTAGTCCCAGCCCCCTCACAACTGGTGACCACTCCTGGGTCTCTGCTTAACTACTCCCTGCGTACTAGGGAAGGCGCCACCCCTGCCCACCCCAGGCTGTAGAGCCTAATGACAGCCTCAGGGCAGGGCGAGGATCCAGGACCTCAGGTCACAGGGGTGTGAGGCTCTGGGGTCCATGTGTCAGTGGCACTGCCAGCTCAGCCACTCACCAGCCATGTGATCAGTTTCCATGTCTGTGAAGTGGTACCCACCTCCAGTAGCCCTGGGTTCGCAGAGGCCGTGCAGTGCCTGGCACAGTCGTTGGAGTCAGTGCTTAGTAGAAGTGCACAGTGTCCTGAGCAGAGCAGGAGGGTCGGTCCTGGGCTGCCCACTCCCACTCTCTCCCACTCCTGCTCCCAGCCAACCCAGAAGGCCCAGCCTGCTTTGCCTCCATGCCTTCTCCCCTGGGGGTGACCCATTTTCCTTCCTCCCACCCCACTGCCCTCTCCAGACTTCACTCTCAACCCCTGCCCTGGTCTCTTCTAGAACCTCAGTGCCTACAACACCCGGCTCTTCAAAGAGGTCGATGGAGAAGGGAAGCCCCACTACGAGGTGCGGCTGGCTTCTGTGCTTGGTTCAGGTGAGCTTAGCCCCAGGCTTCTCTACTGCTCCCTCTCAGGCATTTCCAGACCTGGGTGGCTCAGGTCCTGCCAACCCTGCCACTCCTGCAGAAAGAGCATCCTTCTCTCCCAGGAGTTTCTACATAAGGCCTGGGAATGGCTCCAGTTTCTCCATCTCAGTCCCCTATTTGTCTGTGAACCAATCCCTGAGGGCTGGCAAGGGACAGGTCTCTGATTGACTCAACCTGGTCTCAAGCCTACCCTGGAGTCAGGCGATGAGGTTGGCCCTTCAGGCCGGGCATGGCGGCTCACGCCTGTAATCCCAGCACTTTGGGAGGCCAAGGTGGGCAAATCACCTAAGGTCAGGAGTTCGAGACCAGCCTGGCCAACATGGTGAAACCCCATCTCTACTAAAAATACAGAAATTAGCCAGGTGTGATGGCATGTGCCTGTAATTCCAGCTACTTGGGAGACTGAAGCAGGAGAATCGCTTGAACCCGGGAGGCAGAGGTTGCAGTGAGCCGAGATCTTACCACTGCACTCCAGCCCAGGTGACAGAGCGAAGCTCCAGGTCAAGAAAAAAAAAAAAAAAAAAAAAAAGGCTGGCCCTTCCCAAACCACCTGCACTTGGCGTAGTAGTAGTGGGGCCTGGGGCGATATTCTCAAGGGGAAATTGGGGTCCATTCCCAGGAGAGAGGAAATAGTGTGGACAGAAGTGTCCAGGCCTTTATGAAGACCTTTGCCACCTGGCTCTTTGTTCCCCACTCGCACCCCAGCCCCTGCTTCATCTCCACATCCTCCCACTCAGACTCTGTGCTCTGACCATGCTCGACAGCATCCAGTTCTGACGGACCCTCTCTAGGTCTTTTTGTTTTTGTTTTTTGAGACAGAGTCTCGCTGTATCGCCCAGGCTGGAGTGCCCAGGCTAGAGTGCAGTGGTGCGACCTTGGTTCACCGCAACCTCTGCCTCCCGGGTTCAAGTGATTCTCCTGCCTCAGCCTCCCCAGTAGCTGGGATTGCAGGTGCCCATCACCATACCTGGCTAATTTTTGTATTTTTAGTAGAGACGAGGTTTTGCCATTTGGCCAGGCTGGTTCTGAACTCCTGACCTCAGGTGATCCGCCTGCCTCTCGGCCTCCCAATGTTCTGGATTATAGGCGTGAGCCACCGCGCCTGGCCCCTGTCCAGGTCTTTGCACAATCCATTCCCCACTTCTCATGCGGAACCCCCTCCAGCCTCTCCTTGTCCCCTGGCTGCCTCCTCCCCATCCTCTAGGCCATGCATGGACTTGCCTTCCCCAGGACCTTTCCTTATCTTCCCATAACTGAGTCCATGCCCTTCTCTCTTCCTATCGGCACATTCAGTAGCTTCCCTGACTACAAGCTCCCCGAGAGGAGGGCCTGTCTTGTTTCATCCACTGTCGTCTCCCTGGTGCCTAGCGCTTGGTGGATCTGAGCATCCACTGGGGAGATGATGGCAGATGTGGGTTCAGAGGAACAGGAGTGGATCTCACTGGAGTATAAGCTGGGCCTATACTTACAGTACAAGATGCAGTTTCGGGCAGTGGTTGAATGTGGCCCTGGAGCCGGGCTGCCTGAGTGGGTCATTATCTATTGCTGTGGAACAAATGCTCCCCAAATTTAGTGGTACAAAACCGCCTTTTCATGCTCACAGACTCTGGGTCAGGAATGCAGGAGGAGCACAGTGGGAACAGCCGGTCGCTGGGTGACCACGTCTGGGGCCTCAGCTGGGAAGACGACAGCTTGGGGCCGCAAGCATCCCCAGGCTTGTTGGCTCACATGCAGGTGCTGGCTGCTGGCTGGAACCCAGCTGGGCTGTTGACTAAAATACCTCATGTGGCACCCTCCTATTGTTCGTGGTAGCTGGGCTCCAAGAGTGAGCATCCCAGGAGAGCCAGGCAGAAGCCTGCTCACCTTGTGTGACCTGGCCTAAGCGCATGGTGTCCCTGCTGCTGAAGTCACAGCCTTCCTGGCTTCAGGAGGAGGGAACACAGATCCCACATCTCCATGGGCAAAGTCACAGTTGAGCTGGATATGATGGCTCACACCTGTAATCCCAGCTACTCAGGAGGATGAGCCAGGAGGATCGCTTGAGCCCAGGAGTCTGAGATCAACTGGGCAACCTTATGAGATCCTACCTCAAATTAAAAAAAAAAAAAAAGCAGTAAGACAGGAAATACTGTGGCTATTTTTGCTTGTTTGTTTGTTTTTACATAGCCTTGTAGTATATTTTATTGATCAGAGACAACAAGGAAAATACAGTAGTGTGTAAGCATCCCATTGCTTCTGTAACAAATTACCACAAATTTAGTGGCACAAAACAACACAAACTTATTCTATTACAGTTGTGGAGGTCCAGAGTCTAAAAGCAAGACTGGGCCGCATTCGTTCTGGAGTCTCAGGAAGAACCTGCCCCCTTGCCTTTTCCAGCTTCTGGAAGGCTGCCCAGCCCCCCAACTTCACTCCAGCTCCCTTCTGCTATCGTCACAGCTCCTCCTCCCAGTCACCCTCTTGTCTCCCCGTGGGACTGTCGATTACATTTGGGATGTGGCTGTCTTTTTAAATCCAATCTGCCACTTGCTATCCACTTAAGCTCTCGGTGCCTTAGTTTCCCATCAGTGAAATGGAAATGATAATTTCCACCTCCTCCCAGAGTTGGAGTGAGGCTTAAAGGAGTTAACACACAGAAAGCACATGTTATATGATACATATATTTTTGTTTTTTAGTTTTTGGGTTTTGTTTTTGTTTTTAGTTGTTTTTTTTTTTTTTTTTTTTTTTTTTTAAGATGGAGTCTCCCTCTGTTACCCAGGCTGGAGTGCAGCAGCACGATCTCAGCTCACTGCAACCACTGTCTCCTGGGTTCAAGCGATTCTCCTGCCTCAGCCTCCCGAGTAGCTGGGATTACAGGCATCTACCACCATGCCCGGCTAATTTTGTATTTTGAGTAGAGATGGGGTTTCACCATGTTGGCCAGACTGGTCACGAACTCCAGACCTCAGGCGATCCGCCCATCTCGGCCTCCCAAAGTGCTGGGATTACAGGTGTGAGCCACCATGCCCGGCTGATATATATATTTTTGAAGATGAGAGTTTATGCTCATGTCTGTTAGCTACAGGGAGCCATTGAAAATCTTAGAGTGAAAGAGTGCTATGGGGAAAAGCTGGCTGAGGTGTCTTACTCAGGTCTTTTCTCTGAGTGACACCTTCTTTCCCCAGAGCCTTCCCTGGACTCCGAGGTGACTTCCAAGCTGAAGAGCTACAAATTCCGGGGAAGCCCTTTCCAGGTGACCCGGGGGGACTACGCGCCCATCCTCCAGAAGGTGGTGGAGCAGCTGGAGAAAGCCAAGGTTGGACTGGCTGGGGGCTGAGGGGTGCAGGCTGAGGACCCCTCTGGGCAGCAGAGCGGGTGTGGAGGTGGGTGGGTGGCCCGAGGCTGACCGAGCCCCACTCACCTCAGGCGTATGCAGCCAACAGCCACCAGGGGCAGATGCTGGCCCAGTATATAGAGAGCTTCACCCAGGGCTCCATCGAGGCCCACAAGAGGGGCTCCCGCTTCTGGATCCAGGACAAAGGCCCCATCGTGGAGAGGTGAGGCGCCAGCTCCACCCCACCCGCCCCCTCCTGCCTGCCCCTCGTCCACCTCTGCCCTTCTCTCCCCCAGTTACATCGGGTTCATCGAGAGCTACCGCGACCCCTTTGGTTCCCGAGGAGAATTTGAAGGTAACTTCCTCAGGGAGGAGGTCAGTCACAGTCCCTTCCCCCACGTCCAAGTCCACGTTTCCAGTGTCCCCTGATGGTTCTCCCCACCCCCGCTCAGCCATAACCGTAACAGTAAGAACAGCCATGGTAAATAAACCCCATTTACAATGTACTGGGCACTGTTGTAAGAAGCTTAGCTATATTAACTAATTTAGAGTCCATCATCCCATGAGGATGTTTATCCTCACTTAACAGGTGTGGGCACTGGGGCACAGTTGGGGGGTGGCCCGGGAACCCTGGCTCTGAGCTATTTTGCTGTGCTGCCTCTGGTGTCTGGTCAGGGCACAGGCTCCAGGTAGCCATGTGCCTCCCAAGCCCAGCTTTACCACTCCCAGGCTGTGTGACCTTGGGCCAAATCCCAGCCTCTGAGCACCAATGCGATTAGGATGCAGACTGCTGCACTCAGTGGCTGGAAGCAGGATGGACATTGTGACTGTGGACCTGACCCGGGGCTGTCATCCCAGGCTGGTGGCAGGCTGCCGCGGCCCCCACCCCCTTCCCCAGGGGACCCACCTGTGCAAGGCAGGGCATCCAGCCTGAGGATTCAGCCACTTCTCTGACTGCCCTAATCCTCCCCAGCCCCTGGATTTAGAAGAGTCTGAGCATCTGCCTGCTAAAGCTGGAGAGATTAGCCTGGGAGGAGAGCACACAGCCTGCTGGGGCTCAGGGGTGAGCCCCTAGACCCACGCCCAGGGAGAAGGAGCAGGCGGCCCAGGGGCCTGAGGGAGAGACGGGTTTGTGCAGCTGCATCTTTCCTGTCCAGGTCCTGACCCAGTAGGGCCCAGGCCTGGGTCACTGCTATCCCCAGCCACCAGCCCAGGGTGACTGCATACAGTACATGCCCACATTCAGTACATGTGTGATGGCTGGAGTAGGGTGAAGTGGGAGCCCTCCTGGAACCCTGCCAAGGGTTCCACAACCCCTCCCTCCCCTGCAGGTTTCGTAGCTGTGGTGAACAAAGCCATGAGTGCCAAGTTTGAGCGGCTGGTGGCGAGCGCAGAGCAGCTGCTGAAGGAGCTGCCCTGGCCCCCAACCTTTGAGAAGGACAAGTTCCTTACCCCTGACTTCACCTCCCTGGATGTTCTCACCTTCGCTGGCTCCGGCATCCCTGCCGGCATCAACATCCCCAACTGTGAGTGTCGCAGGCCCAGCCCCCAAGCCCCAGAAGCCGCCTTTTAGAGTCGTCCCTCCCTCTCCACACACACACCCTCCACAAACTGCCCTGTGCCTCTTGTCTGTTACCTTTGACCCTCACCTCTTCTTTCTGATCCTTCTCCACCTTCTCCAGATGATGACCTGAGGCAGACGGAAGGCTTTAAGAACGTGTCGCTGGGGAACGTGCTGGCTGTGGCCTACGCCACGCAGCGGGAGAAGCTCACCTTTCTGGAGGAGGATGACAAGGTGGGCGCCAGCAGTCAGAGGGTCGGGGCTGGGCCTCACCTTCCTCAGCGGACTCGGGAAGGCAGACAGCCCAGAGCAGTAGAGAGGAAAGCACACAGCTTCAGTCCTGGCTCTGCCACTTCCCAACCACGTGACCGTGTGGACTTTGGAGCCTCAGTTTCCTCTCTGGTCACACTAGGGAGGCATCCCTCCCTTCCTCCTGGGTTGTTGCAAGGATGAAATGGGCTGTGGGGTGGAGCACAGTTGGCCTTTACCAAGCACATGCACTGAGATGGGTCCATGGCCCAGGGGCGGGAGGCCGACAGGCTGTATAACCGGGGCCGGCCAGTGGACAGCGCGGGTCTCTGCTTGTCTTGGCAGGACCTGTACATCCTCTGGAAGGGGCCCTCCTTCGATGTGCAGGTGGGTCTGCACGAGCTGCTCGGCCATGGCAGCGGCAAGCTCTTTGTACAGGTGAGAAGGCAGCGGCCAGCCCTGGCACCCCAGCCTACAGCTCCACTCGCCACAACCTGCCCTACCCAGCAGTGAAGCTGCTCCAGCCTCTGCCTTCAGGGGCTATGGGTTGGGTGGGGAAAATGGCCCCTTAGGCAGAGAAGACCCTGTCTTGCCCTCCCTCAAGATGTCCCAGGAGCTGAGATGCCTGGGTGTAGAGCCTGGGTGTAGAGGGCCCTTCGGGACAGTTCAGCTGCTGTTCGCCGCACAAGGAGGAATTGTTTGGCTCAGGCTAAGGAAGCACACCCTAAGGGCATGGCTCCAGCAGCCCCAGGACAGACACTTGGGGCAGAGGGCATCTCTGGGTGCTCCCATCTGAGGCAGCAGTGCTGTCTTTGTTTGCGCCGCTGTTCCGTGGAGCCTGGGCTTTTCTGGGTATCGTAGGGAGCCACTTCTCCCCAGAGCAGCCCCTTCTTGCCAGCCGGCCAGAGTGGCTGGAGCCCCCTCCACACCTACCCAGGGAATATGGAAACACAGACAACCTTTTATGGGGGGCTGAAAAGCTGATGTGGACCCCCAGCATGAAGATGACCAGAAGTGGGGTGAGGTGTGGCCCCTCCCATCCGAGGGCGGGGTTCTGGGTGGGTCCTGCTTCTCAGGGTGTGGGGCTGCTTCCCTGGATGGGGAAGGGCTGGAACTGGGCCCGGGGGTCAGGAGGATGCACAGAACAGCTGCTGGGGCAGCAGTCTGGCGAAATGCCTTGTCCAGACTTTATCCAGGCTGTGTGTGGCCTTGGATAAGTCAGTACCTTCACCGAGCCTCAGTTGGCCCATCTGTAAAATGAGATTCCTGACCCCTGCTGTGTGGGCTGTTGTGAGGAGTAAAGGTGAAGACAGTAAGCCCTGACACACAGTAAGCCCTGACAGCAAACAGGTGTTAGTGTTGAGAGACAGTGTCCACGGAGGTTGTGTGCTCTGACTCCAGTTTGGGGCTCTTAGGCTCCGAGCCTCAGTTTCCTCATCTGTGAAGTGGGGTGATAGTAGCACTGTCCTCGGAAGATGGTTGTGAGGATTAAAAGGATGCTGCATGAGGCTGGGCACGGTGGCTCATGCCTGTAATCCCAGCACTTTGGGAGGCCAAGGCAGGCGGATCACGAGGTCAGGAGATCGAGACCATCCTGGCTAACATGGTGAAACCCCGTCTCTACTAAAAATACAAAAAATTAGCTGGGCGTAGTGGCGGGTGCCTGTAGTCCCAACTACTTGGGAAGCAGGAGAATGGCGCCTGTAGTCCTAACTACTTGAGGCAGGAGAATGATGTGAACCCGGGAGGCGGAGCTTACAGTGAGCCGAGATTGTGCCACTGCACTCCAGCCTGGGCAACAGAGCCAGACTCCATCCCCAAAAAAAAAAAAAAAAAAAAAAAACACAAAGGATGCTGCATGAAAGACGCATGGCATGCAGTGGGAGGGTTAGAATGATGCCGTGATCTCCTCTGGCAGTGCCAGGAGCCGGGCCAGAAGCCCGTGGTGGGCACAGCTGGGCTGTCTGGCCTACCCATTGGGGCATCTCCCACTGGGGTCTGGAGACACCAGATCTGGGTCCTCAAAGGACTTGGGGCAAGTCCCTCCACTGTCTGGTCCTTGGTTTTCCTCTCTGTGTGGTGGGGTAGGCAGCTCTGTTTCTGAACGCTCCTGATGGCTCTGAGGAGGCAGCCCAGTGTCACAGGGTTCAGGGCTGTGCAGGCGTCAGTGTGTGGACGGACCTACCGCTCCCGCCGCCCGCTCCTGCGCTCCTGCTTGCCTTCCTGAGCCACTTTCCGGCCCATCATTCTGGGGCGGGAGGCCTGGATCCAGTTGGGGGCGCCTTTCCCTCACCCACCCTGTGTTCTGCAGGATGAAAAAGGATCATTCAACTTTGACCAGGAGACAGTGATCAACCCAGAGACGGGCGAGCAGGTGAGGGAGGCCTCAGCGGGGCCCCAGGGTGCTGGGAGGGTGGGCACAGGTGGGGCAGTGGCCACCCTAAGCCTGACAGTGGAGCTCCTTTTCCAGATTCAGAGCTGGTATCTGAGTGGGGAGACCTGGGACAGCAAGTTCAGCACCATCGCCTCCAGCTACGAAGAGTGCCGGGCTGAGAGCGTGGGTCTCTACCTCTGTCTCCACCCGCAAGTGCTGGAGTAAGAGCAGCAGGGCTGAGGGGCGGGCTGTCCCGGTGCAGTGGCCAGCCCTGGGGGCATGGAGGGTGGGTGGTGGTGGCCGGTGGGATGGGGACAGGGCAGCCTCTGACCATCCTGCCACCTGCCTGCCCCCTCACAGGATCTTTGGCTTTGAGGGTGCTGATGCGGAGGACGTGATCTACGTGAACTGGCTCAACATGGTTCGGGCCGGGCTGCTCGCTCTGGAGTTCTACACACCTGAGGCCTCCAACTGGCGACAGGTAGGGCCTAGGTAGCGCTCCCTGGAGGCGGAAGGGAGCCTGCAGTAGGTGCCAAGATCAGGGTGCAAGGATGGGACCACTGTACCTTTAAGGCAGATGAACTGGGTTTAATGCCAGACTCTACTGTTTGGGGGTAAGTCACATCACTCTTGTGAGCCCCAGAGTTCCTCTCTGTGAAATGGGAGTAGGACTCTCCCCGGCCACCATTTCACGTGAATCAGATGAGGTGACTTTATTAGGACTCCTCGCAGTTGACGCACTCTGTGCCACACACAATTCTAAGCACCCTCCATGAATTAACTACCCCAGGAGGTAGGTGCTATTGTTACCCTCATTTTAGAGATGAGGAAGTTGAGGCACAAGGAGATGAAGCAACTTGCCACTAAGTGGCAGAGCCAGGATTCGCATTGCCTCCAGGGCCATTCGGTGCCACGGCTCAGTTATGTGTCCTTTGGATATGGGGCAAGCAATAGGAACTTTTTTGTTTGTTTGTTTTTGTTTTTTCGAGACGAAGTCTCGCTCTGTCACCAGGCTGGAGTGCAGTGGCATGATCTCGGCTCACTGCAACCTCCGCCTCCAGGGTTCAAGCAATTCTCCTGCCTCAGCTTCCCGAGTAGCTGGGACTATAGGCGCACCACCACATCCGGCTGATTTTTTGTACTTTTTTAGTAGAGACAGGGTTTCACCGTGTTAGCCAGGATGGTCTTGATCTCCTGACCTCGTGATCCACCCACCTCAGCCTCCCAAAGTGCTGGGATTACAGGCTTGAGCCACTGCACCCCACCAGCAACAGAAACTTTTTGACAAAATCAAATAGGTGTGGTTTGAGGAGGGTGATGTGACGTCATACAGGGTCCAGAAATGTGGGTCTGAGTCCTGGCTCTTCCTTTATTAGCTGTGTGCCCCTAAGGAAGTCCCTCTTACCTCTCTGGGCCTCTGTTTTATCATCTGTAAACTGGGGATAATGATGCCTACTTGGTTCCCCTTTTGAGCACAAACAAGGTTGTAGAGGAGAAAATGTTTGGGGACCCTGGAGGGGGTAGCTGCTGTCCTCAGCGGGGGATCTGGAGCAGCAGGGATCACGGTGGGTGACATGGGGAGCATAGGCACCAGGTCCCGCCTGGAAATGGCCTCCCTGTCTCCTAGGGCAGCCTGCCCTCTCTGTGAGAAGAGGAAGGAGGAAGCATTTGAGGGGAGGAGAATAAGCAGAAAAGGACCTGCAGGGTGGGGGAGAATGACAGTAACAATTGCCAGTTAATGGGCAACTGGGACCAAGGACCAAGCCTAGGACCAAGCACTTGATACGGGCTACAAATGCTGTCTTTTCCTCGCCCTGGCAGGCCCATATGCAGGCCCGGTTTGTGATCCTGAGAGTCTTGCTGGAGGCTGGTGAGGGACTCGTTACCATCACTCCCATCACAGGCTCCGATGGGCGCCCAGATGCCCGGGTCCGCCTCGACCGCAGCAAGATCCGGTCTGTGGGCAAGCCTGCTCTAGAGCGCTTCCTGCGGAGACTTCAGGTAAGCAAAGGCCTCTCGCCTGGATGGGCCCCTGCCAACCTCTCCAGGGGCACTGAGTGTTACCAGGCACAGAGAATAAGCTGTGAGCAGTTTCTTATGCTGCAGTGAGGAAAGGTAGCCAGTAAACATGTAAGCGCACCGGATGCCTCATGTACTGGGCACTGTTGTAAGTGCCTCATGTACAGGCACTGTTGCCTGTGATCCCAGCACTGTGGGAGGCCGAGGAGGGCAGATCTCTTGAGCTCAGGAGTTCGAGACTAGCCTGGGAAACATGGCAAAACCTCGTCTCTACAAAAAATACAAAAATTAGCCAGGCATGGTAGTGCGCACCTGTAGTTCCAGCTACTCCGGAGGCGGAAGTGGGAGGATCACTTGAGCCTGAGGGGTCGAGGCTGCAGTAAGCCATGATTGCACCACTACACTCCAGCCTGGGTGACACAGTGAGACCCTATCTCTAAAAAAAAAAAAAAAAAAAAAAAAAGAATAAGGACATCTTTTATTTATTTATTTGTTTGTTTATTTATTTATTAGAGTTTTGCTCTTGTTGCCCAGGCTGGAGTGCAATGGCGTGATCTCGGCTCACTGTAACCTCCTTCTCCCGGGTTCAAGCAATTCTCCTGCCTCAGCCTCCTGAGTAGCTGGGATTACAGGCTTCCGCCACCACGCCTGGCTAATTTTTGTATTTTTAGTAGAGACAAGGTTTCACCATGTTGGCCAGGCTTGTCTCGAACTCCTGATGTCAGGTGATCCACCCGCCTTGACCTCCCAAAGTTCTGGGATTACAGGTGTGAGGCACTGCACCCAGCCAGGACATCTTTTAAGAATGAAGGACATTTTTGGACAAACAAAAACAGTTTACCATTAATAAACCCTCAGTAACAACACTTCTACAGGATATAATTTAGGAAAAAGAAACAGCCCCAGAGAGAAGGTTTGATAAGCCATAAGAAATATGGCTGAGTGATGCTGAGAGTAAATATACAATATGAACTTTGTACAGCAATAAAACTGCTCAATTTGCCTGGCGTGATGGCTCATGCCTGTAATCCCAGAACTTTGGGAGGCTAGATTCCTTGAGTCTAGGAGTTCAAGACCAGCCTGGGCAACATAGTGAGACCTCATCTCTACAAAAAATTTTTAAAAATAGCCAAGTGTGGTGATGCACGCCTGTGGTCACAGCCACACAGGAGGCTGAGATGGGAGGATCACTTGAGCATGGGAGGTAGAGGCTGCAATGAGCCCTGATCGCCACTGCACTCTAGCCTGGGTGACAGAGCTAGATTCTGTCTCTAAAAGAAAAAGAAAAGATAACATATTAATCAAAAGTTACCATAAAGAAGGTGTCAAGTCTTACACTAGGCGCCGGGTGCGGTGGCTCACGCCTGTAATCCCAGTACTTTGGGAGGCCGAGGCGGGTGGATCACGAGGTCAGCAGTTCAAGACCAGCCTGACCAACATGGTGAAACCTGGTCTCTACTAAAAATACAAAAAAATTAGCTGGGCGTGGTGGCTGGTGCCTGTAATCCCAGCTACTTGGGAGGCTGAGGCAGGAGAATCTCTTCAAACCGGAAGGCGGAGGTTGCAGTGAGCCGAGATTGTGCCACTGCACTCTAACCTGGGCAATGAGAGTAAAACTCCGCCTCAAAAAAAAAAAAGAAGTCTTACACTAGGATAGGATATTTACAACACATATGGTTAGGCCCCGCTTATCCACAGTTTTGCTTTCTGCGGCTGCGGTTAGCCACAGTAAAATACAACAAGATATTTTTAGGCTGGGTGTGGTGGTTCACGCCTGTAATCCCAGCACTTTGGGAGGCCCAGATGGGCTGATCACCTGAGGTCAGGAGTTCAAAAACAACCTGGCCAACATGGCGAAGCCGTATCTCTACTAAAAATACAAAAATTAGCTGGGCATGGTGGCAGGCACCTGTAATCCCAGCCACTCAGGAGGCTGAGGCATGAGAATTGCTTGAATCTGGGAGTTGGAGGTTGCAGTGAGCCAAGATTGTGCCACTGCCCTCCTGCTTGGGTGACACAGCGAAACACTGCCTCAAAAAGAAAAAAAAAGATATTTTGAGAGAGAGGCTATATTCACCTAACTTTTATTGCATTATTTTGTTACAGGTGTTCTATTTTATTAGTAGTTATTGTTAATCTCTTCCTGTGCCTAATTTATAAATTAAACTTTCTCATAGGTGTGTATGTATGGTGAAAAAAAACAGTGTATATATAGGGCCCTGTACGTCTATGGCTTCAGGCCTCCACTCCATGGTCTTGGAGCATATACTCCATGGATATGTGGGGACTACTGTACTAACGAAGGGTTCGTATCTAAAATAAATAAAGAACTTTTCAGCCGAGCACAGTCGCTCACACCTGTAAACCCAGCACTGAGGCCAAGGCAGACAGATCATTTGAGGTAAGGAGTTCGAGACCAGCCTGGCCAACATGGTGAAACCCGTCTCTACCAAAAACATAAAAAATTAGCCATGCGTATTGGCAGGTGCCTGTAATCCCAGCTACTCAGGAGGCTAAGGCAAGAGAATCGCTCAAACCTGGAAGGTGGAGGTTGCAGTGAGCCAAGATCATGCCATGGCAGTCCATCGCGGGCAATACAGCAAGACTCCATTTCAAAAAATAAAGAAAGAAAAACTTTTTTAAAAGAATGAAGGAGAAAAGATAACCCAACAGAAAATAAGCAAAAATGAACAGAAGAGGAAAATGAATAGCCCTTGACCAACTAAGGGAAGATGCTCAACCTTGTTAGTAAGTAGGCAACCTCAACCTAAGCTGCATAAGTTACAATTGATATCCCTCAGCATGGCAGAAATTAACAACTGCCAGCATCCACTTAGTAGACTGAGCAATGAGGACTGCCATCCACTGCTTTTGGAAGGCTGAATTACATACGAATTTTAAGAAACAGCAGCGTCATCTCTTAAAGTTGAGCACTCCTGTCACCGATGCAGAATCAGTTCTAGAAAAACTTGCATCTGTTCATCAGGAGACATACAGGGATGTTCACAGCAGCAGTATTAGCAAAAAGCACCGGCCGGGCACAGTGGCTCATGCCTGTAATCCCAGCACTTTGGGAGGCCAAGGCGGGCAGATCACCTGAGGTCAGGAGTTTCAGACCAGCCTGGTTAGCATGGTGAAACCCCATCTCTACTAAAATACAAAAAGGCTGGGCATGGTGGCTCACACCTGTAATCCCAGCACTTTGGGAGGCCGAGGCGGGCAGATCACCTGAGGTTAGGAGTTCAAGACCAGCCTGGCCAACATGGTGAAACCCCTTCTCTACTAAAAATAAAAAATTAGCCGGGTGTGGTGGCATGTGCCTGTAGTCCCAGCTACTCAGGAAGCTGAGGCAGGAGAATCGCTTGAACCCAGGAGATGGAGGTTGCAGTGAGCCGAGATCATGCCACTGAACTCCAGCCCAAGCGACAGTGAGACTCTGTCTCAAAAAAAAAAAAAAAAAGTGCAAAAAAATTAGCCAGGCGTGGTGGCGCATCCTGTACTCCAAGCTACTCGGGAAGCTGAGACAAGAGAATCACTTGAACCCAGAAGGTGGGGATTGCAGTGAGCCAAGATCGTGCCACTGCACTCTAGTCTGGGCAACAAGAGTGAAAATTACGTCTCAAAAAAAAAAGGCACCAAATTACACATCAACCGTAGATGAGATGAAGTTGTGTGTTTATAAGTAAAAGACTACATACACAGCAGTGAGAAGGGGAAGTATAGCTGAATGTTTTAGCCTGGCAACAGCGAGATGCCATCTCAAAAAAAAAAAAAAAGTACAATATCAAGGATAGTGGTTTCCTTAGATGGGGGCAGCCTCAGAGTGCAGTCAAGCAGAAGCAGCTGAACTAACTCTGAGGTGAGGTGGGGGTTGTATGAGTGTATGGTTTTTTTTGTTTTTTTGTTTTAGCACAAATGAATCTCAAACATAATCCAAGCAGAAAAAGAAAATCACAATGTATACAGTTCAAAAACTGGCCGGGCACGGTGGCTCACCCCTGTAATCCCAGCACTTTCGGAGGCTGAGGCGGGAGGATCACCTGAGGTCAGGAGTTCGAGACCAGCCTGTCCAACATGGTGAAACCCCATATCTACTAAAAATACAAAAATTAGGTGGGCATGGTGGCGGGTGCCTGTAGTCCTAGCTACAGAGGAGGCTGAGGCAGGAGGATCACTTGAACCTGGGAGGTGGAGGTTTCAGTGAGCTGATATTCTGCCACTGCACTCCAGCCTGGGTAACAGACCGAGACACTGTCTCAAAAAAAAAAAAAACAGGCAAGAACTTAATACATGATTGAGAGTAAAACTCAGGGAAAGCAAGAGAATTTTTTAAAAAGTACAATATCGGCTGGGCACAGTGGCTCATGCCTGTAATCCCAGCACTTTGGGAGGCCAAGATGGGCAGATCATGAGGTCAAACGATTGAGACCGTCCTGGCCAACATGGTGAAACCCCATCTCTACTAAAAATACAAAAATTAGCTGGGCGTGGTGGTGCACACCTGTAGTCCCAGCTACTTGGGAGGCTGAGGCAGAATTGCTTGAACCTGGGAGGTGGAGTTTACAGGGAGCCGAGATCGCGCCACTGCACTCCAGCCTGGCAACAGCAAGACTCCATCTCAAAAAAAAAAAAAAGTACCATATCAAGGATAGTGGTTTCCTTAGATGGGGGCAGCCTCAGAGTGCAGTCAAGCAGAAGCAGCTGAACTAACTCTGAGGTGAGGTGGGGGTTGTATGAGTGTCTGGTTTTTTTTGTTTTTTGTGTGTGTGTGTTTTTTTTTTTGAGATGGAGTCTCTCTCTGTTGCCCAGGCTGGAATGCAGTGGCAAGTTCTTGGCTTATTGCAGCCCCCGCCTCCCAAGTTCAAGAGATTCTCCTGCCTCAGCCTCCCAAGTAGCGGGGATTACAGGCGTGTGCCACCAGACCCAGCTAATTTTTTGTTTTTTTTTTTTTTTTTTTTTTTGAGACTGAGTCTCGCTCTGTCACCCAGCCTGGAGTGCAATGGCATGATCTTGGCTCACTGCAAGCTCCGCCTTCCAGGTTCATTCCATTCTTCTGCCTCAGCCTCCAGAGTAGCTGGGACTACAGGTGCCCACCACCACGCCCAGCTAATTTTTTGTATTTTTAGTAGAGATGGGGTTTCACTGTGTTAGCCAGGATGGTCTCAATCTCCTGACCTCGTGATCCACCCGCCTCAGCCTCCCAAAATGCTGGGATTACAGGCGTGAGCCACCATGCCCAGCCAAATTTTTTGTATTTTTAGTAGAGACGGGGTTTCACAGTGTTAGCCAGGATGGTCTTGATCTACTGACCTCATGATCTGTCCACCTTGTCCTCCCAAAGTGCTGGGATTGTAGGCGTGAGCCACCGCGCCCGGCCCGAGTGTCTGTTTTAATGTTCTTTACGGTATACATACTGTATCTTGTATGTGTAAGAAATGTTTTATTTTACTTTTATTTTATTTATTTATTATTTTTTTGAGATGGAGTCTCACTTTGTCACCCAGGCTCGAGTGCAATGGTCCAAACTTGGCTCAGTGCAACCTTCACCTCCTGGGTTCAAGCGATTCTGCCCACCTCAGCTTCCTGAATAGCTGGGACTATAGGCACTACCATCAAACCTGGCTAGTTTTTGTATTTTTGTAGAGACAGGGTTTCACCATGTTGGCCAAGCTGGTCTTGAACTCCTGACCTCAGGTGATCTACCTGCCTCAGCCTCCCAAAGCGCTGGGATTACAGGTGTAAGCCACCGTGCCCAGCCAGAAATGTTTTATTTTATAAAGGGTAATGGTCATACCTGCCTTGTCTACATGTCAAATGAGATAATCAAACGAGAAACATTAGCTTTAATTTTGTGGGCATTTACTCTATGCTAATCATTGATCTGTGTTTCTCACTCATTCAGCACAGTAACACTGTGAGAGAGCAGAACTATTCCTGTTTAGAGATAACAGCTCAGAGTGGTTTAGTAACTTGTCCGAGGTTACACTGCCGGTAAGTGACAGGGCCCAGCATTTTGCAGAGTGTCTTAGTCTGTTTCGTGCTGTTGTAAAACACCAAAATACCAGAGGCTGGGTGATTTATAAAGAACAGAAATTGGCCAGGCATGGTGGCTCACGCCTGTAATCCCAGCACTTTGGGAGGCCGGGGTAGGGCGGATCTTGAGGTCAGGGGATGGAGACCATCCTGGCTAACACGGTGAAACCCCGTCTCTACTAAAAATACAGAAATTTAGCCGGGCGTGGTGGCATGCACCTGTAGTCCCAGCTACTCAGGAGGCTGAGGTAGGAGAATCGCTTGAACCCAGGAGGCGGAGGTTGCAGTGAGCCAAGATCGTGCCATTGCACTCCAGGCTGGGTGACAGAGTGAGACTCTGTCTCAAAAAAAAAAAAAGATCACAAATTTATTTATGACAGTTCTGGAGGTGGGGAAGTCCAAGATCAAGGCACCAGCTGGTTCATTTTCTGGTGAAGGCTGCTCTCCCCTTCCATCCAAGATGATACCTTGTTTAATTATTTGGAGGAGAGGAATGCTGTGGCCTCACATGGTGGAAGGCAAAATGGCAACAGGGCCAAACAGGCATGAAGCCTGTTTTCCTTTTTCTTTCTTTTCCTTTTTTTTAGAGACGAGACGGGGGTCTCACTATGTTAGCCGGGCTGGTCTCAAACTCCTGAGCTCAAGCAATCCTCTCACCTCGGCCTCCCCAAGTGCCCAGGATTGCAGGCATGAGTCACCATGGCTGGGCTTTTTTTTTTTTCCCCCCCATAGAGATAGGGTCTTGCCATATTGCCCAGGCTGGCTTCAAACTCCTGGGCTTCAAACTCCTGGGCTCAAGTGATCCCCCGCCTCCTCCTCCCAAGGTACTAAGATTATAAGTGTGAGCCACCACACCCAGCCTGAAGCCTCTTTTATAAGGGCCTTAATCCCATTCACAAGGCAGGAGCCTTAATGGTTAAGTTGAAACTTAACCATAAGTTTCAACACCAGAATTTTGGAGGGGACACATTCAAACCATAGCACAGACTGTCGAGGACTGACCACAATGAGCTGTGGCCTGTGGCAGAGCCCTGTGGACACCGAGTAAGTGCGCATCCTAGACATTTACTCCATCCTTCCCACAGGTGCTGAAGTCCACAGGGGATGTGGCTGGAGGGCGGGCCCTGTACGAGGCGTATGCGGCGGTCACTGATGCGCCCCCCGAGTGCTTCCTCACCCTCAGGGACACGGTGCTGCTGCGTAAGGAATCTCGGAAGCTCATTGTTCAGCCCAACACTCGCCTTGAAGGTAATGGACTCTTGAGCTCCCTTGATGAGGACCACACAGGGCCCTCTGGGAAGCAATAAGAACCCATCCCAGGGCTCAGGGAGAGCAGCCTGGGATGGCCCTTCCCTTTCTGCCAGGGTCCTTCCCATGCCAAACCTCAGGCCCTAATCTTGGTATCTGTCACCACCCACCACCCCCCCGACACACACACAGTCATGCAAGTTGTAAGACAGTGACAGAAGATTTGAAGAAGACCACCAGAGCAGGGGATAGCAGAACATGCAGACTTAGGGGGAAGCCAGGCGTTCGTACCAAAGAATTAGACCTGTTGGGTACCCAGGCTGGGGGTCAGGTCAGGAGGGAGCTGGGACCCAGCAAGCTTAGTGAAACCCAGGGGACAGTGTGACTTGGTCACGTCCCGGATGGTGATCAACAGTTGCATCATCCTGCTTCCTTCTCAAGCGACAATTCCAGAGCCTAGCCCTGGCCACACGGTACTTGTATCTTTCGTATTCAAACCCCCTGGGGTTCCAGCCCCTTACTGCCTTCACTTTCCTCTCACCCCTTGACTCATCTTTCCTGCTACTTGTCACTTGAGACACCTGAGACAATGTGGTGTTATGGAGTGGTTAGAGCACCAGCTTCAGAACCGCCCTGTGACCTTGGCCTAATCACCTGACACTTCTAGACTTTGGTGTCTTCATTCATAAAGCCAGTGTGGACTGCTTGCTGATATTATAGTGAACCTGAATTCCTTCTTAGAGTTTCTAAGTGCTTTCTGGGGATTAACCTTTTAAATCCTTGCAGTAGCCCAATAAGGTAGGTATTGTTGTTATCCCCATTTTACAGGTAAGGAAACTGAGGCACAGAGAGTAATTTGCACAAGGCTTATGCCTTTTTAGTGGAGGAGCCAAGAGTCAAATTAAGAGTGGTTGAGTCAGGCATGGTGGCCCCTGCCTGTAGTCCCAGCTACTTGAAAGAGTGAGGTAGGAGGATCGCTTGAGCCCAGGAGTTCAAGGCTACAGAGCAAGACCTCAACTCTTTAAAAAAAAAAAAAAAAAAAAAAAAGCATTGTCCTGGCCAGTCGTGAGGGTTAAATAGAATGATATTTGTAAAAAGTCATTACCTATTATTGGTGAGGAAAAAGCATTTATTTATTTGGTTTTTAGGTGGGGTTTTTTGTTTGTTTGTTTGTTTTGAGATGGAGTCTCACTCTGTCGCCCAGGCTGGAATGTAGTGGCACAATCTCGGCTCACTGCAACCCCCGCCTCCAGGTTCAAGTGATTCTCCTGCCCCAGCCTCCCAAGTAGCTGGGATAACAGGCGCCTGCCACCACACCCAGCTAATTTTTGTATTTTTTTTTAGTAGAGACCGGGTTTTACTATGTTGGCTAGGCTGGTCTCGAACTCCTAACCTCAAGCGATCCTCCCACGTCAGCCTCACAAAGTGCTGGGATTACAGGTGTGAACCACCACACCCAGCCTTATTTGTTTATTTTTACTTTTATTTATTTTTTTCATTTTTTGAGACAGGGTCTCACTCTGTCACCCAGGCTGGAGTACAGTGGCGCGACCTTGGCTCACTGCAACCTCTGCTTCCCGGGCTCGAGTAATTCTGCAGCCTCAGCCTCCCGAGTAGCTGGGACTACACACCTGGCTAAGTTTTGTATTTTTTGTAGAGACGGGGTTTCTCCACATTGGCCTGCCTGTTCTCAAACTCCTGAACTCAAAGTGATCCACCCTCCTTGGCCTCCCAAAGTGCTGGGATTACAGTGTAAGCCACCATGCCTGGTGGAAAAAAGCATTTATTTTATTTTATTTATTTATTTCTGAGACGGAGTTTCCCTCTTGTTGCCCAGGCTGGAGTGCAATGGCGTGATCTTGGCCCACAGCAATCTCTGCCTCCCAGGTTCAAGCGATTCTCCTGCCTCAGCTTCCTGAGTAGCTGGGATTACAGGTGCGTGCCGCCACGCCCGGCTAATTTTTGTATTTTTAGTA
Organism: Pongo pygmaeus; assembly: GCF_028885625.2. Taxonomy (NCBI): domain Eukaryota; kingdom Metazoa; phylum Chordata; class Mammalia; order Primates; family Hominidae; genus Pongo; species Pongo pygmaeus. Next base: position 8,164,523 of record NC_072382.2, on the reverse strand, counting down.
GAGACAGGGTTTTGCCATGTTGGCCAGGCTGGTCTCGAACTCCTGACCTCAGGTGATCCACCCTCCTCGGCCTCCCAAAGTGCTGGGATTACAGGAATGAGCCACCGTGCCCGGCCGGAAAAGGCATTTATAAGACACTCATTCTAGATGCTTTTCCATGCCCTCCAGAGGCTTCCTGGGATTTGGCCCCAACCCTTGTTAGCCTCACCACCTCTTCTCTGGCTCACTGTACTCCAGGCTCCCGACCTTTCTGTTTCTTCTACCCACTGAGCTCGGTCCACTCCTACAGCCTTTGAATAAGCTGTTCTTGCTGCTTGGATGATCTTCCTCCAGATCTTTGCCTGTCTGGTTCTTTTTGTCCTTCCGCTCCTTGTAAAATGGCACCCTGTGAGAGAGGTTGTCTCTGACCCCTCAACCTAAAGTAACTGCTTCGGTCCCTCTCTGTTCTGCCACCCAGTTTCATTTTCTTCAAGCGCCCATCACGCTTGCCCATTTTCTTGGTGGTCACATCTCATGATGGGAGGAGCAGCATACCCCCGTGCCTCAGCACAGCCTGGCACACTGGAGTTGCTCAGTGACTGTCAAATGAGTGCATTAATAAATCATGCCAGCCACATGGACAGTACTATCAATTGCTTTGATATGTCCAGCCCTGTGCGAGCCATGGGGGAGCCACTAGGGATCCGGAGGTGATCACAGCTCACTGGGGATGATAAGATATGGAGATAAATAATCATACAAGGGGCCGGGCGCAGTGGCTCACACCTGTAATCCCAGCACTTTGGGAGGCCCAGGCAGGCAGATCACAGGGTCAGGAGATCGAGACCGTCCTGGCTAACACGGTGAAACCCTGTCTCTACTAAAAATACAAAAAATTAGCCGGGCATGGTTGCAGGCGCCTGTAATCCCAGCTACTTAGGAGACTGAGGCAGGAGAATGGCCTGAACCCGGGAGGCGGAGTTTGCAGTGAGCCAAGATCGCGCCACTGCACTCCAGCCTGGGTGACAGAGTGAGACTCCGTCTCAAAAAATAATAATAATAATAATCATAATAATAATCATACAAGGGAAGTGTTAATGAGTGGCCAAAACATATAAACAGAACTCTGAACACTTAGAGGAGGGAAGATCACATCCATCTTCAAGAGTATACGGGAACGTTCTGGGGAGGAAGTGGTGGTTCCCACTAGATCTGAAGAACAGGTTGGATTTTCAAAGGCTGTGATGGTGGTGCACTGTAAAAACTTTTTTTTTTTTTTTTGAGGCGGAGTCTCACTCTGTCCCGCAGGCAGTGGTGAGATCTCGGCTCACTGCAACCTCCACCTCCCGAGTCAAACAATTCTCCGGCCTCAGCCTCCCGAAAAGCTGGGATTACAGGCACCCACCACCATGCCCGGCTAATTTTGTATTTTTAGTAGAGATGGGGTTTCACCATGTTGGCCAGGCTAATCTCGAACTCCTGACCTCAAGTGATCCACCCGCCTCAGCCTCCCAAAGTGCTGGGATTATAGGTGTGAGCCACCACACGCAGCCAGGTCACTGTAAAAGCTTTCTACGGCTTAACTCCTAACAACCCAGAGAGAAATGGTTATTATCCTCATTTTTCATCTGGAAAATGAGGCACAGAGGGGCTGTGTATTTGCCTGCGGTCACACAGCTGTTGGGTGGCAGAGCCAGAACTTCAACTCCAGAGCTTGTGCTCTTTGCTGCTGTACAGCTTGTGATGTCATGGAACACGACAAGGTGCAGAGAGAGGGTAGAGCAGTTGAAGTGTGTTTGAGGGCAGTGCTTCCCGGGAGTATTCAGGGGACCCTCAGAACAGCCCATTTAACAAATCAGTAAACAGGTTCGGAGATAATGATGCCATGGTGGCTAGCGTTTGTTGAGCACCCCCTCGATGTGTGACTATGTCATCACTGCAGCTCCCTTACAGATGAGGAGACTGAAGCTTGGGAGGTTGGGAAACTTGCCCCAGGTCCCACAGTAGACAGATGAAGTCGTTGCTGGACTGTGAGCTTCAGGACACCAAGGACTGTATCTGTTTCACCTAGTGTGGCACCTGGTGTCTTTTATTATTTATTTATTTTTATTTTTATTTTTTGAGGTGGAATCTCACTCTGTCACCCAGGCTGGAGTGCAGTGGCACAATCTCTGCTCACTGCAACCTCTGCCACTCGGGTTCAAGTGATTCTCCAGCTTCAGCCTCCCAAGTACCTGGGACTACGGGCGCATGCCACCACGCCCAGCTAATTTTTTTGTATGTTTAGTATAGACAGTGTTTCATCATGTTGGCCAAGCTGGTCTCAAACTCCTGACCTCAGGTGATCCTCCCGCCTCAGCCTACCAAGGTGCTGGGATTACAGGCATGAGCCACCATGCCCAGCCTAAATCTTTATTTGATTGACTGAATGAACGAAAGCAGCAATGCATTTAATACTCCCCCGTAGTATTTCCTTCCTCACAGGGTTACTGTAAAGAGTAAATTAAGTAATTAACCTAAAACGTAGAGCACAGGTTTTTTTGGCAGAGCTCAGTAAGAAACAGCTGCTGCTGTAATTGTGATTATTAAGATTATTATGATGATTCAGTTTCCCTATTCAGACCTTTCCCTGCTGCTGTTTTCTCTCCATCTCCTCCCCAGGCTCAGATGTGCAGCTTCTGGAATACGAGGCCTCAGCTGCTGGCCTCATCCGATCCTTCTCCGAGCGTTTCCCAGAGGATGGACCCGAGCTGGAGGAGATCCTCACACAGCTGGCCACAGCCGATGCCCGATTCTGGAAGGGCCCCAGTGAGGCCCCATCTGGCCAAGCTTGAGGAAGATGTGTGGCCTCTCCCCCAACTCCATCAAACCAAGGCTGCAAGTGGCCCTCCATTCGTGTGTGTATTTAGGGGCTGGGGAGGGGGAGGGGCAGGAGCTTGGACCTTGGTACTACCTCAGCTGAGGGTGGTGACACAACCCCTTCCATTTGTCAGCACTTTCCAGCCTGCCAATTGCTTCCCCTCTGTGATCTCATTTCATCTGCACTGCCATATGTGGAGTGAGCAAGACAGGGCTTACCATCCTGTCTACCAGATGAGGAAATGGCAGTTCTGAGAAGTCACTGGTCTAGATCCCACAGGTGGCACGTGACAGCTAGGGTTCAAAACGTTCTCACCAAATCCAATGCTCCTCACATATTAATTTTATAACCAGACAAATAAATTTAGAGACAACCACCATCTTTGCGGCGTGTGTGGCTCCTCCTTGCCTTTGCCTGTCTTCTCATTTGCTCCCAGCAGAGTGATGGGCTCAAGGCCTGGGGAGGGGGCAAGGAGGGCCATTTTTAGCCTCCCTTCCACAACAGGATGTCGACATTATCTCTAGATGAGGTTACGCAGTCACAGAGCTGAACATAGCACAATTTTTGCAGCTCTCCTTTGTGGCATTCCTTGCATTTTTAAATGTTCTGGGGCCGGGCGCGGTGGCTCACGCCTGTAATCCCAGCACTTTGGGAGGCCGAGGCGAGCGGATCACGAGGTCAGGAGTTCGAGACCAGCCTGGGCAATATGGTGAAACCTCGTCTCTACTAAAAAATATTAGCTGGGCATGGTGGCACGTACCTGTAATCCCAGCTACTCGGGAGGCTGAGGCAGGAGAATCCCTGGAACCCGGGAGGTGGACGTTGCAGTGAGCCGAAATCGCGCCACTGCACTCCAGCCCACGCGACAGAGCGAGTCTCCATCTCAAAAAAAAAAAAAAAAAAAAAGTTCTGGGAACCTACAAACTCAACTTCATTCAGAATCTCTGCATTTGCCCCATAACCCTCGTGTTTTGTTTCTCTGGGCCCGGACCTCTACAGTAAGGCAGCAAGGCAGGACATGGTCCTTTTCAACCGGGTAACCATGAAGATGGAGACAGGAGGAGTTCTTTTTGCTGCTCATAAATGCTAGAAGGGGCTCCTTTCCAACCCTGGAAGCCAGAGGGCTCTGTGGCTGACCCAGAGATTGTAGGACCCAGACGTCTGGAAAGGTGGCTCTGACTGGGAAGGAGCAAAGATAAATAAGCTGAGACAGATTTCTCAACCCAGGAAGGTGGCCAGCGCGTCCTCCTGAGCCTGGGTGGGAAAGCTTGGCGCCCGGAACCTTTGTACTCGCGCTTCCCCGTGCTCGGGAACTTTTGGGCGTTACGCGGCGGCGGGGGCGGGGCCGGTTGCCAGGACGACGCCTGCGAAGATGGCCGCTGCGTCTTCATCGGATTCCGACGCCTGCGGAGCTGAGAGGTGAAGGCGGGGCTCCTCAAGGCCTCTTTTCCCACCCGTGGAAAGAGGGTCCCTTGGTCCCCGGGCTTTGGGCTCCTGCTGTTCTCGGGCAGTCTGGAAGGACTCTTAGAGGTCAGATAGGGAAACCGAGGCCTAAGATGTGCATACGTGTGTCTGGAGGTCGCTCGGTGAGCCAGTGGCGGAGCCTGGACTTGTACCCAGACGTTCTGTACCTTATGTTCAGAGTGACCTGTACCAGCTTCCTCAAAGTTTTTTTTTCCCCTCCCATGGGACTCACTCCCCAACTCTCTTTCCCCCACTTCCAGCAATGAGGCCAATTCGAAGTGGTTGGATGCACATTACGACCCAATGGCCAATATCCACACCTTTTCTGCCTGCCTAGGTGAGTCTCTGGAACCAGGAACCCTGGGTTCTAGTGGGATGGGGAGTCAGACAATGGTCCTGTAGTGAAGCCTCTGGGATTCTGAGACCCTGGTTTTGGCCCTTTTGTTTTCCAGCGCTGGCAGATTTACATGGGGATGGGGAATACAAGGTAAGCATATCACCCTAGCCAGGAGAGTTGAGGGTAGGGGGGTGTACCCAGAAATGAGATTTCCTGATGGCTGAAAATAGGCCCAGCATACTCTGGAATTCACATATACTGTGAAAAAGCACATTTAGCGTTAAATTTTGTTTTTATGTGGAAAGTGAAGAGAACTTATTGATTTCATAATATAGACTGCAGAAAGTAAAGCAGATCAAATATTTCTGGGGATTCTACTAAGACAAAGCCTCTTAATTTAGTTAACCTGATTTCCTTGTTGGAAGGGCAAATCCCTTGGTTGGGGGTGGGCATTAGAATCTGGAGGGAAAGTAAAAAGGAGGGAATTGGACGTTTGATGTTTATCAAAAGATTTTAAGATTGGCCATGAGCTGTCAATTTTTGAAGCTGGATAATGGGATATATGGGGACTCATTATATGAGTCTCTCTACTTTTGTATGTGAATGAAAATGTTCCATAGTAAAAATGTTAAATTTTAAATTTAATTTTAAGGCCAGCAATCCCAGCACTTTGGGAGGCTGAGGTGGGTGGATCGCTTGAGCTTAGGCGTTCGAGACCAGCCTGTCCAACATGGTGAAACACCATCTCTACTAAAAATACAAAAATTGGCCGGGCATGGCGGTGGGCACCTGTAATCCCAGCTACTTGGGAGGCTGAGGCAGGAGAATTGGTCAAACCCAGGAGGTGGAGGTTGAGTGAGCCGAGACCATGCCACTACACTCCAGCCTGGATGACGGAGTGAGACTTTGTTTAAAAAAAAATATATATATATATATATATGTGTGTATATATATATATATATATATGTTTAATTTTAAATAAAAATGTAAATAAATTTTAAAAGACATAAGTTTTTTTAAAGGTAGAGAAATATATTGGGATAAAAGAAAGGAAGTTAACATGGATTCAGTGTCCATTTCTGGACCAGACCTTCCATGGAGGCACATAAACATAGATTTTATTTATTCCCATTTTGTGAATGGGAAAATAGTTTCAAAGAGGTGAAGTTTACTGAATTTGTAACTGGGTCTGTTTGATTCCAAGTTTTGTGCTTTTTCTACCATAGCTCAGCCCTCACCATGGGCAACGACACCACAATGGATATATCATGTGGGTGGCTAGAAGATAGTCCTGGAATCCCACCCCACACAGAGAGTGCAATAGGACTCAGTGGTTTTTGCCCCCAAATTCCTATCCATAATGCATTCAGTAATTCAGCAAGTGTATAGTGAGTCCCTACTGTGTGTCAGGCATTGTGGAGACACTACACTCAGAAATGCATCAGCATGTGGTCAGGAGGAGATACACTGTCAACAGTTATTCCATGATATTGATTGAACGCCTAGTTTGTATTTGGCTCTGGGCTTACAATAGTGAGGGAAGAGAAACCACAGACACAGCAGCTAATAAAAAATGTTAGCCAGGCACAGTGGCTCATGCCTGTAATCCCAGCACTTTAGGAGGAGGCCAAGGCGGGTGGATCACGAGGTCAGGAGTTTGAGACCAGCCTGGACAACATGGTGAAACCCTGTCTGTACTAAAAATATAAAAATCAGCCAGGCGTGGTGGCAGGTGCCTGTAATCCCAGCTACTCGGGAGGCTGAGGCAGGAGAATGGCTTGAAACTGGAAGGCGGAGGTTGCAGTGAGCCGAAATCACGCCACTGCACTTCAGCCTGGGTGACAGAGCGAGACTCCATCTCAAAAAAAAAAAAAAAAAGAAATGTTAAATATCTTCACATAATAGAATGTTTAATGGCTAGTTTATTCACCATTGAGTCCCAGCATCTAGTCCAGTACCTGGCACAAAGTAGGTACTTGATAAATATTTGTGGGGAAGTGAGTAGATGCTAAAATTGGACATGTGGAAAGCATTATGGGAGCGCCAATGAGAACAATGGGTTCTGTCTGGAGGCACCAGGAGGTAGTAATGTGTGAACTGGGCATTGAAGGATGAATGAAGTCTATCAAGAAGTCAGGGATGAGAGGATGGGGAAGGCATTTCAGGTAGAAGAAACAGCACAAGCAGAGGCACAGAGGCTTAGAAGTTCATAGCATATTTGGAAAGAATAAATGTGAAGTTAGAAAGTTGAGGCCCATATAAAATAACTACCACATAAAATAGTAGTTAAGACTATGGCTTTGGATTCAGACAGACCTAGCTCTACCACTTAATAGCATGACTTTTACTTAACTTCTCTAAGACACAGCTTCCTCATTTGAGAAATGAGGCTAATTGTGCCTGCTTCATAAGATTGGTGAAAACCAGGTGCAGTGGCGCACACCTGTAGTCCCAGCTGCTTGGGAGGCTAAGGTGGGAAGACTGCTTAAGCCCAGGAGTTTGAGGCTGCAGCGAGCCATGATCGCACCACTGCACTCCAGCCTAGGTGACAGAGCAAGACCCAGTCTCTTAAAAATAATAAGACTATTGAGAGGGTTAAATGAAAGGATGCATGCAGTTTCTGATGTGGTCCCTGGCATATACTGCATGCTCAGTATCCAGGCGTTCTTAGGTACCCCCTTTCTGGCTGGAGCACAGCAATAGGAAGGGTGATAGGAAACAAGTTGGGAACTAGATCAGAGAGGCCTTCCAGGCCTCATTCAGGGAAATGGGCTTGTGTGGTAGCTCCAGCAGCTTGGAAGATGGATTGGAGGGTGGAAAGCTGAGAGATCAAGGAGCTTGTTTCCCCTCTGTGTGTCCACAGAGCACATCCTGTCCTGCATTTGGAAACCAGGCTTCAGCAGCCCAGATATGGGTGTCCCCATCCCCTCCCGCACTGACCTCTACCACTGTCCCAGTGTCTCTCTAGAAGTGCCTGGCATGGAAGAAATGTTTGCTGAATGAATAATAAAAACATCAACTGCCACTTATTCCTCAGTAGCACTTACCAGGTTCTGTAACTCATTATCTCACTTGATTTTCACCACATACCATGAAAGTATTACCATTCTGCAAGCAGGAAACCTGAGATTCAGAAAGGTTAGTCAACTTTCCCAAGGTCAGGCAGCTTGAAAGCCTGAGGGCAAAGCCTTTATTGGTGCAGGAATGAATGAATGCGCACCAGCAATAAGGCAAGAAGAGGGTCAGTGGAGAGGTCTTCAGACCCTGAGCCTAGAATGAGCCATCCTCTCCCTGCAGCTGGTGGTAGGGGACCTTGGCCCTGGTGGGCAGCAGCCCCGCCTGAAGGTGCTCAAAGGACCACTGGTGATGACCGAAAGCCCGCTACCTGCTCTGCCAGCTGCTGCTGCCACCTTCCTCATGGAGCAACATGAGCCCCGGACCCCAGCTCTGGCACTTGCTTCAGGCCCCTGTGTCTATGTGTATAAGAATCTCAGACCCTACTTCAAGTTCAGCCTGCCCCAATTGCCTCCAAATCCTCTGGAACAAGACCTTTGGAACCAGGCCAAAGAGGTAAATAAATAACATGGGAGTTGGGAATCAGAAGGCAAAGATGGCAGCCACTGGTGAGGAGGGCTGGGCTCCTGGGAAGAAGGTGGGCTGGTGGCAGGAGGTCAGCTATAGTCCATCTCTGACAGCAGCAGTGATGGCACTTTTTTTTTTTTGAGACGGAGTTTCACTCTCGTTGCCCAGACTGGAGTGCAATGACGTGATCTTGCTTCACTGCAGCCTCTGGCTCCCAGGTTAAAGCAATTCTTCTGTCTCATCCTCCTGAGTAGCTGGGATTGCAGGCACCAGCAACCACGCCTGGCTAATTTTTTGTATGTTTTAGTAGAGACAAGGTTTTGCCATGTTGGCCAGGCTGGTCTTGAACTCCTGGCCTCACATGATCTACCCGCCTCGGCCTCCCAGAGTGCTGGGATTACAGGCATGAACCACTGTGCCCAGCCTAGTGGTGGCACTTCTGGACAAGGTGCTGTGCTTGGCTACTCAGCATGGCTCCCAGAGAGGCACTGAGCCAGTTCTCTTGGAGAGTGGAACCCAGAAAATTCCTCTGCACTAGCCACATCCCTGCCCAAATTTGAGGAAGATTAAACCAAAGAAGGTAGGGGCCTATCAGAGAAGAAGGAGGACTGGAAACACCAAGAGAGGAGGGGAATTTGGGGAGGCATCGATTTGGGGAGGGATGATGTACGTGGCCCTGAGACTGGATTCAGATAAAGGGCGTGAGCTTGGCGCTCAGTGCAGAGGTAGGCTGGCAGGGAGGCAGAGACCAAGAGGTACCCCTAGAAGTGTGGAGCTGTCTGGGGGTGTAGGCGTTGGGTTTCCTGCCTGGCTTGAGCTCACAGGCTCTCTTCTTCCCACATTGTCACAGGATCGAATCGACCCCTTAACCCTGAAGGAGATGCTGGAGAGCATCCGGTGAGAGGCTGCCTTCCCCTTCATCCCCCCTCTCACTCCTTCATCCCATCTGAGCCCCAGGGCCCCATTCTTCCACTCGGCTGCCATGCTGGCCCCTTTCCTTGCAGGGAGACGGCAGAGGAGCCTTTGTCCATCCAGTCACTCAGGTAAGGGCCCTGTGGAGGGCCAGGGTTTGGGAGGCTCCAGGGAGAGGAAGCAGCCGCCAGGATGTGCCAGAATGATGGAGGAGGGCAGCGAGGCCGGGCCCTGTAGATGCCAGTTCTCTGTGTGTCTAGGTTTCTGCAGCTGGAGCTAACTGAAATGGAGGCATTTGTAAACCAACACAAGTCCAACTCCATCAAGCGGCAGGTAATACCCCCTTCTCTTTTTATTTCCCTGTAAAAAAATTTACATTTTTTTAAAAGACCACTTAACATCAGTGGTAAATTCTATAAGCAAACCCAATCAGTATCTCTTTGCTATATCCCTTCCAGCCATGCCATGTGTGTGTAGTCATAAAACTGCAGTGCCTTCCACATTCCAGTTAGTAGTGACAGGTTTTTTTTTTTTTTGAGACAGTCTTGCTCTGTCACCCAGGCTGGAGTACAGTGGCACAATCTCAGCTCACTCCAACCTCTGTTTCCCAGGTTCAAGCGATTCTCCTGCCTCAGCCTCCCAAGTAGCTGGGATTACAGGCATGCACCAACACGCCCAGCTAATTTTTGTATTTTTAGTAGAGACGGGGTTTCACCATGTTGGCCAGGCTGGTCTCGAACTCCTGACCTCAGGTGATCCGCTCACCCTGGCCTCCCAAAGTGCTCAGATTACAGGTGTGAGCCAACGTGCCAGGCCAACCACTCACATTTTTGAGTTATCATTAACATTTGGGATGGGAATAGTTACCACTAAGATCTGTCCACATTTTTGTAAGCTTTCTCCTTCCATTAGGCACTGAAAATCATTCCTCTTTTTTAATCGTTTTTGGGGAAGGGTAGGGAGCTGGGTCTTCCTCCGTCACCCAGGCTGGAGTGCAGTGGTGTGATTGTGGCTCACTACAGCCTCAAACTACTGGGTTCAAGTGATCCTCCCCCTTCAACCTCCTGAGTAGTTGGGACTACAAGTGCATGCCACCATGCCCAGCTAATTTTTTTTATTTTTATTTTTTGTAGAGATGGAGTCTCACTATGTTTCCCAGGCTAGTCTCGAACTCCTGAGCTCAAGCAGTCCTCCCACCTCAGCCTCCCAAAGTGGTGCTATTACAGGAATGAGCTGCTCTGCCCAGCTGTCTTTTTCAGTCTTGATGACAGTCACACAATGAGCACCTTTATCTAAAGAAAAACATCTTGGCCGGGTGCAGTGGCTCACGCCTGTAATCCCAGCATTTTGGGAGGCCGAGGCGGGCAGATCACGAGGTTAGGAGATCGAGACCATCATGGCTAACGTGGTGAAACTCCGTCTCTACTAAAAATACAAAAAATTAGCTGGGTGTGGTGGCGGGCGCCTGTAGTCCCAGCTACTCAGGAGGCTGAGGCAGGATAATGGCGTTAACCCGGGAGGCGGAGCTTGCAGTGAGCCGGGATCGCGCCACTGCACTCCAGCCTTGGCGACAGAGCAAGACTCTGTCTCAAAAAAAAAAAACAAAAAACAACAAAAAAAAAGAAAAACATTTTGCTTCTGCTAATTTCTGTAGGAGAAATTCCTTACAAAGGGGATCTTTTTTGTTTTCCCTCCAATTATAATTACAAAAGAAACATGTGCCCACTGTAGAAATGATAGAAAGGCATCATGAGGAAATTAAACATCACTTGTGATATCATTGTCTAACAATAACTAGTGTTTCTTTAAGGGTTTAGCCTTCCACATGTTTTTGCATTCATGTATTTTTTATTTTGAAATTTTTGTTCTTTTTTTTTTTTTTTTGGAGACAGAGTCTGGCTCTGTCGCCAGGCTGGAGTGCAGTGGTGTGATCTCAGCTCACTGCAACCTCCACCTGGGTTCAAGCTATTCTCCTGCCTCAGCCTCCCAAGTAGCTGAGACTACAGGCGCACGCCACCACACCCAACTAATTTTTGTATTTTTAGTAGAGATGGCGTTTCACCATGTTGGCCAGGATGGTCTCGATCTCTTGACCTCGTGATCCACCTGCCTCAGCCTCCCAAAATGCTGGGATTACAGGTGTGAGCCACCACGCCCATCTTATTTTATTTATTTATTTTTTTTTTTAAGAGATGGAAACTCACCATGTTGCCCAGACTGGTCTCAAACTCCTGATCTAAAGTGATCCTCCCACCTGGGCCTCCCAAAGTGCTGGGATTACAGGCATAAGCCACCTTATTTGGCCTATATTCACATATTTTTAAAACTAGGATTATACTAACGTAACTTTTTTTTTCTTTTTTTTTTTTTTCTTTGAGATGGAGTTTTGCTCTTGTTCCCCAGGCTGGAGTGCAATGGCGCAATCTCAGCTCATCTCAACCTCCGCCTCCCGGGTTCAAGCGATTCTCCTGCCGCAGCCTCCTGAGTAGATGGGATTACAGGGATGCGCCACCACACCTGGCTAATTTTGTATTTTTAGTAGAGATAGGGTTTCTCCCTGTTGGTCAGGCTGGTCTCGAACTCCCAACCTCACGTGATCCACTCACCTCTGCCTCCCAAAGTGCTGGGATTACAGGCGTGAGCCACCGCACCCGGCCTTTTCTTTTCTTTATTTTTGAAATGGAGTCTCACTCTGTCACCCAGGCTGGAGTGCAATGGCACGATCTCAGCTCACTGCAACCTCCATTTCCCAGGTCCAAGCAATTCTCCTGCCTCAGCCTCACAAGTAGCTGGGATTACAGGCACCCGCCATCATGCCTGGCTAATGTTTGTATTTCTGTAGAGATGAGGTTTCTTTTTTTTTTTCTTTTCTTTCTTTGAGACGGAGTCTTGCTCTGTCACCCAGGCTGGAGTGCAGTGGTGCAATCTTGGCTCACTGCAGCCTCCGCCTCCCGGGTTTCAGCGATTCTCCTGCCTCAGCCTCCTGGGTAGCTGGGATTACAGGTGCATGCCACCATGCCTGGCTAATTTTCATATTTTTTGGTAGAGATGGGGTTTCACCATTTTGGCCAGGCTGGTCTTGAGCTCCAGACCTCAGGTGGTCCACCAGACTCGGCTTCCCAAAGTGCTGGGATTACAGGGGTGAGCCACCGCACCCGGCTGAGACAGGGTTTCACCATGTTGGCCAGGCTGGTCTTGAACTTCTGACCACTTCAGCCTCCCAGAGTGCTGGGCTTACAGGTGTAAGCCACCACGCCCAGCCCTTTTCTTTTTTTTTTTTAAGACAGGGTCTTACTCTGTCAGTCAGGCTGGAATGCAGTGGCAGGATCATAGCTCACTGGAGCATCAAACTCCTGGGCTCAAGGGATCCTCCTGCCTCAGCCTCCTGAGTACCTGGGACTACAGGTGCACGCCATCGCACCTGGCTGATTTTTTATTTTTATTTTTTGTAGAGATGGGGTCTCACTTTGCTGCCCAAGCTGGTCTTGGACTCCTGGGCTCATGCAGTCCACCTGCCTTGGTCCCCAAAAGTGCTGGGATTACAGGCATGATCCGCTGAGCCTGGCCCAAATATTCTTTTAAAATATGACTTTTAAGAAATGACTGCAGCTGGGCATGGTGGCTCATGCATGTAATCCCAGCACTTTAGGGGGCTGAGGCAGGTGGATCACAAGGTCAGGAGTTCAAGACCAACCTGGGCAACGTGGTGAAACTAAAAATACAAAAAGTAGCTGGGCATGGTGGCGTGTGCCTATAATCCCAGCTTGTTGGGAGGCTGAGGCAGGAGAATTGCTTGAACCTGCGAGGCAGAGGTTGCAGTGAGCCGAGATTGTACCACTGCACTCCTGCCTGGGCAACAGAGTGAGACCCTGTCTCAAGAAAAAAAAAAAAAAAAAAAAAGACTGCATAGTTTTTGATCATATAGATAGCTCATAATTGACTTAGACAATCCTCTTTTGTTAGAAAGTTAGATTTGTTGCAATAAACACCTTTGTACTTAAATCTTCTGTCACATCTCTGATATTTCCTCCTCATCCTCATTTGCCCTCTTTCTTCCCTCGTGTGGCATTCTGGGAGTATCTTGGGGGTGGTGTGTGGAGGTTCCCTGGGTGACCCCTGGAGTCCTTCTGTAGACAGTCATCACCACCATGACCACCTTGAAGAAGAACCTGGCTGACGAGGATGCTGTGTCTTGCCTGGTGCTGGGCACCGAGAACAAGGAGCTCCTGGTCCTTGACCCCGAAGCCTTCACCATTTTAGCCAAGGTCAGTGTCAGGTCTGGCCCTGGGCACACTGGAGGCCCAGGCTGCATTCTCTCCCCATGCTCCACAGTTAGTTCTGGGTAATATATATGTTCCTTGTAGAAAAATTAGAAACTAGATAAGCATAAAAAAAGATATATATCCAAAAATCCTACCACCCATGGATATATACTGTTAAAGTTGAGGTATAGGTCTTTCTAGACATTTTCATATTTAGACATAGATATATAACTTTATGTAAATATTTCTCTTTATAAAAACAGGATTCGCTGGGTGTGGTGGCCCATGCCTCTAACCCTAGTGCTTTGGGAGGCCGAGGCAGGAGGATGGCTTGAGCCCAAGAGTTTGAGGCTGCAGTGAGCTATGATTGTGGCACTGCACTCCAGCCTGGGTGACAGAGTAAGACCCTGTCTCTAAAAACAATAAGTAAATAAATAAATAAAAGCAGGAGGATCATGTAACCTGTTCTTTTCATGTAGCAGTATATCATCAGTGTCTTTCTATATCTATAAAACCACATCAGCCTTTTGTTTTCTTTGGTTTTATTTTTTGTTTTTGAGGCAGAATCTTGCTGTGTTACCCAGGCTGGAGTATAGTGGCTCTATCTCAGCTCATTGCAGCTTCCACCTCCCGAATTCAAGCAATTCTCATGCTTCAGCCACCTGAGTAGCTGGGACTTGCAGGCATGTACCACCACGCCCGGCTAATTTTTGTATTTTTAATAGAGATGGGGTATCACCATGTTGGCCAGGCTGGTCTCAAATTCCTTACTTCAAGTGATCTCTGCATCTCAGCCTCCCAAAGTGCTGGGATTACAGGCGTGAGCCACCGTGCCTGACCCCACATCGGCCTTTTTAAAGACCACGCAATATCCATCATATTGAGGTACCATAATTTATTTACCGTGCCACCTATTGTACATTTAAACTGTTTTTCATTTTTTGCTATTAATACCAATGCCATAGACCTTTTTACCCAAATATCCTTGCATGCTTGTTTGTTTGTTTTTGAGACAGTCTTGCTCTCTCGCCCAGGCTGAAGTGCAGTGGTACAATCTCAGCTTACTGCAACCTATGCCACCTGGGCTCAAGCAGTCCTCTCACCTCATCTTCTCATCTGTGGGACCACCACGCCCAGCTAAGTTTTGTACTTTTGGTAGAGACAAAGTTTTGCCATGTTGGACAGGCTGGTCTCGAACTCCTGAGCTCAAGCGATCCATCCGCCTCAGCCTCTCAAAGTGCTGGGATTACAGGCGTGGGCCACCACACCCAGCTGCATGGTTGTTTAAGTACATCCTTAGGATGCAGTCCTAGAAGTGGCATCATTTAGTCAAAAGGCACAGACTAAAAGGCTTTTGCTAAATGTTGCCCCAAGTTTCCCTCCTGAAAAACTGTATGAGTTTAAACTGGGTGTAAGTGAGGAGATTGGGACTTTAGACCAGGCACTCACTCAGAGGAGTTACTGACAGGGCAGGGAGGAACAGGGGCTCCAGAGAAATTGGAATGTTTGCGCCTCTTCTTTGCAGATGAGTCTTCCCAGCGTCCCCGTCTTCCTAGAGGTTTCCGGCCAGTTTGATGTTGAGTTCCGGCTTGCTGCAGCCTGCCGCAATGGAAACATCTATATTCTGAGAAGGTAGCCACATCTGTGGTCTCCGGGGCCGGGAGGAACGTCTCAGAAAGCTGGTGGCTTCAGAGGCTTGCAAGATGAGAGTGGGCTTTAAGGCTGGAATTTGGAAATGCAAAGAGCTGAGAACTTCATAAAGGAGCTGAGCCCACAAACACAGGGGAGGATACCTGGAGGCTTGTGAGATAGGGGCTGGCACAGTGAGAGACTAGGCTGGGTGGCTATAGTACAGGAGTGATCAGAAATGAGAGGACAGGCTGGGCGCGGTGGCTCATGCCTGTAATCCCAGCACTTTGGGAAGCCAAAGCAAGTGGATCACCTGAGGTCAGGAGTTCAAGACCAGCCTGGCCAACATGGTGAAACCCCATCTCTACTAAAAATACAAAATTAGCTGGGCGTGGTGGCGCATGCCTCTAGCCCCAGCTACTCAGGAGGCTAAGGTAGGAGAATCGCTTGAACCCAGGAGGCGGAGGTTGCAGTGAGCCAAGATCACACCACTGCACTCCAGCCTGGGTAACGGAGCAAGACTCCGTCTCAAAAAAAAAAAAAAGCGGGGGGGTGCTAGGTGCATTGCCTCACACCTGTAATCCCAACACTTTGGGAGGCCGAGGCGGGTGGATCATGAGGTCAGGAGATCGAGACCATCCTGGCTAACACAATGAAACTCCGTCTCTACTAAAAATACAAAAAATTAGCCGGGCATGGTGGCAGGTGCCTGTAGTCCCAGCTACTCGGGAGGCTGAGGCAGGAGAATGGCGTGAACCCAGGAGGTGGAGCTTGCAGTGAGCCAAGATTGCGCCACTGCATTCCAGCCTGGGCACAGAGCGAGACTCTGTCTCAAAAAAAAAGAAAAGAAAACAGATGGGAAGAAATAAAAAAAAATTTTCCATATTTGTTACTTTCCAGGATACATGACATGACATTTGTTTATGCATTAGTTTAATATTCCATATAACATGCTTTTTTTTTTTTTTTTTTTTTTTTTTTTTTTTTTTTTGTGAGACAGTCTCACTCTGTCACCCAGGCTGGAGTGCAGTGGCATGATCTCGGCTCACTGCAACCTCTGCCTCCTGGGTTCAAGCGATTCTCCTGCCTCAGCCTCCCAAGTAGCTGGGACTACAGGTGTGCGTCACCACACCCAGCTAATTTTTGTATTTTTAGTAGAGACGGGGTTTCACCATATTGGCCAGGCTGGTCTCGAACGCCTGACCTTGTGATCCACCCGCCTCGGCCTCCCAAAGTGCCGGGATTACAGTCATAAGCCACCACACCCGGCCTAACATGCATTATTTTAATTCAATAAATATTTATTGAGCACCTACTATGCATTATGCATTGTGTGGTATTAGGGATATATTGATGAACAAGATAAATATGGTCCCTGTCCTCATGGCGAAGACATATATTAAAGTAAAGAAACCAAGATATTACTACAAATTGGATGAGTGCTATGGAGAAAAAATACAAGCTCAATGGGGAAAAATAACGGGTAATGGTGATCAGGAACACTTCTCTGTGGAGATGGCTTGAAAGTTAAGAAGGAACCAGTTGTTGAGAAAGTGGGGAAGAGTGTTGTAAGCTAACTCAAAGCGGGAAAGACATTGGCGTGTGCTCCTCGAATAGGGAGGAACTAACTGTACTTTCTGGAAAGGGAAACTAAAATTGAGAGGCCAGTAAACTAAAAACTGCATTGACAAAGGGCAAAGCTCTTCATCCTTTTCTCATAATAAGGTGCCTAAGTCCACTTGTCCTGGCTAGTCCAGCCAAAGATAAACTCACTGAAAACTCTGTTAAATGCCAGATGATCATACAAGCCACCATAGTGAAGGTGGGCGGAAGACAAGACACCATAGTGAAGGTGGGCGGAAGACACACTTGATGTTTTCCAAGGCCACACATTTACTAGGGTGGCAGAAGTGGAAATAATCCCAGGGTCATCTGCTTTGGGGCCAGTGTTCCTCCCAGGTGAGTCCATGGGGTTTAGACAGAGGAGGGTCAGCCATAGAAGTGGAGAGGATTTCTCTGGGGCCAGACAGTGTGTCATTTATTCCACAGAGACTCCAAGCACCCCAAGTACTGCATCGAGCTGACCGCCCAGCCTGTGGGACTTATCTGGGTACACAAGGTCCTAGTAGTGGGCAGCACCCAAGACAGCCTGCATGGCTTCACCCACAAGGTGCGGCCCCCAGCAAGCAGCAGCCCCTCCATGCCTGTGTCCCTAGCCCCCACTTGGCAAGAGAGCCCTCTGGCTTCCCCACCCCAGAAACCCTTCTTTCCACTGTAAGTCCTGAGCCCTCCACAGACACTGGCTGTTCCCTGCCAGGGGAAGAAGCTGTGGACAGTGCAGATGCCTGCAGCCATCCTGACCATGAACCTCCTGGAGCAGCACTCCCGGGGCCTGCAGGCCGTCATGGCTGCACTGGCCAATGGAGAGGTCCGCATTTATCGCGACAAGGCCCTGCTCAACATCATCCACACCCCGGTGAGCCCCATCTCTGGCATCTGCCGCTCACTCCTCCTCGCCCTGGTCTCACCTCTGGGGCTTCTTAGCTGCCTCTTCCGACCACACGTTGATGCATTTCAAAAACATTTGTTGAGGCCAGGCGCAGTGGCTCACGCCTGTAATCCCAGCACTTTGGGAGGCCAAGGTGGGCAGATCACCTGAGGTAAGGAGTTCAAAACCAGCCTGGCCAACATGACATAACCCCCTTGCTACTAAAAATACAAAAATTAGCCGAGCATGGTGGCGCGTACCTGTAATCCCAGCTACTCAGGAGGTTGAAGTAGGAGAATCGCTTGAACCTGGGAGGCGGAGGTTGCAGTGAGCCGAGATCACACCACGGCACTCCAGCCTGGACAACAGAGCGAGATACCATCTTAAAAAAAAAAAATGTGTTGAGCACCTCATATGTACAAGTCACGTCACTGGTGTACACCTCATACGTACAAGTCACCTCATTGGTGTACACCTCATATGTACAAGTCACCATACTGGTGGGGGGGTGGGGTAAAATGATGACTAAGTCCTTGTTTTCAGGAGGCTTACAGTCTAAGGTAACAGCCAGCCAGAGACACAGCAAATTTAAAAGCAGGGCCGACTGAAGCAGAGCAAAGTGCTAAAAAGCGCAGAGGGGGCTGAGTGACAAGGGTAGAGGGGTGAGATAAATGGGGATGGACTCCATGGGACACTTCACAGAACAAGTGACAGTTCACCTGGGCCTCAGAACAGTTTGTCAGGTGGACAAATGGAGGAAGAACATTCTGCACAGAGAATAGCATGCACAAAGCCTGAGAAGTATGAAGGCTCTTGATTAAGGAACCCAGGTCATTTGATGAGTTTGGACCAGAGGTTTTCAGACTCTAAGTTGTGAATCATTAATTCAGTTTCGTAGATCACAACCAGCAACATTTTAAAAAATAGAATAGTAAATTCAAAGTATGTCACAAGTGAGGGCCAGGCACATTGGCTCACACCTGTAATCCCAGCACTTTGGAAGGCCGAGGCAGGCGATCACAGTTCTAGAACAGCCTGGCCGACATGGTGAAACCCCATCTCTACTAAAAATAAACAAATTAGCCGGGTACGGGCCGGGTGTGGTGGCTCATGCCTGTAATCCCAGCACTTTGGGAGGCCGAGGCAGGTGGATCACAAGGTCAGGAGATTGAGACCGTCCTGGCTAACACGGTGAAACCCCGTCTCTACTAAAAATACAAAAAATTAGCCGGGCATGGTGGCAGGTGCCTGTAGTCCCAGCTACTCAGGTGACTGAGGCAGGAGAATGGCGTGAACCCGGGAGGCGGAGCTTGCAGTGAGCCGAGATTGCACCACTACACTCCAGCCTGGGTGACAGAGCGAGACTCCATCTCAAAAAAAAAAAAAAAAAAAAAAAAAAAAACCGGGTGTGATGGCACACGCCTGTAATCCCAGCTACTTGGGAGGCTGAGGCAGGAGAATCACTTGAACCTGGGAGGCAAAGGTTGCAGTGAACTGAGATCGCGCCACCACACTCCAGCCTGGGCCACAGAGCAAGACTGTCTCAAAACAAAAAAAACAACAAAAATAAATAAATAGTTACAAATACAAATAGAAAAATTAGCCAAGCATGGCTGTGCATGCCTATAATCGCATCTACTGGGAAGGCTGAGGCAGAATCACTTGAACCCAGGAGGTGGAGGTTGCAGTGAGCTGGAGATTGCGCCACTGCACTCCAGCCTGGGCGATGAAGTGAGACTCCATCTCAAAAAAAAAGTATGTCACAAGTGAAACTGTGTATGTGCATGTGTGCGCCCATGTGTGTGTAAATTGTCCTGTGTCACAGTATAAAATTTGCAAACAACTGGCTTGGGCCATAGGTGCTGGGAGGGCCGGTGGTATGCTCGTTGAAAGAAGGGTAAAGAGGAGAGAACTGACAGAAAAGGTGGGTTGGAGTCAAATGTGGAAGGCCTTCAGTGTCCTAAGAAAGAGAACAAAAGCCATTGGAGGTTTTCTATCAGAGACCAGACATATTTGTGTTTTTGAAAGGTAGCAAAGGCAGCATTGTGAAGGACAGACTGGCGAGAAAGACCTGAAAGACAAGTCTGAGAGACCTATTAGGAGGTTGACCCCAAAAGTTAGGGCCAGTGATATTTGGTCTGGAACTGAGGTAGTGAGATTGGAGGGGAGATGAGAAATATAGGAAATATTTCAGCGGCAGCGATTCCCCAGGCCTGTCTGTATCACTTCTCACCTATTATATCTGGGGCCTCCGCTACCCATCCCCTGTCTTGCTTTCCTCTCCAAGATATTTCCCCAACTAAACTCTGACGTCTCCACATAGGATGCAGTGACCAGCCTTTGCTTTGGCCGCTATGGGCGGGAGGACAACACCCTCATCATGACCACTCGAGGTGAGTGGAGTCAGACCTGGCAAGGGCTTTGAAGTCGGGAGTGAAGGGACAGGCCTGCTTCTGGGGAAAGAGGAGGAGGTGGGAATGAAGCATGGGTGGACCTGGGTGTGGAAAGCAAGGCCTACAGATGTGTCCTTCTGGAGCTAGGCCTCTACTGGAACAGCCCAGGGGCTGGGTCCTGGGCTGGATTCGATCTTTCTAGTTCACCCAGCATCCCCAGTGCCTGCCACAATGCCAGCAACATCACAGTACTCCACAAATAACTGCTAAGTGGATTAATGAATTAATGATGGGAGACTATTAAGATGCACTTTGTTACTTCCAGAAACAGTCTTGTCTGGAAAACAGATGTGTACAGAAGCAACTCTATAGGAGGCAGATTGTTTGGGGAAGAAAGAATGGGAATGTGAGTAGAACTGGGGAGGACAAATCCATTTCCACTGTCCACTTCCCTAGGTGGTGGCCTGATCATCAAGATCCTGAAGCGTACAGCAGTGTTTGTAGAGGGAGGAAGTGAGGTGGGTCCCCCACCAGCCCAGGCCATGAAACTCAATGTGCCCCGAAAGACCCGGCTTTACGTGGATCAGACACTGCGAGAGCGGGAGGCTGGCACCGGTGAGCCTCAGACTGGGTCCTTTCCCTTCTTCCTCCTCCATTGCTCCTACACAGCAAAGCTGGGGGAATGCTGCCCAGCCTCCCTATGCACTGGGAGGAGATCTCGGCCAGCTAGGTAGGCCACTCACCTCTGCAAATCCAGGGACAGCCTAGGAGGTACACGTTGCCTGCAAATCACTGTTCCTCAGGCTGGAAGGTGCTTTGGGTGACAGCAAGAGCCCTTAGAATTCAGGGAAGGGAGCAGTCACTTCCAAACGCAGGAATTCTCATGAGGAAAGCAGAATTTTGACTGGGCATAGTGGGTCACGCCTGTAATCCCAACACTTAGAGAGGCAGAGATGGGAGGACAGCATGAGCCGAGGAGTTCAAGACCTACCTGGGTAACATAATGATACTTCTTTCTCAAAAAAAAGAGAGAGAGAAAGAGAAAAGTAGAATTTGACCAGTGTCTTCTTGTCCAGTTTTTCCTGCCCATTTATTTATTTGTTCATTCATTCATCGTTCATTCATTCATTCATTCAGTACCTATGATTACACCAGGCCTTGTGCCAGGTGCCTTTAATTAGAATAGTCCCTACCTTGGGCCAGGTGCGGTGGCTGATGCCTGTAATCCCGCCACTTTGGGAGGCCGAGATGGGCAGATCATGAGGTCAGGAGTTCAAGACCAGCTTGGCCAATATGGTGAAACCCTGTCTCTACTAAAAATACAAAAATTAGCCAGGCGTGTTGGCATGCGCCTGTAGTCCCAGCTACTTGGGAGGCTGAGGCAGAAGAATCGCTTAAACCCAGGAGGCAGAGGTTGCAGTGAGCCAAGATCGTGCCACTGCACTCCAGCCTGGGTGACAGAGCGAGACTCTGTCTCAAAAAAAAAAAAAAAAAGAATAAAGAATAGTCCCTACCTTAGGAACTCAGTCTACCTGGGGCCAACTTCGTGATCAGGTGTAGAAGGGGTTTCTGCAAAGAGCTTTTGGAGCACACAGAGGATGAGAAGAGGACCATGGACCAGACTCAGGAGAACACCAGCCTCTAGGGCCGGACAGAGGAGCCAGTGAAGGAGCTAGATAGTGCGGGCAGGGAGGTGGTAAGAGAGTGAGAAGAGGCAGGGCGAGGCCACGGCGTTGAGTTTTGCCAGAAGGCTGGGCTCTTTCCCTCCTCCCCAGCTCCTGCAGACTCCTCCCGCAGCACCCTCCTCTTGCACCCTCCCCACACCAACCTGAGCAGGAGTGCCCCATTGCTGCCTCCTCCCTGCCACCCCCCACTTCCACCGTCAGCCTCTGGGACCCTTCTCCACAGCCATGCACCGGGCCTTCCAGACAGACCTATACCTGCTGCGCCTACGTGCTGCCCGCACCTACCTGCAGGCCCTCGAGTCCAGCCTGAGCCCCATGTCCGCGACAGCCCGAGAGCCACTCAAGCTGCACGCTGTGGTGAGCATCTGGGTGAGGGCAGAGTCAGGGCCAGAGGGGCAGAGGCCAGGATGCGCAGGAACCCCTCTGCCACACAGCTAAGCCCCAGAGCCAATTCCAAGCCAACTCAGCTTGTGCTCCCCATCACCTTCCCGCAGACCTGGGTACCAAGTCTCATGTCCTCCTTTGTGAGAGCAGCCCTCACCTTCCCACCCTCCTGTGCCACCTCTCCCCTCGGCTGGCCATGCCGTGGGACACTCTCCAGCTCAGATAGGCCCCCAGAGTAGTCATATTGGGACATTTCTTCCCAAGAACCTGAAGGGAGCCTTACAGCTATGGTACAGGGAAGAAGGCTGTCACTTTGGTAACCGTGGGCAGCCCAACGTGTTAGGACTTCTGGGTACAGGGAAGGGGCCATACCGGCCTCACCCGCAAGCACCGAGACCAGCACGGGCAAAAGGAGGAACCCTGCAAGGCTCAGACGCAAATGAGCTTAGGGTCAGCAGGGCTCCGACCAGCTCTAAATGCGTCCCTGAGGTGTGGTATCTGACCCAATCAGGTTCTGAGTTTTCCTAAAGAGTGGATAGATGCAGAGGAGGAAGAGGCTACAAGGCAACTCCGGTGAAGCAAGAGAAAAAGAACTGATCAAGGCTACCCTAGGATGAGAGTGGGAGGTGGAACAGGCAGGGGGTGGGGGTGAGGGGCTAAAGTGAGAGTCGGGGCCTGCAGTCCCAGGCCAGCTCTGCCTCTGACTTGCTGCCTGGCCTCCCTCAGGCTTTTGCCCTCTCTGGCCTCTTCTGATCCCTCTGCCCCTTCTGGTCTTCTGTGTCTGCTGGGAGGCAGATTGAGTAGGAGGAGGGAACATGAGGGCATTGGTGGAAGGCAGGCAGAGCACACTGTACTCTGTGCCCAAGGCCGCCAGGTCCTGAGGGCTTTCTCCACCCACCCCCTCCATAGGTTCAGGGCCTTGGCCCCACCTTTAAGCTCACACTTCACCTGCAGAACACCTCAACAACCCGTCCTGTCCTGGGGCTGCTGGTCTGCTTCCTGTACAACGAGGCGCTCTATTCCCTGCCCCGGGCCTTCTTCAAGGTACTGGATGCTCCTCAGTTAGATATGGAGTGGAAAAGGCCAGGGCAGGGGCCTGATGAGATGCCCACAGAACCCCGCCAGGTCAGGGTCAGAGCTGCGGTGGCTGCCAGGTGGCCAGCAGACCTACTCTCCCATCACAGACCAGGCCAAGGCCCCCACTAGGGGCCTCTGGAGGGAGCCCCAAGCCCCGCCTCTGCTGCTTTTCTTGCAGCCTGTGAGGCTGCCATACATGAGCCATACAGAAGGTGCTGGGGAAACTGCTAGAGCCTGAACCCCACCTACACCTCCCAGAAGCCTTTTGGGGTCTGGGGGACCCCAGAGCCCACCCTGCTGCCCAGCTACTCCCGCAACAGGAACAGGAGCCTCTGTGCCTCAAAGAGCATCGCCCACAGAGTGAAGGGCCTGGTTTTCCCCCAGGGCCCAGGTCTGACCCCAAGTTGGGAGGACCAGAAACTGCGAAAGGCTGGAATATGCAATAAACAGCCCCAGACTTGGTGGGAGTCCAGAGGTCTAGGTTTCATCACTCACCATGTGGCCCGGGGCCATTCACTTCCCCACCACACCTGCATCCTCCTCCACCCAGCAGTTGTCCTGCCCACCCTGTAGGGGTGCTGAGGCTCAGCAGAGACTGCAGGCCTGAATGCACTGGAATATGCCAAACACTGGCACGAGGGCTGGTTTCCTTACTTCTTTGTCCCCAAACTTAGGTACCCTTGCTGGTGCCAGGGCTCAACTACCCCCTGGAGACCTTTGTGGAGAGTCTCAGTAACAAGGGCATCTCAGATATCATCAAGGTAGGCCCCACACTTGTACCACATGGAAGGTGAGCAGGACCCTGGGGAGGACAGTAAGGGTGAGTGCCAACAAAGACCTTGGGGGGGCTCCTGGGTGGGGGTGGGGGTATCTGCATAGCGGAGCCCTGTGGCCTGTCATTAGGGTCAGCGCAGACCAGGCAAGGGGTCAGGGGTGCATGCCCCCTGCTGCCATGGCCACTCCTCCATAGGTGCTGGTGCTTCGAGAAGGCCAAAGTGCACCCCTGCTGAGCGCCCACGTCAACATGCCTGGGAACGAGGGGCTGGCGGCCGCCTGAGCCCTGGGCTGCTGTGAAAGCCCCTGCGCAATCAGCCAGGGAGAACTGGGCAGGTTCAGTGGCCCCAGGCCCACTCATGCAGCAGTGTGCTGGGGCGGCAGCTCATCTCCCCTCTCTTAAGCACCCCCTTCCTCACCACCCCCACTGTTGGGCCTATAGTAGCAGGTTAGTGAGTACCTAGAGCGGCTCAACTCCTCCTCCCACAGCACCAACCAAGCATGGTCCCACTGAAGTCCTACTACGCCTTCCCCTCCCCAGCCTTTTCCAGAAACTGTACCAGGCTCGGATCAAAGCTCCGAAGCGGTCAAAGTGAGCTGAGCAGGACAGGCCCAGCCTTTCTCCACTGCCACGTCCCTCATGCGCATCACTCATCTCCTGCTGCGGGCCAAGGCCAGAATTGGGCTAGTCCTGGCCAGGGAAATCACAAGCTCTTCTTGGGTGAGAAGAATTCCTGTTGCTTCCTGGAGTTCCGGAGGCTGGGCTGCAGCCCACTCAGCTTGCAGGCAAAATACGTGCTCTCCTCTCTCCTTGTCAGCTGAGCAAACCCAGGGAATAGCCCTCCTCTCCCCAGGAAACTTCTCTGAAATCTTAGACTTAGCCAGTCTTAGGCCTACGATGCCACACAAAGGTTGTTCAGGGAGAAGGGGGTGCAGGAGGCAGAGGGTGCCCCGCAGGGAGCTGGTGGCTCCAGCCCCACTAGAGCTCCTAAAGATCACACAGCAGCTGCTCCTGACAGGGATGCTCATGCCCAGAAAGCAAGCCCAGGAGAGGAAGGCAGAGTGCGACAGAGCAGAGCCAGGGCCAGGCGCACCAGGAGAGGCGTTTCTGGGGCTCCGGGGAAGTGCCACGGGAGGCAGAAGTCCAGAACTGCCCATATAGATGCCCTTCTATGTCCTGGAGCCCAAATCAGTCATGTGGGGTGGGAAGTTCCCAGGGCAGTGGCCACATCGTGAGAATTAGCAGGAAAGGCGGGGCCTTTCTCGTCATAGCTATTTCTGAGGATGAAATGGGAGACATATGCCCAGCACCTGATGTAAATTTATATAATGTAATACTATGTACCTACCACTAAGAAACACATGAACCGCACCATGTGGACAGTAAGTGTTCATAAAGCAACATGAAGCAAGAAACAGTGCAGGGTGCCCAGTGCACACACTAGAGAGAAATTGTGAACATTAAGGACAAGGAGAATTGGTGTCTTTCTAAAACATACTTATTTAAAAACATGTACCCACTTACTAATGTGGAATTACACAGTTTGTAACAAGAAAACAGTCTCTCCCATTCTCTAGTACTGCTCCCCTACCCAGCAGTCACTTCCAGTTCATTCAGCTATTTTTTTAAATGTGCTTATATGACTCTTGCTTGATATATCAATCTTAGACATTACCCGTTGACTCCCTATTGTCATACATGAGGCTTTAGCTCTCTTTTGTCAGCACCCCTCCCCCATCCCTAGTTATTAGGTTAAAAAATACTCGGATTACTATTTCTATTACTATGTGAAAGTTATTAACTGCGGAGCCAAGAGTTGGACTATAATTAAATTACCTTCCTTGTACTTTCTTTTTAATGGAGTTAATGAGTTGCTCTGAGTTTCTCATTTACTTTGTTTTCTGATGGACCAATTGCTAATTCTTCCCCCACCATCTGACAGCTCCTCTTTTTTTCTAGACACTTCCCTTCATCCCCTGCTTCACTGAGGACTGTTTGTTCTCCAGGTAAATTCCCTTTTCCTCTCTCCTGGGCTAGATCCTGATTCCTGGGCCTGATGGCTTCCTATTTCTCAGTTCACGCTCATTTGGTGAAACATAGCCTCAAATATCTTCTTTAAAAAGTCGTGGCCAGAAGGCTGGGCGCTGTGGCTCACGCCTGTAATCCCAGCATTTTGGGAGGCCGGGGCAGGCGGACCACCTGAGGTCAGGAGTTTGAGACCAGCCCAGCCAACATGGTGAAACCCTGTCTCTACTAAAAATACAAAAATTAGCCAGGCGTGGTGGCAGACACCTGTAGTTCCAGCTACTTGGGAGGCTGAGGCAGGAGAACCGCTTGAACCCAGGAGGCGGAGGTTGCACTGAGCTGAGATTGTGCCATTGCACTCCAGCCTGGGCAAAAAGAGCAAAACTGGCTGGGCGTGGTAGCTCACACGTGTAATCCCAGCACTTTGGGAGGCCGAGGCAGGCAGATCACAAGGCCAGGAGTTCGAGACCAGCCTGGCCAACATGGTGAAACCCCATCTCTACTAAAAATACAAAAACTAGCCAGGCATGGTGGCAGGCGCATGTAATCCCAGCTACTTGGAAGGCTGAGGCAGGAGAATTGCTTGAAACAGGAAGGCGGAGGTTGCAGTGAGCCAAGATCGCGCCACTAAACCACTCTAGCCTGGGCAAGAGCGAAACTCTGTCTCAAAAAAAAAAAAAAAAAAAAAAAAAGCGAAACTCTGTCTCAAAAGAAAAGAAAAAAAAAAGTCACTAGAGGCCGGGTATAGTGCTTCACACTGGTAATCCCAGCCCTTTGAGAGGCCAAGGCAGGAGGATCACTTGAACCCATAAGCTGGAGACCAGCCTGTGCAACATGGTGAGACCCTGTCCCTACCAAAAAAAAAAAAAAAAAAAAAAAATCATTAGAGTTTTTAAAGATTTTTTTCATTTATTTTATTTTATTTTATTTTATTTTATTTTATTTTATTATTTTTTGAGACGGAGTCTCGCTCTGTCTCCCAGGCTGGAGTGCAGTGGCACGATCTCGGCTCACTGCAAGCTCCACCTCCCGGGTTCACACCATTCCCCTGCCTCAGCCTCCCGAGTAGCTGGGACTACGGGCGCCCGCCACCACGCCCGGCTAATTTTTCGTATTTTTAGTAGAAACAGTGTTTTACTGTGTTTGCCAGAATGGTCTCAATCTCCTCACCTCATGATCTGCTGGAGTGTGCTGGCGTGATCTTGGCTCACTGCAACCTCTGCCTCCCGGGCTCAAGTGATTCTCCTCCATCAGACTCCTGAGTAGCTGGGATTACAGGCATGCACCACTGCACCTGGCTAATTTTTGTATTTTTAGTAGAGACAGGGTTTCACCATGTTGGCCAAGCTGGCCTTGAACTCCTGACCTCAGGTGATCCTCCTGCCTCAGCCTCCCAAAGTGCTGGGATTACAGGTGTGAGCCACCACGCCTGGCCTGGACACAACTTTGTTTTTGTTTTAGTTTTTTTGAGACGGAGTCTAGCTCTTGTCACCCAGGCTGGAGTGCAGAAGCACAATCACACCTCACTGCAGCCTTGACCTGCTGAGCTCAAGCCATCCTCCCACCTCAGCCCACCCCCATCCCCCACACTACAGACGCACTACCACACAAGGCTTTTTTTTTTTTTTTTTTTTTAAGACACAGGGTCTCGCTATGTTGTCCAGGCTTGTCTCAAACTCCAGGCCTCAAGTGATCCTCCGGCCTCAGCCTCCCAAAGTGTGGGATTACAGTGCCCAGCCCCCACTAATTTTGTATTTTGTAGAGACAGGGTCTCACTATGTTGTCCAGGCTCACAGTGTATTTTGATAGTGCATGTATAATAGCATAAAATGTCAGATACTTAAGAATTAATCCAATTTAAAAAGGCATGATCTTTATGGGAAAAGGTATACAACTTTATTGAAAACATTGAGTGCAGAAATAAACCCTGCTCATGAACGGAAAAATTCAGTTTTACACAGATGCTGATTTTATCCAGACTGATCTATGGATTCAGCTGGGTTCCATTCTACATCTCAAGGGGTTTTTTGGGGGAATTTGACAAGCTGATTCTCAAGGTTACATTGAAGAGCAAGGGCCAAGACTAGAGTTTAGGAGATGATTCCCAAAGGGCACAGGGGCAGAAAAAATGACCAGTGGAACCACATAGAAAAATCAATTGTGGTATTTTCAATGGATCACTAGGCAGCAGGGAAAAGGAATGCCATACAGCTACACACAATAATCTGGATACATCTCAGGAACATAATCAAGTGAAAAGGCAAACTGTAAAAGAATAAACTCGGCATGATTTCATTCATATATTTGAAAACATGCAAAGCCAACACAAACACATTAATAAAACTATAAAGCAAAGCAGCAGAATGACTGAAACAGGACAGTGTCTCCCCCACCAGGGAGGGGCAACAGCAGAAACTTCGAAGGAAATGGTAACCTTCTCAAATGCAGTGGGGGCTGTTGTTTCCTCTTAATTTTATAAATGTGTTCTTGTAGCGCCTCACTAATTAAAGAAAACAACAACAACAATATGAGTCCAGGCACGGTGGCTCACGCCTGTAATCCCAGCACTTTGGGAGGCCAAGGTGGGCAGATCACCTGAGGTCAGCAGTTCAAGACCAGCCTGACCAACATGGTGAAACCCCATCTCTACAAAAATACAAAAATTAGCAGGGCATGATGGCGGGTGCCTGCAATCCCAGTTACTTGGGAGGCTAAGGCAGGAGAATCGCTTGAACCCAGGAGGCAGAGGTTGCGGTGAGCCAAGATCACGCCATTGCACTCCAGCTTGGGTGACGGAGAGACTCCATCTCAAAAAATAAAACACACAAAAAAACATGAAAATAAGATATTGTGGGCTGGGCACAGTGGCTCACGCCTGTAATCCCAGCACTTTGGGAGGCCGAGGCAGGTGGATCACCTGAGGTCAGGAGTTCCAGACCAGCCTGACCAACATGGAGAAACCCCGTCTCTACTAAAAATACAAAAACAATTAGCCGGGCATGGTGGCGCATGCCTGTAATCCCAGCTACCGAGAGGCTGCGGCAGGAGAATCGCTTGAACCCAGGAGGCGGAGGTTTTGGTGAACCGAGATCGCACCATTGCACTCCAGCCTGGGTAACAAGAGTGAAACTCCGTCTCAAAAAAAAAAAAAAAAAGAGGAAGAAAGAAAATAAGAAATTGTGGAGGGTGAGGGATGAAACAGGACAAGGTGAGTCTGCTAATGCGTCTGCAGCCCAAAGTGCCAGGCACACCGAGTTCCTCCTGTCATTAAAAAATAGCAACAGAGCATGCCTGTTACAAAAACAACCAGCCAAGCAGCTCAAATCTTTGTGGGTATGGGCAAAGCCTGTCAGAGGGTGGGTTTCTCTGAAGGTTCTTGGGGGTCAAGCATGTTCTTTCATGGGAGGACCCCCCAGCAGTATCTATGGACTTTCACTTAACCCCATTTTTTGGTCTAGCCCCTCACCCACCCCTCCCCAGTACGCCTAAGACCCGAAGCCTCTCTGGTTCCATTTATCCTTCAAATAATCCTCACGTCACACCACCCCACCCCACCCCACCCCACCCAGAGGTGTAGCTGCTGGCTACATGGCGTGGGTGGGGTGTGGGTGGGACATGGGGAAGCGGCACCCCACTGATCCTTACATAGACTTCCCATCGGTCCCCATTGTTGGCTGAAGCCTCACCTCACCCTCCGTGGTCCTGGTGGAGTTCCTGAGCCTCTCCAGGGCTCTGGCAGGTAATTCCACTTGCCTCTTGGCCCCACCTTTTCGGAACACATAATTTCAGCTCTTAATTCTCCATCCACTTTCCATCTTTGAAAATGTCAGCCAGGCGGCCGGGCACAGTGGCGCACACCTGTAATCCCAGCACTTTGGGAGGCCGAGGCGGGCGAATCACGAGGTCAGGAGATTGAGACCATCCTGGCTAACACGGTGAAACCTCGTCTCTACTAAAAATACAAAAAATTAGCTGGGCGTGGTGGCAGGCACCTGTAGTCCCAGCTACTTGAGAGGCTGAGGCAGGAGAATAGCATGAACCCGGAAGGCGGAGCTTGCAGTGAGCCGAGATCGTGCCACTGCACTCCAGCCTGGCAACAGAGCAAGAGTCTGTCTCAAAAAAAAAAAAAAAAGAAAAGAAAATGTCAGCCAGGCACGGTAGCTCACGCTGTAATCCTAGCACTTTGGGAGACAGAGGTGGAGGCAGGTGCCAGGAATTCAAGTTCAGCCTGGCCAACATGGTGAAACCCCGTCTATACTAAAAATACAAAAAAATTAGCTGGGCATGGCCAGGCGCAGTGGCTCACACCTGTAATTCCAGCACTTTGGGAGGCCGAGGCATGTGGATCACAAGGTCAGGAGTTTGAGACCAGCCTGGCCAACACGGTGAAACCCCGTCTCTACTAAAAATACAAAAAATTAGCCAGGCATGGTGGCGGGCACCTGTAATCCCAGCTACTTGGGAGGCTGAGGCAGGAGAATCGCTTGAACCCAGGAGGCGGAGGTTGCAGTGAGCCGAGATAGTGCCATTGCACTCCTGCCTGAGCAACAAGAGCAAAACTCCGTCTCAAAAAAGAAAAAAAAAAATAGCTGGGCATGGTGGCGGGTGTCTGTAATCCCAGCAACTCAGGAGGCTGAATCACTTGAACCCGGGAGGTGGAGGTTGCAGTGAACCAAGATCCTGCCACTGCACTCCAGCCCCGGCAACAGAGTGAGAAAAAGAAAAATGTGGTCAGGCTCTGTGTTCTACTGTCTTCCCTCCTGTTTTCTTTCCCTTTGTATATATTTTTGGTTTTCTTTACTATCATCTTAGAGAGATCCTAAGAGAAAACTGAGACAAACACATGTGTTTAGGCCTGCCATGTGGAAATGGCGGTCTCTATTCACTCTATTTACACAGAAACATTTAACAAGCAGCTCTTGCGGAGTCCAGAGAGGTGCAGGCCTAGCCCTCTCAGCACCACCCTCCACAGGTGCCCAAACAGCCCCAGCGCATTTCTTTACGTTGATTTCTTTCCTACTCATTTCCTCCAGCTGTGCAAGGGTAAAGGCAAAAGCACAAAGACCTGGGTTGGAACCCTGCCTCCATGTGCCACACCATGATCTTACCACATGGATTCTCAGAGCGTAACTGCTGCCCCATGGACCAGGTTAGCTAAGAGAGGTTCCATGAAACTGCGGTTGCAGAAATGCTTCTAACTATAAAATGCCAAACCTGGGAAAGAATGTTTGGATTCTTATAGCCTGGATCAGTACCACACTGCCTTGGCCTGCTGGTGCCCCACCCCCAAGTCACCCAGGCCAGGGGAGGTAGAGCCCCAGCCCCTGAGACCCTCAGGCATCCTGCGGTTTCCAGGCCCTACAGAGGGTCCCAGAAACAGCCCCAGCAACAAAGTGAGGGGCCAGAAACTGTGCAAAGATGGAGGGAGGCTGAGAAGCAAGTCAGTGCTTTATTAACCTGGCAAAGGGGCAGCTAGGCAGCCTGAGCAGCCCCTGCCAGACCCTCTTCTGCACTCCTCTGCCTAAGTCACGGCCCAAGCCCTGGAGTGTAGGCGGGCAGGGGCAAGGCCAAGGAAGGGGTGGAGTTGTCCAGTGCAGATGTTAAGGTCCAACCCGACTTCCTTACTGAGTCTAGGGGTGGGGGCCCCCCTCTCACCACTTCCTCCTTGTACAGCTCTGGCTCTTCCTGGAGTCAGGAGGCTGTGTGTCCCACATCTGCCGTGGTCGGGAAGGTGATCCCATCCCCAGGCAATGGGGAGGCCAGGAAGGGCCAGAGCCAGATGAGGGCCCAGCGGGGCCCCAGGGCTGCCTGCAGGTTGTGGCAGGGACCCAGGTCATAGGAGTGCTGGCCCCGAGCCCACTCCCATGTGGTCTGGCCCCGCAGCAGCAGCATCCCATGGAAGAGCAGCCCAGCCCCGCACAGCAGTGCACCCGCCACGCACGTGTCCGTCACGAAGGCCAAGGCAAACTGTGCCAGAGACACTCTGCCTGCAATAAAAGAGCAGAGAGGGTCAGGGAGGGGCAGTGGGGCCCAGCTTTCCTTCCACCCGCTCCCCTCCACCACAAAGCAGGGCTCATTCCTCCACTCAGCAAACCCTGTGTCGGTACTCGCTGGCCAGCCCATGCTGGGTGACAAGAACGCACTGGTAAACTGGGCAGTGGTAAACTGGTAAAGTGGTAAACTGGGCACTGGTAAACTGGGCAGACGCAGCCCCCTGCTTGGGATACGGCTTCATTCCTGCATCACAGACTTGGTGAGCACCTCCTCAGCCCTGGAGGCCGTGCCAGGCACTAGAGGGTGTCTCTGCCCTTGGGGAGCTCACAGACATTAAAGAGGCCATTCTTGGCTGGATGCGGTGGCTCACACCTGTAATCCCAGCACTTTGGGAGGCCAAAGCAGGTAGATCACCTGAGGTCAGGAATTCGAGACCAGCCTTGACAACACGGTAAAACCCCGTCTCTACTAAAAAATACAAAAATTAGCCGGACCTGGTGGCAGGCGCCTGTAATCCCGCCTCCTCGGGAGGCTGGGGGGCTCAGGCAGGAGAACGCTTTAACCTGGGAGGCGGAGATTGCAGTGAGCTGAGATTGCGCCACTGCACTCCAGCATGGGCGACAGAGCGAGACTCCATCTCAAAAAAAAAAAAAAAAGGCCGGGCGCGGTGGCTCACGCCTGTAATCCCAGTATTTTGGGAGGCCGAGGCGGGTGGATCACGAGGTCAGGAGTTCCAGACCAGCCTGACCAACATGGTGAGGTCTACTAAAAATACAAAAATTAACCGGGTGTGGTTGCGCACGCCTGTAATCCCAGCTACTCAGGAGGCTAAGGCAGGATAATCGCTTGAACCCGGGAGGTGGAGGTTGCAGTGAGCCGAGATTGCGCCATTGCACTCCAGCCTGGGTGACAGAGTGAGGAAAAAAAAAAAAAAAAGCCATTCTCAGTTACTTAATGTGTGCAGCCACAGAAAAGCCAGTATCCATCCTGTGCCATCCTGGCCCACAGTCAGCAACAAGTACCTGCTGAACTAACGGACTACGAGAGCCCATGAAATGTTACGCTAAGTGAGAGAAGCCAGGCACCAAAGGTCACATGTTTATCATCCCACTTATGTGAAACATCCTGAATAGGCAAGTCCACAGAGACAAAGATTAGCGGTTGCCAGGGGCTAAGGGGATTAGGGAGGAACATGGAGGGACCACTAATGGGTACGGGGTTTCTTTTTAGGGTGAAAATGTTCTGGAATTAGACAGTGGTGATGGTTGCACTACATCATGAATGTACTAAAAGCCACTGAATTGTACATTTTAAAATAGTTAAAATGGGCCAGGTGCGGTGGCTCATGCCTGTAATCCCAGCACTTTATGAGGCCGAGGCAGGTGGATCACCTGAGGTCAGGAGTTCCAGACCAGCCTGGCCAACATGGAGAAACTCCGTCTGTACTAAAAATACAAAAAATTAGTCGGGGGTGGTGGCGCATGCCTGTAATCCCAGCTACTCGGGAGGCTGAGGCAAGAGAATCACTTGAACCTGGGAGGCGGAGGTTGCGGTGAGCCGAGATTGCGCCATTGCACTCCAGCCTGGGCAACAAGAGCGAAACTCCGTCTCAAAAAAAAACCATTCTGTTTGAAGGTCCTGAGGCAGGCCAGAGGCACCTGTGAGACAAGCGGGTGGACAGTCTGCAGGTCTGCAAGCACAGGGAGAAGCCCACGCTGGACAAACAATTCTGCGAGTAGGGGGTGCAAGGCAGCCCTGAGACTGTGGGCGCAGCTAGACCTGCCAAAGTGTGTAGAGTGAGGGGGGAATGGTGCCTAGACAGGAGCACGGGGAAATCGGTTCTTGGGGATCAGATAAAAGATGAGAAAGGGCAACCAGAAAGGAAGGTGAATGCACCAAGGTCTCAGCCATCGGTGATGCCAGGCGGAGAATGCTTCATGGGGGCTGGGGGCCAGCAGTGTCATGAGTCTAAAAGGTCTCATAAAGCGAGAACACAAGTGGGTCCTGGAGTGTGTGGAGACAGATCCCTGGGTGAGTGGTGGTTGCAGAAGCCAGGCCGGAGCAGGCAGGGAATGAGCAGCCATGAGCCTGGGCAAGTCCCTCGGGAAGCTTAGAGCAGGGCAAGCGCTGGAGGAGGATATGAGGGCAAGGGAGGGTTTGTCCAAGGTGGCAAACCATGAGGGTAGAGGTGGCCTGGCCTGCAGGAGAGGCAGACGCCACAGCCTGAGGCCTCCAAGCAGGGAGGTAGGCACCAAATACAAGAAGCTGGGGGCAGTCAGCTGGGCTCGGGGAGTTGAGGACAGCACAATTTGGGATGTGCCAGCTGATGTCTCACTTTCTCAGTGCCGGAGCTTGAAGTGTGGGAGAGCAGGGAAGGTTTGAGCTGCTGTCACTGGGGGTAGCAAGCTTACAAGCAAACGGGAAGGCCAGGCATAGCCAAGGGCCTGCTGAGGTCAGCAGCCGTGAACATGGCATGGCATCAACCTGCCACAGACCGCCAATGCCTCTGGCTCTCAGCAGCCAGAGGCAGACACAGAGAAACCAGGAAGGCACTGTGGAAGGAAGATGAGGGAGGAAGTTTGCGACGCTGGCAGGAGAATGGTGGGAAGGATGAGCTCTGAGCTGGACGTCGGTGGCAAAGGTGGAAAGGCACAGACGGGTGGTGGGGGCCACGAGCCTGCGGGCTCATGGAGCAGGTGCCAGGGCGTGGAGGAGTAAAAGACGGAGAGGAGAGGAAGTGGGGAGCAGAACGAGGAAGATGGGTGGTTTGTGGGGGTGACTCATTTTTGGATTCTGACCAGGACTGGGGTGTGGACATGGGAGGAGGGAAGGAAGGAAAAATGGAGGAGGAGGCCAAGAGCTAAGCCATCCAGGCATTGAGGGGGCTGTTCATGCAAACTTCCAGACACCCCTGATTTCCACAGGGCCCAGGGCTGAGAAAGTCTGTGACTGGAGCCAGAGTCTTCCGTGACTGAGGGGAGTGAGTGTTGACTACAAGGTGGTAGGGCCGTGCGTCTGGAGGGCTGGGACTCATGCACGGAGGGATCATTGAGGAGGGTAGAGGAGGACCCATTGGGAAGCTGGTGTGGGCAGATGAAGACTCTGATAACCCCAGTGGGCCGCTTCCCGAGGCCTCCCCTGGGCTGTAGGTGGGGTCCATGCACAGAGCTGGGCTTGGATAGGATGAGGAGGCACAGTGACTACCCGGAGTAGCCGGGGAGGTTCCTCACCACAGATCAAAGTGACAGAGGGAACCACGGAAAGGTCAGGAGGAAGGAATGGGGGTGAGAAAGGCCAAAGCATTCTGGGGGTAGAGAACAGAGAGTAAAAAGGACCAGCGAGGCTTCTGTCTGTAGATGGGGTAAGAGGAACATATGTGTCGTCTAGAACATGGCATCTCAGGCAGCCTGCTGATCCAAGTCTGCCCTCCTCAGCTTCCCATAACTGGGCCTTCCCCTGCCTGTCACTTTCACTGGCTCCCCGCTGTCCGGTCAAATAGGAGCCATCTCCTCACACCAGTTCTCAGGACCCCACCAGCCAGGCCTCCCCTACCAATCTGGCCTTAATTCTCACAATTCCCTGCCCACTGTCCAAGCCTTTGTTCCTACTGCTTCTCTCACTTAGAAATGCTCCTAGAATGTGCTTCCACATCGTGCCATGCAGAGACTCCCACGAGTCCTTCTCCTGTCTCAACAACTCCCGGAATCTCCCGATTCTCCGGCCAGAACACTGCACTTGTCTCAACGCACCAGTTTCCGTACTGCACCCCTGGGTGAATACCAAGCTGCCCTTACTGGCCATTACTGACACTGGGGCTGGGTCCCCCAGGCCAGAAAGCCCGTCTCCCACCAGAATGGGCTGTACTCCCCAGCCCAATACCAGGGCCCCTTCCTCCGTGCAGAGGCCTCCCAGGCTCCCCACCTGTGAGCAACATGAGCCAGGGAAGCAGGAGGAGGGCAGCCATGTGGAGGGGCGTGTGGGCTCGCAGCAGGGCCGACAGTGCAGGGCCCAGCAGCACAGAGACGTGGAGCAGGACGCCGGTGGCATGAAGCAGCAGGCACAGGAAGGGCCGGTAGTTGCCGAAGCCCACGCAGCGGCCCAGCAGGCGGCAGTGGTGGTCCCGACGCAGGATGCAGACGCGGCAGGCAGAGCAGTGTCCGCTGCGTGGCGGCACCTGGCTTTGGCACTGGTAGCAGTAACTGCAGGAAGGAACCACAGGGTCAGTTCCCCCAGCAGCTCAGGTGCCCCATATTGTGCACAGGGCTGCCCCAGAGCCCATCCTGCAGAAGTGGCAACAGCCATTTGCCCTGGTTAAGCCTCAATTTCTTTACAAGTAAATGCAGGCTAAACAAGATGTCCCAGGCCCTTCTAGTTCTAGCACTACAGGTCTGAGGTCTCTTCCAGCCCTAACATCCCCAGTCCTGAGACCTCTCTCAAGCCACTGACATCCAGCAGCAAATCTCTCCCTTCCTCCACCGTCACCCCTTTGTCCAGGTCACTAGGAACTCTCTGGATTACTGCAATAACCTCTTGACTGATCTCTGATTCCACCTGTGCCCCACCTCGTACAGTCTCAGCCCAGCAACCAAACTGACCCTCCTCTGCTTAAAACCCTCCTGTGGTTCTCCAAATTATTTCTAGTAAAAAGCAAAGCCTTCAGTGTCCTACAACATCCTTCTATCTGTGACATCTCTTCCCCTCTCTTACTGCACTCCAGTCACACTGGCCTTCTTGCTGTTCTGGGAACATACATGCTGGGTACACAACTGCCTCAGAGCCTTTGCACCACTTGTTACCTCTGCCTGGAACACCTTTCCCTCAGATTCCCACATGGCTAACCGCCCCCCACCCCCTCCAAGTTTTTTGCTCAAATGCCTCCTTCTCTATGAGGTCTACCTTGACCACATATTTATGTATATTATTTTAAAAATTAATTTAAGACTGGGCGCGGTGGCTCACACCTGTAATCCTAGCACTTTGGGAGGCCGAGACGGGTGGATCACGAGGTCAGGAGATCGAGACCATTCTGGCTAACACGGTGAAACCTCGTCTCTACTAAAAATACAAAAAAATAGCCGGGCGTGGTGGTGGGCGCCTATAGTCCCAGCTACTTGGGAGGCTGAGGCAGGAGAATGGCGTGAACCCAGGAGGCGGAGCTTGCAGTGAGCCAAGATCACGCCACTGCACTCCAGCCTGGGGGACAGAGGGACACTCGTCTCAAAAAAAATAAAAAAACATTAATTTAAAAAATTTTTTAGGGACAAGAGTCTCGCTACGTTACCCAGGCTGGAGTGTAGTGGTTGTTCACAGGTGTGATCATAGAACACTACAGCCTCAGTTTCTCGAGTAGCTGGGACTACAGGCGAAAGCCTGTGCCTGGCATAAAATGTGTGTGTAGAGCCTGTACCTGGTGTAATTTTTTTTTCTAATTATAAATTGACAAATTCCAGTTGTATATACTTATGGGATACCGAGTGATGTTATGATTTATCAGTACAGCTTGGAATAAATCAAGCTAATTACGATAGCCATTACCTCTAGCACTCATTTTTGTGATGAGAATTTACCACCTGTTTATTTATGTATTTATGTATTTATTTATTTGAGACGGAGTCTCGCTCTGTCACCCAGGCTGGAGTGCCGTGGCTTGATCTCGGCTCACTGCAACCTCCGCCTCCCAGGTTCAAACAATTCTCTTGCTTCAGCCTCGCCAGTAGCTGAGATTACAGGCACGTGCCGCCATGCCCGACTAATTTTTTTTTATATTTTTAGTAGAGACGGGGCTTCACCACGTTGGCTAGGCTGGTAAACTTCCGACCTTAAGTGATCCGCCGGCCTCCGCCTCCCAAAGTGCTAGGATTACAGGTGTGAGCCAACGCACCCGGCCTAACCACCTATTTAATATTGAAACTTGCAACGCCTTAACCCTGCTCTACTTCTTGTTTCCAAACTACTATCACCTTCTAGCATTCTATATGATTTGCTTATTATTCCTCTAGTTTCTCATCTGCCCCCACCTCAAATCAGGAATTTGTTCTATTGTACCCTTCGTCCCTGTAACAAAACCTTGCACCTAGTAGGTGCCCAATAAGTATTTGCGAGTGAATAAATAACACTCGATTCTAGCTCTTCCATCCCAGGTTCTAAAAAAATTTCTGGCTCTAACAGTCTGGATCCTAATGTAACCCGGTTCTAACATCTCAGGTCTTGAGGCCCCTCCCCCCGTCCAAGGCTCCCACTTCTCCCCCCCGATCCCGCACCCCACTCACGCCCAGCCCTGGCCCAGACCGCGGCCGGCCAGCATCACACCCCGGATGCTGGGATCCGAGCGCAGGAAGAGCCCCACGTTGCCCAGCAGGTTGAGCAGCTGGAAGGCGGCCAGCGCCAGCTGCAAGGCCTGGGCCAGGGGTCCCAGCGGCGGCGGCCCGGGACCGAGCACCAGCACGTAAGCCAGCTCCAGGCCCACGGCCGCGGCCCACAGCGCGGTGAGCACGAGAGGCAGCTGCGCGGGTGCCCCGTCCGCGCTCCCAGCCGTCCAGGGCTGCCCCATGGCCTGGACACCCAGCTGTCGGAGCCGGAGGACTAGGCCGCTTCCGTATTGGGGCGGAGATAGCGGTAGACGGACGTCTGCCACGGCCAATAGAAGCTCGGAAGGGGATGCGGCGAGCGCTCAGACTCTCAGGGAACGGCCGGCCCACGCGACGAGTTGATCGGGCCGACGGACCAGCAGTGGAGGCGCTGGGAATCCCACGGCGCTGGAGCCCGGATGACGCCGCTGAGTGATTGACCCGCCCACCCTGGAGGCCCCTCCCCTCCCGCCGGAGCCCCGCCCGCTGGCGCCGGGGCCAGGAGTGCCCGGGGGATTGAGTTGCAGCCGGAGTGGTGTCGGGGTTTCCCGGCTCAGCACATTCTCCCCTACTCCCCCCAGACGCCCCGATATTAATAGCCCTGCCGCAGCCCATCCAGCTGGCTCAGAGCCGTTCCCCATGCCCGGGTGTCTCCCTTCATCACCCCAGAAAACATGCAAAACAGCTCGGCGCCTCTGTGTTCCTGACTGTGAAATGGGGATAGGGCTCTGTGTCCCACCAGCGAGGTGCTGGAAGAGGCTCACGAGGAGCTCCAGAGGGCAGCCTCTAGGGCGGCCCGCGGCCACTATTATTATCGGCCTTTCTATTGTGGAGAGGAGGAAACAGACTCAGAGAGGTCCCGTGGATTTCTCAAGGTCACACAGTGCCCCAGCAGCGGAGCGGGAATGCAAACCCAGGATCTCCGCCGCGAGATCCACCCCGGCGTCCCCGAGTTCCGCAGTCCCCGGCTTCAGGATAACCCCTTGCCAGGTCCAACCCGAGCTCCTTCACCCCCATCCGGCCCCTCCCTCCTCCCCCATATTTAGTGCGAATTCGATCTGGGGCTGGGCTGGGCCCTACTTAACCGGGCCCGGGTGTCCGAGAGAGCGCCGAGCGGAGCGAAGCCAGGAGCCCGATCGAGATGATGATGGTTATGCAGCCCGAGGGTCTGGGGGCCGGGGAGGGGCGCTTCGCGGGCGGCGGCGGGGGCGGCGAGTACATGGAACAGGAGGAGGACTGGGACCGCGACCTGCTGCTGGACCCGGCCTGGGAGAAGCAGCAGCGGAAGGTGAGTGCTCGCCCATTTCCTGACAGCAAAACCGAGGCCTGAGAGGCCGGGCGGTTTGTCCTGGGCATCTCAGCAGGGCAGGGGCAGAGCTTGTCTTTAACCTAGAGTGCTAATCCCCAGCCCAGGCTCTGCCCATCAGCTGCCTGCTGTCCCCAGGGCTGGAGGAGAGGGCTGGGAGCCCTCAAGAGGGGTTTAAAATGTCAAGAGAGTTTTGGGCTCCCCACCTCCCCCAGCGTTCATTCCCCTGGGCCCACTGCCCCACTTCTGCTGAAAACAGGCTGGGCAAACCCCAGGAGATCCAAGTTAGGGAGTTCAGGAAGAATCTTCTTCTAGTTAAATGTTCCCAGACCCCACCCTGAGGGCTTGCAGCCAGGCAACTAGTGGACTTGGGAGTGTGGGGGTGGTGAGAAGGGTCCTCTCAGACGCCACCCCACCTCGTCTCCAGGGTGGGGTCCGTAGTCGCCGTATCTCATTTAACAATTGAAGAAACTGAAGCCCAGAAAGGAGCACAGACAGGCCCCGAATCACAGACTGTCAGACATCAGGATCCCTGCAACCTGAGGATCTTTACCCTTTTCCCCACCCCCATTCTTTCCCAAGATACCCCAGGCATGGGGCCCTGAGTCTGCTGAAAAGGCCATAGGTCGGGGAGGAGGGGAGACCTGGGTCCCCTTACGCAGTAACCTGACTCTCCAGCCAGATGGACACGTAGTGCTGAGGCAGCACCTCGGGGGTGCTGAAGAGGGGCACAGGGGCAGCTGCTGCCCAGGCCCAGCCCGTTGGGCACTCAGGGCCCCTCCCTCCCTGAGCTATTTTCACTCCCAGACTTTCCCAAGTAGAGGGCGCAGGACACCTGGGTTCCCAAAGGGAAAATGATCCGGGCCAGGGGGAGAATACTTTGGAGAGTGGCAGGCCAGGGGTAACAGGAAGGCACTATGAAGCCATTGGACCCTGCTCAGCGTGTGCCAACACTGTATGACTCCAGGAAAGGGCAGGGTACTGGGGTACTCAGTGGAATTTGAAGGATCTGAGAGTCCTAGAATTTAGAATCAGAGCACTTCTGTTGGGTTAGATGACAGGAGATGACCCCAAGGGCCAAGAGGCTCCGCTGACTCGGCTGGGGTGTCCCGGGTGACAGGCCTCCCCTTAGGCTCCCCCTGCACCTGTCTCCAAGCACGGCTGCAGTCCCAGGTTCGGTAATTTCCCGGTGATGTCATCCCTATCCTTGGCTCCAGCTGCCACCTGTTCTGCAACATCGCCTATCCCTACCCCCACCCACCTGGGCCTCTCCGAGATCCAGGTCTGCATGCCCCTCATATGACACGTGCCAGTCTGTAACTTGCCTTTGTCACCTAACAAATTATCAGGAACATCTGCTCATCCCAACTTGCAGTCACCATCTCATCCACTCATTCAACGGCTGCACAGCATAGAGGCTCTGAAAATCAATCAGCATCCCTTGTAGTTGGACATTTGGCTCATTTCTTTCTCGTCCAGCGTTGTTTATCGCAAGGTGGCAATAAACATCCTTGTGCTCAGCTTTAGCCCTGACCCCTCCCTGTTCCTCTATGCTCCCTTTCTCCCCAGTGACTCCTCCATCCAAGGGCTTTCTTCACACAGTCTTGGAGCAGCACGCTGCCTCCTCCCACCTGATGTCTTACCATGTGCCAGCACTGTTTCAGGTGCTGGGATTCGGCAGCAGACAAAATAAAGCCCCTGCCATGGGAGCTTACATTCCAACATTTCTGTCTCATCCATCCGATCCTGCCTTGTCCCCCACACTGACACCCTTCCTCTCTTGCCCTGATCCCAGTGACTGCCTCCTCACTTCTGCCTTCTGCCGCGCCAAGCCATTCATCTCCACTCTGCAACCAGCATGGACAGTTCTGCCCACCTCCCTCCTGCCTGAGGCTTCCCTGACTCCCTGTTGCCCTCCGGATCAAATTTTAACTCCCCAGCTTAGCACCCAAGATTGAGCATGACCTGGCCCCTGCTGCCCCTCCGGCCCGCCTCTCACCACTTATACCCCAACAACCCCAGCTCCATTCCAGCAGTGGCCAGATCCTTGTAGTCTGACAAACATAGCAACTGTTTCTCACAGCCACCGAGCACTTGCCCTCATGGCAGCCCCTGCCTGAAATGCCCTTGCCTACCCTTCCCTTCCTGAATAATTCCTGCCCATCACAGCTCTGATCAAATACTCACCTTCCCCAAGAGGTCCCCGCCCTGATCCGCAGCGTCCCTCCCATAAATTCCTCGGCAACCTCTTACAGCACTTCTCAGACCAACGTGACTCTTGGATGGACTGTGAGCTCCCTTAGGGCAGGAACCACATCTCATTAAGAGTCTTGTTTGGGCTGGGAGTGGTGGCTTATGCCTGTAATCCCAGCACTTTGGGAGACCGAGGCGGGCGGATCACCTGAGGTTGGGAGTTCGAGACCAGCCTGACCAATATGGAGAAACCCCATCTCTACTAAAAATACAAAATTAGCAGGGTGTGGCGGCGCATGCATGTAATCCCAGCTACCTGGGAGGCTGAGGCAGGAGAATCGCTTCAACCAGGGAGGCAGAGGTTGCAGTGAGCCGAGATCGTACCATTGCACTCCAGCCTGGGCAACAAGAGCAAAACTCTGTCTCAAAAAAAAAAAAGAGTCATGTTTGGCACCACCCAGCCCTGCCTGTCCCCCTGCCCTTTCCAGACTCAAAGCATCTTAGACTCCAGGGTTGGAGGGAACTGCGGGAAATCTAACTGCCCTATTCAGTGCTTGAGTTCCCATCAAGTTGTACTCAGTGTCTACTTACATACCTCCAGTGATGGGAAGCTCACTCCCTTCCCTTAGCAATGAGAGCCCCTCAAGTATTTAACACATCATCTTCCATGTCCAGCTCCCAGGGCATCTGGCAAGCTGGTCTGAGGAAGGAAAGGTGGCTGAGGGGAAGAATTCCAAATAGCTCCCAGGACCTCCCAGGACTATCTGCTTTGTGGTGTGGGGATGCTCTGAATCCAAGAATTCTGCCAGGTTGGAAGAAGAAAGACCTGAGACATCATAGATTCTGACCCTTTAATTACACAAATGGGAAGACCAAGCCCCGAAGAGGGAAAGGGGCTGACCCTAGATCACAGAGCATGAGTGACTCAGTTGGCCTTGGAGCCCACCCTGACTCTACCAAGTAGTCCATGGAAAAGCAGAATTCAGGATCTGAAGGG
The DNA here is from genome assembly GCF_028885625.2 of Pongo pygmaeus. Lineage (NCBI taxonomy): Eukaryota > Metazoa > Chordata > Mammalia > Primates > Hominidae > Pongo > Pongo pygmaeus. The sequence goes on along the minus strand of NC_072382.2, from coordinate 8,121,834 downwards.
CGGTAGGTTGGCAGAAACTTGTGTACCAAGGGTCATGTCACCCCTATCCCCAACAGACACACAGCCCTGTACCATCCCTCCCATCTCAGAAGGAGGCTGAGGCTGAGGCTGACTCTTGGGGAAGGGGTGGGCAGTCACCCCCAGAAATGAGATCAGACCAGGCATGGCGGCTCTTGCCTGTAATCCCAACACTTTGGGAAGCCAAGGCAGGAGGGTCACTTGAGCCCAGGAGCTTGAGACCAGTCTGGGCAACATAATAAGACCGAGGCAGAAGTATCACTTGAGGCCAGGAGCTTGAGACAAGCCTGAGCAACATAGTAAGAACCTATCTCTCTCTAAAAAAACAAAATGAGATCAGGCTGGGCCTGAGTGCCAGCTGACAGGCCAACAGCCCACAGAGTCCTTGCACACTTAGGGTCTACTTGGAGGCCAATTTACAACAATCCTAGAAGGTCAGTGGAACTGAAAAAATAGAAACACAGAGACAGTCCCTTAGGCAAAACCCTGAGGGCCAGATGTGCTTCAGTCCAGGAGTGTTCAGATTTCAGAAAGGCAATATCACCCTGCACTGGCTCCTGTGGTTCAAAACCTCAGAAGGCCCCACACTTTGAATGTGTTAAGGGCCCTCCAGTGTTTAAGACCCCCAAGGCTGGGGTGCTGGTGGCCGGGTGCCCCAAGTCTGAACTGGGACTTGCATGGGTCGCAGACCCCATTTCTCCCCTCTCAGGAAAACTAAAGCTCAGAGAGGGAAAGGGACTGGCCCAGGATGCACAGCAAGTCAGTGGCTGAGCTGAGCCTTGAATCCAGAAATACAAGGCTCTGAGACCTACCCTGACTGATGAGACAGGACTGTGCCCCACATCCCCCAGAGCCAGTTGTAGGGTTTGAGTGCTGTCCTCTGCCCCCAGACCTTCACTGCCTGGTGCAACTCACACCTGCGCAAGGCAGGCACCCAGATCGAGAACATCGAGGAAGATTTCCGCAATGGCCTCAAACTCATGCTGCTCCTGGAGGTCATTTCAGGTGAGGATGGCAAATCAGTGCACCTGGGCCCCAGGACCCAGGAACATGTGGACAGCAGGGGGAATAGGGTGGCGGAGTGTTGGACGGGACTTGGTGGGGAGGGGAGGGTTTGCGGGCAATAGCTTCAGCTGCCTCTCATGACCTTTGGCCCTTGGCCTGTCCTCTTATACCCAGGTGAGAGGCTGCCTAGGCCAGATAAAGGCAAGATGCGCTTCCACAAAATCGCCAACGTTAACAAGGCCCTGGATTTCATTGCCAGCAAGGGGGTTAAGCTGGTGTCCATTGGTGCTGAAGGTGAGGAGGTGGCAGGAAGGGTCTTGGGCAGGGCACGGGGGCCTCTCTTGACATCAGCAAATCACCTCTGTGAGCCTCAGTTTCCTCATCTCAGCAATGAGAACAATCCCTGCCTCGCAAGAGAGCCTGTAAAGAGCCAATGTACCAGCCAGGCACGGTGGCTTACGCCTGTAATCTCGGCACTTTGGGAGGCCGAGGCCAGTAGACTGCTTGAGGCTAGGAGTTTGAGACCAGCCTGGCCAACATGGCAAAACCCTATTTTTACTAAAAATACAAAAATCAGCTGGGTGTGATGGCGCACACCTGTAATCCCAGCTACTTGGGAGGCTGAGGCACAAGAATCGAATGAACCTGGGAGGTGGAGGTTGCAGTGAGCCGAGATCACACCACTGCACTCCAGCCTGAGCGACAGAGCGAGAGACTCCGTCTGAAAGAGAAAACAAAAATGCCGGCCAGGCCTGGTGGCTCACACCTGTAATCCCAGCACTTTGGGAGGCCGAGGTGTGGGGCTCACGAGGTCAGGAGATCAAGACCATCCTGGCCAACATGGTAAAACCCTGTCTCTACTAAAAATACGCTGGGTGTGGCGGCGTGTGGCTGTAATCCAGCTACTTGGGAGGCTAAGGCAAGAGAATCACTTGAACCCAGGAGGTGGAGGTTGCAGTGAGCCAAGATCTTGCCACTGTACTCCAGCCTGGGTGACAGAGCTAGACTCCATCTCAAAAAAAAAGAAAGAAAAGCCAATATACCCAAAGTGCCAGCGCAGCCCCTGAACCCTAGTAAGAGTTCAGTGACATAATTTCTAAATAACAAGCCAGGCATGGTAGCACTGTAGTCTCAGCTACTTGGGAGACTGAGGCAGAGGGATTGTTTGAGCCCGGGAGTTGGAGATCAGCCTGGGCAACATAGCAAAACTCCATCTTGGCCAGGCACAGTGGCTCATGCCTGTATTCTCACACTTTGGGAGGCCAAGGCAAATGGATCACCCTGAGGTCAGGAGTTCAAGACCATCCTGGCCAACATAGTGAAAGCCTGTCTGTACTGAAAACACAAAAATTGGCTGGGCATGGTGGTGCACGCCTGTAATTCCAGCTACCTGGGAGGCTGAGGCAGGAGAATCCCTTGAACCTGGGAGGTGGAGGTTGCAGTGAACCAAGACTGCACCATTGCACTCCAGCCTGGGTGACAAGAGAGACTCTGTCTCACACACACACACACACACACACACACAGACAGAGAAAACTCCATCTCAAAAAATTCCCAAAACCAACCAACTAAACAAAAAAATAGATGCGGGCCAGGGGTGATGGCTTACATCTGTAACCCTAGCACTTTGGGAGGCCAAGGCAAGCAGATCATGAGGTCAGGAGTTCGAGACCAGCTTGGCCAATACAGTGAAATCCATCTCTACTAAAAATACAAAAATTAGCTGAGCATGGTGGCATGCACCTGTACTCCCAGCTACTCGGGAAGCTGAGGCAGAAGAATTGCTTGAACCTGGGAGGCAGAGGTTGCAGTGAGCTGAGATCACGCCACTGTACTGCAGCCTGGGCGACAGAGCAAGACTCTGTCACCCCCCAAAAAAAATAGATGCAGCTGGGTGCAGTGGCTCACACCTGTAATCCCAGCACTTTGGGAGGCTGAGGTGGGCAGATCATTTGAGGTCAGGAATTCAAGACCAGCCTGGCCAACATGGTGAAACTCCATCTCTACTAAAAATACAAAAAAATTAGCCAGGTTTGGTGGTGCACGCCTGTAGTCCCAGCTACTAGGGAGGCTGAGGAAGGAGAATCACTTGAACCCAGGAGGCGGAGGTTGCAGTGAGCCGAGATCGCACCACTGCACTCCAGCCAGGGCAAAGAGGGAGACTCCATCAGAAAAAATAATAATAAAAAAAAGAAAAGAAAAGAAAAAGAGGTCGGGCATGGTGGCTCATGCCTGTAATCCCAGCACTTTGGGTGGCCGAGGTGGGCGGATCACGAGGTCAGGAGATTGAGACCATCCTGGCTAACACGGTGAAACCCCTTCTCTACTAAAAATACAAAAAATTAGCCGGGCGTGGTGGCGAGCGCCTGTAGTCCCAGCTACTCAGGAGGCTGAGGCAGGAGAATGGCATGAACCTGGGAGGCGGAGCTTGCAGTGAGCGGAGACTCCATCTCAAAAAAAAAAGAAAGAAAAGAAAGAGAGATGCTTACTGAGCACCTGCTAGGTGCTCACCTACTGGGTGCCAGCCCTGAAATGGGAGACAAGGGCCAGAGGGCTGATCAGAGGGGAAGGTAGGCTGAGGCCAGATAGCACAGATCTTGAATGCCAGGCAAATCTGTCCCCTGACCCCTGCCCCGCAGAGATCGTCGACGGGAACCAGAAGATGACCCTGGGCATGATCTGGACCATCATCCTTCGCTTCGCCATCCAGGACATCTCTGTGGAAGGTGAGCAATGGGAAAGGAGGTCGGGGACAGGTGCAGTGGCTGGGGCCTGTAATCCCCACAGTTTGGGAGGTCGAGGCGGGCAGACCACTTGAAGGATCGCCCAGGAGTTCAAGACCAGCCTGGACAACATGGTGAAACCCCATCTCTACAAAAAATAAATAAAAAAAATAAAAAAAAGCTGGCCATGGTGGCATGTGCCTATAGTCTCAGATACTAGGGAGGCTGAGGTAGGAAGATCGCTTGAGCCTGGGAGGTTGAGGCTGCGGTGAGCCATGATCGTGTCACTGCACTCCAGTTGGATGACATAGCAAGACCCTGTCTCAAAAAAAAAAAAAAAAAAAAAAGTAGGGTGAGAAGGCTGACCTGGACCCCTTCCCAATGAATTATCCCACCTCCTCCCCACCCAGAAACCTCAGCCAAGGAAGGCTTGCTCCTGTGGTGCCAGAGGAAGACAGCACCGTACCGCAACGTCAACGTGCAGAACTTCCACACCAGGTCTGTCAGCTGGTTATCAAATGTGTCTGGGCCTCTGTGGGGCATAGAGAGGAGCCCTCCCTGGTCAGTGAAGGGCACTGAGCTGGTCCCTGTCACAAGCCACAGGGAAGAAAAAGGTCACAGTACAGTTCCTGGAACCGTGTCTGAAAAGAGGGCTCAGTAACTGTTGAGTGGAATGGAATTGAATCCAGGAGGGTTCCAGGAACTCCTGGAGGAGGGAGTGTTTGAGACTTCCCTGGAAGGCCATTCAAGCCAGAGGGAAGCTGGAGGCCAAAAACTTCTAGAAACTGGTCGGACCTAAGCGTGGGTGTGTGACGGAATCGTGATGAGCTAGCAGGAGATGGTCCAGATCTGGTCATGAAGAGCCTCAAATGCCAAGCTCAGGGATTTGTACTTTACTCCATTTTACAGATGAGGCCGTCCTTCTCGGGGGTGCTCCTGGGCCGAGGGGAGAACGGGGCCCCAGCTTGAACCCAGGCCTGACCCCCCTCTTCTCTCTGTCCAGCTGGAAGGATGGCCTGGCCCTCTGTGCCCTCATCCACCGACACCGCCCTGACCTCATCGACTACGCCAAACTGCGAAAGGTAGAGGCCCCCGCCACCCCAGCCCAAGGCCTCTGCCTGCAGCTGACCTTTCACCCTCCTCCCTTACACCCATCTAGGATGACCCCATCGGAAACCTGAACACTGCCTTTGAGGTGGCAGAGAAATACCTGGACATCCCCAAGATGTTGGATGCGGAAGGTGAGAGTGAGCTAGCCCAGGGGAGGACCCCACATTCTCGCCACTGGGCCTGGTACAACCTCCACACCTTTGCACGGCCCTTTCCTCCTCCTGAGATGCTCCGACCGCCCCCACCCCACTCCCTGGTCACAGTCCCCCTTCTCCAGGAGTCCTCTGTCTTGTCCCCTGCCCCATCCCCCAAAGAGGAACAGCCTCTCCCACCTCTCCCCTATGTAATGACCCTACCTTCTGCCTCACATCCCAGTTACCTGGGTTACCTGGGATAATGTGGGTCCCCCAAGACTGGCAGCTCCCCTGGGGCACGTCGTGCCTGTGGTCCCCATGCCTAGGCAAGGCAATAGTCAACTGAAGCAGCAAACACTTTCTGAGCATCTACTATGCGTGATGCCCTGGCTGTGTGGGCACCGCTGGAGAAGAACTTTTTCTTGCCCTGAGGAGCTTGTGGACTTGGGGGACAGACAGACAGACAGAGCGAGGTATAGGACAGTTCAACGCATGAGGCAGCGTGGACCAGTCCCTCACGAGGGCCACAGTGGCTGCCCACTCACACTCACCCACCCACTCCCTCACACTTTGCTCACCCCAAGGTGGGGAGGTGGGGAAGTTGCTGAGCCCTGGGGTAAGGAAGAGAAGACACTGGGCTTGGGTGGCTGCCTGCTGGTGGCCATGACCGGATGCTTCCAGCCCTCCCACCCAGAGGGAGTTCTCTGCCTGGGGAGGGACCCCTGGCTTTGGCCAGTAGACACCGTGCTGTCCTCCCCTAGACATTGTGAACACCCCAAAGCCGGATGAGAAGGCCATCATGACCTATGTATCCTGCTTCTACCATGCCTTTGCCGGGGCTGAGCAGGTAAGGCAGCCCAACTGCTGCTGCCTGGGCTTGTGGACTCAAGGGCCCAACCTTGGCTGTAGTCCAACATTGGAGGCGCCAGCCCACGGAGGTTGGAGTGCCACTGTGCCAGCTGCACACACTCAGTCTTCAGCAAGAGCAGAGGACCCTGGTTTGGAAACTCCCTCCCTACCTAAGAGCCGTGCTTCCCCCATCCCTTTCCCTATTTGCAGGGGCTCCATTCTTTGTTTGTTTGTTTTTTGAGACAGAGTCTCACTCTGTCACCCAGGCTGGAGTGAAGTGGTGTGACCACGGCTCATTGCTGCCTTGACCTCAGCCTCCTGCCTCAGCCTCCCCAGTAGCTGGGACTACAGGCACGTGCTACCACACCAAACTCATTTTTGTATTTTTTGTAGAGATGGTGTTTCATCACGTTGCCCAGGCTGGTCTCGAACTCCTGGACTCAAGTAACTCACCCACCTCAGCCTCCCAAAGTGTTGGGATTACAGGCGTGAGCCACCACGCCCAGCTGTTTTTTTTTTTAGACAGAGTCTCGCTCTGTTGCCCAGGCTGGAGTGCAGTGGTGCCATCTCGGCTCACTGCCAGCTCCGCCTCCCAGGCTCAAGCCATTCTCCTGCCTCAGCCTCCTGGGTAGCTGGGACTACAGGCGCCCACCACCACGCCTGGCCAATTTTTTTGTATTTTTAGTAGAGACGGGGTTTCACCCTGTTAGCCAGGATGGTTTCGATCTCCTGACCTCATGATCCGTCCGCCTTGGCCCCCCAAAGTGCTGGGATTACAGGCGTGAACCACCGTGCCTGGCAGGGCTCTGGGTTTTAAGGGCTTTACAGAAGCAGCTTGCTTTAATGCCAGCCCTCTGCCCACTCCCCCCACAGGCAGAGACAGCTGCCAACAGGATCTGCAAGGTGCTGGCAGTGAACCAGGAAAACGAGAAGCTGATGGAGGAGTATGAGAAGCTTGCCAGTGAGGTGAGGCTGGGCTCCCAACGTCCTCTCCCAACCCTGCTAACCCCAAGCGTGGGCCTACAGAGCCTCCCTCTGCTCAGAGTAGCCCTGGCTTCCTCCCAGCCTCCTCTTGTCCATCCCCAACCATCACTTGCCCTTCTGCCAACCCAAGCTCCTGGTCAGTCATTGATTCACTCATCATTCATCCGTTTACTCCTGCATTGATCCATTCACTTGTATTTAGGTAGTCACATGGCCCTTTGCTCTGTGCCAACCTATACTAGCCCCTGGACTCAGAAATTAACCATCCCACTTCTTCTCTGACTCGTGGGGACTACCCCATTCTGCTTTCGTAGTTGTGAAAGTCACCCCCACCTACACTCTGGCCACAGCCTGGATGTGGGTGGAGAGGGGTGGGTGAACTGGGCAGGTCAGCTCAGAGCTCTCTGCCTTGCCCCTGCCTGGCCCTGTCAGCTGCTGGAGTGGATCCACCGCACTGTCCCATGGCTGGAGAACCGTGTGGGTGAGCCTAGCATGAGTGCCATGCAGCGCAAGCTAGAGGACTTTCGGGACTATCGGCGTCTGCACAAGCCGCCCCGCGTTCAGGAAAAGTGCCAGCTGGAGATCAACTTCAACACACTGCAGACCAAGTTGCGGCTCAGCCACCGGCCTGCCTTCATGCCCTCCGAGGGCAAGCTGGTCTCGGTGAGCTCTACACACATTCCCTAGGTGACCTTGGGGTCCATATCCCCATCTGTACAATGGGCAAACCGTGATGGAGCGCACCCCTGCCGGCTCCACAGGACATCGCCAACGCCTGGCGGGGGCTGGAGCAGGTGGAAAAGGGCTATGAGGACTGGCTGCTCTCGGAGATCCGGCGCCTGCAGCGACTCCAGCACCTGGCTGAGAAGTTCCGGCAGAAGGCCTCCCTGCACGAAGCCTGGACCCGGGGTAGGTACACCTACCTCACGGGGCTGGACTGTCTCCTGGGGTGGAGATTGGTGTGCAGGGGCAGGAGGGGAGGTTCTTGGCAAAATGCACAGGACAAGGGTAGGTGCTTTTCAGGAAAGCCGGAGACTGGATTTCTAGTCCCACCCTGACTTGCTGTGGTGCAACCTGGGCCTCTCTTTTGGCCACTGCCCCTCTGTGGGCCACAGTTTGTTTGTTTTGTTTTTTGAGACAGAGTCTTGCTCTATTGCCCAGGCTACTACAATCTCGGCTCACTACAGTCTCTGCCTCCCAGGCTCAAGCGATCCTCCTGCCTCAGCTGCCCAAGTAGCTGGGACCACAAGCGTGCATCACCACGCCCGGTAACTTTTTGAATTTTTGTAGAGATGGGTTCTCACTTTGTTGCCCAGGCTGGTCTCAAACTCCTGGACTCAAGCGATCCACCCACCTCAGCCTCCCAAAGTGCTGGGATTACAGGCCCGAGCCACCGCACATCTGCCTATTTATCTATAAATTCAGCCTTCCTCCTCACCCCCCAGCCCTGCTCTGGTCTTCTGTAGATCTGCTCTGATTAATTCATCATTTAGCATTTTATTTTATATGTATCAGGTGTTCAAAGGTGAGTCCATTCCTCACCCTAACATCACTTATGTCATACTCAAAGTATACTGACGCTAAAATATTGCACGAGTCAAACATATTACTCTGGATAGAAACATCCACTCGGTGTTCTGTCAAGGATTTTAGTAGTGAACAAAGGAAGCCGGGTCAAGGGCTCATGGGGGTTACAGAATCGTTGAGAGCTATTTTAAGGTCAAATTATGCTAAAACTGTACCAAGGGCCCCCTGGACGTAGCTCGCTCAGGGGACGCTGATGTCATTTACGGATCACGCCACGGAAGAGGAGTTTCACCTACGTTATTATACCGACGCCGCAGAGCAAACCCCTAGGACGGGCTAGGCCGGCGCGATCGCCACCTTAGCAGATGAGGCTTCACGGTCACACAGCCCGGCCCGCACCCCTGCCCCTGCCGCCACTGGGTGACCGGAGCCGGCCTCTCTTTGAGCAGGGAAGGAGGAGATGCTGAGCTCGCGCGACTACGATTCGGCTTCGCTACAGGAGGTTCGGGCGTTGCTGCGGCGCCACGAGGCCTTTGAGAGCGACCTGGCAGCGCACCAGGACCGCGTGGAGCACATCGCCGCGCTGGCCCAGGAGCTCAAGTAGGCGGGGCCTCGCGGGGCCCGCCCCAACACCCCCCTGGCCCCGCCCCCGGCGGCGAGCCCCGCCCTGATCCCCATTGCCCTTCTCAAGACCCTAGGCTCTCCCGGGTTCTGTAACCCCGCCGTGGTACCCAGGTCCCATTCGCTCCGCCCCCTCCTGGAACCCCACCCCCACCTCCGGACCCCGCTCTGCTGCCCACACTTTTCCCACTGGCGCTTGACCTGCCCCACTCCGTGACCTGCCCTCTAATCTGCCCGCTCTCTTCACCCGGCTTACTGCCCCAAACCCTCCCCATCGACCTTGGCCTGGCCACCCCCTCCCATGAACCCGCCCCTTCTCGCGTAACCCCGCCCCTCCACCCAAGCACCTCCATGGACTGCAGCTAAGGACCTGCAGGCGCCCACCTGCCCAGAGGGATGCGCCGGGACCCCCCTCTTGGAAAGCACCCAGCTTTACCCACCACCTGCCCTGGCTCCCGCACGCCTTCACCCCCACCCGGGGCGCGGGTTCCAGACCCGGGAGTGCAGTTAGGACATCTGGGCTGGGGCTGGCCCTACACTGGCCCTACTTCTTGCTCCCAGTGAGCTGGACTACCACGAGGCGGCCTCAGTGAACAGCCGCTGCCAGGCCATCTGTGATCAGTGGGACAACCTGGGCACCCTGACCCAGAAGAGGCGGGATGCGCTAGAGGTGGGGCTGGGGACAGGGGAGCTGGGGGATGGGTAGGTGGGTGAGGCCAGGTCTGCCAGGCAGGCTGCTGACCCACTACGACCCCCACCTCCAGCGGATGGAGAAGCTCCTGGAGACCATCGACCAGCTGCAACTGGAGTTTGCCCGGCGGGCCGCGCCCTTCAACAACTGGCTGGATGGTGCCGTGGAGGACCTGCAGGACGTGTGGCTGGTACACTCTGTGGAGGAGACCCAGGTGGGTGCCAGGGTTGCAGGGGATGGATAGGATGACAGGAAAGCTGACCCCAAATTCTGCCACCCACAACTTTAGGCTCCTGGGGCACAGGGATGGGAGGAAAACCCCAGTTCCCGAGTGCTGGGCTGGAAGACAGGAGGCTGGGGTTCTTGTGTCAGGACTGCCCAGGACCGGTGGGTGGCCCGGGGCACACTGCTGCCCTTTCTGTTGCCTGTGGTAAGTGGGGGACACCAGCTGACACTTCCTGTCATCCCCAGAGCCTGCTGACAGCACACGATCAATTCAAGGCAACGTTGCCCGAGGCTGACCGAGAGCGAGGTGCTATCATGGGCATCCAGGGTGAGATCCAGAAGATCTGCCAGACGTATGGGCTGCGGCCCTGCTCCACCAATCCCTACATCACCCTCAGCCCGCAGGACATCAACACCAAGTGGGATATGGTCAGTGCCACCTGCAGCCTTCCTCCCACCCCCTCCTGCATACTCTGACCACCCTGAAACCTCGAGTGGCCCAAGATATGGAGAATAAAGTCCATCTGCAGATATGGGGTCTGCCACAGACTCCACGTGGGATTGGATAAATCGCCTTGTCTGTCTTGGGCTCATCTGTATATGATGAGCTGTAACAGCAGCATTCTCCTGTCAGGACTGATGTGAAGTAGAATTAAGCCTTGTGTGTGGACATCTTTTATAAATCCACCCATATTAGTTATAAATGATGCCATCAGCCCCATTTTGCAGATGAGAAAACTGTAGCCCACATGGGTTAGTGACTTGCCCAAGAGCTTTCTCATATATCCCAGACAAGTTGGCTCAAAGCAACAGGGGCTGAGGTTTGAGGGGCTGGAGCCCATCTTCCCTAAAGCCATTTCCTAGCCCCCAGAGCTGGCTCTGGCATAACCGCCCTCCTCCCAGGTCCGAAAGCTGGTGCCCAGCCGTGACCAGACACTGCAGGAGGAGCTGGCACGGCAGCAGGTAAACGAGAGGCTCCGGCGACAGTTTGCGGCCCAGGCCAATGCCGTTGGACCCTGGATCCAGGCAAAGGTGGAGGTAAGGGCTGGGATAGTGGGTCCAACCTGGGGGGATGGGGCCAGGGCTGGGCCACAGGGAGTTGGGAGCCCTCATGCTGCCTGGGAACCCCTGCAGGAAGTGGGGCGGCTGGCAGCAGGGCTAGCCGGCTCTCTGGAGGAGCAGATGGCTGGGCTACGGCAGCAGGAGCAGAACATTATCAACTACAAGACTAACATTGACCGGCTGGAGGGTGACCACCAGCTGCTGCAGGAGAGCCTGGTGTTCGACAATAAGCACACCGTCTACAGCATGGAGGTGGGATCACACCCTCTCAGGAGAGAGGGGAGGCAGCACTGGCTGAGGAGGCCCAGGGAGATCACAGCTGGACAGAGCATATGTGTCCCAGCAGGGTCCCCACTTCAGCTTGGCCAGGTCCCTTAAGACCCAGCGATGGAAACTGACCCTTCCAGAGTCACAAAGCAGTCCAAAACCAGGCCAGGATTGGTCATAGCTGGTTATCAAGACAGGAAGGACTGCTGAGGTGGGGGTGGGTTACTCAGTGGAGGCTCCAGATGGGGATGGAGGCCCAGTGAGGGGGAGGACTTGCCCAGGGTCATTCAGTGGACTGGATGTGGAGCTAGAGCCAGTGGCCAGGCACTGGCTGCCCACTGACAGTGGCCTGTCCCCTGACCGCCAGCACATCCGCGTGGGCTGGGAGCAGCTGCTCACCTCCATTGCCCGCACCATCAACGAAGTGGAGAACCAGGTACTGACCCGAGACGCCAAGGGGCTGAGCCAGGAGCAGCTCAATGAGTTCCGAGCATCCTTCAACCACTTTGACCGGGTCAGCAGGGGCCTGGCCCTGTGGGGTAAGACACTTGGGGGCTGGTAGAGGCTGGAGACCAAGCCTGATATCCACTCACCCCCTACAGAAGCGGAACGGGATGATGGAGCCTGATGACTTCCGAGCTTGCCTCATCTCCATGGGCTATGACCTGGTGAGAGCTCCCCAGCTCCTTCCCAGGAGTCCCAAAGTACCCCCTCCTCTGTGCTGATCACCTATTGTGCGCCTCCCATCTTCACATACACCATCCCCTGCATCTTCATTACATCCACACAGGGGCTAGCAAGACTCAGGGAGGTAAACTCACTTGGACCCAGTTCTGTGTGGACCCAAAGTCTGAGTTTGCAACATTTTTACCTGTAGGGAAACAGCACTACAGAAACGGGTGTGGCCCTGGAAAAAAAGTCAGGACCAGGGAGCAAATCTGCTTCCTGCTGTGGGTAGGATGCAGATTTCAGCCTACCATAAAGGACTTCCTATAGCCAGGGCTAAGGTCTCTGGAGGAAGGGAACACCCTTGTTACTGGGGCTCTGCTAGCTGAGGCTGGACAGTCCCCAGGAGGGGACACCGGGAGCCCTCCTGGCTTTAGTGCTCATGGGCATAGTGCCTGGCCTCTATCTCTGCAGGGGGAAGTGGAGTTTGCTCGCATCATGACCATGGTGGACCCCAACGCAGCCGGGGTGGTGACCTTCCAGGCCTTCATAGACTTCATGACCCGAGAGACAGCCGAGACTGACACGACTGAGCAAGTTGTAGCCTCCTTCAAGATCTTGGCAGGAGATAAGGTGAGTCCCAGGTGGTGGAGGGGCTGGTGGGCTGGGGCAGGGCACGGGACCTGTGGGTCCTCAACGCCTCTTCTCCCCAGAACTACATCACCCCCGAGGAGCTGCGGCGGGAGCTCCCTGCCGAGCAGGCCGAGTACTGCATCCGCCGTATGGTGCCCTTCAAGGGATCCGGGGCCCCGGCTGGAGCCCTGGACTACGTGGCCTTCTCCAGTGCCCTCTATGGGGAAAGCGACCTCTGACCCCAACCACTGAGGTTCTGTATGCAAGATGGAGAGAGGGTGCACCCTGTGGCTGATCCCATCCGTCCCTCGGAGCAAGGGCCTGAGAGAACAGCCAGCCAAGTGCTTCTGAATAAAGATCCCTCTGTGGGTCTCTCCCCATCTCCTTTTGGTTCCTGAAGCAGAAGCTGGCCCCTCAGGCTCCTGGGCAGAACCAGCTATCCCACCTTGACCCGCCAGGAGTCCCTGCCATCCCTCCTCACCCCTGGGGACTGAGCATTTGTACCACACTGGAGACAAGGACACCTCTTTATTGCTGTTAGAAAAGGGTAGTTACAAGTTTCCTGGACATGGAGGGGGATACTATCCCTAAATCCAAGGGAACCAGAAAATTTATAGTATCAAACAGAGGAAAGCGGGGCAGAACAGAGCTGGGGCTTAAGATCAGAACATTTTCTTCCTGCTCATTACCCGAGCCCAGAGTTCTTGCCCCAGCTTCAACTGCCAAGATACCACCCTTCACCCTGACATCCTCCTAAGCTACCACAATTCAACAAAGGTGCAGGTGCAGGTGCAGAACTTCAGGGTGGGAGTGGGGTGCAGGGAAGCAGGGGCTGTGCCCCACCCAGTGCCTCTGCTCACCCTGAGGTACCCAGTGCCTGTCCCTCTGCCAGCTGTACCTCCCGGGGAGGGGCCTGGACACGTCAGGCTGGGGCAGCGGCCACTCTGATCAGCACCAGGTCCTGAGCTGGGGGCCCCTCTTCAGTCCACCACCGCTGAGCTGGCCATGGTGTTCACACCACAGGCCCCGGACCCGCGATGCAAGTAGTAGTAACCCTGGGGGAGAGGGGGAGCTGGTGAGGGCACCGGTGTAGGATGGCGGCTGGAGGGCCAGGGGCCAAGCCGGCAAGACTCACCTTCTCGCCCCAGTCAGTGCCCCAGCTGTTCTTGATGGCCCAAAAGGGAACGTCAGAGCCTGGGGTGCAGTGCAGAGCACAAGGATGAGGGTCCTTAATTCTCCAGGCAGAGCCTTAATCACTTTGCACCCTTCAAATACTTGCACTGGGCCTACTGTGTGACAGGGACTAGGAAAAGAGCAGAAAGCGAGGGGCCCGCCTACCAGCCTCAGGGAGAAGCCCTGGGGGAGGGAGGAAGCACCCACCCACCCGCCTCTTGCAGGTTATTGGGCCATCAGTATTTACCCTCCCACAGCTCAGCTTCCCTTCCATAGAGAGGACAGATGATGCCCACCTGGTCATGGCCCAGGCAGTGGGTAAGGACAGGGTTCCTAGGCATTCCCCCTATTTCCCCTCTAGAGGACCTGAGATGCTGTGATCCCACCCCTGCCTGTGGCCTGGCAGGATGCAGGACAGGCAGCGGAACTCACGGTTGCCGTAGCCCACAAGCAACACCGCGTGGTCAATGAGCCAAGGGCTGCAGAGGGGCCGGAGAGGGCGGGAGATCCCATGGCGGTAAAACTGGAGGTGGAGAAGGAGTAGGGGATCGACTCCAAGAAGAGGTCGGGGAGGTCAACAAGAGATGGGGCAGGGGCAGTGGGGCTAGGGCCTCACCTGCATGCCAAAGGCATTGATGGCCACGGAGATTGGGCCTCTCTTGGCCAGCCAGGCTGCCAGCTCTGAGATGGGAAGGGGTGGCATCAGTAGGCACCCAGGCCCCGGCCCCACCTCACCTCACCTCACCTCACCCCGCCCCTCACTCACTCTGCTCATTCTGGCTCAGCTCCACGGAGTCATTGATGTAGACCTTGGCCTTCTCTGCTGAGAAGTTGCAGGACTGCATGTGACCCTGGTAGCTGTAGTCATCCTCTGTCTCCAGCCCTCCTGGGGAACGGTGGGGGTGAGTAGAGAAGGGCAGGCTCCCATTTGCCATTCACAGCCAGAAATGGACTAAGCCCTCTACACGAGGTTTCACATTCCTCGTCCACCCCAGGCCACAGGCCATCCCTTCTGAAGAATGTCTTCATTCTAGAAATGACACATCTGAGGCTGGGAGAGATGGGGAGGAGGGACCAGTAGCCAGCAAGAAAAGTGGCAGAGACAGAACTCAACTCCAACTTCTGAGTCCTCACCAAGGGCTCATCCAAGCAGTCTTTCACCCAGGCTGGAGTACAGTGGCACAAACATGCCTCACTACAGCCTCAACCTCCTGGGCTCAAGTGATCCTCCTGCCTCAGCCTCCCAAGTAGCTGAGACTACAGATGCAAGCCACCATGCCTGGCTAATGTTTTTAATGTTTTGTAGAGATGGGGTCTTGCTATGTTGCCCAACCTGGTCCTGAACTTCTGGCCTTAAGTGATCTTCCCAAGTTGGCCTCCCAAAGTGTTGGAATTACATGCATGAGCCACCACGCCTGGCTGGGTCAGCATTAAGACTTGAACCCAGTTCTGTGTGACTCTCACGCTCATGTCTCCCCCCATTATAAAGTAACTTCTTGCACAGGGAGAAGTGGCTCCGCTTGCCCCTCCTGACCCCATTAATGCATACCCAAATTCTTTATGGCCGAGTAGGCGTTGGAGGGCAAGCCGCCCATGCAGGCCTTGTCCATCTTGTCACAGTCCAAGAGCTCTAGGAGACAGAAGGCTGGTCCCAAGAAGCCCTCCTGAGGGGCTAGGCTGAGGACACAGGGATAGAGCGAGATGCTCACCCTGTTCAGAGAGGGAGAGTAGGGTCCCCTGGTTCAGAAACCACTGGCCTTCCACATTGCCTGTGACTGAGAAGGCCCAGCAGGAGCCACACATGCCCTACAAGAGACGGGTGGAGTCAGAGCTGGATCCCTTCGTCAGCCCCAGTGCAGTGCCCATGTCCCACCCTCACTTCTAGGGGTCCAACCTGGTCTTTGACTTTTGTGACAGCCCCCTTACTCCTCCAGTCCCATTCAGGTGGGGCGAGGTCACCCACAGACTTGGCTTGCTTCATCTTGTTGCTAGGCTCTTCTCTCAGGAGAGGATTCAGGTAGATAGTGCGGAACTCCTCCTCTGCGGGCAAAGGTGGGCAGGGCATGGGGAGGAAGAGTGTTCTAAGCCAGACCTGACCAGAGGCCTTGCGAGCAAGGTCCTATCTCTTCCTGGCCCAATGAGGACTCTGGCCACTGTCCCTACCTGTGAGATCACTGAACTTGGTGACTCCATACTGAGCTGTGCCACGGTCCAGGGCCTGGATCTTCTGTGCTCGCACCATGTTATTGACAAAGATGGACAGGCGCCACCGGGCTTCTGAGGACCAAGGAGCAGAAGAGGAGGGGTTTGACCCCAGGCAGATAAAAGGAAGGGCAACTGGGGCTAGCAGGCAGGGGTTTCCCCGGGAAGCAGGTAGGGGTGGGGACCAGACATGCAAGTGATGGAGTGGGAGGTCTGATCAACTTTTAGGGCCAAACTGAAGTGATGACTTCCCAGGTGCAAAAGCAGTAAATGGGGTCTAAAGGACACCACCCACAAGAGGTTGTGGGGAAAGGCCATGTTGTCAAGGACTCTCCAGCACAAAAAAATCCAGCCTCTGCCCCATCCCACCCTGCCAGACTGATGGAGACGCATAGCTTCCTTTTTTTTTTTTTTTTTTGAGACGGAGTTTTCGCTTGTCACCCATGCTGGAGTGTAGTGGCGCAATCTTCGCTCACTGCAACCTCCGCCTCCCAGGTTCAAGTGATTTTCCTGCCTCAGCCTCCCGAGTAGCTGATACACAGGCGTGCACCACCACACCTGGCTAATTTTTGTACTTTTTTTTTTGGTAGAGATGGGGTTTCACCATGTTGGCCAGGCTGGTCTTGAACTCCTGACCTCAGGTAATCTGCCCACCTCAGCCTCCCAAAGTACTGCAATTACAGACGTGAGCCACTGCGCCCGGCCAAGACCCATGGCTTCTGAGTGGGAAGATAAGGTGGGAGAAGGGGCCAGGTACTCAGGGTGGCTGCCAGGCTGGGAAGGCTTAGGGAGAGCTCAGGAATTACAGGGTCCTTGAACAGGTGCACTGCCTCTTGTCTTTCTCCTCCCCCACACCAAGGTACCAAGTTGGGGGGAAAGTCCTGTTCTGATAGGAACAGGTACAGCCAAGGCTGGGTCCTCACCTTCCTTTGACTCATATGTCCGGTTATAGGTAATGACAAAGTTCTTGAAGATTGAAGCCATCTTCACAGGCAAGTCCTGGATAGGCAGACCAGTCTTTAGGCTGACCAGAGAAACCCACTCCAGAGGGAAGGGAGAAGGGCGATGAGGCAGCGGCTGGCTCCCCAAGCTACGGGCTCCTCACCTGGGGCAGGGGATCCTCATTCAACAGGGAAATGACTGAGCTGAAAGTCTCATTTCTGTTGTCTGGATGGGGTTGGGACAGAGAAGAAATCATGGCTGAGCCCTGAGTGAAGGCTGACTTGGGCTCCCCAGCAGCCTTGGGCTCTCCCAGCACCTGGAACCTTGGTGTCCACCGGGTCACACTCCCTCCGCAGCAACACGTGTTTTCCGAGCTCATCCAGGACTTCGAAGCTGCAGAGCTGGAGGAAGAGGAAGAAGCTGCTCTGGGGGCCTGGATCTCGATCTGGGGAGCAAGATCTGGGCAAGATGGAGCTGGAGGCTCCTGAGATGAGAGCCACCCCTAAGGCAATCACCCCATCACAGTGGACAGTGAGGCACGGCCTGCACCGGGGCATCCTCCCCTTCATAGCATCTTGGTTTCCAGCCCTCGGGGCCTGGGAAGTGGCTCAAGGTGGGGCAGCAGCTGCCTCAGATCCCTGCGTCTTGACCTGACCCGTCATCATCCAACTGCCGCCTTACTCAGCCTGGGGGCGGGGAACCCCAAGAGCCTCATCACTCACCAGGGTTTTCTTGGACACGGGCAGCCGGCACACCGTGGGGTCGTTGCAGGGTGGCTCCTCCAGGGTGGCCTCCAGGGAGTACAGCGACCCCTGGCCCGCCTGGAGAGAGGAGTAGGTGAGGCGGGCACGGTCGGCCCTTGACGGGGCCCAAGGCCCCGCCCGTGCGGCGCTGCCCATTCCCCATCACCAGAGATCGGTTCGTCCGGCGGGCAGGCCCCATCCCAATCTTAGGTCAAAGCTCCTATCCCTTGGACCCGGGCCCGGCGCCCCCGCCCCCGGCGCGTCCTCACCCGGCGGACGCGGCCGCGCACAAGGCCCAGCACGGCCCGCGTCCCCGCAGCCCGGCCGCGGTTGAACATCTCCAGCGCGAAGCGGGCGGGCGCCAGCAGCTCCGGGGACGGCGGCCCCCAGGCCTGAAAGCTGGCGGCTCGGGGCTGGGCGGGGGCGGCCACTGCGCCCGGGAGCAGCCCCAGCAGCGACAGGAGCTGCAGCCAGGGTGCCATGGCGAGGGCGAAGCCGGCGGCCCGGACGCGCGGACCCAACAGACGCGCCACCCACCGACCGGGTACCGAGCCCGCGGCCAGCAGGGCCTGAGTCCTCCCTCCAGCGGGGCGACCGCGCGCCGACCAATGGGCGCTGGTTTGGGGCGCCTGCGCGCTCTCTTGTTTACAGGAGGCACGTGGGGCGCGCGGGGTAGGGAGAGCCGGAGGCTGCTGGCCTGAGGCTAAAGCTAGTCACTAACCTCTGTCACGTGCTTGTTGTATGTTAGGCATGATATGCCAGCTCCTTTTATTCTGCGTAGCAGTCTCTGAAGTAGGTGCTATCCCCATCGTACAGTGGAGGAAACGAGGCTTGGAGAGATTAAATGGCGTGGCCGGGCTCTGTGACTAACGCCTGTAATCCCAGCACTTTAGGAGGCCAAGGCGGGTGGATCACCTGAGGTCAGGAGTTTGAGACCAGCCTGGCACACGTGGTGAAACCCTGTGTCTACTAAAAATACAAAAATGAGCTGGGCGTGGTGGTGGGCGCCTGTAATCCCAGCTACTTGGGAGGCTGAGCCAGGAGAATCATTTGAACCCAGGAGGCAGAGGTTGCAGTGAGCTGAGATCGCACCATTGCACTCCAGTCTAGGTGACAAGAGCAAAACTCCGTCTCAGAGAGAGAGAGAGATTAAGTGGCTTGCCAAATATCTGATAAGGAATTGAGCTGAACTTAAACCCAGGCAGTTGGCTTCTGAGCCTGGGTTTGCAGCTTGATCGCCTCTTTCAGGCCTCTCTTCTCAACAGCTAGATGGCAGGTAATTTTTTGAGTGCCAGCAGCGTCTCAGGCTGTTGTGAGGCTCAAATGCAATCATGCAAGCATTCAGTAACCACTAAGGCAGGGTGCACAGGGTTGAGACCGTCCCTTCACGCATTCACCTGCTGTGTTCCAGGGTCTACCAAGGGAAAGCATGCACAGATGCATTACACGCATAGTGCTGCATTCTTTGAGCTCACAGTCTAGAGAGAAGAACGACAGATGGGCTGGGTGCAGTGGCTCACGCCTGTAATCCCAGCACTTTGGGAGGCCAAAGTGGGCAGATCACGAGGTCAGGAAATCGAGACCATCCTGGCTAACACGGTGAAACCCCGTCTCTACTAAAAATACAAAAAATTAGCCAGGCGTGGTGGCGGTTGCCTGTATTCCCAGCTACTCAGGAGGCTGAGGCAGGAGAATGGCATGAACCCGGAAATCAGAGGTTGCAGTGAGCCGAGATCGTGCCACTGCACTCCAGCCTGGGCGACAGAGCGAGACTGTCTCAAAAAAACAAAAGGGTTTGCAGCAATTTTTACAAGAGAGTGGAGGGCCCAGCAAGCTCAGTCGTTAGAACATGAGACTCTTACATGGGAGTAAAGTTTATTTTTAATTTATTTTCTTTTTCTTTCTCTCTCTCTCTTTTTTTTTTGAGACGGAGTCTCGCTAGTTTACGCCATTCTCCTGCCTCAGCCTCCTGAGTAGCTGGGACTACAGGCGCCCACCACCACGCCTGGCTAATTTTTTGTATTTTTTTAGTAGAAACAGGGTTTCAGCGTGTTAGCCAAAATGGTCTCGATCTCCTGACCTCGTGATCCGCTCGCCTCGGCCTCCCAAAGTTCAGGGATTACAGGTGTGAGCCACCATACCCGGCCTTTTTTTTTTTTTTTTTTTTTTTTTTTTTTAAGAAAGGGTCTTGCCAAGCACAGTGGCTCATGCTTATAATCCCAGCACTTTGGGAGGCCGAGGCGGGTGGATCACCAGGTGGAACCAGGAGTTCGAGACCAGCCTGGCCAAGATGGCAAACCCTGTGTCTACTAAAAATACAAAAATTAGCCAGGGATGGTGGCATGCGCCTGTAACCCCAGCTATTCAGAAGGCTGAGGCAGGAGAATCACTTGAACCCAGGAAGCAGAGGTTGCAGTGAGCCGAGATTGCACCACTGCACTCCAGCCTGGGAGATGGAGCAAGACTTTGTCTCAAAAAAAAAAAGTTGCCAGGTGTGGTGGTGGGTGCCTCTAATCCCAGCTACTTGGGAGGCTGAGGCAGGAGGATTGCTTGAGCCCACAAGTCCAACCTAGGCAACACAGAGAAACCTGCATCTCTCTTAAATAAAAAATTTAAAAAGAGGGTAAAATCACAGCCTTTGGAGTCAGACTGACCAACCTGGGTTCTAATTCTGGTTCTGCCTCTTCAAATTGACTATGTGACCATGAGCAAGTTACTTTGTTTTTGGAGCCTATTTGTACAAATAGAAAGAGCACCTGGCCTGATCAGGCTCTTCTGATCTTTAGTAGACATGAGCCAGGCATGCTGGACACCCTGCAGTGTTTGGGACAGTCCTGCAAAACAGATCATTGTTCCATGTCCTGCACAACTTTCTAATGTCCTATAAGTTATTTACATGAGTGGAAAACCTGTTTATAGTTATGAGCTGAAAACCCTAACTCTGTTAGTTATGTAAACATATTATATTATATACACAGTTTTAGTATATACTGAATTTTCCAGGAATGTAGCTAAATGTAAATCAAAGGAAGAATTTTCCTTACATGAGTTCAGATCTTTACAAGGAGTCATTCACCATTCACAAGATCATGTCTCTGAAGTTAACATGCCCGTATCAGTCTGTATTTAAGAGGGGTCCCAGGCCAGGCTCACACCTGTAATCACAGCTGCTTGGGAGGCCAAAGAGGGAGGATCACTTGAGGCCAGGAGTTCAAGACCAGCCTGGGAAGAATAATGAGATTCTATCTGAAAAAAGGAAAGAAAGAAGAAAAAAGGAAGGAAGGAAGAGAAAACAAAAAAGAGAACAGTCCCACTTCACAATGACCATTTCAGATGTCTTCTAGTGTGATCCTGACCAAGCCTGTGCATATGGAAATGTAGATTTCTTTCTTTCTTTTTTTCTTGAGATGGAGTCTTGTTCTGTCACCCAGGCTGGAGTACAATGGCGCGATCTCTGCTTGCTGCAACCTCCACGTCCCAGGTTCAAGTGATTCTTCTGCCTCAGACTCCCTAGTAGTTGGGATTACAGGTGTGCGGCATCACCACACATGGCTAATTTTTGTATTTTTAGTAGAGATGGTGTTTTACCATATTGGCCAGGCTGGTCTGGAACTCTCCACCTCAAGTGATCCACGTGCTTCAACTTCCCAAAATGCTGGGATTACAGGCGTGTGCCACTGAGGCCGGCCAATATTTCACTATTATATTATTATTGTTATTATTTATTATTATTATTTTAGTAGAGATGGAGTTTTGCCATGTTGCCAAGGCGGGTGTCCAACTCCTGGGCTCAAGCGATCCGCTGCCTCGGCCTCCCAAAGTGCTGGGATTACAGGCGTGCGCCACCGCGCCCGGCCTACGTCTTTCTTTTGAGGCCACCCCTTCTTCCCACCTCTAAGCGTTCCAGAATCCACAGTGATTTATTCGTCCGAAAGAGCAGGGGAGTGAGGGAGGACTGGTTTCTGAGGGTGCTAGCGGAGCAACTGGAGTCGGGGGTCCACGGCGGTCATGACTAGCGACACACGGTGGCGCTGTTGAGGCTCGGTCCTGCGCATTCCCGAGTGTCAGGAGCCCTGGAAGAAGTTGCAGGCTTCTCACCTCCCACGCAGCCACTGCACTGCGAAGCGCAACCACTGAGGCAGGGAGGCAGGGCCAGAGAGGAGTTTGGCATCACCGGATAAAAATCAGCCTTAATTTACATCCCCTACGTGCGGCTAAAAGTTAAAATGGAGAGATCTGGGCCCTGTGCTTCACACCACCTACATAGCATCAACGCCTGGATGTCAAACTTAGCCAGAGCTGCGTATTGTTTTCATCCTCAGGAATCTCCCATTCCAGCATATGGCATCACTATTCCCCCAGCTCTTCAGTCCAGAGAATTGGAAATGTCATTGATTCTTCCTTTGCCTTCATGCCGCACGTCTAGCCCATCTCCAAGTGCCCTGGAGTCCAGCCCTCCCCCCAATATCTCTCCAATCTGTCCACTTCTCCCCATTCCTGCAGCCGCCGCTTATGGCCAAGCCCTCACTATTGCTTGCCTGACTGAATCCACTCCTGCCTCCAACAAGCTCCTCTGCAGGCCACAGCTGGAGCGACCTCCTTAAACATAAACTGGCCGGGCACAGTGGCTCACGCCTGTAATCCCAGCGCTTTGGGAGGTCAAGGCAGGTGGATCACCTGAGGTCAGCAGTTCAAGGCCAGCCTGGCCAACATGGTGAAACCCTATCCCTACTAAAAATACAAAAATTAGCTGGGCATGGTGGCGCACACCTCTACTCCCAGCTACTGGGGAGGCTGAGGCAGGAGAATTGCTTGAACCCGGGAAGCAGAGGTTGCAGTGAGGGGAGATCCTGCCACTGCACTCCAGCCTGCGCAAGAGAGCAAAACTCTGCCTCAAAAACAACAACTGCCAGGCACGGTGGCTCACTCCTGAAATCCTAGCACTTTGGGAGGCTGAGGTGGGCGGATCACGAGGTCAGGAGTTTGAGACCAGCCTGGCCAACATAGTGAAACCCCGTCTCTACTAAAAATACAAAAAATTAGCTGGGCATGGTGGAGGGTGCCTGTAATCTCGGCTACTTGGGAGGCTGAGGCAGAAGAATCGCTTGAAGCCGGGAGGGAGAGGTTGCAGAGAGCCGAAATCATGCCACTGCACTCCAGCCTGGGCGACAGAGCGAGACTCTATCTCAAAAAAAAAAAAAAAATTACAATATCACATTACTTAAGATGGGATATAGGTGAATTTGATCAAGTATGATAAGGTTGGGGCTCCCAAGAGGGACTAAGGTCAACAAGGGTGAAAAAATGGCACGGCTTGGCCCTTAGTTGGTTTCCCCGAATATTTGTAGAATGAATGGATGGATGGATGGATGGGCATATAAATGGATAGAATGGATGGATGGATCGATAGAAGGATAGACATTCCAGGCCCCAGGCTGGAGTGCAGTGGCGCGATCTCGGCTCACTGCAACCTCTGCCTCCCAGGTTCAAGCGATTCTCCTGCCTCAGCCTCCCGAGTAGCTGGGACTACAGGCGCCCACCACCATGCATGGCTAATTTTTTGTATTTTTAGTAGAGTTGGGGTTTCACTGTGTTACCCAGGATGGTCTCAATCTTCTGACCTTGTGATCCGCCCACTTCGGCCTCCCAGAGTGCTGGGATTACAGCTGTGAGCCACCGCGCCCGGCCATGGGCCTCGTGTTTTGAGACCAGCCTTCTTTCCTGGACTGAATTCATCTCAGGGACTGTCCCTCAGCCTTGCGTGGGCAGCTCTGATCCACCTCCAGATCTTCCTGCTGAATCACGTCAAGAGTTAGATTGGGATACTGACTTTCCCCACCTCCACTCCCACCCCTAAAGGCCCCAGGGCTTCATACACAAATGGATTCACATCCTCCTCACTACTTTCTTTGCCAAGATCTCAGGCTATAGCACTACAGAGCTTTCCAAAAGCTTCCTGTTACACCCTAATCCCAGAATGACCTCTAACTCACCTCACCTTTGCATAACTCAGAGGAGACATTCAACAGCAATCATAATAATACTCAGCTAGTGCTTGCTTTGGGCTCAGTGCTAAATCCTTCTCAGGAATTATCTTTTAATTTAAAAAGGTCATCTTAGGTGGTCTGAGGCCTGCAGACCTAGGAGGCCATGACATCTTAACAATTAAATCCCTGCCTTAACCAGCTGGCAAGTCATCATTTGGAGGTTTGGTCAGATTTACGTATACTGATTTAAAACCTGAAACTAGACACACACCTGGAGTAATACCACCATCTGTGGGATGGGGGTGGGGGACAAGTGTGGAAGCCTGTGATGCAAGAGCTGCAAGAAATCTGTTTGGGCTGGGTGTGGGGGGGCCCATGCCTGTAATCCCAGCACTTTGGAAGGCCAAGGTGGGAGGATTGCTTGAGGTCAGGGGTTTGAGGCCATGCTGGGCAACAGAGTGAGACTCTGTCTCTACAAAAAAATTTTTTTTTCTTTTTGAGATTAAAGTCTCACTCTGTCACCCAGGCTGGAGTGCAGTGGTGCAATCTCAGCTCACTCAACCTCCGCCTCTCAGGTTCAAGCGATACTCCTGCCTCAGCCTCTGGAGTAGCTGGGATTATAGGCATGAGCCACCATGCCTGGCTAATTTTTCTCTTTTTTTTTTTTTTAGACAGAGTCTCACTCTGTCACCCAGGCTGGAGTGCAGTGGTGCGATCTCGGCTAACTGCAACCTCCGCCTCCTGGGTTCAAGCAATTGTCCTGCCTCAGCCTCCCGAGTAGCTGGGACTATAGGCGCGCATCACTACACCTGGCTAATTTTTTGTGTTTTTAGTAGAGACAGGGTTTCACCATGTTGGCCATGCTGGTCTCGAACTCCTGACCTCAAGTGATCCACCTGCCTCGGCCTCCCAAAGTGCTGGGTTTACAGGTGTGAACCACTGCACCCCCCCCCTAATTTTTGTATTTTTAGCAGAGATGGAGTTTCACCATGTTGCCCATGCTGGTCTCAAACTCCTGACCTCAAGTGATCCACCCCACCTCAGCCTTGCAAAGTGCTGGGATTATGGGCCTGAGACATTGTGCCCAGCCTACAAAAAAAGTATTTTTTTTTTTTTTTTGAGACGGAGTCTCGCTCTGTTGCCCAGGCTGGAGTGCAGTGGCACGATCTCAGCTCACTGCAAGCTCTGCCTCCCGGGTTCACGCAATTCTCCTGCCTCAGCCTCCCGATTAGCTGGGACTACAGGCGCCCACCACCACACCCGACTAATTTTTTGTATTTTTAGTAGAGACGGGGTTTCACCGTGTTAGCCAGGATGGTCTTGATCTCCTGACCTATGATCCACCTGCCTCGGCCTCTCAAAGTGCTGGGATTACAGGTGTGAGCCACCACACCTGGCCCAAAAACATTTTCTTAAAGAAAATGGAAAAATTATAAATTCTCTCTCTCTGTTTTTGCCATATCTGTGGAGTCCTGATGTTAGAAATGCTTCTTCCCCAGTGCCACAAAGAGATAGCACTTGAACATAAATTTAATTTTCTCAGCAAGGCCATTTTTACTTCCTGCAGAAAGGGTATACTCGCCAGCAGTTTTGCCATGAGAGTGCACCAAACAAAGGAGACTGGGTTGTTTATAACCTGATGGGTCCACCCTACTGCTGTGTCCAGTTTCCATTGGCTGGAAGAGGACCTCACATTCTGTATTTGTCCTGATTGGCTAGCAACTTAGAACTTTCTAAAAGAGGCAAAGGCAGAGAACAAAGGAAGGAGGAAGTAAGTTGTGGAATGCTGAGAAAGGTAAAAACACCTCCAAATAGGGAGGAGGAACAGGCTATGACCTATGCTTGCTTGCACCAGTATAAGCATGCCAGGGCAAGTATTTAGGCTAAATTGTGGGAGCTAAGAACACAAAGCACATTGATTTTTTTTTATTACAGCTAGCAGATATCTAAGAATGCTAGCACAGATATTTGAATACATTTTGCTTCTAAGAGAAGTTACTATTTATTCCTAATTAGACAAGGAGGAAAATCTCTTTGAAGAGGAATCTCTACTTTACTTTTTACACTGATAAAATCAGTAAGCAACAAGAGAGGAGTCCCAGGTGGGGGAGAACAATTGTTCCAAGAGACAGTTAATCACAGACAAGTCACTGGCACAATTTCTGTTCCCCAGTACCTCACTTCGCATGTAGCCCCTCCAGGACGACCCTGTAAAACTTCCCTCCAGCCCCTGCCTCTTTGCAGACAGCCCCTTCTCTGCTGTGCTGCCCATTGCTTCCTTGCAACATACTTTCCCTCTGATAAATCTGCCTTTCTTTCCCCATGATTGTCTTTGTAAATTCTTTGACTGCCCACAACACTGGCTCCAGCCAGTTGCACCTGCAACATATTTCTCTCTGTCTCTCCCTCTCTTTTTCTTTTTTCGTAGAGACAGAGACTCTATCTCCTTTTTTTTTTTTTTTTTTTTTTTTGAGATGGAGTCTCGCTCTGTTGCCCAGGCTGGAGTGCAATGGCATGATCTTGGCTCACTGCAAGCTCTGCCTCCCGAGTTCATGCTATTCTCCTGCCTCAGCCTCCCAAGTAGCTGGGACTACAGGCGCCCACCACCAAGCCCAGCTAATTTTTTGTATTTTTAGTAGAGACAGGGTTTCACCATGTTAGCCAGGATGGTCTCGATCTTGGGATCCACCCTCCTTGGCCTCCCAAAGTGCTGGGATTACAGGCATGAGTCACTGCGCCCGGCCTCCGTCTCCATTTAAAAAAAAATAATAATAATAATAATTTAAAAGAATCTCAAGGGCTGGGCACAACGGTCCATGCCTGTAATCCCAGCACTTTTGGGAGGCGGGTGGATTACTTGAGCTTAGGAGTTCAAGACCAGTCTGGGCAACATGGTGAAACCCCATCTCTACTAATAATACAAAAATTAGTCAGGCATGGTGGGACATGCCTGTAATCCCAGCTACTGAAGGGTCTGAGGCACAATAATCACTTGAACCCAGGAGGTGGAGATTGCAGTGCGCCCAGATCATGCCATTGCACTCCAGCATGGCTGACAGAGTACGCAACTCTGTCTCAGAAACAAGAAAAATATTTTTAAAAAGAAATCTCACCAGGCGCGGTGGCTCACACTTGTAATCCCAGCACTTTGGGAGGCTGAGGTGGGCAGATTGCCTGAGGTCAGGAGTTGGAGACCGGCTTGATCAACATAGAGAAACCCCGTCTTTACTAAAAAAATACAAAATTAGCCGGGAGTGGTGGCGCATGCTTGTAATCCCAGCTACTCGGGAGGTGGAGGCAGGAGAATCGCCTGAACCCAGGAGGCAGAGGTTGCAGTGAGCCAAGATCGTGCCATTGCACTCCAGCCTGGGCAACAAGAGCAAAACTCCATCTCAAAAATAAATAAATAAATAAATAAATAAATAAATAAATAGTAGAAATTGGGTGACTCCAAAGCCTGTGTCTTTCTGCTACCATGGGGATAAGGGAGAACAAGGCACCAGGAGGTCCTTTTTTTGAGACAAAATCTTGCTCTGTTGCCCAGGCTAGAGTGCAGTGGCGCGATCTTGGCTCACTGCAACCTCTGCCTCCCAGGTTCAAGCAATTCTCCTGCCTCAGCCTCCCGAATAGCTAGGATTACAGGTGTGCGCCACCACGCCCAGCTAATTTTTGTATTTTTAGTAGAGATGGGGTTTCGCCATGTTGCCCAGGCTGGTCTTGAATTCCTGACTTCTGGTGATCCACCCGCCTCGGCCTCACAAAATGCTGGGATTACAGGTGTGAGCCACCGCGCCCGGCCAGGAGGTCCTTTTTGACATTGGTTTTATCTCATCTTCTGCTGTGGCCCTGTGCTCACTGCCTATTCATAGAGCCCCACTGCCCCACTTTGCCCCAACCATTAAAGTCTTCTGTCCTGTAGACTCCTAATTGTTGTCAGCTTTTAACCATGAACTCAGCTAAGAGACTAGGCCACTGGCCTGGGAGGAAAGAAAAAGAAAAAACAAATTGGGCAACTGCTATGTGCTGAGCAGCCCAATCACTGTGCCCAGCAGGGGGTTTCCCATACCTCCTCTCATTAATGCCCACAAAGACCCCTGAAATCTACCAGCTCATGCCCAGGCTGGTCTCGAACTCCTGAGCTCAAGTGATCCGCCTAACTCAGCCTCCCAAAGTGTTAGGATTATAGGTGTGAGCCACTGCGCCCGGCCACCACAATCAATTTTAGAATATTTTCATCACCCCTAAAATAAACCCCATACCTGTTAGCAGTCACTCTCATTTCCCCCAACCTCCCCCAGCCCCTGGTAACCATTAATCTAATTTTTATTTATATGAATTTGCCTATTCTGGATATTTCATATAAATGGAATCATCCAGTATGTGATCTTTTGTGTCTGGTGTCTTTCATTCCGCATGATTTTTTTTGTTTTTTTGTTTTGTTTTGTTTGAGATGGAGTCTTGCTCTGTTGTCCAGGCTGGAGTGCAGTGGTGCAATCTCTGCTCACTGCAACCCCTGCCTTCCAGGTTCAAGGGATCCTCCTGCCTTAGCCTTCTAAGTAGCTGGGACAGACGTGCACCACCACACCCAGATAATTTTTGTATTTTTGGTAGAGATGGGGTTTCACCATGTGGACCAGGCTGGTCTCAAACTCCTGACATCAGGTGATCCGCCAGCCTCAGCCTCCCAAAGTGCTGGGATTACAGCTGTGAGCCACGGCACCCGGCCTCCATGTTGTCCTTTTTATTATGACTATTGCTATCATAGTGTGTGTGCAGTGGTATCTTATTGTGGTTTTGATTTGCATGTCTTTAGTAAATATGATATTGAGCATCTTTTTATGTGTTTATTGGCCATTTGTATATCTTCTTTGGAGAAACGTCTATTCAAATCCTTCACCAATGTAAAAACTGAGTTATTTGCCTTTCTTAATTGTTAAGATTTATATATTCTAGATACGATTCCTTTATCAGGTTTATGATCACAGATATTTTCTCCTATTCTGTGTCTTTCACTTTCTTGATGGTGTCCATGGAAGCACAAGTTTTACATTTTGATCTATCACTTATTAACTATAAGACCTGAGCAGGCCTGATGCAGTGGCTCACACCTGTAATCCCAGCACTTTGGGAGGGCAAAGTGGGACGATGGCTTGAGCTCAAGAGTTCCAGGCTGCAGAGAGCTATGATTGCACCACTGCATTCCAGCCTGGATGACAGAGAAGGACCTGGTCTCTAAGATTTTGAGCAAATTGCTCTGCTTCTCTGAGCATTTCTCACCTGTGAAGTGAGCATGATGATGTCTTCTAGGTATAGGATAAAACTATAATGAGGTGAGAAACACAAAGCCCAGATCACAGGGCTTGGTTAGGCTCAGGTAGAATCTATACTTAGCTGAGACTCTCGTGGGAGGAAGGGAATGTCTCTGAGGCTGCAGGTCATGGGTGATCCACAGGCCTCCCCATGCCTCTTTCCCCCATTATTTCCACTGTATGTGTTTATTGGCTCTGTCTGAACCTACTCCTTGAGGGCAGAGATTTCTCAGCTTTCCTGATTCCTGCTTCTTCAGTGCCTAGCACAGTGCCACACCCATAGACAATGTACATCAAATATATGATGGATGAATGAATGAATGAAAAGGAAATGAAATCCCCCACCCAAGGCTGCACTCCAGCCTGAGCAACAGAGCAAGATCCTAGCTCAAAAAAAAAAAAAAAATATATATATATATATATATTTGGGGCCAGGCACGGTGGCTCACGCGTGTAATCCCAGCACTTTGGGAGGCCGAGGTGGGCGGACCACGAGGTCAGGAGATCAAGACCATCCTGGCTAACACAGTGAAACCCCCGTCTCTACTAAAAATACAAAAAATTAGCTGGCCGTGATGGTGGGTGCCTGTAGTCCCAGCTATTCAGGGGGCTGAGGCAGGAGAATGGCATGAACCCGGGAGGCGGAACTTGCAGTGAGCCGATTGCGCCACTGTACTCCACCTGGGCAACAGAGCGAGACTCCCTCTCAAAGAAAAAAAAAATATATATATATATACACACACACACATATATACACATACACATATATACACACATATATGTGTGTGTATGTGTATGTGTATATACATATATATATATATATATTTTTTTTAAAGAACCTCAAAAAATTAGCCAGGTGCAGTGGTGAGCAGCTATAGTCCCAACTACTTAGGAGGCTGAGGCAGGAGGACTGCTTGAGCCCAAGAGTTCAATCTGCACTGAGCTATGATTAGGCCACTGCACTCCAGCTTGGGCAACAGAGCAAGACCCCGTCTCTAAAATTGAAAAAAAAAAAAAAATCCAGGTGCTGTGGCTCATACCTGTAATCCCAGCACTTTTGGAGGCTGAGGCAGGTGGATCGCCTGAGCTCAGGAGTTTGAGACCAGCCTGGCCAACATGGTGATACCCCGTCTCTACTAAAAATACAAAAATGAGCCAGGCGTGGTGGCAGGCGCCTGTCATCCCAGCTACTCAGGAGGCTGAGGCAGGAGAATCGCTTGAACCAGGGAGGCAGATGTTGCAGTGAGCTGAGATCACACCACTGCACTCCAGCCTGGGCAACAGAGTGAGACTCTGTCTCAAAAAATAAATAAATAAATAAATAAAAATTAAATTAAATTTAAAAACTGTAACACTTATCCCCACAGCACAAAACAGATATTGGAGGTGGGTATGGGAAGGCTTACTTTTCAGTACACATCCTGGTATACTTTGTACCATGTGCACGTAACTGGTAAAAATTAATTTTCGTCTTCCTAATAGTGTTTGAGAACTAAAAGAGGTGACAATTTAATGTAGTGTGATAGGAATGCTAAAGTGAGTTGTTCCAAAGATCAACTTTGCCTCTGACCTTTCCCACTACAATTAACTCCAAGGTCTCAGTTCTTTTGATATAGGAGATTTGGGTTGTATTGTGCAAGGCTTGACATAATGGGACTACTAGGCTTGGAGATTCTTTTATGAGAATTTCACTAAGAAAACAATAGTTTTAGTCTCAATCCCTTCATAGTTGGAAGCATAATGTTCCTGAACCCTCCACTCCCAGATATAGACAAATATTTCTTCTTCCAAAGCAGTAAAGAGGTCTAGATGAGCTGTTGGCCATTTAGGGGTGACGGAGGCATTTGAGGGCACTGGACCTGGTCAAGGCATAATAGGGGTATTCCCAGGAGCTACTAAAGGCTGGCTGCTGAGCTCCTGAACAGGGTTGACTGGTGGGGATCCTTCAGGGCCGAGACCAGGTGGCGAACCCGCCGCTGCTGTTGCAGCCAATAGAGCATCTCCACTTTGTCGCTCTTCATCTTGTCCAGGTAGCGCCGCCCCTTGAAGATCACTGGCTCGCCAAAGATTAACTCTATCTCCTCCAGGAGGGAAGCCAAAGAAGACTCCATTAAGTTGAGCTTCCTGTGGAGATGGCTTCGGATCTGATTCTCCTCCAGGAAGTGACTGGAGCTCAAGTTGGTCTTTTTGAAGAAGCGGTTGGGGTTAGAAGCTTGTCCCTCAAACCACTCTAGTCTCGCCAGCAACGCCTCCCGCAGCTGAATGGGCTTCAGGGCCCGCTCCCAGGCATTCACCAATGAAGGCAGCTGCCTCAGGCGGGCTTTGGAGCTATATTTAATGGCCATGTCCACCTGGTCCTTGTCGGGGACCTCAAGCACGGACCACAGTTGTTCCAGACGCTTCTGCAGGCTCAGAATTTTGTGGGGTTCTCCTAGGTGGGGTGTCTTCCCAGCTTCTAGCCTGTGCTCTAGCACAGTGTTCCAATCCCACTCTCCTGGCACAAAGTCTGGTTCTTCATCTTCTAGCAATGGGGGAGGGTGCTGAATCTCTAGGGACTCTCGGACAGGGGCCACAATCTCCACAGGAACCTCTTCTTCATGCATTTGAAAGATGACATGAAGGAAATCTGTTTCATGGTTGGTGAGGTACTTGAAGTAGCCATCCACAGACAAGGTGGTTTTCCACGAGTTCATCAAGGAGGCCCTGTTTGACCACTTCTCCCAGCTTTTGGTAGCTTGGAGTAATGGGAGGGAGGGCATCTTCTCAGTATTGGACTGTAAAGTGTTTGCTTTCTGGGAGTAAAGTCCAACCAGCTCAGGGTTGATGATTTGAGACTGTTTTTCTTGACGTAGAAAGGCTGAGGACAGGAAGGTGGGCCAGTCTTTATCTGCTGCAGGCTCAACTAGGGGCCCTTGATCAAAATGTAAGTGGTCAGAAGAGATATGGCTCATCAACTCCTTGTAGACCTCCCTGGTAGTACTGCCAACAAAGTTATCAATATCCATTTTTTCAATGGCTTTGGGATCCAGTTCACCAGCCAGATGGTTATACAGGGCTCCAGCCCCCTCAATGTGGAAAGAGTCTAAGAAGTTTCTATCAGAGACCCGTACGGCAGCCGCCTGGACCACGACCTTATTTCTAAGCTTCAAAGTAATGGTCACTGGCTGTGGGTGAAGTGGAAAGGATTTGGGGGGCTGGGGGTCCCACTGCCCAGAGGCTTCTTCCTCCTGGAGGTTCCTCAACATCTTCTCCAGCTCCTCCAGGCGATGCCCTGCAGCTGGGTGACGGGTCACAACCCCCAGGAGAGGAGGCAGGCCTGAGTCCAGTGGTGGGTAGCGAGTCCCCTCCAACTTCATCTTCTTTATCAACTGCTTCAGATCCTCAGCCACGATGTGCCCAGTCAGCTCTGGTTTGCTCTCTGTAGCCAAGACCAGCGGGGTTAAGGGGCGAGATGGGAGTGGAGGAAGACCCAACTCATCTGCCAGCCTCCAGCCCTCACGCAGGGAGGGCATGGATTGGCCTCTCCGGAGCTCAGAGTAGAAAGGCGAGGGGGAAGCCCTGCTGGCGGGGGCCACAGGATAGCTGAGCAGCGACACCATCTGTGAGGAACTGATGTCGATTTCTCTCTTCTTTCCTATGGAGGGCAGCCAGTGGAGAGGCTTTTTCCTCTTCAACCGAGGGATGGACTTCAATTCCTTCACTGGATCCATTCTTCCTGGCTCATTGAGAAACTCTGGTGGACGGCTGAGTTGGATGAGGTAGTTCAGGTTGAGGTTAGAGCACTGCACTTGGGCGAAGCCAGTGCTGTGAGGCCAGGGGATAGGGCACAGCTTGAACGTCCCAGCAGGGCAGACAGGGCGCAGCTTGTCCACATCTCCAGAGGCCTGCTCTGCCCTCAGCAGGGCCTGGAAGTCGGCGAGAAGGCCACGGTAGACGTCGGGACTAGTAAGGAAGAGTGTGCAGTCCCTGGCGAGGCTGGCGGCCAACCGGGTGAGGGTGGCTGATTCAGTGAAGACCCCCCTGGGGGTCGACATGGTCACTAGCAGGTGCAGGTAGCGCAAGAAGAGCTGCTCGCTGCTCAGCAGCACGTAGGCCTCGAGCCGCTTCCGCAGCTTCTGGTTGTTTTTGTGGCTCAGACTAAGTTCGGCGGGCGGCTCCCGCCAGCTGCACTTCAGCTCGTCCAGGATGACCTTGATGAGACGTAGTCGGGCCTCAGGAGGCACTCGCGCTGCTATGCCGCTGCTGGCCAGCAGGTTGGCCACCTGGCTGCACAGCGACGCCACCGTCAGCTTCGCGAGAGAGAAGGACTGCAGAATCCGGCCCTCCTGCGGGGGGCACTTCTGAGGCTCTGGGGACGTCGTCCTAGTGGGGAAGAGCGACAGCGGACGCAGCAACCGGTGGTAAAACCTCTGGAGCTCAGGCTCGGGCTTCGGGGGCTCCATCTTAGAGCCGGCGGCCGCCACGGGAACAGAAAGCCGGGTGGTTACTAAGGCAACCAGGAGCCCGACGGCCCGAGTGCGCCTGCGCGGCCGCCACCCGGTGGCTGACGGGGCAGGGCCTTGCGTGCGCACGCACTAGGAGGCGGAGTTAAGGGTGGCTTCAGAGGCTCAGTCCCCGCGACGCCGTGCTGATTGGCGCTCCTGTGCCGGAGGAGTTCTGCGTCTCGGGCTGGTGACTGGGTCCAGAATGGCTTCGGACTCGGGGAACCAGGGGACCCTCTGCACGGTGAGGGTCGAGGCTTCGTGTGGAGCCTCGCCGGGCAGAGAGCCTCAGCCCCTGGGGTGATCGTTACCTTGGGAAGAGGGGGGTGGGCACTTGGGTTGAGGCCTGGGGCCACGGAATGAAACTAGGGTGCGAGGGTAGCAGGGGCCCTGCGTGAGTGTTGGGGGGTGACTCCCATGGTCCTGGAATGGTCATGAGTGATCATAAAGAAGGTGCTTGAAGAGGGGTTACGTGGGGCTTGTTCCCAGACCCTTGCGGTGGTCATAGGGTAGGTGGTGAAACAAAGTCATACCAAGGCACTTCCCCAGCGATCATCGGCTGGTCCCTGCCGCCCTTGCAGTTGGAGTTCACGGTGCAGATGACCTGTCAGAGCTGTGTGGACGCGGTGCGCAAGTCCCTGCAAGGGGTGGCAGGTAAGAACAGGGTAAACTTTTCTGCAGACAGTCCAGAAGCCTCTGGGAGGGACCAGGCGAATCTATTAGGTGAACCCTACTCCCATTTTACAGATGCAGAAACTGAACCCCAGAGAGTGAAAGGAATGTTCTCAGAGTTACACACAGACCTGGAGGCAGAGCCTAGAGTACAGCTGTCCAGCTTGCCCTGACAGGTTCTAACTGCCTGTCTTGTTGTCCTGAACCTCAGGTGCCCCAGAGACTGAGGAGCTAGGCTGAGGGAGTTCCTTGGAAAACAGGCAGTTTTTGCTTGGGAAACAACATAATCTTGACAAAGAAAACAGCAGCGCAGGCCCTATACCATCCTGGGTAGCTTCCTATACCACCGGGCGCGGTGGCTCATGCCTGTAATCCCAGCACTTTGGGAGGCCGAGGTGGGTGGATCACGAGGTCAGGAGATCGAGACCATCCTGGCTAACACAGTGAAACCCCGTCTCTATTAAAAAATACAAAAAATTAGCCGGGCGTGGTGGTGGGCGCCTGTAGTCCCAGCTACTTGGAAGGCCGAGGCAGGAGAATGGCGTGAACCCGGGAGGCGGAGCTTGCAGTGAGCCGAGATCACGCCACTGCACTCTAGCCTGGGCAACAGAGCGAGACTCCGTCTCAAAAAAAAATCATAATAAATAAAAGGCCAGCTGGTCTGGAGGTGACCTGGCACAATGAGAAAGGTCTGGAAAGGTAGAGCCACCAGCATGGCTCTGGGAAATGGCTTCCTTTGATTCTGTTAAGTGTTCATCCAGGCCAGGCTCAGTGGCTCACGCCTGTAATCCCAGCACTTTGGGACACCGAAGTGGGTGGATTGCTCAAGTCCAGGAGTTTGAGAGCAGCCTGAGCAACATGGCGAAAACCCTTCTCTATAAAATATACAGAAATTAGCTGGGCATCATGGTGCGTGCCTGTATAGTCCCAGCTACTGGGGAGGCCGAGGCAGGAGGATTGCTTGAGCCCAGGAGGTGGAGGCTGCAGTGAGTTGGATCGCTCCACGGCACTCCAGGCCGGGTGACAGAGTGAGACCCCATCTCAAAAAGAAAAAAAAAGTTCACCCAGTCATTCGGCAGGTATGGACCAGACACTGGGGCTTTTTAGGGAGAAGAGTTCACATGGGTATCAGGCACATCCCCTGCACTCAGGTGGAAATGAGCATGCAAGCGTTGCCTGGATGGCATTCACAGAATGCTCTGTGGAAAGAGCAATGGTGAGAGGGATGAGATGAGATGGCTTCTGAAGCTGGGACCCTGGTAGTGGTGGACTCTGTAAAGTGATTAGGGGTATGAGCTCTAGAGTTCAAACCCCCTCTTTGCCACTTAATGGCACTAAGACTTCATGCATGTTACTTTTTGTGTCTCTGTTTGTTCCGTGTTAAATGGGGGATGATAATAGAAGCTACTCTGGAGGATTGTCCTGAAGAGTAACCGAGTTAATACAAAAAAAGCATTTAGAAAAGTCTTTGGCATGTAGTAACAGCCTAGTAAATCCTAGGGGATTATGAGAGGAAGGGCTTACAGGTGGTGATCTGGTTGGAAGGAGGCTGGAGGGGACAATGTTGAAGCTGGGTTTGCTTAGACTATGCGTTTTGAGTGGTGAGTGAGCCCTCCACTTCCTGTACAACTTGCTTGCCAGGAGAGCAGACAGCTGGCCTTTCTCTTGGACCCGGAGCAGTTTTCAGCCCTCAGCAGGTTTCTTAGGCACCAGATAAAGACTTCTGGTGACTCTGTGTTTTCTGGTCTGGCTTGGCTTTCTCATGGGGCCAGGCAGGGAAGTTGTAGTTTTCTAGAATGCACACACACAGAGAAAGAGAGTTGCCATCTCAGGAGGCCTGGGGGAAGGCCTTCTCAGGAGGTAAGCAGGAGGAGCCCCCAGCCCAAGGCTCACCCCCTTGAATCTCTATCACTTGCCCTGGTGTTCTCTGTGGCCTTCTGTTTTCTCTCTCACTAGGCTCTGAGCCAACGAAGGGTGGGCCTGGCTACGTTCCAAGGTCTACCAGTCTTAACTCAAGGAGCAAACTGAATGGCTGCTTAGCTAAGGTACCAGCCTCCCTCTTGGTTTAGACTCAGTCAAGAATTCAGGAGGTGCATAGTGACAAGGAGCTTCCCACTTCAGGAGCAGAGAATCAGCTCTTCTCTGGAGACCTGAGGGTCTGGGAACTCTCCTATGCTGAGGCCTGTCATCAGGATATCTTATCTGCTATGTGTCCAAAACATACTTAGGCCTCCACACTGCTCCAGGCCACCACCCTGCCTCTCCCTAGCCTGTGTAAGAACCTCATCCTTTGATGGATTCCCCATTGCTTCTGTTGCCCCCTCTAATAGCTTTTGCACATAAAAGCCAGGATCTTGTTCTGCTCTGTTGCCCAGGCTGGAGTGCAGTGGCACCATCTCAGCTCACTGCAACCTCCACCTCCCAGTTCATTTGATTCTCCCACCTCAGCCTCCCGAGTAGCTGGGATTACAGGTGTGCACCACCATGCCTGGCTAATTTTTTTACTTTTACTAAAAATGGAGTTTTGCCATGTTGGCAAGGCTGGTATCGAACTGCTGGCCTCGTGATCCACGTGCCTCAACCTCCCAAAGTGCTGGGATTATAGGTGTGTGCCACCACGCCTGGCCATCTGACAACTGACTTTTTTTTTTTTTTTTTTTTTGAGACGGAATCTTGCTCTGTTGCCCAGGCTGGAGTGCAGTGGCGCAATCTCAGCTCACTGCAAGCTCCGGCCTCCCGGGTTCACACCATTCTCCTGCTTCAGCCTCCTGACTAGCTGGGACTACAGGCGCCCGCCACCACGCCCGGCTAACTTTTTCGTATTTTTAGTAGAGACGGGGTTTCACTGTGTTAGCCAGGATGGTCTCGATCTCCTGACCTTGTGATCCGCCCACCTCGGCCTTCCAAAGTGCTGGGATTACAGGCATGAGCCACCATGCCCGGCTGACAACTGACTTTTTTTTTTTTTTTTTTGAGACGGAGTCTCGCTCTGTCGCCCAGGCTGGAGTGCAGTGGCGCGATCTCGGCTCACTGCATGCTCCTCCTCTCGGGTGCACGCCATTCTCCTGCCTCAGCCTTCCCAGTAGCTGGGACTACAGGCGCCCACCATCACGCCCCGCTAATTTTTTGTATTTTTAGTAGAGACGGGGTTTCACTGTGGTCTTGATCTCCTGACCTCGTGATCCGCCTGCCTCGGCCTCCCAAAGTGCTGAGATTACAGGCGTGAGCCACCGCACCCGGCCGACAACTGACTTTTGAACTTGACCCTTGTGGACCTCACAGAGCTCCTGCCCTCACAGAGCTGGCGGCCTAGGAGTGAAACAGAGGACTGTAGTCAGTGCAATGTGAATTACAGGAGGGGGAGTGTGAGCTGCTACAGGACCACAAGGGGTGTGGTCCTAACCCAGCTTGGAGCCTAGGGGCTGCTTCCTAGGGTGAGTACAATATCTGGGTTAAGTGTTGGGGCTCTGGAGCTAGGCTGCATGGTCAGAGGTCCAGTTGCACAACTTACTACAGTGCGACTTTGAGCAAGTTTCTTCATCTTTCTGTGCCTGTTTTCTCATCTGTAAAATGGGGATCATTGTACCTAACTTAGAGGCTTAGTAGGAGTACCAAATATGTTAAGACAGGTAAGACACAGGATTCGCTCACCGTCCATGCCCAGTAAGGGTTAGCTCTACTAATGATGGCAATAGTCCCTGCCTTTTATGTGTGTAATAGCTTTATTAAGATATAATTCGGCCGGGCGCAGTGGCTCACACCTGTAATTCCAGCACTTTGGGAGGCTGAGGCAGGCAGATCACGAGGTGAGGAGATCGAGACCATTCTCGCTAACACGGTGAAACCCTGTCTCTACTAAAAACACAAAAAATTAGCTGGGAGTGATGGCGGGCACCTGTAGTCCCAGCTACTTGGGAGGCTGAGGCAGGAGAATGGCTAGAACCCAGGAGGTGGAGCTTGCAGTGAGCCGAGATTGCGCCACTGCACTCCAGCCTGGGCGACAGAGCGAGACTCCATTTCAAAAAAAAAAAAAAGGCCGGGTGTGGTGGCTCATGCCTGTGTTCCCAGCACTTTGGGAGGCCAAGGCGGGCAGATCACGAGGTCAGGAGATTGAGACCATCCTGGCTAATCCGGTGAAACCCCGTCTTTACTAAAAATACAAAAAATTAGCCGGGCTTGGTGGTGGGTGCCTGTAGTCCCAGCTACTCGGGAGGCTGAGGCAGGAGAATGGCGTGAACCCAGGAAGCGGAGCTTGCAGTGAGCCCAGATGGCGCCACTGCATTCCAGCCTGGGCAACAGAGCGAGACTCTGTCTCAAAAAAAAAAAAAAGATGTAATGCATAGTCTGGGCAGCTAGGCACAGTGGCTCACGCCTGTAATTCCAGCACTTTAGGAGGCTTGCTTGAACCCAGGAGGCAGAGGTTGCAGTGAGCCAAGATCATGCCACTGCTCTCCAGCCTAGGTGACAAAGTGAGACTCCATCTCGAAAATAAAAAAAGATATAATTCATGTACTATAAAAATCACCCATTTAGGCCAGGCGCAGTGGCTCACGCCTGTAGTCCCAACAGTTTGGGAGGCTGAGGTTGCAGTGAGCCGAGATTGTGCCATTACACTCCAGCCTGGGTGACAGAGCGAGACTCTGTCTCAAAAAAAAAAGAAAAAAAAAATCACCCATTTAAAGGATACAGTTCATCTGTTTGTAGTATTTTCAGAGTTGTGCAACCATCTCTCCACTGTCAGTTTTACATTTTTATCACTTCATAAAGAAATCCTAGGCCACAGCCAGGCGTGATGGCTCATGCCTGTAATCTCAGTACTTTGGGAGACCGAGGCAGGCAGATGACCTGAGGTCAGGAGTTCGAGAGCAGCCTGGCCAACATAGTGAAACCCCATGTCTATTAAAAGAAAAAAATCCAAAAAAA
This sequence comes from Pongo pygmaeus, assembly GCF_028885625.2. NCBI lineage: Eukaryota > Metazoa > Chordata > Mammalia > Primates > Hominidae > Pongo > Pongo pygmaeus. The sequence goes on along the minus strand of NC_072382.2, from coordinate 8,082,887 downwards.
TTAGCTGGGCATGGTGGTGGTGTGTACCTGTAGTCCCTGCTACTCGGGAGGCTAAGGCAGGAGAATCGCTTGAACCCAGGAGGTGGAGGTTTCAGTGAGCTGAGATTGTGCCACTGCACTCCAGCCTGGGTGACAGAGCGACACTCCATCTCAAAAAAATAAAAAAATAAATTAAAAAAATAGAGACAGAAAATAGATTGGTGGCAGGGGTAGGATAATAGGAGGGTGATAGCTAAGGGATATAGGATTTCCTTTCCTTTTATTTTATTTTATTTTAGAGACGGAGTCTCACTTTTTCACCTAGTCTGGAGTGCAGTGGTGAAATCTCGGCTTACTGCAACCTCCGCCTCCTGGGTTCAAGCAGTTCTTGTGCCTCAGCCTCCCGAGTAGCTGGGACTACAGGTGCGCACCCCCTTGTCTGGCAAATTTTTATATTTTTGGTAGAGACAGGGTTTCACCATGTTGGCCAGGCTGGTCTCAAACTCCTGACCTCAGGTGATCCACCCACCTCGCCCTCCCAAACTGCTGGGATTACAGGCGTGAGCCACCGCACCTGGCCTATTTTGTTCTTTTTGTTTGTTTGTTTTATTCCGTATCGGAGTCTTGCTCTGTCACCCAGGCTGGAGTGCATTGGCATGGTGGCTCACGCCTGTAATCCTAGCACTTTGGGAGGCCGAGGTGGGTGGATTACCTGAGGCCAGGGGTTCGAGACCAGCCTGGCCAACATGGTGAAACCCCATCTCTACTAAAAATAAAAAAATTAGCCGGGCATGGTGGTGCATGCCTGTAGTCCCAGCTACTCGGGAGGCTGAGGCAGGAGAATTGCTTGAATCTGGCAGGTGGAGGTTGCAGTGAGCCAAGATCGTGCCACTGCACTCCAGCCTGAGCAACAGAGAGAGACTCTGTTTCAAAAAAAAAAAAAATTTTTTTTTAAGCTATCTCCTACAAGAAGAATATTTTCTGTCTGTGGATTTGCCTATTCTAGACATCTAATATACATGGCATTATATATGTGGCTTTGTGACTGGCTTTCTCGTAGCATAATGTTTCAAGGTCCGTCCGTGTTGTAGCACGTATCAGCACTTCGTTCCTGAATAGTATTTCATTTATGGATACCACATTTTATCTGTTCATTAGTTGATGGGCATTTGGGTTATTTTTATCTTTTGGCTATTGTGAATAATGCCGCTATGGATAGCCCACTTAAAAAAAAAAAAACACTGCTTTAAAAAGAATTATGTATGTTTCCAAAGTTATAAATAATGCCTGGCGTGTATTAGAACTCACAGAAATCCTGGGGGCAAGGTGGCATTATCCCCATTTATATGAAAAGAAACAGACTCAGAAGTGAAGAGGCTTACTCAGGGTTACACAGTTAAAAAGTAGCTTGCCTCTGACCATGGGAAGTTTGGTGGAAATGGGGATGGAGAATTGCTGTCTGTTTCTCTGTTCCCTGCTGCCAGCACTGGGTGCCAGCCTCTGTTGCCCTCTTCCCTCTCTCTCGCCAGGTGTCCAGGATGTGGAGGTGCACTTGGAGGACCAGATGGTCTTGGTACACACCACTCTGCCCAGCCAGGAGGTGCAAGCTCTCCTGGAAGGCACGGGGCGGCAGGCGGTACTCAAGGGCATGGGCAGCGGCCAGTTGCGTGAGTGACCACGGTGGCCTTGGCCCCCCTGGGAGGGAGGTGGCTCAGAGCTGGTACAAATCTAACCATAGGATTCTCGGGCTCTGGGTTGGAGTGGCTTTGAGGAAGGTGTGAAAATTATGTGAGACTCCCTGCCCTTCCCGAGCTACTGAAAAGGTGTGCTGGGTGAGGTGGCAACCCAGCCCAAGTGTCTAATACCTTGCAGAGAATCTGGGGGCAGCAGTGGCCATCCTGGGGGGGCCTGGCACCGTGCAGGGGGTGGTGCGCTTCCTACAGCTGACCCCTGAGCGCTGCCTCATCGAGGGAACTATTGACGGCCTGGAGCCTGGGCTGCATGGACTCCACGTCCATCAGTATGGGGACCTCACAAACAACTGCAACAGGTGAGTTGTCTGAAGTCTCCCCAGTAGCATTCTCAGCTACACATTTTCACACTTGGCCCTCACCAATACTCTGTGAGGCACATACACACAGGCATAACCTCCAGATGAGGAAACTGAGGCTCACAGAGGTTAAATGACTTGCCAAAGGTCCAGAGCAGGTAAAAGGTAGAGTTGGGATTTGAGTCAAGATCTGACCTTGGCTGGGCACAGTAGCTCACACCTGTAATCCTAGCACTTTGGGAGGCCGAGGTGGGCGGATCACCTGAGGTCAGGAGTTCAAGACCAGCCTGGCCAACATGGTGAAACCCCATCTCTACTAACAATACAAAAAAAAATTAGCCAGGTGCAGTGGCACGTGCCTGTAATCCCAGCTACTGGGGAGGCCCGTAATCTCCTGAGGCAGGAGAATCACTTGAACTCAGGAGGTGGAGGTTGTGGTTAGCTGAGATTGCACCACGGCACTCCAGCTCAGGGGTGACAGGGCAAAACTGTCTCAAGAAAAAAAAAAATCTGATCTTGAAGGTCCTACTTATAACCACCTTACTACCTCTGAGATGGAAGGGGACTTCTGGACACAGCAAAGGAAGGGTCCCCATGCCATGGTGTTTGTCATGCTGTGATATAACTAGTTATTTACTCATCTGTGAATCCCCTGAGCCAGAAGCTTATTGAGGACAGGACCCATGTCTGATTCTTCTCGGTGCCCTCTACCCAAAGCCCAGCACAGAGTAGGCCTGTTTGTTGAATGAATGAATGAATGAATGAATGAATGAAGCAAATATAAATAGATGAGAGGGTAGAGCACCTGGCCTTTGAGCTGCTTTCCTGCCCACCTGTTTCCTTTCTTTCTTAGCTGTGGGAACCACTTTAACCCTGATGGAGCATCTCATGGGGGCCCCCAGGACTCCGACCGGGTAAGTGTCTGTCTGGGTTTGGGCTTGGGCTGAGAGAGAACCCAAAGTCTCAGAGGCAGGGCAGGCAGCTCTTGGGATCCTAACAGTGTGATTCCTTTTTGGTGGAGTTTTTTCCTCTCATTTTATTTTGCTGAGTTTGGAAACATTTGTTGACACTTTCTGAGAGGATACAATAGATTACAGCCCCAGTGCCTGACCCAAGGAGCACACAGTCTCTGGGGGAGATTACTGAATTCCATGGTTTCCAGGCAGTGAGATAATCCTTGCAGGAGCCTGCAAGAGGTCCTGGAGCCCACGGTGAATAGTTCATCTGCCTGAGGGGCAGGGGCAGTGGGAGGAAGTGAAATACGGAAGTTGAGGGTTTTACCTAAACTGAAAAGGCTGTCCCTGGCGTTCCCTAACACCCCGGTCCTGGAGTTTCATTTTTCAGCAGAGAATCATTTCCCAGTCTTCAGGGAATTGCGTGTTGCCGTAATGATTTTTGTCTTATCTGAGTACTAATTGTATTGTTAGTTACTCAATCATTTGGTTTTTTTATTTTATTTTCTGAGATGGAGTTTTGTTCTTATTGCCCAGGCTAGAGTGCAATGGCGCGGTCCCAGCTCATTGCAACCTCCGCCTCCCAAGTTCAAACGATTCTCCTGCCTCAGCCTCCCTAGCAGCTGGGACTACAGGTGCACACCACCACACCCGGCTAATTTTTGTATTTTTAGTAGAGATAGGGTTTCACCAGGTTGGCCAGGCAGTCTTGAACTCCTGACCTCAAGTGCTCCACCCACCTCAGCCTCCCAAAGTGCTGGGATTACAGGCGTGAGCCACTATGCCCGGCTCTGACTGTGCTATTTTCTATCTTGATGGGTTTGCAACCTTGTGCCACAAAACAAATGAAACCATGGTATGTGTTGCTTAATGCATGTTACTGATTTTTTGGACTTTTCACAGCTCTGTTACCTATCATGCTTTTCTTTTCTTCTGTTTCTTTTCCTTTTCCTTTCTCCCCTCCCCTCCCCTCCCTTCTCCTTTCCGAGATAGGATCTCACTCTATTGCCCATGCTGGAGTGCAGTGCTGCAATCATGGCTCACTATAGCCTTGAACTCGTGGGCTCAAGCAATCCTCCCACCTCACCTGATAGCTGGGACCACAAGCGTGTACCATTATGCCCAGCTAATTTTTTTTTTTTTTTTTTTTTTTGGTGGTAGAAATAGGGTGTCACTATATTCCTCAGGCTGGTCTCAAACTGCTGGGCTTGAGCAGTCCTCCCTCCTCGGCCTCCCAGTGTTAGGATTATGAGCATAAGCCAGCATGCCTGGCCTCTGTCACATTTCTTTTTTTCTTTTTCTTTTTCTTTTTTGTATTTTTAGTAGAAACGAGGTTTTGCCATGTTGGCCGGGCTGGTCTTGAAGTCCCAACCTCAAGTGATCCACCTGCCTTGGCCTCCCAAAGTGCTGGGATTACAGGCGTGAGCCACTGCGCCCGACCACTCTGTCACATTTCTAATGATCAAAAGTTTTTACTCCCTGTTCTGGGAAATTGGAGAGGCATTTCTATAGAGTCCATTGCACAGTGCCATGCTTATGCTTAGTGATTAGTAATCTGCTGCTGCAAATCAAATGACTCCAAAGTTAGGAGTTTAAAACAACAAACATATACTGTCTCTGGGGCAGGAATTTGTGTGTGACTTAGCTGGGTGCTTGCAGCTCAGGGTCTCTCTCGGGGCTGCAGTCATCTCAGGGCCTCACGTGGGGAGAATCTGCTTCCAGGTTTGCTGATGTTGCTGTTGGCAGGCCCCAGGTCCTCCCTGGCTGTTGGCCAGAGACATCAGTTCTTTGCCACGTGGATCTCTCCCTAGGGCAGCTCACAACACAGCAGTTGGCTTCTTTCAGAGTGAATGAGCGAGAGAGAGAGAGATTGAGATTGAGAGAGGGTGTCCAAGATTCAAGCCACATTCTTTTTGTAACCTAATCTTAGAAGTGACACTAGGTCCAGCCCACCACACTCAAGGGAGGCGCATCATAGAGGCCATTCGCCTCATGCAGCCTTGAAAGATGACGGGCAGGAAGTAGGCATTGAAGAGGGTAAGAGTGGGATTGGCAAGCCCAGCAAAAGAAACTGCCCGGGCAAAGCCCTCGAGGCATGGAATGGCAGGGAGTGTTTCTGAAGGGCAGGAGACTGCCTTGTGACCTGTGTTGTCTTCCTGGGCCCCAGGTGGGTCAGGGAATCAGAAGGGGCTGGCATCAGCAGCTGTGCCTCACCCAGTCCCTTAACTTAGACAAGGAAGAACTGAGCAGGAGCTGACCAGCCAAGGCCACGGTGACTGGCAAGTTGCTGTTGGGTTTTAGCATCTGCTTTTCTCAGGTGGAAGAGAATTCCATGTGGGAATTTGCATCCAAGCCTGGTTGTCCCTTGCACATCTCCTAACTGATCTCTAAGCTCCCTTCTGTTCTCTCCTCACCCTGCTCCAGTCCTTACTTTTCATAGACTGCACTAGAAGGATTGTTCTGAAGCCTGGAGTAACCAGGCCATGCCCCTGCCTGAAACTTGTCTTGGCTCCCAGTGCCTGAGAGTACAAGCTGGGCCTAGCTTCTTGGTGTGGACATTCAATGCCCCACTCCCCCGGCCTATTGCCCCTGCCTGTGTGCTGAGGAAACAGCCCCGAAAGGCTGCCTTTCCCTGAACTCCTGCTGGGTCATGCCTCCAGCCACACTGTCCAGGCTGCCGCCTGCCTTGAGGCTGCTCCTCAAGCCGGGCGCGGTGGCTCATGCCTGCAATCCCAGCACTTTGGGAGGCCAAGGCAGACGGATCACTTGAGGTCAGGAGTTCGAGACCAGGCTGGCCAATATGGTGAAACGCTGTCTCTACTAAAAATACAAAAATTAGGCCAGGTGCAATGGCTCATGCCTGTAATCCCAGCACTTTGGGAGGCTGAGGTGGATGGGTCACTTGACGTCAGGAGTTTGAGATCAGCCTGACCAACATGGTGAAACCCTGTCTCTATTAAAAATATAAAAGTTGGGCCGGGCGCGGTAGCTCACGCCTGTAATCCCAGCACTTTGGGAGGCCGAGGCGGGCAGATCACAAGGTCAGGAGATTGAGACCATCCTGGCTAACATGGTGAAACCCCGTCTCTACTAAAAATACAAAAAATTAGCCAGGCGTGGTGGCAGGCGCCTGTAGTCCCAGCTACTCAGGAGGTTGAGGCAGGAGAATAGCGTGAACCTGGGAGGCGGAGCTTGCAGTGAGCCGAGGTTGCGCCACTGCACTCCAGCCTGGGCGACAGAGCAAGACTCCATCTCAAAAAACAAAACAAAACAAAACAAAAGTTAGCCAGGCATGGTGGCATGCATCTGTAGTCACAGCTACTCGGGAGGCTGAAACAAGAGAATTGCTTGAACCTGGGAGGTGGAGGTTGCAGTGAGCCCAGATTGTGCCACTGCACTCCAGCCTAGGCAACAGAGCGAGACTCTGTCTCAATAAATTAATAAATAAATAAATTAATTAATTAAAAGAAATACAAAAACTAGCCAGGCGTAGTGGTGCATGCCTGTAATCCCAGCTAGTCGGGAGGCTGAGGCAGGAGAATTGCTTGAACCCGGGAAGCAGAGATTGCAGTGAGCCGAGATCACACCATTGCATTCCAGCCTGGGCATTGCAATGAGACTTCGTATCAAAACAAAACAAAACAAAACAAGCCAAAAAACTGCTCTTCAGGGCTCTGTATCCCCTCCCCCTTCTTGATCTTTCTACTGTTCAAATCTCCAACGCAGGGCGTAAAAAAAAGTACCAGGTGCAGGCAGCAGATATCCCTCTGGAAAACGAGATAAAGCAGAACTGGCGCTTCCTCCTGCCTATCAGTTGGTGGCACAGTGAGATGCCTGGTTACTCAGCAGCAAGGTCATGGGAGCCCACCTGCACTGGCACAGGCACTTGTTTCTGCCCAAAATGTCAGGTTGGGGACAATTTATTTGCACAGATGCGGGTTTCTGTGGCTCACTAGTAAGGCCTTGTCACCCCAAAACACACCAACTGTTTTATTCACCCTGTGTGTCATCACCCCTAGTCTGTTCTGTATCTGGGCCCCCACCATGTTCTGAGTCCCTTGAGGATGGTGACCTGCATACTCCCTGCCATGTTGGGTAGTGTGTCTGACCTGGGGGGTGCTCATAGGTGTGTTATGACAATTTTTATTACCTTCAAAGGAGAAGGAGGGCAGAGCCAGCTTCTAGGGGCTAGGACAGGCCCTTTGCCCCTTGCATTTCCTTCTGTTCCTGGAATCTGGGAGTCAGGGAAATGACATTGGCTGCCTATGATGGTCAGGGAAGCCAGGCTTGGCCAACTTAAGCCTATGGGAATTGAAGACAGCCAAGGGCTCACAGAGCCATCAGGAGGCTGCACAACTGAGCTAACTGGAGGCTGAGAAGCAGAGCTGGGCAATTGCCTCGCCAGAAAAACAGTCTGGTCCAATGGGAATGACTGCACAGGCAGGGGAAACTTCCACTGGCTCTTTTCAGCCCACTGTGATCCCGCCCAGGATTTCATTTCCAGGGAGGCAGTGTTCAGATGGTCCAGGACTTCCTGGACCACTTTCCACTTCCAGACAGGGCCAAGAAGACCTTGCCTGCCCAGTCCTTGGGGAGCTCAGATCCTACCAGACTGGTACCCACAGGAGGAAATGGGTACTTTAGGGAAGCAGGAAGAGGCATCGCAATCAGGAAGTCAGAAGATAGCAGCTTGGCACCACGTGGCACACATCTCCTATACACACACTGGATCTCATTCCAGCACCGTGGAGACCTGGGCAATGTCCGTGCTGATGCTGACGGCCGCGCCATCTTCAGAATGGAGGATGAGCAGCTGAAGGTAAGGTGGAAAAGAAGGTGGGCACCCTTCCTAACAGGGTCCATCATCTGAGGCTGTTGTCTCCCCTCAAAGGTGTGGGATGTGATTGGCCGCAGCCTGATTATTGATGAGGGAGAAGATGACCTGGGCCGGGGAGGCCATCCCTTATCCAAGATCACAGGGAACTCCGGGGAGAGGTGAGTGGTGTCGGCCCCTGCAGGAGGCTGTGCTCTGTGGATGGTGCATGAAGAACCCAGGGGTGGGGGCCAAACAAGTACCCACCCCTGACCACACATTCTTCTGCAGGTTGGCCTGTGGCATCATCGCACGCTCCGCTGGCCTCTTCCAGAACCCCAAGCAGATCTGCTCTTGCGATGGCCTCACCATCTGGGAAGAGCGAGGCCGGCCCATCGCTGGCAAGGGCCGAAAGGAGTCGGCCCAGCCCCCTGCCCACCTTTGAGCAGGACCTCACCTTGACTCTGTTGCTGTCCTCCAGGGCGAGCACTTTCCACTTCCAGAGGGGGCCAGAGGGACTTTGCCTGCCCAGTCTTTGGAGAGCTCAGTACAGGGCAGGAGCTGCTGTGGTGTTCCCTTGGCAAATGAAAGTTTTATTTTCGTTTGGGACTTGGTGTTTTGTGCTTGTCTCCATGCCCCTTATGGGCTTGCTGAACATAGCTCTGCCTCTGCCCTTTGTATCAGGGCCACCCCTTAGCATTGGAGCCAAACAAACCTGAATTCAAACCTACACACACACCGAAGTCCCCATCTTCCTCCTTGGAGCCATAATGAAGAGCCAGTACAGTCAAATTTCTGTTTGTGGCCTGCCCCCACCCCTCACCATGGCTGATTGGAACCAAAATGGACACCTGACCCATGGTGGCCCATGCTTTCCCTGAGAAATCAGAGCAGATCCAGCTTTAGTTTTTTCCTGTGGTTGGACCCATAACATGGGAATATGGGAAGTTTTGGTGGCCCTCTTCTCCCTGCCTTATTGACTGAGCATCAGAAAAAGCCAGTCAGCTAAGGAGGAAGAATGAGGCAGGGAGAATCTAATAGTTGCTGGAGAATCCCAGTCACTCTGGAGTCCCCTCTCTGAGCCTTTCGGGAGGCCAGCTGCCTCCTGCCTGGGATTGAAGAGATGCTCCTGAATCTATCTATTGCATCCCCCTGTTAAGATAATCTGGCTTGAGGCTAGGCACGGTAGCTCACACCTGTAATCCCAGTACTTCGGAAGGCCAAGGCAGGAGGATCTCTTGAGCCCAGGAGTTTGAGACCAGCCGGGGGAACAGAGTAAGACCCCGTCTCTACAAAAAAAAAAAATTTAATTAGCTGGGCACGATGGTGCATGCTTGTGGTCCCAGCTATTTGGGAGGCTGAGGTGGGAGGATCGCTTGAGCCTGGGAGGTTGAGGCTGCAGTGAACCATGATCACGCCACTGCATTCCAGCCTGGGCAACAGAGCAAGACTCCATCTCAAAACAAAAACAAAAACAAAAACAAAAAAAAACACCTGACTTTATTTCTTTTAGTCATAAGTAAAAATTATTAATTAACATAATAAGTGAAGTGCTTGGCACAGAGCCCGTCATATAAAGTTAAGGGAGCAGCAGCTATGATTCTGAGGCTGCGTGGGACCCTTGGAGGTAGCCCTAGCCAAGCTCCCCTTTCCTATGGTTGGATGAGCTGCTAACCAGGGAACAGTTTGTGGGGCCTCAGGTTCAGAGCCTCCCTACTCATCTATTATTTCCCTGTACCCCCACCCCCATGGGGTGCCTTGCTCATCTTTGACAAAGCTGCTTTTATGATAGGGTAAGCTGGCAGACTACAAACTTTGCCCCAAGCTGGCAGACTACAGACATTGTCCCTACACTGCCTGCTTGGAACTGGGTGGGTGGTTTCGCAGTTAGTTGTCCTTGGCTTCGAGGCAGAGCCCCTGGCTCGGATCCCATTCCCCAGTCCCTGTCTGTTTTCCCTTTCAAGGCTGTGGGTGGGTTCCACCTCTAGCCCCAACCCTTGGACTCTGCTCTTTCTTGCCAAACCTATGCTGGTTGTTTTCCAGCTCCCTGTGGTTGCTGGGAGCCAAACCCTTTTAAGCCCAGACTCAGGCTGTCTTTCCCCACTTCCAGGTCATTGCAGAAACTCATCCTGGATTCTGCCCACAGCTAACCCCTGACATCCTCTCACCTCCATTCTGGAATGATGTCTGGGTTTTAACCTTTTTAAGCCTAAATGGTTCACCATGACACGACTCTATTAGCCTCTTTTTTTTTTTTTTTTTCCTTTTTTTGTGACAGAGTTTCACTCTGTTGCCCAGGCTGGAGTGCAGTGGTGCAATCAAGATTCACTGCAGGCTGGGTGCAGTGACTCACGCCTGTAATACCAGCACTTTGGGAGGCCGAGGCGGGTGGATCACTTGAGGTCAGGAGTTCGAGACCAGCCTGGCCAACATGGCGAAACCCCATCTCTACTAAAAATACAAAAGTTAGCCAGGTGTAGTGGGATTACAGTGCCTGAAATCCCAGCTACTCATGAGGCTGAGACAGGAGAATTGCTTGAACCCAGGAGGCAGAGGTTGCAGTGAACCGAGATCACACCACTGCACTCCAGCCTGGGTGACAGAGCCAGACTCTTATCTCAAAAAAAAAAGCAGATCGGCCAGGCGTGGTGGCTCACACCTGTAATCCCAGCACTTTGAGAGGGCAAGGCGGGCGGATCACAAGGTCTGTAGATGGAGACCATCCTGGCTAACACGGTGAAACGCTGTCTCTACTAAAAATACAAAAACTTAGCCGGGTGTGGTGGGGGGCACCTGTAGTCCCAGTTACTTGGGAGGCTGAGGCAGGAGAATGGCGTGAACCCGGGAGGTGGAGCTTGCAGTGAGCCGAGATGGCGCCACTGCACTCCAGCCTGGGCGATAGAGCGAGACTCTGTCTCAAAAAAAAAAAAAAAAGATAAACATCCTCATTAGCTTTTCTTCTGAACTTCTGGCTTGTGGTTTTTCAAAGTTTATTTTTAAATCACAGGACACTGTTCAAACATCTTGAAGCCTCATCTGCAAAGCAGAAGTGTAACTGCAGGCAAAGATGCTCCGTTTTGGCCAGGAACAGTGGCTCATGCCTGTAATCCCAGCACTTTGGGAGGCCAGGGCAGGAGGACTGCTTGAAGCCAGTTAGAAACCAGACTAGCCAAGAAAGCAAGACCCTGTCTCTACAAAAAATAATTTAAAAGGCCGGGTGCCATGGCTCTCGCCTGTAATCCCAGCACTTTGGGAGGCCGAGGTGGGCAGATCACGAGGTCAGGAGCTCAAGACCATCCTGGCTAACATAGTGAAAACCCATCTCTACTAAAAATACAAAAAATTAGCTGGGTGTGGTAGCACGTGCCTGTAGTCCCAGCTACTCAGGAGGCTGAGGCAGGAGAATGGTGTGAACCCGGGAGGTGGAGCTTGCAGTAAGCGGAGATCCCACCACTGCACTCCAGCCTGGGTGAGAGAGCAAGACTGTCTCAAAATAATAATAATAATGATAATTACTTAAAAATCAGCTGAGTGTGGTGGCACAGGCCTATGGTCCCAGCTACTTAGGAGGCTGAGGCAGGAGGATTGCTTGTGCCTAGGAGTGTGCAGCTGCAGTGAGCCACGGTCATGCCACTCTGCTGCAGCCTGGTTGAGAGAGTAAGACCTTGTCTCTAAAAAAAAAAAGTAATTTTTTAAAAAAGAGGCCTTTAATCCCAGCAGTTTAGGGGGCCAAGATGGGAGGACTGCTTGATCCCAGGAGGTCAAGGTTGCAGTGAGCCGTGATTGTGCCACTGCCCTCCAGCCTGGGGGACAGAGTGTGACCCTGTCTCAAAAATAAATCAACAAACGAAAAGGAAAATTTGAGTCCAAGATGGGAAGATTACTTGAGGCCAGGAGTTCGAGACCAACTTGGGCAACATAGCAAGAACCCCATCTCTGAAAAAAAAAATTTTTTTTTTTCAGAGATGGAGTTTCTCTCTTGTTGCCCAGGCTGGAGTGCAGTGGGGTGATCTTGGCTCACTGCAACCTCCACCTCCTGGGTTCAAGCGATTCTCCTGCTTCAGCATCCCGAGTAGCTGGGACTAAAGAAAGGTGCATGCCACCACGCCCGGCTAATTTTTTGTATTTTTAGTAAAGATGGGTTTTCACCATGTTAGCCAGGTTGGTCTCCATCTCCTGACCTCGTGATCCGCCTGCCTCGGCCTCCCAAAGTGCTGGGATTACAGGTGTGAGCCACCACACCCGGCCTATACCTCCATATTTTTAAATAACATGACTGTGTCATTGTTTCTTATTTTCAGTCTTGATATTGTCTGTGGAATTCTATATTAGGATGAATTCTGCAGTAAGTAACACAGTCCTAATAGTGGCCAAAGCAATTAAAACATTTAATTATGTCACCAGATCAACAGTCTGGAGATATGAGGATTCAGAGCTGGTCCAGTGGTGTGGGAACGTCAGGATACTGTCATCATGAAGTGTGTGTTTCTCTTCATGTCCCCTCTCCCCTTTTGGTGGCGAGGGTGATTACCACAGCACCAACCCTCCCATTGTCACACATTCACATGATAGGGTGGAAAGCTGGAAGGAAGGAGACCAAAAAGGGAAAAGCTCCTTTCTAACAGAAAAGAACACCTATGCAATGGAATAATGAAAGTCAGCTGTGAAAATGTCTTTATCTGTGTTGTTACTAACTCATATTAGTTTCCTGTAATCAGTTTCCTTTGTAACAGTGGCAGCTGTAACAAAGTACCACAAACTGTGGCTTAAAACAACAACAATTCTCACAGTTCTGGAGGCCAGAAGTACAAACTTAGTATCACTGGGCCGAAATCAAGGTGTGGACAAGAGCTTGCTTCCTCCAGAAACTATAGGGAAACATCCCTTCCTGGCCTCTTCCAGCTTTGTGTGGCCGCTGGCATTCCTTGGCTTGTGGCCGAATCTCACTCCAATCTTCGAGGCCAGCACCATCCACTCAGTCTGCTCTGTCTTCCCATGGCCTTTTCCTCCGTGTATTTGTGTCAAGTCTCCTTCTGCCTCCGTCTTACAAGGATATATGTGATTGCATTTAACACCACCAGAGTAATCCAGGATAATCTCTTCTTAGCAAGGGCCATTGATTTAATCACATCTTCAGAGACTTTGCCACATAAAGTAACATTCACAAGTTCCAGGGATTAGGACCTAACATCTTTGGAGGCCATTAATAAACCTGCTACAGTGACCTAGTAAACCACAGGTAAATTGATACAATTAACTTAGGAAAAGGTCTCATAAGTAAATTTGACGGGACTGTAGTTTCCATGACAGAATTTCTCTCTAGCCTTTCTCTCCATTCGTTGTAAAGAGATAAGGATTTTCCTTATCAGATTGCTTTATTACAGAGATTGTTTTTACCCAAAACTAAGTTTACCTAAGTTTACAAAATTTGATTTAGATCAGTGTTTCTCAGTGGGGATGGTATGGCCCTATGGAAGTTTGTGAGGGCTATTTCTTCTGGCTGTGACAATGCTAGGTGGGGGCGGGGATGCTGCTGGTATTGGGGGAAGACTAGGGATACTTACCAATCTACAATGTGCAGGATAGTCCTGCACCAAATAGCCCACAGGATACCCTTGTAGGTGAAAAATCACTACTTATGTATATTTCAGATGGTGTCTTGCTCTATCACTCAGGCTGGAGTATAGTGGTGTGATCATAGCTCACTGTAGCCTCCATCTCATGGGATCAAGCAGTCCTGCCTCAGCTTTCTGAGTAGCTGGAACTACAGGCATGCACCACCATGTCCAGCTAACTTATTTTTTATTGTCTTTATTTATTTTTGAGACGGAGTCTCACTCTATTGCCCAGCCTGGAGCGCAGTGGCATGATCTCAGCTCACCGCAATCTCTGCTTCCTGGGTTCAAGCGATTCTCCTGACACAGCCTCCTGAGTAGCTGGGATTACAGGTATGTGCCATGACACCCAGCTAATTTTTTTTTTTTTTTTTTTTTGTATTTTTAGTAGAGATTGGTTTCGCCATGTTGGCCAGGCTGGTCTGAAACTCCTGACCTCAAGTGATCTGCCTGCCTTGGCCTCCCAAAGTGCTGGGATTATAGGTGTGAGCCACCACAGCTGACTTATTATTTTTCTTTCTTTCTTTCTTTTTTTTTTTTTTGAGACATGATCTCTTAGTTTGTTGCCCAGCCTGGAATCCAGTGTCATGATTATCGTAGCTCTGTGCAACCTGAAACTCCTGGGCACAAGCAAGCTTTTTGCCTCAGCCTCCCAGCTGGGATCACTGGTGCACATCACCATGCCTGGCTAATTGCTCTTTTTCTTTTCTTTCTTTTTTTTTTTGTTTCAGACGAGTTTCACTCTGTCACCCAGGCTGGAGCACAGTGGTATGATCTCGGCTCACTGCAACCTCCACCTCCCGGGTTCAAGCAATTCTTGTGCCTCAGCCTCTCAGGTAGCTAGGATTATAGACATGCGCCAGCACTCCTGGCTAATTTTTTGTATTTTTCGTAGAGATGGGGTTTCACCATGTTGATCAGGCTGGGCTTGAACTCCTGACCTCAAGTGATACGTCCACCTCGGCCTCCCAAAGTGCTGGGATTACAGGTGTGAGCCACTGCGCTGGGACTAATTTTTATATTTTTTGAGACATGGGGTCTCCCTGGGTTGCCCAGGTTGGTCTCAAACTCCTGGGCTCAAGTGATCCTCCTGCCTTGGCCTCCCAAAGTGCTGGGATTATAGGCATTGAGCCACTGCGTCCGGCCAAACTTCTTACTATGTGTCTTACATTGTGTTCAACACTTGTTATTGCTCAAAATGGCCTTATCCTTCATACATACCTGCCAAGAGAAATTTTTATTAGAGACAAGGTCTCACTGTGTTGCTCAGGATGGAGTGCAGTGGTGCGATCACAGCTCACTGCAGCATTAGCCTCCTGGGCTCAAGTGATCCTCCCACCTCAGCCTCCAGAGTAGCTGGGACTACAGGCACACACCACCACACCTGGCTAATTTTTAAAATTCTTTTCGTTTAGATGGGTTCTATGTTTCTCAGGCTGGTCTTGAACTCCTGAGCTCAAGTGATCCTCCTGCCTCAGCCTCCCAAAGTGCTAGGATTACAGGGATGAGCCACCACACCCATCCCCAAATTTACAATTAAAAAACTCTTACACCTAAAAACAAAAATGTGGTAAAGCCAGATATTTTATAGGTTAAGGAAGATGATACTCATACGTGTAAAGAATCTAGCTGGGTATGGTGGGTCATGCCTGTAATCCTAGCACATTGGGAGGCTGATTCTGGAGGATCACTTGAGGCTAGGAGTTTGAGAGCAGCCAGGGCAACAACTTGACCCCTGTCTCTACAAAGTAAAAATTAAAAAATTATCTGGGGGTGGCTGGGCATGGTGGTTAATGCCTGTAATCCTAGCACTTTGGGAGGCTGAGCTGGGCAGATCACGAGGTCAGGAGATCAAGACCAGCCCGGAAGGTCCAGGCTGCAGGGAGCCATGATTTCATCACTGTATTCCAGCCTGGGCGACAGAGCAAGACTCCGTCTCCAAAAAAAACAAAACAAAACAAACAAACCAACAACAAAGAAAAAACCTGCAAACTTTTCTTTTGAGATCAGCCAAGCCAAGCTAGACACTTTACAGATGAGAAACTCAGTGAGGGCTGCAGGAGCCAAGAGGGTTGCCCACCTGGACCATAAAACTGAACTAGCGCTAATTTAATGCTCTTTCCGTTATTCTAGATCAAGGAGTCAGATCCTTATTCAAGCCCCAGCATTCTGATTTGCCAGATCTGTGAAATTTGGCAAGATTCTTTACATCTATTTAATTAATTTATGTATTTAGAAACAGAGTTTCACTCTTTTGCCCAGGTTAGAGTGCAGTGGCACCATTACAGCTCACTATAATCTTAAAATCCTGGGCTCAAGCGATTCCTTCCCCCTCAGCCTCTCAAGTAGCTAGGACTACAGGTACACCACCACCCGCAGATATATATATATATATGTGTGTGTGCGTGTGTATATATATATATATATATATATACACACGCACACACACACAAATATGTAAGTATGTATTTTTTGAGACGGAGTCTCTGTCACCCAGGCTGGAGTGCAGCGGCCACAATCTCAGCTCACCACAACCTCTGCCTCCTGGGTTCAAGCAATTCTCCTGCTTCAGCCTCCTGAGTAGCTGGGATTACAGATGCACACCACTACGCCCAGCTAATTTTTTGTATTTTTAGTAGAGACAGGGTTTCACCATGTTGGCCAGGCTGGTCTCGAACTCCTGACCTCGTAATTTGCCTTCCTCGGCCTCCCAAAGTGCTGGGATTACAGGTGTGAGCCACCCTGCCTGGCCGCCGGCTAATTTTAAAAAAAATTTTTTGAGAGATGGGTTTTGGTCGTTGCCCAGGCTGTCCCCAACCTTCTGGGCTGAGGCGATCTACCTGCCTCGGCCTCCCAAAGTGCTGGGATTATAGGCATGAGCCACCACACCCAGCCTAAAATTAGTTTTACCTGTTTCTTTTCACCTTTTAAAAATGTGGCTACTAGAAAAATTAAAAGCACCTATGGGTCTCACTGTGTTAACGTAAGACCCCACCCACCGGGTGGGGTGACTCACACCTGTAATCCCAGCACTTTGGGAGGCCAAGGCAGGCGAATCACGAGGTCAGGAGTTCGGGACCAGCCTGGCCAACATGCTGAAACCCCTACTAAAAATGCATAAATTACGCCGGGCGTGGTGGCATGCGCGCCTGTAGTCACAGCTACTTGGGAGGCTGAGGCAGGGAAAATTGCTTGAACCCAGGAGGTGGAGGCTGCAGTGAGCCGAGACAGCACGACTGCACTACAGCCAGGGTGACAAGAGTGAAACTCTGTCTCAATAAATAAATAAATAAAATGGCTATCCTTACTGGGTAGCTAGGGGTTTGCTGATATGCTGTTCTGGGAATACTGCCAGCAGTTTGGATTTCAGGAGATACCAGAGTACTGCCCCTTTTCTTTTTTTTTTTTTTTTTTTTTTTTTTTGAGAGGGAGTCTCGCTCTGTCGCCCAGGCTGGAGTGCAGTGGCGCGATCTCGGCTCACTGCAAGCTCCAACTCCCGGGTTCACGCCATTCTCCTGCCTCAGCCTCCCTAGTAGCTGGGACTACAGGCGCCCGCCACCATGCCTGGCTAATTTTTTGTATTTTTAGTAGAGACGGGGTTTCACCATGTTAACCAGGATGGTCTCCATCTCCTGACCTCCTGATCCGCCGAGGCCTAACCAAAGTGCTGGGATTACAGGCGTGAGCCACCTTGCCTGGCCCAAGCACATGCCATTTCAATGGCCTTGTGCTACACAACTCCCACCCTCCTATTCTCTCTGTTCCAGGCTCTGGCCATATTGGGCTTTTTTTTTTTTTTTTTTGGAGACGGAGTCCTGCTCTGTTGGCCAGGATGGAGTGCAGTGGCGTGATCTCAGTTCACTGCAACCTCCATCTCCTGGGTTCAAGTGATTCTAGTGCCTCAGCCTCCTGAGTAGCTGGGATTACAGGTGCCAGTCATCACGCACGGCTAATGTTTTGTTTTCAATTAGCAATAATTGCGCCTTGGATAAACCTCATTGGCTATGATACTGCCACTGTGCAAAGCTAATGTTTTGTAGTTTTAGTAGAGACAGGGTTTTACCCTGTTGGTCAGGCTGGTCTCGAACTCTTGACCTCAGGTGATCTGCCCGCCTCAGCCTCCCAAAGTGCTGGGATTACAGGTGTGAGCCACTGGGCCTGGCCCATACTGGCTCTTGACTCTTCCTTGAACCAGCCAGATTTGCTTCTGCCCCAGCACTCTTTGACTTGTACTTTCTGGCCGGCATGATCTTCCCTCAGAGGATGGCTTAGTTCCCTTGCTTACTCCAAGTCCTCATCACCATCTAACACGCTTACGTTTTACTTATTTCTTGCCTGTCTCTCCCCACCATAAGATCCAAGAAGGTTGGGATTTCTGTCATTTTTTTTTGTTCACTGCTATATTCTTGGTGGTGTCCACATGGTAGGTGCTATTTGTTGACTGAACACGTAGGCAAATATTTCCCTGAGTTTGTCACATGTCTGTTTTTGATGTTGTCTGCCATGCAACAATCTTATTTACATACTCATATCTGCTTAAAAAAAATTTTGAGACAGAGTCTCACTCTGTCGCCCAGGCTGGAGTGCAGTGGCGTGATCTTGGCTCACTGCAACCTCCGCCTTCCGGGTTCAAGCGATTCTCCTGCCTCAGCCTCCCAAGCAGCTGGGATTACAGGCGCGCACCACCACGCCCGGCTAATTTTATATTTTTAGTAGAGACGGGGTTTCACCATGTTGGCCAGATTGGTCCTGAACTCCTGACCTCTGGTGATCCGCCTGCCTTGGTCTCCCAAAGTGCTGGAATTACAGGCGTGAGCCACCGCTCCCGGACTAAAATTTTTTTTAGTAAGGCTCAACTTTTGCTTCCTGCAGAATTAATTTTCTCGTTTATTAAACTGTTTATTATGAAAACCTTCAAACATACAATAACGTCATTCCATTATTTCTTGACTGGGAATTCCATCAGGGCAGAGGCCTTTGATTTTTCACCGTCTGCCAGGACCTCAGCAACCCCAGGGAATGTTTCCAAAGAATGAATTAATGGCACGAGGACTTCTCCGGGGCCTGCCTCAAGTCCCTTCGCGGTGCTCAGCACAGTCCTGGGAGCCGTTTGCCGACTCAAGGCGCCTGTCCCGGTTTCTCCCGCCAGGCCCGGCCTTCCCCCGTACACTCACGCGGCCACCTCCAGGCGCGGGTTTGGACAGGGCTTCCAGAATGGGAGGAGCCCTGACTTCCAATTGAACAAAGTTTTCCAGGGAGCCCGTCGGTCCCAACCCCACCCGGGCCAGAGGCCGCCTTACAGACTAGGCCTCTCTGCCGCCGGCGCCGCTCGCGCGCGTTCTCCTCTCTTCAGCCCTCCCTCTTCTTCCCAACCCCCGCTCCCGCCACGGGCTGTGGCGGTTGGTCGTCCCTTTCCCACCCCCTCAGCTAACGAGCGGGCTCTAGGCCCTCTGGGATTGGCTGTGCCTGAGCACATCTTCCCTCAGCGTTTCTGATTGGTCGCTGGACGCGCGGGATGCGAGTCCCCATTGGCTAGGCCAGGGCGCCTGCGCGGCGGGGTTCTCGGTCGCCAGCCATTCCTGAGGAGGACTGCCGGTCGTTCGGACGTCTTGCCTGTCGCTGGAGGAGAGGTCCGGGCTCTCCAGGAAGGTGGCTGCGGCGACAAAATGAAGATATTCGTGGGCAACGTCGACGGGGCGGATACGACTCCGGAGGAGCTGGCAGCCCTCTTTGCGCCCTACGGCACGGTCATGAGCTGCGCCGTCATGAAACAGTTCGCCTTCGTGCACATGCGCGAGAACGCGGGCGCGCTGCGCGCCATCGAAGCCCTGCACGGACACGAGCTGCGGCCGGGGCGCGCGCTCGTGGTGGAGATGTCGCGCCCAAGGCCTCTTAATACTTGGAAGATTTTCGTGGGCAATGTGTCGGCTGCATGCACGAGCCAGGAACTGCGCAGCCTCTTCGAGCGCCGCGGACGCGTCATCGAGTGTGACGTGGTGAAAGGTAACGCGGAGGCGCGCTCGGGGGCGGGGGCGCGCTCGGGGCACTCTGCCTGTTAGCCACGCCCCTTACCCGGGGGTCGGTCACTGCGCGGTTGGGAGGGGTGGGGAAGTGCGCGGGAGCAGGTCGGAGGTGTTGGGGGCGCGTTGGGTAGAGCCACCCTCTTCCCCTGCGGTCCAGGAACCGTCCACCAAGTAGGAGGAAGCGGCTCTGGGTGGGTGCGGCGGCCACTGCGAGGCAAGCTGCGGGGCCGGGGACGCGCCTGAAAGCCTTGCGAGTGTACCGGGGGCGCGCCTTCTCCTGGTCTCCTGGGCCTGGCACCCAGCGGAAATTGGGAAGTGACGGGCACAAGCCGGATCATGAAGCGGGGAAGATTTCTCCACTTCCCCACTTCCTCTCCAGACGTCGGTCGGAGCAAGGGAAGAGGGAAAAGGTGGGGGCTGACGCCCCAAGGCCGCCCTCCTGTTCCCTCCCGATGAATGTGCTCAAGCGGAAGGTAACGGGGCCCTTGGACGTTTCTCGGGCTGGGGTCTTTTAGTCTTGTCTGGCATGGGTCTACTCATGGGCACAGTTACACGTGGGTACGAGAGGGGCCCCTTCCGAATCACTTTGGCCTTTCAATATTAGGTAGGTTAGGCGTGGCAGCTGTGTGCTTTCCTCCTCCCTCAAACTTGGGGTTTTTCTTTGGGCTCGATTTTACATCTGTCAACTGGAAACCCCAGCCTTTTGCGTGTGCAAGAAAGCTTGTTTTATGAAGTCCCCTTCTGCGTAGTCTTTACGTGCCAAGCCAGTGCCTTAGGGCAGTGTCATTCTTTTATAAGCTTGGTGACTTTGCAGGGGGGCATACTTTGGCTGAAGGGGTCCTGGGGAGGGATTTATGAGAGGTCTTCATTAAACAGTGGCTAAACACGATTTACTGAATCAGTAGTAGTCATTGCTTGAGTAGTCTAATCCTGAGGGCAGATCCCGGTGCCTTTTCTTCGAGAAAAATGTGTCACCATAATTAAGCCTGACTAGGGACCCAGTTGACTTTTTCATAGCCTGAGTTTTTATCCCTTAAGCTCTTTATCTTTTACATTGGCAAGGTTTGGTGGGACAGCCCTTGTGTATGTGGCCAGTCTCTGCTCCACTTGGGAACAGATCAGAGTTAACTTTGCCCTGTCATTTTGGAAGATGCAGCCTGGGAGTATCTGATGCCCTACTCCTGGTGGGTTCATACCTGCTCATACCCTGTGTGAGAAGTTTCAGGGATAGGAAATAAATGTGGGTGCAAGTGCTTATTTATCCCACCAAGATATTTCATTTGCTGTCCTGGAAAGGCACATGTTTGGGGCCATTCCTAGTCCTTTAAGTGGGGGAAATATAAAGGGTCATAGTGTCCACTACTAGGAACAAGTCCTTGTTCTACATTAATACTGCATTCTATTTTCCTCAACTCAGGTTATACAAGTCCACGACTATCCGGAATCGGGCTTTCCTGCTGGGTGCTCTGAGGCAGGCTGTATGGTGCATGGATTTTTGCTTTGTTTAGAGTAAAAGAGTGGGGGAGGGTCTCAGATTGGGTACTTGTCCAGCAAAAGGATGGGGTATATGAGTCTCATTTGTGAGAGTTTTGTGTTTAATTGACTTACCAAGTTTCTTTTGTGGTTGTTAGGTAGAGTGGCTACTAGGTTGAGAGTCTAGAGTCAAACATCTGAAGGGACAGTCTCCCTGGAACTCAAGCTTCTTGCTTGCTTTCAGGCGGTAGAGAAAGTCAAAAATTTGCCTGAACTTGCTTGGGACCCAACACCAAGTGACAATGCGGATGAAGTGCATAACTGCACATGAATTTTTAGAACTCCTGGCTGACTCCTTGTGAGAGTTAGAGGGAGTTTTGTGCATTTTGTTCCTTTGTAAACATTTGATTAGCAAAAATGCATTGACTTACTCCGGGAGTGGTGGTCAACTATTTGCAGTCATATTGTTGTATAACAGAGCTCCTGACATACTTCGATGTAAGAGACTGGGAAAGATTTGAACATCATATCCTCCACTGATGTCTTTTTATCTGTTTGTGATGACGGAAAGTGAGGGTTGGAAGTTGGGAGTGTAGTAGAAGCGACTGGCTCTCTAAAGAGTGTACTCATTTCTTGTGCTGGGAATGGTCATTTGATTGAGTCTCCATGTGTTGGCTGACAGGGCTTTGAAAAGCACAGAAGCTTGGTGGTGCACCAGACAACCAGCTCTGTTTTATTTCACAGGAAAAAAAAACAACATAGTTGCTTGGTTACTCCAGGAGCTTAGATAGGATTTGTAGAACAGAAATCTCAATAGCAACAGTGGATTGTAACCACTCCACAGCTTCCTCCTATTGGGTGTTCAAAGATGAACAGCTTCCGGAAACGTGTACAGACTTGTGGGGAGATCTGAAAGACAAAAGAGGAAAATATCTTCTCTTCATTTTTGTGAGTGACTGTTTCTTCTTCCTATACAGAGCTCTGTAGTTTCAAGTTTAAGATTTTTTCTTTCTTTTCTTTTTTTTTTTTTTTTGAGGCTGGAGTACAGCGGCGTGATCTCGGCTCACTGCAAGCTCCGCCTCCCAGGTTCACGCCATTCTCCTGCCTCAGCCTCTCGAGTAGCTGGGACTACAGGCGCCCGCCACCATGCCTGGCTATTTTTTTGTATTTTTAGTAGAGACGGGGTTTCACCGTGTTAGCCAAGATGGTCTCGATCTCCTGACCTTGTGATCCGCCCGCCTCGGCCTCCCAAAGTGCTGGGATTACAGGCGCGAGCCACCTTGCCTAGCCCTCAAGTTTAAGATTTTTAGTCTTAAGATAGGAGAACTTGTTTTTCTGGATTCACTTAACTTTGTTGCTGGAGGACTTGTGATGTCACCAGACCATTTGGAGATCTCTGTAAAACGTTACTTGATAGTCCCAATGCAGTGATTTCCTTCAGAGTTTCCTTGAATTAGATCTGTGGGCAAGAAGGTTCCTGGAATTTTTCAGATCTCTGGTTTTAATGGTCTTAGGAGTACTTGGGTGTTAGGGCATCTTTAATCTAGCTAGGTCTGTGCTTTGCACTTACTGTGATGGGGCTTATCACTACTGGATGCAGTTGAGTTAGCCTGGGCAACCTATTCACACTTTCCCCTCCAATGTCAGGCTTAGAAACTTCCTGATATAATTTGGTTATAATTGTATCAGATGGATTTTTAAATTTTGTATTTATTTTTATATTATTTATATATTTATTATTATTTTTTTTGAGACAGAGTCTCGTTCTGTTGCCCAGGCTGGAGTGCAGTGGTGAGATCTTGGCTCACTGCAACCTCCGCCTCCT
This sequence comes from Pongo pygmaeus, assembly GCF_028885625.2. NCBI lineage: Eukaryota > Metazoa > Chordata > Mammalia > Primates > Hominidae > Pongo > Pongo pygmaeus. The sequence goes on along the minus strand of NC_072382.2, from coordinate 8,060,156 downwards.
GGGTTCAAGCAATTCTGCTGCCTCAGCCTCTCAAGTAGCTGGGTCTACAGGCCACCACACCTGGCTAATTTTTGAATTTTTAATAGAGACAGGGTTTCACTATGTTGGCCAGGTTGGTCTTGAACTCCTGACCTCAGGTGATCTGCCTGCCTCGGCCTCCCAAAGTGTTGGGATTACAGATGTAAGCCACCATGCCCGGCTTGGATTTTTAAATTTTTTGATCAGTTATAAAACTCATTTGGATAGTCATTTGAATCGTACATGTGAAATCTCAATTTTCAAATTTCACCACTTGGTCTGAATAAAACCCAGCTAAGGAGGGAAATGGGATACAATGGGATATCCAGATGCTCTTGTAAGCCCATGGAAGTTTTTGTCTCATTCTAGTGTCAGGAATTTGTGGATAGAATAATCAGGACTATTAGAATTGTTCCTTAATATTCCCTCAGAATGTCTGGAGGCCCCTCCCCGCAACAAGTGCCTATGAGCTCCAGCAACTCTGCTTGCTCTTCACTTTGGGCCTTTCTGCTTGCCATCTCCAGGTGGTTTTGTCATTCCTGAGGATTACCTCAGCCTCTGGTTTTATTTTTATTTTTTATTTAAACATTTTTAAAAATATTTATTCATTGTTTAGGGTCTCGCTTAGTTGCTCAGGCCAGAGTGCAGTGGCGTGATTGTGGCTCACTGTAGTGTTGACCTCCTGAGCTCAAGCCATCCTTCCACCTCAGTCTCCCTAAGTATTAGGGTTACAGGAGGGAGCCACCATGCCTGGCCCAGCCTCTGCTTTTAAAGAGCTCTTAGGCCACATGCTGGTTGGTTTTTTTTTTTTTTTAAGCTTACTCTATCTAAAGTGGAGATGAAGGATCACAGGACAACTTTAGTGCCTTGTGGCTAGGCCAAAGGAAACACGTAGCTTTTCACAGGTGGTAGATAAGGTTCTGGCCATGGGAGTGTTGAGGACAGAGTTGTGATAATTCATTTTGTTCTTTTTTTTTTTTTTTTTTTTTTTTTTTTTTTTTTTTTTTTTTTTGAGACAGAGTTTCATCCTTTTTGCCCAGGCTGGAGTACAGTGGCACGATCTTGGCTCACTGCAACCTCCGCCTCCCAGGTTAAAGTGATTCTCCTGCCTCAGCCTCTTGAGTAGCTGGGATTACAGGCACATGCCACCACGGCCGGCTAATTTAATATTTTTAGTAAAGATGGTGTTTCACCTTGTTGGTCAGGCTGGTCTTGAACTCCTGACCTCAGGTGGTCCGCCTGCCTCGGCCTCCCCAAAGTGCTGGGATTATGGTGTGAGCCACTGCGCCTGGTCTCATTGTGTTATTTTATCATCTGTGCCAGCTTCTAAGTTTGCATGGCATTGTGTTTTGCTTGAGATGAAAGATAATATTCTATAGGGAAATAAATCTCTGGTTATTTCTAGGTTTGAATAATCATAATTCCTTATTCTGTAGCTGTTCATATCTTACAAGGCACTTTTGTCTTTTCTCTTGAACCTCTTAACTTTGAGGTAGATAGGATAGATGTGTGGGAGGAAATAAATGGTAAGTTTCTTTTTATTTTTTTTGAGACAGAGTTTTGCGCTTGTCACCCAGGCTGGAGTGCAGTGGCATGATCTTGGCTCACTGCAACCTCCCTTCTTTTTCTTCCGGGTTCAAGTGATTCTCCTCCTTCAGCCTCTGGAGTAGCTGGGATTACAGGTGCCAGCCACCACGCCCGGGTAATTTTTGTATTTTTAGTAGAGACGTGGTGTCACCATGTTGGCCAGGCTGGTCTCGAATTCCTGACCTCAGGTGATCCACCTACCTGGGCTTCCTAAAGTTTTGGGATTACATGTGCGAGCCACCGTGCTTGGCCAGTTTCTTTTCTTTTTTTCTTTTTTCTTTTTTGAAATGGAGTCTTGCTGTGTCACCCAGACTGGAGTACGGTGGTGCCATTTTGGCTCACTGCAACCTCCACCTCCCAGGTTCAAGTGATTCTCCTGCCCCAGAGCCTCCCGAGTAGCTGGAATTATAGGTGTGCACCACCATACCTAGCTAATTTTTGTATTTTTAGTAGAGACAGGGTTTCACCATGTTGGTCAGGCTGATCTTGAACTCCTGATCTCAGGTGATCTGCCTGCCTTGGCCTCCCAAAGCCCTGGCATGAGCCCCTGTACCTGCCTAAATGGTAAGTTTCCTAAGATCTTATAACAAGTCAGTGATACCTGGGTCTGGAACTGAGACCGTTGAATTCCTAATTAAGGATCCCTTTTGTGCTATGCCACACTTCTGACTTGTACTTATTGATTGTATTTTTTTCCCCATTATCCTAAGTTTTGTGTCATTGTCTTCAAATCCAGGGAAATGACTTGTTCTGTAGGAGCAGCCAGATAAGGCATCCCAGTACGAAAGTTTCTAAAAATGAGGACCCTTGTTTGGAGGTTACTAAGAATGTTTCTTGTCTTAGTATTGTCATCTAGGTAGCTCTTTGTTTCTTAAACCGATGTGACAGATAGCATCCCGGTACTTGGATGCTGTCTAAGAGTAGCCACAGGTCGAGAATGGAGCTAAGCTTGGAGCCTTATTTCCTAGGGGCAGGATTCTCTCCTACAGATTCTGCTTGTGCTTTGTGAGTGTGGACATGAGAATTTCTTTCCATTCCTTCATTCCCTGAAGTTTCCTCCTTCTGTGTGGTAGATACTTTGATACTGTGTGGTAGATAACTTTGAGACCAGCAACCTGTCTTCTCCTACCACAGCTTATTCAGATCATAATGAGAGCTGCAGGGGTAACCTGCTTAGCAAAGTCTGTTAGCTGCAGTAATTGCAGCTTCATGCCTTATAGGTGAGAAACAAGATCTTTCTGGTAAGCAGTCTGCTCTGTGAACAGAAGCCCAAGGTGTAAGGTATACCTCTGTCCCTTAAAGAGGAAACAGTGGAGGATGCAATGTGGTCTGGGACAGGGGGATTGGGCATGAACTCAGCCAGTAGGCTTAGTTTCTATTCCCATACCTCATTGGCTTACACAGGGTCCATCTTCTCTGCTTCTAAGCCTAAATTTTTAGTCATATTACACAGTCCTGCCTTATACCTTGACTTCTCAGGGATAGATTGTGTAGCAAGGGGGCATTGCAAGAGCTGCGATTCTGGTCCTGACTCTAACACACTTCTAGTAGGGCAAGCCATATAAAAACTCTGAGCATGTATGTGTGTCCACCTGTTAAATGGAGGTAATGATTCTTTGCCCTGCCTACCTCACAGGATTGTGAGGCCCAAATGAGGTCCTCCTGTACCTAAGAGTGCCTTGAAAACTTGGGAAGTACTGTGAAAAAGCGGAGAGATCATATTGGAATGTTGTGAACTGCTTGCTTGTTGCAGTCTGACTCTCTTGCCTTAATTGGACATGGGCTGAGAGATGGGTCATACCAAAACATGAGTGGTCATTTCCAGTTTTTGAGAGTTAGGCCTCAAAAGTGAGCTAGGCCTCAAAGCTGTTTGGTGAGCTTGGGTTGAGAACACTGAAGAACTGAGTGATCTAGGAACCCTTTCTGCATTTTGTTCTGCTGGTTTGTACTTACAGGAGATGTGAAGATTTTTATCCTGTGTTGCAGTTCATCTTTGCTTCTTCTTCTCTTACCAGGAAGTTGGGTGAGGTGGCAGGGTTTGTAAAGGGGAGAATGGGAAGAAGGCTGTAGGCAAAGATGACTGCTTGGGACAGTCAGAAGCTTTGTTATATGGGAGCTACGTTTTATGACATACTCCTGGAGAGGAGGGTTTGGAGGCCTTGGAGGTAGCTGGCAACAGCTGGGTGCTGTTGTGTGTCCAATTTGGGACCCATCAGGTAGCATGCCCTGCCCCCCTAATTGCTAACCCTCTGTCTGCTGCTTTATCAGACTACGCGTTTGTTCACATGGAGAAGGAAGCAGATGCCAAAGCCGCAATCGCGCAGCTCAACGGCAAAGAAGTGAAGGGCAAGCGCATCAACGTGGAACTCTCCACCAAGGGTCAGAAGAAGGGGCCTGGCCTGGCTGTCCAGTCTGGGGACAAGACCAAGAAACCAGGGGCTGGGGATACGGCCTTCCCTGGAACTGGTGGCTTCTCTGCCACCTTCGACTACCAGCAGGCTTTTGGCAACAGCACTGGTGGCTTTGATGGGCAAGCCCGTCAGCCCACACCACCCTTCTTTGGTCGCGACCGCAGCCCTCTGCGCCGTTCACCTCCCCGAGCCTCTTATGTGGCTCCTCTGACGGCCCAGCCAGCTACCTACCGGGCCCAGCCGTCAGTGTCACTGGGAGCTGCCTACAGGGCCCAGCCTTCCGCCTCTTTGGGTGTTGGCTATCGGACTCAGCCCATGACAGCCCAGGCAGCCTCTTACCGCGCTCAGCCCTCTGTCTCCCTTGGGGCACCATACAGGGGCCAGCTGGCTAGTCCTAGCTCCCAGTCTGCTGCAGCTTCTTCACTCGGCCCATATGGTGGAGCCCAGCCCTCAGCCTCGGCCCTTTCCTCCTATGGGGGTCAGGCAGCTGCGGCTTCTTCGCTCAACTCCTACGGGGCTCAGGGTTCCTCCCTTGCCTCCTATGGTAACCAGCCATCCTCTTACGGCGCCCAGGCTGCCTCTTCCTATGGGGTTCGTGCAGCTGCTTCTTCCTACAACACCCAGGGAGCAGCTTCCTCCTTAGGCTCCTACGGGGCTCAGGCAGCCTCCTATGGGGCCCAGTCTGCAGCCTCCTCACTAGCTTATGGAGCCCAGGCAGCTTCATATAATGCCCAGCCCTCGGCCTCTTACAATGCTCAGTCTGCCCCATATGCTGCACAGCAGGCTGCTTCCTACTCTTCCCAACCTGCTGCCTATGTGGCACAGCCAGCCACAGCTGCTGCCTATGCCAGCCAGCCAGCAGCCTACGCCGCACAAGCCACTACCCCAATGGCTGGCTCCTATGGGGCCCAGCCGGTTGTCCAGACCCAGCTGAATAGTTACGGGGCCCAAGCATCAATGGGCCTCTCAGGCTCCTATGGGGCTCAGTCGGCTGCTGCGGCCACTGGCTCCTATGGTGCCGCAGCAGCCTACGGGGCCCAACCTTCTGCCACCCTGGCAGCTCCTTACCGCACTCAGTCGTCAGCCTCATTGGCTGCTTCCTATGCTGCCCAGCAGCATCCCCAGGCTGCTGCCTCCTACCGCGGCCAGCCAGGCAATGCCTACGATGGGGCAGGTCAGCCGTCTGCAGCCTACCTGTCCATGTCCCAGGGGGCCGTTGCCAACGCCAACAGCACCCCGCCGCCCTATGAGCGTACCCGCCTCTCCCCACCCCGGGCCAGCTACGACGATCCCTACAAAAAGGCTGTCGCCATGTCGAAAAGGTACTGTATGCCCGCCCGCCTCTGCCCCCAGCTGGGGCTTAGGGCAAGGGGCTGAGGTTGGCATGGGAGGGAAACTGGAGGCATCGGCCCCTCCCTCGGTCTTCTCTTCTCTATTTCTGTGGGATGTCCAGAGGCCGAGGGGAGCAGTGTCTATGAACTTTTCTGGTCACCAGGGTTCAGGTGGAGCATAGTGCTCAGCCTGGGGTGGTACCTGCTAGTCAGGCCAGGCACAGTGTCACCTGTCTAGGCTAGCCCAAGTGTCATTGGAGCTACTGCCTGCAGGACCGTGGCCCATATCCTTTCCCACTGTCTCAAGGATCCTTAAGCCTATTACGTGGTTGTCCTGGCTTTGGCAGGGATGTGGGTTAAAGAGTAGTCCCTTTGGCATTCACTGGCTAAAGGCAAGTTTATGAGGTGCGTCCACTTTGGGAAGTTGGGGACCTTGCTTTCATCCGCCGTTCTGTTGATAAACAACCAAGGTCTTTCTCTGCAGGGCCCAGGGGCGGAGATAGTTTGTTGTGGTGTGGGAATGTAGACCAAAATCCACCTTGGCTAGTTCAGAGGGGAGGACTTCAGTGGAGGGTTTGATTTCCCACTGAGTTGAAGCCAGGCTTGATTTTTTTTGGCCTGGATAGGGTGATGAGTCTTCTGACAAAAGGAGACCAATCTCTTGGAGACCAATGTGATCACACCCTCCCTGTCCCCATTGGCATCTCCCCAATGCCCACCTGGAGTCCTCCCCTCAATTGTCTCATTCACCAACTGTCTTCTTCTCTCGACTAGGTATGGTTCCGACCGGCGTTTAGCCGAGCTCTCTGATTACCGCCGTTTATCAGAGTCGCAGCTTTCGTTCCGCCGCTCGCCGACAAAGTCCTCGCTGGATTACCGTCGCCTGCCCGATGCCCATTCCGATTACGCACGCTATTCGGGCTCCTATAATGATTACCTGCGGGCGGCTCAGATGCACTCTGGGTACCAGCGCCGCATGTAGGGCCATCCTGGGATGGGGCACCACAGGGAGGGAGGGAGAAAAGAGGTGGGTAGGGTTACAGATCCAGGTTATAACTACTCTGGCCCATACCTTTCCTGGTTGCGGTTTTTCATCCCCTCTACCATGTGGGCCTTCCCCAGGAGATGATCCTTTTGAGTGTTCGGCAGTAACCTACTTTGTTCCTTCGCCTCAGCAGCAAATCTTGCTACTGGCTCTAGATCTGCGGTTTCCCCTCTACCCTGCCTCCCGTCTCCCCAGAATGGGAATTTCTTTTATGTTTTTATTTTTTTCCTGGCTCCCTTTTATTTTTGTGCGCGATATTTAAGGTCGTCTGGATGGGGAAGCAACCTGCAGCTGAGGTCGCCGGCGCCTTTTTCTTTTTAGATGGGAAGGAGGCCAGGAAGGGGTTAGCTTAACCATTTCCTATGCGCCAAGCTGTGCCAGCAGTCCAGGGTACCCTGACTGTCCCTCTGTAGACTGTTGAGACTGAGTTCCTGTTGGGACAGTCAGTTGGTATGCATCCAAGTCCCTGCTGACCACTAATGTTCTAGCTGATGGTGAGCGGCACAGTCCCACTTCCCCATCTCCCCAAGTAGGTGGTGTTAGAAAACCTTAATTTTTTTTCCCTTTTGTATGGACTACAAATAAAACTTGGGGCAATTTGCAGTTTGGAAACCTGGTTGTCATTGTCTTGATTGCATTCAGTGTCAAAGGAGCCAATTTGACATCCAGGAAGACATGATAGCTAAAGGGAAGGCAGTCAGAGAACCCAGGACTGGTGAGGAAAGGGGTTTGAATGTGGGAATTAGAAGGATTGCCCTGTGGCCCAGAAGGATTTAGCTCATCGTCGTCCTGCTAGCCTGCCATCTTTCAGACTTTCCAGGGCAGGTGGCCTGGTCCTCAGCCCTCAACTTGAGTTAGTCACACCAAAATGCAGTAAATAATGCCCATTTTCCTCTGCCTGTGCTTGACCATTGTCACTGACTTTTCTCCAGTTTAGGAATAACCTGTGTTCCAATGGGGTGGTTCTGGGGTTTGGCCTCTCAGGAAGTGGGGAAGGGGCTGCCGTGGTATTTACAGGCTAGTAGATCCTTTAGGCAGTAGGCTCGAATGAGTGCTGTGGCTGGGACCCAGAAAGGAACCAGTAGTGGAGTGGGGGTAATGGCATTGCCTGATACTGCCCTATGGTTGGAATAAGGAAGGGCAGAGAAAACTTAAAGCAGGTATGGGGCATTCTGGCCATAGAGCTCGTATTTTGCCTGTTGAGCTGTACCATGGAGCATCCTCCTGTGTCCTGCCAACCCCTGCCATTACAGTCACCGGAGACTCCTTTGCCTATCCCTATCTGTTAGGGTTTTCAGATGTCCTCTCGCTGGGTTTATATTTGAAGGTATAGAATCTGGGAAGGGGTGGGGTGCAAGCTTAACCAAATAGGGATGCTAGGGTTGGGTGGGGAATTGAGGACTCTTTCTATGCTTTTATTGTAGGGCTGGGGATTGAGGATCTGGGCAAAAAATATGACATTTCCAACCAGGGACAAAATGGAGGCTTGGGCTTAATGATGGGTAAATGGAAGACTGGTTGAGTGGGATGATAATGGGAGAACTTACTGATGCTCCTTTGGGAAAAGGGGCTTTAAAGACTCGATTTGGGAGCCTACTGGGGCAAGGCGACTTTGGGGAGGTGTACGTGTCAGTCAAGTGGAGGTCAGGTGGGTTATCTTCTGCCTCCTTCACTGGCTTCATGTGAACTTGCCTGTGACAGAATATCTTGCCCTAGATGTCCTCTTCCCTTTTGCCATGGTGCAAAAGCATTCGATCTTATGACCGTGAGTTCTTACTTGTGGATGCTAACTGGGGTAATCTCAGGGAGTACTGGGGCCATGGCTCTTTCCCTTGCTTCTCTTTCTGCTCACTGCTTTGCTTTCAGGTGCTTAGCTGCTCCTTTTTATTTCTTTGCAGGACTGGGAAAGAATGGGAGGAGGATTTTGATAAGTTTCTTGTTCTCTGCGTGGTGATGGGGTCTGAGGGCCAAGTTAATAAGCCTACCTTTGGTTATTACCCTGGAAAATTGAGGGTTGATGGTAGGGTTATGATTGTGGCCTGTGTATTTGCAATTTTTCTTTGTCAGTGTGGCTTTCTGTCGTCTTCCTTTTTCTCCAGTGAGGGTTCTGCCACTGTCTCAACCCTTGGTTCCTGCAAAAAACAGCTAAATATGCTCTCAGGGCCAGTGGTGATGTTCTCTGTCGCAGCCCCAGCTCTTGAAAGTGACCTGGCCCAGATGAGCTCTGCCTGCTTGTCATCTTTAGGTCCTGCTGCCCCTGCTGCCTCAGCCCTCAGGCTCCTAACTGCTCAAGCTAGAAGGAGCTACAAAGCCAAATCATTTGTCATTTTTCTCTTGCAGATTGTTTTAAAATCTCCCTCCTCTCTTTTATTTTAATTATGCCACCTGTGTTACTCCTATAGCCTGCTTCTTTGCTTTGTGGATTGCTGATTTCAAGTTCTATAACTTGGGGAAAGTTGGGTTGAGTGAATGGGAGGACAGACATTGAATGTGTGTTTTGGAAAAATGGACTCTCTATCTTCAGATTATTCAACTTCCCCACCTATCACGTCTACAACTTGGCCTTCATTGGAGAAGTTTTAGTTGGCTTATTCCTGGAACAAGACCATCTAGAGGCTTTTAGCCTTGTCAGCCTGCCCTCTTCTGAGGTTTGGACCTTGTTTTAAATTGTGTGCATGATGGGCTTGAGACCGTCTCGTAATGGAGGTAATGGGACTATCACTGAGGGGTTCAGCCTATCCAGGTAGGCTACCGTTCTAGTCATACCCATCACTTAAATTCTGCCACAGTCTGCACAGACGGTTGGTCCTCCAGGCATATTGTCCTACTAAGCCAAATAGGTGGACATCATGGGATGGATGAGGCCATCATGAAAACAGATTTACTGGATGTATGGACCTCGTATACTATGTAACAGATGGAAAACTGAATTTTACAATCTATAGGTACCTTTGGAAGGTCATAAAGGGTCAAAGTCTATAGTTTTCCAGAAAATAATTCTTAAAGCTGGGTTTCTTGTCTAGATTTAAATCATATGTATCTGTCTGTAGTGCTTCAAATGTGGCCAGGTGTGATAGCTCACACCTGTAATTCCCAGCGCTTTGGGAAGCTGAGGCAGGAGGATTGCTAGAGGCCAGGATTTTGAGACCAGCTTTGGCAATACAGTGAGACCTTGTCTCTACCAAAAAAAAAAAAAAAAAATGCCAGCTGTGGTGGCATGCACCTGTAGTCCTAGCCACTTGAGAGGCTGAAGCAAGAGGATTGCTTGAACTCAGGAGTTGGAGGTTATAGTGAACTATGGTCATGCCACTGCACTTCAGCCTGTATGACACAGCAAGACCCTGTCTCAGATAAATAAACAAACAAACAAATGCCTTGCTCAGCTAGCTGAGGCAGGCTTTGGGCTGACCTTGAGGGATTTATTGTCTGGGAGGCAGGACCTACCTCAGTGAGCGAGTTTATATGAATAATTATTGATAGGCAAATGGTAGGTAAGGAGGGAGAAGATGTGGCAGTAATCCCAGGTAGTTAAATTTTTTGGAGAAATGATTTGATTTAAAAACCGACTTGGGGCAGGTGTCATGGCTCACGTTTGTAATCCTAGCACTTTGGGAGGCTGGGGTGTTCGGATCCTTTTGAGTCCAGGAGTTCAAGACCAGCCTGGGCTACATGGGTAAACTTCATCTCTACAAAAAATAAAAAACTAGCCGGCCGTGGTGGTACATACCAGTAGTGCCTGTAGTCCAGCTGAGGCTGGAGGATCTCTTGAGCCTGGGAGGTGGAGTTTGCAGTGAGCTAAGATCATGCCACTGCACTCCAGCCTGGGCAAGAGTGAAACCCCGTCTGAGAAAAACATAAAAGCAACAACAAAAAAGTAAACTGACTTGGTATAGACAAGAGTGACTGTTGTCTCTTTAATCAGTTTAAGTTTTTTTTAATTTTTTTTAAATTTTTTTTTTTTTAAAGAGGGTCTCACTATGTTGCCTAGGCTACACTTGAACACATGGCTCAAGTGATCTTCCTACCTCAGGCTCCCAAGTAGCTGGGACTACAGGAGGTTTCCTGAATTTGAATCCTGGCTCTCCCTCTTCTTGGCTGTGTGATCTTGGACATACTAGGAACGCTGCCTCTGTTTTGTTACCTATAAAATGAGGATAATAACTAACTACAATAAATTAAATATATTAATACAACAAACTAAATTTATATTAGTGTAGCCAACACAATTATATTAATCTTCATAGCAACTCACATGCGTTAGCTATTTCTTTTTTTAAGATGGAGTCTTGCTCTTGTCGCCCAGGCAGGAGTACAGTGGCGTGATTTCAGCTCACTGCAGCCTCTGCCTCCTGGGTTCAAGTGATTCTCCTGCCTCAGCCTCTTGAGTAGATGGGATTACAGGCGCCCGCTACCATGCCCAGCTAATTTTTGTATTTTTAGTAGAGACAGGATTTCACTATGTTGGCCAGGCTGGTCTTGAACTCCTGACCTCAGGTGATCCACTTGCCTTGGCCTCCCAAAGTGCTGGGATTGCAGGTGTGAGCCACCATGCTCTGCCAACATTAGCTATTTCTTTTTTTTTTTTTTGAGACGGAGTCTTGCTCTGTCGCCCAGGCTGGAGTGCAGTGGTGCGATGTCTGCTCACTACAAGCTCCGCCTCCCAGGTTCATGCCATTCTCCTGCCTCAGCCTCCCGAGTAGCTGGGACTACAGGTGCCCGCCACCTTGCCTGGCTAATTTTTGTATTTTTGGTAGAGATGGGGTTTCACCGTGTTAGCTAGGATGGTCTCGATCTCCTGACCTCGTGATCCGCCCGCCTTGGCCTCCCAAAGTGCTGGGATTACAGGCGTGAGCCACTGCGCCCGGCCAACATTAGCTATTTCTAAACCTATGTTGGAAATGTGGGAGTTGAGGCTGTTGGTTAAGTGACTATTCTTTTTTTTTTTTTTTTTTGATATGGAGTCTTGTATCACTCAGGGAGGAGTGCAGTGGTGTGATACTGGCTCACTGCAACCTCCTCCTGGGTTCAAGCAATTCTGCCTCAGCCTCCTGAGTAGCTAGGACTACAGGGATGCACCACTACACCCAGCTAATTTTTCTCTTTTTAGTAGAGATGGGGTTTTACCATATTGGCCAGGCTGGTCTCGAACTCCTGACCTCAAATGATCCTCCCACTCAGCCTCTCAGAGTGCTGGGATTACGGGTGTGAGCCACCATGCCTGGCCATTCTTAAGATCAAATGGCTACAAAGTTGGTGGCTCAAGGAACTGAACCAGACATTGGAACCATCTAGGGCTTTGTTTATAATCGTTATGCTATACGTCTGTTGGGAGAGCCAAATGAGAACATGTGACACGTGTATATAGTCACTTCTCATGAAATGTTAGCCATCTCATATAAATGAGTTAGAACATTCTGGGGACACTGGGATGGCCTAGTAGAGCAGCACACAGCTGATCCAAAGATTTTGGATATAGGTGTGAGTGCAGCACATACTTTTAATAGTGAAGGCAGTGAATATTTTAATTAGCGGTACCTAGAAGTGATTTGGCTACTGTACCACATCAATTTTGGCCACCTCCAGTCTCTAGCAATACTATTTTGTGTCCTGGGAGCAATTCTTGTGGATAGGGAGAAGAAAGGTTATTCATAGTGTAGGGGACTTTCAAAGACATTAAGGAAGGCCAAGAGGTTGTCATTGGCTGTAGGATTGGAGGCCTAGGAAGCCTTCTGCCTGATTCGCATTGAACGTCCTTGGAGAATACTGGATTTTTAGTTTGCACCCTTAGCAGAACTGTAACTCATTTCTGGACCAGGAGCCAGAGTTATTTATTAGATGTATAAGTTATATTAAGATGTTTAAGTTACATACTTGTCCTTGAGCCTGTAAAACTCAGATTGGACTGGGCATGGTGGCTCACGCCTGTAATCCCAGCACTTTGGGAGGCTGAGGCAGGCAGATCACCTGAGGTCAGGAGTGCAAGACCAGCCTGGCCAACATGGTGAAACCCTATCTGTACTAAAAATACAAAAAATTAGCCAGGCATGGTGGCGTGTGCCTGTAATCCCAGCTGCTCGGGAGGCTGAGGCATAAGAATCGCTTGAACCTGGGAGGCAGAGGTTGCAGTGAGCCAAGATTGAGGCGCTGTACTCCAGCCTGGGCGGCAGAGTGAGACTGCATCTTAAAAAAAGAAAAAAAAACTCATACAGATTGCATTTTTATGTCTAAGTAGTTTTCACTGTCACCAGTGTTTACCCCTAAATTTGTATTTGTCCCTCATTTCCAAGAGTCTCATCTCTTATTTCTCAGTTATATTTCTGTGTACACTGCCCTTTTTATTGAAGATTGGCAGCCAGATTACATATTTATTCTTGGCTCTGAAAAAATGTCAGCTTTCTAGATGACTGGACAAGTCACTTTACCTCTGAGGAGCTTGGTAGCCTAGTCAGCAAATTAAGAATCACCAAAATAGCATCTAACGTATTCCAGACAAGGTGCTTTTATTTACTTATTTTAATTTTTTCAGATGGCCTCTCTGGTTGCTGAGGCTGGATGGAGTGCAGTGGCATGATCTTGGCTCACTGCAGCCTCTGCCTCCTGAGCTCAGGTGATTTTCCCACCTCAGCCTCCCAAGTGGCTGGAACTACAGGTGTGCACCACCACACCCAGCTAAGTTTTTTGTATTTTTAATAGAGACGGTTTCTCCATGTTGCCCAGGCTGGCCTTGAACTCCACCCACCTTGACGTCCCAAAGTGCCGGGATTACAGGCATGAGACACCGTGCCCTACCAACAAGATGGTTTTAAAACATCCCTTTTGCCAGGTATGGTGGCTAACGCCTGTAATTCCAGCACTTTGGGAGGCTGAGGCGGGTGGATCACCAGAGGTCTGGAGTTCGACACCAGCCTGGCCAGCATGGCAAAACCTCTCTTTTACTAAATATACAAAATTAGCCAGGCGTGGTGGCGCATGCCTGTAATTTCAGCTACTTAGGAGGCTGAGGCAGGAGAATCCCTTGAATCCCGGAGGTAGAGGTTTTCTGTGAGCCGAGGTAGTGCCATTGCACTCCAGCCTGGGCAACAAGTGCAAAACTTCTTCTCAAATAAATAAATAAAACATCTCTTTTGATGTCATTCTTTGTAGTTGAGCTGGTAAGGCAGAGGATTTGGATCAGATCTCTTTAATTGGCCTTTATTTATTTATTTATTTATTTTTTTGAGACAGAGTTTTGCTCTTGTTGCCCAGGCTGGAGTGTAGTGGTGTGATCTCGGCTCACTGCAACTTACGCCTCCTGGGTTCAAATGATTCTCCCTGACTCAGACTCCCTAGTAGCTGGGATTACAGGCATGCGCCACCACGCCCGGCTAATTTTGTTTTTTTTTTTTGAGATGGAGTCTCGCTGTCGCCCAGGCTGGAATGCAGTGGCGCGATCTCGGCTCGCTGCAGGCTCTGCCCCCCGGGGTTCACGCCATTCTCCTGCTTCAGCCTCCCGAGTAGCTGGGACTACAGGCGCCCGCCACCTCGCCCGGCTAATTTTTTGTATTTTTAGTAGAGACGGGGTTTCACTATGTTAGCCAAGGATAGTCTCGATCTCCTGACCTCGTGATCCGCCCACCTCGGCCTCCCAAAGTGCTGGGATTACAGGTGTGAGCCACCACACCCGGCCTTTTTTTTTTTTTTTTTTTTTAGTAGAGACGAGGTTTCTCCATGTTGGTCAGGCTGGTCCCGAACTCCCGACCTCAGGTGATCTGCCCATCTCGGCCTCCCAAAGTGATGGGATTACAGGCATGAGCCACTGCGCCCAGACTAATTGGCCTTTTAGTTAAAAATATTTTATTTTTTTTAAGGGGTAAGCATTAAGTTCCTGTAGTACTCAGTAAAATACAGGTAGGTGTATATCAGTATGAAGACACTTGAACTACAAACTTCTCTACCTAAAGCTTCATTTTGTTCCAGTTGTCAAAGTGGTGATCAAAATCTGTTAGCTTGGGTTACCTCTGGCTGTTGGGTACCTGCTTTTCTGTTTGAGGAAGACTGGAACATGTACTAGGTGATGAGTAAAGGTGTATGTTTTCAGTACTGATAAGTGTCCAGGTTTTTAACCTGATAGTGACTGAAGATCCGAAGTCATTTCCCTCCTTTTGGCTATCAAGAAGTTAACTCATACATTCATTCATTTACTTGTTAACTTAGTCAACAAATATTTGAGGGTCTTAACATGTGCCAAGTACAGTTCTAACACTGAGGATATAATATAGAATTAATAATACGCTTTTTTAGAATAAGTATAGGATTTCAAGTGGTAGTAAGTATTCAGAAAGACAACATGGAGTCATAGGATAGAGTTCCAAGGTTAGGGTTGGGGTGGGTGATGTTTTTAGATTGGTGGCCAGTGTAAGAACCTGAATAAAGAATATTCTAGTCTAAATGAGCTTGGGATAAGGCCAGTATGTCTGAAGGGAGCACAGTTGGTGGTCAAGGGCGGTGGTTGTTAGAAACATATTGGGAAATTCCGGCAAGAACCAGATTGGGGTAAGGTCTTACGGTGCAAGGAGAGGAGTTTGAATTTCTTTCTTTTTTTTTTTTTTGAGATGGAGTTTCGCTCTTGTAGCCCAGGCTGGAGTGCAGTGGCGCGATTTGTAGCCCAGGCTGGAGTGCAATGGGGCGATCTCGGCTCACAGCAACCTCCGCCTCCCGGGTTCAAGCCATTTTCCTGGGCCTCAGGCTTCGGAGTAGCTGGGATTACAGGCATGCGCCACCACGTCCGGCTAATTTTGTATTTTTAGTAGAGACAGGGTTTCTCCATGTTGGTCAGGCTGGTATCGAACTCTGGACCTCAGGTAATCCACCTGCCTCAGCCTCCCAAAGTGCTGGGATTACAGGCGTGAGCCTGGCCACTTGAATTTATTTCAGTTGCCTTAAAAAAAAAAAAAAAAAAACGAGGCCAGACGCGGTGGCTCACGCCTGTAATCTCAACACTTTGGGAGGCCAAGGTGGGCGGATCATGAGGTCAGGAGACCAGCCTGACCAACATGGTGAAACTCCGTCTCTACTAAAAATACAAAAATTAGCCAGCTGTGGAAGTCTGCGCCTGTAATTCCAGCTACTTGGGAGGCCGAGGCAGAAGAATCGCTTGAACCTGGGAGGCCGAGATTGCACCACTGCACTCCAGCCTTGGCGACAGAGTGAGACTCCATGTCAAAAAAAAAAAAAATTAAAGCCAAGTCTGGGCATGTAATCTCAGGCCTGTAATCTCAACACTTTTGAGAGGCTGAGGTGGGAGGATTATTTTTGCGCCCAGGAGTTCAAGACCAGCCTGAGCAACATACAGACCTCATCTCCCAAAAATTAAAAAAAAGTTAGCCATGTGTGGTAGCACACACCTGTAATCCCAGCTACTTGGGAGGCAGAGACAGGAGAAACACTTGAGCCCGGGAGATCAAGGCTTTAGTGACCTGTGATTGTGACACCGCACTCCAGCCTGGGTGACAGCATGACTTGGTCTCTTAAAAAAAAAAAAGCAGGAAATTTATTGGCTATTATCCAGCCTTTTTTCTAAATTAAACCACCCCAAGTACTATTCTCATCATCCTTGCTTATTATATGTTACAATTGCCATAGTTTTGTGGGTTTTGTTTGTTTTTGAGACGGAGTCTCACTCTGTTGCCCAGGCTGGAGTGCAGTGGCGTGATCTCAGCTCACTGCAACCTCCGCCCCCAGGGTTCAAGCAATTCTCCTGCCTCAGCCTTCCTGGTAACTGGGATTACAGGCGCGTGCCACCATGCCTGGTTAATTTTTTTGTATTTTTAGTAGAGACAGGGTTTCACCATGTTGGACAGGCTGGTTTCGAACTCCTAACCTCAGGTGATCTGCCCACCTCGGCCTCCCAAAGTGCTGGGATTACAGGCGTGAGCCACCGTGCCCGGCCGAGAGGATTGCTTTTGAGCGCAGGCATTTCAGACCAGTCTGGGCAACAAAGAGTTTGTCTCTATAATAAATTAAAAAAATAGCGAGGCCTGGTGGCAGACACCTGTAGTCCCAGCTACTTGGGAGGCTGAGGAGTTCCAGGCTGCAATGAGCTATGGATAGTGCCACTGTACTCCAGTCTGGGTGACATTGCAAGAACTGTCTCAAAGGCAGGGAGATTATTTAATGTGGTTCATTCAGGATGAGCTTGTAGTAAAATGTTACATAGCTAACTAGACCTAGTTGGGTTTCAGAGGTCAAATCAAGTAATTAGGTTTTGGGCTGCATGCAGAGGTGGTTAGTAGTTTTGATGTCTGCACACTGGGCTTGAACTGTGATCCTGAGATTTATGTTCCCAGTCTCCTTCAATCTGGAGAGATTATTACTTACAATGAGTTGATCCTTGTTATACTTTGGTATTTTGGAAGGAAGTTTTATCCCCAAACATGTTGAGACAAGAGATCTAACTGAAGGAGATGAGAGGATTTCTATACCATATGCGTTACCTTCTAATGCTGGCCACCTCTGAAGGGCACGTGGCAGCTGAGACGAAATTGATTTTCTTCATCACTGATCCCGTGGCCTTTACACAGGCTCAGAGGTGCATCAGAATCCACAATGAAGTGGACAAGATTAGTGACCAACACATCTGTAAATGTTATATTTTCTTTTTTTAGTTCCCTACCTTTTTCTACCCTAGGATAAATTATTGACCACTTTTCTGCAGTCAGATTCCTGAATCATGTTGGGTTTTTTTTTTTTTAGTTTCACTCTTGTCCAGGCCAGAGTGCACTGGCACAGTCTTGCCTCACTGCAACCTCTGCCTCCCGGGTTCAAGCGATTCTCCTGCCTCAGCCTCCTGAGTAGCAGGGATTACAGGGGCCTGCCACCATGTTCGGCTAATTTTTGTATTTTTAGTAGAGATGGGTTTCACCATGTTGGCTAGGCTGGTCTTGAACTCCTGACCTCAGGTGATCCGCCCGCCTCGGCTTCCCAGAGTGCTGGGATTACAGGCGTGAGCCACCGCACCCGGCCCTCGTGTTGGGTTTTAAAACCCACTTTTTTTTTTTTCCCCCCTCAAACTCTGACTTCACCTTTCTCTTTATGAAACCTTTCTCTTTTTGGGGCGGGGGTGGTGGTGAAGAAGCTGCTTTGGATGGTGGTGTGTGGTACTTGTGTCATCTTCACTCCTGATGATCCCTTTCCTCATAAACTCTGCACTGCTTTTAGCCTGTTTTGTTCGTGTTATAAGTTCTTCCATCCAGTCCCTGCACTCCACCTTTTAACCCTTTTCAAAAGCTGCTTTGCAAAGGGTCTTGACTAAAGTTGCTTGCTTAATGAATATGAAGCAGCCTAAGGATTAGAGAAAACGAGGCAGCAGCTGGACCCTCTGGAGAATGTTACTTTGTATTTTGTTTACAGCTGGTTGTGACTAAGCTCTTTCCTCTAAAGTCGGTTCTAGGGGATTAAAACAGCTCTGGCTGATGGCGCCCAATAAAATAAAACAAAAAAACCTTTGCTGCTCCAGTTTTTTCTCAGGGTGGGGTCGGGGTATACTTTCAATCTCCATGGTCACAGAAAGGTTTCTTCATCGCGGACCCTGGGAGGCTGGTTCCCAGAGGGAACTTGTCCTCAGCGTCTCCTGGACAGTGCAACCTCCTGCCGGGCCTACTTCTGGAAGGCCATTACAGAGGTCATTTCACCACCTGTGAGAGGTTTGATTTTGGGGGAGCTCCGGGACTCTCAAGGCTACAGTGTGGACTACTGGCCCAAGGAGAAGGTTGGTTTCCTGAGGTGGTGGTGGGTGGGTGGGGTGGTGGGGGTCTTCGTTGTTTTTCTTCCCTGGCATGTGCCTGCATAAGCTATTTCCACAGAGTCCTGGCCGCGAGGGGGGTGGTGCTTGGGAGGTTAGAGGGAGACACCTAGAGTGAACGGCGAAATGGAGCACAGAATACCGTCTGGCTGTGCACGTGGAGGTGGCGAAATGTGGAAGCTTAACGAAGTTGGCGCCATGAAGCTAAAGACTGCTACCCCAGGGCTCTACCTCGCTCCGCCTAATGGCGGGCCGCACCCCGCCGGCGAAGCCCACGTTTGTAGGTCCGCCCTCACGCTGATCTCTTGCCCAATCAGCGAGTTCGAGGTTGGTGTCCATTGGCTTTCGCATAAAAGCTCCGAGGTTACAGACGTTTCCACCTCTTGCCGGCCTCTTAGGTAATTGGCGTCCGTGGTAACCAATCAGGAAGAGGATCTGCGGGAACGCCGGCCTTTTACTTTCTTGAGTGGCCAATCCGGTTGTAGTCTCACCTCCCCCCTCTACCCAGAGCCACTGCTGCGGCCGCCGCCATTTTAGCGTTTTGTCAGAAGCGTCCGCGCCGCGAGGAGGAGGCCCTGCTGGTTTCTGTGCGGGTGAGACTCCGAGCCCTTCCACTGCCTTTCTTGTACTCTGTGAAATCTTACCTCACTCCCTTGGGCTTCGGGCGTGTCCTGGTAGGTTCGCAGCCTCCACACCCGTCACTGAGAGCCGACCTCGGTCCTCGGCATTGCGCGGTAAGCCGGGAGCAGCCCTTCCCCCACCGCCCCCTGAGAATACCTTGCTTTTTTTCGCCCACCCTGTCCCGCGCCCGGCGTGGCTGCTCTTGGAAGCCTCGAGATTTCCACTGGGATAACCCCCTTTCCCTTATACCTGCCAGTTACATCCCCGTTTCGGGAATTTCTCGGGCCGTGAGACATCGTCTGGTTAATGAATCTGAAGCTCTCTTCCGCGGCCACGCATTTCAGTGTTCGGCAGGAGCTAGGACGGTGCCCCGAGAGAGGCGTTCCCCACTCCAGTACTTCCTTTATCTTCCACTCCTCGCTGTCTGATCCGAGTCGCGCGTTCACTACTTCCAAAGGAAACTCAAATGTAGCTATTACAAGGCCCATTTTCCCGGAAATGATGGCTGCTTTGGTTCCTACGTGAGGAAAAAGCCTGTTGATAATTTCAGGCAGGCAGTCAGCAAGCCTAGTTGAGTTTTGTTTTCTGTTGTTCTAGTGGATAGAAAAGCCCAGTACCCCCATTTCTTCATATACTGTCTTTCATGCCCATTTCTGTTGGAAGGTATCGGTTGTTATCAAACCCTTTGTCTACTAAGGACCTCCCTATTGCAGACGTCTTATTCTTACAGGTTCATGGCGGCTACTATAGCAGGCCTTAGTTCACTCCCACTTCCCTTTGATTATTGTGTGGAGGTGTGTGTGCAGGCGTGTGAGAGAGAAAACTGGAAATATACATTAGAGTGAAAGTCGTTTTTTGTGAACGGATGTGGGCCTGAGGTCTTTTGTCAGATGTCTTGTTTTTTTCTCCCAGGCTCTTGTCAGGATGGTGAAGCTGTTCATCGGAAACCTGCCCCGGGAGGCTACAGAGCAGGAGATTCGCTCACTCTTCGAGCAGTATGGGAAGGTGCTGGAATGTGACATCATTAAGAATTACGGCTTTGTGCACATAGAAGACAAGACGGCAGCTGAGGATGCCATACGCAACCTGCACCATTACAAGCTTCATGGGGTGAACATCAACGTGGAAGCCAGCAAGAATAAGAGCAAAACCTCAACAAAGTTGCATGTGGGCAACATCAGTCCCACCTGCACCAATAAGGAGCTTCGAGCCAAGTTTGAGGAGTATGGTCCGGTCATCGAATGTGACATCGTGAAAGATTATGCCTTCGTACACATGGAACGGGCAGAGGATGCAGTGGAGGCCATCAGGGGCCTTGATAACACAGAGTTTCAAGGTGAACCACCCTCTTTGGGTAGAGGGCCGAACACAAGGCTATGTTCAGAAAATGGTTGGATAAGTAAAAGAAGAGGTTTGGTAAAGATAACAGTTGTTGGCTGGCTGGTGATGAAGAAATAAGTATGGGTGATGGACTTCTTAAGATGTAGGGTGCATGGGACTTAGGGGCTTTACCTTAGGCAAATGTCTCCTGGAGAAAAGCCACTCGCCTTTTATTTGGAGTCCCTATGGCTTTTGTGCTCATCAGTGCAGAAATCCTTTCTGAAGGCTTTCTGAGTTACTGGGCCTTTTTTTTTATTTTTTAGTTTTTTGTAGTAGAACACAGTTCAGAGTTCCTCACTCTGAATTTATTGTCCTCAGCACAGGATCAGAATTCTGCGTTTTACATGAAGAACCTTGCAAAAACATGTCAAGCAACACTTTTATAGGAGCAGAATCCTTGTTAAGCTGTCTTACCTTACACAAACTCTTTAAAGGGTTACAGCTCTTGTTGCTTTCATATTATACCTGTACCAAGGGATTGTATTTTGAGTATAAGGCCACTCTACAATTACAAGGCTGATTTTAGGACTTCCTGGGGAGGAGGCACTGGGGTTTTAGGGGCAGTAATGACTGTCTTTTCTTTGGTTTGGGGGGCTTTATAAGATTTTGGTGAATAGAGCATTTAGATTTGTGTTATCTTGGAGTCTTAACCAAATGAATTTTTTGTGCCTGGAGGGCAGCATGGGTGATGATGTGGATTGTCACTTCATTTGGAAGCATCTCAAATCCCTAGCATTTTGAATGCCTACATGTTGCTCAAAGGAAATGCTTGTTTTAGAGCATTTTGGATTTTGAATTTTCAGATTTGGGATGCTAAAATGGTACGTATAACGCAAATATTCCAAAATCTGAGGTCTGAAGCAACAGTGGCAATTCAGGGGTGGTGATCATGGTGAGTTGCTATCTGAACTCATCTCTCACCTCCTTTGGGTTCCCAGTATCAAAAAGAGTGGTGTCCTTTTTTAGCTTAATTAAGCAGGACTGAACAAAAATAATAAATTTAAAAAAGCCTTATCCAAATTATGGAGTATTCCCGTGACTCCTTGCTATATTTCAGACCTGTGTTCTGACAGTGTAGTTGCTGATTCTTTTTCTGGGTACTCCCCTTGTTAAGAGTCATTACTGCTGCCTTTGGCATCCATTTCCCTTAAATTTGGGCTTTTTTAGAGCTGAGGGTCTGATCATTATTTCCCCTAGTAATGGGTGCCCTGTGTCATGGGCATTGCTGTGCGTTAGTAAAGAAAAGTGACACAGGTGTCTCAGGTCTAGTTTGCTTTTTTTTTTTTAATTGGCAAGTTGAGAATTATTTTGTCAACTTAATTGAGAGCAAAGGCTGCTCTTGTGGAGGGTTTGTGGTGTGATACCTAATCTTTGGACTGTTTCCCACACTTCAGCCCAGTCAGAAGAGGTGGTGTCTGCTTGTAGCAGTTAGGTTTAAGGAGAGGACAGTGTGGTCTTGATTCAGGACAAATTATCCTTAAGTAAAACTCTGGGTGTCTGAACCCCAGGTCACCTGACACTAACCTATGCTTAGTTATTTTTACCTTATTTTATGTAATATTGGCGTTTCTCATTTCTTAATACTGTTCTGGTAGAGTTATAGATGTATATTGATGAGCAGTAGTTATCAGGGTGGTCTTTTTTCCTTTCCGTTTCTCAGTGTTGGGTATCTTCTCTATTGCTTGCCCACTTAAAATCTCTTTTAGATATTTTTTAAAATTTAATTTTTTTTTCTGGCATTAGAACCAACAGATCCTTAGATTAAGGCGTTTATTAATGATCTTTATGTCTGGAATGTACACAGTTGCTTTCTTAGTTGCACTTGTTTTCTCTGGTTTTGTTAGGTGCCAAAGTAGCCCCCTGGGCAAATGCCAGAGACAAGCTAGCACTTTAAGGCACTTAAGTGCATAATTGCGTATCTACTCTCTTTTAATAACCTGCAACCTAAACTTCCAGCTGTGTAGACCTCCTTGATATTTTGTTCCTTCCACCCCCGTTTCTCTATTGTGTTTTCTGGTCTCCCAGAATCTAACATTAATTTTGCAAGGAAAATTGTGTGTTTACCACTTTGTCTAATGTTAGAGGATCCATCTGTTGACTCTCCCTTGCTTTTGGCCATTTACTCCTTTGACAGGTATATGTTTAGGTGAATCATAACTAATTTCATTGGGAAGTTTTTGCAGGATTTGTATCTCTTCTGAATTTTGCTTACCAATAAGCTGGCAGATCATGTTAGGTGGAAATGGCTTCTGTAGAGACTTACTAAAACTTAGTTTTAACTTTTCTAGAAAAGTTTCTGCTTTTATCACATTTTCAGAAGTAATACTTTTCATTTCCAGAATGCAAATTTTAATTTTCAGGAAAAATATTAGGTGTATGTTCTTAGTTACGCTCTCAGATATGTAGTTTCAGAAGTACTTTGATTCTGCTTAAAGTACTTTAAAGTACTTTAAAACTGCTGAGCAGTTTGGTCCACTGAGTAGTATAACTAGTTATTCTCCACTTTCCTCAGCCACCTTTTCTTCCATGTTTTTTACAGTATTCTAAAATTTCAGGCATTTGAGAACAATCTGTCCTGTTTTTGCCCTGTTTGCCTTTGACCCTAGTAGAGGGTCACTAAAATTAACTGTCAGATTGTAAAGAATCCTCGTTAAAGCAATAATCAGAACCAGCAGTTTAAAGGGCCCAGTTAAGGGAGAAGGCTGTCCTTCAACTTGTTGTGCCCCTCTGTCTCCCTAGTTCATGAGGGTTTTTCCAGAGATGTACTTTGGGATTTGCTTGCCACATTCAGCCGTGGATTGAGTCTAGATCATTCTTTAATCTTTAATAGTGGTAATCATTGGAGTCTTTTATTCGATTCTTTTAAATTTTTTGAGGAGGGTGGAGAACTGGCCTTTACTTACATTCCCTTGCTTAATGAAAATCCGTCTTGCTAGTAAGGATTGGAGGTGTCAGAAAAGACTTGGGCACTCTTTCTTTCTTTGACTTCTTTTGACTTTGAGCCGCTGTTTGGAGATGATTTTTACCTGTTTGGAGATGATTTGAGCAAGAGTAGTTTATTTCTTAAGCATTTAAACTGTTGTTATAGCTGGAATATTTCTTCATCTAAGTGATCTTTTCCTGAAATTAGGTCATTATACTGAATCTATATGTTGAGTCTTTTTTTTTCCTTTTTATCTTTTCGTAAAGATGAGTCCTGCATTAGAATTGTCTAGATAAAGCCATTGCTATGACCAGTGTCTGGGGTAGGGGCTGGGGCTATGACTAAGAGTGATAGCAACCCTTCTTGCGTCTGTTTCTTCAAGGCAAACGAATGCACGTGCAGTTGTCCACCAGCCGGCTTAGGACTGCGCCCGGGATGGGAGACCAGAGCGGCTGCTATCGGTGCGGGAAAGAGGGGCACTGGTCCAAAGAGTGTCCGATAGATCGTTCAGGCCGCGTGGCAGACTTGACCGAGCAATATAATGAGCAATACGGAGCAGTGCGTACGCCTTACACCATGAGCTATGGGGATTCATTGTATTACAACAACGCGTACGGAGCGCTCGATGCCTACTACAAGCGCTGCCGTGCTGCCCGGTCCTATGAGGCAGTGGCAGCTGCAGCTGCCTCCGTGTATAATTACGCAGAGCAGACCCTGTCCCAGCTGCCACAAGTCCAGAATACAGCCATGGCCAGTCACCTCACCTCCACCTCTCTCGATCCCTACGATAGACACCTGTTGCCGACCTCAGGAGCTGCTGCCACAGCTGCTGCTGCAGCAGCAGCCGCTGCTGCTGTTACTGCAGCTTCCACTTCATATTACGGGCGGGATCGGAGCCCCCTGCGTCGCGCTACAGCCCCAGTCCCCACTGTTGGAGAGGGCTACGGTTACGGGCATGAGAGTGAGTTGTCCCAAGCTTCAGCAGCCGCGCGGAATTCTCTGTACGACATGGCCCGGTATGAGCGGGAGCAGTATGCGGATCGGGCGCGGTACTCAGCCTTTTAAAGCTTGAGGTGAGAGGGGTGGGGTGTTCCCTCTTCTGGTTTTGCCATCCCTCCTGCAGCCTAAAGGGCTCCAATTAGGCTGCCCTGCTTGCTTGCTTTTGCAGGGTTAGGGGAAGGTTACTAGGATGGCTCACAGGCTAGAGAGAAGTCCTAACTGCTTAACTTTAAAATACATAGAGTTCCTTGGCCCTCATGGCTATTTTTCAGGGCTTCTGGTAGTGGGAGTCAATTTGATTCTATTTGTGCCTAGAAAAATAAAGAATGATGTGCTGGTGAATCTTGGGTCACCTATGTACTATACTATAATTGAACCTTATCTGGGGACCCACACGTTCAGGCTCAGGTGTTTTGTTTCTTAGAGCCTTTGTTAAGTTTCCTAGGTGTGCGACATTCCTAAGGTCTTCAAGTTTCCTGTTCTGTTTTGTGCTGTGTGAAAGTTCTGATATGACCCCTGATGATAAAGTCCATAACTGTAGTTAACTGGTCATCACTGCTCAGGTCCCAGTTACTAAGAAGACTACCAAAATGGCATCATCTTAATCTTGAAGCGTATTTCTGACATTCCTGAACCGTTCAGCCCTTATGAGTTTTATAGAACTTATTTGATGGTAAGTTGGGGTAGAGAGAAATACAAAACTTATCTTTTATAAAGTTCCACAAGGAAGTCTGGGCATAGATGCTAACACTCACCTTCTCTGCCCAGCTCAGATTTATACCCTGAATAGAGTGCCCACTCCATTGCTGTATCTTTCAGTCTGTCCTATAACAGCCCCGCCTGTCACTTACTTAGGGTTTTTTTTTTTTTTTTTAAGTAACTATTCCCACAGTTCTAGTTTTGACATCATCTACTTTCTCAGGGTATATGTTTTAAGAATGCAGGCACACCTGTTAATTTTACTCCTTTGGTAATGTTGAAATCCAGGGTTGGGAGTTTTGCCATAAGCAAATCACTCCCTTCTTCATCTTCTCATTAGCTGTTTTGGGCATTTAATACTCTTGAGCCAGCAGCTCTACCCTGAGTCCCCTGGCTTTTTCCACTGTCATACATTTTGAGCCCCATGATCCATTTGGCTCTCCTTGAATACATTCTCTTCTGATACTTGCCAGCTTTGGGCTCTAGGTGTTTGAGATTATTGTTGTACTTAAGGGTAAATCTCAATGCCCTTAGTTTTGAATAGCTCCCAGTGTGTCCCAGACATTACCATTGATCCTTAATTATAGTAACAGTGTGTGAGTGATAGATAACTGTCATCTTTGCAGTTAGGGCAGAAGGTACGTGGCTTTCCCAGGGTCATTGGGTAGGCAGTCACTGATTGGGCTGGAAAAGAGACTTCAGTGACTTGATGTGTAGCTTATACATGCCCTTCCGCACCTTCTTTCCAAAGTTAGTTTCTTCCCTAGTTGGAACTGGATGTCCTCAGGTCTTAAAACTTGTGCAGTTGATGCTACTTTTATCTAGACTTTGAATGATTTTTAACTTGGACCTTGGCAGTAACTCCTAGATAGAAAATACTGTTAATTTTTTTTTTTAAAACCTCAGGGAGCTAATTGGAACCTTTCCATTTTTCCTGTCCTCTGCTGACAGCTTGTGATGTGGAATTACCTTCTCTGAGGAATGCTAATGTTAACATCATCAAGAGCAAGGAATGTCTCTTTGCCTACTTTTATGAAACAAGATTTGCTATTAATTTAAGACCTTAGTCTGAGATTGTTTAGCCTCCCCAGTGACTCTCTGGCCTTCAAGCTGTTTTCATTGTTAGAGATTACTGTGATACTGGGGAAGAAGGGTACAAGTAAACTTAAAAGGAGTGTCAAGTTACCAGACTTTGTAAAGATGTTGAAGTTTTAAATGGGAAAGCCCTTTTGAGCTTTGCTGTAAAGCCGCTGTATTGTGCTCTCTTTCAGGTGGGATGTGTGTGGGCTGAAATTCCGAGCTGCGGTTGTGCATGAGAATACACCCTTCGTGGTACCCCATCTCCGGGACGTTCTCGGCTCTGTGCGTTCAGTCCCTCAGGAACCGTGGACCTTAATTTACCTTGCTAAGTTCAGACCTTCTCTTCCTTTCCTTTCCTCTCCTGCCCATTTTCCTGTTTTTCTGTCCTTCAATACTTCTGTAGCTTCCCATTCATGTTCTGTTCTCCCAGCAGGCCTCATTGTGTGCAGAAACTGTGGTGGGGGCTGTGCTGTCTCCTCCCTGCCTCCTGCCTCCTGCGGCTGTTGGATTTGGGAATGACCTTGGTGAGAGTCTCACTGCTCCAGGGTCTCTTTTTGGTCCAAAGGCTAGACCTATAGAGTTGGATCACTTTTTTTCTTTCCGGTGAAATAAATGGTTTTTCAACTTAGGGTATGTGTGCTTTGAGAGACTTCTTGCTTGGGCTTGTTTGGGGGTTCATTTGTACCTTGAAGGGGAGGGTATAAAGTTTTAAGATACTCAGCTTTGGGTGAACATCACTGTATTTTATTTATTGTAAATAGGACTTGTAGGTGCCAGAGGAAAGAGGTTATACAGAAGCCCAGGCAGGTAGCCTTATTCCAATGAAGACTTTTCCCACTGGTCCACCTTTGTTATAAAACCAACTACTTTTAGTTTAGAGATGTAGGTCTTCTCTTCTAGAGAAAACAGTCACCACCTTCCCTTAAGACTACCATTCCAATCACCCAGTCAGTGTATCTAGCTTAATTTAATTTCCAGGGAAAAGGAGGGGTTTGGGGAAAGAGGAAGTCAGTTTTCGCTCTTCGTGCCATGTGAAGAAATGAAGCTGTGGCTCCAAGAGTACTTTGCTAACTGTAGGCCAGTGACATGTGTTGATGCCTTTCAATGTCTATTTGTTTAGCTCTGCCAAAATCCAAAGAATGCCTGAATGGTCCCACTAGCACCTCATTACTTGGGTTTACAGCCTTTAAATCATAGGCATGGAGAAATGACCCAACATACGAGGCTTTAGATACCTTGTTGAATGATGGGGCTGAGTGCAAGAACTGCCGCCTCTTAGCCTCACGTTTTTCTTGAAACAGTTATTTGTCTTCCATATGTTTGGTCTGTACCTTCTTGCTCCAGTTTCTACAGATACAGGATTGTGTCTAGTTAGAGCATTTCTCAGAATCATTCAACAAATACTGAGCACCTACTGTATGCCAGTCATTACCTTTTCAGGGAAGTCGGGTTATGATGATGGGGAGATAAAGAAGCTGGTCTTTACTTAGATGGTTTCTCAGATTTTTTTTTTAATTGCTTCCTCCTGTTAGATTCTTTCTAATCATAGATGACCAAGATTTGAACAGCTCTATACAACATGTAATTTATTGAATATTTTTGTATGTGAAGCCTGTGCTGGGTGTTTCATGTGTTCTCATTTAATCTTCCCAGCAAATGTTTTTCCTTTAGTTTTTCCTTTCCTGGCTGGGTTGGTTCTCTGCCATTTCTCTTGGAGGGTCGTACATACCTACTTTGGTTTCTTTTTCTCTAAAGGACAGACCCACCACTGAACGCCATTTTTACTCTTGTCAGTATACCCTTTGATCTGATGGGTAGGGTTGGCAAATTTCAAACATTGGAGACTAACGGTATTCATTGATTCAACAAATATTTTATTGAGTGATACTCTGGAAGGTGGTGTAAGTGTTGGAGATGCATACGGTTCTGGAGTTTCTATTCTGAGGGAGGAGAAAATGCAGAAATGTCAAGTAGAGAATTCTGTTTAGATGGGTATGATCAATGAAGGATTTTCAGAAGTGACATGATAAACATACATATGATATATTTTTGCATTACAAAACTAGTTAAAATTTTAACTTCGGCCAGGCATGGTGGCTCACGCCTGTAATCTCAGCACTTTGGGAGGCCAGGGCCGGTGGATCATGAGGTCAGGAGTTCAAGACCATCCTGACCAACATGGTGAAACCCTGTCTCTACTAAAAATACAAAAAATTAGCTGGGTGCGGTGGCACGCATCTGTAATCCCGGCTACTCAGGAGGCTGAGGTAGGAGAATTGCTTGAACCCAGGAGGTGGAGGTTGCGGTGAGCCAAGATTGCGCCATTGCACTCCAGCCTGAGCAACAAGAGCAAAACTCCTTCTCAAAAAATTATTTTATAAAATAAAATTTTAACTCCGTGGCCAGGTGCAGTGACTCAACGCTAGTAATCCCAGCACTTTTGGAGGCTGAGGCAAGCAGGTTGCTTGAGCTCAGGAGTTCAAGACCAGCCTGGGCAACATGGTGAAACCCTGTCTCTGCAAAAAATTTAAAAATTAGCTGGGCATAGTGGTGTGCATTTGTGGTCCCAGCTACTCCAGAGGCTGAGGTGGGAGGATCACTTGAACCCAGGAAGTCAAGGCTGCAGTGAGCTAAGATCAGGCCACTGCACTACAGCCTGGGTGTCTCAAAAATTTTTTGCCAGGCGCGGTGGCTCACACCTGTAATCTCAGCACTTTGGGAGTCTGAGGCAGGTGAAGCATCTGAGGTCAGGAGTTCGAGACCAGCCTGGCCAACTTGGTGAAACCCCATCTCTACTAAAAGTTAGCCGGCCATGGTGGCAGGCGCCTTAATCCCGGCTATTTAGGAGGCAGAGGCAGGAGAATCATTTGAACCCGGGAGGTGGAGGTTGCAGTAAGCTGAGATTGAGCCATTGGACTCAAGCCTGGGGGACAAGAGCGAGACTTCTCTAAAAAAAAAAAAAAAAAATTTTTTTTTTTTAATTTCTTGATTCTATTAGAGCAAGTCATTTTTGCTTTCTGCTTTGAGATCCTGATCTCCCTGTAACAGACAATGTAAGAGTAGTTTTTTCATGACTCAGAATCTGGCCTGGCTTAATGCTATATTCATACTAGATGCTTTTGCATTTTCTTTTTTTTAAACCATTTATTGCTTTTGTTTTTGGTTTTGTTTTGTTTTTTTTTTTTGAGACAGAATCTCTGTGTTGCCCAGACTGGAGTGCAGTGGCATGATCCTGGCTCACTGCAGCCTCTGCCTCCCGTGTTCAAGTGATTATCCTGCCTCAGCCTGCTGCGTAGCTGGGATTACAGGCGCCTGCCACCACACCTGGCTAATTTTTATATTTTTGGTAGAGATGGAGTTTCACCATGGCCAAGCTGGTCTGAAACTCCTGGACTCAAGTGATCCGCCTGCCTCCTAAAGTGCTGGAATTACAGTCATGAGCCATCACACCCAGCCTTAAACTATTTATTGACTTGTTGAGAGGAAAAACTCCTTATCAAGAACAATGGCAGCCTAGGCAACATAGCAGAATCCCATTTCTAAGACAATTTTAAAGTTAGCTCTGTGTGGTGATATGCAGCTGAAGTTCCAGCTACTAAGAGAGGCTGAAGCAGGAGGATAGTTTGAGCCCAAGAGTTTCAGGCTGTGGTGAGCTGATTGTGTCACTATACTCCAGCCTAGGTGACAGAGCAAGACGAATTATTTTTAAGAGGTGATTTGAAAAGATTGACTATAACTCACTGATTTTCAACATCGATGTATTATGAAGTTGTTTTTGTTTATGCTTCCAATCAAGTCTATGTTTGAGTTGAAGCCACATAGTTGGCTCTGTGTAATTGACAAGGTTATGCTGCCACTCCTTAGGAGTAATGAAGTACTTTTTCTTGCTTTTTGTTTTTTAGACATCTAGCTCTGTCACACAAGCTGCAGTGTGGTGGCATGATTGTAGCTCACCGTAACTTTGAACTCTTGAGCTCAAGGCGGGGATCCTCCCGCCTTGGCCTCCCAGAGTTTTTGCAGGGATTATATGTGAGCCACTGCGCCTGGCCAAAATGTAGTTTTTCAAGAGTAATGCTTTAATAAACTGATTTTTTTCCCCCATAGCATTTCACTGTTCATTCTGTCTAGTAAACGTCTAGCTGGCTTTGTATTTCGCTAGGTACTCCCTGATTACCTGCAATTAGGTTACCATGTGGCGAATACAAAGATGAATAGGGCATTGTGCCTGTCCTCACTGTGCCTCCACAAGCTGCTGCTTGTCTGGGCTTTGGGTGTACAAATAATTGGTATGTCCTTGGAAGTCAGGTCGGGGTGGGAATGGTCATACTATTTTGTATTGATGACATGTGCCCTGGCCTGGTTCTGCATGGGTCAAAGGACCTATGAGGGCAGAGTTTTCAGGGTGATCTTGGAGTTTAACTTGATGTTAACCCTGTTAACTTTGCCTTTAAAGTTTTCCGGCCAGGCGTGGTGGCTCAACGCCTGTAATCCCAGCACTTTGAGAGGCCAAGGTGGGCAGATCACCTGAGGTCGGGAGTTCAAGACCAGCCTGTCAAACATGGAGAAACCCCATCTCTACTAAAAACACAAAAAATTAGCTGGGCATGGTGGTGGGCACCTGTAACCCCATCTGCTTGGGAGGCTGAGGCAGAAGAATTGCTTGAACCTGGGAGGAGGTTGCAGTGAGCCGAGATTGCGCCATTGAACTCCAGCCGCCATTGAACTCCAGCCTGGGCAATGAGAGTGAAAGTCTGTCTTAATAATAATAGGCCGGGCGTGGTGGCTCACACCTGTCTTCCCAGCGCTTTGGGAGGCCGAGGTGGGCGGATCACAAGATCAGGAGATCAAGACCACCCTGGCTAACAAGGTGAAACCCCGTCTCTACTAAAAATATAAAAAGTTAGCCGGGCGTGGTGGTGGGCACCTGTAGTCCCAGCTACTTGGGAGGCTGAGGCAGGAGAATGGCATGAAACCGGGAGGTGGAGCTTGCAGTGAGCTGAGATTGCGCCACTGCACTCCAGCCGGGGCAACAAAGCTAGACTCCGTCTCAAAATAAGTAAAATAATAATAAATTTAAAAATGAGCTGGTCATGCTACTCAGGAGGCTGAGATGGGAGGATTGCTTGATGCCAGGGGCAGACGTTGCAGTGAGCAGAGATGGCATCACTGGACTCCATCCTGGGTGACAGTGGGATCCTGTCTCGAAAGTTTTCCAGGCATCCTCAAAATTGGGGTGGTTTTGGGTGAATGCTAAATTAAACCAGGCTCCTTACCCTAGAGCTACACATCAGTACTAAAGTAGACTCAGGGAGGATGGAGTAGTGAGAGTGAAATCATTGATCATTGGCACTAGTATTAAGTGCTGTTTCAAATTACCCAGGTCAGTTTGCTCTCAGTACTTTTGTGTTCTTACACATGATCTTCTGAGGTAAAGGGAATTCCCAGGATGATGGTGATGGGAAGTCCCAGGACTCCCTTTCTGCAGTGGATTTGGAGAACAGTAGTCCAGGTTGTAGCAAGAGAAAGTACACTTTTTTTTTTTTTTTTTTGGAGGCAGAGTCTTGCTCTGTCACCCAGGTTGGAGTGTAGTGGCGCGATCTCGGCTCACTGCATGCTCCACCTCCCGGGTTCACGCCATTCTTCTGCCTCAGCATCCCGAGTAACTGGGACTACAGGTGCCCGCCACCACACCTGGCTAATTTTGTATTTTTAGTAGAGACAGGGTTTCACCGTGTTGGCCAGGATGGTCTCAATCTCCTGACCTCTTGATCCGCCTGCCTCGGCCTCCCAAAGTGCTGGGATTACAGGCGTGAGCCACCGTGCCCCGCCAACATGAGGATTTTTTTAGTCCATTTGAGCTGCTGTAACAAAAGACCATAAACTGGATGGCTTATACACAACAGAATTGTATTTCTCACAGTTTTGGAGGCTGGGAAAGCCGAGATCATGGCATGACTTGGTGTCTGGATTCTCTCTTGAGTTTGCAAGGCAGGAAGGGTGAGGGATTTCTCTGGAGTTTCTTTTATATAAGGGCACAAATCCCATTCATGAGGGCTCTGTTCTGTGGCATAAGCACCTCTCAAAGGTGTACCTAATACTTTCACCATGGGGATTCGGATTTTAACATGAATTTTGGGAGTACATAAACACTCAAAACTACAGCAGGATTCAACTGTGTGTGATATTTGCCTAGTTATGATCGTAGCAGCTCTGAATATTAAAATAATCTGATGAAGTGGGGATGGGCGGGTAATATGTATAAGAGCAAAACTCATAGAAATGAGGAAATTTTTTTTTTTTTTTTTGGTCACCCAGGCTGGAGCGCAGTGGCGCAATCTCAGCTCACTGCAACCTCCGCCTCCCGGGTTCACACCATTCTCCTGCCTCAGCCTCCCGAGTAGCTGGGACTACAGGCGCCCTCCACCACGCCCGGCTAATTTTTTTGTATTTTTAGTAGAGACGGGGTTTCACCGTGTTAGCCAGGATGGTCTCGATCTCCTGACCTCTTGATCCGCCTGCCTTGGCCTCCCAAAGTGCTGGGATTACAGGCATGAGCCACCACACCTGGCCGAAATGAGGAAATTTTTTAAAGTGGCAAATGGATTATGAACATCTTATTCAGAAATAAAGGTAAAAAACAGCTAAAAAGGCAAAAGCAGTTGGCTTCTGGGGAAGGTCGGGCAGGGGACTTTTTGAAGCCTTAATATTTGCTTTGTTAAACCATGTTCTTGCATTATTAAGTTTTGTCATGCTAACAACTCTATTTTGTCAAGCCATATTATGATGGCTTAACATGAGTGAACCTTCCCGGCTTCTCACCAGATGCAAATCTGACAGGAATAGGGACTTAATGTTACTTTATGGCAGGTAAATAGCACCCTTCAGATACAAAATTGGGATGATTTTGGGCGTGGTGGCGCATGTCTGTAGTCTCAGCTACTACAGAGGCTGAGGTGCAAAGATTGAGCACAGGAGTTCCAAGGCCAGCCTGGCCAACCTAGTGAGACCTGACCTGTCCGAAACATAAACCCCCACCCCCGCCCCCACCAAAACAGGGATGGTGCTTCCTGACCCTTAAGGAGACAAGACACCAAAGGAGAAAGTACTTAGCTAGTGATGAGTGAATTGAGCATTTTATTACTGCTCTCATTTTTGTCTTAAGTTGTCACAACTAACAGGGAGGCTGAGTACTCTGTCCGCTGGGGGCTGGTGCTTCCATTGAGGGTTGTGTGTACCTGCTGGTTTCTTTGAGTTCCTCTGTCCGACATCAGAATTATTTGTATTCAGATATGCAACAAGATGGGACTTCTCAGTTTCACAAAGTAAGGAAGATTGACACCAAACTGAGTTTGGGGCTTCCTTTGTACAGTTGACCATTGAACAACAAGGGTTTGAACTGTGCAGGTTCAGTAATACATGGATTTTCTTCTGCCTCTGCCGCCCCTGAAACAGCCAGACCAACCCCTCCTCCTACTTTTCCTCAGCCTACTCAACATGAATACTATCAGGATGAACACCTTTATGGTGATTCACTTCTACTTAATGATTTTTTTTTTTTTTTTTTTTTTTTTGAGAGGGAGTCTTGCTTTGTCACCCAGGCTGGAGTGCAGTGATGCAACCTCTGCCTCTTGGGGCCAAGCAAATCTCCTGTCTCAGCCTTCCGAGTAGCTGGGACTATAGGCACACGCCACCACACCCAGCTAACTTTTGTATTTTTAGTAGAGACAGGGTTTCACCATATTGGTGAGGCTGTTCTCGAACCGTTGACCTCAGGTGATCCACCCGCCTTGGCCTCCCAAAGTGTTGGGATTACAGGTGTGACCCACTGTGCCCAGCCTTTTCTTTAGCTTTTATTGTAAGAATACAGTATATATATAACACACAAAATATGTTAATTGACTTATGACCTGTAAGGCTTCCAGTCAACAGCAGGCTACTAAGTTTTGGGAAGTCAAAAATTATACGTGGGTTTTCTTTTTTCTCTTTTTTTTTTCTTTTTTTTTTTTTTTTTTTCTGAGACAGAGTCCTGCTCTGTCATCCAGGATAGGGAATCACACTTTGAATATATGCCTCAATTAAAAAGGCAGAAAATAAGCAGGGCACAATGGCATCCACCTGTAGTCTCAGGTACTTGGAAGGCCAAGGTGCAAGGATCGCTTGAGCAGCCCAGGAGTTCAAGTCCAGCATGGACAACAGCAAGACTCTCTAAAAAATATTACTTATTTTAGAGACAAGGTCTTGCTCTGTCATCCAGGCTAGAGTGCCATGGTGTTATCTATCTCACTGCAGCTGTAGCTCGCAGGCCCAAATGATCCTCCCATCTCAGCCTCCCAAGTACTACTTAGGACTACAGGCACATGCCACCAAACCCTACTATTAAAAAAATTTTATTTTTGGCCGGGTGCGGTGGCTCACGCCTGTAATCCCAGCACTTTGGGAGGCCGAGGCGGGCGGATCACGAGGTCAGGAAATCGAGACCATCCTGGCTAACATGGTGAAACCCTGTCTCTACTAAAAATACAAAAAAAAATTAGCTGGGCGTGGTGGCGGGTGCCTGTAGTCCCAGCTACTCGGGAGGCTGAGGCAGGAGAATGGCGTGAACCCGGGAGGCAGAGCTTACAGTGAGTCGAGATAGCGCCACTGTAGTCCAGCCTGGGTGACAGAGTGAGACTCCGTCTCAAAAAAAAAATTTATTTTTGAGACAAGGTCTCACTTTGTCCTCTAGGCTGGAGTGCTGTGGTGCAAACATGTCTCACTGCAACCTTGATCTCCCAGGCTGAAGCTATCCTCTCGCCTTAGTCTCCTGAGTAGCTGGGACTACAGGCACGCACCACCACGCCCAGCTCAGTTTTGATTAAATTTTTTTTTTTTTTTTAGAGACAAGGTTTTCCCATTTTGCCCAGCCTAGTCTTGAACTCCTGCGCTTAAGCGATCGTCCTGCCTCAGTCTACCAAAGTGCTGGGATTACAGGTGTGAGCCACTGTGCTCGGCCTACAGTTAATTTCTTTTTTTTATTTTTTGAGATGGAGTCTCTCTATGTCGCCCAGGCTGGAGTCCAGTGGTGCCATTTCAGCTCACTACAATGTCCGCCTCCCGGGTTCAAGCGATTCTTCTCCTTCAGCCTCCTGAGTAGCTAGGATTACAGGCGCATACCACCATGCCCAGCTAAATTTTTTTTTTTGAGGTGGAGTTTTGCTCTTGTTGCCCAGGCTGGAGTGCAGTGGCGTGATCTCGGCTCACTGCAACCTCTGCCTCCTAGGTTCAAGCAATTCTCCTGCCTCAGCCTCCTCAGTAGCTGGGATTACAGGCATGCACCACCACGCCTGGCTAATTTTTGTATTTTTAGTAGGGATGGTGTTTCACAATGTTGGCCCCGCTGGTTTCGAACTCCTGACTTCAAGTGATCCACCCGCCTTGGCCTCCCAAAGTGTTGAGATGACAGGCGTGAGCCACTGCACCCGGCACTTCTTCTTTTTTTTTGAGACAGGATCTCACTCTGTCACCCAGACTGCAGTGCAGTGGGGTGATCTTGGCTCACTGCAACCTCCACCTCCCAGTCTCAGTTGATCCTCCTACCCCAGCCTCCCCAGTAGCTGAGACTACAGGCATGCCACTACATCCCACTCGCTGTATTTCTTGGAGATACGGGGTTTCGCTGTGTTGCCTACGGTGCTCTTGAACTCCTGGGCTCAAGCAGTTCTCACCTCAGCCTCCCGAAGTGCTGGGATTGTAGGAATGAGCCATTGCACCCGGCCTGGGCCTCTTTTAAAAAAGTGAGATGTGAGCAATGAGTTGAATTAGATGTAAGTTAGCAACAGGTATCTGGGGGAAAAGTACGCCAGGTAGAGAGAATATCTTGAGCAAGGGTCTCAAGGTGGGAGTGTTCTAACAGTAAGGAGGCCAGTGGCAAGAGTGAGTGAGAGGAGAGAGGAGCAGAAGAAGTCAGGTAGTTAGCAGATCTAGTAGTTAATCTTCTAGGGCCTTTCTGGCCTTCACTCTGAGTCAACTAGTCTTGTAGGTTTTTAAGCAGTGTCATAATGTGATTACTTTTTTAAAAAATCAGCTCTTCTGAGTTTTTTTTTTTTTTTTTAAACACCCTTTCAACCCAGTTTTTCCTGACTCTGGGAAGAACCAGGAAGAGACGGCCCTGAAGTATTCTTTTTTTTTTTAGATGGAGTTTTGCTTTTGTTGCCCAGGCTAGAGTACAATGGTGCAATCTCAGCTCACCACAACCTCCGCCTCACGGGTTCAAGTGATTCTCCTTCCTCAGCCTCCTGAGTAGCTGGGATTACAGGTGCCCGCCACCATGCCCAGCTAATTTTGTATTTTTTTTTTTTTTTTTTTTAGGCGGAGTCTGGCTCTGTCGCCCAGGCTGGAGTGCAGTGGCACAATCTCAGCTCACTGCGAGCTCCATCTCCTGGGTTCACGCCATTCTCCCACCTCAGCCTCTGAAGTAGCTGGCACTACAGGCACCTGCCACCACACCTGGCTAATTTTGTTTTTGTATTTTTAGTAGAGACGGGGTTTCACCGTGTTAGCCAGGATGGTCTCGATCTCCTGACCTTGTGATCCGCCCCCCTCAGCCTCCCAAAGTGCTGGGATTACAGGTGTGAGCCACCATGCCTGGCCTAATTTTGTATTTTTTTTTAGTAGTGATGGGGATTCTCCATGTCAGTCAGACTGGTCTCGAACTCCCAGCCTCAGTTGATCTGCTCACCTTGGCCTCCCAAAATGCTGAGGTTACAGGCGTGAGCCACCATGCCCAGCCTGAAGTATTATTTTCAAACAATAAAATATACCAATTTTGAAAACAATTTGACACATTGTGACAATGTACTTTTTTGGGGGGCCTTTTTTTTTTTTTTTTTTTTTAAAAAGATGGTGTCCCACTCTATTGCCTAGGCTGGAGTGCAGTGACATGATCTCGGCTCACTGCAGTCTCTACCTCCCGGGTTCAAGCGATTTTTGTGCCTCAGCCTTTTGAGTAACTGGGATTATAGATGCATGCCACCATGTCCGGCTAATTTTTATATTTTTAGTAGAGACGGAGTTTCACCATGTTGGCCAGGCTGGTCTCGAACTCCTGACCTTAGGTGATCCACCACCTTGGCCGCCCAAAGTGCTGGGATTACAGGCACAGTCGTGAGCCACCATGCCCAGTTTGACAATGTACTTTTGATAACTGATGGTTACAATCTTGTTCCCATTGTTGCAATCAAAATACAGAACATTTTTGCCAGCCAAAAAGCCCTTGTGCCCCTTTGTAGTTAATCCTCAGCCCCTGATCAATTTTTTAGTATTTTTTCTTTTTTTGTTTTTTAGGTGCGGTCTTGCTCTGTTGCCTAGGCTGGAGTACGGTGGTATGAGTATGGCTCAATGCAGCCTCGACCTTCTGAGCTGAAGTGGTCCTCCCATCTCAACCTTCCAAGTAGCTGGAACTACACAGGTATGCACCATTGCACCTGGCTAATTTATTTTTATCTTTTGGTAGAGATGGGGTCTCCCTACGTTGCCCAGGCTGGTTAGGAACTCCTGGCTCAAGCTATACTCCTGTCTCAGCCTTCCAAACTACTAAGATTAGGCCGGGTGTGGTGGCTCACACCTGTAATCCTGGCACTTTGGGAGGCCGAGGGGGTGGATCACTTGAGGTCAGGAGCTCGAGAGCAGCCTGGCCAACATGGTGAAACCCCGTCTCTACTAAAAATATAAAATATTAGCCAGTTGTCATGGTGCACACCTGTAGTCCCAGCTACTTGGGAGGCTGAGGCAGGAGAATCACTTGAACCCGGGAGGTAGAGGTTGCAGTGAGATGAGATAGCGCCACTGCACTCTAGCCTGGGCAACAGAGCAAGATTCCATCTCAAAAAAAAAAAAAAAAAAAAATTTATAGGCATGAGCCACCTCGCCTGCCCCCTCCCCCACCCTTTTTTTGAGACAGGGTCTTCCTATGTCACCCAGGCTGGAGTGCCGTGTTCAACCTCTGCCTCCTCCCGGGTTCAAGCAATTCTTCCACCTCAGCCTCCCGAGTAGCTGGGACCACAGGTGCATGCCAGCATGCCCAACTAATTTCTGTATTTTGTAGTTGTTGTTTTGCCATGTTGCCCAGGCTGGTCTTGAACTCCTGAGCTCTAGCCATTTGCCTGCCTCAGCCTCCCAAAGTGCTGGGATTACAGGCGTGAGCCACCTAGCCTGACCCTTTTTTTAATTTTTTTTTTTTTTTTGAGATGGAGTTTTGCTCTTGTTGCCCAGGCTGCTGGAGTGCAATGGCACGGTCTCAGCTCAGTGCAACCTCTGCCTCCTGGATTCAACCGATTCTGCTGCCTCAGCCTCCCTAGTAGCTGGGATTACAGGCACGCACCACCACGCCCGTCTAATTTTGTATTTTTAGTAGAGATGGGGTTTCTCCGTGCTGGTCAGGTTGGTCTTGAACTCCCGACCTCAGGTGATCCGCCTGCCTCAGCCTCCCAAAGTGATGGGATTACAGGCGTGAGCCACTGTGCCTGGCCTAGCCTGACCATTTTTTTGTTTTTTTTTTTTTCGTTTTGTTTTAAATGGGCAACTAGAATAGGCTCAGAGATTCCCTGAAATCATTGTTAATTGTCACAATTTAGGGGGTTTCTCCCACCAGGGATGTGGCTAAACATCCTCCAGTGCACAGGAGGGGCACCTTTCCCAGTTATCACTAGTGCCAAGTTTGAAATCCTCTTCAATACTTCCTTCATTGCTTTGGCTTTGTATACCATCTGGAGTTGTGCTGTTCAGTGTGGTAGCCAGAGACATATACAGTGCTGTGAGTACCAAATACCTATGGGATTTAAAAAATTAATATGATAAGCCAGGCACAGTAGCTCATGCCTGTAATCCCAGCACTTTGGGAGGCCAAGGCGGGCAGATCACTTGATGTCAGGAGTTTGAGACCAGCCTGGCCAAGATGGTGAAACCCCATGTCTACTAAAAATACAAAAATTAGCCAGGCGTGGTGGCATGTGCCTGTAGTCCCAGCTACTTGGGAGGCTGAGACAGGAGAATTGTTTGAACCTGGGAGGCGGAGGTTCTATTGAGCCAAGATTGGGCCATGGCACTCTAGCCTGGGCAACAGAGCAAGAGTCTATCAAAAAAAAAAAAAAAAAAAGAATATATTCATTTTTTAATGCTCATTATATGTTGAAATGATCTTTTTTTGCACGTATTGGGTAAAAATACATTAAAATTGTTTTTGTTTTTTTCCTAACCACTAGACTATCTGGGGAAAATAAAACTAATACAATTTAATTTCACCTGTTTCAGTTCCCTGTGTGGTTTGCATTTGTGGCTCACATTGTATTTCTATTATGTAACACTGATCCAGGTGCTAAAGACTCTTGGTATTTCCAGTTTGAAACCTCTTTCCTGTGC
The DNA here is from genome assembly GCF_028885625.2 of Pongo pygmaeus. Classification (NCBI taxonomy): domain Eukaryota; kingdom Metazoa; phylum Chordata; class Mammalia; order Primates; family Hominidae; genus Pongo; species Pongo pygmaeus. The sequence goes on along the minus strand of NC_072382.2, from coordinate 8,020,888 downwards.
TCAAGATTCAGGGATCTGGAGACCTAGTTGACATTTCTTCTTGGTTCTTTTTTTTTTTTTTTTTTTTTTGAGATGGAGTCTTACTCTGTTGCCCAAGCTGGAGTGCAGTGGCGCAATCTCGGCTCACTGCAAGCTCCGCCTCCCGGATTCAAGTGATTCTTCTGCCTCAGTCTCCCAAGTAGCTAGGACTACAGGCACGTGCCACTACACCTGGCTAATTTTTGTATCTTTAGATACAAAATTTAGAGACGGGATTTCACCATATTGGCCAGGCTGGTTTCGAACTACTGACCTCAGGTTCCGCCCGCCTCGGCCTCCCAACGTGCTGGGATTACAGGCATGAGCTACTGCACCTGGCTGGTTGTCTTAATACACCTCAAACTTGGTATATCTGAGATAGAGCTCCTGAGACTCCCCACTCTAAAATCATTTGTCCTTCAGTCTTCCTTATCCCATTCACTCTTCCAGCCAGATTCCTGGTAGTCATTCTTAGCCCCTCCCCAACCATTAGCAGCTCTTGATCAAGTTTATATCACATGTTGCATCTTTTCTCCATGTCTTTGCCACAGCCATAGTCTAGACCATGCTATCCTCTCCCACCAAGATGACTACAGTGACCTCCAGGTCCGTCTTTTTCTTACCCTTGGGTCTTCAAAGTATTCTTCATTTAGTAGCCAGAATGATCTTGTGAAATGTAAATCAGATGTTTCTTTTGTTACTTAGAACCTTTCAGCAACTTCCCATTTTATCTAAAGTAAAATGCCCAATCCCTTAGTTTGAACGTGCCTTTTCTCTGTCACACTTTATTATCTGAGGCCCTTTTCCCTGCTTATCTATCCTTTCCTGACCATACTGACTCTCCTTTCAGATCCTTGTATACACTGAGCTCTTTCCTGCCTCAGGGCCTCTTTTTTTTTTTTTTTAAATCTGAAGGGACCTTTCTCTTTACTGCTTTAGAGCTAACTTATCCTTCAGGTCTTAGCTTCAGGATCAAGTATTGGAATGCCCTCCCAAACCACCTGTAGCTTAGTAGATAATGTCCTCCCATTATTCCCTGCCATTGGACCCATTTTGTGTAATTTGTGGTACTTATCACAATTTCTTTTTTTTTGAGATGGGAGTCTCTTTTTTTGTTTTGTTTTTTTTTGAGATAGAGTCTTGCTCTGTCAACCAGGCTGGAGTGCAGTGGCGCGATCTTGGCTCACTACAACCTCCGCCTCCTGGGTTCAAGTGATTCTCCTACTTCAGCCTACTGAATAGCTGGAATTACAGGCTCCTGCCTAATTTTTTTGTAGTTTTAGTAGAGACAGGGTTTCGCTATGTTGTCCAGGCTGGTCTCAAACTCCAGACCTCAGGTGATCCTTCTACCTCAGCCTCCCAAAGTGCTGGGATTACAGGTGTAGGTAGGCCACTGCGCTTGGCCTAAATTTTTTTTTTTTTTTTTTTGAGATGGAGTCTTGCTCTGTCGCCCAGGCCGAAGTGCAGTGGTGCGATCTCAGCTCACTGCAAGCTCCACCTCCTGGGTTCACGCCATTCTTCTGCCTCAGCCTCCCAAGTAGCTGGGACTACAGGCATGTGCCACCATACCCGGCTAATTTTTTTTGTATTTTTAGTAGAGGCGGGGTTTCACCGTGTTAGCCAGGATGGTCTCGATCTCCTGACCTCGTGATCTGCCCGCCTCGGCCTCCCATAGTGCTGGGATTACAGGCGTGAGCCACTGCGCTCGGCTGTGCCCGGCCTAAACTTTCTAAATCTCAGTAGCCTTAATTGCTGGGAGAGCCAGTGATGCTACCTCATTGGGTTCTTGTGGATTTGCAGGGGTGACAGATACACGGTTTGAATTTGGCCTGGATTCTCAAAGGCCCTGCAAACCTAAGGCACTTCAGATTGAATTCATCTCGTCAGATTTTTCATTCTTCCCTTGCAAGTTCCTGGAGCTGATTCTATCATTTCTTGCATTTCATTTCTCCTCAGCAGTAGAGCCTAGCTCTGGTCTGAAGAAAGCCGAGATTGATCTTCCAACAAACTGAGAGCTCTTCCCAGGAATATTTATTTCTCCCCTCCTTCCTTTTCCCAAATGTTCTAGGCCACGTGACTTCCTGAGGACCAGGTTTGTAAGCAAAATCCTGACAAGCTATGAAACCAATCGGGCAAGTTGCTTCCCTTTTCTGGTCCATCTTGCAGGCAGCCAACCTTTTTCTGCCCTTAGGACAAGTTTCTAACAGCACCTTGAGTACCCTGAGGGCCTAGTGTCTTTCTGTGCCACGCCAGCTTCACTATATATCTGGAAACCTCAGGAAGGGGGTAGATCTGAGGCTACAGAAACCACATATGCCTCATTCATTACCATGTTCCCACATCCTAGCTCACAGTACGAATTCAAACAGTTGATAAATGAATTCAGGAGCTTTTAGCGTTGAGAGGCCTCATGGGACTCTGAAATGGTCTATAGTGAGAAACTTGGTCTTGGTGAACTAAAGGAATTTTGTATTCACAATATGCAATTTATCATATAAGACGTAAGGTTTAGGAATAAAAACATTGGCCAGGTGTGGTGGCTCACGCCTGTAATCCCAGCACTTTGGGAGGCCGAGGTGGGTGGATCACCTGAGGCCAGGTGTTCAAGACCAGCCTGACCAATATGGTGAAACCCCATCTCTACTAAAAATACAAAAATTCACCAGGCGTGGTGGCGCGCGACTGTGATCCCAGCTACTGGGGAGGTTGAGACAGGAGAATTGCTTGAACCTGGGAGGCAGAGGTTGCAGTGAGCCGAGATCATGCCAGTGCACTCCAGCCTCGGTGACAGAGCGAGACTCCATCTCAAAACAGAAAAATACATTTGTCCTACTCAACAGTACTCTTTTGGGGTGAAAGGTTTCCTAAAATAAAAATTATGCAATTCTGCAGGGCTTTTTCTCCACCTATGAGCAGCTTATTTGACTATCTAAACTGCTGTCCAATAGAGTAGCCACTAGCTACATGTAGCTAATTATAATTAAATAAAAAACTCAGTTTCTCAGTGGAATAAACCACATTTCAGGTACTCAGTAACCACAGTAGCCACAAACTGGACAGCACAGATATGGAATACTTCCGTCACTGCCAGGAGTGTTATTGGGCAGTGATAATATAGAACTCTTTTGCAGAAATTTTTTTTTCTTGTTCTGCCAATGACATAGAAATCAAGATACATTTATTTATTTATTTAGAGACAGAGTCTCACTCTGTCACCCAGGCTGGAGTGCACTGGCATGATCTTGGCTCACTGTAACCTCTGCCTCCTGGGTTCAAGTGATTCTTGTGCCTCAGCCTCCCCAGTAGCTGGGATTACAGGTGCACACCACCATGCCCGGCTAATGTTTTGTATTTTTAGTAGAGATGGGGTTTCGCCATGTTGCCCAGGCTGGTCTCAAACTCTTGAGCTCAGGCAATCCACCTGCCTCAGCCTCCCAAAATGCTAGGATTACAGGTGTGAGTCACGCACCCTGCATATGTTAAACTTCCTATGCTAAATTGGTTGAAACCTAGCACAGAACCACCAGAGATTTTGCTGAGGCCAGCAAAACCTGCAAATTTTTCTTCTTGGCTCTGCATAGTGCCTTGCAGATCACAAGAAAATCCCAGCATCTTTGCCTTATTTTGCCTTTTGTAAAACAGAGACAGTCTTGCTTCCCTGGGGAATACTGACGCTAACATGAGCCTTATGTACATCACTGGTTGGAATGTGTGCATGGACAGGTTAACTTCTGTAGATTTGTCAGACCATTCCCCTAAGAAATAAGGGAAATTTTTTGCTTCACCTGTCAAGATTAAGTATAAAATATGTGAGGTAAATGCTATATTATTGTAGGTAAAATTTCACATGTAGTCAGAATTTACACATCAACATTTCCATATAAAGTACAATAAAGCTTAAGTAGGGTTGAGTCCATCATTAAATGTGTTCTATGGGGATCTAAACAAGATAAATAAGATGTCCATAATCTAGAAGACATACTTTACTGCAAAATGTCACTGCTAATCATTAATATGTGATTTGCTTTTCTGCTCAAAGTACTATTTATGAATATTTTAGCTAAAGCCTAATCCTAGCAGAATATTAGCACCTTGGGAAGAGAGACCTCTTTTAATAGCTCATAAGTGAATTTAATTTTTTATTTTTTTGAGATGGAGTCTCGCTCTGTTGCCCAGGCTGGAGTGCAGTGGCATGATCTCGGCTCAGTGCAGGCTCTGCCTCCTTGGTTCATGCCATTCTCCTGCCTCAGCCTCCCGAGTAGCTGGGACTACAGGCGCCCGCCACCACACCTAGCTAATTTTTTGTATTTTAGTCGATCTCCTGACCTCGTGATTCGCCTGCCTTGGACTCCCAAAGTGCTGGGATTACAGGCATGAGCCACCGTGCCTGGCCTAATTATTTTTTAAAAATTAAAAAAGGAGAAACACTGGAGAGGGGTGGTAACTAGGCAAAAATGTGTATATATATATATGGTTTTTTTTTTAAAATATGAGCCAGAAAACTATGAAGTCAAATTTAGTTAATGTGATAGGTCCTTGGAGAGAATCTGGCTCAGCCTTTTTCTGATGCAGGGCTTACTCCTAGCACTACTAATCTGAGTCTGTTAGCCTTTAAACTGGTTTCAGAGCAGCTCTGGTTATTTAGAGAAAAGTAGCCTCACCACCAGCTGTAGCAAATTTAGCAATGTCTCAAGAATCTGGCTAACTTCCCACCACCTATTACTGAAGCCACAGCACTAACCTAAATCCTTTTTTGTTGTTTTGGAGACAGGGCCTCCTGTTGCCCAGAATGGAGTGCAGTGGCATGATCACAGCTCACTGCAGCCTCAACCTTCTGGGCTCAAGAGTCTCCTACTTCACCCTCTTGAGTAGCTGAGATTACAGGCATGCACCACCAAGCCCAGCTAATTTTTTTTTTTTTTTTTTTTTGAGATGGGAGTACAGTGGTGCCATCTCGGTTCCCTGCAACCTCTGCCTTCTGGGTTCAAGCAATTCTCCTCCTTCAGCCTCCCAAGTAGCTGGGACTACAGGCACTCGCCACCATGCCTGGCTAATTTTTGTATTTTTAGTAGGGACAGGGTTTTGCCATGTTGGCCAGGCTGGTCTGAAACTCCTGACCTCAGGTGATCTGCCTGCCTCGGTCTCTTGGCCAAAGTGCTGAGATTACAGGCGTGAGCTATTGCACCTGGCCAACTAATTTTGTTGTTTTTGTTTCTTTTGAGATGGAGTTTCGCTCTTGTTGCCCAGGCTGGAGTGCAATGGCGCAGTCTTGGCTAACTGCAACCTCTGCCTCCTGGGTTCAAGTGATTCTCCTGCCTCAGCCTCCTGAGTAGCTGGGATTACAGGCGCCTGTCACCACGCCCAGCTAATTTTTATATTTTAGTAGAGATGGGGTTTCATGATATTGGTCAGGCTGGTCTACCTGACCTCAGGTGATCCACCCACCTTGGCCTCGCAAAGTGCTGGGGATTACAGGCGTGAGCCACCACGCCCAGCCGGCCAACTAATTTTTTATTTTTGGTAGAGACAGGGTTTCGACATGTTGCTCAGGCTGGTCTTAAACTTCAGCGGGCTTAAGTGACCTGCCCACCTCAACCTCCCGAAGTGCTAAGATTACAGGTGTGAGCCACCATGCCTGGGCTTAAATCCTTCCTTCTATATCTAAATTTCTGACATCTATTAGTTTGAACTTTGTAGCTTAAGAACTAGGAGAGAATAAAAAGACACAAACATAAAAAGATATTTAAGTGTTAGAAACGTTTATTTGTCAAAAAATTTTAAAAAAAAAAGGGAGGAGTGGAGTAAAACAAGGGTAAATTTCAGCTAATGCTGTACCACGATCACAGGTTGGACATAAAAAAACAAAACAAAACAACAAAACCCCCAATGGTCCTAGCAATTTCAGAAGAGTAACTTCAGTGTTAAGAGTCCAGAGCTAACAGAAGAGTAAAAGGCTGCTTGCCACTACATGGTCATTTTAAAGGGAAAGGAGATGCTGCAGGTAGGCAGGGAGGATTCAACTCCTAGGGAAAGCAAGATAAGAGGGGTTCCACTGCACAGGAAAAAGGGGATGCCAGCATAATCCTTACCTAGGGCTGCTCAGAGGCTGAGAATATAAGGAACAGAGTGAAAGGCTACAGAGACTAGTTTCAGGAGGAAAGAAAAGTCAACTTAGAAGAATTAAGAAAGAAAACATAGTTGGTCACAAACTCCTTTTGTTTACTGAAACATGAAGCAATGGAAACATCCCGGCAAAGGGGACCGCGCGGAGCAAGTTCTCATATATGACCGCAGCCCGAGGGTTCAGTCCGCAATTATCCTACCTGAAAGAGAGCACAACACAAGAGGCTTACACAATGCCTGGAGAGCAGCCTGGCTCCGAGTACAAGCGCCCTGGGTCCCGTCCTGTATTCCAGGGGGGGGAAAAAAAGAACAAAACAAAACCAAGTCAGACTGGATCTAACTCATATCCCATGTAATTACCTAGGAGTCTATCAACAGCTATATATATAGGAATCTACTTATGGCTATATATATAGGACAAGATGCAATCTAGCTGAAGAATGTGTTGGTGATAAATACATCTTTCTTATCCATCTTTTAGGCAAGAAAACCCCTGTGACAGAAGGCTGTAACAAACTGTAACTGTTGCTGTAACAAAGGGCATACATACATTTTCAAGAACTGCAATTTAAGTTTGGGGTCCAGGAAAAGCAGAAGATGCTGAGATGTCATATATGGCGAATTACACTATTCTAAATGTGTTTCGTTTTAATCTTTCACAGTAAACAAGCTTTCAGAAATGATGGTCACAAGGGGTAGGATATCAAGGAGCAGCCAGTCATTCACCCAATTCCAACACACCTACATGTCACACTGTCACAGAGTGAGAGCCACAGTTCCAGTAGTTCCCCTAATTGACCAAATCTCCCTTGCCAAATCAAAAGAAGAAATCATTCCTAGAATTCTCTAATCCTTCTATTGATGATGGGAACTCCAGACACCAATGGCTGGGGGAAAAAAAAAGTTAACTCACACCAAGTTCCTCTACTTATTACAGACAAAGGGCCAAATCTTGGTCTTGATCTGTGCCAATCGACTTCAAAAGTTGTGACGTTCTTGGATCAGTTCTGCTAGGGTGAGACCCGAATTTGGATCCCCAACAGTTCTGGAGTATTTCATCCTGGCAGCCTCATTAACATCAGGCTCCTGGGACTGCAACCAACTCAGGGTTATTCAGTCCATTTGAGGTTCACACCTGGAAGGTAAGTTTCTTTAAAAGTCATCGCTAAAAAGAGGTTAGTTGAACAACCACTGCTTGCAGTCAAAATTCATTTTAAAATGTCCTAGCAATACCTTTTGAAGACCACAATATATGAATTTAATATTTAACTTTGAAACATAAGAGAGACAGGTTATCTGATAGATTTATACCAGCTTACTTCGGAAGCATATCCCACCTCATGCTAGATCCAGCTGCATTAAAAGTAAAAATTAATGGCAAACTATAAATTTTAAGATCATTTGCTTCACACATAGCTGCATGGTGGTCTCAAGAGATCTCAATTCTTGCTGACATGCATATAGGGTACAACTTATTACAGGTTCATAACATTTGCTTCTCAATTCACATAAAAGAGCAAATTCCTATGGCTTTGCTTTTTAATTTTTTTTTTTTTTTTTTAAAGAGAGAGAGGAGCCACTCTTGCCCAGGCTGGAGTGCAATGGCTAACTGCAGTCTCTCACTCCTGGGCTCAAGGGATCCTCCAGCCTCAGCTTCCTGAATAGTTGGGACTACAGGCACGAGCCACTGTACAGAGCTGCTTTGTTATCTTCTACGTATATACCAAAGGGATAAGTTAGGAACACCAGAAACTCAGTAGTAACTCACTTTAACCTTGCTTCTGGGGCTCCAATTCAAGTGATGCTCAATTTCAAGGTACAAGGAAAACCATGAGAATATAAAGTTGTCATAATGCCATTTCCACTCAGATGAAAAGATTTATCTATCTTTAGATACTCAAAATTATTCTTGGCATTTTAGCACTTTTGGTACACATTTCCTGATGTAGGAAACAGTAAAATTTCAGAGCCTATGGCGTTGGCTTTCACCACCTATGCAATTTTCTACACATCTGAAAATTACCAGTTTATCTAACTCCTTAAATGTTCCTCTCTTCAACAACAAAAAACACAAAACAAAAATTGCTGGAAGAAACAGGAAGCATCCAGGTCTAAATGACAGCATAACAGGCTATGAAGAAACAGGGCTTAAGTGCCCATATAGAACAAGATGGTCTAGATTACTAATAAGGACTCCATGGGACAGAACATCAAAACATTCAACTTTCAAGTAAATGTCTTGGAAGTAAACATTTAAAATTTATAGGACTTCCTCTGGCATGTAGGTATATTAGAAGTCTCCTTTGACAAAGGACAGTGACCCAAGAAGTAGGTTTTTTTTTTTTTAAAGGAGAGACGGTCTCACTCTGTTGCCCAGGCTGGAATACAGTGGTGTGATCATAGCTCACTGCAGCCTCTTTTCACTCCTGGGCTCAAGCGATCCTTCCAACCTCAGCATTCTGAGTAGCTGGGATCACAGGTGCTCCCCATCACACCCTGCTAATTTAATTTTCTTTGTAGAGACAGGGTCTTGCTATGTTGCCTAGGCTGGTCTTGAACTCCTGGGCTCAAGTGATCCTCCCACCTCAGCCTCCCAGTGTTAGGATTACAGGAGTGAGCCACTGCCTCTGCCTTCAAGTAGCAGTTTTATTAGCAAACTGTAAGCCTAAAGTAATAGTTAAAATTCTCACTGTGATATTCATTACTCCCTGAACCTGTACCCTTCAGCTTATCACTACAGTACTTCTGTAGTAGAGCGAGCAGAGCATGGGTTTTGGTATCAGACAGGCCTGAGTTTGAATTCTGATTCTACCTTTCATTTACCAAATGACTTTGGGCAAAGTACTTAACCTCTCTGAGCTTTAGTTCTCTTCTCTGTAAAAGAATAAAATATTTCAGTCTTATCGTATAGATGATATACAGAGGGCACATAACAAATGTTAGATCTCTCAAATGTTTTTCTGTAACCCAAATATGCTTACAACTGATTAAAGAATGTTCTAACAAATTGAATTTGTTGTTCTCTCAGAAGGAACAAGTTGGTTGGAGTCATACACTAATACCTTGACAGGCCAAATGGAACTTGTGGCCTAAGCTAGAGAAATATTGAAGACTAACTTGTAATTTGCACCTTTTGGATACTGTCCAGAGAGCAAACAGGTGGCTCTAGCCTCTTTTATGAAGCATGGGTCTCTTTCAAGGGAACTAAATGGAATCTTTTAACCATTCCCACCCATCTCTCACCTCCAGTTTTTAAAAGGCTGAGTACCGGGCTCGGTCCACATACTGCTCCCGTTCATACCGGGCCATGTCATACAGAGAATTCCGTGTAGCTGCAGAAGCCTGAGATAACTCACTCTCTGGCCCATAACCGTAGCCCTCTCCAACTGTGGGGAGCATGGCTGCAGCACGACGCAGTGGGCTCCTGTCCCTTCCATAGTAGGAGGAAGTGGTGGCCGCAGCAGCAGCCATAGCAGCTGAAGTGGCAGCAGCGCCAGAGTTTGGCAATAGGTGTCTGTCGTAGGGATCAACAGAAGTAGAGTTGAGGTGGCTGGTCACAGTTGTGCTTTGGACTTGAGGCAGATGGGACATGGTCTGCTCTGCGTAGTTGTATGCAGAAGCCGCTGCCGCCGCTGCTACTGCCTCATAAGAGCGGACCCGGTATCGCTTATAGTAGTCGAGTGCTCCATATGCATCGTTGTAATACATGGATTCCCCGTAGCCCATGGTGTAAGGTGTGCGAACTGCTCCATATTGTTCATTATACTGCTCAGTAAAGTCTGCCACACGACCTGTACGATCTACTGGGCACTCTTTGGACCAGTGCCCTTCTTTCCCACACCGATAGCAGCCACTCTGGTCTCCCATACCAGGGGCAGTCCGAAGCCGGCTTGTGGACAACTGCACATGCATTCTTTTGCCTTGAGGGAACAGATGTAAGAAGATTTATTTTAACTCACTGACACTCTTTTTCCTCTCCTCCCCTAAATGAAAGTAAATTAGTTGTCATAAGACACACAGACGCACACACCTGTGACCCTATTTCAGCAACCTCCTTTAAAAAGTAGTTGAAGTTTTTTTTTGTTTTGTTTTGTTTTTTTTTGAGATGGAGTTTCCCTCCTGTTGCCCAGGCTGGAGTGCAGTGGCGCAATCTCAGCTCACCGCAACCTCCATCTCCTGGATTCAAGCAATTCTCCTGCCTCAGCCTCCCGAGTAGCCGGGATTACAGGCATGCGCTGCCATGCCTGGCTAATTTTGTATTTTTAGTACAGACAGGGTTTCTCCATGTTGGTCAGGCTGGTCTCAAACTCCCGACCTCAGGTGATCTGCCCGCCTTGGTCTCCCAAAGTGTTGGGATTACAGGCGTGAGCCATTGCGCCCTGCCAGTAGTTGAAGTTTAATACAGATGAGAGCTAGAAAATTTGATTCCTCAGAGACCAGTCAATACTTTCTACTTAGGCCAGGAGTAGACCAGACTCCCTCCTGGTTCTGTCTCCACAACTTTCCTTTTTCCCCTTATACACAACAATTGGAAAAGTTTCCACTTCTCACTGCTAAGACTGTTATTACTTGTAATGATTCAAATTCTGCCAATACTTCCAAAATCAACCAACAAAACCTCAGTTAAGCCAGATTTGGAAGGCATCTTGCCCATCTCTCACTGATTGACTAAGGATTAAGGCCTATTTACTGCTGCTTAAAAACCACATCAATCGTCCATCCATCTTGTTTCCTCCAGCTATTTTTGCAGATGTCACCAGAAGGCTCCAATGATGGGTACACAAACCATACCTGGCTTGTCATCTGCTTCATCTCTAGTATCTCTGGGAGTTATAAGACCTTCCAGATTTCAACTCAGCCCACCCCCCACCCCCCCAAGGCTACTGTGGAAAGCTACCTGACCAAGGTTTCTCAACAACAAGAATTAGATCTTGAAACAGTACTGGTTTCTTAGGGACAGTGTCTTGACATGTAATGAAATGACTGGCATTTCATCCTGCCATGTAACTTACAATTCTTTATAGGGATTAACTACTAGTTAGAAAAATGCAGCATTTGCCTAGAGACCTCTAGGAACCCACATAAATGGGCCACATCCATTTCGGCTTCCAGGAAATGACCAGCACTGAGGAACAGCTAAGAGAAGAAAACAATCTTTGCCCAGGGATTGTGAACCACCAAACCCACGGACCCTTACTGATGAAAGCATCTGAAGTCTTTAAAAGCAGTTAAAGAAAAGGAGTATTCCTGGCATTATTTAGTCCCAGGTTGCACAAGACTCTCCTGGAGATCAAGTCAGTGCTTTCCAAATTGTAGCCAAAAGAAAATGCACGGGAAGCTGAGGCAGGAGAATTGCTTGAACCTGGGAGGTGGAGGTTGCAGTGAGTGGAGATCACACCACTGCACTCCTGTCTGGGCAACAGTGTGAGACTCCATCTCAAAAAAAAAAAAAAAAAAAAAAAAAAGGAAAACGCAGTCAGTACAGATACAAAGAACAGGGGCTTCTCATTACTCTTAAGGACTGCCGAGAACAAATCCCCCCTCTGCAATCAGCAAGTTGCTCTCTCTTTAACAGGCCTTGTTCTGGATGCAGCTATGCGAGAGGATGCCTTGTGCTCCACCATCCTGTTGGAAATAGCCCTATTCAGGACGGCAGCCAGAACAGTGCCATGCACTGACCCTGAGAGGGGAGCGGGTTAGTGCAGCAATATCACTTTAGTCAAATTCCTTTTGCCCAATGTCAAAGAGTCCTATCACTCCAGTTTCTAGCAGAAACAAAAGTGCTCAGGCTTTATACCTCCAACTGCTAGGAGACAGGCAGCATCCACTATCACCAATAGAGTCAGCAGATACCCAAAATGGCACTAAATCTCTAAAAGCATTTTGCCATCCCATTGTTTTCAGAGATTTAAATACTCTTGTTAGATGTTAGGGGCCACAATGCTAACTGTGCTTTGAACAGAAACACAGATTTCTGCCATAATTTATATCTCAAATGCATAGTTCCCTATAATTTAGATTAAAAGATTATAGATGTCTTGGCTTTCAAATATACATGGTGACATTAAGCTATGTGACAGACACAAACTATGCTCCAATTGTGAAGTCAGAGTGACCATGACAGTCTAAAAAAGAGCCAATCCGGAGACCTAAAAGTAACATTTTTAACAAAAAAATTCAATTAAATTTGCACTTTACTTTTACAGATTCTGGGTCCATTTTTTGGAGAAACAAAACCCAACAATTTTACCTTGATGTTTTTTAACTAAATCCAATCTTCATTCCTGCTTTTATTTAGAGGGTGGGAAATCAAGTTTATCTGTGGCAAAATCTACCTCTGTGTAGTTGTGAAAAGGATGCAGGTATCAATTTTTTTGTTTTGTTTGTTTGATTTTTGAGACATAGTTTTGCTCTGTCGCCCAGGCTGGAGTGCAGTGGCGAAATCTCGGCTCACTGCAACCTCCACCTCCCGGGTTCAAGCAATTCCCTGCCTCAGCCTCCCGAGTAGCTGAGATTACAGGCACCTGCCACCATTGGTGTGGTTTTAAAGCAATTTTTGTATTTTTAGCAGAGATGGGGTTTCACCATCTTGGCCAGGCTGGTCTTGAACTCCTGACTTCGTGATCCACCCGCCTCGGCACCCCCAAAGTGCTGGGATTACAAGCGTGAGCCACTGCACCCGGCCCAATTTTTTAACCTAGAACTAAAAAAATCTATAATAGGGATGACAGGTTTAAAAAATTTTTTTCAAACAGTTTCTCCAAGCTGAGTGTGGTAGCTCATATCTGTAATCCCAGCACTTTGGGAGGCTGAGGTGGGCCAATCACCTGAGGCCAAAAGTTCGAGACCAGCCTCGCCAACATGGCGAAACCCCCTCTCTACTAAAAAAATACAAAACATCAGCTGGGCATGGTGGCACATGCCTGTAGTCCCAGCTATTTGGGAAGCTGAGGCACAAGAATCACTTGAACCCGGGAGGCGGAGGCTGCAGTGGGCTGAGATCGTGCCACTGCACTCCAGCCTAGGCAATAGAGCAAGACTGTCTCCAAAAAAAAAAAAAACAAAACAACCAGTCGTTCCAACGGTTATAATTAGCCTTTTAATTTATTTTTATTATTTATTTATTTTTTTTTTTTTGGGACAGAGTCTTGCTCTGTTGCCCAGGCTGGAGTGCAGTGGCGCAATGTCGGCTCACTGCAACTTGTGCCTCCTGGGCTCAAGCAATTCTCCTGCCTCAGCCTCCCGAGTAGCTGGGACTGCAGGCGCACGCTACCACACCTGGCTAATTTCTTCTATTTTTAGTGAAGACGAGGTTTCACCATGTTGGCCAGGCTGGTCTCGAACTCCTGACCTCAGGTGATCCGCCTGTCTCGGCCTCCCAAAGGGCTGGGATTACAGGCATGAGCCACCACATCCAGCCTAGCCTTTTAATTTAAATACCCTAAAGTTTTTATAGTAATTGAAAAAGACTATGCCTCTCTATTATTATACCTTAAGGAATCAGGGCAAAGAAAAATGAAAGATCAATTCTTCTACTCTACTACACTTGGACAGGCCAAAAGCTTAAAAAGATTTCCTGAGACTTCCAAAAGTTACTGAAGTTTGTTGCCAACATTTTCCAGAAAACCAGCCCAATAAAAGTGTTTTATTTTGAAAGCTGTAACAGAAAAGAGCATTAAAATGCTGAGAAGTGGGAAACTTGGGGTCTTAATTTCTGAGCGCCTGTCAAGTGCCATGATCCAGAAAAGATTGGGGAGGTAGCTAATACAGAGTAGTAGTCTGACTTAATGCTTGTTTACATATACGGAAAAAAAAAAACAAGACACCTGAACTCTCACATATTCTTCCCAATTAAGCTGCCTGATTGTTATTTGGGAATAGCTTCTTTAGGTCTTCCAATACAAACTGTGTGTGCTAGGGAAATAAATTGAGTTCACTGCTGGCTGTAGAAAGGAAACAGATCCTGAAAGAGTAAGGTAAACTCAGATTCCGCTACTTCCTTTTAGAAGTCATACAATGCAAAAAGCCTCAATGGCAGCCATTAACATATAGAAATAAAGGTTCAAAAGATGTTCAAGTGGCACTTTTTTGTTGATTTGTTCATTTTTGAGACTGAGTCTTGCTCTGCTGCCCAGGCTAGAGTGCGGTGGCACGGTCTTGACTCACTGCAACCTCTGCCTCTGGGTTCAAGTGATTCTCCTGCCTCAGCCTCCTGAGTAGCTGGGATTACAGGTGTGTGCCACCATACCTAGCTAATTTTTGTATTTTTAGTAGAGACAGGGTTTCACCATGTTGACCAGGCTAGTCTTGAACTCCTGACCTTAGGTGATCCACCCCCGCCTCGGCCTCCCAGAGTGCTGGGATTACAGGTGTGAGCCACCTCACCTGGGCTCAAGTGGCCCTTTTAAGAGGCCACCTTCATTAGTAGACAACTGAAAATAACTTAAATTGAAACGTGTCAAACTGGTATCCAGATTGTATTTTCTGTGAAACTACAACTTACTATCCAGTGCTAAGCTTGCTCTTGTCATCTGGGAGAAAAAAACCAGAGCTGGTTATAAAAACGTCTCTCTCTATAACTAGGAGGAGAGTGCTCTCTCCAGAGGAGCCAAGTTAAGAACATGAAAACCAAATACAGGATTTTTCTTTTCCAATTCATTTTAGTGTTTGCACTTTCTAAGGAAGTGATGTTTTTAAAAATCTTATGGATCCACTGCATTATTCAGATACTCACATCCTAAAGTAATTATACCTGCCTTATTAAAACACATATTCATCCTAAGCCAACTCCCCCCAATTAACTGATTTTTTTTTCTTTTCTTTTCTTTTTTCTTTATTAACTTCAGGTAGCTTTTCTTTTTTTTTTTTTTTGAGACAGAGTCTCGCTCTGTAGCCCAGGCTGGAGTACAGTGGTGTGATCTCAGCTCACTGCAAGCTCCGCCTCCCAGGTTCACGCCATTCTCCTGCCTCAGCTTCCCGAGTAGCTGGGACTACAAGGCGCCTGCCACCATGCCCGGCTAATTTTTTTTTTGTATTTTTAGTAGAGATGGGGTTTCACCATGTTGACCAGGATGGACTCAATCTCTTGACCTTGTGATCCCCCTGCCTCGGCCTCCCAAAGTGCTGGGATTACAGGCGCGCGCCACGGCACCTGGCCTGTCCTTTTCCTTTTATTCAGTTGTATTAAATATATATATGGTTTTTTTTTTCCTTCTTTTTTTTTTTTTGAGAAGGAGTCTCGCTGTTGCCCAGACTGGAATACAGTGGCACGATCTCAGTTTACTGCAACCTCTACCTCCCAGGTTCAAGCGATTCTCCTGTCTCAGCCTCCCAAGTAGCTGGGATTACAGGCACACACTACCATGCCTTGCTAGTTTTCTTGTATTTTCAGTAGAGACGAGATTTCACCATGTTGGCCAGGCTGGTCTCGAACTCCTGACCTCAGGTGATCCACCCGCCTTGGCCTCCCAAAGTGGTGGGATTACAGGTGTGAGACATCGCACCCTGCCTGTATTAAATATATTTAAAAGGCAAGGGCATTCTGTATGACATTACTAGAATATCTCTGCAGTTTGTACCCAACTTTACATTCTTTTACATTTTGCTCATCACCTGTCAGGAGAAAACCCCCTTCCCCAGTCTCCACTGTCCATCATGATGATCTCCCCCATCAAATGAAAATAATTAAGAATACTTTTAAAAGCTGAAAATGCAACAACATTCCAAAATAAGAAAAGGAAAAACAAATGTAAAAAAACAAACAAATAAGGAAAGCTTCACTATCACACTTTCAGTAATTTTCTAACCACAACAGAAACACTCATGGTTGCAAAGAACAATCACCTGTCATCATATAGCGCTTTTACTGTCAAAACACTGTCACATCTATTACTTCATTTTAGCCCCACTACAGTCCTGTGAGGGAGGTACGGCAAGGATCATTAACTCCATAAGTGGGGACAATTTTAGTAAAGAAAATGAAGCAAAGAGATGTTAAAACACTTGTCCAAGGTCACACACTAGTTAATGGTAGCAAGTATCTGCAACCTTTGCCCTATGCTTTAAAGAGCAGCTAAAGGCCAAGGCATCACCGGCTGAAGCTAGAGATACTTGATGGTGCTCCTCTACCAATCTCCACTATGCAAACTTTCTTACCCTTCTCTGGTCAACTTTTCCTCTTCTCCCATTATTTTTCTCATTCTGTTTTTTAGTTTTAACAGAGGACCCAAAAGTACTTCTTAACAACCCCTTTAATGACACTCAGGGCAAAAAAGGTGTTGACTTAGGGACCACAAAAGTGGCTATGAACATGAGGTCCAAGACGATACTGTTAACAAAACACTTGTAGAACAGTGCTATCCAAAAGAATGTTCTATGATGATGGAAATGTTCTGTGTCTCTATTAATACGGTAGCCACAGGCCTCATGACTACTGAGTGCTTGAAACATGTCTGGTATACACTTGAAAAATTGAATTTTAAATTTTATCTAATCTCAGTTAATTTCAATTTACTAAGCCGCATGTGGTTACCATATTAGCACAGTTCTAGAGTCTTCTGACAACCTCTTGTGGTATTAGTGACAACATATGTACCTTTATTATCGGTATAAATAGTATGATATGCTCTACGATGCTTGTACTGGAATTTCTTCAGAAGCCGGACCATCATTCCCATTGAGTCTGATATATTTAGAAATTTCCTTTTCTGAGGGTGAAATAACAGGTGGAGCGGAACACTCCATGGCATGTTTTTTGACTCTGCTTGAAGAGACTGCACAACTTTGAGCAACCAAAACATACTCCCGCAGATCCAGACTTGCTACCCAGATTTATAATACAGGGCTTCCTCTAGATGTCTTTTTTCTTCTTTCCCACCAGTATCCACCCAAAGCAGTAAAGAATATAAATCTTAAGCACTTAAACCCTCAAATGTAAGGCTTCCTGATCATCACCAAAGAAGCAGGTAAGCCATGGACCTTTATCCTCCCCTCTCTCATGAGGTACTCGTTTCCCCAAGCAGATTACACTTCCAACAGCACTCGAATCAATGCAAGAATCCCGCAGGATAAAGTAACCCACAGTTTGTGATTCTATGCAGTCGGTGAGCAACATCTTAGCAAACCCGAAAAGGGGAAGTGTTTGCTTCCCCAGGGGTAAATTATGCTTAAGAGCGGTAAACATAATCTATTATTTCCAGCTAAAACAGAATGGAAGAGACCACCCAGCAAGTTCTATAGTCTTGTGTTCTTGCCTGTCTTGAGCTAGACCCCACTCGGCGCTACTACCCAGGCCCAGAGCAGTTCACCTTGAAACTCTGTGTTGTCAAGGCCCCTGATGGCCTCCACTGCATCCTCTGCCCGCTCCATGTGTACGAAGGCATAATCTTTCACGATGTCACATTCGATGACCGGACCATACTCCTCAAACTTGGCTCGAAGCTCTTGGTTGGTACAAGTGGGGCTGATGTTACCGACGTGTAACTTGGTTGAAGCTTTGCTCTTATTCTTGCTGGCTTCCACGTTGATGTTCACCCCATGAAGCTTGTAATGGTGCAGGTTGCGTATGGCATCCTCAGCTGCCGTCTTGTCTTCTATGTGCACAAAGCCGTAGTTCTTAATTATGTCACACTCCAGCACCTTCCCATACTGTTCGAAAAGAGAGCGAATCTCCTGCTCTGTGGCCTCCCGGGGAAGGTTTCCGATGAACAGCTTCACCATCCTGACAAGAGCCTGGGAGAGAAAAACAAGACTTCAAAAGTCAGGGGTGTGGTGGGAAATTTCGGTGCACTGCAGCATTTTCGTCTAATCCTCCAAAGTTCTTGCACCTTCAAGACCCTCCTATAGACATTAATTATTCCTCCTCAATAGAAGAAGGGCGGTTCTCGAGAAGTGCGAGCTATGTGTGACATGCAAATAGGAGGTCGAGGGTCAGCATGCATAGCACAGTCTATCATCTCCGTGAAGTGGAGCGCAATGAAATACCAGAATTAGCTGTTTCGTGCCTTAAAATGAGGAAAGAGAAAAGCCCAAAGGCAAGGGGCATCAATCGCAGTGCGCCTCGTAACAAGGTTTTGGAGGGAAATCTGTGTACCTCTCCTCCGCGCACTAGCGCCTTTCAAGATACTCTAAAAAGAAAAAAGTCCCCTTTCCCCCAAACCGGGGACCAACCACCCCGCCCCACAGCGGCCCGCCCTCCAGCTTCTTCGCCCCAACAAAGACTCGACCCGACCCCTGCCCCGCCTCCTTCCGGAGACCCGGCCCCGCCTCCTCCCGTTGTCTTCCCGGACCTCCCGCTGCAAAATGAGAAACCCAAATCCGGGCCGTGCCGTCTGCCGGAGGCCCGGCCCGGCCCGGCCCGACCCGCCCCCGAGCTCCCCACATCACACACACAAGACCCCCTCGCACCTGCGGGTGGCGGCAGCGGCGGCGGCTCCCGCGTCAGACAGAACCCTACAAAATGGCGACGGCCGCTCGAGCCTCGACGCGACCGGGCCCTTTCTCGCGCGCCAGCTCACGCACGCGCGAGTGCGCGCTGCTTCCCTCCCCTTCCCCTCGCGGGAGCCGAGTGACCAATCCCGAGGCTGCATACAAATGACCGCGCAGCACGGGGGCGGGGCCTGTTGGTGGCGGCGCGGCGCCGCGGAGGTCAGCCTACCCCCAGCCCCAGCCCCCCAGTCAGTCACCACCCTGGAAAGGGTCGCTGCTGCTGCGTCAGAGGGGCTCTGAACGCAACCACTGCCTAGAAAAGCGGAGGCCTCGGGGAGTCACTCACCATCACAATGGGTCCTGCTCTTGGGCCCTCTCAGTGGGGCGGGGAGCTAATGACAAAGGGGAATCTCCCAGAGGGCCGTAAAAAGGGGCTTTTGTAGCGGGCTGGCCGGCTTCTGTGGCAGCTTGGGCCAACATTTCAAAAATACAGGTGCGCCACATTTTAAGCAAAACTAGTCATTGTTTTGTAGAGCTTTAAACATTATTTTAAAGTTTGTCATTGCAGACGTGTTATTTATTGGTACGGAAACTGAGAACCAAGGGGCAGAAAGATAACCTGGCAGAACTGGGACAGGCCTAAGAGGCATTGCTACCCAGGCTCCGCTTAGTCATGTTTTGTTTGCTCGTGAGTATCCGTGGTCTGGTTCTCTCTCTCTCATTGTGTGTCCATCACAGTCCTGGTCTGTGGTGAGCACACCAAAGGAATACTTGGTGGAGAGGCCCAGCGAGGTCCCTAGTTTTGGGGTGGGACAGGGTCTCCTCGTACACACCAAGCTGGAAGTCTAGGCAACTGTGAGTTTCCCGACTGTCTAGTATTCAAAATTCAGCTGTGGTCCAAGGGCACCTCCTGGCGGTAAAAACAAGCTTAGGCGGGCCGGGTGCGGCGGCTCACGCCTGTAATCCCAGCACTTTGGGAGGCCGAGGCGGGCGGATCACGAGTTCAGGAGTTCCACACCAGCTTGGCCAACATGGTGAAACCCCGTGTCTACTAAAAATACAAAACATACCCGGGCGTGGTGGCGGGCGCCTGTAATCCCAACTACTCGGGAGGCTGAGGCAGGAGAATCGTTGGAACCCGGGAGGCGGAGGTTGCAGTGAGCCGAGATGGTGTCACTGCACTCCAGCCTGGGTGACAGAGCAAGACTCGGTCTCAAAAAAAAAAGAGTTTAGGCTGATTCCCCGCTGTCACCGTCCAACAAAGAGTAGCCTTTTATGGAGATTGATGGTTTGGGTTTATCTCCTAGTAGAGCCTGCCAGGGAGGTTGTCAGCCACCATTCCTCATTGTAGTGGCTCCATAATGGCTTCTCTGATACCATCGGGGACACATTCCCCAGGCTGCCCTCTTCCACCCCAGCTACTTGGTTATGTTCTTTCCTTGAGTTCTTTTTGTTTCTCGGCCATTTCAGAAGAGGCACTGTCCTTCCAATTTTATTTATTTTTATTTTTTATTTAATTTTTTAAAGACAGAGTCTCACTGTGTCGCCGAGGCTGGAGGGCAGTGGTGCGATCTCGGCTTACTGCAACCTCCACCTCCTGCTTTTAAGCCATTTTCCTGCCTCAGCCTCCCCAGTAGCTGGGACTACAGGCGTGCGCTACCACCCCCAGCTAATTTTTGTATTTTTAGTAGAGACGGGGTTTCACCGTGTTGGCCAGGCTGGTGTCAAACTCCTGACCTCAAGCGATCCGCTGGCCTTGGCATCCCAAAGTGTTGGGATTACAGGCGTGAGCCACCTCGCCCGGCCTTTAACTATTACTACTATTATTTTTGAGTCAGGGTGTCACTTTGTTGTCCAGGCTAGAGTGCAGTGGCACCATTATGGCTCACTGTAGCCTCAACCTCCCAGGCCCAAGTGATCTTCCTATCTTAGCCTCTGGAGCAGCTGGGACCACAGGTGTGGACCACCCCATCCAGCTAATTGAAAAAATTTTTTTTGTAGAGATGGGGGTCTCACTGTGTTCTTTTCAGGTTGTAGGCTCCTTTTTTGTTGTTGATTTGTAAGGCTTTTTCATATATTCTAATCTCTTATTGGTCTCAAATGCCATCTCTCATTCCACTAATTATTAAGTCTGTCCATGGTGTCCTTCATCGAACAGAAATCCTTATTTCTTGTGCAATGAAATTAATTTTTATCTTAAAGCTATGCTTTTGAATTTTTTTTTTTTTTTTTTTTGAGACAGCCTGTTGCCCAGGCTAGAGTGCAGTGGTGTGATCATGGCTCACTGCGGCCTCAACCCTGGGCTCAAGCAATCCTTCCATCTCAGCCTCCCAAGTAGCTAGGACTACAGGTGCGTGCCACCATGCCCGGCTAATTGAAAAATTTTTTTTTTGTAGAGATGGAGTTTCGCTGTGTTGCCCAGGCTGGTCTTGAACTTCTGAGTTCCAGTGATCCTCCCATCTTGCCTCCCAAAGTGCTGGGATTACAGGTGAGCCACTGCACCTGGCCTGCTTTTGAACTTTTGTATAAGACGTTCTTTTGTAGCCTCCTTAGTCTCAAGATATTCTCCTACATTTTATTCTATTAACGTTATGTTGTTGTTTTTGTTTTTTGGGGGGATGGAGTTTCACTCTTGTTGTCCAGGCTGGAGTGCAGTGGTGTGATCTGGTCTCACTGCAACCTCCGCCTCCCAGGTTCATGCCATTCTCCTGCCTCAGCCTCCCGAGTAGCTGGGACTACAGGTGCGCGCCACCACGCCTGGCTAATTTTTGTATTTTTAGTAGAGACGGGGTTTCACCATATTGGCCAGGCTGGTCTTGAACTGCTGACCTCAGGTGATCTGCCCGCCTTGGCCTCCCAAAGTGCTGGGATCACAGGCGTGAGCCACCGTACCCGGCCTATTAACATTATATTTTTTACCTTTTGCATTTAGATCTGGAGCCCATTTACAGCAGTGCTAGCCAATAAAAATATGTTAGCTACATATGTAATTTAAAAATTTCCAGCAAACACATTAAAAAAGTAATCAAAATAGTTGAAATTCACTTTAATGATACTTTTGAAACCCAATATATCTAAAATATTATTTCAACACATAATCAATATAAAAATTAAGGTATTTAAAGTTGTCCTTTTCCATGCTTGATACCTGGTGTTTCAGAGTCATGACACACTTGGTTTGGCTACATCTCAGTAGCCACACATGGCTGGGTGGCTGCTGCTGTGGACAGCATGGACCTAAAGTCCACTCTTGTAGGTGATGTTAAGAATGCAAATATATTTTTCTCTACATAATCCTATTTTTTTTTTTTTGACAGGGTCTCACTTTATTGCCCAGACTGGAGTGCAATGGCATGATCTCGGCTCACTGTAACCTCTGCTTCCCAGGTTCAAGCAATGCTCCTGCCTCAGCCTCCAAGTAGCTGGGACTACAGGCACGTGCCACTACACCTGGCTAATTTTTGTAGAGATGGGGTTTCACCATGTTGCCCAGGCTGGTCTTGAACTCCTGAGCTCAAGTGACACACTCACCTCGGCTTCCCAAAGTGCTGGGATTATAAGCATGAACCACCATGCCCGGCCAAGTAATCCATTTTTATCTGCCATCTCTGTCCATTGATTTGTGGTGCCTGCATTTACTGTATTTTTGTGTCTAACTTGTCTCATAGCCCTCACCGTCCCATTCCATCCTGTTGTCTTTCCTGGAATGTTTTCTTTCTTCCACTGACAGCTGAAGGTGTTTTCTGACTGAATTCCTGACACTATGCTTCCTCTCTTCTATGTCCTGTTCTTAAGGAATCGTGCCCTGAAGTCCTTCTGCTGACGCATATGCAGATGCTGCTCGGAGCCTTCAGTCTCACCTCTCCGTTCACAATGCCTGCCCCTACTGCGGGGCTGCTTCAATTGGCTGTCCTATTTACACTTACATGTCGCATTAAAATAATCATTTCTCTATTAATTTCTCCATATACATTTCCTTCTAACATTTCCAATTATTGTTTCCCTTCAATTCCCCCAGGCTTGCCACCTTGGAGTGCCAATACCTAGATTCCCTGAGCACCCCCAAGGTATGACTGTCTCTTCAGTGGAGATTTTACAGTTGTATTTGAAGAAAAGATGCCTGTGTAGTGCTGATGGATTCTTCCACTTAGTCCCATGACAGATTGTTCTAGTTACACTATCCACCTGTTGGCTGTGGAACAGTAAATCTACCCATCTTAAGGGGGAAATTATCCTGCAGGCTCTGGTCTACCAGGTCTCGGGTTTGGAGCCCACTCTGGGGCTGTGATGTGCTAGTTCTGGGCCTGCACACACCTGACTCGGTCTTCATCATGACTGATGATAGGCCCTCAGTCAGTGACTAAAGATGGGGCTGCCTTCCTGGAAAAACGGTTGTCTATGTGTATAGAAAACAATGAAAGAACACACTTTTCCTGTTGCAGGCCACCAAGGAGTACCCACTTCCATCAACATCTGGAGACAAACACTGTGCCCTGAAAGCTCCGATTGCCAAACCAGAGACAAAGGAGAAGCCACCCGCTCCTTTCTAATACTTTGTCAGATCCAGAAAGTAGTCTCAGCTGGGCATGGTGGCTCACGCCTGTAATCCCAACAGTTTGAGAGGCCAAGATGAGAGAATCACTTGGGCCCAGGAATTCGAGACCGACCTGGGCAACATAGTGAGACCCCATCTCTACAAAAACCAAACAGACTTAGTCGGGTGTGATGGCATGTGCCTGTGGTTCAGGCTAGTTGGGAGGCTGAGGTGGGAGGATCGCTTGAACCCGGGAGGTGGAGGTTGCAATGGGCTGTGATTGCGCCACTGCAGTCCAGCTTGGCTGACAGAGCGAGACTCTGTTTCAAAAAAAAAAAAAAAAAAGAATATATATTATCCTCTGTGTGTGTATTTACACGCTTGGGCTGTAAAGTCACCTCATGGCTTCCCAGAGTGACTTCATTCTGTTGGTCAGTTTATTGGAACCTGCCACTTCTCAGATCCCTGTCTGAGGTCCCTCGATCTACTGGAGAGCAGATGGCAAGTGGGGGCAGTAAGCACCCGCTGTGTGCTCAGCTTTCCACCACTGGGCTGAGCAGTGGCTGCGACTGGCTGGGGCTGTAGCAATGCTTCCCAGTCTTCCAATGTGAAAACGGTTTAGAGATCACAAGTGAAGAAAACTCTGCACCAGGGAAGGAGTCCCTCATTGCTTTTTAACATGAATACTGCTTGTTGACATCATCCCAACCCATGGTGAACTACTTTGGTTTAAAAAGAGGCTTGGCATTGGTCAACCCAGCACACTGGAGGTCACTGTCACAGGGAAATGAGACCGGGTCAGGGAAGCTCTCAGTGTGACACGGCTCTTCAAGAGCTTGGAGGCTGGGGAAACGTGAGATGCAGGAGACCAGAACCAAAGGAGAGGACACAGGCTTGGACAGAGAAGCTGTGGTCAGGAAAGCAAAGACACCCAGAGGCGGTGAGAGAAGCTGAGCTGTTTAATCACCTCCTTGGCCAGACTCAAGGCGGTGGCTGTCCCTGAACAACACACCTTGGAAGCCATTGAGAGCAGCTGGAGATGGAGTGGCAGCTGGAGTTACAGGGTGGGGGTGGGGAGGGAGGGCTCCTGCGCCTCTGACTGTCATCTGGCACTCCTGCCCCCAGGGCCTGCTTCAGCTCTGAGAGGTTCCTGGCTGGTCCGAGGGGTGAGGAACCAGAAGGCAGAAGGCGAGTGCCCTCGAAGTGGCAGGAGAATGACCCTGAGGCAGGGGCAGCCACTCCCCACATGGCCTCTGTTGAGGGTGCAGCACTGTCCACACCGTGGTAAGGGACAGAGGCACGAGGCTGGGGAAAGGGGAGAAGTCGGCGGGGGTGGGAGAGGGGGTTGCCTGGGTCCCACCACCAGTCTGGAATTAAACAGCAGAAGAGAAGGGCTGCCCTTGGGAACACGGACTTGTCCCCAGTGACAGTTCCTGGTGATGGGTTGACCTTGGCAACAGACCCTAGCAGCAGGCAGTTGTCCTGACAAGAGGGCGGTCCCTGTCGACTGTCCCTGGCGGTTTCCTGAACGGAGGGAGGGAATTGGCCTGGGACCTTGCCCCCAACTACTTGTTCTTCTTGAAGAAGCTGAAGCGTTTTTCTCGCTCTCGTTCTCTGCCGTCTTTGCTGCGGAGCACAACAGGCCCCTCAGCCCCGACGGGTGACACTGGGGGCATGGTCATGGCCCGGGTCATGCCCCGGGTGGTGCTGGGCACCACCGGCTCTTCGGGCTCTCCAGAGGCAGAAGACGCAGTGGCAATGGCTGCATTCACCACCCGTAGCCATGAGCTCATCTCTGCCTGTGGATGGAAAGACCCTCAGTCAGCTTCAAGGACACTGTGCTGGGGTGGCCGCGGTGGACAGCAGGGAAGTGTAAGAGGAGGAGGCAGAAAGTGAGCTGTTTCATGCTATTGGGAGAATGCGGCCGGCTTAGACAGGGAGTGCGGCCTGGTGCGGCCGTCACACACATCCAGTCTTACCACAAAGGACAAGACCAGGAAAAAGAGGGAGGACGGGGAAGGAAGGGGAGTCTGCAGCTGGAAGCTTCTGGAATGGCACGGACAGAGAGGAACACGAAGGACAGCTCACCTCATCCTTGGCCTGGAATAAATATTCTTTTCCATCCTGTAAGCTGTTGGGAGAGAGAGGCCACAGGGCAGAGCTGAGAATCCGGATCTGCCAGGTAGCTGCTGGTGAGAGCGTAATCATGACCCAACACCGGGCTGGGACATCTGGCTGCAGCCCTCGGAGCCGGACCAGACACGCTCTGCACATTCTTCAGCCTCCCCAGACTGTGCAGAAGCACATCCTTTCTGACTGGCCGCAGAGGCAGGGGGAGCTCACTTCCACCCCAGCCCGGGCCTCCTGCTCCGGCTGCCTGCTGGCAGGCAGGGACAGGCCCCTGGAGGTGTTGCCAGATCCCTGCCTTTGGATTTCCCACCCTGGGTAATTTTTCACCTTCACATTGGCAGCCATCAGGCCTGGGTCTTGGTTCTCCTGCTCCCCTTGGTGTGGAGACAACCAGAATCCCCGCCTCCCTCATCTACACTATCCCCAAGTGGCTGGCCTGGTTACTCCACTCAGGCTCTTTGCAGGAACTCCCCTCCCTCTGGACCTGACTCATGGCTCACCTGTGTCACTCCCAACTCTCCTCCCATCCCGAGAGCACTGTTCCCTGTTCCTACCCCAGCTTGAAGACATGTTTGCGCTTTCGGTAATCAAAGGCGACGCTGCCCTGGGCCCTGGCCAGGCTGACAGGCACTTCTCCATGGTATGGCACTCCCGCGCTGGCTGCCTTGGCATCCTTGTAAAAGCCGAGGCTCCCACGCCGCAGGACACAGTACACGTTCTGCCAGGACCTGCGAGGGACGAGGTGCTGACTGGCCGGCCTCAGTGGCGCCTGCAACCCGGAGCCCTCTTGGGTGTTCTAGGACTTCCAGTTCTGCTCCCATCTTTAGGCCACGGTCTTCACACCCTCTGGTCCTCCCCTGAGGCCCCGCTCTGGTCCCAAGTCCTACCCTTTGCCCAGAAGATGTACTCTAAAGGGCATCCCTCCCTCTATCTAGGCACAGGCTCTGGGGAAGTGCCCTCTGAGGGCAGGCTCCAGAGAGGCTGTACCTGTTGGCAGCCTTCTTCCCGAAGGCCTCCATCTCCTGCTTGCGGCACAGCATCCCCTCCATCTGCTCCTGGGCAGATGGCTCCGGGCCTCGAGGCGGCAGGGTGGCAGCATGGGCTGACTCGGTGGACCTGCTCTGGGGCATTGCAGATGGGGCCGGGCCCCGAGTCCGGGTCTGCCTCTCTCCCCGGGGCCCATTGGCTTCGTCCCCTGAGCCAGGTCCCTGGCGGGGAATCAGTGTCAAGTGTCAAAGGATGAGATGGGAGATCCCTAACCTGGGTGCCAGGAAGCTCCGTGTCCAGGAGTTGGTCTTCCTGTCCCCAGGCTGCCTGTGAGCCTCTGCCCTCTCCCATCCTATCCCCAGTACTCCCCCACCCGCACTCGCCACCCCTTCTGGACCCTTCGCCTCACAGTTATCAACACCCACACTTGCAGGGGAACTCACCGGCCCTTCGGGGAAGCTGCTGTGCTCCAGTCTCTGTTGTCCCAGCAGGGGCTGCAAGGACAAGAATCTGTAAAAGGCTGTGCGGGGAGTGGAGGGGCTATGACTCCGATGGGGCCACGGAGGGACAGTGGGGTCACCTGTGAGGGCTCTCCATCTGTGCAGACTCCATTAACACTGGGTGCTTGTGTGGATGGTGGTGGCCGTGGCTGGGTTCTGGGATGACCAAAGGCAACACAGAATCATTAGTCCCTGGGTGGCCTGGGCTCAGCCTCCTCCTACCCCAGGCGTCCTGGCTCTCACCCGTCCCAGGTGGTGTCAGAAGCTGTCCGGCCGCCCACCAGGTCCCCTGGAGGCACACTGGCTGTGGGTTCGGGAGCAGGCGGCTGTTTCCTCCGCTCCTCCTCCTCCCTCTTTCTCTTTCGCTCCTTCTCCCGCTCCTCTAGCTGTCAAAAAATGCTGCATTCAGCGTGTAGAAGGTCGCGTGTAAGAGGGCCAGGGAAACAGGGAGAGCTGAAATGTCTCAACTCTAATTTGATGAAATATGATAAAAGGAGAACAGAATTTGAGAAGACGGTGGGGACAAGAAACAAAGCGGGAGAAGGTGTCTCGGCATCACCCAGGGGAACTGACACCTCCTAAGGGTGTGGTGACAACGGCACTCTCAGCTCACATCTGGGGGCCACTGGTGCAGTGAGAAGAGAGAAGACATGTCTTCTCCAAGCAGAAGCAAGCAGAGGTCGGGGGAGCAGGTTGGGGTGGGCATCTGGGGTCCTGTGTCCCTCACCGCAGTAAGCTTCTCCAGCGCACAGAATCGCTCCTCCCAGGCCACTGCTGACTTCTGGAAGGCCTCGTGCCGCTTGATGAGACTCTCAACTTCGTCGACCGTGCAACCCAGCTCAGCGCTGCGCACCAGCGGCTCCTGGCTGCAGAGCCAGGCCTCTGCCATCCCTGCATCTCTTCCAAACACGAGCACCTCCAAAACTGGCAGGATCGGGGGTTGCAGGAAGATGGTGGGTCAGAGTGGCTACTGGCAGGGCACAGTGGCCATGGCAACCTCAAGAACGGGGACACAGAGAAAGCCACTGCCCCAGAGCTGTGCCGGGCAGCGCCAAGGTTGGGCATCGTGAGTTTCACACCCAGGGTTCCTAGTCTCACCTACTCTGGAAACCACAGGGTGCAGGATGCCCCCCACTCCCCACAGGGCCTGGAGCCCCCTTGGCAGCTCACCCAGCTGAAGCCAGTCCATCTTCTCCTGCCACTTTTCAGCTGTCTCCTGGCGCCGTGCCTGCAGCTGAGACATCTTCTCTGAGATCTGGCGGGAGGCAGAGATATGAGTTAGCACCAGGATGTGAGGTCTTTCCAGGACCCCTGGGGAGTCACCCAGGGGTAGAGGTGATTTCTTTCTTTCTTTTTTTTTTTTTTGAGACGGAGTTTCGCTCTTATTGCCCAGGCTGGAGTGCAGTGGCGCAATCTCAGCTCACTGCAACCTCCACCTCCCAGGTTCAAGCAATTCTCCTGCCTCAGCCTCCAAGTAGCTGGGATTACAGGTGCCCGCCACCACACCCAGCTAATTTTTGTGTTTTTAGTGGAAATGGGGTTTCACCATGTTTCATCACAGCCCAGCCACACAACCCATGGAGGCCAGGCTGGTCTTGAACTTGTGACCTCAGGTAATCTGCCCGCCTGGGCCTCCCAAAGTGCTGGGATTACAGGCATGAGCCACCATGCCTGGCCCAGGACCAGTGATTTCTCATGTCAAGAGGCAGACAGTTCTGGGGAGAGATTTCCAGAATGCGAGAAACCTGTGAATGGCATTGAGGGGTGAGAATGAAAAGTTTCTTGCAAAGAGAGAATGAGAGGAAGCAGAAAGCCGCCAAGAAGTCAGCGTTCAGCACTGCACAGTGAGGATGGCCTGGTCACTCAGGCCTCACCCACCTCCTCGGCTGCATAGTGGCTCCTGGCCAGCAGCTCCTTCCCCATGTCGACGCACGAGGAGAAGCGGTCTGCCCGGGCCTCTATCTCTGCCTTGATGCCTTGCTGGTTCTTGATGACTAGATCCGCGGAGGACACATCCCTGGGGGGAGGCAGAAACAGCATCACCTGCTGCCCACAGCCCCATCACAGCCCAGTCATACAACCCGTGGAAGCCCCGGGCCCTGAGATTCTCACCGGGGACGTTCCTGGGCATCCATCTGCAGGTTGACCTCATCCATCCAGAGCATCAGTTCCCGGACAGCCTTGAAGAAGCGGAACTTGTCCGTGGTGTCCAGCAGCAGCTGCCGGCGGGCGGCAGAGCTTCCCTGAAGCTGAGCCCAGGCCTCAGCCACAGCCTGCATGTGGCGGCCGATCTCCTCAGCCTTGTCTCCAGCGTAGGCCTTCTGGAGCCGGTGGCCGTCGTCCTGCACCTGCTGGACCTGCGGGGCCCCGGGTCAGAGTCAGGCAGAGCGGGGGACTCCAAGGAGCCGCAGCCTGCCTCAGTCCTGGCTGCCACTCTCACCTCCTGCCTGTCTCACAGCCAAAGAAGCAGGGGGAGGAGCCAGGGAGTCGGGGTGCTGGGAAAGATGAAGGCAGGGACCTGGCCACACTCTGCCCTGTTGGGTCTCATCTGGACACCTGGGCTTAACTGGGGGAGGATGTGGAAAAGAGCCATTGGCCAGTTGAACTTTCAGAGAGGCCTGTCTAGGATGTGATAGACCTTGGAGATTGCTAGAACGAGATACTTAGCCTGAAAAGGGGATTCAGGCAGGGGCTGATGGGTTTTAGTGGTTGAAGGAAGGATCCATGCTTATTGAGTGTGGGCCTAGAGCTCAAGCCTGGGAAGCACCAACAGGCAGATTTAGCTCAGCATGAAGAGTCTCCTGGCCACTGGGAACCCCTGAAGACATCATGGGCTCTCAAGGGGGCTTGTCATCAAAAGTGTGAATGCAGTGGCTAGATGTCCCCTGCCAGAGATGTTTTCTTTCTTTTTGAGACGGAGTTTCGCTCTTGTTGCCCAGGCTGGAGTGCAGTGGTATGATCTCAGCTCACTGCAACCTCCAGCTCCCGGGTTCAAGTGATTCTCCTGCCTCAGCCTCCTGAGTAGCTAGGATTACAGGCATGCGCCACCACACCTGGCTAATTTTGTATTTTTAGTAGAGAAGAGGTTTCTCCATGTTGGTCAGGCTGGTCTTGAACTTCCAATCTCAGGTGATCTGCCCTCCTCAGCCTCCCAAAGTGCTGGGATTATAGGCGAGAGCCACTGCGCCCGGCCAAACAGAGATGTTTTCTTGGAGCAATTTTCTCATCTTGAAATGGCCCTCCAAAGGGTGCCATCCTCCCAGCATTTCTGAGCTCTGCCCTAGCTCCTGGGAACTCTCCCCGGCATTTCCCCCATAGCCTCCTCTGAGCCTCCCCCACCTCCTGATGCTTGGGTCAGACCTGGGGGCTGAGGGCCTGAATGTCGTGCTCGTAGGCACAGTGTCGGCGCTGCAGGGCCTCGGCAGCGTTGAGGTCGCGGCCAGTCCCGTCTGGAAGCTGCTGCTGCTTGTGCTGCACCCGTGCCAGGGCTTGGCGTGCCCCGTGCAGGAAGCGCTGCAGCTCGTACGCCGCGGCCAGCACCTGACCCCGTGTGTCCAGCAGCTCAAGCAGGTCAGCCCAGGCCTCGTTGAGACTGTCCTTCCACTCGGCCACGGTGGCCCGTGCGGCATGGCCCCCAGCAATGAGCCCATTGGCCAGCACGTTGGCGCTATCTACGCGCTCCTGACCGATGGTGCTTGTGTCCCGGGAGAACTCTCGGAATTTGTCTCGGAGCATCTGGTAGAGGAAGCAGATGGACAGACCATGCCGTGACGCTGGGGGATGTGGTCCCTGCCTGATGGAGTGAGTCCTCCACTCCAAACTCAGAACCCACCTCTCCCCTCTGGCCATGGGGGCCGGGACAGGTTTCTTCCCCGTGGTTAAGGAGCAGGTGCAGCCGCTTCCCACTGACCCTGTATTTGACAGACTCCCTCCACCCCCAGCAAAGGCATTTTGAGGTGCTTGGGACCCTTAGACCTCAGGCAAGGATACCCTAACTATGGTCCATATTTCTGTACAACTGAGGGTCCAAGCCCCCAAACTGTGGAGGGGATCATACTCCATTTTGTTGAATTCTGTTGAAAAGTATGAGTGATAATTTCCTATTTGCCCTTGTCTCAGCTCAGCGTCATGTCCCCTTTCTGCACAATTCTTCAAATTGTGTGTGTGTGTATATATTTAGAGATGATGGGGTCTTGCTCTGGAGTGCACTGGCGCAATCACTGCAGTGTCGACCTCCCAGGCTCAAGAGATCCTCCCACCTCAGCCTCCTGAGTAGTTGGGCCTACAGGCATGCACTGCCGTGCCTGGCTAATAAAATAAAAGATTTTTTTTTGTAGAGATGAGGGTCTCACTATGTCACCCAGGCTGGTCTTGAACTCCTGGACTCAAGCAATCTTCCCATCTCAACCTCCCAAGGTGCTAGGATTACAGGTGTCAGCCTATGCCCGGCCTCTTCAAATCATATACCTCAAAACCAGGAGGACGGTGCCTGCTCAGCCTGGTCTTGCCCCTTGGCTCCCCAGTGCTCTGCCTGGGACGAGGTCCTAGTCTCCCTGTGGGTCCTCCACTCTTCCCACGGCTGATCTGAGCTGGGTGCCCTCCCTACACTCACAGTCACATGCTCGTAGTCCTGGCCCAGCTCATGGGAGGCCGCCACCACCTCACGCTCCTGGATCCACTGCTCCAGGTCATCCAGCTCGCGGCGGAGCTGGCACAGCCGGAGGTGCTCCTGCAGGCGCTCCCGCCGCTCTCCCGCCAGCTCCTTCAGGCCGGCATACAGCTTGTCCACCTGGGCTTGGCGGATGGATATCCGAGTGCTGCAGGAAGAGTGGGGGAGGCACTGTGGGACTTAGGGGTGTAGCTCTGACCTCTGGCCTGTTCTGTGGAGCCCTGTCCCTCTGAGTCTCCCAACAGCTTGCCCACCCTGCGTTCCAGCTTTCTAGAAGGCTCCGTGCACACAGCACTGAAGGCTCCACATTCCCTGCACCTTCCTGTTCCTGCAGCCGGCTCCTCCCCCAGGCTGAGCCGGGCTGCCGCTGCACCCACCTCTCTGGGTGCTCGTGGTCGATCATGTCCTGGCTGCTGGCCGCCAGCTGGTGGATGGTCTGCGCGTAGTCGGCCAGGGCTTGCTCCAGCACCTGGTGCTTCTTCACCTCTGCCTGGGCACTCAGCTCATCCTGGGGGAAGGGACGGTGGGAGGGGACAGTGGCATCAAGCAGCAGGTCGGGGGAAGGCAGAACTGGCCACATACACTGGGCTCTGTCCCGGCCCTCACCTTGGCCTTCTCCTGGCCCATCATGTGTAACTCCTGCTCCCCCATCCAAGCCTCCGCTTCGGCGGCATCGCGGTAGAACTGCTGGGCTCGCAGGGCCTCCTCCAGTCGCTTCCCTCGAAGTTCCAGCTCATGGCCCAGGCGTTTCCACATTTCCTGCAGCTCAGCCAGCTCTGGGCCTGCTGCTGCTGCACCTAGAGCACGCTGCCGCTCCCTCAGGTCCGCGATCCGGGGCTCATGGCCCTGAATCTCCTTCTGCAGGGTCTGCCCACAGCACAGAAGAGCAAATGCTGAAAGGCCTGCCCCAGCCCCACGTGCTCCCGGAGACCACCCTTCACCCCTGTGCCTCTCTCCTTCCTGGGCCCTCTGCTCCCTCTCCTAGCCTGGGGGTGCGATGGTAACACCCGTCAGCCCCCCAGCCCCCACTATCTCCCACTGAGAGGACCCACCCTCCCGAGGTGAGGAAAGACAGCCACTGAAGTCCAGGGTTACACTCAACATCGAGGGGGGCCTGGTCTTAAGAAAAAACACGTCCAAGTCTGGGGAGCCTCCTGGGAACTTCTCTTTTGCCTTCAGCCTCTGCCTCACCTGGTTTTTCTTCATGAGAAGCTGGACACTGGGCAGGTCCTTGCCATGCTCCATGGAGCTGGCCACGGGCAGCCGCTCTGTCACCCACAACTGGAAGAGGAAGAGGGGGTCAGTGGAGGCCCAGAGGGCAAGGCGAGCACCAGGGACTGATTACTGGGAGTGGGGACACCTGGGGCTACTGCCTTGTGTGTGGGGAACGGTCATCTCTGGTTCTGGGAGGCATCTCCAAGTCTCCCTATAGGGGAGATGGTCAATGCCAAAGAGAAGAGGGAACAGAGCCCTGCTGGCATCTCCCTGGCATCCAGGAGGGAGGCTGGAGAGCCACGTGGTTGGGGGCAGCTTGCCCTCCTTGGCCCCAGTGACTCACAATCTCATCTTCCACATCCCGGTGGAACTGGTGCTGCTCGCGAGAAGCCTGCAGGCGCCGGCAGCGTTCCCGCATGGGCTGGCACAAGGCCCTGAACTTCTCCTCCACAGCCCTCGAGGTTCTCTCCACCTCCCCTGCACCCTGGTCCTCCTGGGCCAGCGCTTTGGCCTGGGCCTGGATTGCCTCCACCTCCTTCTCTCTCACAGCCATCTCCCATTCCAGCATCTGCAAACCGCCAGGAGGAAGGACATGTTAGCTCTGCATTTCCGCCTTCACGCCCAGCAGAGACACCAACCAGTCTCTATCCAGCCCACTGTGGCTGCTCATCACCACAGCTCACCCGGGGAGAGCATCCCCTCACGGGCTGGATCAGTGGATCTCGAAATTTATATGCACAAGAATCCAAGGGCAGGGGTTGAAAAAATCCCTATTGGGTACTGTGCTCACTACATGGGTGATGGGTTCAATTATACGCCAAACTTCAGCATCACACAATATAACCTTATAACCAACCTGCACCCACATCCGCGAATCTAAAAGATTGAAATTAAAAAATCCAGGGTAGTGTGATAACTGTGCCCATTATCAATTCATTGTCTCTCCATCCCCAATCCATCGTGGCCCTGCTTCGAGACACTGGAACTGGCCCCTGGAAACATTCCTCCTTTGCCACCGGGCACAATCTAGGCCTTGTCAGCAGAGGGCGCTGGAGGGACACCACAATGCCTAGCAGATGAGGGGCATTCCACGGTTCCAAGGTGCTTTTCCTCCTCCTACAGCAAAACTGTCCACAGTGCGCAAGAGATCCGGTGGCTCTTACTCTCTGGCAAGTTTTGCTGCACTCCAGTGGCCACTTCCTGCTGGCCAGCCTTGGCTTGCTGGCTTCAGACATGCTCTGGCCTGTGATACCCCAGCAAATTTCCAGGCCATTCAGTGGGCCTGTGCCCTCTCCAAGGAGGTCTGAGACTCAGCCATCTTGCTCCTGCCTGGGGGACTCCTCGACCCCAGAGGTGTCAGCTGCTCCCTACACTTCCCATTCTGCATTCTTTAGAGCGGGACCAGCAAGTCCAGCCCACCGCCTAGCCTTATAAAGTTTTTATTGGACCACAGCCGCACCCCTTTTTAAAAAAATGTTTGAGGCGAGTCTCGCTCTGCCACCCAGGCCGGAGTGCAGTGGCACGATCACAGCCCACCGCAGCCTCGACTTTCCAGGCTCAAACAATCTTCTCACTTCAGCCTCCTGAGTAGCTGGGACTACACGCACACACCACCACCACGCCCAGCTAATTTTTGTATTTTTTTTGTAGAGATGGGGTTTTGCCATGTTGCCCAGGCAGGTCTCAAACTCCTGGACTCAAGTGATCCGCCCACCTCGGCCTCCCAAAGTGTTGGGATTACAAGTGTGAGCCACCACACCTGGCCATACCCCTTATTTTACATATAATCTGCAGCTGCTTTTACCTTACAAGGGCAGAGTTGAAGGGCTGTGACATAGACCTTATGACCCATGAAGCCCCAAATATTTACTATCTGGCGCTTTACTGAAAAAAGTTTTCTGACCCCTGCTGTAGAGT
This sequence comes from Pongo pygmaeus, assembly GCF_028885625.2. Lineage (NCBI taxonomy): Eukaryota > Metazoa > Chordata > Mammalia > Primates > Hominidae > Pongo > Pongo pygmaeus. Next base: position 7,986,369 of record NC_072382.2, on the reverse strand, counting down.
TCTCTTTACCACCTTTTACTAATTTATACTTCTTTTTTTTTTTTTGAGACAGAGTCTTGCTCTATTGCCCAGGCTGGAGTGCAATGGCATGATCATGGCTCACTGCAACCTCTGCCTCCTGGGTTCAAGCCATTCTCCTGCCTCAGCCCTCAGCCTCCCAAGTAGCTGGGATAACAGGCGTGCGCCACCACGCCTGGCTAATTTTTGTATTTTTAGTAGAGACAGGGTTTCACCATGTTGACCAGGCTGGTCTTGAACTCCTGACCTCAAGTGACCTGCCTGCCTTGGCCTCCAAAGTGCTGAGATTACACGAGTGAGCCACCATGCCTGGCCTAATTAATATTTCTTTTTACTGAAGTTCTCATCTTCAAATTATTAGGGGGTCTGTCTCCTAACTCTAACCCTGACTGCGACATATCCCTAGAGATTCTGATACTGGCTGCCCAGAGAAATGACTCTGGGAAATGCTAGTGAAAGTGTTATCTGCCAGGCCTCAGCTGGCCTCCCAAATCTTGAAAGCTGTAGACCCCCTCCTTTCTTCTGCTGTTCACCATCCCCATCAAAGGCCCACAGCACACCTGCTGCTTCTTGAGCAGGATGTTGACGCTGGTGAGGTCCTTGCCGTAGTCATCTGAGTGCAGCTGGGCCTGCAGGCTCTCCAGCCAGCTCTCCAGGGCACAGCAGCTCTGGGCAAACAGCTCAGCTCGGTTGGCATCAAAGAGGCTGCGGGCCTTGGCTTGGGTGGTGGTCTCCAGCTCGTCCCAGCGCCTGTGCAGGTCCCCCAGCTTCTCCGACACCAGGGCTTTCAGCTCTGGCTTCTCAAGGGTGAGCTCTCGCCCTTCCTGGAAGGCAGGACAGAGAATGTCAAAGTGCCCAAATTAGCCTGAACTTTAGAGGCTGCGAGCAGACCAGGGGCCTTATGGGCAGTAGAGACCTGAAGTGTGGGCAATAATTCCAAGTCCTTGTGTGTTCTTATGACACACTCTTCGCAGAGGTTTAAAATCCCTTTTAAACTTCTGTTCCCTCACTGCTGATGAACCCCACTCCCGCTTCAAGACCCAGCTCAAACAGCATTTCAATGAGGAAGCCCTTGCACTCTCTTGAGTTTGGGTTCCTTGGTGCCTGTGGTTTCTGGCGCCACACTGCACATTGACTTGAGTTATTTGCCATCATTTTGTATTTCTCAACTCATTACTCTTCACTTCAGTGATAGCAAGTGAGTCCCACCTGGTTTCCCCACTTCCAGCTTTTCTGCTTGAGGATTTCTGTGTCTGGTGTGGTGAGGGAAGTGTGCTCTCTTGAACTGTGTGGAAGGCAAACTGGAAAAGCCAGAGAGTTAACCAGCCCAGAAGCAGCCCTCAACCAGTGACAGACAGGGAGCTGATGGATAAATACACAGCATCCTTGTGCCATGGCTGTGAGAGTGCTGTGTTCTGTGTTCCATCTACACCCCCGCAGAATGCCCCATGAGGGTTGGGCTCCTGCTGCCCATGGGGGTAACTGGCATGACTTCTGTTCCCTTTCATGACTCCACCCCCCTACTGATGCTTCCCGGGGTCACCTCCCTAGAATCACTGTTTCAGGGTCTGCTTCTAGGGGAACACAAACCCAGACACTGCCTTCAGGCCCTTTTGCAGGTGGCTATGGCTGTCAGGATGGAGAGCATCAAAGGCTAGCACTGGCTGGGTAGCTTCACAACCTTGAGTACAATCCACACTTGGAAGCACACGCATGTGGTGGTAAGGGCTTTCCGGGGCTTCTCTCCCACCTCTTCTTCCATGGGGCCCTACATACACTGTGTGCTGCTGCTGGACTCACTCACCCCCTTGCTCCCAAATAGGCACTGCCTACCACTGGTTTTGTTTGGTTTTCTCTACCTGGAAACATCTTTTCCTCAATATCTCTACTTGTCCAAATTCTACTCATCCTCCATGGACTTCCCTGGATGTTGCTACTTCTAGAATTTCCGTATCTCCTCTCTCCTTATTCCCCAGGCTTCAGCGGGGCCACTCTCACAGCACTCATCAGATTCTGCTCTGGATTCAATTTAGCTACCTGCATATATGCCTCATATCCTGGCTACAGTGTTGTTCCTTCAGGGTGGAGCCTACCATGGGATCCCTTTCGGACCCCACGCAGGGCCTAATACAATGCTTTGGATATAGTAGCACCAAGTAAATATTTGCTGAACGAATGGAAACACTTGAAAGCACACTGGTCTCCTTTTGTCCCAACCATCATGCCCTTGAGGGAAGGAAAGTGTCTTTTCATAGACCTTGCAGTGCCTCGCAGACTGTTGAGCATATACCATGTTCTGTAGGGATACTTGCTGAGCAGATATAAAGCTTTATCTGTCCTTGACTCTTGAGGAACAGCTGGGTGGGAGACCAAGAACCAGGGACGGCAAGACTCGAAAATAAGGATTGGCAGACTACATACAGCCCATGAGGTAATCTGGCCCACTGCCTGTTTTTACAAATAAAGTTTTATTGGGAAATAGCCATGTTCATTCATTCACTTATTCTCTGAGGCTGCTTTTGCACTACAACGACAGAGATGAGTAGTTGTAGTAGAAACTGTTTGGACTGCAAAGCCTCAAATATTGACCATCCGGCCCAAGCCCTTTCCAGACAAGGTATGCAAAGCCTGCTGAAGAGCGTCATCCTGCTTTGAACTCAGGAACAGTTATGGTGTTAAATCCAAGCTGCAGTTTGGCTACCTACTAATTTGTACTTTATCAAGGTTCTGGACTCACTGTCCCACTCTTTGTCTCCAACAAAGACATTTGTTTCCCAGAGGCCATAACTTTCCACCGTGGAGCTGTGGCACCAGAAGCCCCACAATCTCTAAGCATGACAAAAACCACGTCCTGGAGCCAGGCCCTCCCCCGCACCATGGGGGACTCTGCCCAGAGGCAGCCCCCACAGCACTGCTCACCTTGTCCACCTTGTCCAGCCAGTCTTTGTTGGCAGCCAGCTCGGCCATGAACGCCTGGTGCTTCTGCCACTTGGTATGCAGGTTGCGGGCCTCGTCATAGGACACGTCCTGAGCTGTCAGCATCTTCTCGTCGATCCAGAGCTTCAGCTGGACCAAACATAAAACAGGGACAAAGGAGAGGGGACATTTCCAAGGGAGGGGAGAGGGGGGCATAAAAGCAGGGCCACAGTGAGCCAGGAGAAGTGGGTGCCTTGGGAAGAAGCCATGAAGGGGCTCACGGTCTCCGGTACCTTGTGCTGGACTTATTCTAGGCTCAAGGTGAGAAAGGGATGGCTAGGGAATATCCCGGGGCCCCAGGGAGCCTCACCTCGTGACAATCCTGCAGGAAATGCTGCTGCTCCCGGTTGTCCCGAAGACGGCCCAGAAACTGCTGCGCTGCGTCTTGATTCTTCTTGTGCCTGGAACGACACCCTCTTGTGAAACTCTGGACTTTGCTGTGAAAGGATTGTGACCCTTTGGCTAACCTAGGGGCCTCTATTTCTTCTAGGGGAATAACGCCTTCCGGGAGCACAATGAGGCTACCCAGGAATCCTGACTTCCTTTTGGCCCTGGTTGGGGGTGGAACCTCCCAGCCCTCTCCAACCACTTGGTTCTTCCCCTCTACTTCTCTGTCAAGCTCCTGCCCCATCTGTGGGTTTCCTGTGCCACATTTATCTTTGAGGTCACCCTGTTTCTCCAATTCCCCCCTGGGAACCCTAATTCATGGACTGTCCTCATCAGACCTCCTCTCGATGGAGTCTGCCTTTTCCCGAATCTTGTCGGCGTGGATGTTGCCTTCAGATACCAGCTGGCGCCCAGCCTCCAGGAGCCCGCGGATCCGTTCCCCATTGGCGTCCATGGTGCTCATGAAGTCTTCCAGTTTTTTAATGGCAGCATCGGCAGCCTGGAGTGTCCCTGGCATCTCCGTGTGAGACAGAACATATTCCTGTGTGGGAGGGGTGACATTCAGCTCATTTTCCCCAGCACGATTCACCCTCTTAGGAGGGACCCACCCAGGGGCAAATCTGAGAGGTAGGGGCCACCCTGCGGACAGGGAGGGTAGCCCAAAGAGCTCTGAAGACAGGGAGGCTGCCAGCCAGCGTGGGAGTCTCAGAAAGTCACAGGGAAGCTGGGTGGGAAGGTCCTTCCATTCCCCAGCCCAAATCCTGTTCTACCTCACTTCTAGCTCCTGATTCCATTTAACAGTTACATGACAAACTGGGTTTTCTATTTCTTCTAAAGTCAGTTTTAGTAAATTATATTCACATTTTTTTCATTCTCATTTTTCTTTCTTTTTTCTTTTTTTCTTTTCTTTTTTTGAGACAGGGTCTCATTCCGTGGCCCAGGTTGGAGTGCAGTGGCATGATCATAGCTCACTGCACCCTCAAACTCCTGGCTCAACTGATCCACCAGCCTCAGTGTCCCCAGTAGCTGGGACTACAGGCACACACCACCATGCACAGCTAATTTTTTTTTTTTGTAGAGATGGGGGTCTCACTATGTTGCCCAGGCTGGTCTCAAACTCCTGAGCTCAAGTTATTCTCCTGCCACAGCCTCCCAAAGTACTGGGATTACAAGTGTGAGCCATCCTGTCTGGCTCCCATTTTTCTTTTTAAAAAATTCTTCTATTTTCTTAAAAAAATTTTTATGTAGAGACAAGCTCTTGCCATGTTGCCCAGGTTGGTCTGGATATTCTCAGCCTCAAGTGATCCTCCCACTTTGGCCTCCCAAAGTGCTGGGATTTCAGGCGTGAACCACTGCATGGCCCCGTTTTGCTAACATGTCCTTCCTGCCTATCCTGCTCCTTCACATTTCCCCGGGTCCCTACTTTGCTCTTCCTCTGGGTTGGGACTTTGCCCTGGACTTTCACCTGGCTGCTGAGCACTCCCTCAGCCTGACGAGCATCCCGCAGGAATCCCTGGAAGCCGTGGGCCTGGGCCAGGCGACCTTGCCGGCTCTCCCACATTCGGCCCAGCTCCTCCCAGCCAGTTCCCAGGGCCTCCAGTCGCTGTCGTAGGAAGAGGCACTGGGGGTCAGCCTGGTCCCGGGTCACCTCCTCGCCCAGGGCTCGCAGCCGGCTGTACTCGCTCTGGGCCCGCTCCACCTCTCCCCTCAGGGCTGCGTGTTGGGCCAGGAGGGCCTCTGCCTCAGGCAGGGTGGCCGGCCCTTCTTCAGAGGCCACAGCAGTCTGAGTGCGGCCTAGCCAGGCCTGGAAGTCATCCAAGCTGCGCAAGAAGTCCTGCAGCCGCCGCGCCTCCCCCAGCGACTCTTCTCGACGCCGCATGGTGGCCCTGAGGTCCTCCCAGCCGGTCTGCACCTCTCTCAGCCGGGCGTTGATGGCCGCTGCCTGGGCGGGATGGCCGGCAGCCAGGGCATTTGCCTCTCGAGTCAGTTCGCCTACCCGGGCAGCGATGGCCTCCAGGTCCCGTTCCGTGCCGGCCAGCTTGCGCTGCAGGGCCAGCACCCCAGCCAGATCGTTGCCTAGGCCCTGGGTGGACTCGATGACTTTGGTCTTCTCTCTCATCCAGGCCTGGGTCTCCGTGCACTCTAAGTGGTAGTTCTGGATGCTCAGGGCTGAGGTGAGAGCTGCCTTCTTGCCGTCTGCCAGGGACCGAAACTGCTGCCACCTGAGAGCAGGGGGAAGGTTCAGCTTCCTGCCCTGGCCAGGCCTGTTTGGAAGCTTCTTCCCTGCTTCTCTCTCTTGGTAGCTCCCCTTCACTCCTCCCTTTCTGGCCAGCAACCGCTTCAGACTACCTTGACCCCCTCTCTCATCTCTTTCATCCTTTTTCCTTCCCCAACATATTCCAGACTGGTTTGCTTCCTCCTTTGCAGCCACCCTTCCAGGCCCTACAAAACCTGCCTCTCACTGCCATCCCCATTGCTTCATTTTTCTGTCAGTTTCCCAGTCCTGCCCTCCCAAACCCACCTGTGGTTGAGCTGCTCCTGGGTGTTGACAATGCGGTCCTTGCCTGGGGGGTTGGCCTTCAGTAACTGCTCGGCAATGTCATTCACCGCGGTGATTTGTGCTGCAAGGGTGTTCATTTCAGGCTCCAGGGTCTCGAACCTGAGAGTGTGGAAGAGCCAGGCGTGAACTGTGGGAGGCAGCGATGTGCCCAGTCCACCTAAGTCCACCTCTCTTAAAACACCCAGGAGGGTGTCTCCTTCACCAGGAGGCTTATCTGCAGGAGTCTCTCTGCCTCTCAGCCTATGAGGTTCATAGTATCTGTGTGTCAAGGGAGGAACCCACAACTCCCCCAAAACAAGCAGAATACCTGTCATTGCTAGAAATGCTCAAAAGATGGTGAAAGGTAAATGTCAGGAACAGACACACAAGTCAAACTAGACCCTGGCATGGGGCCAACCCTTTATCAGATCCTCTCAGCCTCCTGGGACTTCCCCCTTAGTTGCCTATCTGGGTCTCATCCCACTAATATGTGTTAGAAAATGAAGTAATAACCAAAATTATTTGTCTGGGTGATGAAAATGTGAAGGATAACTTCTTCCAGGGACATTTTATGTTTTGCTTTTGTTTTTGAGATGGACTCTCACTCTGTCACCCAGGCTGGAGTGTAGTGGTGTGATCTTGACTCACTGCAACCTCCGCCTCCTGGGTTCAAGCAATTCTCTGCCTCAGCTTCCCAAGTAACTGGGATTACAGGCGCCCGCCACCAAGCCTAGCTAATTTTTGTATTTTTAGTAGAGATGGGTGTTTCACTATCTTGGCCAGGCTGGTCTTGAACTCCTGACCTCATGATCCATCCGCCTTGGCCTCCTAAAGTGCTGGGATTACAGGCGTGAGCCACCTCGCCTGGCCGACATTTTATATTCTAATAGGGCAGGGTCTGCAAATGTTTTCTGTGAAGGGCTTGATGGTAAATATTATAGGCTTCGTGAGCCATGCAGCTGCTGCCGCAACTATTCAGCCCTGCTGCTGTAGCCTGAAAGCAGCCATGGGCAATACGCAAAAGGGTGAGTGTAGCTCTGTTCCAATAAAACTTTATTTACAGACCGGGCGCAGTGGCTCACACCTGTAATCCCAACACTTTGGGAGGCCGAGACGGGTGGATCATGAGGTCAGGAGATCGAGACCATTCTGGCTAACACGGTGAAACCCTGTCTCTACTAAAAATACAAAAAATTAGCCGGGCGTGGTGGCGGGCGCCTGTAGTCCCAGCTACTCGGGAGGCTGAGGCAGGAGAATGGCGTGAACCCAGGAGGCAGAGCTTGCAGTGAGCCAAGATCGTGCCACTGCACTCCAGCCTGGGGGAAAGAGCAAGACTCCGTCTCAAAAAAAATAAAAAATAAAAAATAAAAAATAAAAAACAAACAAATAAACTTTATTTACAGAAACAGGCAGCAGGCTGGATTTGGCCCAAGGGTTGCAGTTTGTTAACCTCTACATTAGGATACCTTGAAAACTAAAAAAAATCTTTAATTACATTTTAATTTTTATTTATTTATTTTTTTGAGACAGGGTCTTACTCTTTCACCCAGGTTGGAATGCAGTGGCACGATCTCAGCTCACTGCAGCCTCGACCTCTGGGCTCAAGCAATCCTCCTGCCTCAGCCTCCCCAGTAGCTGGGACTACAGGCGCCTGCCACCATGCCTGGCTAATTAAAAAAAAATTTTGTAGAGGTGGAGTCTCACTATGTTGCCCAGGCTGGTTATGAACTCTTGGACTCAAGTGATCCTCCTGCCTTGGCCTCCCAAAGTCCTGGGATTACAGGTGTGAGCCACCAGGCCTGACCTAATTACATTTTTTTAAACACCAGGAAATTTGATTACACATTGATCATAGATCATATCAAGAAATTCCTGACCCGGCGCAGTGGCTCACACCTGTAATCCCAGCACTTTGGGAGGCCGAGACGGGTGGATCATGAGGTCATGAGATCAAGACCATCCCAGCTAACACGGTGAAACTCCGTCTCTACTAAAAAAAAAAATACAAAAAATTAGCTGGGCGTGGTGGTGGGTGCCTGTAGTCCCAGCTACTTGGGAGGCTGAGGCAGGAGAATCACTGGAACCCGGGAGGCAGAGCGTGCAGTGAGCTGAGATCGCACCACTGCACTCCAGCCTGGGTGACAGAGCAAGACTCCATCTCAAAAAAAAAAAAAAAAAAGAAATTCCTAATTTTGTTCTATGTGATAATGGTATTGTGATTCTATAAAAAATTTTTTTAAGATTTATTACTGAATAAATGATTTGAAGACTTATTCTGTAAATAAAACTATTTTAGTTTCTCTGTCTAAAACGTTTATAACTTCAAAGCCTCAGCTATTTTAAGTCCACACAGACAATTTAAAAATAATATATTGTAGGTAAGAATGCTTCCTCGTATTTCTTTTCTTTTTCTTTGAGACAGTCTTGCTCTGTCGCCAAGGCTGGAGTGCAGTGGCGCAATGTCGGCGCACTGCAAGCTCCGCCTCCCAGGTTCACGCCAGTCTCCTGCCTCAGCCTCCCAAGTAGCTGGGACTACAGGTGCCCCCCGACCGTGCCCGGCTAATTTTTTGTATTTTTAGTTGAGACAGAGTTTCACCATGTTAGCCAGGATGGTCTCGATCTCCTGACCTCGTGATCCGCCCGCCTCGGCCTCCCAAAGTGCTGGGATTACAGGCGTGAGCCACCACGCCTGGCCGCTTCCTCGTATTTCTTAAAGGGCACACCCTGAAGAAGGTAGGAGGGACGTGCTAATCTTGGGGATTTGCTTTTTAAAAGGGCAGAGAATCAAATAGAGCAAGATATTGGCAATGACTGAATCGGGGTGATGGGTGCAGAGGGGTTTGTGGTGAAATGTCTCTACTTGTGAGTATGGTTAACATTTTTTGTTAAAACTAGAAATGGACAACAATTAAGACTCAAAGGGGTGAGGCAGGCAGTTTATGGAGGGACTCACCACCCACATCCTGGCCCCCCCACCTCCCCGCCTCCCAAGGCTGGTCCCACTGGGAGCCTGAGGGGCCTACCTCTGCTGCACGACCTCCAGGTCCTCCAGGCGCTCAGGCAGGGCCAAGCCGTTGAGCCACTGCTCCTTCTCCTCCACCCAGAGCCCGCAGGCCCCGGCCTCGCTGAGCATGGTGTACAGCGCCAGGGCTGCCCCCAAGGCCCGCGCTCGCTCGCCTGCCCGGGCCTGCAGCTCCTCATAGTGCCGCTCCAGGGTGGGCACCCGGCCCTGCACCTCGGGCGTGCGGCTCAGTGCGGGGGGCAGGGCTGCTGCCTGTTCCCTCAAGGCGTCCAGGGTTGGCCGGTGGCTTCGGATCTCCTCCTCCAGGGCCCGATGCTGCCTGGCTAGAGCCTGCGTGGAGAACTCGTCGTGCCCCAGCTCGGGGCTGGACACCAGGCGCAGTGCGTCAACCAACCAGGCCTCCATGTCGTTTGCATCGGCCTGGAACTGGTAAAGGCTGGCGGCTTGGGCCAGCCGCTGGGCACGCTCCTCGGCCAGGGCCTCTAGCCGCTCCCACTGGGCTTGGAGCTCAGCTGCACGGGCAGAGGCCTGGCTTGCCCCAGGGTGACCCTCGGCCACCAACTGCTGGCCCTGCTCCAGAGTGAGCTTCAGGGGCCCCAGCCGGCCACTCATCTCGCCGCGCAGGGCTGTGTGCTTGTTGAGCAGGCGGAGGGCACCAGTCAGGTCCCGGCCCGTGTCGGCTGAGGCCAGGAGGTGCTGCTGCTCCCGCACCCAGGCCTCAGCTTCGCCCACCTCCCAGAGGAAACGCCAGAGCCGCCGTGATTCCTCCAGCCGGGCCCGCCGCGCCGCTGCCAACTCGCACAGCGCCTCGTAGCTCTGCTCTAGCTTGGCCACCCGCTCCGACACCAGCTGGGGGTCGCAAGGTCTATACTCTGAGAAAGTCACAGGAGAGGGTCAGAGCCTTAACCCAGCCCTCCGGCTGCTCCCTGCCACCACACTCTCTTGGACTTCCCTCCCTGGCTTTAGCTCAGTCACCATTGTTTGGCCACCATCTTTCCCGTCCCCAGGTTTCCCAATCCTTCCTTCCCAGCCCCTCCCTCTCCAGTGACTTCGCTGACTTTTCACCTTTCCCTGGGTTGCAGAAGCGCAGGGCAGAGGCGCTGACGGCCCGCACCCTCTCGGCCTGCACGGCGATGTCTGCCTCCACCAGCTCGTGCAGCTGCAGCAGGTCCTCCACTCCCGCTAGGTGCTTGCCCAGGTCCTGAGACTGCAGCCGGCCCTGCCAGGCACACATGGAGCGCGGATGCCTGCCTGAGCACGCACGCGCTAACCTGGCTGCGTTTTCCTTCCAACTTCTCCATGGCCCCAGGTGTTGCACCCAGGTGAGAAACCTGCTTGCTCACACACACTGAGATACCCCAGTTCTGCCCTGGCACCCCGACCTCCTTGTCCTGAACTCCCCTGCTGTGGAACAGTGTTCTAACTAACTCCTGCTCTTGGAAGCTTTGCTGTGACTAATCTTCTCAGCCTCAGAATCATCGACACCCTCCTGCCGCCACCGCTCCGCCCCAGCACCCAGCAGCCTTCCTTCCACATCTCTCCCCAGTCCACTCTCCTGGCTGCTGCCCGCCTGGAAGATGGCAGCAACCTCTAACAGGTCTTGCTGTCATGCTGCCTGCCCACAGGCCTTCTTCAGAGTAGCCAAAGTGACTTTTTTACAAACGTAAGGTACAATCAAATCTCTCCCCCTCTCAAAACATTCCAATCACTTTATTTATTTATTTATTTATTTTGAGATGGAGTCTCGCTCCTGTAGTGCAGGCTGGAGTGCAGTAGCACAATCTCAGCTCACTGCAACCTCCACCTTCCGGGTCCAAGTGATTCTCCTTCCTTAGCCTCCTGAGTAGCTGGGATTACAGGCGTGTGCCACCACGCGCAGCTAATTTTTGTATTTTTAGTAGAGATGGGGTTTCGCCATGTTGGCCAGGCTGGTCTCGGACTCCTGACCTCAGGTGATCCACCCACCTCGGCCTCCCAAAGTCTTAGGATTACAGGCATGAGCCACCTTGCCTAGCTGCTTTTTTTTTTTTTTTTTTTTGACTGAGTCTTGCTCTATCACCTAGGCTGGAGTGCAGTGGTGCAATCTTGGCTCACTGCAACCTCCGCCTCCTGGGTTCAAGCGATTCTGCTGTCTCAGCCTCCTGCGTAGCTGGGACTACAGGTGCCCACCACTGCATCTGGTTATTTTTATAGATACGGGGTTTCACCATGTTGGCCAGGCTGGTCTTGAACTCCTGACCTCAAGTGATTCGCCCGCCTTGGCCTCCCAAAGAGCTGGGATTACAGGCGTGAGCCACTGCGCCTGGCCCCTTCAAATCACTTTAAAGGATCCCTGTTACTTTGAATAAAATCCAAACTCCCTGACCAGGCCTGTGAGGCCCTAGTGGGCTGGCCGTGCCCTCCCAAATCTCAGTCCACGGCCCCCACTCCTCATGCTCACAGCCCACCGGCCTTCCTTCTGATCCTGAACACACCATGCTGATCCAGGCCGAGGGCCTATGCCGGCTGTTCCTTCTGCCCGAAAGTTCTCTCCTGAGAGCTCTCTGTGCTGGCTCTTGGCACTATTCTGGTCTCGGCTGAAATGGCATTTTCTCAAAGGCCTTGTCTGACCAGCCCCTCACACCACCCTGTTCCAGTTTCATCAGTGGTTTTATGGTCTCTGCTCTTTTGTTTACGGAAAGGTCCGTGGGTTTTGTCATCAGCCTTCTCCATCTAGAACACGACCCCCATGTGGACAGGGCCGTTTTCTTTGTTCCCTGCAACTGGGGACAGGGCCCTGTGCTGGTTCACACTCCATAGAGATCGGCCGAGCAGACGGGCAGACGCACCCACTGTGGGGCCCCCTTGACTCTTGATCACTCTTACCCCACCCAGCACGCCTCACTGGTACCTTCATCTCTTCCATCCAGTCCATGAGGTAGAGCAGGTCCTGGAACACCTTCTGCAGCTCCAGGTTGAGGAGGAGCCGCTCCCGCCGGGCGGCCACCATCTGCCGCAAGAAGTCCCAGAGCCGTGCCACGTTGTGCTGCCGAGCGGCAATGCGCTTGATGTCGTGGTAGCGCTCGGCGGCCAGCTCCGCAGCCACGGCATCCACCGCCTGCACCCGGCCGCTGTAGGCCACGATGTCCGTCTCAATGGCTTCGTGCTTCCGTACTGCTGCCTCGACAGCTGCCAGCTCCAGCCCAAAGTTGTCCTGTGTCGGGGGCAGGGAGAGGAGGTGTGGGGACCAAGGGACAATGCCTCTGCCTGCTCCTCTGTCCTGCAGGGCACTTGGCCTGCAAGATCCCAGCTCCATGCGGTGGCTCTAAGTTCCCTCTCTATTCCACCCCCATCCTGTCTCACCAACCCTGTCTCCTGTCCCAGCCTCTGGCCCCTGGCTCCTGGACCTCTAGGCCTTTTTACCCAGGTGACGGATTTTGTGTTTCATTGTCTCTCCACCCTGCGGGGCTTCTTATCCACCCTGTCTCTCTCCCAGTTCTGACCAGTCTAAGCATCCTAGGAGCCTCAAGTCCTACCTGGGACACGAGGCGCTGGTTCTCGCTGAGCCAGGTCTCCCGCATAGCGGCCTTGCGGTCGAAGCGGGCGGCCAGCTGCTCCAGCTTCTCCTGGCGGATGAGCTCGGTGCGCAGGGCCAGCTCACGCTCGTGCTCTGCCTTCTCCAGCCGCTCCCAAGCCTATGGGTTGGGGACAGGGTTAGTGGAAGGGACAGGGCGAGGAGGGCTCAGTGGGGCTGGAGGCACATGGTAAGTCCCATGGAAGCTCGGTCTGGTGGATCCGTGGAATGCAGTGGGTGAGACGCCTGGGCGTGGAAACAGGAAACAGGGCAGCGCTGGGAGTCTGTGAAGCCATGTAGAAGCTTCTGGAAAAGGACTGGAGGGAGCAGGAACAGTGGAAACCATCTGATTCCTTTGTGTTGGCAGGACTGTGTGCGAACCTTATTTTTACTTTTAGTAATCTTACAATATTGTGAAAAAAATAAAGGAAGGGATAGTGAGTCGGGGACAGGTTTAATAAGCTGAGGGACTTGGGGCATAATTTCTTTACGTGACCTCGTATGGAAAGTCAGACAAAGGGACAGGGAGCCGTGTGCCTGAGAGGATGGGAGAATCACATCTGGCACAGTGTGGGCAGCTGGGCAGAGTGCTCGAGTTTCAAGTTGGGGCAGCAGATAGTAGAACTTGGTGAAGGTCGAGATGGCCCCGGGTTTGGGGATGTGTGCAAGGCATCTGGGCCAGGGGCTGCCCTGAGGGTGGGTGGCCTATGGGCAGCCACGGACCTTGTTGATGTCTGAGATGAGCCGGCCCTCGCGGGGCGTGTAGACCTTCTGGTTGTTGGCCCGAAGCTTGCTCTGGATGGTGAAGAGCAGCACTTCCAAGTTCCCTTTCTCGGTAAACCTGAGGCAGGAGGCCGGGTTGGGGTCAGAATTAAAGCCCACGAGGGTCACAAGGACTCTTTACTCTTCCAAATGGGTGTCCTGTGTTGCTTTTCTTCTTACAAAAGCAATATAAACTCTTTATGTGGAAGCCAGAAAATACGGGCTAACCAAAAGAACATCATTTTATTTTATTTTGAGACAGAGTCTTGCTTTGTCACCCAGGCTGGAGTGCAGTGGTGCGATCTGGGCTCACTGCAACCTCTGCCTCCTGAGTTCAAGCCAATCTCTTGCCTCAACCTCCTGAGTAGCTGGGATTACAGGCGTGCACCACCGTACCTGGCTAATTTATGTATTTTTAGTAGAGACGGGGTTTCACCATGCTGGCCAGGCTGGTCTCAAACTCCTGACCTCAAGTGACCCACCTGCCTCAGCCTCCCAAAGTGCTGGCATTACAGGCGTGAGCCACCGTGCTCAGCCGAAATAATTTTTTTATAACCTATTTCCCCGCTTATTTTTCATGAACTTCTTTCCATGTCAATAAGTGCATTTCTTTAACATTATTTTCAATGGCTGCCCATGACTTATTTTTCTTTTCTAGTGGTTGTGTTGATGAACATCCTTGAAGCTACATCTTTGTTTAATGTCCAGAAGACGACCTCCTAGGTTAAAGGGTACACCTTAAATCATTCCCTGGAATGTATAGAAACAATTGTTTTCTGGACTAATATTAGTTTCAGAGCTGATATATATTAACTCCAAAAGAACTCCACGACAGCATAAACACAGACGTTTTGGCAGGTACTGAACAGAACTGCCTAACAGCAATCACATACTTGGAACAGTTAATTGCTAAAATATTGAAATGATAAGGACCTCTGCAATTCTCACATTACCAGCCACACCCACGTTGCCGGTTGTGACCTGCCTGTCAGGTCCAGTCCCCTCTATCCTATGCTGGGATTGGGTTGCCATGACACCTGATCAGTAATCTTATCTGATGGATTGTACTGACTCAACACATCATAGCAATCGTTTCCACAGCATGTTTGTTTGTTTGTTTGTTTGTTTTTTGAGATGGAGTCTTGCTCTGTCACCCAGCCTGGAGTGCAGTGGCGTGATCTCGGCTCACTGCAACCTCTGCCTCCCGGGTTCAGGTGGTTCTCCTGCCTCAGCCTCCCAAGTAGCTGGGATGACAGGCATGTGCCACCATGCCCAGCTAATTTTTTTGTATTTTTAGTAGAGACAGGGTTTCACCCCGTTGGCCAGGCTGGTCTCAAACTTCCGACCTCAGTAGAGATGGGGTTTCACCATGTTGGCCAGACTGGTCTCAGTGATCTGCCCACCTTGGCCTCCCAAAGTGCTGGGATTACAGGTGTGAGCCACCATGCCCGGCCCACAGCATGATTTTTAAAAATGGCTAATCATTAAAAAAATTTATTTTGTATCAACTATGTTGTTTGGATGCTTCTGGTGCGGGAAATCTCCACTGCATTTATGTACTGCCAAATTTCCCTCCCTGAAGGCTGTGCTAATTTAGGCTTCCTCTGGTGGGAGCACGGCTCAGGGAAGGGTGGGGCCCCAGGGACACCTACTTGGGCGGCTTCTCCACGGTGCGATAGGAGTTGAAGGACTGCAGCTGGTTCTGGACCCCACTCAGGGAGTTGGCCAACTGCCGGTCATTGAGGGTCACGATCGTTTGCTCAATCCATTGCAGCAGCTCTGAGGCCAGGGACTCGTACTTCTCCACCAGGCGCTCTGCCTCCATGGCATGGTCCAGCACCTGGGAGGCAGAAGACAGGGACATGACAGTCCCAGCCACAGGGTCCCTGGCCCAGTCCTGCAGCTCCACCCTGCCCTTGTACTGGGGGAGTAAGACCCCTCAGCCGGGCCTCCTCTGGCCTTCATGCCTACCGCCCACGGACAGTACCTTGCCAATTCTCTTGCCTTCCACGGCCAGGGCCTTCATCTTGGAGAAGTAATGGTAGTAAGTAGCCACATAGGTAATGATTGACTTCTCATCTGGCTGGTCCACATTCACATCTGCAAGAGAGGACCATTTGGGTCAGGCCTCCCAGAAGTTCATCCATAACTTGCATCACTTACCCCAAACCCTGGGCCTGCCCAGTCCTCCAAGGCTGACATCTCTCCATCTCCTTTTAGAGCAAAATGACAACTCAGCCATTCAAATGAAAAGGGCACCAAAAAGCTCATCTTTTTTTCCCTTCCTCCTGGAAACAAGAAGGGCCCTCCGAGCAGAGCACAAACCCCAGAAGCACAAGGAGGCTTTTACCCAGAGTTCCCTGTGGAAACCAAAATCAGCTGTTTGGGGAAGAAAAGCAAGAAAAGAAATAGCATTGCTATGTGGGGATGGATCGTGGACTTTTAGGCTGGAATAATGTTTAAGAAGTCAATGGATTGAGGGGCAGCGGGATGGAAGGTATGAACTAAGCCTCCTGAACCTAGGATGCTCAGAGCGATGGGCCCTGTGATCCCTGCAGCTCACTGGGGACAGAGGCCAGCTCTCAGCACCATCTCCAGGTGTGATCACGCCGTTTCTAACCTCAATCCTAAAGCTCAGCTGTGGGCCCAAGGAGGGGAGTATCTTTCAAGCCGAATTGGCTTCCAGCGCACAACTGAGGCTGACCATAACTTGAAATCTGTGGGTTCTCTTAAATAGGCCAGATTTTATCCTAAAGGTAAGACTATGAGACCAGAAGCAGCCTCTTGCCTATTTCTGGAAACACATGGGCAGGCAGGAGCCACTGAAGTCATCTCGGAAAGTTACAGAATGCTTAGCTTTATTTCCAGGTTCTGAATTACAGCCATGCTGCCCAGAGGCTCTCCAAGGAGCACTGCATGAAGCCTATGTCTGCTGCTAGCTCGCTGACACTTGTCATTCTGCAGTAAAAGGGCCCAGGTGATAGGGCTACAGGTAGAATGGAAAACAGGGAGAAAATGGCCAAGACCAGTCAACATCCACCCGGTGAACTTAAGGAGCACCTCCAGCAGGGGAGCCTTTCTCTCCTCCCTGTTCTGGCTGCACCAAGATTGGTCTCCACTTTCCCAGAGGCAGCGGAGGAAACAGGCTCTGGAGCCAGGCTGCCTGAACGCCAATGTCAGCTCCATCTGCCGGAGGACCTGGGCAAGTTGCTTACCCATTATAGGCCCCCATCTTCCCTTCCATAAACTGAGGATAACAACAGTACTGATTTCAAAGGGGTGTTGTGAAGATAAAGCATGTCAAGCGCAGAACCAGGTACCAAATAAGAGCCCAATCGCAGTCAGGCACGGGGGCTCACACCTGTTATCACAGGGCATTGGGAGGCCAAGGTGGGCGGATCACAAGGTCAGGAGTTAGAGACCAGCCTGACCAACATGGTGAAACCCCGTCTCTACTAAAAATACAAAAATTAGCCAGGCATGGTGGGATGCGCCTGTAATCTCAGCTACTCAGGAGGCTGAGGCAGGAGAATTGCTTGAACCCAGGAGGCGGAGGTTGCAGTGAGCCGATATCGCGCCATTGCACTCCAGTCTGGGCAACAGAGCGAGACTCCGTCTCAAAAAAAAAAAAAAAAAAAAAAAAGAGCCCAATCGCTGTTACTGATCTCATCGATCTCATCAATCTCATCGGCATTATGACCAGAACCACAGGAACCAATCAGCAAGGTCAGCTGACCACAGGCCAGTTCTGGGTGAGAGTGGAAGGTCATGCAGCTTAATTTTTTTTCTTAAAAATTTGTTTTAAAAAAATAGAGACGGGTCTCGCTGTTGCCCAGGCTGGAGTACAGTGGCTACTGACAGGTGTGATCCCACTACTGATCAGTGTGGGAGTTTTGACCTGCTCCATTCTGACCTGGGCCGGTTCAGTCCTCCTTAGGTAACCTGGTGGTCCCCTGCTCCCAGGAGGTCACCAGTGCTGAACTTAGTGTGGATACCCGATCAGCATAATCCACTGCAGCCTAGAACTCCTGGGCTCAAGTGATCCTCTCACCACAGCCTCCCTAGCAGCTAGGACTATAGGCAGGTACCACCGTGGCCAGCAACATGTAGCTTAATTTAGAATCCTAGAATTTTAGAAGGGCCCTTAGAGACCAATTCTCTCTTTTAAGACATGAGGAAACTGAGCCACAGAGAGGCCAGCCACTGGCTGTATGACACAGAGCTCCTCTGTGCTCTGTCTGGGACATAACCCACAGCCCATGGCTCTTTCTGTCACTGGGCTGCCTTTCTTCCTACCTACAGTCTTTTGTTAAAAAAAAAAAAAACTGAGAAATAATTGTCATACCATAAAATTCACCCTTTTAATGTATATAATTCTGTGGTTTTCAGTGTAAAGATATATATTTTTTTTGGGGGGAGGGGTAGTCATGGGGTCTCACTATGTTGCCCAGGCTGGTACCAAACTCCTAGGCTCAAGTGATCCTCCTGCCTTGGCCTCCCAAAGTGCTGGGTGTGAGCAACCACGCGTTTTTCAGTATATTTACAAGGTTGTGTAACCATCACCACTTTCTAATTCCAGAACATTCTCTTCCCCCACCAAAGAAGCCCCTATATCGGTTGGTGGTTACTCCATGTCTTCCCTCTCCGCAGCCCCCGGCAACCACTGGTCCACCTCCTGTCTCTGCCCTACCACCTCTTTTTCACATAGCTCTGGCCCCACCTTCGGGATCCAGCAGCTTGGTAAGTCCCAGTTCCTTTTCAGCCAGATTGAATGCATTCTGCAGATTATAGTGTGCATTACACTTCTTCAGAGACTCAAAATCCAGCAGGTCTGGCCTGGGTGGGGAGGAAAGACAGAAGGGATCAGAAACATGTGAGATCTTAAAGAGGAAGAGGAAACCCACACCAATCTTTATCCCTAAGTCACCGACCCAATTTTGTCCAGAAGTAGGCATCCCAAACCCACACTGCTGCTCACAGCCCCTCCCCATACTGCCTCCCCTGCTTCCCATCACAAGTGCTCTGTGCAGCCCTGCACCCCCATGTTCTGGTTCTGCTCCGAGTGCTATTCCTTCCTTCTGACTGCTGTGCAGCTCATCTCATCTCTGTCTCCACATGTGCACCCCAGGTCATTAGCCGACCCAGCAGCTCTGCTGCATGCTAACCCCATCTTCTCACCGGTGTTTATGCACGATGGCGTTGAAGGCTAGTCCATCTCTCCAGCTGGTGGTGAAGTTGTGTACATTGACATTGGGATAACTATAAACAGAGATTCAGAAAATGGTGAGTAGGGCTGAGCCCTGGTCTATGACTCCAGGGCAGTCACCAGCTCATGGTTCCTGGAGCCCAGCACAGCCTGGGGGTCACTGACCCTCCAGTGCCACACGCCCAGGGTGTCCTCACCCTGCAGTCTTCATCTGGCACCACAGAAGCAAGGCATCCTTGGCTGACTTCTTCTCCTTGTTGTCTTCTGTCTCCACACTGATGTCTTGGATCTAGGAAGGAAGCAAGCAAGGCCCTCACTCCCTGGTCAGGAACTCCTGGTGTTATCAGAGATGCTCAGATAAATGGCAGGAAACCGCTCTTTAGACTGTGGTAATGGGGTGGACAGGCACAGCCTGAGGTCCTTTCAACCTAGGCCAGGGACCACAAAACACTGGGTGCAAGGGATTTGAGGCAGCAGATTAGGGTAGGATGCTGAAGAATGGGTGTGTCTCTGAGTGGAGGGTGCTGGTCCCTCCAGGTGGGGAACTGCAGGCGGAAGAGTGAACATTTTCTGAGAGCTGGCTCTCCAAGGTCTCTAAAAGCTGGCTCTCCAAGGTGAAGCCGACAGAACCCGAGAAGGAAGGGGGTGATCAGGAACGCTGTGATGGCATGAGGACACTGGGGCATGGGAAGAAGGAGGGTGACGTTCCACTGGGGGAGGCAGGCAGAGTTTATGGCAGGGGATTGGTGCCAGTGACCAGACCCTCTAGAAGTTCCCAAACCCCTTGTGGTGAAGGACCAGTTGGTAAAACTTCTAGTCCCTTGTGGACCAACCTGTAGTTCTGGTCCTATTGCACATGACCAATACACAGACCAGCACACAGGGAACTTGCCACAGGGGTTTGACATTCAGGCAAGCTGGTTTCTACCCTGCTGAAGGAGGGGAGTCCACTGATCTGGTGCTTGGATAGCGCCTCCATGGCAACTGCTACATAAGGTTCTAGATCCTCCATCTTTGTGTTTGTCGTGTCATGGGCCAGCAGGAACAGTTTGCGGTGCAGAGCCAGGGCAGGAACCATACCCTGTGTGACAGTGTGCTGGGGTACCTGGAATCGAAGGATGATGGTCCAGACCAGCCCAAGGGTCAGTCGGTGGTTTCCGTCCACAATGTCATGGGAGCCCATGTTTTCCAAGTGCACTTTCTGCTCCTTGAGGAACTGCAGTGCCTTGTCCACATTCTCCAGGCAGTGGATCCGCATGCGGCCCTTTGTGGGCTTTGGCTGTGGAGGGACGGGGGCAAAATGGCACGGGACTGTGGGCTTCCACCTTCTTCCCCAGCCTTCGCAGGGCCCGGCTTTGCACACCTTCCCCATGACCTACCTCAGGAACACAGGCACAGCCCCAGGGCTGGAGCCAAAGCTGAGGTTACAGATGAGGCTTGGGCAGATTAAGATTCCCAAGGGAATTAATTGCACCCAGAGTAGGTGGGAAAAGAAATGTTTTCAATGGGGCCACTGTTCCTGTCTCCATGAAGCAATGCTCCTATGTAATCCAAGTGGCAAAGGCGCTCGAAATGAACCCATCCTCTGAGCAGAGGGAGCCACTGCTTCCCGCCCTGTGCCGTCACTCTCTCTGAGGGCTGTTCTTCCAGCTGGTCCCCTGGGACACTTTTCTGAGGCCCCCACCTTCCCTTCATATCCGCAGCTCACCAGTATCTCTCCCGAGAGCACCTCGAGGAGCCTCAGCAGGTTGCGTCCGTCCCGGAGGTCGCTGTACAGGTCCCCCACCCGGCACGTGACCCGGGCCAGGTGCGAGTTTACCCACTTGGTGAAGGTTTTCTTCTGCACGGCTTCTCGTTCATCTGTGGAGGCAACATGGGGTTATTTCTGTCCCTCGAGTTCAGTATGCCTGCTTCTAAACACCAGTTGGCAGGGGTGGGGGATGGAGGAGCCTGAGAGATGGGAAGCGGGGTCCTTTAAGGAGGAGGAAGGGAAGGAAGATGACCGGGAGGAAAGCCCGTAACTTGCAATGAGCTCATAAACAAGGTAAAGAAGAAGGATGAAAGACAGAAAATAGGCTTTGAAGGCTGGGTGTGGTGGCTCATGCCTGTAATCCCAGCACTTTGGGAGGCCGAGGTGGGCAGAAAACAAGGTCAGGAGATCGAGACCATCCTGGCTAACACGGTGAAACCCCGTCTCTACTAAAATTACAAAAAATTAACCAGGTGTGGTGGCGGGCGCCTGTAGTCCCAGCTACTCAGGAGGCTGAGGCAGGAGAGTAGCGTGAACCCAGGAGGCGAAGCTTGCAGTGAGCCGAGATCATGCCACTGCACTCCAGCCTGGGCGACAGAGCGAGACTCCGTCTCAAAAAAAAAAAAAAAAAAAGAAAAGAAAAGAAAATAGGCTTTCAGAAGAAAGGATGAAGACCTCGGAAACCATGGGACATGCAGGTAGGGGCTGGGATGGGGCAGTCGTGGAAGCGGTGGAATGCTGGTCAAATGATTTCATTCATCAGAGCCCCAATGTCTCATCTGTAAAATGGGAACATCACTTTCTACTTCAACAGGTCATTGTGTTGATTCAATGAGATAAAGTATATAAAACAACTAGTTGGTGCCTGGCACAAAATGGCTCCTTGGTGAGCTGCTGTTATAATGTGGTGTGATCTGACCTAAAGGAGAGCAAGAGCTGCCCAGGCCGGTGGGAGGTATGGCTGTTCTCTTTCGGTTACGGACAAAGGAGAGGGTGTGGGCTAAAATTATAGCAGCGGCTCTTCCAAGCGCTCATTAGGACTTGATGGTATAGAGGCTGCAGGCCTCCTGAGTCAGCTTACTGTCCTTAGATAACTTAAAGAAAAGGCAGGCTCCTCTGCTTCTGGGGGTTGGGGACGGTACATTCAGCTGGCTGCAAGGGGATCCAGTTCCAGGACATAAACACCCCATTGCTCAGAAGAACAAGATGTTGAGAGTTGGGAACTGGGAAAACAGTGAGGCCAGGAAACACGGGGGGAAAAAAAGCCAGGCAGAGTTAGGTACCAATCTCAAAAAAAAGTTAGGCAATGTCCTGCTGCCCAGCCCACAGGGGAGGGGAGCTACTGAAGAGGGGAAGTAAGTACTAGGTTCCATAGGAAAATAAAAATTAAGAATGTTCTAAGTGACAAAGTGAAAGCATCAGAAACTGCTCTGGTGATAAGGATTTCTGCCACTTCCCCACAGAGAGCCCTGTGCAAGGACCCAACCCAAGTGGCTGGGGTCTAAAGAGTCACTTTTGCTTCCGTCTCAGCACCAGCATCTCAGAAACCGGAAAGACTCATCCCTTAATCTCACATTCCTAAGCACCTCACCCATAGGACACAGCAACACACCCACGTTGCTCCCTATCTCTTACCTCCAGCCACTATACCGGCACCAAACCTGGGTCCTAATAACAACATAGGACGGCCCCATGCTCTCCAGCACCCGTGAAACCAAGGGTGCCTTGGGACCTCCCGGCAGGTCTACAGGCCCCATCTGAGCCAGAAGGAGCCTGGGTCTCAGGCCATTGCTGGATCCAGGGGCACTGCCCTACTGCTGGGCACCCTGGGGTGAGGCCATTTTGGCACACAGGCAGAAGACACAGAATTAGTGGCAACTAGGAGGAAAATGGACAAAGCCAAGCACCAGAAACCAAGTGTCACGTCACAAGACACCCACAGCATCCCTAGATCCTTACACACACATACAACAGTGATTCCCAGAAACACACCTAAGCACTTGTGCCAGAGTGAACACACACCTGCGCAGACATCTACCTGGGCCTGTTTGCACAGATCCTCTCCTTTGAGACACTCCCTTTGCTTCCACACACACTGCCCCCTTGCACACATTCAGACACACGCTCAGAGGCCCGGAAAACACAATCTCCAGGTCCCTGGGCCTGGCTCACCCCTCCGCCTCCCCTAACTGTCCTGGCGAGCGCTCCACTGCCAGATCCGGATCCGCCTCAGAGGCACTGCTGGTGCCTCCCCAGGTGCTGGCACCCCCACGCCCTCTGTGGCTGGTTGCCTTTGCTCCATGCAGCACCCCGAGGCCCGGCAGTCACACCCACCCATGCCATCATACATGGTCCCTGCCAGCGGGTCCAAGCCTTTCCCCATTCCGTTGACATCTGTGTATTTTCCAGCCTCTTATAATTATCCCCTCTAAGCTGCATCACGTTGTCTCCCAACACAAACACTGGAGTCACACCGTGTCCCGTGCCAGGTCCTCGGCTCCGGCCACTCTCCCCACACCCAGGTCCCTCTCGCCCAGGCGTAGTCGTCCCCACAGGGCGCCCCCGGGCCTCACCTTGCAGCTGTTTGAACCGTCCTTCCAGCACGCTGGCATACTGAGCAGGGTTGATGAAGGCAGCTGGTGAGAGCAGGAGGCCCCCAGGGTTGTGGGCCCCTTCCACAGCCTCATAGTAAAACTCACCAGCCTCGTGCAGGCCGTTCCCGTGCACCCTGCTCACTCCGTTCCCACTCATGCTGCCAGCTGCTAGCTACAGTGCCCAGGGCCCAGAGTCCATGCTCCCCGCCGGCAGGGGGCCAGTTTCTGTTCACCAGTGGAACCTCAGGCTGGAGTCCAGGGTCGGGGGATTCAAGAATGGTGGGAATTTCAAGGAGTGGCAAAAAGAGTTACGAGGTGTCCCGAGCTCCTGAGACAGAGAGTGGGGGCACGCCTGGCTGCGGTGAGAGGAGACAGGCGGCTCCAGACAAACAGGTTGGACAGTGTTGGGGAGGGGAGAGAGGCGGAGTGTGGCCGGCGGGGGCAGGGCCAGAGGAGGGCACTGCCAGCGCCTTCGAGACCCGCCCATCAGGCCCCAAGTTACCTAACAATGCACAGGACCCACGAGAGGGGCCCCCAATGCAAACTCCTGTTTCCCAGAAGTTTGCAGGAACAGCGAGGGTGACCCCTCTCTGGGTGACTCTGGGAGGTCCTTCTCCAGGACGTGTGGGCTTTGAGCCCCAGCTCAGAAACAGACAAAGAGAAATCTGGAAACGAGGAAATCCTGGAAGAGGAAAAGCCAGGCGCTGTGCGAGGCATTTTCCTTCACTCCTTCATCTGTGAAACGGGGGCTGTTACCATCCTTTCCACTTGCTTATCACCACCTCCAGTGCCAGCCCCTTCCCTGCCCTCTGGCCCACCAGGGCCGTCCTCCACCAGGCCATCCCTGCACCCAGACACCCCGCTGCTGGGCACATATACCAGGCGCCCTTCCTCTGGGCTTCAGCGTTTGTCACGTGCAGCCTACACTTGCCCTTCCCCATCTTTATTCATTCAGTGTTTATTTGACACCTGCTGGCTGGAGACACAGTGCTAGGCAAATCCCATGCAGAGCTGCCTCTTCAGGAGAGCCCAGTTTAGTGGTGGAGATAAACACCCAATGACAGCACAAGGTCGCACAGATGTGTGCACAGACATGGTGACAGTGCTGGGTGGCCCGAGTTATGTGCAGCCAGACATGGTGACAGTCCTGGGTGGCATGTGTCCTATGTACACAGGCATGGTGACAGTCCTGGGAGGCATGTGTCCTATGTACACAGGCATGGTGACAGTCCTGGATGGCACTTGTCATGTGCGCAAACATGGTGGGTGTCACATGTTGTACACACATAGACATCATGACAGTTCTAGAGGCTACATGAATCCAAAACCAGAGTGCCAGGAACATTTTCCCCAAACATGACATTCTCCATAACCCACACCTTCTGTCTTCTCTGATGTATAGACGCACTGGTAGGAGTGTTTCACAGCCGGCCTGAAGACCCAACCAGAAGGACAGAGAGGCCCAGGAGAAAATGAGAAGGAGTCCTGGGAAGCCATGGCTGCCACAAGGGGGTCCTCAGACTGGTGCTGAGCTGGCTCAAAAGAATCACTTGGGGAGCTTTTGAAAAATCCTGAGTTCTGGACCAAGATTCTAACTTATTGTGTCTAGGGAGGGGCTTGGAAACCTGTATTTGTAAAAAACATCCCTGGGTGATCCTGTAAAACATGTGGCCAGGTTTGGGAACCTCCCCCTTGGAGTCTCTCTTCTTCTAGGGGCCAACCTCCACCCCCACTGGGAGCACCACCTCTTGGTGAGAGTAGCTGGGGCCTCTCAGACTGGGTTGGGTTGGGCTGGGCTGGGCAGCCGGCAGGTCAATGGCAATGACAAGGGTGGGATGGAGGAGGAAGCCAGACGGGGTGGGTGGCCTTGGGGTGTGTGGGTGAGTCAGCCCCATGCCAGCCACTGGTGGTGTCAGGTGGCAGCCGCACTCTTGTTGCCATGACAACTCCTCCCCCGGAAGACAGGGAGGCCGTTGGACGAGTTTCCGCTCAGAGCGGAGAGCCCAGGCCCTGGGCCGTAGGGAAGGGTAGGGGCCAAGGCAGGCAGAGAGCACAGCTGGGAGAATGGGCGGCTGCAGAAACCAGCAGCAGCGGGTGGAGGGAATCTGCTTCAGGGAACAGGCAGATGAGATAATGGGAGTAACAGGCGGCAGGTGGAAGGAACAGGTGGGGAGGGAGCAGAGGGGAATAATAGACTGGGAACAGGTGTGGGAAATGACAGTGGAAATCAAAGAAGACACAACAAGGGCAACAGGTAAGGGAGAGGTGGGCGGAGACAGGAGTGGCAAGAGCGAGAACTCTGAAGGATGAAGGGACATGACCCTGGGGCTGAGGCCAGAGAGGGAAGCTGTTTTAGTCAGCTCAGCCAGTCCAGGGGCCAGTGAAGCGTCGCTATGCTTGGGGGGAGGAGCTGGGGAAAGTTCTGAATGGCCTGGAGCCTATTCTTGAGGCTGGATGTGGGGACCAGGGAATTGACAGGGTGCTCTGGGTCTCCCACTTAGAAAGAAAAGTCAGTCTTCCCATAAAGTTAAAGGGCTCTTCATGACCAGCTGACAAAGCCTCCTCCAGCATCCCCCCACCTCGACCCTCCCCTGACCTCACCTGCCAGAGCCTTAATGCGAGACCTCTCAAAGAGGCGGGCTGAGCTGCTGTCATTGTCCCAGTCCGAGTCAGGAAGGTCCCAGCGGTTGTTGATGTCACTGTACTGGCCCTGGATCTCCAAGCTGTCAAAGTCTGTGGGTGACAGAGTGCTGCTCATGGTGGTAGGCGGCTTCCTGCTCCTGCAAGGAGAATGTGGCCAGTAAGGGGCGTTCAGGGACCACCAAGCCCTCCACTCACCACCAGGGCCTTCTGTCTTCTCGCCCTACCTGTGCTCCGCTCTCCTTGTGGCCAGAGGCTGCGGTTGGCTGCTGAGTGGAAATCAGCCCCCAGGGGGAGAGGGGAAGCCACCTGGGAAGCCTGGGGACGGGAATGCATCAGAAGCACAGAAAATGAAGCAGGAAGGCAGCAGCAGCTCAGAGCAATGCGGTGGTCAGGAAAGGCTCCAACGGCTTAGGGCCAGAGAGGGACGGATTTAGGGGGTAAGGAAAGGGGTGATGGGCTTCAGTGCTTCAGACAGCAGTGTGCAGCCCAGGGTAATGCAGGCAGCACATACAGCACATATGGGGCCCCGTGGGCAATAATGACTAGAAAGTGGCATTCTTTCCTTCTACAAACTGTTTTGAGCCCATGATCAACCCAAGATGGCCTCCTATACCCTGTAGGCAAGTTGAGAGAAAAAGACCCAGATTCGTTGGGCGCGGTGGCTCACGCCTGTAATCACAGCACTTTGGGAGGCCGAGGTGGGTGGATCACCTGAGGTCAGAAGTTCAAGACCAGCCTGACCAACATGGTGAAACCCTGTCTCTACTAAAAATACAAAAAATTAGCTAGGCATAGTGGCACGCGCCTGTAATCCCAGCTACTCAGGAGGCTGAGGCAGGATTATTGCTTGAACCTGGGCGCACCTTAGAGCGAGACTTGTACAAAAAAAAAAAAAAAAAAAAAAAAAAAAAAAAAAAAAAAAAAAGACCTAGATTCTGCTCTTGAGCTAAGAAAAAGCTATGATACACCAGGAAGATTGATACGCTGTTTGGCAAGTGCCCAGGAGTTCAAAGGAGGATACAGTATGGTTCTCTCCGCTTTGTTTCCTTTGGTTTGCCACAGAGAAAGTTAGTAAGTACTCAATAAATGTCGGCTGTGACATGTCCCTGCCATTGACATGCATCACCTTACCATAACTCCCTGTGGGGTGAGGGCCCACTGTTGCCCCCATTTCATAGATGAGGAAGCTGCACAAAAGATATTAAGTTGGCCAGGCACGGTGTCTCACGCCTGTAATCCCAGCACTTTGGGAGGCCAAGGCGGGCGGATCACAAGGTCAGGAGATCGAGACTATCCCTGGCTAACACGGTGAAACCCCATCTCTACTAAAAAATACAAAAAATTAGCTGGGTGTGGTGGTGGGCGCCTGTAGTCCCAGCTACTCGGGAGGCTGAGGCAGGAGAATGGCGTGAACCCAGGAGACAGAGCTTGCAGTGAGCCGAGATCACGCCACTGCATTCCAGCCTGGGCGGCAGAACAAGACTCTGTCTCAAAAAAAAAAAAAGACATTAAGTCGGCTGGGGGCATTAGCTCACACCTGTAATCCCAGAACTTTTGGGAGGCCAAGGCGGGTGGCTCACCTGAGGTCAGGAGTTTGAGACTAGCCTGGCCAACATGGTAAAACTCCATCTCTACTAAAAATACAAAATTAGCTGGGCGTGGTAGCACGCGCCTGTAGTCCTAGCTACTGGGGAGGCTGAGACAGGACAATCACTTGAAACCAGGAGGCGGAGGCTGCAGTGAGCTGAGATTGCACCACTGCACTCCAGCCTGGGCGAGACAGAGTGAGATTCCGCCTCAAAAAAAAAAAAAAAAAAAAAAAAGACATTAAGTTACTGGTTCAAGGTCACGCAGCTGGAAAAAACAGTGCTGGGTTTTGAAAAGTTCTTTCTGACTCTGGGGGACACGCTCTTAATCGCAGCCTCTTGAACATAGAACATACACAGGTTCCTTAACCGTCCTGTGAGGCTCATCCCAGAGGGATGAGCAGCCGTGGCTCCTGCCTAGGGCCCAAGCTGGGGAAATGTGGACCATGTCTGCTCACCAGCACTACTTACGGCTCTAACTTACGCAAACACATTCTGTCCTCAAAACAAACAAATGAGGTTCAGAATATCTGCTGGGGATAAAAAAAAAAAAAACCTCTACTGTCCAAAGTTCTTGTGTAATTCAGCATTCAGCAGCCATTCAAGAGAGAGGGGAGGGGACTGGGTCTGTAACTTTAACAAAACCTCCGATTTTGCATTTCTCCTAGCCCTACTTCCTAGGACCAGGGCTGTGGTCTTGGTAGTCTCGGGTTCTGGAAGGAAGGAGGTCTGGAGAAGAGAGAAGTGCTGGGTGGTGAGACTCGGGTAGGTGGTGAGACTCATGGGCACACAAAGGCAGAACCTGGCTTCCATCATTAACTGATTCCATGAAGCTGAACCTGACCTACTTGAAGGCCAGGGTTGTCTGCCCCTCCCCTTTCTCCTAAAGAGAAAACGTGCACAAGGATTTTTCTTGGGAGGAGCATTAATGACATGCAAGAGAGCTAAGGTCTAAGGCTTGTAGATTTGGGCTTTAATTCCCTGTAGAAGGAAAGGGAGCTTAATTTCTACTAGGCCTAGGACTCTTCTCATTCAAAATCCACCATTTCTCCCCACAGATTCTCTAGATTTTTTTTCTGTAAATATTTATATAAAAATATATTCTAGGGCAGAGTTGAATCACCCTGAGCAAAGAGTGCTGTGGGCAAGGCATGACCTGAACTAGCGTCACCTAATACTCTCAGCTTCTAGACAGGAAAGTAGTCCACACCTCAGGACCAAGTGTAATTCCATTTCTCTCGGCCCCTCAGATTATGGCTTCCTAACCAGCAGCCACACTTAAGCTCAGCTCTGGGATGGACATCTCCAGCACTCAAACTCTCTCTGCACAGACCTGCCCACAAAAACGCCTACACCCAAGTTCCACCCTGTCCCCGCTTCGGTTTCCATGACCCCTTATAGCAGTCACAAACTTACCAAGGCTAGCCCCCAGGAGTGTTTTGCTGGGCCAATAAGCTATTTTTAAATGACTGATTTTTTGGCCGGGTGCAGAGGCTCACGCCTGTAATCCCAGCACTTTGGGAGGCCAAGGCGGGCGGATCACCTGAGGTCAGGAGTTCGACATCAGCCTGGCCAACAAGGCGAAACCCCATCTCTACTAAAAATACAACAAATCAGCTGGGCGTGGTGGCAGGTGCCTGTAGTTCCAGCTACTCGGGAGGCTGAGGCTGTCAAATTGCTTGAACCCAGGAGGCGGAGGTTGCAGTGAGCCGCGATTGCGCCATTGCACTCCAGCCTGGATGACAGAGTGAAATTTGTCTCAAAAAAAAAAAAAAAAAAAGACTGATTTGGATTCCTTTAGATGGGTCTACAGGCCCAGCCACTTCACATATCTACGTTACCTGCCTGGCCCCAACTGCTGAGGTTTACAAACCCTGCCTCATATCTTTGCACTCCACAAAGAGCAGAAACTCCAAGAAGCTAACCATCTGACCCTGTCTCCAAACTCCAGTATCTCTGAGGCCCCCGTAAGCTGCACAGAACCTAAACATGGACTGCTTTGGCTTATTTTTGGGGATCCAATTTGGTCCTCCCAAGGGGAGGGGCAGGCAACCTTCAAGCAGGTCAGGTTCAGCTTCATGGAACCAGTTAATGATGAAAGCCAGGTTCTGCCTTTGTGTGTCCATGGGCACACACCTCCCTACCTACCCGAGTCTCACCACCCATCACTTCTCTCTTCTCCAGACCTCCTTCCTTTCCAGAACCAGAGACTGCCAAGACCACAGCCCTGGTCCCAGAAAGTAGGGCTCAGGAGAAATGCAGAATTGGGGGTTTTGTTAAAGTTACAAAGGGGCCCAATCGGGAGCCAGACCCTCCAGGGAAGTCCAACTGTTAGAAGGTCTCTGCGGATTCCTACCATTACCAGGAGAAAGTATGGAGCTAGAACCTCCTCTTCCCTCAAATAAAACCTCAGCCACTTAAATGCTCCTCTCCCCAAATTGAATTTGAAGCATGCATGCTGTGTGTCCTGAGTTTCCAGAAATGCTGTGATATGGATAAGGAACCAAGCTGGCACTGGTGTCCTTAGATCACAGACCCCCACAGGGCCACCATGTTGCAACTCCACAGCCTTCCAGGTGAATGGTGCTCTCTGGCATTGTTCAGCATGTGGCTCTGAGGCTCGCTACCTTTGTGTCACTAGGTCTTGGTTTCCAAGCATTCTAGCTCTGCAGCTCCCTGGCCTTTTGGACAATATGCTGTCTTCTCAGCTTGTGTCCACTGCTGCCATCTTTAGATTCCCACTGATTTCTATTTGCTTTTCTCCTACACATATCCAGCGCTGGTTTCTTGCCACTGCGTAGATCATTCCTCACCTATGACCCGGGTCACCATGCTCACACTTCCTCAGTCAGCCAGCAGCCCCCCGGCTTCATGACCCCGTCTCTCTTGAAGCCGGAGAATCCTCAATCGTCCTCTCTTCCACGGATTCCTGAAGTCTGGCAATAGGGTGGTGCGGTAGCTAATCCAGATTACAGTCTCATCATACCTTATTCTTAGCAATTGACCTCAAGGCCAGGCCCAAGTAGCTTACACTGTTAGTGCTAGAAGAATGCCAACCCCCGCCGGCTGCAGGCTTGGTGTCCTGCCGGAATGTACTCCAGGCACTGCTGGAGGCAGACTAGGCTCACCGTGCCGATCCTCCAGGGCAGTTTTCCTCTCTTTCAGCTGACATGTTAAGGTAGAAATCCTATACCCTGGGCTAGAGGCTGCCTTGTACCCTAATTCTTCCTCTCACCACATCCTGCTCCTGATGAATTCTTTCCCTCCCTCAGAGTTGATCATTCCCTCCTCTGTGCTTCCAGGGCACTTCGGCATGCAGCTAGTATTGTACTTATCACATCGCATTACGGTTAGTT
Organism: Pongo pygmaeus; assembly: GCF_028885625.2. Taxonomy (NCBI): domain Eukaryota; kingdom Metazoa; phylum Chordata; class Mammalia; order Primates; family Hominidae; genus Pongo; species Pongo pygmaeus. The sequence goes on along the minus strand of NC_072382.2, from coordinate 7,955,977 downwards.
GTTTATGTGTCTCTCTGCCTGCTCTACATTTAACTCATTGAGGACAAGCGCTGTCTTACTTGTTTTGGTGTTTTTTCCAGACTCAGTACAATAGATATTTAATAAAGAGATATTGAATGACTTGACTATAATTCATTTTCTTGGCCATCGAATTAATGTCTTTCTTAGGACTAGAGAGAAGCTCAAGGAAAGAATGAACATGGGATTGGAGAAGACCTGCTCCTGGGCTGGAATACTTTCAGGGTTGAGCTCAACAACTCAGGACTGGAGATTCTCAAACTTCCATGAATCCCAGCAACCACCTGGAGGACTGTTAAATCACAGGTCACTCCCCCCATCCCCCAGTTTCTGATTCAGTACTTCTGGGGTGGTACCTGGGAATGTGCATTTCTAACCTGTTCCCAGGTGATATTGAAGCTACTGGTCTGGGGACCACACTTTGAGGGCCACCCTTGTCCAAAGATGAGAAGCAGCTGCAATTGGTTAGAGGAGCCATGAGTGCTGAGAAGACACAAAGTTTCAGGGGTGAGTGTGACCCAGGGTTGGCTTCTAGGTCTGCTCAGGCCCTACCCCACACTAAACTCAAATATCACTCCCCCTCAGGAGCTTAGGCGATGAGAGGAAGATGAAGATGGAGTAGGTACCAGAGGTAATGAAAGAAACAGTGCCGACGCCCCAACAGCGAACCGCAGATATGCGGGAGGAGAACGGCAGAGCTAGAGAAGTCATGGGAAGGCAGAGTTGAACAAATGACAGTGAGATGAATAATAGATTAGAAGAAATGGGGACTTTGGCAAAGTTCAAATTTTATTTGCTTCTAAGTATAAATGGGTGGACTGCAGAGAGATAAAACGAAAAAGAAGTCACAAATCAGCTCAGAGCCCCCAGGAAGGTAAGAGAAAGATGGGCCCAGGGCAGAAGGAAGGAACAGCAAAACCCCAACCCACCTCTCAGACTGTGTTCCTGATCAATTCCCTCGGAGGAAGTTAGGAACTGGGCTGAAGAGGGGGACTGAAATTTTATTTTGTCTTCTAGAGTCCTCCAGTTATGGCAGATTTATTCAAATACTCAGCTTCTTCACTCCCTTGCTACCTCCCTTCCCCAACCAGGGGTCACATCAATTTCTCTAAGGGAAGAATGTAAACTCCATCCTACCTTCTCCTCGGCCAATCCTTTGCCTTTCTGAATAAGCCAAGAGGTTGCCCCACACCTCAAGCTAAGACACATATTTGGAACTCACTCTGCCCTCTTCACCTTCAAGGAAAACTGGTTTGTGGCTACCTCTGCCCATGCCTGAAACCCCGGGGCTCTCCAACGTTGGAACTGTGGCTGCTCCGAGAGGGGGAGGGCAGACGACGTGTAGCAGGTTAAGACCAGGGCAAACCTGCACCTCACACAAGCATGCAATGTCCTGGGGCCAATGGGGTAAAGTTCCAAGCGAGTGGAAGGTAAATCACGACTGTGGCCCCGGAGCTGGAACACCCCCGCGAGCAGGCCTTGCTGGGTAGTTCCGTGCGGGGCGGACCGCACAGCCCTATCAGCGTCCCGGCCACAGAAACGCCGCACGCGGCCGCTTCCCCGCCGCCCGAAGCGTCTGCGTTCTCCCCGGGCCAGTTCCGGCCACCATAGCCAACCGCGTGCCCCTCTCCCACACACTGTGGGGGAACAGAAGGGAGCGCGTGGAGCCAGCTGCCAAAGAGGCGAGGAGGAGCCCACGCGGCTCCCGGGAGGAGGGAGCCGGGCTCCCGCAGTCCGCCGGGCAGAGGCGGCCGAGCGCGCCCCCAGCACCTGGCCCGGCGCCGGCCCGTCCGCCCCGCAGCCCCGGCGACGCGAGGGGCCGGCGCTGTCAGACCCGCTCCCAGCCTCGCCGCGAACGTGTCCGTCAGCCCTAACTGTTCCAGACTCTTCTCCCGGCTCCAGAGAGGCCCGAGTCCCCCCCCGGCCTTGGCCCCCACCGCCCTCATCCCGGTACCTGTGTGGCTGGCACGGGACCTTCTCCGTCCCGTCCCCGCCTGCTCCCGCCCCGGCTCACCCCGGCCGCCGGGACCCGACCCCGACCCCGACCCCGACCCCGACCCCGCCGACCGCACGCGGCCGCACAAAGCGCGCCGCCCCGCGGGCCCGGACAAAGCGGGCGGGGCGCCGGCACCTACCTCGGCGCGGAGCGGCGGCCGGGCGGGCGGGGGCGCGGCGGGCGGGGGCGCACCGGTAGTTGCCGCGCCCGCAGCCCGGCCGCGACGGGCGGTTGCAGGCAGCGGCCGGGCGCGCGGCGGGCGGCGGGCGGCGGGCGGCGGGCGGGCGCTGTCACGGGGCGCAGGCGGCGCGGGGGGCGCGCGGGGCGGGCGGCGGCGGGGCGCGTGGCGGCGGCGCGCGGGCGCGAGCGGCGGGACTGCGGCGCCGCGGAAGGAGGACAATAGCCTCCCCCTGCCGCAGGCCGCCGGCTCCCGCGGGAGGCCCGGGACCATCTGGAGCCGGCGGCCCCGCGGGGCTCGGGGCGGGGCCCAAGTCGCCCCTTCCCCGCCCAGCGCCATGGCAACCGTGGCCCCTCTCGGTGCTCCCCGCCGCTCCCCGCCCGGGGTCGTTGACCTGCCCCGGGGCGAACGCGGCGGCAGCTCCTAGGCCAGCTGCCGACCCCCAGCCACCTTCCGTACGGGTTCCCCCCAAAACCCCGCCTTCCCGTCCTCGCTGGCCCCCGGGTCCCCCACAGCTTACAGGTCTTGATCTCCCCGGTTCGGACACCTCACCTTTGTCCCTATTCTGCTTTTCCTCCAAAATCCGTATCCCCGAGACACGCGATCCTTCCTCTAATGACACTGCCGACGAGGTTTCCCGAGATCCAGCCTCCGTTCCCCTTTCCTCTCCGGGCACCTCCAGGCCGTCTCCGCTAAGCATTCCTCTCACCCGTCCCCTCGCTCTCGCGTCCTCCTTCAGGCAGCTGGGCCGGCTCTCCCTCCCAGAACATCTCCATGGCACAGTGAAGATTCGCCTTCTACAGATCAGATGCTCGGAACAGGCATCTCAGCGCTTCTCAGCTCCTCTCATTTATCAACCAGGAGAATTCCGGCCTAGTCACCGTCTTGAGGGGGGTGGGGGTGGGGGCAGACATTTCTAGGCCTGACACGGCTGGGTTTCTCCTTGGTTTGTTAGCGTCTGAGTGGTCTGAGGTCTAAGGTCCTTAACCAAGGTGAACTGCTGCCTGCTTAGGAGAAGAAGGAATTATGCCCAAATCATGACAAACTCACAGAGTGCCAGGTGGGTGCTAAAAGCGCATCATCTCATGTGACACTCCCACCCCCACTCCAGCTCTGAGAAGTAGGTGCTGTTCTTCCAGATTAGAAAACTCAGCTCAGAGATGAACCAGTGGTAACAGGGTGAGTTTTGTACAGAGCCGTTAGGTTATGTACTGCCCCTGAAGATGCGGGCCCATTTCTATCCAGGGAATGCCTGAAATGGCCAAGTAAGGGCACTCAAAGAATGGGCTTTGAGTGAATTATTGGATTTAAGGTTTTATAATAGATTTATGGGTAATTTAGGATTTTGCTCCTTTCTGAAAAGGTATGCATACTGAAACAAATATGTGCAATTGAAGTACTTTCCAGATATGGTTTTGACAGCCCTAACTAGTGGTGTCATCTACCTCGCCTTGGTTTTCCTAGTCTATAAAATGGGCTGGGAGGAGGGTTGGGGAGTTCCACTGAAAGATTACTTTGAAATTCTCTCCTACCTCTGATATCTGTGCTTCTACCGTGAAACTGGAACTGGCTTTCTGGTGTGTACCTCACAGTTAGCTGCATTTGAGGCTATTTATTATTATTATTATTTTGAGATGGAGTCTTGCTCTGTCACCCAGGCTGGAGTGCAGCGGCATGATCTCGGCTCACTGCAACCTCCTCCTCCAGGGTTCAAGCAATTTTCCTGCCTCAGCCTCCCGAGTAGCTGGGATTATAGGTGCATGCCACCATGCCCGACTAATTTTTGTATCTTTAATAGAGTCAGAGTTTTGCCATGTTGGCCAGGCTGTGCTTGAACTCCTGACCTCAGGTGATCTTCCTGCCTCAGCCTCCCAAAGTGCTGGGATTACAGACGTGAGCTGCTGTGCCGGGCCTGAGGCTATTTATTATTATTATTTTTAATAGCCACTCTTTCGGGCAATGGCATTAAAGAAACAAGGGCATAAACTGCAACTCTTCCCAGAGGTAGGAGTATGTGTTGGTTGGTTCGGGGGAAGGAGGCACCAACCTGTGCATGACGGTCATCAGGGACACTTGGTCAGGGACATTAAAGCCGATGGGATGAGAATCAGCTGCCCATGGCCAGGCGCAGTGGCTCACCCTTGTAATCCCAGCACTTTGGGAGGCCGAGGCAGTGGATCACGAGGTCAGGAGTTCGAGACCAGCCTGGCCAACATGGTGAAACCCCTTCTCTACTAAAAATACAGAAATTAGCCACGCGTGGTGGTGGGCATGTAATCCCAGCTACTCAGGAGGCTGAGGCAAGAGAATCGCTTGAACCCGGGAGGCAGAGGTTGCAGTGAGCTGAGATTGTGCCACTGCACTTCAGCCTGGGCAACAAGAACGAGACTCCATCTCCAAAAAAAAAAAGAAAAAAATAGAGAATCAGCTGCCCTGCCAAAGGAACTGGAACCACCAAGCTGCTGCTGCTGTACTGGTTATGGGAACTGAGGGTCTCAATGACAGCCTATAATATTGTGACCCAATTAGAAGTCAAGGGTATTAAGTCTTATGATTAGCAAAATAATATCTTTTGTAGAGTTGTTTCCTATTTTCAGCATTTCATAATCCTTCAAGAAACCTTGTAAGATAAACATTCTCATTCTTATTCTATTGATGAACAGACTGATGTTCAGACACCTAAGTGAATGTACAAATTCACAGAATTAGTTCATGGTAGAAACTCCAGGTCTTCTGAATCCTAATATGTTCTTTCCTCTCTGCTAGACAAGGAGTATAGCAGAATGGTTAAAAGCATTGATTTTGGAGTCAGACTCCTTGGTTTTAAAACGTAGTTCTGCCACCCACTCACTGTGTAATCTTGGGCAAGTTACCTCCCTAGGATTCAGTTTATTTACATGTAAAACGGCACCATAATGTAGGGAACATCAAATGAATTATTGCAGGTAAAGTAAGAGAACAGTGCCCAGCACATAGTAAGCACTTAATCAGTATCAGCCGTTATGATTTTACCATATTATTTCCCATACTGTTTCCCGATTTGGAGAGGAAGCACGTTGAATAAAGAGAACACTGAGATCGCCTATCTCAGCTCTGTGACAGGGTTGCTTTGGAAACTTGTTATTTTGCTCTGTAGTGAACCAGTACAGTCAATGATGAAGAAAACATCTGGTTCCTTCTTATTTGAGTTGCAAAAGCGAATGGAATGATGTCCACCAAGTTTGTTGAGCTTCTCAGTGAATCCACATTTGCTGCTTACATTACCAAGATTCATGGGAAGGTCTTGGCTCTGCCCACCAAACATACATACATTGCTGAATTCTCAGTTCTTGTTTCAATACCAGGGAAGAGGTGTCCCTCCTTCCACCTAAGACGGATTCTTCTGGCTCCTATGCTAAGTCTCAGCCCCTTCTGCAGCCTCACGGCCCTCACTCCTCTCTCTGCTGGCTCCTTTCCATCAGCATTTAAACATGCTCAAGCATTTGCCAGCTTAAAAAGTAATCAAGAAGCCCTGATCTCCCTCCATGCATTCCCCTTGCTCTTTATGTTCACAGTCTTCCTGAGTCATTTGCACTCATTGGCTTCACTTCCTCTCCCCTGTTCAATCAAATATTTATGCAAAAACTATATGGCTAATTATATGCCAGGCACTGTGCTGGGATCTGGGGATATAATGATGAGTAAAATGGATACTGTCTGTTTTCTCTTGGAAGAGCCTGTGGTGGGATTGACAGACATTAATAAAATAACCCATCAGATATATAACCACAAAGTATAATGAGTGTTATGAATGAAAAGTTCAGGATGTTAAGAGAGAACTGAACAGACTCATAACCTCAGATCACCTGAGCTGAGATCTGAAATATGAGAAACATTAACTAGACAGAGTGGGGAATAATAATAGCTGTTACTAACATTAACGTGGAACTGTATTTCTAATACTTTACACATAACATTTCATTTAATCCTTTATAACAACTCTGAGAGGTAAGTATTAACCCCATTTCACAGATGATGAAATGGAGACACTGAGAGATTAAGTATCTTACTCAGGGTCGTCAAACCAGGCAAGGGTAGAGCTGGGATTTTAACTCAGTCTGACCCTTGAACCCATGTTCTTAGCCACAGAGTGTATGGCTAACAGGCCTGATGTTGCAGGACACATGGTGTACATAGGAAATGGAGAAAAGAGGCCAGGTGCAGTGGTTCACGACTTTGTAATCCCAGCACTTTGGGAGGCCGAAGTAGGCAGATCACAAGGTCAGGAGATCGAGACCATCCTGGCTAACACAGTGAAACCCCGTTTCTACTAAAAATACAAAAAAATTAGCTGGGTGTGGTGGCACGCGCCTGTAATCCCAGCTACTCGGGAGGCTGAGGCAGGAGAATTGCTTGAACCCGGGAGGCAGAGGTTGCAGTGAGCTGAGATCATTCCACTGCACTCCAGCCTGGGCGACAGAGCAAGACTCTGTCTCTCAAAAAAAAAAAAAAAAAAAAAAAAAAAATGGAGAAAAGAGGCCGGGCGCGGTGGCTCACGCCTGTAATCCCAGCATTTTGGGAGGCTGAGGCGGGTGGATCACCTGAGGTCAGGTGTTCGAGACTAGCCTGGCCAACATGGTGAAACCTCATCTCTACTAAAAATACAAGAATTAGCCGGGCGTGGTGGCAAGTGCCTGTAATCCCAGCTACTCGGGAGGCTGAGGCAGGAGAATCTCTTGAGCCTGGGAGACGGAGGCTACAGTGAGCTGAGATTCTGCCACTGCACTCCAGCCTGGGGGACAGAGTGAGACTCTTTTTCAAAACAACCAACCAAAAAAAAAAAAAAAATACAAAGGAAATGGAGAAAAGACCAGGGTGCAGGGAAAACAGAGGGGAAGAGGGAATGTGTAGAGAATTGTGACTGGGGAGATAGGCAAGGGCTAGATCATGCAGAGCTTTTTATGTCATTATTTAAAGAATTTTGATTTTCACCTTTAGAGCCCTGAGAGACTATTGAAAGGTTGAAATAAGGAAGTGATAGGATCAACTTTGTATTTTAAAAAGGTTACTGTAGCTGCTATGGGGGGAATAGGTTACTCTAGCTGCTATGGGGGGGTGCAAAGACTGGTGTGAGAAACCAGTTAGGAGGCTACCACTGTGGGTACGGTGACAGAGGAGATGGTAGCTTGAACTCAGTTGCTGGCAGTGGAGATGGAGTGCACAGGTTGAAAGAATTGACCAGATGTGGTGATGGGATAGATATAGGGGTGGTGGTGAGGAAAAAGGGTTAGTCAAGGATGGGTTGTGCAACTGGAATAATGGAGCTACTATTTGCTGAGATGAGGAATACTCCAGGAAAACCAGGTTTGGGTGGAGAGATTGTTGGTTTTGGAATCTAGGTTTGAGGTATCTTTGAATCAATCAAGTGGAGATATTGAGTAGTCAATTGTATATTGGCGTGGACTTTAAAGGGGAGGTCTGGACTTAAGATACCCATTTGGAATACACCAGTGTAGAAATAGATGGTAATTGAAGGGGATAGATGAGCATTGATACAATTGACTTAATCCAATGCAATAGAACTTCCACTCTAAAGCTGCTTTCAACAAGGTTATCAATAATCCTATTGCAAAATCCAGCTGTTAGTTTCCAATTGCTGTCTCACTTCTCCTCTTGGCAGCAATTGACTCTAATTATGCCCTGCTTCTTGAAATTTTCTTCTTTTGGTATGGGGTTGCCATTCTCTTGGTTTTCCTTCAACCCCTGTGGTCCCTTCTCTGTTTCTTTTGTGAGTTCCTTTTCTGCTTGTCGCTTAATTTTGTTGTTGATGGTTGTGTTTTGTCTAGGCCTTTTCTTATTCTCTGCACTCTTCCTGGGCCATCTTATTTACTGTGGGGCTAGAGTAGTCTCTTTAATACATCAGACGGATCATTCCTCTTCTGGAAACCCTTCAGTGGCTCCCCACTGCCCTTGGGACAAAGTCCAAAGTTCTTAACAAAGTTTGCACACCCTGCTTACCTCTCCAGCCTGGTCTGTCACCACTCTGCACTTGGCACTCTGTGTCCTCACCATAAGGAACCTCTTGGAGTTTCCCCAATGTTTATGGGATTTTGAGCATGCTCTTCCTTCTGGCTGGAATCACTCTTCCTCTTCCATTCACCCAATGTTTACTCATCCTTCAGGTATCAATTTAGATGTTACTTCCTCTGGAAAGCCTTCCTTGAGCTCCAAGTCTGGGACAGGGGCATTCTGAGAGCACTCCATACTGGATTGTCACTGCCCATTGGTTGTGTTCTCTCTTAGAGCATGAGCACCATGAGGGAAGAGAACACAATTATTTCACAGTTGTATCCCCAGCAGAGCAAACATAGATATCTGTGCAGTAAACTAATGAATGGAAGAAAAGACCTTGGGAGAGAAGATGAGTCCTTATTGTAAGTAGATGAAACGAAATGTTTTCATATCAAATGATGTATTTCCCATTTCTTTTATTCCTAATCTATCTCCATCACTTAAGCAGCAGCAGCAGCAGCAGCAACGGCAACAGCAAGTGCTTTGTAGATGCACTGACCTCTGCATAGGGATGACACAGAGAGATCAAAGTTAAATTCTTCGCTTTGGAACCCTTAACTAGACCCTTTAAAATCTATAGCAGAGAGCTGGGCGCAGTGGCTCACACCTGCAATCCCAGTAATTTGGGAGGCTGAAGCGGGTGGATCACCTGAGGTCGGGAGTGGGAGACCAGCCTGGCCAACATGGTGAAACCCTGTCTCTACTAAAAATACAAAAATTAGCCAGGTGTGGTGGTGCATGCTTGTAGTTCCAGCTACTTGGGAGGCTGAGGCAGGAGAATTGCTTGAACCCGGGAGGCAGAAGTTGCAGTGAGCTGAGATCGCGCCAGTACAGTCCATCCTGGGTGACAGAGCAAGACTCTGTCTCAAAAAAAAAAAAAAAAAAAAAAATCAGGAGAAGGGGGCTGGGAGGAGCATCCTAAGAGACTGAGAGACTGAGTTTAAAACTTGCAACGATTGACAGCTGGGCATGGTGGCTCACGCCTGTAGCCCTACCACTTTGGGAGGCTGAGGCAAGAGGATTACTTAAGGCCAGGAGTTCAAGACCAGCTTGTGCAATAATAGTGAGATCCCCATCTTTACAAAAACTTTAAAAATTATCTGGGCATGGCGGTATATGCCTATGGTCCCAGATACTTGGGCGGCAGAGGTGGGAGAATTGCTTGAGCCTGGGAGGTCGAGGCTGCAGTGAGCCATGACCATGCCACTGCACTCCAGTCTGAGCAACAGAGTGAGACCCTGTCTCAAACAAACAAACAAAAACAAAAAACCAAACTTGCAACGATTGCATTATTTATTTTTTTTAATCATCCAGCTCAAAATGTCAGATTGCGTTATCTTGATTGGTGAAGTTAATTCTTTTTTAGCTTTCAGTAGAAATGAGAGCTGACGAACTAAGTTGAGAAATAAAGAAAATGACATATTTCCTCACCTGAGTCTATGACTTGAAATTGTAAACAAGCGTGCTACACAAGTAAAGGTCAGAAAGGTGGCTTGCCGAGGACTGACCTGATTTCCTGTGATTACTTAGGCCATGAAGTCAGCTTGGTCTTGGCGAGCTTGGGGCATGGTTTGCAAAGGATAATCAAGTATTTGAAAGCAAAAGTCTGTGAATGAGCCAAGATAAAGTGTCACATCAAATGGGGAATTCTAATAGGTGGGGGTAGGTGGAGGTGGAGTACAGAGGACTGAAGACAGTCATGCCTCGAGCTCCCTTACACAGTGTAGAAAAGTGTGGGTTCTCAGAGCCCCAAGGGATGTTCTAAGCTGAGCAATGCTGTGAGTGCACGCTGCTGTTGTTGAAATCGGAGAAAGTAGAACCGATTTGAGAACATGGAAATATTACATCCATTTATCTTTGTCCAGTTGAGACTCAAACCAGCACTTATTTATGGACGATCCCTCTCAAACTATTTTTAACTTGCAAACCTAAATGCAATTAAAAACTGGGCCCATATGAATGATTCAGACTCAACTGGGAGCAGTCTGGGACCAACCATGATTCTCAATACCTTTGACTTTACCAGTCAACAACAAACCACTTTTTCTTCCAAGAAGCTCATGCCACTAACCCCTGTGAATACAAAGACCTTTGAGAAAGTGTCTTAATTTGTTCAGCAGCAATAAGAAAAACAAGAAAAGAAAAAGTGTCTGATTGCACTCATCTGCTTAAAATAAATTTTGATGGCATCTGTTTAATACTAGTAACTGAGGGGAAGGCTTCGGGGTTCCTCAGTTGAATTGCACTGGAAACTGAGTTGTACTAGAAAACCCAGGGCACCCAGAGAAGAATAGGTTTTGTGTACATCTTTGAAGCTATAGACATTTGAGGTCAGTTTTCTGTATCTCAGCCTAATTTACTTGTGCTGTGGGGCACAGCTAGTGGCTAGTCATGTCAACTATTATGGCTTCTGAAACTTCCAGGGTGTGAAGATATCAGACCGTGTTTGAATTCTGGTCCACCTTTTTCTAATTGTGTGAACTTGGACAAGGTATTTAACTTCTCTAAGCATAAGCTTCCTCATCTGTAAATCAGGGATAATTTTACAGAAGGAAGTTGTGATGAGAAATTAAATAGTGCTTGTCAGGTGCATGACACCTGGTACCAGATAAGGGCTCAAAAAGTGTTAGCTATTACTGTTATCATTATTTTACTTGTTTTGTATGTAGGCAAACCTTGCCTTAGGTAAAGCATAATGTACGAAAATCTGGATTTGCATAAAATGTTAAAGGGGGAGATTATTTGCATTACAAAAGGATTCTTCAGTTTATGAAAGAACTGATAACAGGGTTTCTTTTAAACAGTCAACTTCCCAGTATGTCTAAAATGATTTGATTCATACAAAACTTGGCTTATACAATGTTTTAGGAACACAGCTAGCATACAAAGCACAGGATATCTATAATACAATCATTCAGGCCAGGTCTGAACCACTGTGACAAGTTAACAATTACACTCCTGGGTATTCTCCACGCCCCTTTATAAAGGGATTAGATGGATTCTCTGTGGGTTCAATGGGCAGATCTGGGACCAATGGGTGGAAGACACGGGGCAGAGAGAGGGAGTAGACTTTAGCTCAATATAATGAAAAACTCTCTACGAAACCACTGCTGCCCAAAGCTGGAATGGGTTGCCTCTGAGGCGGCAAATTTCCCAACACGAGATATTCAAGTAAAAGCTAGATACCAACTTGTTATTGACTGTTAGAATGATTACTGCATGAAATAGGGAGGTGAAGTAGGTCAGTGTTTCCCAACCCTAAACACACTAAATAGACTATGCAAACTGGACCAACACTCTACCTTGGATACCAGAAAGAGGTTGAGGAAGGAAGTAGAGAGAGGCTAATCAGGAGAAGAGGTGGGGATAAAGGAAATGAGTTGAAAAAAATATTGCTTCTCTGGCTGGGAAATACTAGATTAAATGCCCTTTAAGATTTCTTCTAATTTAGGCCAGGTTCAGTGGCTCACGCCTGTAATCCCAGCACTTTGGGAGGCTGAGGCAGGTGGATCACCTGAGGTCAGGAGTTCAAGACCAGCCCGGCCAACATGGTGAAACCCCATCTCTATTAAAAATACAAAAATTAGCCGGGTGTGGTGGCACACACCTGTAATCCCAGCTACTCAGGAGGCTGAGGCAGGAGAATCACTTGAACCCGGGAGGCAGAGATTGCAGTGAGCTGAGATCGTGCCACTGCACTCCAGCCTGGGCAACAAGAGCGAAACTCGGTCTCAAAAAAAAAAAAGATTTCTTCTAATTTAAATATTCTAAAACTCTGATTGTTTCATAGACATTATTTTAACTGTATTTCTGGAAAAATTTTCCTATTTTAGGTATGGAAAACTAAAACATAACGCCTAAAGAAAGAGGTAAAATGGGAAAAGAATTGAGACATCCTGACCCTTTCAGACCTTTGATCCCATAGTCTCTTTCCAATTGGTGAGAATGAAAGTTGGGGAAACAGAATTCAGAAGTGGCCTTAACGCCAGAACAGATGAAAATCAAATTGACTTTATTATTTTTAAATTATTATTATTATTATTTTTGAGACGGAGTCTCTCTCTGTCACCAGGCTGGAGTGCAGTGGCATGATCTCAGCTCACTATAACCTGCACCTCTGGGGTTCAAGCAATTCTCCTACCTCAGCCTTCTGAGTAGCTGGCACTACAGGCGCATGCCACCACACCCGGCTAATTTTTGTATTTTTAGTAGAGATGTGGTTTCACCATGTTGGCCAGGATGGTCTCGATCTTCTGACCTCATGACCTGCCTGCCTTGGCCTCCCAAAATGCTGGGATTACAGGCGTGAGCCACTGCGCTTGGCCATTATTATTATTTTTTGAGACAGTGTCTCACTCTGTTGCCCAGGCTGGAGTGCAGCAGCCCGATCTCAGCTCACTGCAACCTCTGCTTCCCAGATTCAAGCAATCCTCCCACCTCAGCCTCATGAGTAGCTGGGACTATAGGCGCTCACCACCATGCCTGCCTAATTTATTTTTTGTAGAGGCAGGGTTTGCCATGTTGGCCAGGCTGGTCTTGGACTCCTGAGCTCAAGCGACCTGCCCACTTTGGCCTCCCCAAGTGCTGGGATTACAGGCGTCAGCCAACGTGCCGGGCCTAAGTTTTAATTTTTTTTAAGATGGGGTCTCATTATGTTGTCCAGGCTGGTCTCCAACTCCTAGGCTCAAGCAATCCTCCTGCCTAGGCCTCCTCAAGTGCTGTGATTACAGGCGTGAGCCACTGTGCACAGCCAAGTCAACTTTTAGAGATTGGTGAAAAATCAGCTCAACTAAGGTTCCAGATAACTAGTTTTAAAGACTGTACACCTGTATCCCTGGCAAAGTGCTTCAGAGTACTGTAATCATACACAGTCAGGATGTCTCAATTCTTTTCCCATTTTACCTCTCTTTAGGTGTTATATTTTAGTTTTCCATAGCTAAAATAGGAAAATTCTCCCAGGAATATAGTTAAAATAATGTCTATGAAACAATCTGAGAGTTTTAGAATACGTGGAGTCAATGTCCTCTTTAATGGGGCTGCTGGAAGAATTTTTGTCTCGATTAGCCTACTTGTCTTTCAAATACAGTTGATCATCTGGTCTTTGGATCAGTAGGTTTACTTGGCCATATGTGACCACATTACACTGCTGTTTGCATTCCCAAGGTTTCTAAGTCACAAAGAATACTTCTCTTCCAGTGGACATCAGCTGGCAGGACAAATCCAGCCCTACTTAGAGATAAGGTAAAAAGCCAATTATAGCCTGGGCACAGTGGCTCATGCCTGTAATCCCAGCACTTTAGGAGGCTGAGACAGGCAGATCACATGAGGTCAGGTGTTCGAGACCAGCTTGGCCAACATGGTTAAAACCTGTCTCTACTAAAAATACAAAAATTAGCCAGGTGTGGTGATGCACGCCTGTAATCCCAGCTGCTCGTGAGGCTGAGGCAGGAGAATAGCTGGAACCCAGGAGATGGAGGTTGCAGTGGGCCGAGATCATGCCACTGCACTCCAGCCCAGGCAACAAGAACAAAACTCCTTCTAAAAAAAAAAAAAGCCAGTTACACAGGGCAGAACCACTTTGTGATGTAGATTTTATTGGCTATCTAGGCAGAGGAAAAATTGGACAATAATGGGAAAGGAATGAAATCTCCTGGGCTGGCCCAGCATCTGCTACTGGTGGATGAGAAATCAGACTTTGTGCAAAGGGTGACTTGGCCAGGAAGAACAGGAAGTTAGTCAGTATCATAGTCAGTTATTCTAAGGAGAGGAAGAAAACAGGGAATGGGGGTGAAGAAGGAAATACTCTAGTTATATAAACTTTGGTACTGTCCCAGGAAAAGAATCTTTCTTTTCACCTAAGTCTTAGAAAGAGGAAGAACAGATGCTGTAGTCCAAGAGTTGCACAAAAGTCAGCACCATTATGGCCTCTAGTTGCCCCCATTAGCCCAATAATGTTCCTCTGCTAGAACATCCCTGTCTGACCCCTGATAAGAAAGCAGAGGGAGGTGAGTGGTGAAGCTGCCCCAGATTCTGTGCTCCAGGTGGAGAAGGCCTCAAGAAGGTGAAGGGATGAGCTAATCTGAGCCTCACGGCCCCATTTCCAAGGATGTGATTAGTGGAGAGTCACCTGGGACCTGCTCCATTTCAGGAAACCCGGTTATGGGAACTGGTAGCGGACAGACTTTGCTCAGGACCCAAGAGAAGCAGTTAACCCTTTCCTACTGTCTGGATGGGAAACAGCTTAATAGTTGCTTGGTTCTTTCTCAGGGGAGGGAGTCTTCAAATAGACTTCCTTTTGCATCAGCTTGGAATGGTGGACCTCAAGGATATTTTCTACTTAAGTTCCTAGGGCCAGCCTCTTCAGGACATTTGAAAGCTCTAGGAGAGCCTAAGAAACAAGGTGGGGCCTTAAGAAGTGTCTAGGAGACACAAAGAGGGCACATTCAAAAGGAAAGAAAGCTCAACAGTCCCTAAAATGTCATTGTTCATCTGGCAGCATTCCCTAGGATGTTCTGGTTCCACTCAAACCCTTGAGTTTGGGTCAGAATCAGTCTTGGGCTCTTCTTAGAAGGGGGGCAGGGAGTGTGTCTCAGACAGAGGGTTTCTTTTTGGAATAAACAGGATCTCCAAAGTAGACATGTGATATGGTTTGGCTGTGTCCCCACCCAAATCTCATCTTGAATTGTAGCTCCCATAATCCCCATGTGTCGTGGGAGGGACCAGGTGGAGATAATTCAATCATGGGGGCAGTTTCTGCCATCCTGTTCTTCTGATAGTGAATTAGTTCTCAAGAGATCTGATGGTTTTATAAGGGGCTTCCCCCTTCACTGGGCACTCATTCGTCCCCTTCCTGCTGCCATATGAAGAAGTATCTGTTTACTTCCCCTTCTGCCATGATTGTAAGTTTCCTGAGGCCTCCCTAGCCATGATGAACTATGAGTCAATTAAACCTCTTTCCTTTATAAATTACCCAGTGTTGGGTATGTCTTTATTAGCAGCGTGAGAATGAACTAATACAACATGAAACAGTAATCTAAATTCTGAGGTGGGTGCAGAAATGGAAGCAGAATCAATATGTCACCCAGTCTAAGGACTGGAAATAACTGGCTCCCTACAGACACTGCCAATAAATGAGACCTGGAAGGCCAGGGCTGAAAATATCGAGAGCCATACTCAAAGCCTCCTTGGTTGGCCTAGTTAACTAAGGTGACCTTAACCAAGGGCAGGTCATTTAGTTTCTTTGGGCTTCAGATTTCTTCATCTTAATAGATAACTGATAATTTCCAAAGTCCCTTCTGGCTCTAACATTCTAGTGTTCTGAGGATGGGGTCTGAGCAAAAAACCGTTTTTAAAATTTTAATTTTTTTTTTGAGACAGGGTCTTGCTCTGTCACTAGGCTGGAGTGCAGTGGCATAATCATAGCTCACTGCAACCTCCAACTCGAGGGGCTCGAGATCCTCCCACCTCAACCTCCCAAGTAGTTAGGACTATAGGCATGCATCACTGTACCTGGCTAATTTTTAAATTTGTTTGTAGAGACAGGCTTTCACTATAATGCCCAGGTTGGTCTCAAACTCCTGGCCTGAAACAATCCTCCTGCCTTGGCCTCCCAAAGTCCTGGAATTACAAGCATGAGCCACCATGCCTGATTTGTTCATACAACTTCTTCTTGGATTCTCATTTTTGTCATTTCTAAAACAAAGATAACATCTCTCTTACAAGATTACAAGATTGGGAGAACTGCTTAAGATGAATAAGAAAAAGTGAAGAGCACTTAGCACAGAGTGGATTCTCACCATCTATCAAGCCTATATTGCATGCTGCCTGAATACATGGGTTTACGCTACGGAAGTCCTGATGGCAAACCCTCATATCAAAGGCTTCCCTCCTTGCTTCTCCCTATGTCCAGTAGGGAGGACAGCTGTGTCCCTGGCTACCTTTGAGAGGCCTCCACTGCCTCTAGGGTGGTATTGGGTGCTCCATTACACCTTTATCCCTGAAGTTCATTCCAAGGACAAGGGCTGAAAGCTAGAGGCTCATTTCCAAGGACAAGGGCTGGAAGCTAGGAAACCAACTCATCTTCATTCTCAATGCCATTCTCAAGGTGGAGCATTTTCTGCTGGGCCAACACTCATAATGATTTTTTTTTTTTTTTTTTTTTTAGACGGAGTCTTGCTCTGTCAGCCAGGCTGGAGTGCAGTGGCGTGATGTCAGCTCACTGCAACCTCCACCTCCCGGGTTCAAGCAATTCTCCTGCCTCAGCCTCCCAGGTAGCTGGGACTACAGGCACATGCCACCACGCCTGGCTAATTTTTGTATTTTCAGTAGAGGTGGGGTTTCACCATGTTGGCCAGACTGGTCTCGAACTCCTGACCTCAAGTGATCCACCCACCTGGGCCTCCCAAAGTGTTGGGATTAGAGGCATGAGCCACTGCACCTGGCCACGATGGGAAATATTTTAAAGAACCATCCTCAATACCTTGGTTTCTCACCCATAAAATAGTGACGATAAGAATTTTCTTACAAGATAGTTGAGAGGATGACATCATTTATGTAAAGAGCTAGTGGTGTCCGACAACAAGCAGTCATTCAGTAATGTTACTGGTCCCTCCCCCTTGGCAACTCCTCTTTCTTAAAAAGGACAAGAGACTGGGGGTGGGGATGGGGAGCTCTGCAGGGGGTGGGGGGGAATGAAAGGAAGACTCCAATGATTCCTCAAATGCCAGCTGTTTATCAAGTTTGATGGTTATGATGGATTTTCCAGAAATAAGAGCTACCTTGCTCCAATAGGTCTACCTGTGAGCAACTGAGATGGGGAGGAATGGGGAGAAGCGCCGAGCATAGACTCGAGAAGGGTATAATGTAGGTCTCAATAGACAATGTTCTTTGGAGCAGCACCAAGGTTGTGTACTGGGCAGGCACTCTGCCAGCTCGCCAGCCTGTTCTGTCCAATCCCGGCGTCTTGGAGCTGGGGTGGAAGAATTTTCCCTGAAGGAAAGCAGCTAACACCCTGTCCCACCCTTCTCCTTGGGCAACTCTTTGCCAGGCAGGAATCTCTCATCACGGTTTTCTTTTGGCTGTCAGATCACCAGCAGTTAAGGGCTTAAGCCCCTGTCAGCATGCCCCTCCCGGAACCTGGCAGAGAGCAGCAGCTGGGACTCTGCAGGACCAACCTCTTCCAGCCAGGAATGCACTTGGAAAACCCCAGAGCTTCTCCTGTCAGCCAGAGCCCAGAAAAGCCAGCTCCTGGTCTTGGCACATTCAGTGCAGAGTCAAACGTGGAAAGGGGCCTGGATAGGGCGGGGTCGACTCCCAGGTCCCACCTTTGCGGGGGAGGGTGGTCCCCCTGGATTAGGCTGGGAGATGCTTGGGGATGGCTGGCAGGTAAAAGACCGGGGGTCGTTTAATCTTTTTTTGAGACAGAGTTTCGCTCTTTTTGCCCAGGCTGGAGTGCAATGACGCGATCTCGGCTCACTGCAACCTCCGCCTCCCAGGTTCAAGCAATAATCCTGCCTCAGCCTCCCGAGTAGTTGGGATTACAGGCGCCCGCCACCACGCCCGGCTAATTTTTGTATTTTCAGTAGAAACGGGGTTTCACCATGTTGGCCAGGCTGGTCTCGAACTCCTGACCTCAGGTGATCCACTCGCCTCGGCCTCCAAAAGTGCTGGGATGACGGGCGTGAGCCACTGCGCCCGGCCCAGGGCGTCGTTTTTAATTTCAGATTAATAATTTTTTAGTATATGTCCCAAAAATTGCCGAGATATGTGTATGGTTATAAAAAAAATTCGCTGTTTATATGAAATTCAATTTTAACTGGCTGTCTTTTTCTTTGCTAAGTCTGGGACCCGGGGCTTGGCCTGGGGTAGCCCCCGCAGCAGGCAAGGCTGTTGGAGGGGTCACGAACCCGCTTGAAAGCCCCGCGCCGTCACCGTCGCCCCTCCCGGCCGAGGGAAGGGTCCTGGAAAGCGCGAAGGCCGGCCAAAGCCCGGATTAGGGCCAAGGGCCGCATCTCGCCGCCACCGTGGGAAACTGTCTTCGAGAGGAGGGAGGAGTCGTGGCCTGGCCTCATGCCCGCTCGCCTCCAGCCTTGGCCGCCTCTCGCGGGCTCTTCCGCGCCCCGAACCTCCCTCCTGCGGGCCCACTGGCACCCGCGACTCTCAGAGGCTCTAAGTAGCTCCCGGCTGCAGCTCACGGTCTCGGGGCCGTACAGCGTCGAGTGCGCAGGCGCGGCGGGCAGGTGGGCGGGGCGTGCGCGCGCGCGCGCGCGCGAAGGGATGGGCTTGCGCTGCCGGGCGTGGGCGTGGACTCGGGCGTGGGCAGTGGCGGAGTTCCAAGCCCGGGCTGAGGAGGGGGCGGCGGCCGCGGGCGGGTAGCCTTCGACTGGGCGTTGCCGCTGTTCCCTACGCGGCATGGAGGGGACGGCCGTGGCCGTGTTCGAGGTGATGCTGTGAAGGGAGAGAAAGCGGAGGACACTTTCTGAGGAGACGGGCTTTGTGAGGAGACCGCGAAGTTTGGGCAGAGGGGTCGGGCGTCGCCTAAGGTGAAGGAGGAAGGTTCGGGAATCGAGGCCCGTCTCCCACGGGGAAGCGAGGAAGTAGGAGCAGATGAGGGCTGTCGCTCGCGGTACTCTGTGGGGGAACGACGCCCTCTCTCTAGCCGACGGCTCAGAAAGCTGCGGCGTTTGCCGAGCACCGGCGGACACCCAGGGGCAGAGCCTGACGCAGCCTCGGAGGTGCCCGCCGGAGCCCAGCGCCTTCCATGCACGGGGTGCTGGGAGGGGGCGCGGAAAGAAGGAAAGGAAAGGGGCAAGCCCTGGCGGGGAATCGGGGCGCCAGGACAGAGGCAAGGAGGGACCCAGTGCAGACTGGGAGCGAGGGAGAGTTTTTTTTTTTAGGCCCAGGTGCAGGTGCAGGTTTCTGGGTTCGGAGCACCTGGACGTGGAAGGGCGAGGTTCAGAGGCCACACCTGTGCTGGGGGAGCTGCTCTGGAGGACGGCACTGAGCACCTGGCGCCGGCCACGCCGCGTGTGCTCATTTCATTACTTTCACAGCCGGTGCCCAATGGGACGCTGAGCTG
This sequence comes from Pongo pygmaeus, assembly GCF_028885625.2. Lineage (NCBI taxonomy): Eukaryota > Metazoa > Chordata > Mammalia > Primates > Hominidae > Pongo > Pongo pygmaeus. The sequence continues at coordinate 7,936,657 of NC_072382.2, read as the reverse complement.
CTGTTTGTGAGGGGTACTGGGCAGGTGACAGAAGCACAGGCTCTGAGGGCACCTGAGAGAGTGTCCCCGGGCGTCCTGCCTGTTTGTTGTCATCAAAGAAGGCGGCGGGATTCCATTTTACAAATAACCTAGGCTAGAACCCAGGGCGCTGACTCATAGGCCAGTGTTCTTTTCCCAGCTGCGCTGTCATTACCGACATGAGAGTATCTTTGGGGTTTGTTTGTTTTTTGAGACGGAGTCTCGTCTCGCTCTTCCGCCCAGGCTGGAGTGCAGTGGCGTGATCCCGGCTCACCGCAATCTCCACCTCCCAGGTTCAAGGGATTCTCCTGTCTCAGCCTCCCGAGTAGCTGGGATTACAGGTGCATGCCGCCACACCCGGCTCATTTTTGTATTTGTAGTAGAGACAGGTTTCACCATGTTGGCCAGGCTGGTCTTGAACTTCTGACCTCAAGTGATCTGCCCGCCTCCGCCTCCCAAAGTGCTGGGACCGGCGTGAGCCACTGTGCCCGGCCCGATATGGGAATATCGTAACAGAGGGCGTGTGAAGGAAGGGTTAGACTCTACACGTGCCTGGAAACCATTCTTATTAACTGGTATAAATGAGGATCTTAGTTCCCAGATCTCCCTGCCTTTAAAAAGGGGGTAATACTTTTCCTTGTGTTGCCTCCCTGTAAAAGTGAGAATCTGTTTGCATGAATAATAATGGGAGTTGGCCGGGCCCAGTGGGTAGCCTGTATTCCCAGCACTTCGGGAGACTGAGGCGGGCAGATCATTTGAGATCGGGAGTTCAAGACCAGCCTGGCCAACATGAAGAAACTACGTCTCTGCAAAAAATACAGAAATTAGCGGTGGCTTACGCCTGTAATCCCAGCACTTTGGGAGGCCGAGGCAGGCAGATCACCTGAGGTCGGGAGTTCGAGACCAGCCTGATCAAAATGGAGAAACTCCGTCACTACTAAAAATACAAAATTAGCCGGGCGTGGTGGCACATGCCTGTAATCCCAGCTACTTGGAGGGCTGAGGCAGGAGAATCGCTTGAACCCAGGGGGCGGAGGTTGCAGTGAGCTGAGATTGCACCATTGCACTCCAGCCTGGGCTACAAGAGCAAAACTCCATCTCAAAAAAAAAAAAATTAGCAGGGTGTGGTGGCGGGCGGCTGCACTTCCAGCTGCCTGGGAGGCTGAGGTGGGAGGATCACCTGAGCCCAGGAGGTTGAGGCTGCAGTGAATCATGATAATGCCATCACTGCACTCCAACCTGGGAGTCAGAGAGACTCTGTCCCCTCTCTCCCCTCCAAAAATAAATATATTTTATTTTCAATTTGTCTGGAATAAATGTTTGTTTTTTCTTTTTTTCTTTTTGAAACGGAGTGTTGCTCTGTTGCCCAGGCTGGAGTGCAGTGACCCAATCTCGGCTCACTGCAGCCTCCACCTCCTGAGTTCAAGCAATTCTCCTGCCTCAGGCTCCCAAGTAGCTGGGACTACAGGTGCACGCCACCACACCCGTCTAATTTTTGTATTTTTAGTAGAGATGGGGTTTCACCATATTGTCCAGGCTGATCTTGAACTCCTGACCTCAGGTGATCCACCGCCTCAACCTCCCAAAGTGCTGGGATTACAGGTGTGAGCTACCACACCCGGTCGATTACATGTTTTACTCAGACATCTTGGAGTCCTGTTCAACTTAAAATATTGTGTGTAGTCTTTACTGCAATAGAACTTAGAAATAATAGCTAATATCTGTTAAGCATTTGCTCTTTGCCAAGTACTGTGTTAAGCATTTTGCACATATTTTTAATTTTTTTTTTTTTTTCAGTAGAGTTGGGGCCTCACTATGTTGTCCAAGGCTCAAGCGATTCTCCCACCTCAGCCTCCCAAAGTGCCGGGATTACAGGCATGAGCCACCGCGCTCAGCCTTGCACGTATTATTTGTTTACTTTCAGCAGGAGCCCTATGTGGTAGTTTTATCCCCATTTTAATAGATGAGGAATCTGTGGTTTGGAGAGATTAAGTAAGTTGCCCAAGGTCACATGCTAGAATTTGGCACGTCAGGGATTCAAATCCAGGTGTGGAGTGCAGTGGCCTGAGCAGGGTTCACTTCAGCCTCAATCTTCTGGGCTCAAGAGATCCTCCTGCCTGAGCCTCCCCAGTGGCTGAGACTACAGGCACACACCACCACGCTGAGCTAATTTTTGTTGTTAGTAGAGATAAGGTCTCGGTATGTTGTCCAGGCTGACCTCAAACTGCTGAGCTCAAGTGATCCTCCCACCTCGGCCTCCCAAAGTGCTGGGATTACAGGCATAAACTCTGCACAGGGCAGCATTAGCACTCTTAAATAGTATTCTGACCCTCAAAAGTGTTGATTTAATGAAAGATCAAGATGATTCATAACCAGATGCCGCTGTTGTTCATAGTCTTCATGTTGGCTTTTATTTGGGGCAGGAAAAAAGAAACAAAACAAACTGCCACTTAATTTTTCCCTAATTATTATTTCCAGATGAATTTATCTTCCGAATAAAGGAATTTATTGTCTCAATTTCCTGTCTTACTGGGCATTGTGTTGAATTTCACTGACTCCTTTCTTATGTCACTCTCCTAGCTGTTTATTTTGTTTAGACACAATACTCTGAACAAACCTAAATCTGACATTTTAGAAGCAAGAATACAATTTTTGGGGGGAAATTAGAGTTACTAATTTAACTGGGTCATAGAGATATATTATTACTGTGATTTCTAAATAAGATTATGTTTTCTTTGAATTGTGCTCTTTTCAGATTTTGAGATTTTTAATAATTCACTGGAAGTGTGACATAGATGTATCAAAGGGAGCATTGCTAGAAGGGCAGCTAGTGATTTCCATAGAAGGATTAAATTCTAAGCACCAGGCAAATGCTCTTCATTGTGTAACAACTAGTAAGTAGAGAAAGAAAATATTTTCTATCTCTTTTGTCATGGTTTATGTCGTAGCTTATTTAAAAATTTCAATTAGTCATAATCTTTTATCATGTTATTCCAGGATTGTTCCATAATTATAAAATGAAATGATTATGTAATAAGTATCTGGTGGTAGATTTACAAATGTATCATACAGGAAAGGTGAGTAGTTGAATGACTCTTACCATAGATTATTTATTTTACTGGTTTAAGTTAAAATTGCTCAGAAACAATCTTATTTTTCTCTTGATTTTAACCTACTTTGTCACAGCTAAATTATATTACATTGAGCTTTACCTACTTTTTCTTCCCCAAGTCTAAATTTTGGCAGTTGCAAAAAAGCAAAAAAAAAAAAAAAAAAAAAAAGGAAAAATGATGAATGGTGCATACTTCAGTAATCATGGCCTGTGATTAGTTTGAAAATATCTCTTCCATTTGGCTTTCATGCTTTTATCATTTTTGCCTGTTGTCTGGAGGGAAACCTGATGCATTGAGTGGCTCTGAAGCATGAATTTTCTTAAACTTGAAGTGTTAGCTTTTTGTGTGTGTGGAGTGTGTGTGTGTGTGTGTTTATTGAAGGGTACTTTGGAATGAAGTTGCCCCTTCAGGCTTAGAGAAGTCACTTGGGCACCAAGTTGAGATTGGATAGTAAAGTAGGCATTACAAGACATTTGCTTACCTGATCGGGAATGACCTGTCCTGTCTTTGTGTATTAATATTAAACATCTTCAAGAGCAGTATGACAGGTTGGTTTGCTCTTACTCTGCATGAACTCCACTCTGACTGGCAGGGTTCCCACCACTCTTGAGAGAAATGCTTGGCTACATGTCTAGGGTGATGGTTGGTCTGTGTATGGTGTAATAGTCTAATCCAATAAACTGTGGCCAGGGTAGCAAGGTTGATTTAATTCAAAGCAAAGGACTTCAGCCACAGTAGTTTTTGGCAAGAAACTCTATTCTGCATTTTGAGCCTGATGAACTTCTTTAGCCCACCTAGAATAGGGGGCATTTCTCTTCTCTTTATTGTCTCTGAGCTTTACGTAATTATGGTTATATTTATTTATTTATTTATTTATTTATTTAGAGATGGAGTCTCACTCTGTCGCCCAGGCTGGAGTGGCGCAATCTGGGCTCACTGCAACCTCTGCCTCCTGGGTTCAAGCAATTCTGCCTCAGCCTCCTGAGTAGCTGAGATTACAGGCGGCTGCCACCATGCCTGACTGATTTTTTTTTTTTTTGTATTTTTAATAGAGATGGGGGTTTCACCATGTTGGCCAGGCTGGTCTCAAACTCCTGACCTCAAGTGATAGTGATCCACCTGCCTCTGCCTCCCAAAGGGCTGGGATTACAAACATGAGCTACCGCACCCAGCCTATGTTTATATTTTTTTTTTGGTAGGAAACATGGTGATAACATGCTTGATAAAAAACATTACAGAAACATATATTGTGGAGAGTGAGACTTTCTACATATCTCACCCCTTTGAGATGATTATTAACATTGAGTATATATTCTAGATTTTCCTTTTTCCCCCTACTTGCCAAGGATAATCTATCTTCTAGATTTTTCTATGCATATGTTCATAGTTGTTAATATCCATTTTTTAGAACTAGAACTATACTATACATATGACTGTGCTATGTACCAGTACTTTGTGGGCAGCATTTCATGTTAGCATAAGGGATCTATTTCTTTTTTTTGTAAAAAAATGTACACTTACTTAGTTTTAGTTTTTGTCAGTTATACACACATATGGTTTTGGCCGGGTGTAGTGGCTCATGCCTGTAACACCAGCACTTTGGGAGTCTGAGGTGGGCAGATCACATGAGGTCAGGGGTTCGAGATCAGCTGTCCAACATGGAGAAACCCTGTCTCTACTAAAAATATAAATATTAGTGGGTTGTGGTGGCACACACCTGTAATCTCAGCTACTCGGGAGGCTGAGGCATGAGAATCACTTGAACCTGGGAGGGCAGAGGTTGCAGTGAGCCAAGATCACACCACTGCACTCCAGCCTGGGTGACAGAGTGAGACTCCATCTCAAAACAAACAAAAAACCCGACAGTACCCTGCCTGCTTCCTCCATCTCTCCCTTCCCATCTTTCTCCCTCCTAGAGGCTAATACTTTTAACTCTGTTAATTATCTTTGATCTAAGTAACATGTTTGTGTTGTTATATCTTTTTTTTTTTTCCCCGAATAGGGTCTCACTCTGTCACCCAGGCTGGAGTGCAGTGGCACAATCATAGCTCACTGTAACCTTAAATGCCTGGGCTCAAATGATCCTTCTAACTCAGCCTCCTGAGTAGCTAGGACTACAGGCATGTGCTACCATGCCTGGTTGTTTTATTTTTGTATTTTCGTAGAGACAGGGTCTCTTGCTGTGTTGCCCAGGCTGGTCTGAAACCCCTGGGCTCAAGCAGTCCTCTCACTTTGGCCTCCCAAAGTGCTGGGATTGCAGGTGTTAGCCACCACGCCTGGCCAAGATGTTATTTATTTATTTATTAATTTAGAGACAGGGTCTTACTCTGTTACCCAGGCTGGACTGCAGTGGTGCAATCACTGCTCACTGCAGCCTTGACCCCCTGAGCTCAGGTGATCCTCCCATCTCAGCCTCCTGAGTAGCTGGGACTACAGGCACATGCTACCATGCCTGACTACTTTTTGTTTTGTTTTGTTTTTGTTTTTTGAGACAGAGTCTTGCTCTGTCGCCAGGTTGGAGTGCAGTGGCGCCAGGATGTCGGCTGGCTGCAACCTCTGCCTCCCAGATTCAAGCGATTCTTCTTTCTCAGCCTCCCAAGTAGCTAGGACTACAGGTGTGCACCACCATGCCCAGCTAATTTTTGTATTTTTAGTAGAGACCAGGTTTCACTACGTTGGCCAGGATGGTCTTGATGTCTTAACCTCGTGATCCACCCACCTCAGCCTCCCAAAGTGCTGGGATTACAGGCATGAGCCACTGTGCCTGGCTGACTTTTTTTTTTTTTTATAGAGATGAGGTCTCCCTATGTTGCCCAGGCTGGTCTTGAAGTCCTGGACTCAAGCGATCCACCTGCCTCAGCCTCCCAGACTGCTCGAATTATCAGCATGAGCCATTGTGCTCAGCCCTAAATTGTTATATCTTAATTTTCTTTTTTATAGGCATTTATTGATTTTGCACCATAGAGGATGATAGCTCTCTTTAATATCTTCACCTCTACCATGTATCTTTCTTTCAATATAGTTATAATTTTCCAATCTTGTAGATCAATATTTACTCATTATGACCATAAAATGCAGTTTAGCCGTATAGAAAACTATGATTACTTTTCTTTATAATTTCCCTTCAGTTAATACTTATTTTAATTTATTTTCTGTTTTTATCATCTAGTCAACTCCCAAACTTCCAGCATTTGTCTAAATCTACTCAGTATATTCCACTACATCAGATAATATATCAGTTTCATCCTCCTGAAAAACTCTTTTCCAGTGTATCCTGACCTGCTCTAATTTTGACTTGATGCTTTCTGTATCTGGTGCACAGCTGTTATCTTGGAATCTTCCCTTCGTCATTATTCAGAGTGTTTCTGTAGTTTTTCTCTTGCATTGGATTTTGTGCTTCCTGAATCCCTCTCTCTCTCTCTTTTTTTTTTTTCTTGGCTTACTCCTTGCTTTGATGGATCTCAGGCTCCAGTAGCTTCCTTGGAAAGAGTGTTTGGAAGGTAAATTTCTTGAGACCTTACATCTCTGAAAATATCTCCATGTATACCTAATTGATAGTTTGGCCATATAGGATTCTAAGCCAGAATTCATTTTTCCTTCAGAATTTTGATGACATTGCAGCATTATTTTCTAACTTCAGGTGTTGCTACTGAAAAATCTAAAAATCTTTCTGATTACTCTGTATGTGACCTGTTTTTTCTTTTTTCTTCCCCTCTGTGTAAGCTTTTATTTTTATTTTTTTGAGATGGAGTTTCACTCTGTCACCCAGGGTGGAGTGTAGTGGCGTGATCTCGGCTCACTGCAACCTCCGCCTCCCGGGTTCAAGCGATTCTCCTGCCTCAGCCTCCCGAGTAGCTGGGATTACAGGCGTTACACCACTATGCCTGGCTAATTTTTGTATTTTTAGTAGAGATAGGGTTTCACCATGTTGGCCCGTCTGGTCTCGAACTCCTGACCTCAAGCAATCCACCCACCTTGGCCTCCCAAATTGCTGCGATTACAAGCATGAGCCACCGTTCCCGGCCTCTCTGTAAGCTTTTAGAATCTTCTCTTTATCCTTGTATTAATTACAGTAAATAAGGGCAGGTGCTATAACAAATAAACCCTAAAATCTCAGTGGCTTGGCCAGGCGTGGTGGCTAACCCCTATAATCCTAGCACTTTGGGAGGCTGAGGCCAGCGGATTGCCTGAGCTCAGGAGTTTGAGACCAGCCCGCGTGACACGGTGAAACCCCATCTCTACTAAAATACAAAAAATTAGCCAGGCGTGGTGGCATGCGCCTGTAGTCCTAGCTACTCCAGAGGCTGATGCAGGAGAATTGCTTGAACCTGGGAGGCGGAGGTTGTAGTGAGCCAAGATCACGCCACTGCATTCCAGCCTGGGCGACAGAGTGAGACTCCGTCTCCAAAAAAAAAAAAAAAAAAAAATTAGTGGCTTAACACATAAAATGTTTAGTTTTCTTGTATTTAACAGTCAGATGAATGTGTGTGTATGCAGGCAAGCAGGCAAGTATTTTGTTTTATGCTATCTCTGTCTTGAGGGTGTATCCTTCTCTAAGTCCTCTAAGTTCTCTCCATTCAGCTAAGGATGGGGAAAGAGAGCAGAGCTTATAAGTGGAAGACTTTTATGGGGTAGGCTCGGGAATAATGTATATTACTGCTGCTCACGTTCTATTGGCCAGGACTTAGTCTTTTTTTTTTGAGACAGAGTCTCACTCTGTCTGTCGCCCAGGCTGGAGTGCAGTGGCATGATCTCTGCTCACTGCAAGCTCTGCCCCCTGCGTTCACGCCATTCTCTTGCCTCAGCCTCCCGAGTAGCTGGGACTATAGGCGCCTGCCACCACGCCTGGCTAATTTTTTGTATTTTTAGTAGAGACGGGGTTTCACCATGTTAGCCAGGATGGACTCGATCTCCTGACTTCGTGATCCACCTGCCTTGGCTTCCCAAAGTGCTGGGATTACAGGCGTGAGCCACCGTGCCCGGCCATGTTTTTATGTTTTTTAAGACAGAGTCTCACTCTGTTGCCCAGGCTGGAATGCAGTGGCATGATCTCGGCTCACTGCAACCTCCGCCTCCCAGGTTCAAGCAATTCTCCTGCCTCAGCCTCCTCAGTAGCTGGGATTACAGGTGTCTGCCACCACACCCAGCTAATGTTTGTATTTTTAGTAGAGACAGAGTTTCACCATGTTGGCTAGGCTGGTCTCGAACTCCTGACCTTAGATGATACGCCCAGCTCAGCCTCCCAAAGTGCTGGGATTATGGGCATGAGCCACCGCGCCTGGCCAAGCAGGACTTAGTCTTATTGCCACAGCCGTGCAGTTGCAAGGAAGACTGAAAAATGTAGTCAAATTATGTGTTCAGGAAGAAGGAGAATAGGGTATTTGTGAGCACCAGCAGTCTCTGCTGTGGTCTCCATTGTCACAATGATGTACCTGGGTGTGGGTGTGTTTTCAAACATTGTACTCAGCACTCAGCAAGACTTTTAAACCTGGAAACCCTTGTCCTTTGGTTCTGGGAGATTTTCCCTTGCATTCTCTTTTCTTTCCCCCCTTTCTGGAACTTCTATTATTTAGATATTAGACTTCCTAGACTGGTTCTTTTTCCTTTTTAAAATTGTTTCTCTCATAATTTTTATCTCTTCTGCTTTCTAGGCATTATCTTATCTTTTTGAGTATATAAAGTTTTTTTAAAGTTTTCTTTTCTCCACCTCGTTCTTGTTTCCCTTGTATTGCTTTTCTTAGTCTGGTGTCTGTTTTCATGTTAGAAGCTTTCTTCAAATATCTTTAAATTATTGGTTGCTCATTTTTAAGAGTTAGAGAGTATAAAGCTGATTTGAAATTGTTAGCATCACTCAAAGGTGATCTAATTGGGCTTTTAACTGGGGAACTTTCTCTTCTCTTCAATATCAGTATCTTTAGGTCTTTGTTCTTGGAATGACCAGATCTTTCAGTCTCTTACCAAGTAGATAAAAGCCAGACTTGATTCTGGGAATAAGAGAGAAAAGGGGTGTTGGGTATCTCAGCATTCAGGGGTTCTGTTCACTAACTCCACTTGTTTTTAGTACAATTTTGATTCTCTTCCGAAAGATTGACACCTTGACCATTTTCAAGTATCTTCTCCCCAATCCATGCCAAAGTTAGGGAGGAGCCAGTCCCTTGAATGCTGAGTGGAGGAGGGAATCTAAAGATTTATTTAAATTCATTTTTCAGCTGACTCTCCTTAATTTATCTTCTGCCTCACCCATACATTCAGAGGTTCCTGATACTGCCATGCCTGAGTCTTTTGCAATTTTATTGTATAAATCAGGTTGTTTCTTGGCCTTCCCTGTCCCCTTATACTTACTCAGGTCTCCTAATCCTTTCCTACTAGTCGTTCTGCTTTGTAGTTTCTAGATTTTTTTTTTTTTTTTTTTTTTTTTGAGATAGAGTCTCACTCTGTCACCCAGGCTGGAGGTGCAGTGGTGCGATATCAGCTCACTTCAACCTCCGCCTCCTGGGGTTCAAGAGGTTCTCCTGCCTCAGCCTCCTGAGTAGCTGGGCCTACAGGTGTGTGCCACCATGCCCGGCTAATTTTTGTATTTTTAGTAGAGACGGGGTTTCACTATGTTGGCCAGGCTCGTGTCGAACTCCTAACCTCAGGTGATCCACCTGCCTTGGTCTCCCAAAGTGCTGGGATTACAGGCATGAGCCACTGTGCCTAGACTGTAGTGTCTAGATTTTTATTACAATCGTGTTTGTCTCTTGTTTTCCATCCTTGTGGGTTTGTGCCCTTATAAATCTCTTTTCTATTATTTTATTGAGGTTTCAGGAGGGAATGAAAATAAACGTGTGTGTTCAATCGGCCATCTTTACCTGGAAGTGTGCAGTGGTATCTTTTAAGTTTGGTTTGAAATCTCTGCTCTCTAGGGCTGCTGTAACAAAGTACCACAAACTGGATGGCTTGAAACAAAATATATTTATTTTCTCACAGTTCTGGAGGCTAGAAGTCCAAAATCAAGGTCTTGGTATGGTTGGTTCCCTCTGGAGACTCAGAAATCTGTTCCATGCTTCTCTCTTAGCTTCTGGTGATTACTGACAATCCTTGGTATTTCTTAGATTGTAGATGTATCACTCCCTGCCTTCACATGGCATTCTCCTCTGTATTTCTCTGTTTCTTCACATGGCCTTCTTATAAGTACACCAGTCATTGGACTCAGGAACACCCTAATCCAGTATGACCTTGTCTTAACTTGATTGCATCTGTTTCCAAATGAGGTCATATACACTGGGGCTAGTACTTAAAACTATCTTTTGGGGGACATAGTTCAACCCTTACAAACTAGCAAATTTGATATCTGAGATGATTTATCTATCAGAAGCCAAGAGATAACTAGTTTTTTCCATCAGTAATTATTGAAGACTTTTAACAAATGTGATTTTCATGATGTTTCCTAAAATGTATGCTACAGAATATTTATATGGGTTATAAGAAAGGACTTATGTAGTCATTTAAATTTGGGAAATGTTAGTTAAAATAAGTTTTTAAACTGTAGGTCTGTTCAGGACCTCTCATATGCCAGTGTGGACTATGAAACATACTGTTTGGGAAATGCTACATACAGTTAACCCCCTTCTCCCCGGCTTTTTTTTTTCTCAAGATGGAGTCTCGCTCTGTTACCCAGGCCGGAGTGCAGTGGCGCAGTCTCGGCTCACTGCAACCTCCACCTCCCAGGTTCAAGCGATTCTCGTGCCTCAGTCCCCCGAGTAGCTGGGATTACAGGTGCCCACCACCATGCCTGGCTAATTATGGGTGAGGAGTGCTTCCACCTGCTCCACATCCTATCCAGCCCTCAATTTTCAGTTATATTTCCAATGCTTTTATATAAAAACGATAAAATTCTATCCTCCAGATGCAAAGATGACAGTAGAGACTTATCTGTAAAATACATATTTTAAAGCAAGTATTCCCCCAAATCCCCTCTATAGAACAGAAGATTATCTTTTTAAAACAATGTAAACAAAATTTTTTTCTGAGATGGGGTCTTGCTGTGTGTTGCCAAGGCTGGAGTGCAGTGGTGCCATCACGGCTCACTACAACCTCTGTTTCCTGGGCTCAGCTGATCCTCCCACTTCAGCCTCCTGAATAGCTGGACTACAGGTGTGTGCCACTATGACCTGCTAATTTTTGTATTTTTTGTGGAGATGGGGTTTTGTGATATTACCCAGGCTGGTCTTGAATTCCTGAGCTCAAAATATCTACCCACCTCAGCCTCTCAAAGTGCTGGGATTACAGGGATGAACCACCATGCCTGGCCATAAGATGGTCTTTATAAAGGGGGAGGCAGTAGGGGGTGGGGGCGGGTGCAGGCACTGTGGCTCACGCCTATAATCCCAGCACTTTGGGAGGCTGAGGTGGGTGGATTGCTTGAGGTCAGGAGTTCGAGACTAGCCCACCCAACATAGTGAAACTTCGTCTCTACTGAAAATACAAAAATTAGTCAGGCGCGGTGGCGTATGTCTATAATCCCAGCTACCCAGGAGGCTGAGGCAGGAGAATTGCATGAACCTGGGACGCGGAGGTTGCAGTGAGCCGAGATTGTGCCACTTCACTCCAGCCTGGGCGACAGACTCTGTCTCAATGAAAAATAAAATATAATGAAAAAGACTATCTTTTCTTAAATGTTCTGTGCTGCTTGGGCTTAGGCCTTTGGAAGCGTGTATCATTTATCCAGAATCACTTAAAATCTGGAAATCTAGAGCATTACTATCCAATAAAACTTTTTGTGATGATGGAAATGTTCTCTCCTGTTTAGCAGACTAGCCATTCACCACATGTGACTATGGAGTGCTTGAAATGTGGCTAATGTGACTGAGGAACTAAAATTTTTTTTTTTTTGAGACAGAGTTTCGCTCTTGTTGCCCAGGCTAGAGTGCAATGGTGCGATCTCGGCTTAATGCAACTGCTGCCTCCTGGGTTCAGGTGATTCTCCTGCCTCAATCTCCCAAGTAGCTGGGATTACAGGCGCCTGCCACCACGCTCGGCTAGTTTTTGTTATTTTTAGTAGAGACGGGATTTCACCATGTTGGCCAGGCTGGTCTCGAACTCCTGATCTCAGGTGATCCACCCACCTCAGCCTCTCAAAGTGCTGGGATTACAGGTGTGAGCCACCATACCCAGCTGGAACTAAATTTCTAATTTAATTTAGCTAAATGTAAATAGCCACATGTAGTTTCTGGCTACTGTACTGAACAGCACAGTTTACAGAATGATGTTGCCTCTCTAGTTCGTGATTCTCAACCTTATTTCCTTGTCTGAAAGATGCACATTTTCTGAGGGATAGATGTATTTCTATTGGTTCCTATGGCAATGATTCTTAGATTCTGAACTATGAGGTCACGTTTCTCTGGGGAAGGGCATATTCAATTTGAAAATAAAAAGCCTCTAGGTAGTTCTGATCTTTTTGTCCCCTCCTTGGTGCCTGCTTCCTTATTCACTGTCTACCCTGAATAATTATTGCTCTAAAATTTCTAATATTTATAGTTAGAACTCTAGGTAAGAGAATTCTTACCTGATAGCCTGGTATTTTCTTTTTCTTTTTCTTTTTTTTTTTTTTTTTTTTTTTGAGACAGAGTCTCGCTGTGTCGCCCAGGCTGGAGTGCAGTGGCGCAATCTCGGCTCACTGCAAGCTCCGCCTCCTGGGTTCACACCATTCTCCTGCCTCAGCCTCCTGAGTAGCTGGGACTGCAGGCACCCGCCACCACGCCTGGATAATTTTTTGTATTTTTTTTAGTAGAGACGGGGTTTCACCGTGTTAGCCAGGATGGTCTCGAGCTCCTGACCTTGTGATCTGCCCACCTCGGCCTCCCAAAGTGCTGGGATTACAGGCGTGAGCCACCGCGCCCGGCCGGTATTTTCTATTTAAGGGTAAAATTGGTTAGAAGAAGAGCCAAAGTTTTAATTGACTCTTATATTAGGATATGAGTTATTGACATGATATATTCTGATTACTAGCTGCAATTTGCAGTCTTCACATAATCTTTTTCTGTCAAGTAGAGTATCATCCAAAGAGGCAGTCCTGGTGTTGATTGTGGGTGGATGTTGAATATAGGTGAAAAGACTTGCTATTTGGTTATCTCTAAGAAGGTATTTTTCCCCAAAACAGTCATTGTACCATTATAGTATTTCTTTGATGTTTCCATTTTTACCAAACTCATTAGTAGTGGTCACTTTTTAAATGTTCTGTGTCTGTAAGCAGTTTTTTAGACTCTCATTTGATTCTTTCAATAGAATGCATTTACTTATTTGTGATATTTCTTTGTATTCTGTTTCTTACAGTTGCTTCTGCAGGAAGCCTTTTTGGTGGCATGGTCCTCAAGAAGTTCCTAAAAGGTAAAGAATTACCTAACTTCCATGAGACTGAATGTCTTCCCGACAATTAATTTGATATTTTCTGAAACAAATTTATTATGAAAGAGTTGACAGATTTATAAATAAAAATACAGGACGCCCACTTAAATTTGAATTTCAGATAAATAATAATTTTTTTAAACATAAGTATGTCTCATGCAGCACTTTATCCTACATTTTATCTGGCTTCTGATTAAAAGATGATCTATTAATATAAAACTGTATGGAATTGACAAGATACCTAGATCACTATAGCTTTTCTGTATACTCTCTATACAACTTTAGGCAAAATTTTCCCAGATGTAAAATAAAAATTTTAGTATTTGTTTTATCTACTTCAAAGAAATAATGTGTGGAGAATGCTTTTACTGTAAATGACTGGCTAGCAGTAATAATGTTTTCCATATTATATGCCAAAGTTGGTACGGTTTAGGAGTTTTTGCTGACCTTAGTTTTAAGAATTTATTTATTTATTTATTTATTTATTTATTGTGACGGAGTCTCACTCTGTCACCCAGGCTGGAGTGCAGTGGGGCGATCTTGGCTCACTGCAACCTCTGCCTCCTGGGTTCAAGCAATTCTCCTGCCTCAGCCTTCCGAGTAGCTGGGGACTACAAGTGCATGCTGCCATACCCAGCTAATTTTTTGTATCTTAGTAGAGATGGGGTTTCACCGTGTTGCCCATGCTGGTCTCGAACTCCTGAGCTCAGGCAATCTGCCTGCCTCGGCCTCCCAAAATGCTGGATTACAGGTAATCCACCTGTAATCCACGGTGTAATCCACCTGTAATCCATGGTGAGCCACCGTGCCTGGCAAAATTTCTTTTTATTTTTTTTTGGACTTAAGAATACTCTACAAGCCAAAGGCCATAACATTTATTTTAAGGAGGCCAAAATGACCTTAGAACTCTTATGCTTTCATTTTTATTTCTTATGGTTCTTTGCTACATAAGTATTATCCATTGGCCTATTTTTTCCTATTGAATTGTTAATTTACAAATTTTACAAAATAACTTTTTAAAATAAACTTTCCCAGACTAAATCTGGAATATTAATAGATTTTTAAAAGCTTACATCTGTCCTTGCTTTAAGAAAATATACTGTGGCCAGGCCCAGTGGCTCATGCCTGTAATCCCAGCACTTTGGGAGGCCAAGGCAGGCGGATCACCTAGGTCAGGAGTTCAAGACTGGTCAACATGGTGAAACCCCATCTCTACTAAAAATACAAAAATTAGCCAGGTGTGGTGGTGCATGCCCATCTATAGTCCTAGCTACTTGGCAGGGCTGAGGCAGGAGAATCCGTTGAACCCAGGAGGCAGAGGCTGCAGTGAGCCAAGATCATACCATTGCACTCCAGCCTGGGTGACAGAGCGAGAGACTCTGTCTCACACACAAAAAAAGAAAACATACTGTGTATTAAAATGGCAACAACTGGCTAGGCACAGTGGCTCATGCCTGTAATCTCAGCACTTTAGGAGGCCAAGGCAGGCGGATTGCTTGATCCAGTAGAACTTTTTGGCGTTCAAGACCAGCCTAGCACCATCACGAGACCCCATCTTTACAAAAAAAATAAATAAATAAAAATTAGCCAGGCAAGGTGGTGCACACCTGTAGTCCCAGCTACTTAGGAGACTGAGGTGGGAATATTGCTTGAGCCTGGGAGGTAAAGGCTGTAGTAAGCCGTTATCACATACCACTGTACTCCAGCCTGGGTGGCAGCAAGACTTGGTCACAAACAGACAAACAAAAAAATGGGAACAACCAAAAAGCTAAATTGGAAAGGTATAATGTTATAAAATAAATGTTTATGAAATGTATTACCATTTTTTTAATGACAAATTTTCTTCGTGCTTTGTAAAATGCAAATCAATTAAAATTTGAATTTATACCCAAATTTATAGCAACTCAATTCTTACTTAAAGCACCTTTCTTTTTTTTTTGGAGGAGATAAACCCATTTTATTGTCTATCATGTTATACAAAAATCTAGAAACAATAGATTTGTATAGAAAACAATGATAGGCCGGGTGTGGTGGCTCACGCCTGTAATCCCAGCACTTTGGGAGGCTGAAGTGGGAGGATCACGAGGTCAGAAGATCGAGACCATCCTGGCTAACACGGTGAAACCCCGTCTCTACTAAAAATACAAAAAATTAGCCGGGTGTGGTGGCAGGCACCTGTAGTCCCAGCTACTCGGGAGGCTGAGGCAGGAGAATGGCGTGAACCCGGGAGGCGGAGCTTGCAGTGAGCCGAGATTGTGCCACTGCACTCCAGCCTGGGCGATAGAGCGAGAGATTCCATCTCAAAAAGAAAAAAAAAGAAAAAAAAAATGATAATAAATGAGAGTGCAAAACATAGAATTTAAATTTGGTATTTTTTTCCCCATGATATTAGGATGATAATCATTTCAAAGCACGTGTCTAGCTTCATAGTAGGATTTGTTCACTGGCCAAAGCCTGCCATAAAACTATGGCTTTCAGTGTCTGTCTGCTCCACTGGCTCTTGACAAAACTTTTGAGGTCTTCAAGAAAAGTAATGTACGCCTGGTGCTCTGGGGCTGTGCTGAGCTCCACCAACTCATCTGCAAAAATGTTGTCCACCCCTCGGTCCGCAAGGAAATCCATTAGGTGGTCATATAAGGCCCAGTCCAGGGAATCTGTGTTGAGTGTATAATTAGTATCCTTCCATTCAAACTCGCTAGTGGACTGAAAGCTAACTTCCCTGATAGAGAAGATGTCACTCAGCCTCCTCTTCTTGTCCAGCTTCATCCTCTGGATAATGACAGTCAAGCACAAGGGCCTTCTTGCCATCATTCTTTATAACTTCAACCACGAAATGGGGAGTTGATATCAATTCAGGGTCTTCAACCTTCTGCCCTTGCGAGGGTTCCTCCTCACCATCAAATGTTGGTGGGATGCTCTTGTTAATGTTGAAAGTGACTGATTTTTCCCCCCGGCAACTTTCCGCACTAATTTAGCTTCTGTCCCATTCAGTTCCAGCTCTCAAACTCCAGACATCTTAGGAAGGGTTTTATGCTTCTGGATTTTCCTTTCCTCCTTAATTTCATCACTCAGGAAATCAATAAAAGCTTTGTCTCCTTCGCACGCCACACCCACAGCCGCAGGTGCAGGGCCCGCGAGGCCGCAGGGGGCCCGGCCGCCGAACCCGCGCGCAAACAGCAGCCCGAACGGCCAGGCGCACAGCTGGGCGCCGGCTGCAGGAGCTGCCGGAAAGGCGGGGCGGGCCCCGGCGGTGTGGGCCCCGGCGGTGTGGAGGCCGGCGACGCAGAAGCCCAGCATATGGTGCACTCAGCGCAGCAGTGGCAGCATGGCGGAGAGGACTGCGAACATGTGCGGATGCAAAGGACAACCCAGACCTAGGTACCCAGAGTACTCTTTTTTTTTTTTTTTCCTTTGAGACGGAGTCTCCCTCTGTTGCCCAGGCTGGAGAGCAGTGGCGAGATCTTGGTTCACAGCAACCTTCCGCCTCCTGGGTTCAAGCGATTCTCCTGCCTCAACCTCCTGAGTAGCTGGGATTACAGGTGCGCACCATCACGCCCAGCTAATTTTTGCATTTTTAGTAGAGACGGGGTTTCACCATGTTGGTCAGGCTGGCCTGGAACTCCTGATCTCGTGATCCGCCTGCCTCGGCCTCCCAAAGTGCTGGGATTACAGGCGTGAGCCACCGCGCCCGGCCAGTACCTTTCTTTATCTTGGTCATATCAAAGAAAACAAACTATTTTTACAACTCAGTTACAAGATGAATACTCTAAAGACACAAATATATAGGAAACAATTCTACCTTTTGAAACTTCTTTTCTGAAGTAATTTTTAGTTGAAGAATGGAGACAGGCCAGGTGAAGTGTCTCACACCTATAATGCCAGCACTTTGGGAGGACAAGATGGAAGGATCGCTTGAGCCCAGTAGTTAGAGACTAGCCTGGGCAATATATTGAGACCCCCATCTCTACAAATAAAAAAAATTAGCCAGGCATGGTGGGGCATACCTGTAGTCCCAGCTACTCAGGAGGCTGAGGCAGAATTGCTTGTGCCCAGGCATTTGAGGCTGCAGTGAGCTATGATCATGCCACTGTGCTCCAGCCTGGGTGACAGAGTAAGACTGTTTTTAAAATAAAAAAGAATGAGGACTTAAAAATGCTTGTTGCTAAATGAAGTGATCAGATGTATTCCCGTTTTCGTTTGTTAATTGTCTTGGCCCTCTGAATCTACCTTCCAACTCTCTGTATCCTTGGATATTTTACGACTTCGGCTTTTGCTCTGTGACCCTAATTTTGTTTAGGTTCTACTTGGTGTGAGCACATTAATGTTTTTTGTTTTGTTTTATTTTGAGCACATTTAAAAACTAATTGTGGAGGAAAAGTAATAAAAAAATGAGATTTTAAACATTATTATTATTATTATTATTATTATTATTATTATTATTATTTTGTAGAGATGAGGTCTCACTATGTTGCCCAGGCTGGTCCTGAACTCCTGGGCTCAAGCAGTCCTCCCACCTCGGCCTCCCAAAATGCTGGGATTACAGGCATGAGCCACTGCACCTGTCCTATTATTATTTTTGAGATAGGGCCTTGCTCTGTCACCCAGACTGGGGTGCAGTGGTGTGATCATGGTTCACTGCAGCCCCAAGCTCCTGGGCTTGAGCCATCCTCCAGCCTCAGCCTCTTGAGTAGCTAAGGTCACATGTGCACACCTCCATGCCCAGTTACTTTTTAAATTTTTTCTAAAGATGGGATCTCACTTTGTTGCCCTGGCTGGTCTCAAACTCCTGGCTGGTCTCAAGCCCTCATGCAACAGCCTCCCAAAACACAGGGATTACAAGTGTGAGCCACCCTGCCCAGCCAAGATTTTTATTTTAGCTCCAGAACATTCTGTGAGCATTTGGTAAGAATGTTCTCCCTTTAGTATTAATCACAATGATGATTTATTGAGCCTTTACTATGCATTAGGCCTTGTGCTCGACTTAAAGGTGGTTATAGTAGTGAACAAGACAGATTTGGTTTCTCCCTTTATGCCCCTAGTGAAGATATCTTAATTACTCTATTCTATTGCCTCTTTAAGCCTGTGCCTAGAAAAAAGGGAATATCAGCTATGTCCTGAAGAGTTTGCTCTGATTCTGAGACTTTTGGGAGATCTGAATCCAAGTTCAAGAATCATGGGCTGACTGCCTCAAAAACATCTAATTATTTATAAGTTTTTACTTGTTCTTCATTTTTGAATTATTGTCTTTGGGTTGATGCAGAGAAGGGAAAGATCATTCCTAGTGGCCCTGCTCCAGTTAATATCTGTGAAATTGCTTTGAAAGAAGTGAAAATTGGCCGGGCGCGGTGGCTCATGCCTGTAATCCCAGCACTTTGGGAGGCCTAGGCGGGAGGATCATGAGGTCAGGAGTTTTAGACCAGCCTGGTCAACACAGTGAAACCCCGTCTCTACTAAAAATACAAAAAAAAAAAAAAATTAGCTGGGGGTGGTAGTGGGCACCTGTAATCCCAGCTACTTGGAAGGCTGAGGCAGGAGACTCGCTTGAACCTGGGAGGCGGAGGTTGCAGTGAGCTGAAATCATGCCACTGCACTCCAGCTCGGGCGACAATGCGAGACTCCATCTCCAAAAAAAAAAAAGAAGTGAAAATCTGGCTGGACACGGTGGCTCCGACTAAAATCCCAGCACTGTGGGAGGCTGAGGTAGGCAGAGTGCTCCAGCCTTGGGCAACATGATGAAACCCCATCTCTACAAAAAATACAAAAATCAGCCAGGCATGTGAAAATCAGCTGGGCGTGCCTGGGGTCCTAGCTACTAGGGGGCTGAGGCAGGAGATCCATTTGAGCCCAGGAGGTCCAGTCTGCAGTGAGCTGTGATTGCGCCACTGCACTACAGCCTTGGTGACAGAGTGAGATCTTGTCTCCAAAAAAAAAAAAAAAAAAAAAAAAAAGCTATATAAATGGAGTATATTATTAGCACTAGGGAGGAGATAGGAGCATTCCTTGCAAAATAAACCCACACTTAATTTGCTTGTACAAGGAGTGGTCAGATCATATATAAGGCTACTTGTTTGACTAATATTTGTGAAAGTGCTTTGAAAAAAGTTAAAAGCCATGTAACTACAAGAGAATAGTTTTATTATCATTGTTACTCTTAGGGAGTATCATTTATGGGTTATCATTTATGGAATAACCACATACTCATGCCAATACAAACGCTAGACAATTTTTGTCATGGTGACTTAGTTTTAATTTAACTGTTACTTTAAAAGCTCAAAGCAATTTCATTTAATCCTTATTGTGATAAAGTGTGAGTGGCTAACTCTTCGTACAAAGAGGAAATACTGCACATCAAGTACATAATTAAAATAGAATCATTTGCTCATGGTCAATCACATTTAGTAGCCAACTGCAGCCTAAGTCTTCTCTCCAGCTGTTAGGGCTCTTAATATTAACCTCCACTCAATAATGCTAGTTATTCTTTTTGTTTGTTTGTTTGTTTTTGAGACAGAGTCTCACTCTTGTCACCCAGGCTGGAGTGCAGTGGCATGATCTTGGCTCACTGCAACCTCTGCCTCCTAGGTTCAAGAAATTCTCCTGCCTCAGCCTCCCAAGTAGCTGGGATTACAAGTGCCTGCCACCACGGCCAGCTAATTTTTATATTTTTAGTAGAGATGGGGTTTCACCATGTTGGCCAGGCCTGTCTCGAACTCCTAACCTCAGGTGATCCACCAGCCTTGGCCTCCCAAAGTGCTGGGATTACAGGCGTAAGCCACCGTGCCTGGCCTAGTTATTCTTACTAATTAGTAACAAAAATTACTCAGTGAACCTCACAAAGGAAATTGGTGAAGACTACGACAGGAATCCCTTAACTCCCTGGTTTATGCCTTTAATTATTATTATGGCATTATTATGCCATAAGTATGCCTTTTTTACGATTATTATTTAGAATTTCTGACACTATTAAACTAATAGCAAACTGCTTTAAATTGGTCCATTTACTGATCTTTACACTGTTTAATTAGCGTCATCAGGGAGTCTCTGGCAGCTGGATTCATTACTCACCAGTTTTCTAGATGCTAAAAAATTATGTATCTATACAAAGTTAATATGTCTGTGAATTCAGTTTAACTATGTTGTTGTCTTCATTATTTGGCTGATTTCTCTCAGTGTCTAAAACAAGTGGTCTGACCCCTCTTTAGGGGAGCTGAACTGTTGAAGAACTATCAGCTTTAGTTTCCTTTACTCTTCAATCTGTTCTACCAGGGTTGTATCAAGGTACTTTTTTCTCTGGATCTGGAATACTTTAGATCAATTCCTGTACAAAATAGGCTCATGTTTCTGGGTATTTTATTTATGCTGGATTAATAAACAATGACCATTGTAATCTCCCTACTCACCTCCTTCTCTACTGGTTTATTTTCTCTTTTTTCCCCTTTCTTCTCTGGTCCCTATTTATACTTTTATTCAGTAAACTTTTATTGTAACATCTACCTTGCCACAAAGAAGTCACAGGAAGTAGAGGCAGCTCTGCAAATAAAATGCAGTGTGATTAGTACTGTAATGGAGCTGTAAGTTCAAAGAGCTTCTCTCATAACCCAGAGGATATTCCCCAAAGTTCAGTCACCAATGTGCCTTTCTTCCCTTCCTTATTCTGCATCATTATTCTACATTCAATTCAGACAGCTTTTCTACTTTCAAGACTTTAACTAACATTAACTATGCTGATGAGACTTACTTTTCCCCGTCTTGATCACTGACATGTCTCCTAAACCCCAATGGAATAGCTTTGAATGTCAATTAGACTATTCCATTTGAGAGTTCCTCTGAAATATCCTGTGTAACATGTCTAACATGGGGTTCAGTTTCTTGAAATGAACTTATTGTGTAATGTCTGCATTCCTTTCAGTGATATTGACATACTCATAATTCTCCAGGGTTAAAAATCTTGGTTTTTATGGTGGGGAGGGGTTTCTCCTTTTTTGTTTCCTCATTATGTAATTGATTTTTCGTTAATTCTGCCTTTATAATATAAAATTCTTATTTAAACATAGCTTACATTCTTGCCTTAATGATTCCTTATTTATTATTATATTAGGTCTAAGTACCTCAGACCAGAGTTAAGGCCTTCTCTCAAGAGGATAATCCCCTCTACTTTGCAGAATAATGCCCATTAAGATAGATAAGTTCTTATGTGTTTAAAAAATTGTCACTACATCATGTTAAATGTGTACTACTAGTCTGCATTGAATACTTATCTACTTAGGTATAATTCCATTTATATATTCATTTATGTGTATACTTATCCATTTATATAGAACTATTTCTATCATAAATGTCTGTTAGTGAAACATGATTGTTTCAGTTTGTCCTATTTGCTCAGGTCTGCTTCCTATTATGTCCTTATTCAAGTGAGGAAAGGAAAGTGGATGGAGGAATATGAAAAAAATCCATGTTTATAAATCTTTATTTTGCTGCTTTTTCCTCTCTCTTCTATTCATATTATTTTTATTTTTGTCTTTTTAAAATAGCTTCTCATTTCCATGTTTATTGACATAACTTAGCTCTTTATACAGTATGGCCAGTTATTTTAAAAAGATGTGCAAGTGTTTTTCCCAAATAAAATTTACAGCCTTCTTTTTTCTTCATAAGACCAGATAAGAATACCAGTCCTTGTAAACAGGGAGGACTGCTTTGCTGTTGATATATGGTTACATGGCTATGATAGTTCAGTTTTTGCCTCTTCCCTATATGCTACCCTTTTGGTGTCAGGGAGACTTTTTTGTTGTTCATTGTTTTGTTTTTTGGAGGCAGGGTCTTGCTCTGTTTCCCAGGCTGAAGTGCAGTGGCATGACCACAGCTCACTGCAGCCTTGACCTCTTGGGCTCAAGGGATCCTCCCATTTATAGCCTTCTGAGTAACTGGGATCACAGGTGTGTACCACCATGCCCAGTTAGTTATTTTATTTTTTGTAGAGATGAGATCTCGCCATGTTGCCCCAGCTGGTTTTAAACTCCTGGGCTCAAGCGATCCTCCCACCTCGGCCTCTCAAAGTGTAAGGATTACAAGTGTGAGCCTCCATGTCCGGCCTGTTTATTTTCAAGTTTACTTTTGTCCTCTTTGTTAATTTGTTGGGAAAGAAAGTGAGGCGTGGTGCTTTTCATGGGTTAGAGAGATTGACAGGTCCAGGCTTGCTCAACATTGAGTAAGAAATTCACAATGGTGAACTCTTGAATGTCTGACGTAATCAAGTTTTTTTTTTTTTTTAAGTCTGAGATTCTTGTATTCAGGAATAAAAATCTATTATAATTTTATATCTTACAAAATCAACAACTCTAAGGCTCAGAATTTATCTAACGCTTTTTCCCCCGGGGAGCTCATTTTGTAGACATGATCTCATTCATTCTTGAGGAGCAGTCAGACGTAAGTGTTATCATCATCTCTGTTTCAGAGATGAGAAAACTGAGACTTACCTCAGCCTCATATACTAAGAAGGGAAACGTTTGTAGACTCATAGGTTGCTGGTTATCCATTAAACTGTGAGAGACTACACTTAATTTTAAGCTTTTGATACATTCTAAACAGACTCTTGTTGCCAAATTTACCTAACACTTGGTAAGATTTTATAAAGGTTGGCTGAAGATCAAGACACACTAAAACAAATAGATTTTTTTTTTTTTGCTTCCTTAATATTTCTTTACTCTTTTCCTTGTTACATTTATCTAATTGCACTTTACTATTGAGAACATGTTCAAGATTTGATGTGACAGAAGGGGATGGAAAGGACAGAAGTGATTTTTACCAACCCTGACATATTCCTTTTCCTTTTGAACTTGGATAGATAAAACAGGAGGAAAAGGATAGCTCTTATTATTAGAGATCCTGGGAGCTGGCTCATTCTCTGGCTGAGTGGTACATAACTGCTTTTATTCAGCAGCCCGTGAGAGCTAACCTGCCTTGTACCTGGCTGGCTTAAAATGCTTGAACTGTTACAATTCCTCATTGAGTAATCAGCTGGGCACTTACTGTTCCAACTCCATCCTTCTGGGTTACCACACATCTTTCATCTTCTCAGCTGGGAACACAAGGAGAGCTGTCTCCCTATAGTGGTATAGTGGAATTTGGCTGGAATGGGAAGAGGGGATATTGTATTTTTTTCTTGAGTAGACTTTATGGCTAGCCATTTAATACATTCTGAAAAATGGTCAGATGACATCACATAGAAAAATTACCTCAAAATGGATCAAAGAACTAAAACTATAAAACTCTTAGAAAGGTTTAAATCTTCATGACCTTGGATTAGGCAGTGTTTTCTTGGATATGACATTTAAAGCACAAGCAATGAAAGGAAAAGTAGAGAAATTGGATTTAATCAGTATTAAAAACTCTTATGCTTCAAAAGATGATACTAAGAAAGTGAAAAGATCAATTATACCTAAAAAAAAAAAGCTGGAAAATGAAGGTCTCTAGTTCCAAAACTCAGAAAAAAAAGGTGAAAAAATAATCCACAGATAAGAAAAGTCTAGCATCCAGTGTACATATAGAACTTATAAAACAACAATTAAAGGACAAATAGCAAAATTCATATGGTAAAGCCCCAACCCCCAGTGTGATAGTATTTGGAGATGGGGCCTTTGGGAGGTAAGTGGGGTTAGATTAGATCATGAGGGTTGGGCCTTCATGAGATTAGCGGTTTTATAAGAAGAGGAAGGGAGAGAGAGATTATTCTCTTTTTCCCTCTCCCTCCCTTGTATCCACCAAGGAAAGGCCATGTGAGGACACAATGAGAAGGCAGCTATCTGAAAGCCAGGAAGAGAGCCCTCATCAGGAACCAAATCAACTGGCACCTTGATCTTGGCCTTCCCAGCCTTCAGAATTGTGAGAAATAAATTTCTCTTGTTTAAGCTACCTAGTTTATGGTCTCTTGTTATGGCGGCTTGAGTGGACTAAGACAACATTTATCCTAAAAAGATATACACATGGCCAATAAACCCATGAAAAGATAGATGCTCAGCATCATTAGTCATTAGGGAAAAATGCAAGTCAAAAACATAATGAGGCCAGGCATGGTGGCTCATGCCTGTAATACCAGCACTTTGGGAGGCTGAGGTGGGAGGATCACCTGAGGTCAGGAGTTGGAGACCAGCCTGGCCAACATAGTGAACCCTCGTCTCTACTAAAAATACAAAAATTAGCTAGGCGTGGTGGCCGGTGCCTGTAATCTCAGCTACTTGGGAGGCTGACCCGGGAGAATGGCTTGAACTCAGAAGGTGGAGGTTACAGTGAGCTGAGATCATGCCACTGCACTCCAGCCTGGGTGACAGAGCCAGACTCTATCTCAAAACAAATGAACACACACCAGTGGTAATATGAAATTGAAGTTTTTTAAACTCCATCTTCCCCTTTACTTCCCTCTTCTCTTTCCTGACACCCCTTCTGGCCTCCTTACCCATCGTTGGCCACTTAGCATAGTATAATCCCCTGCTGCCTTGACTTTCTACTTTATCTTTCTTATCAGTCTCCAGGCTTGGGTAATCGCCATTATTATTATTTTTTCATTCTGATTTCCAAGCTGCCAAGTGTTACTTGTGTAAATCATAAAACTGAATGTTGGGTACGCTATAAATTTAAGCAGAATTTCTAACTTCTTGGGGTTGTTCAGTACTCTTTTGTCTTGTGTATCCTTTTATATAATTCCCATAGTGTATATTTCAAATTACCTGACACTCATCTAAATAAATGTCTTTACCTTCTATTTTTCTGAAAAAGTTGAGGTTATCCAAATGGCACTTCTTCCGGATTTCTTTTCTTTTCTTTCTTTTTTTTAGAGATCTTGCGACATTGCCCAAGCTGGTCTTGAACTCCTGGGCTCAAGCAATCCTCCCACCTCAGCCTCCCAAAGTGCTGAGATTACAGGCATGAGCCACCATCCTCAGCCATTCCAATTTCTTTTTAAGAAATTTAAATTTGAGGCTGGGCGTGGTGGCTCATGCCTGTAATCCCAGCACTTTGGAAGGCCGAGGTGGGCGGATCATGAGGTCAGGAGATCGAGACCATCCTGGCTAACATGGTGAAGCCCCGTCTCTACTGCAATAGAATGTGGCTGCGATGCTGGCTTTGCAACTTCAAGAGATGCTCTGCACCCTTACACTTCTCAGCCAATTTGTGGAAGAAGTGGCCCACGCCTTCCAGTGCCACATCATTGCAGTCAAAATAGAAGCCCAGAATGAGAGAGATGTAGGAGGCCTACAGATACAAATTGACCAGGCGATTGACAGCTGCCTCTAACTCGATGAAACAATTCTGAGGAGTCTAGTTGGCAAGAAGGAGCTAACCACAAAAACAGTGTTGGCTGGTCTCAGAAGCAGGAGATGGCTGAGAAGATGATCCTGGAGGTTGCAAGTGGAGAGGACATTGGAGGGCAGTTGGAGGCTGGAAGAGAGGGAGTCCCTGGGTTTGTTCCATCCAAATACTATTGAAGCAAGAGACAGATGTGTGGGACTGCCAAATGCACTGCCAGAACATCCATGAACAGCTCATGGTTCAAGAAGTAATTTCAACTTTAAAGGCTTATTATTTAAGAAATACATTTTATAAGACTATAGCTGCCATAGATAGTGAGTAGAGTCAATTGAAAACCTTCTGGAAAGGAGTCACCATTCTAGATGCCATTAAGAGCATTCATCATTCATAGGAGGAGGTCAAAACATCAACATTAACAGGAGTTTGGAAGAAGTTGATTCCAACCCTTATGGATGACTTTGAGGGGTTCAAGACTTCAGTGGAAGGGTTAACTGTAAATGTGGCCCGGCCAGTAAGTGGTATTTTTTTAAGAGTTTCATTTTCCAACTGTTTCTTGCTAGTATTTGAAATACAATTGATGTTTATATATTTTTCAAGCTTGCTAAACTAGCCTGGGAAACATAGTAAGGCTCCATATCTACAAAACATTTCTAAAAGTTAGTTGGGCATGGTGCTGCATGCCTATAGTCCTAGCTACTCAGGAGGCTGAAGCAGAAGGATTGATTGAAACCAGGAGTTGGAGGGTACAGTGAGCTATAATTTTGCTACTGCACTCCAGCCTGGGAGACAGAGCAAGACCCTATCTCAAAAAATAAAAATCTTGGCCGGACACCGTGGCTCATGCCTGTAATTTCAGCACTTTGGGAGGCTGAGGCGGGCAGATCATCTGAGGTCAGGAGTTCGAGACCAGCCTCGCCAACATGGCGAAACCCCGTCTCTACTAAAAAATACAAAAATTAGCTGGGTCCTTTCTTCCCAGCTACTCCAAAGGCTAAGGCAGCAGAATCAGTTGAACCTGGGAGGTGGAGGTTGCAGTGAGCTGAGATCATGCCACTGTACTCCAGCCTGTATTGTTAGATTTGATTTGCCATAATTTTATTAAGAATTTTTGCATCTATGTTCACAAAGGATATGTGTAATTTTCTTTTCTTGTAATGTCTTTGTCTTTTTTTGGTACAAGTAATACTGGCCTCATAGAATGACTTTGGACATATTCTCTGTTCTTCAATTGCCTAGAAGAGTTTGTAGAAGATATTATTGCTTCCTTAAATATTTGGTACAATTTCTTCCTTAAATATTTGGTGCAAATCATCAAGGAAGCCATCTGGGCCTGACTTTTTCCTTCCTGGGAAATATTTTAACTACAAATTCAATTTATTTAATAATTATACAGTCTCTCTCTCTCTCTCTCTTTTTGAGACATGGTCTCTGTCGCCCAGGCTGGAGTATGGTGGGGCGATCTCAGCTCATTGCAGCTTTGACCTCCCTGGCTCAAGCGATCCTCCTGCCTCAGAGTCAGGACTATAGGCATGCACCACCACACCTGGTTTGTATTTTTTGTAGAGACAGGGTCTCACTGTGTTGCCTAGGCTGGTCTGGAACTCCTGGGCTCAAGCAATCCTCTTGCCTCAGCCTCCTAAAGTGCTGGGATTATAGGCACGTACCACTGCACCTGGCCTCTTTTTTTTCCTGAGTAAGCATGGGTAATTTGTGTCAGGAATTTGTCCATTTTATCTAAGTTATTGGGTTATTGACATATAATTGTTCATAATTTTCCTTATTATCTTTCTAATGTTTGTAGAATCTCTAGCAATATCCCCTTTCTTACTCCCTGGTGTTGGTTATTTATATCTTCTCTTTTATTTTCCTTGATCAGTCTGGCTAGAACCAGGTTCTTCCTGTTGTTCTATTTCATTCATTTACACTCTGATCTTTTATTCTTCCTTTTGCTTGTTTGGTGTCTTACTTGCTCTTCTGTTTCTAGTTTTATAAAGTGAAAGCTGCAATCATTGATTAGAGACAATTCTTTTCTATGCTAAAGTCATAATGACATTTTATGTAATTTCTTTTTTCTTTTTTTTTGAGACAGAGTCTCGCTCTGTTGCTCAGGCTGGAGTGCAGTGGAGTGATCTCAGCTCACTGCAACCTCTGCCTCCCAGGTTCAAGCGATTCTCCTGCCTCAGCCTCCCCGAGTAGCTGGGATTACAGGCCCCCCTCCACCAAGCCCAGCTAATTTTTGTATTTTTAGTAGAGACACCATGTTGGCCAGGCTGGTCTCAAACTCCTGACCTCAGGTGATCCACCCGCCTTGGCCTCCCAAAGTACTGGAATTATAGGTGTGAGCCACCATGCCCGGCCTATATAATTTCTTCAATAGTGCTAAAGTTTTAAATTTATATTTATTATTATATCTAGTGAATCTGGAATTTATTTTTGTTTTGCTTTGCTAACCAGCTGATTTAATGGAGTTTATTTTTATTTTATTTATGATGTAAGTTAGGAATCTAATTTAAATCCTTTTCCAAACAGATTGCTACTTGTCCCAACTCAGTTTATTATTGAATAGTACTTTACCCAGTAATTTATATTATTATTCTGTCATATACTAAGATTCTATATATGCTTGGGTCTGTTTCTGGGTAATCTAGTCTTTATCTCTGTGCCTGGGCCAGTATTGTAGAGTTTTATTTCCTAAAGCTTTAGAATAAATCTTGCCATATGATAGGGCAAATCTCTCATCCTTGTTTTTCTTTTTCAGAATCATCTTTGGTGTTTTTTTGTTTTGTTTTGTGCTTTTGACAAAGTCTTGCTGTGTCACCCAGGCTGGAGTGCAGTGGCACAATATCGGCTCACTGCAAGCTCCGCCTCCCAGGTTCACTCCATTCTCCTACCTCAGCCTCCCGAGTAACTGGGACTACAGGTGCCCGCCACCACGCCTGGCTAATTTTTTTGTTTTTTTGTTTTTTTTGTTTCTTTTGTATTTTTAGTAGAGACAGGGTTTCACTGTGTTAGCCAGGATGGTCTCGATCTCCTGACCTCGTGATCCGCCCGCCTTTGCCTCCCAAAGTGCTGGGATTACAGGCGTGAGTCACTGCGCCTGACCTTGTCTTTGGTTTTTAAAACCTTTACTCTTGGCTATGAGTTTTATAATTAGTTAAGTTCCAGGCTGGACATGGTGGCTCACGCCTGTAATCCTAGCACTTTGGGAGGCCAAGGCTGGCAGATCACCGGAGGTGGGAGTTAGTGACCAGCCTGGCCAACATGGTGAAACCCTGTCTCTATTCAAAATGCAAAAATTAGCCGAGCATGGTGGCGGGCACCTGTAGTCCCAGCTACTCCGGAAGCTGAGGTGAGAGACTCACTTGAACCCAGGAGGCAGAGGTTGCAGTGAGCTGAGATCGCGCCACTGCACTCCTGCCTGGGTGACAGAGTGAGACTCTGTCTCAAAAAAAAAAAAAAAAAAAGCTCCACAAAAAAATCTTGTGATTTTGATTGCTATTAAATAGAATTATAGATTAATTTGGTGGCAATGAACATTTTTAGCATTGTTTTTGTGAGATGATATAGCTTGTCATTTATTTAGATTTTTCTTTTAAAAATGTTATTTAATTTTAGTTGTCACACTTAAGAGATAGGCACTATAAGGGAGAATAAGGGGCTCGACCAAGAGCAAATGTCTATAAGCCAAAGTCTGCCTGACTTTAGAGACCATTTTGCCAGATGTTATTATTTATTCAAAATATTGCCTGCTCTTCTTCTGGGAGAATTATATTTTTTGCCCTGTGAGTATAAGGCTGGGTCATGTAACTTGCCAGGGCCAATGACATGTGAGTGGAAGTGACATGTGTCGCCTTCCAGGAGAAGCTTTAAGAGTCTATGTGTATTTTGCTGGTAGCTTCTTTTCCTTTGCCATGAGGCTAGGATGTCTCAGATGAGGGGGTACTCCTTTAGCCCGGGTCTTGCTTGGATGTGGCTCTTGTTGGCTTTGAGTTCACTTGTGGTTCTGCAACCTCTTAACTGGCTTCTGGAGTTCTCACAAAAGATAATTTGATATTGCTGTTGAGTTGGTTTTTCTGTGGGGGAAACGAGGGCCTGGGGCTTCCTATCCCACCATCTTGCTGTCATCATTCCTATTTAGATCTTTTATGTTAACACTTTAAAATTCTTTTCATAATGGTCTTAGATATCTTTTGCTATATTTATTTCTATAGTCTTATAGTTTTTGTTGCTATTATGAATGGTATTCATTTTTTTCAACCCTACTCTATTAATCCCTTATTAATTTGGATAATTTATCTGTGGATTCTTTTGGATCCTCTATATGGACACTCAAAGCATCTCTAAATTATGACAACTCCATCTTTTCCTCTTCAATCCTTATGTGGCTTACTTCTTTTTTTTTTTTTGAGACAGAGTCTCACTCTGTCACCCAGGCTGGAGTGCAGTGGCGTGATCTCGGCTCACTGCAACCTCCGCTTCCCGGGTTCAAGTGATTCTCCTACCTCAGCCTCCTGAGTAGCTGAGACTACAGGCATGCACCACCATGCCTGGGTAACTTGTGTATTTTTAGTAGAGATGGGATTCTACCATGTTGGCTAGCCTGGTCTCGAACTCCTGACCTCAAGTGATCTGCCTGCCTCGGCCTCCCAAAATGCTGGAACTACAGGCATGAGCCATCACACCTGGCATATGGCTTACTTCTTTTCCTTGTCATATTGTATTGGATAGAATAGTACTAGTATTAAATAGAATAGCAGGGGTAATATTAGGCATCTGTCTTGCTTTCCTTAAACAAGGAAATTAAACAAGGAAGGATTATTTAAAAGTCTACCATTGGCCGGGAGCAGTGGCTCATGCCTGTAATCCCAGCACTTTGGGAGGTCAAGACTGGAAGATCATTTGAGGCCAAGAGTTCGAGACCAGCCTGGTCAACATAGCAAGTCCCCATCTCTTAAAAGAAAAAAAAGTCTATTATTAAGTATATTTGCAATAGTTTTTGTACCTGCTCCTGTTAAGTTTAGGAAATTCTTTTCTATTCCTAATTTGCCAACATGTTTGTTATGAATTAGTGCTGTATTTCCTAAAATGCTTTTTCTAGGCCAGGCACAGTGGCTTATGCTAGTAATCCCAGCACTTTGGGAGGCCAAGACGGGAGGATCACTTGATGCTGGTAGTAGAAGACCAGCCTGGGCAGCATGGCAAGACCCAGTCTCTACAAAAAAATACAAAAATTAGCTGGGCATGGTGGTGTGCACCTGTAGTGTCCCAGCTTCTTGGGAGCCTGGGACAGAAGGATAGTTTGGCCCCAAGAGGTGGAGGCTACATTGAGCCAGAATCATGCCCATCATGTTTTTTTAATACTGTTGTAATCACTATATATATATATAATGTTGTCCTATGTCTTTTTTTACTTAACATAAGCATTTTTCATGTTGTGACATAGTCTTCTAGTCATTATTTTAATGGCTAAATTATCCATCAAGATGTATCATAAATTAGCCATTTTTCTATTAATAGACATTTAGGTTTGTTCTTTTTTTCCCCCCATTATTATGAATAGCAGGATAGTTTAGTGTCTAGGAGATTATACTGTGTGTTCTTGAACAAGTTTTTGATCTTTTGAAAGCACCTACCTCATAAAATTGTTTTGAGGATTAAGTGAAGTAACACGTATAATGCATGTAGCACAGTGGTTATTCTGAATACACAGTTCTCAATAAGTGCTAATATCACTGGAATGAATACTTTAATGCATATAGCTTTTTACTATATTGAAAATTTTAGGATTAATTTTATGAGATAGAATTAACTTGATCAAAGTCTGTGTACATTTTTATGGCTCTGAAATTGCTTTGTAAAAGTGTCGGCCAGGCGTGGTGGCTCATACCTGTAATCCCATCACTTTGGGAGGCTGACATGGGTGGATCACTTGAGTTCAGGAGTTCAAGACCAGCCTGCTAACATGGTGAAACCCCGTCTCTACTAAAAATACAAAAAAATAGCCTGTAGTCCCAGCTACTCGGGAGGCTGAGGCAAGGGAATCACTTGAATCTGGGAGGTGGAGGTTGCAGTGAGCCAAGATCGCACCACTGCACTCCAACCTGGGCATCAAAGCGAGACTCCATCCCCCCAAAAAAAGTTGTGTCATGTAATGCTAACATTTGTAGCAAAGTTACCAATTTCACTGTACTTTGCTAGCATTGGGAATTTCAATTACTTAAAATATTTAAGCTAATTTACAAGTTAATGAGATAGTTAAAAGTTTATATTTATCTGAACCTTTTAATAAGTGTTTACCACTTCTATTTTCTGTTTTCTGAA
Source organism: Pongo pygmaeus (assembly GCF_028885625.2). Taxonomy (NCBI): domain Eukaryota; kingdom Metazoa; phylum Chordata; class Mammalia; order Primates; family Hominidae; genus Pongo; species Pongo pygmaeus. The sequence goes on along the minus strand of NC_072382.2, from coordinate 7,904,519 downwards.
CTTTGTGTCTTTTTTTTTCTTTCTTTCTTTCTTTCTTTTTTTTTTTTAAGAGACAGTCTCAAACTCCTGGGCTCAAGTGATTCTCCTGCCTCAGCCTCCCAAATTGTTGGGATTACGGACTTGAGCCACTGCACCCAGCCTTCTCCATGTTTTTAGGGACAAACTTCTAGGATGAAATTTAGGATGAATTAAGTCATTAGCTTGACACCATGATGTACAAATCCCTGAATTTCAATTTCATTGTTATAATGCCATTGTTTCAAGATGCTCAGTTGGCTATGGAAAGATAGGTCATTTATTCCAGCTACTCAGGGGGATCTTTTGAGCTCAAGAGGTCAAGGCTACAGTGAGCTGCGATCACAGCACTGCACTCTAGCCTGGGCAACAAAGTGAGACTGTCTCCAAAAATAAAATATAAAGTTTATATGGAAAGAAAAAGACCCAGAATAGCCAACTCCATATTGAAGAATAAAGTCAGGGGAGTGGCACTACCTGACTTCAAGACTTATAAAGCTACAGTAGTTAGCCCAAGGTAATTTATAGATTCAGTGCCATCCCCATCAAGCTACCAATGACTTTCTTCACAGAACTGGAAAAAACTGCTTTATTCATATGGAACCAAAAAAGAGCCTGCATTGCCAAGTCAATCCTAAGCCAAAAGAACAAAGCTAGGGGCATCACGCTACCTGACTTCAAACTATACTACAAGGCTACAGTAACCAAAACAGCATGGTACTGGTACCAAAACAGAGATGTAGACCAATGGAACAGAACAGAGCCCTTAGAAATAATGCCACATATCTACAACTATCTGATCTTTGACAAACCTGACAAAAACAAGCAATGGGGAAAGGATTCCCTATTTCATAAATGGTGCTGGGAAAACTGGCTAGCCATATGTAGAAAGCTGAAACTGGATCCCTTCCTTACACCTTATACAAAAATTAATTCAAGATGGATTAAAGACTTACATGGTTAGACCTAAAACCATAAAAACCCTAGAAGAAAACCTAGGCAATACCATTCAGGACATAGGCATGGGCAAGGACTTCATGTCTAAAACACCAAGAGCAATGGCAACAAAAGCCAAAATTGACAAATGGGATCTAATTAAACTAAAGAGCTTCTGCACAGCAAAAGAAACTACCGTCAGAGTGAACAGGCAACCTACAGAATGGGAGAAAATTTTTGCAACCTACTCATCTGACAAAGGGCTAATATCCAGAATCACAATGAACCCCAACAAATTTACAAGAAAAAAACAACCCCATCAAAAAGTGGGCGAAGGATATGAACAGACACTTCTCAAAAGAAGACATTTATGCAGCCAAAAAACACATGAAAAAATGCTTATCATCACTGGCCATCAGAGAAATGCAAATCAAAACCACAATGAGATACCATCTCACACCAGTTAGAATGGCAATCATTAAAAAGTCAGGAAACAACAGGTGCTGGAGAGGATGTGCAGAAATAGGAACACTTTTACACTGTTGGTGGGACTGTAAACTAGTTCAACCATGGTGGAAGTCAGTGTGGTGATTCCTCAGGGATCTAGAACTAGAAATACCATTTGACCCAGCCATCCCATTACTGGGTATATACCCAAAGGAGTATAAATCATGCTATAAAGACATGTGCACATGTATGTTTATTGTGGCACTATTCACAATAGCAAAGACTTGGAACCAACCCAAATGTCCAACAATGATAGACTGGATTAAGAAAATGTGGCACATATACACCATGGAATACTATGCAGCCATAAAAAACGATGAGTTCATTTCCTTTGTAGGGACGTGGATGAAGCTGGAAACCATCATTCTCAGCAAATTATCGCAAGGACAAAAAACCAAACACTGCATGTTCTCACTCATAGGTGGGAATTGAAAAATGAGAACACATGGACACAGGAAGGGGAACATCACACACCAGGGCCTGTTGTGGGGTGGGGGGAGGGATAGCATTAGGAGATATACCTAGTGTTAAATGATGAGTTACTGGGTGCAGCACACCAACATGGCATATGTATAGATATGTAACAAACCTGCACGTTGTGCACATGTACCCTAAAACTTAAAGTATAATTAAAAAAAAAAAAGACACTGTGGTATTGGCAAAAGAATAGGTAAATAGTTTTTTTTTTGCTCAATTTTGAGTATTTTTAAATACTCAAATACTTATAATTCCCTGCCTTATGAGATTATTTTTGCTCTGAAAAGCTAGCTGTCAAGAAAAATTCAAGGAAAAAAATAGTCTTTTATATTCACTTATTTATGATTTCTGGTGCTCTTCATTTCTTCCTGTATAGCTGGGTTTCCATCTTCAGCCTAAAAAAAATCCTTTAGCAAATCTTCTAGCAGCAGATTATTTCATCTTCTATCTTAAAATGCCTTTACCTTAACCTCATTTTTAAAGGATATTGCACTGGAATATCTGGCTTGATAGTTTTCTCCTTTTCAACATTTTGAAAGATGTTGTCAGTTGTCTTCTGTGCTTTATTGTTTTTATTTATTTATTTTTTTTTTTTTTTTTGGAGACAGGGTCTCACTCTCTCACCCAGGCTGGAGTGCAGTGGCGTGATTTCGGCTCACTGCAACCTCTGCCTCCCGGGTTCAAGTGATTCTTGTGCCTCAGCCTCCTGAGTAGCACCGGGATTACAGACATGTGCCACCACACCTGGCTAATTTTTTGATTTTTAGTAGAGACAGGGTTTTGCCATGTTGACCAGGCTGGTCTTGAACTCCTGGCCTCAAGCAATTCACCTACTTTGGCCTCCCAAAGTGCTGGGATTATAGGCATGAGCCACCGTGCCTGGACCTGGCCTTTATTGTTTATGGTAAGAAGTCAGCTGTGATTCATATTATACGTCCTCTGTATATAATGTGTGCTTTTCCTCTGGCTTCTTTCAATATTTTATCTTTATCTTTGGTTTTTATCATTTTGACTATTATATACCTAGGTGTGATTTTCTTTGCATTTATCCTCCTTGAGGTTTGCTGAGCTTTTCACATCTTAATATTTTTCATGAAATCTTAGGGAATTTTGTCCATGGTTTCTTGATGTTTTTCTTGTCCTATTCTCATTTTATTCTCCTATCCTCCTCCTGGGACTCCCATTACACATATTTTAGACTGGTCGATATTTTCCTACAGGTTTCTAAGACTTTATTCATTTTTCTTCAGTCTTTTTTTTCTTTATTCTCCAGATTGGATAGTTTTTGTTATTTGTCTTCAGTGATTTTACTGACTCTTCTGTCACCTCTAATCTGCTATTAAACCTATCCAGTGAATTCTTCATTTCAATTATTTAGCTTTTCAGTTATAGAATTTCTTTTTGGTTCTTTTGTATAGTGTTATCTGCAGACATTTCCTATCAGTTCACTCATTAAGGCCGCTTTTAAGCCTTTGAACATATTTATAATAGATTCTTTGAAGTCTTTCCTAAATGTAATATCTGTACCATATCAGGTTCTGTTTCTTTTCTTTTTTCAGAGACAGGGTCTCACTCTGTCACCAGGCTGAAAAGTGCAGTGGTACAGTCATAGCTCCTGCAGCCTCCAACTCCTGGGCTCAAGTGATCCTCCCACCTCAGCCTCTTGAGTAGCTAGGACCACAGGCATGTACCACCATGCCCAGCTAATTTTTAAATTTTTTTGCAGAGACGAGTCTTTCCATGTTGCCTAGGCTAGTCTCAAACTCCTGGCCTCAAGCGATCTCCCTGCCTTGGCCCCTCAAAGTTCTGGGATTATAGGCATGAGCCTGGCCCTCAGGTTCTGTTTCTATTAGTTGCTTTTTTTCCCCCTTGACTGTGGGTTATAATTTCCTATTTCTTTGCATATTTAGTACATTTTTGTTTTATACTGGGCAATATGATCATATTCTATATTGTGTTATCTATCTCTGGAGAGTATTAATTTTTGCTCTAGTAGGCTATACGCCTTGACCTTGTGCAGGCTTGTTTTTATGCATTTTAAAGGGTAGGTCTGTAGAAAGCCAATGCATTTTTCAAACTCTTCTAATTTGATACCATTTAGCCTCCAAACTCTATCTCCTCTGTGGATTTTGTCAAGGAATGGCTTTAGACTTTTTTGGGGTGGGTCTAGAGCAGACTTTCATCGACAGTATGGTTTTTATTACTAAAGCATTATCTGTGGGGCATCTCAGCTAGACACCAGCAGTTTTAACAAGGTCTCCCCATTTCTAGCTAGGCCTGAAGGCCAACATTTTTCAGGACTGGAAAATCTTGCTAGTATCTTGTTACATTCTCAACTCCGTAGCACTTGCTCTTTGGGAAATCATATGTAGTCTCACTCTCTGCATGGATAGTCCAGACCTTGGCCAAGGACTCACGGGGAGCTCCTACACAGACTTTAGTACCTACTCTTTGTATCTCCCTCTTCTCCAGTGCCCTGCCCTGCAGATTCCAGGTACTTTCACAAGTCCAAAATCTATTCTCTGCCTCCTCAGCTTAGTGGGACCACTGTCCTCTGCTTGGGTTCCATGTCCCTGTTCTGTAGATGGGAAAATTTCCCCAGGCAGATACCCAGGGAAATAACAGGACTAACCTGGTGAGTTTCCCTTCTCCCAAGGGATTGTAACCTTGTGGTATCTATTGTCCAGTGCCTGAAAACAACTGTCTCATGTATTTTATCCAGTTTTATAGTAGTTTTTGGTTTGAGGGCTCATTTGGTTATTTCATTAATGCTGGGAGGAGAAGCCCCAGTACATGGTTTTGCTATGTGTTCGTAATGTCATCTGATTGAAAATTTTCTGTCTACTTCATCTTTAACAGTTGAAGACCTATGTGAAGAGGTAACTTGATACTGATAATGATCTCTCATTCTTCCTCCTTATCCCCACATGATCTCAGCAAAAATGTAAACTCATGTTTAAATGGACATGGTGGTTTGTTTAGTGGTTATTTGAGTGAGGACTTTTAGATGGTAAACATTTTAAGTCTCTCATTTTGTCATGGTAGTTTGGCTCTCTTAAAAGTTCAGATTTGGCTGGGTGAGGTGGCTCATGCCTGTAATCCCACCACTCTGGGAGGTTGAGGCAGGAAGATCTCTCGAGACAAGCCTGGGCAACATAGTGAGACCCTGTATCTACAAAAAATTACAACAATTTCCCTAAACAGTTTAATATAAAGAAAAAAAAATTAGCTGGGCATTGTGTACACCTGTAGTTCTAATGAGTTGGGAGGCTGAGGTAGGAGGATCCTTTGATCCCGGGAGTTGGAGGCTGCAGTGAGCTATGATCACACCACTGCACATAGCCTGGGCCACAGAACATGATCCTGTCTCAGATAGACAGACAGACAGACAGACAGATAGATAGATGATAGGTAGGTAGATAGATAAAGTAAGTAAGTAAAAGAGTCCAGATTCAAAGTTACTTCAGATCTTTGACGATAGTACTGGATCATCTTCTGACATTTAGCATTGCTAACTCAGGGTTTTTTTTTTTTTTGCTAATTTAATTTTTTTGGTAGCTTGTAGGGCTTTCTGCTTATCCTTGTTATTTTGGGTTTCATTGTGATGTGTTAACTATGTGGCTTTTTTAATTTTTGCTTTTGCCTTGTTTTTTCGAAATTTAGCCTGCTTGACGTTTGGTAAAATTGTTCAGATAGCACTTACATCTGTCTTTGTTTTATATTTCTCAGTCATTATTTCTTCTGGATCTATTTTTAATGTCTCTTGCCTTTTCTTCTTTTAATTGATATAAAATTCATATACCATAAACACAACCATTTTAAAGTATACAATTTGGTGGTTTTTAGTATATTTTCGGGGTTGTATAACTAATATTTTTTGGCAGGGTCTCACTCTGTCACCCAGGCAGGAGTGCAGAGGCGTGATCATGGTTCACTGCAGCCTCGACCTCCTGGACTGAGGTAATCCTCCCACTTCAGCCCTCTAAATAGTTGGGACTAGAGCTGTATACCACCACACCTAGTTAATTTTTTTGTTTTTGTTTTTTTGTTTGTTTTTTGTTTTGTTTTTGTTTCTGAGATGGAGTCTCGCTCTGTTGCCCAGGCTGGAGTGCAGTGGCGCGATCTCGGCTCACTGCAAGCTCCGCCTCCCGGGTTCATGCCATTCTCCTGCCTCAGCCTCCCAAGTAGCTGGGACTACAGGCGCCTGCCACCAAGCCTGGCTAATTTTTTTTTTGTATTTTTAGTAGAGACAGAGTTTCACTGTGTTAGCCAGGATGGTCTCGATCTCCTGACCTCGTGATTCGCCCACCTTGGCCTCCCAAAGTGCTGGGATTACAGGCGTGAGCCACTGCACCCTGCCATGTTTTTGTATTTTTTATAGAGATGGGGTTTTGCCAAGGGGTGGTCTCAAACTTCTGGGCTCAAGCGATCCTCCCGCCTTGGCCTCCCAAAGTGCTGGGACTATAGGCATGAGCCACTGCTTCCTGCCTGTATAACTATTATCACTATCCAATTCCAGTACATTTTCATCCAGAAAAAGAAACTGTGTACTCATTAGCAGTCACTCTGCTTACTTTCATTCTCTATGCCTTGGCAAACACTAATCTACTTTCTGTCTCTGTCGATTTGCTTATTTTGGACATCTCATATAAATAGAATCATACAATATGTAGCATTTTGTATGTGGGTTCTTTAAGCATTATATTTTCAAGGCCTATCCATGTTGTTTCATGTAACAGTACTTCATTTCTTTTTATGGCTGAATATTCCCCATTTGGTTAAGCCATTCATCATTTGATGGACATTTGGGTTGTTTCCACTTTTAGCTGTTGTGAGTAATCCTGCTATGAGCATTCATGTACTAACTTTTCTTTTACATTTGTTCTTTTACTGTGTCCAATCTAACCATCCATAGAGTTTTAATTTCAAACACTGTTATCTTTAATTTCTAAGATTTCTTTTTTTTTTTTTTTTTTTGAGAGTCTCGCTCTATCGCCCGGGCTGGAGTGCAATGGCGTGATCTCAGCTCACTGCAACCTCCACCTCCCCGGTTCTAGCAATCCTCCTGCCTCAGCCTCCCAAGTAGCTGGGATTACAGGTGCCCACCATCACGCCTGGCTAATTTTAAAAATATTTTTAGTAGAGATGGGGTTTCACCATGTTGTCCAGGCTGGTCTTGAACTCCTGACCTCAGGTGATCCACCCACCTTAGACTCCCAAAGTGCTGGAATTACAGGCGTGAGCCGCCGTGCCGGGCCAATTTCCAAGATTTCTAATACCCCATTACTTTCTGTTTAATTTACGACAGTGTTTCCTTGTTTCATGGCTTCTTTTTCTTTTTAAAGGTATAAAATATAGATACTTATTTTAAAATCTCTCCCAGATTGTTCTATTAACTTTATTTCCTTAGGTATAAGTGCATTGGTTGATGTGTATTGTAGTTTTCATGGTATTAATCTTCTTTTCCTGGTAATTTTTAATTAAGAGCTAATTGTTCATGATCGGTTTAATCTGAACACATTTTGTGTTGACAGCTGTCCTGTAGGAGGCTCTCTGAGTTGCTGAGCCTTAGCCTTGTATGATGTATACCTAGGATTAATCTTTGTATGGGTGGTAAGATGCAAAGCTCTTGCATCTTAATAGATTATATAGTTCTGAGTCCTTTCACCACTTACATGAAATGGCTCTATGGCCCTCATCTCGTATCAGTGAGGCTGCTGCCAGAATCCCCTTGGCTGTAACCAACATTCAGGTAGACAGGCAGTACACCTCTAGTCCTTGTTCATGTGTTGGTCCCTTGCTTAGACCTCCTGTGTGTGGCTCTTGCTCTTAAACCTATGAGTGTTACAGTATTAGCTCTATGTTTGTTCCTAGTCTAGGCCCAAATACTATGCATCTTTTTAGTTCTTGTCTACTATTGTGGAATCTCTCTTTTGTTCCCTTTTTGTTGTTCTTTTCAAAGGAGGAGGAAGAAGAACACCTTTCCATTTCTGGTCTACAAAGATTTCTGTCTTCTGGCCAGGTATGGTGGCTTACACCTGTAATCCCAGCACTTTGGGAGGCCAAGGCGGGCAGATCACTTGAGGCCAAGAGTTAGAGACCAGCCTGGCCAACGTGGCAAAACCTGTCTCTACTAAAAATACAAAAATTAGCCAGGCATGGTGGCGCAACCCTGTGATCCTAGTTACTCAGGAGGCTGAGGCAGGAGACTCTGTTGAACCTGGGAGGCAGAGGTTGCTGTGAGCCAAGATCATGCTACTGCACTCCAGCCTGGGTGACAGAGCAAAACTCTGTCTTAAAAAAAAAAAAAAAAAAAAAAAAAAAAAAGATTTCTGTTTGTTTTTTTTTTTCTCACCATGACTATGTATTTATTAAGATTTAAAAATATTTGTATTATTTTATATGTTTGAACAGGAAGATGAGATTTCAGCATATGCACAATTCATCTTGAAATCAAAGGCTTTTACTTAGTTATTGTTTCACCTTTTTACATTTAACTGTAGTCAGCCTATCTGGATTTGTGTGTTTGTGTGTGTGGAGTGAGACTACTGAAATTGATTTCCCCCCAAATATCTACACAATTTATTTTAAATTAGTAAGATTTCTGAAGAATTCAAAGTTATTTACAAACCTTTTCTCATATATCCACATTTACCCCATTTCTGTACTGTCTTACTAATCAAACTGAAATAGGATTCAGGTACAATTTTTTCTTATTTCGCAGAATGGTAATTGAATCACAGGAAAGGGGGGTTGCCTTAGGTCAGAAAGTTGATCAGTGGTGAAACTGAAGATTGACGTAAGACATCCTGGTTTAGTGCTAAGTTCATTAAACTTCAGTGTAGCATACCCTTGCTGTCCTATTATCAAGGGCTTTGTAACTGAATTAGGTTTGCAAAACAAACTAATGGCAAGAAAAATATTACCCATTAAGATTGATAGCTACAATTTTTGTTTTGTTTTTTTTTTTGAGATGGAGTTTTGCTCTTGTTGCCCAGGCTGGAGTGCAATGGCACGATCTTGGCTCACTGCCACCTCCACCTCCCAGGTTCAAGCAAGTCTCCTGCCTCAGCCTCCTGAGTAGCTGGGACTACAGGAGCATGCCACCACACCTGGCTAATTTTTGTTTTATTAGTAGAGACGGGGTTTCACCATGTTGGTCAGGCTGGTCTCTAACTCCCGACCTCAGGTGATCCACCCACCTCGGCCTCCCAAAGTGCTGGAATTACAGGCGTGAGCCACCGTGCCCAGCCGATAGCTAGGATTTGATCTTGGGAATGTCCACACTTTTTTGAGGTGGTTAAAACATTATGAGATATGTAGCATGAATGCCTTAGGAGAAACTTGTGCTGTTATTTTAGGGCATATTTTTATCATCATTAGGTTTTTAAAATTTAATTCTTGTATAATATCAACATTGTCAACCTCAGTAACAAAGCAGGCCAGGCGCGGTGGCTCACGTCTGTAATCCCAGCACTTTGGGAGGCCGAGGCAGGCAGATCACCTAAGATCGGGAGTTCGAGACCAGCCTGGCCAACATGATGAAACCCCATCTCTATTAAAAATACAAAAAAAAAAAAAAAGAAAAAAAACTAGCGGGGCATGGTGGTGCATGCCTCTAATCCCAGCTACTTGGGTGGCTGAGGCATAAGCATCGCTTGAACCCAGGAGGTGGATGTTGCAGTGAGCCGAGGTAGCGCCACTGCACTCCTGCCTGGGTGACAGAGTAAAACTCTGACTCAAAAAAAAAAAAAAGGTACATGCCTGAGAGTCATTCTTGAATTTTTCAGCCTTCAGCTCTAAATTAGTTCATGTACTAGACTTGTGTTTATTACATAATGAGTTGATTTATTTAAAAATAAAAGAATATCAGGACTATCAGTTCTGAAGCTATCTGGCATTAAACATGACCTTGTGGAAATTAACAGAAAATAAAAATTGATTTAGCAAATGTAAAAAATTGAAAAGATGAGCTTAAATGTCCTAATCCCATGAAGTAATTTGCTGATGCACAGCCATTTCCAGTCATATTTTAAATCTTGTAGATAATCTTTTCATCAGGGAAAAGCCTTCTTGGCTCACCAGTTTAATAAACAAATCCAGAAATCCTGGTTCTTATCCAAACTGCTTGTTTGACTTTGTTGCCATTTCTTCTCACACAGAAATACAGTCCATACTGCCCGGAATCTCTGCAAAGCTGACTTGGACTTCAGAGGAAGGCAGCTATTCTCAGGACATGACAGGGGTAACACCCTTCCAGATGATTTTTGAGGCAGGTTTTATTGTGGTCTTATAAATTACTAATGATTTTATTCTTATTTTTCTGCAATCTAATAACAAGAAAGAAAAGCCTAGGTCCATCTTCCAAGCTGAAATGAAATAAGGCAATGGTTCCCAAACTTGCCTGTGCAGACATTAGATCACCTAGGAGCTCCCAAAATACTGTCGTCTGTGTCCCACTCTGAGTGATTGTGATTTAATTGGTCTGGGTGTTGTAATTATTAGTCTTCTTGGGCTGCCATAACAAAATACCACAGACTAGATGGCTTAAGCAATAGAGATTTATTTTCTTACAGTTCTGGAGGCTAGACGTCCAAGATCAAGGTGCTGTCAGGGCTGGCTTGTGGTGAGGCCTCTCTTCTTGGCTTGTAGACTACTGCCTTGTTACTGTGTCCTTACATGGCTTTTTTTCTGCATGTGGATGAAAAGAAAGAGATCTCTAATGTCTCTTTATTTTTATTGAAATTTTTTTTGGTAGAGATGTGGTCTTGCTATGTCGCACAGCCTGGAGTGCAGTGGCTATTCACAGGTGCAGTCATAGCACACTATAGACTTGAACTCCTGAGCTTAAGTGATCTTCCTGCCTCAGCCTGCCAAGTAGCTGGTAGCTGGGACGACAGGTGGGAACTACTGGCACCTGGCTCTGGTGTATCTTTTTATAAGGACACCAGTCCTATTAAGACCTGGGGTCAGGGCCCTACCCTTATGACCTCATTTAATCTTAATAACCTCCTGAGGGCCCTGCCTCCAAACACAGTCACTTTGGGGCTTAGCACTTCAGCATATGGATTTTGAGGGACACATTCAGTCCATAATAGGTATGGCATAGGCTTTGGAACATTTTTTAGATCCCAGGTGATTCCTAATATGCAGATGAATTTGAGAACCACTGAAACAAGCCCTTATTTGAATTTGGATCTCCTAATAAAGAAAATTAAAAGTGACTCCCAGTGCAGATCCTACTTGGATACATTTTTATTAGTTTGGTTTAGAGATCTCTTTATCGACTTATTTGTAGTCCAGATTTATGAGGGTGATAATTCATTCTCCATTCCCTTTAACAGGTCTCTCATCTCCTATTTGCCTTCCTTAGAGTTGGTGGAGACATAACAAATTAGAGTGCTTTAAACATTCTCCCAGGAAGGCCTTGGGCAGCCTTTCTCCATGTTTGAATAATTATATGCTCATTGTGAAAGGAATGGGTATGGTATCAGGACAACAGATATCCCTGGCTGTGCCTTATCTTCTTTAGGAGAATGGAGGGTAAACAATCTGGAGCAATTAATGGTTAGTCAGCTCTAAAACTATTCATGTCAAGTAGCAATAAAAAGGTGATTCCAGTGAACCAAGAAGGGCAATTCTAGGAAATGAGGTTCTGTGTTTCAGTCAGCCTGAACAAGCAGTAAGTTGTATACATAACATTTATATATATTATTTAAACATCCTGACAAGTCTATGAAGTGGGTAGGATGAGGATTATCACCCCATTTTACAGACCAGAAAGTTGAGATTCAAAGAACTTAACTGTCTCTCCCAGTGTCATACAACAGTTAAATGGCAGAATTAGAACTTGAACCAAAATCTGACTCATATAGATCAGGGCTATTTCAATATTTACTTATTCATCCAGACATGTGTGTTTGTTCAAGTCAGTGTCAGTGAGCTAGATACTATCTGTAGGTACAGTGTCTTAAGATATGTTACTTGATCCTGGCCGGGCGCCATGGCTCACACCTGTAATCCCAGCACTTTGGGAGGCTGAGGCGGGCGGATCACGAGGTCAGGAGATTGAGGCCATCCTGGCTAACACGGTGAAACCCCGTCTCTACTAAAAATACAAAAAATTAGCCGCGTGTGAAGGCAGGCGCCTGTAGTCCCAGCTACTCAGGAGGCTGAGGCAGGAGAATGGTGTGGACCCGGGAGGCGGAGCTTGAAGTGAGCCAAGATGGCGCCATTGCACTCCAGCCTGGGCGACAGAGTGAGACTCTGCCTCAAAAAAAAAAAGATATGTTACTTGATCCCAAGGAACTTGGAATATAAATAGAAAGATCAAGAAGTAAACATGTAATTACAATACGGCGTGATTCCCAGGATGGATGATAGAAGTGAGCCCTGAATGCTATGTTAGCATGGAGGAAGGGCACCTAATCCATGGGAAGAGGTCAAAGTCTGGAGGTCTTGATGAGACTGAAAAACGGATTTGCTGGGTGTAGGAGATTCTGACACTTGAAAGAATAGGAAGTTGTTATCAGAGTGATAAAGTTTCTCTTATTTTTTTCTTTATTGCAAAAGTAGTGTTTCCCTCAGAAAAATCAAAGTATGATCAAAACAAACATTTAGAATACACATAATTTGGCCTTTCAAGGCAGCCATTATTAACACCTTGGCGTACATCTTTTCACAATGGAGTGGGACATTTCAATTTAAGATTTTCAGAATGGAACAGTTCCAAGCCATGGCCATGGAAATAGGTGGCTGGGAATGAGTGGAGGTCAAGGTCATTATTGTTGAAGAGGTCAGGGAACTGTGAGACTAAGTTATTGTTTAGGCTAGTTATCTGCTTGGATATGGATGTCAGTCAAGATGATGACAGCATTTGGCATACAGAGGAAAACTGAGCTTAGTGACCAGGAGTCAGCTGGTGATGGAGATGAGAAGTAAAATAATAGTATAGTCAAACGGCATTAGCCTCAAGGGAACAAGGATTTCCTCATGCATTTCTTCCATTATATCTCATTGTTTTTGGTACTGTGCAGCTATGTAGACAATATTTGAATGAAGAGAATGAGAAGAGATAAAAGGGAGATTGTAAAAGATTTCATCATGGATGCCTCAGTTGAGGAGAAAGGTTAAGTAGCAATGTTCACAGCAAAGACTAATAGAGATATCCATGGAAAAGCTATAATAAATGATCCATTAATTTGGGCCTGCGAGGAAAGTTAATTGCAAGGAAGACTGAGGAAAGTTTCATTTAGGAGAGATATTGGGTTTTGTGTTTACGCCCACAGCTAGTCTTACATCTTGGGGTTCATTAGGCTGGGTAACATGTCCCTCCAAAAGCAATCTGATTTTACAAGATCTTCTTGACAGCGTTATCCAGTTCAATATTTATTTTTGTAATAATACTAAGTGATCAAGTGAATGGAGTTATACATATATACATACAAACATATATGCACAAATATATCTATATATTTATACATCTGTACTTCTGTGTGTATGTATCTAAGGTGAGGGGGCAAGAGAGAGAGACAGATTTTCTTCCAGAAAGTGATATAAGGGCTCATGACTCTATAAGTTCATATTTGAAAACATACTTTTATATTCTGTCATATAATTAGACATATTTAAAGGCGAAGGCTAAAACTATATGATTTAATAGTGGTTTCTGCTGTGCAGGGCTGGCAGCATCTATTTTTTTCATAACAGTAAATAAGTAAGTTCACTGCTTCTGTAGGTATGTCAGGCTGGGGTACTGGGTCTCTAACACCAACACCCAACTGTAAAAGGCTTTGTCACCTCTCTCTTCCTCTTTCTAATAATTTTTTTTTTTTTTTTGGGAGGGAGTCTTGCTCTGTGGCCCAGGCTGGAGTGTTGTGGCACGATCTCAGCTCACTGCAAGCTCCGCCTCCCAGGTTCATGCCATTCTCCTGCCTCAGCCTCCTGAGTAGCTGGGACTACAGGCACTCACCACCATGCCTGGCTAATTTTTTGTATTTTTAGTAGAGACAGGCTGTGTTAGCTAGGATGGTCTCGATCTTCTGACCTCATGATCCGCCTGCCTTGGCTTCCTAAAGTGCTGGGATTACAGGTGTGAGCCACCGCACCTGGCCTCCTCTCTCTAATAATTCTATGAGTAGATCTTAAAAGGGTCCTCTAACCCCTTTTAAGGGGTTAGTTGTGTTGTATTAATTATCCTCTCTGACCTGACATTAGTCACTATCCTAACTCTGGGATAGGTGTCGGTCCTTCTGTTGTATTCCTTTAGCACCTCATTTATCTAAATTTCACATTGTCATATAAATTAGTCTGTCTCATCTATTGAACTGTGAACTCTTCTAATTCTGAGATTGTCTTATTTATTTTTATAAGCCCAGGTACATAATAAGCCACATTAATATTTTATGAGTGAGTAAATGCATATATTGAGTAGCCATACATAAGCATTGCTTGTCAGGCTCCATAAAAAATAATGATGGATGATATATTACCCCATTCAGATAGCTACCTGTATACACAGAAAATGAACATTTTTGGAGAGGCAGCATTGCATAGTAGAATGTGGACTTTGGAGTTGTCAGCTCTAGGTCTGAATCCCAGTGCTGCCACTTAGCTAGCTGTGTGTGACCTTGGACAAATTAATTAGCTTATTGAGTCTCATTATCCTCTTCTATAAAATGGAGTTATTTCTTACTTGCATAGAAACTGCTTGGCACGTAGCAAGTATTCAGTAAATATCATCATTATTCATTGTAGCCTCTCTCCAGTAGTTGCTCAAGGAACTTTCACTTCGGTTGTCTTACCGTTAGATATAATTAGCCCTCTCTATGATACGCCCTATAATCACCAAGGTTACAAAACTTTGAAACTGTACCAAGAAGTTGTTTTGGAAGTGGTAAGTACAGAAAACGCTTTAAAGACTTGCTTTTTGGTTTAAACCTTTTATACTAAAATTTTAAAAATGAAGGATGTGACTATGATATGTATACCGACTGCAGTTATTACTTAATTACCACTTAACATGCATGAATAATCCTAGACGTATTTACGGAATTTTCTAATAATCCTCCATCCATTTTGGTAATAATGTTTTTTTTTTTGTTTTTTTTGTTTTTGAGATGGAGTCTCACTCTGTCACCCAGGCTGGAGTGCAGTGGCACGATCTGAGCTCACTGTAACCTCCATTCCAGGTTCAAGTGATTCTCGTGTCTTAGCCTCCCAAGTAGCTGGGATTACAGGCGCATGCCATCATGTTCGGCTAATTTTTTTTGTATTTTTTTAGTAGAGATGGAGTTTCACCATGTTGGCCAGGCTGGTCTTGAACTCCTGACCTCAAGTGATCTGCCCGCCTCAGCATCCCAAAGTGCTGGGATTACAGGCATGAGCCACTGTGCCCAGACCATTTTTGTATAATTTTTTCAAATACTTTTTCAAATACTTTTTTCTTTTTTTGTTTTTTTTTTAGATAGAGTCTTGCTCTGTCACCTAGCCTGGAGTGCAGTGGTATGATCTTGGCTCACTGCAACCTCCGCCTTCCAGGTTCAAGCAATTCTCTGCCTCAGCCTCCCGAGTAGCTGGGATCACAGGCGCCCGCCACCACTCCAGGCTAATTTTTGTATTTTTAGTAGAGACGTGGTTTCATCATCTTGGCCAGCCCTGGTCTTGAACTCCTGACCTCAGGCAATCCACCCACCTTGGCCTCCCAAAGTGCTGAGATTACAGGTGTGAGCCACCGCACCTGGCCCAATTTTTTCTATTTTTAATCCCAACCTATTGCCACAGTTTTTGACTTCTTTTTCAGTGTACTTATAAAAAACATTAAAAGGCCAGGTGCAGTGGCTTATGTCTAATTCTAGCACTTTGGGAGGCCAAGGTGGGAGGACTGCTTGAGGCCAAGAGTTTGAGACCAGCCTGGGCAACATAATGAGACCCTGTCTCTACAGAAAATTAAAAAATAAAAATTAGCCAGGTGTGGTGATACACACTTGTAGTCCTAGCTACTTGGGAAGCTGAGGTGGGAGGGTCGCTGGAGCCCAGGAGTTCAAGGTTACAGTTAGCTATGATCATGCCACTGCATTCCAGCCTGAGTGACAAAGCGAGACCCTGTTTCTAAAAAAAAAAAAAAAAAAAAAAAAAAAAAAAAATCATAGTAATAAAATAAAAATATTGTAATGGTTTATCCTTCTATATTTGTGTGTTTCTTCTTTTTGTGTTATCAAATTTTGACATCTGGGACCGTTTTTTTTTGTTTTGTTTTGTTTTTTTGTTTTGTTTTTTTAACATATACCTAGTACATGGCTGTGTATTCTCTGAGCCAACAATAAAAACCTACTAATTTCTGATTGTATTTCTTCTTTCATTTTTTTGGACTTCTGCATTTTCTAGGAGACTGTTTCTAACTTTGGTTTTAGGAACACTATAATAGTGAGTCAGTATAGGTAAGTGGTTAATGCTAAAGATTTATAGCCAAGTCGACCTGGCTAACCTTGGACAAGCTGTTTAACCTTTTTGAGACTCTTTTGTAAAATATTTATTTTTATTTTCCTTCATTTTTAAAAATCCAGATCCTGCACAATCTTTTATTTATAAAATTTGGGTACCTAATAGAGTTTTTTGAAGGTTAAATGAGATAATATTTAACCTTAGCACCATTCCTGCAGTAAAATCTTCACCTAGTGGTAAATCTTATATTTGTAGGGAAGTGTTTGTAGTATATTGGCAAGAACATGGGCAATTAGTATTAGAAAGACTTAAGGTCACTCACAAAACAAAAAAGAAAGACTTACAGTCAAGTTCTGGCTGTACCACTGAACAGGTAAGTGACCTTAGGCATGTTGCTTAACTTCTCTGAGACTTTTTAAAAAAATCTACAAAGAAGGGGCCAGGTGCAGTGGCTCACATCTGTAATCCCAGCACTTTGGGAGGCCGAGGTGGGCAGATCACCTGAGGTCAGGAGTCCGAGACCAGCCTGGCCAACATGGAGAAACCCCGTCTCTACAGAAAATACAAAAAATCTGCCAGGCATGGTGGCGCACACCTGTAGTCCCAGCTACTCAGGAGGCTGAGGCAGGAGAATTGCTTGAACCCGGGAGGCAGAGGTTGCAGTGAGCCGAGATCACACCACTGTACTCCAGCCTGGGCAACAAGAGCAAAACTCCATCTCAAAAAACAAACAAACAAACAAAAAAAACTACAGAGATTGTAATACCTACCTTACAGGATTTTTGTGAGGTATATATATATAGCAACTGCACACTTGTCACATAGTAGGTATTCAGTGAGTGATATCTATTATTGTTACCATGTATAATATACACTTTCTTTCCTTTTTTTTTTTTCCCCCGAGACAGAGTCTAGCTCTGTCACCCAGGCTGGAGTGCAGGGGCACCATCTTGGTTCACTGCAACCTCCACCTCCCAGGTTCAAGCGATTCTCCTGCCTTAGCCTCCTGAGTAGCTGGGATTGCAGGCACATGCCACAACACCTGGCTAATTTTTGTATTTTTAGTAGAGATGGGGTTTCACCATTTTGGCCAGGTTGGTCTCGAACTCCTGACCTCAGGTGATTTGCCCACCTCGGCCTCCCAAAGTGCCGGGATTACAGGCATGAGCTAACACGCCCGGCCTACAATTTCAGATATATGGATCCTTAAAACAGTTCTGTGAGGTCAAAGGGGTAGGTTTTATCCCTATTTTGCCGATTAGGAAATGAGGTCCAGAGCAGTGATTTTTTTTTTCACGAGTATTTAAGTAATTTTTTTTTTTACAGAACCAGTACTAGAACACAGGTCTTCTGGCTTTGAGCTTTTTGCTCTTCCGCTTTTCCTTATAAATAAATGTTTGGATTAATGGATT
Organism: Pongo pygmaeus; assembly: GCF_028885625.2. Classification (NCBI taxonomy): domain Eukaryota; kingdom Metazoa; phylum Chordata; class Mammalia; order Primates; family Hominidae; genus Pongo; species Pongo pygmaeus. Next base: position 7,886,730 of record NC_072382.2, on the reverse strand, counting down.
GATGTCAAAAATAGGTTCCTTTTAGTGTTTGCTCCTTTGACTCCACTCAGATTCTTTTTTTAAAATTTCTTTCTAAAAAAGCATAACTCAGATTCTTAATACAGATTGTTCCAAAGCACATTAGGATGGCGGAGTTATTCTTATCAACTTCAGTCTGAATTACTTTTAAATTTGTCCCCAAAGGTGGTTTTGACATTATGAGTTCTACTCTGATCTTTGTTCTTGTGTCTCCTGAAGTTCCATGTAATAGATACTCTAACCCGAGAAGTGATGGCTATTTAGATTTTCTTTTGCATACAATTCTCATTCCCAAAGATGTCTCCCTTTGGTGTCCAAAAAGCTTTCTGAGGTATAGTTACTTTTACAAGAGGAAATACCATTTTAATTCATTTTTGCTCTTGAGATTGTGTATGTGTGGTAGGTGTTTTTGTTGTATTATTACAGGTTGATGAAAAGCCCAGAACCTTGATGACAGATTGTCTGGTTATAAAGCATTTTTTACGTAAAATCATCATGGTGCACCCTAAGGTAAGCTGTTCCTTTGTACAATAATGATTCCCTTATTTAAGTCATTGTTTTCCAGAGACCTTTACTGTGTAAGACATGGACAGATATGATTGGTTCTTTTTCTTTCAATGAAGATGATTAAAACGTTTAATATTTGAGGTCATGGTGGCTCATACCTGTAATCCCAACAATTTGGGAGGCTGAGGCGGGAGGATCACTTGAGTCCAGGAGTTTAAGACCAGCCAAGGCAACATGGTGAGACTCTGTCTCTACAAAAAAAAATTTAAAAATTAGCCAGGTGTGGTAGTGAGCTCCTGTAATCCCAGTTCCTCAGGAGGGTGAGGTGAGAGGATTGCTTGAGCCCAGGAGGTTGAGGCTGCAGTGAGCCATGATTGTGCCACTGCCCTCCAGCCTAGGTGACAGAGCAAGACCCTGTCTTGGAAAAAAAACAAAAAAGACAACTTTCAACTTTCAATATTGAATTGATTTGGTTTCTATGTCCTTAAAACAGTTGTTTTTTTTAGAGAGACAAGGTCTCACTATATTGCCTAGGCTAGTCTCTAACTCCCGGGCTTGAACAATCCTTACGGTTTGGCCTCCCAATGTGCTGGGATTACAGGTGTGAGGCACCGCACCTGGCCCAAGGCAATCTTTTTTTTTTTTTTTTTTTGAGACAGAATCTCACTCTGTTGCCTAGGCTGGAGTGCAGTGGCATGATCTCGGCTCACTGCAACCTCTGCCTCCCAGATTCAAGCCATTCTCCTGCCTTCACCTTCCTAGTAGCTGGGATTACAGGTGTGCACCACCATGCCCGGCTAATTTTTGTATTTTTACTAGAGACAGGGTTTCACTATGTTGGCCAGGCTGGTCTCAAACTCCTGACCTCAGGTGATCCACACACCTCAGCCTCCCAAAGTGCTGGGATTACAGGCCTGAGTCACCACACCCAGCCAAGGCAATCTTAATGTTGATTATGTGTTATAGCTGAGAAACCTCTGGATAGAGAGATCTTTGTTTTGGGTTATTTTCACTTTTTTTATTGCTTTATTGTATCACTTTAAATACCTCTTCCCTCCTCTGTGCTTTGTTTTTTGTTAAACCTAGATAATAAACCTTGCTGTTTATCTCCCTTTCTAAAGTGACTATAAGAACAAATAAGGATTTTTTTTTTTTTTTTCCTGAGACAGGGTTTTGCTCTGTCACCCATGTTGGAGTGCAGTGACTTGATCTCGGCTCACTGCAGCCTCCACCTCCGAGGTTCAAGTGATTCTCCTGCCTCAGCTCCCTGAGTAGCTGGGATTACAGGTGTGCACCACCACACCTGGCTAATTTTTGTATTTTTAGTAGAGATGGGGTTTCGTCATGTTGGCCAAGCTGATCTTGAACTCCTAGCCTCAAGTGATCCACCTATCTCGGACTCCCAAAATGCTGGGGTTACAGGCGTGAGCCATCATGCCTGGCCAAGAAATTTTGATAGAATATTTTGAATATTAGAGAGCTAAATTTTTTATTATCTGTAGTTAGATATGTTTATAAAGATAAACACAGTTAAGCATATCTATGACATCCCCCTTCTGCCATCTTCCTACTTTTTGCCTATTGTTTCAGTCACTATTCTAAGTGCTCTTTGTGCACTCGCTCACTTAACTCTTAAAACACCCCCTGTGAAGTGAGTTTTATCATCATCATCCGCATTTTGTAGCTGAGAAAACTATAGTACAGAGAGTAAATAACTTGGAGAGCAGGATTTGAACTCAGGCAGTCTGGTTCTAGAGTCACTTCTTACCTTATGTTACACAGAAAGAAAAATACAGGTGAAGGGAGAAAATAATTAGAACAGTGAGGTACACTGGAGAGGATATAAAAATCAGATGGGGAAGAGGAAGAAAAAGCAAAGAAAAAGGCATGGAATGTTCCACATATGAAAATAATAGAAATAAAAATGGATAGTTCCTTTAAAAAGGAGGTGAAGGGGCTGGGCGTGTTGGCTCACACCTGTAATCCCAGCACTTTGGAAGGCTGACTTGGGCGGATTGCTTGAGCTCAGGAGTTGCAGACCAGCCTGGGCAAGATGGTGAAACTCTGTCTCTACTAAAAATACAAAAATTAGTCGGGTGTGGTTCCATGTGCCTGTGGTCCCAGCTACTTGAGGGGCTGAGGCAGGAGAATCACTTGAACCCAGGAGGAGGTTGAGGCTGCAGTGAACCGTGTTTGCACCATTGCACTCCAGCTTAGGTGACAAAGTGACTCTGTCTCAAAAAAAAAAAAAAAAAAAAAAAAAAGGTTAAGGGGTAGGGGTTGACAGAATGGCAAAGGGGCAGGGATGATTTCTGATAATTTGTGACAACCTGGAACTGTGATATAGGTCTCAATATATTTAAGATTTAGAATTTAAACACAGGCAAGTATTAAGTATGTTTAGGGAAAATACAAGTGATAAAGAATGTATTTTTCGGCCGGGCACAGTGGCTCACGCCTGTATCCTAGCACTTTGGGAGGCTGAGGTGGGTGGATCACGAGGTCAGGAGATTGAGACCATCCTGGCCAACATGGTGAAACCTTGTCTCTACTAAAAATACAAATATTGGCTGGGCACAGTGTCTCACGCCTGTAATCCCGGCACTTTGGGAGGCAGAGGTGGGCAGATCACCTGAGGTCAGGAGTTTGAGACCAGCCTGGCCAACATGGTAAAACCCCGTCTCTACTAAAAATACAAAAATTAGCCAGGCATGGTGGTACACACCTGTAATCCCAACTACTCAGGAGGCTGAGGCAGGAGAATCACTTGAACCTGGGAGGCGGAGGTTGCAGTGAGCTGAGATTGTGCCATTGCACTCCAGCATGGGTGACAGAGCAAGACTCTGTCTCCAAAAAAAAAAAAATACAAATATTAGCTGGGCATGGTGGTGCGTGCCTGTAGTCCCAGCTACTCAGGAGGCTGAGGCAGGAGAATTGCTTGAACCTGGGAGGTGGAGGTTGCAGTGAGCCGAGATTTTGCCTCTGCACTCCAGGCTGGGTGACAGAGTGAGACTCCATTTCAAAAAAAAAAAAAAAAAGAATGTCTTTTTCCTGGCTGAGCACAGTGGCTCACGCTTGTAATCCCAGCACTTTGGGAAGCCGAGGTGGGTGGATCACTCACTTAGGTGGTCAGGAGTTCAAGACCAGCCTGGCCAACATGGCGAAACCCCCATCTCTACTAAAAATACAAATATTAGCTGGGCACAGTGGCGCACGCCTGTAGTCCCAGCTACTCGGGAGGCTGAGGCAGGAGAATTGCTTGAACCTGGGAGGCAGAGGTTGCAGTGAGCCAAGATTGCGCCATTGCACTCTGCCCTCCAGCCTGGGTGACAGACTGAAACTCCGTCTCAAAAAAAAAAAAAGAAAGTCTTGTTCCTCTAGGTTCATCCATGTCGCAAATGATAGGATTTCCTTCTTTTTAAAGGCTGACTAGGCTGGGTATGGTGGCTCATTCCTATATCCTAGCACTTTGGGAGGCTGAGGCAGGAGGATCACTTGGCCGTGGGAGTTCAACACCAGCCTGGGCAATATGGTGAAACCCTGTCTCTACAAAAAAATGCAAAAAGTAGCTGGGTGTAGTGGCACATGCCTGTGGTCCCAAGCTACTCAGGAGGCTGAGGTGGGAGGATCACTTGAGCCTGGGAGACCAAGATCACACCAATGCACTCCAGGCTGGGCAACAGAGCAAGACCCTGTCTCAAAAAAAAAAAAAAACAAACAAAAAAAAAAAAAACAAAACTAACTGTATTCCATTGTGTATATACCACATTTTCTTTATCAACAGAAAAACAAATACTGTATGATTTCACTTATATGTGGAATCTGAAAAAGTCAAATTCATAGTAGAGAATAGAATGGTGGTTACTAGAGGCTGGGAGTGGGTTAAGGAAGGAAATAGGGAGTTGTTAGTTAAAGGGTACAAAGTTTCAGTTAGACAGGAGGAATAAGTTTTTAGAATCTTATTTCACAGGGGGGTGACTATAGTCAATAATAATGTATTATATATTTCAAAATAGCTGAGAGTAAATTTCATATGTCTCACCACAAAAAATGCTAGTAAGTTATGTGATAGATGTTAATCTACTTGATTTAATCATTCCACATTGTATACATATATCAAAACACCACACTGTACCCTATCAATGTATACAGTTATAGTTTATAAATTAAAAATAATGTTAATTTAAAAAATTTTTAAACTTATTCTTTTCCTTTAGGGATTAGATATGGAAGTTTTTAATCTGTATCTTGGCTCATGTTAAATCTCACACTTAATTTATTGTTTTGCAGGTTAGATTTCATTTCAGTGTAAAGGTAAATGGAATCCTCTCCACAGAGATCTTTGGGTAAGTTCTTAGGTCTATGGCTTAAGATGATGCTATGGCTCTGCAGTTTTTCTCAGCTATTATTGTCCTATTTCCAAAAGATTCACAGTTTGATATCTTGACCCAAAGTCACCTTGAAACTAATTTTCCGACACCCCCACATTTTGTTATTTTAGTAGATTCATCCCTGTCTCTAGAGGGGGTAAACTTAAAGATTGCCATTTTCCCCCTGGTTAATTAGTTACTGAATTCCAGTAATCGCTGGGGTGGTAGTAGTCATGGGCCAAAATTTGTGTTAAACAGAGATTGATTTTAGAATCTTTGAGAGATGGCTTAGCTTTGCTTTGCTTTGCAGGGTAGAGAATGAACCCACTTTGAACCTTGGGAATGGAATTGCTCTTGTGGTCGACTCTCAGCATTATGTGAGGTGAAGGCGTAAAGCCTTGTTGTCCCTCTGCGTGTTTTACTCTCCTCTCGAGTATGATTGTGGGTAGAAATTGGAAATTGTCTCACTTGTCATTTGTAAGTGCCAGGTGTCAGCTTCTCTATAAGAAAAGCAGAAGTAAAACTTTTTTTATGTTGAAAACTGCTATTTTAAGTTATTTATGTATTTGAATCTATTCTAAATGACCTGAAGACATGTGCCTTCTTCTCTCCAGGCCTTATTTTCTTCTGTAAATGAAACAAAACAGACCCTGCTAGTTCCAATCCCATTTAGGCATAAGAAGAGAAGACTATGAATTTAAAACTTTACTTGAATGCTTGGCTAGAGAGATAGTATGAATACAAAGGAATTCATCATACATTATTTTTTGTGCATCAGCATTTTGCATAGGTTTGGAAATCATCTCTCTGCCTATCTCCATCTTCTTCAGACTCCAAGAAAGTAAATCTGGCCAGGCGCAGTGGCTCATGCCTGTAATCCCAGCACTTTGGGAGGCTGAAGTGGATGGATCACTTGAGATCAAGAGTTCGAGACCAGCCTGGCCAACATGGCAAAACCCCATCTCTGCTAAAAATACAAAAATTAGCTGGGCGTGGTAGCACATGCCTGTAATCCCAGCTACTTGGGAGGCCAAAGCATGAGAATCACTTGAACCCAGGAGGCGGAGGTTGCAGTGAGCAGAGATCACGCCACTGCACTCCAGCGACAGAGCAAGACTCTGTCTCAAAAATAAATAAATAAATAAAAAATGTAAAAAATCCATGGAGGAGGTGGTAAACAATATGGAACACACAGAGCCTTTCTGTCTTGCCTTCCTGTGCCATTTAACTACCACAGAATCCAAAGTGAAAATGAATTATATCAAGAAAAGACCTAACATATGCTTAAATCCACTTAATTTATTTTTTCTTTTTTTGAGACAGGGTCTCACTCTGTTCAACCCAGATGCCATCATAGCTCACTGCAGCCTCGAACTCCTGGGCTCAAGTCATTTTCCCACCTCAGCCTCCTGAATAGCTAGTAGCTAGGACCACAGAAATATACTACCATACGCTGCTAATTTTTTTTTTTTTTTTGAGACAGAGTCTCGCTCTGTTGCCCAGGCTGGAGTGCAGATCTCAGCTCACTGCAACCTCCACCTCCCGGGTTCAAGTGATTCTCCTGCCTCAGCCTCCTGAGTAGCTGGGACTACAGGCGCACGCCACCAGGCCCGGCTAATTTTTTTGTATTTTTAGTAGAAATGGGGTTTCACCATGTTGGCCAGGATGGTCTCGATCTCCTGACCTCATGATCCACCTGCCTTGGTCTCCCAAAGTGCTGAGATTACAGGTGTGAGCCACTGTGCCCAGCCCATATACTGCTAATTTAAAAAAAAATTCTTTTGTAGAGATGAGGGTGTTGCCTAGGCTGGTCTCAAACTCCTGGACTCAAGCAATCCTCCTGCCTCGGCCTTTCAAAGAGCTGGGATTACAGATGTGAGCCAATGTGTCCAGCCCTAATTTAGTCTTTATTCATTAGTTTCTGCCTCTATTTATGTGCCCAGAGGCAACACTAGTAGTCAAAGTCTCTTAAGGCTTAAAGAGACTGCCCGTGGTTCTTAGTCTGTTTTCTTATTCTCACCCAAAATTACACCTCAGATGAGAACATTTTTGTCATTTAATATACAGGTAATAATTTCCCCACCCCATATCTTTCTTTAGTGATCCTCTAATAATAAACAATCCTTACAGGTAGCAGCTCATCATCATAGTTGTACTGACACAAGTTTAAGCCTTTGAGCCAATTTTTGTAGATGTGTTTCCTTGGATGACCTGATTAGAGAGAAAGGAAAAGGTTCATTAATATTTCCTCTCTATTAATTAATTCATTCATTCTTAATCAGCTTTCTCAGGTTACTATTTTCTTTCTGTTTAGAAAAGAGCTATTGGAAAGTAACAAAATTTTACTAGATTCTTTCTAGGAGAGAAAGATGGCCTGATTTTTTCTCATTGTTACTATCAAACAGCAACCTCAGACCTCTTCAGTGTAAGGTGTAGCATGTGCGAGAGCAGACTTATAAGTATCATGGGGCCAGTTTTAGGCTATCTGTGATTCATGGGCCCCCTCACACAATGCTGACCTTTGAATGAATTTGGAAATTTGCTCAAAACCAAAGATTAATTTTAGTGGAGGAAATATACTTGAGAATAAGAAACAGGCTGGTCATGATGTCTCACACCTGTAGTCCCAGCACTTTGGGAGGCCAAGGCAGAAAGATTGCTTGAGGCCAGGAGTTTGAGACCAGCCTAGTAAACATAGTGAGACCCCATCTCTAATAGAATAAAATAATAGTAATTATTTTTCAAGACAAAGTCTCATTCTGTCACTCAGGCTGGAGTGCAGTGGCGCAATATCAGCTCACTGCAACCTCTGCTTCCCAGGTTCAAGTGATTCTCCTGCCTCAGCCTCCTGAATAGCTGGGATTACAGGCATGCACCATCACGCACAGCTATTGTATCTTTAGTAGAGATGGAGTTTCACCATGTTGGCCAGGTTGGTCTTGAACTCCTGACCTCAAGTGATCCACCCGCCTCAGCCTCCCAAAGTGCTGGGATTACAGGCGTGAGCCACCATGCTTGGTCTAAAATGTTTTTTTAAAAAGAGAAACTAAGAAGCATCCATTAGTGGCAGCAAAAGCAGGAGCCATGATATCTCTGAAATGCCAGTTTTTCTACTACTTCCATTGCTGTGCTTCCCTGAGTGAGACATAAGTTATTTATTCCAACAAAACTGATATAGCAGGTTGTATGGTTGTACATATGCTAGAGGTTATAAAAATAGTTTTGAATGCTCTTTTAAATAATTTCTTAAGAGGAAAAAACGTTAAATTTGACTTGTCTGTTTTCTGACAGTAGACCAAATTTTGGTACAATTGAATCACACTGCAGCAGAATTCACCCTGTGCTAGGACATCCAGTAATGCTTTTCATCCCTGAAGACGTGGCTGGCATGGACTTGTTGGGAGAACTGATACTGACTCCAGCAGCTGCACTGTGCCCCAGCCCAAAGGTTTCTTCCAACCAGCTTAACAGGATTTCTTCAGTTTCCATATCCTTTTGATGAAAAGTTCTATCCAATTATCTTTGAAATGGGTTTTTATATCCCAGTTTTAGGAAAGCCTTTAGTATGTGAATTCTGCATCTACAAATATGTATGATTTGTATAAAAACATATAATCTAATGTGAAAGCCAAGCTTGAAAATTTTGCCAGGGAACTGAAAACTGTAAAATGTGACACATACCATGCATTTTTCATACAATCCAATATGACTGAAGCATGAAATGAATGGTGCACGAGGAAGAGATGGGGCTAGAAAAGTAGTCTGGAGTTGAATATGGTAGATCTTGAGTGCCATATTAAGGATTGTGAACTTTATTCTCTGTATCGTAAGAAACCATTGAATATTTTTGGGAGAAGTCTTTAGCAGCATTAGAGATCATGGATGGGAGACAGACGTTAGTAATACTAAGTAAATAAGTAAGTGAACTGGATTAAAAATAATGAGTGCTTGACGGCTGGGCGCAGTGGCTTACACCTGTAATCCCAGCACTTTGGCAGGCCAAGGTGGGCGGATCACTTGAGGTCAGGGGTTTGAGACCAGCCTGGCCAATATGGTGAAACCCTGTTTCTACTAAAAATACAAAAATTAGGCTGTTAGGCCGGGCATGGTGACTCACACCTGTAATCCCAGCACTTTGGGAGGCTGAGGAGGATGGATCACAAGGTCAGGAGTTGGAGACCAGCCTGGCCAACATGGTGAAACCCCATCTCAGTAAATACAAAAATTAGCTGGGGATGGTGGCAGGCACCTGTAATCCCAGCTACTCAGGAGGCTGAGGCAGGATAATCACTTGAACCCGGGAGGCAAAGGTTGCAGTGAGCCGAGATCGCGGCCACTGCACTCCAGCATGGGCAGCAGAGTGAGATTCCGTCTCAAAAAAAAAAAAATTAGCCAGGCGTGGTGGTGTTATGTCTGTAGTCCCATCTACTTGGGAGGCTGAGGCAGGAGAATCACTTGAACCTGGGAGGTGGAGGCTGCAGTGAGCCAAGAACACGACACTGCACTCCAGCCTGGGTGACAGAGCAAGACTCTGCCTCAGAAAAAAAAAAAGAAAAAAGATAACAATAATAATGAGTGCTTGAATCTAAAGTGTGGTAGGCATGGAAAGGCCAGACTTATCACCTGAATTAATCAACAAAATATGGTCACCAGTTCATTATTAAGGTAGGGAGAGATTCAGGGCAGGAAATGTCTAAAGTTGATGTAAAGTTGATGTCAGATTTCTATGTCTAGAATAGGCAAATACAGAGAGACAGAAAGTTGATGGAGGGGCTTTTTTTTTTTTTTTGGAGACAAGGTCTGGCTCTGTTGCCCAGGCTGGAGTGCGGTGACACAATCTCAGCTCACTGCAACCTCTGCTTCCTGGACTCAAACCATCCTCCCACCTCAGCCTCCTAGAGACCACAGGCACATGCCACCATGCCCAGCTAATTTTTGCATTTTTGGTAGAGACAGAGTTTCACCATGTTGCCCAGGCTGGTCTCAAACTCCTGGACTCCAGCGATCCACCAGCCTCGGCCTCCCAAAGTGCTGGGATTACAGGCATGAGCCACTGTGCTCGGCCTGGAGGGGCTTCTTTTCAGAGTAATGAAAATGTTCTAAAATTGATGGTGGTGGTGATTGCACAACTCTTTGAATATTCTAAAATCCATTTTGTTACACATTTAAAATGAGTGAATTGTATGTGAATTGTATCTCAAGCTATTTAAAAATATTTCCATGAATAACTGACAGAATAATGATACTTTCAGCAAGATAAAAAAACATTAATAGCAGATTTAGGGGATAAAGAAGATGAGTTTGACATTAAACATGTTGAGTTTATGGTGCCTCAGGACATCCTTTGAACATAGTAAGGAGCTATATAGGAATTTGGTCTGGAACTTGGAAGTGGTCAGATTTAGAGATAGAGAATTTTAGAGTCTCCGTTTCCTCCATAGGTAAGAGTTGTGTAGTGCTGTGTTTAGAGCATGGCACAGGAGTGTAAATGTTGGATTCACTACTAATTAGCTGTGGGACTGTAGGCAACTTACTTAACCAACCTATGCCTTTACTTCCTCTGCTTTAAAATGAGGATGATACTTATCTCATAGATTTAGTTTCCTTTGCAAAAATTGGTTTTCTGTTCTTTTGAGGTTTGTTTGCTTGTTTTAGAATTAAGTATAATACTCCATGTGAAGCTCCTAGCATATAATGAGTACTCAATAATATTAATAATTGTTATTGTCATATGATTGAAGCTGTAGGAGTAAATGAAGTTATAGAAAAGTATAAACAATGAGAACAGGCCAGACGCGGTGGCTCACGCCTGTAATCCCAGCACTTTGGGAGGCCAAAGCTGGCGGAGCACTTGAGGTCAGGAGTTTGAGACCAGCATCGCCAACATGGCAAAACCCTGTCTCTATTAAACATACAAAAATTAGCCGGGTGTGGTGGCGCATGACTGTAGTCCCAGCTACTTGGGAGACTGAGACAGGAGAATTACTTGAACCTGGGAGGCAGAGGTTGCAGTGAGCTGATATCACGTCACTGCATTCCAGCCTGGGTGACAGAGCAAGACTCTGTCTCAAAACAAAAAAGAGAACAGAAGAGGCATGGTATGATAGATGTCAGTTATGTGATGTTGCGTATCAGATATCAAAAGATACCGTAGTATCTTTTAGGGAGGAGGAGGGAGCAGGATAGTGATGAAGACTATGTTTGGACATTTTCTATTTTAAAACATGCTTTTTCTTTATATCTAGATAGTACAGAACAGTATAAAATAAATAAGTTTCTTCTTCCTCCTCATTCCATCGTCTAGAAGGAATAAGACAAATTGTCTGTCCTCTTGGGGAAAATTTAACAGATAGATATTAGGTAGTGATAAGTGCAGTGGAGATAAATAGAACAAAGTAATAGAGAATGATGGAGACATTATTTTAAATATGGTCAGTGAAGCCTCTAAGGAGGTGGTGTTTTAAAAAAGAGAGAGAGCTGGCCGGGCGTGGTGGCTCATGCCTGTAATCCCAGCACTTTGGGAGGCCGAGGTGGGCGGATCACGAGGTCAGGAGATCGAGACCATCCTGGCTGACACGGTGAAATCCCGTCTCTACTAAAAATACAAAAAATTAGCCGGGCGAGGTGGCAGGCACCTGTAGTCCCAGCTACTCGGGAGGCTGAGGCAGGAGAATGGCGTGAACCCTGGGGGGCGGAGCCTGCAGTGAGCCGAGATCACACCACTGCACTCCAGCCTGGGCGACAGAGCGAGACTCCGTCTCAAAAAAAAATAATAAATAAAAATAAAATAAAATAAAAAGAGAGAGAGCTAGCTATGAAAATTCTGGTGAGATTTTACTTTCTGAAAGTGGCAAACTTGATAATTTAGACCAACCTTCTCACTGAAGGCAAAGGCTGGATGAAATATTAAAACATCATAAAAGCAGGCTGGGTGTGGTGGCTCATGCCTGTAAGCCCAGCACTTTGGGAGGCCAAGGTGGGTGGATCACCTGAGGTCAGGAGTTTGAGACCAGCCTGACCAACATGGAGAAACCCTATCTCTACTAAAAATACAAAATTAACCAGGCATGGTGGTGCATGCCTGTAATCCCAGCTACTCAGGAGGCTGAGACAGGAGAATCTCTTGAACCTGGGAGGCAGTGGTTGCGGTGAGCCGAGATCGTGCCATTGCACTCCAGCCTGGGCAACAAGAGCGAAATTCCATCTCAAAAAACAAACAAACAAACAAAAAAATCATAAAAGCATCAAAGAGCTAGTGAAGAGGAGGAGTTTCTGTGCCATGATTTAGGAGAGGTTTGAATTACAGAGAGCTGAGCCTAGCATTGGGGGATGCTTTTGCCCTGGAGTAGTTTGCCAATTAGAGCAAGCAGTTGAGAGGCTAAGATGTATTAATACTTCCAAATCTATGCAGGACAAAAAGGCCAAAGAATCCAGGACCTGCTGAGCTTGGGAGCGCTGCTAAAAACAACTCTTGCCTTGGGCAAGGGATAACTAGAAGGCTATATTTTAAGGAGTAAGGTGAACCTGAAATAAATCACTCTTCACATGGACTGTACATGATTTTTGGTCATCTAGGCACGCCAGAAAATCTTAAACTTTGAAACTGGATTAGGATGATTTTAGATTTGTTAGTTCTAGATGTCTTATAGAAGCAAACAAAAATTTCTAGAGGAAAATAACTGCATCCTATGCTCCCAATTATTTAACACTTTTTCAAATAACAGTGTCCCATGGTGCATATGCACATACACATGCACAGTCACAAATAACCAGGTGTAAGAAAGGACAAGATAATATGAACAAGAGCTAGCAAAAATAAAGTCACGGAAACACCCACTGGGACTCCAGATACTGGTGATATCAGATGTTGACTTTAAAAAGTTATGCTTAGCTGGGTGTGGTGGTTCACACCTGTAATCTCAGCACTTTGGGAGGCTGAGGCAGGAGGATCGCTTGAGCCTGCAAGTTCGAGATCAGCCTGGGAAACACAGTAAGACCCCCCATCTCTATACAAGTTACCTGAGCATGCGTGGTGCATGCCTGTGGTCCCACCTACTCAGGAAGCTGAAGTGGGAAGATTGCTTGAGCACAGGAGGTCAAGACTGCAGTGAGCCATGATCGTGCCACTGCCCTTCAGCCTGGGTGACGTGAGACCTGTTTAAAAAAATGAAAAATTATGCTTACTAAGTTTATGAAAATGAAAGCAAAGTTTGAAAATTTTACTAGAAAACTGAAACTGTAAAATATGAAATAACTTTTAACAAGAACAAAACAGAAATGGTAGAATCAAGAAATATAATAACCAATGTTGAATAAAATTCAGTACACAGGTTTAACAGCAGATTAAGTACAATTTAAGTGAATTTGTAAACTAAAAGCTAAAGATAGCAAGAACTTAGCAAAAATAAAGCAAAGAGAGACAAGTCATGGAAAATACAGAAGAGAGGGGTTAACAGAGTAAAGAGTAAAACTGTCTAATGTATATTTAATTGATGTCCAAAAAAAGAAGAGAGAAGAGAAAATGGGGCAGAAACAATATTTAAAGAGTTAATGGCTGAAACAACTGAGACAGATGTGTGTGTGTATGTGTGTGTGTGTGTGATGGAGTCTCGCTCTGTTGCCCAGGCTGGAGTGCAGTGGTGCGATCTGGGCTCACTGCAAGCTCCGCCTCCCGGGTTCACGCCATTCTCCTGCCTCAGCCTGCCAAGTAGCTGGGACTACAGGCGCCTGCCACCACACCCAGCTAATTTTTTGTATTTTTAGTAGAGATGGGGTTTCACCGTGTTAGCCAGGATGGCTGAGACAGATTTAAGAACAGAATAATCAAGCAGTATAAATAAAAAAGATTTCTACACCTAAAGAGATGAAAAACAGAAAAATCTTAAAGTCAGTCAGGAGGACAAATCATCTTTAAAAGATAAACAAATTAACAGTTGACTTCCCCACACCAACAGAAGGTGTTAGACTAATAGTGTTAATGTCTTGAAATAAAATCATTACCAACCTAGAATTTCATATCCAATCCAAATATTCCTCAACATAAAAGGTAATAAGCTTACCTGTATATTATGTTAAAATTATAATCCATGTAACAAGAAGAATTAATTCAACAAACTTTAGAACATGGTGTTTTGACTATACGTTCTTAGCAGGATATACTCTAAGGATGAAATGGAAGTCCAAAGACCTCTTAAAATTTATTCAGTGGCATGATTGTTAGTAATAATATTGGTATTTTATATTGGAATTATTGTATGCATACTTATGATAAATAATTATGTTAACAATGTTAGGAACCAAAGTTTTTAGCATCAGATAGAAGATGTGTGAGTGTAAATTCAGAGAAATAACTATTTTTTTAAAGGGGTCTCGCTCTGTTGCCCAGGCTAAAGTGCAGTGGTGCGATCATAGCTTACTGCAACCTCGAACTTCTGGGGTTAAGCAATCCTCCTACCTCAGCCTCTCCTGAGTAGCTGGGACTACAGGCATGCACCATCATGCCTGGCTAATTTTTTTATTTTTATTTTTTGTAGAGACAGGGTCTCACCCCCGAGTTTCCAAATTTAATGAAAACTATAAACCTGCAGATTCATGATCAATGAACCCTAAGTGTAAGAAATATGAAGAAAATTATACCAAGTCACATCATAATCAAAGTATTTGAAGCCAGTAATAAAAAATCTTAAAAGCAGCTGGAGATAAGACACATTATGTATAGAGGAACAAAATAATTATGGCAGATTTCTCACTGGAAACAGTGTTAGCTAGAAGAAAGTGGGGTAACATCTTTATAAAGTACTGAGAGAAAAAAGGCAAAATGAATAATTTTTCAGACATAGAAAAGGTGAAAGAATTTATCACCAGAAGACCTGGATTATAAGAAATGTTAACAGAAATCTTTTAGGTAGAAGAAAAATGTTGCCAGACGGAATTCTGAATCTACCCAAAAAAGGAAGAGCACTGCAAGTGGTGGCTATGTGGGTAGATACAAAATACTTTTGTCCTTTTAAAAACACAAAATATCCTTCTTGAGTATATAAACCAAAAAGCATCCAAGACAGGTCTCAATCAGTTTAGAAGTTTATTTTGCCAAGGTTAAGGATGTTCCTGGGAGACAGGTCTGTGCCTTTCTCTAAAGATGGTTTTGAGGTCTTCAGTATTTAAAGGGGAAACGCAGGCTGGAGGGGAACGAGGGAGGGATGATCACATTATTTAATCCATATGTTACAAGAGAAAAGGAGCAAGTAGGGGAATAGTCAATTATGTATTTGTCTTGTGCTCAGTAAATTGGCCCTTTATATAATAGAAGGTGAACATAAGAGTAGCTACCTGTAGAGGTATTTAACCCTTTATCTGTAGCTATCTGCTTAGGAACAAAAGGAGAGGCAGCTTCTTGGATGACTCAGCTTTCAGCTAAATTATTTCCTTTTGGCATAGTGATTTGGGGTCTTGAGTTTTAATTTTCCTTTCACAAGTACCTTACCAGAAAAAAAAAAAAAAAAATCTTTAGAAAACAAGTCTTGAAGTCCCTCCCTTCAGGACTCCAATTACACATTCCTGAATTAGGCCACCTAAAGTTATCCCGCAGTTCACTGAGGCTTTATTCATTTATGTAGAGACAAGGTCTTGCTGTTTCCCAGGCTGGAGTGCAGTGGCTTGATCTTAGCTCACTACAGCCTTGAACTCCTAAGCTCGTGTGACCTTCCCACTTCAGCCTCCTGAGTGGCTAGGACTACAGGTGTACACCACCATACCTGGCTAATTTTGCATGTGTGTGTGTGTGACATGTCTTGCTATCATTTTCTATATTCTTCATATTTCTTTTTTTTGAGACGGAGTCTCACTCTGTTGCCCAGGCTGGAGTGCAGTGGTGTGATCTCAGCTTACTGCAACCTCTGCCTCCTGAGTTCAATCAATCAGGCCCCTGAAATGATTTCTATCTCTGCCATTTCAGCCTCCCGAGTAGCTGGGACTACAGGTGCCCACCACCACGGCCAGCTAGTTTTTGTATTTTTAATAGAGACGGGGTTTCGCCATGTTGGCCAGGCTGGTCTCGAACTCCTGACCTCAAGTGATCCGCCCTCCTTGGCCTCCCAAAGTGCTGGGACTACAGGCATGAGCTACTGTGCCCAGCCTATACTCTTCATATTTCTTATGCTTAGAGTTCATTGATCATGGATCTGCAAAAATATAATGTATAAGGTTTATAACATCTATGGAGGTAAAACGTGTGACAATAGCACAAAGGCCAAGAGGAGAGAAGTGGAAGTATATTGTTGGATTCTTAGACTATATATGAATTGTTATAATATCATTTGAAGGTAGACTGTGATAAGTTAAAGTTGTATACTAATAAAGCCTGGCAATCCCTAGTTTAATGCAACAGTTATAACTAATAATTTAAAAAGGAGATAAAATGGAATTATAAAAAATTCCTGGCAGGCATGGTGGCTCTCACCTGTAGTCCCAACTACCTTGGAGGCTGATGCAGAGAGGCTCGCTTGAGCACAGGAATTTGAGGCTGCAGTGAGCTGTGATCACATCATTGCACTCCAGTCTGAGCAACAGAATGAGACCCTGTCTCTTAAAAAAGGGGGGTGGGGAGAGAGAGAAAACACTTTTTAAAATGTAAAAAACAATTTCTAATCCAAAAATAGAAAAGAGGAAAAAGGAAACAACGAATACAAGCAACAAATGGAAAAGAGATAAGATGATGGATTTAAACCCAACTATAGCTATATTCATATTACACATAAATGATTTAAACAACCCAATTATAAGACAACTGCACATCTTGGCTCCTCAAACACTCCCCTCTTATTCTGAGTTTGCATCTTTTTTTTTTTTTTTTTTTTTTGAGATGGAGTTTGGCTCTGTCGCCCAGGCTGGAGTGCAGTGGCGCAATCTCGGCTCACTGTAAGCTCTGCCTCCTGGATTCACGCCATTCTCCTGGCTCAGCCTCCCTAGTAGCTGGGACTACAGGCGCCCGCCACTACGCCCAGCTAATTTTTTGTATTTTTAGTAGAGATGGGGTTTCACCATGTTAGCCAGGATGGTCTCAATCTCCTGACCTCATGATCCGCCCACCTCAGCCTCCCAAAGTGCTGGGATTACAGGTGTGAGTCACCGCGCCTGGCCCTGAGTTTGCATCTTAAAAATCCCTTTGCCCTAAACAGTGAGTCAGCCTTAGTTCATGTGTTAATGCCTTCTGAGATTTGTGAGGGAGACTTCATTTATGGGTATAAAGCCTTTCCATAATGCCTCAGTGCCCACTGGGTAGGAATTTTAATCTTCACAATACCTTGTGTTTACCCCATAAGAAAGAGGATGAAAACGAATGAAAGATAAAGGAAAGTACACATTCTGGTCTCTGGCCTTGGTTCAGGGGACAAGAAAGGTTAAGCAGTGGTTCTTAATGGTGTAATTTTGTCCTTAAAGGACATTTGACAATGTCTGGAGACGTTTTTTATTGTCATGGAGGCGGTAATGTGAGGAAGGGTGCTACTGGCATTTGGTGGCTAGAGGCCAGGGATGCTGCTAAACATCCCATAGTGCACAGGACTGCCCACCGCAGTGAAGAATTATCTGGCCCAAAGTGTCACTAGTGCAGAGGTTAAGAAACCCTGGGTTACAGATAGGGTGAGAGTGGGAATTGGAAGTTCAGAGATAGAAACCATTTCAGGGGCATGCCTTCCTTTGTTTTAGATAATAGGTTTGGAGACGATCAGAGGAAGTTTCCTTCTCATTCTGAGTATACTCAAATACTTCCTAGAAAATATTCTCTTGTATATACTTCTAGCATGTATCACATTGTATTACAGCTTACTGGCTTTTATGTCTGTCTCCCATGCTGTAAATATGATAAACTTGAGGACAGGTATTATCTGGATATTTGTCTTTGTACCCCAAGAACTTAGAACTTAAAACAATGTTAACCTGTGGTGCCTTTCAAATCTATGATCATGTGAACTGGATGAATAAATAAACTGTCTTAATATTATATCTGTAGCTCACACTTATTAAACCCAGAATAAATTTCTGGGGATCCTAGTGGATCTATCTCTGGTGCCTCACATCTGTCTTCAGTGTGGAAAAGGCTTAATATGTAACTGCATAGGCTGGGCATGGTGGCTCACACCTGTAATCCCAGCACTTTGGGAGGCCGAGGTGGGCAGATCACGAGGTCAAGAGATCGAGACCATCCTGGCCAACATGGTGAAACCCCGTCTCTACTAAAAATACAAAAATTAGCCAGGCATAGTGGCATGCACCTGTAATCCCAGCTACTTGGGAGGCTGAGGCAGGAGAATCACTTGAACCTGGGAGGTGGAAGTTGCAGTGAGCTGAGATGGCGCCATTGCACTCCAGCCTGGGCGACAGAGCAAGACTCCATCTCAAAAAAAAAAAAAAAAGTAACTGCATAGCACACTTATGGGAGTGTAAACCAGGTCAGTGTTATGTTTGTTTTTTATACAAGTGAATACATAGTCATAAGATACTAAAATTTGGCAGTTTTCTTTAGCAACTACACATATTTCTATATGGACCTTTGGGTCTGCCTCTGATATTGTCAACTTGGGAGCAGCCAATGACTACTTTCTTCAAAGATACCTCTTCTTTAATTGACTGGAAAAAATACCATTTGTGTATGATACCCAATTTGGATCTCAGTTTGGATAGAGGTATATCCTCCCTCTTTCTGCACAGGAATTAAGAAACTTGAAGAATATTAGAGAAATGAAAGGAAATATGAATAGAACTTGTGTATAAAAATATGACCAGAGATCTGATGGCCCAGGTTGGGGTTTGGGGGTCAGGGTCTGGCCAAATGTGAGAGACCACTTGAAGTGAGGCAAACAGGTGTCAAACAGGCAAAGCTCTTTCAGAGCTTGTTTTGGCACTGCATGGTTTTTTTTTGTTGCTTGTTTTTGTTTTGTTTGAGACAGAGTCTTGCTCTATTGCCCAGGCTGGAGTGCAGTGGTATGATCTTGGCTGGCTGCAACCTCCGCCTCCCGGGTTCAAGTGATCCTCCTGCCTCACCCTTCCGAGTAGCTGGGATTACAGGTGCCTGCCACCATGCCTGGCTGATTGTTTTTTGTATTTTTGGTAGAGACAGAGTTTCCCCATGTTGGCCAGGCTGGTCTTGAACTCCTGACCTCAAGTGGCCCACCCGCCTCAGCCTCTCAAAGTGTTGGTATTACAGGTGTGAACCACAGCGCCCGGCCTGGCATTGCATGGTGATACTGGTACTCCTCTTACTTCCTCTGCTGCCTCCTCTATTCCTGGTCCTTCTGTTAGATACTTGTTCAGAGGATTTCTAATGTACCTAATCTGT